>NC_090928.1:1170000747-1171277570 GCF_040938575.1 Ambystoma mexicanum | reverse complement strand
GCTTTGCTGTACTGTCTAGCTAGCATTGGTCTATCTATAAACTTGAACTCTATGAGTTCTATCCTCTGTCCCGGGAGGATAGCTTAGCGGCAGCGTGCGCGTTTTGGAAACAAGACGACACGAAGCAACAACAGATTCGATCCCCGGGTCTGCAGCTTAGAAACCTCTGGGTGTTTGCGCGCGTTATAAATACGTAACTAATAAAAAAAATAAAAATTCAAAAAACACAATTACGCAACTAAGAAAAACAAACAATTCCTGTAACAGCGCCTCGATGCCTGCGGGCTGTGTGAGCGCTTTATAAATGTTAAATAAATAAACTCTCTGCGCGCAATATCTCTAACGTCATCTAGTGTGGTCTTAGTTTCTTTTTGCAATTCTGGTGAGGGGTTGCTCACATAGCAGCGCTGCAAAATTTTAAGTGTAGTCTACAAAGAGTCTAGTTCTCTTCTGATACTCCTATGGACTCCAAATTCTGTCCAGATGGCTCCTCCTCTTATATACGTCTTGGATATTTGCCACAACATCGCCATGGCTGCAACCGACTCACATTGTGCCCAAAGAAGGAGGTCATGTACTCATGCGGATTCAGTGAAAATGCTGAGTCTAGCAAGACAGCAGGTTTACATTGCCACGGTGGGCAGGATCCACACTCTATCAACAGTTGTATTGACAGAAGTATTGGGGACTGATCTGATAGGGTTCGAGGTAGAAATGTGCAGCTGGGGGCACTGTTGCACGCATTTCCAAGATGGCTGCTTAGTGTCTAAACTCCCATAGCCCGGTGCTAACTTCAGTGCTCCTGACCAGCGTTTTGATTAAGAGAGAGGCGGGGACTTAAGGAGGGAACCAGCGGATAGCCGATATGCCAAACTGAGCCCTCCATACTGGCCTCCCCGATCCGCTGTGACAACTGTGGTTAACGACGAGTCGGTGGGAAGATGGCGGCCGAATCGCGAGACTTATGGTGGGCTGGATTCGCCAGCCCCATCAGGGCATTACTGCAGCTGCAAGTGCCCGTAGCCCCCTGTGCACTGATACTGGCTGCGGAATGTGGTGGGAGACCTCCAGCCCAGCCACCATCCAAGGTCTCTATGACCAACATCCATCAGCGATGCTCCCATTGATCTGAGTGGAAGCGAGTGACAAGACTGGCAGACCAAGAGCCCTCGATACTGAGGGGAGGAGAAATCTGCTTACTACCACTTTGGGGTCCAATTAACCATCAACACATTTGTGCCGACTGGGCTTGGTACTGGAAACATGAATTTATAATCCGAGTAAGTGCGCACATGTAATTTTACCTGGCGCCAATGTCAGCCAAACACATGGCAGTTTGCATATTGGTGCCGGGAACGAGTTATGTGAGGTCCTCTCCCTGTCTTACTTTTGATCCCGGCTGTAGTGATGGGGGCCCAGGCTGCTGTCTACCCTGTGGCTACCTATAGGAGATATTGAGGACAGCTCCTAAGTACCTGGACTGCATGCAAGATACCCAAGAGGCACCTACTAGCTGACCTCATAGCATAAGTCCTCACCATACGCTCCTCCATTGTAACGTGTAGCACCCTCCACCCACACATCAACGATCTGTGCTGTGCACTACATACTTGGAGTGGCTTTGTAGCGATAGTGACGAAGGGTTGGAGCCTTTGGGAACTGTGGATCTCTGCGCTATTGTTTAGATTGCTCTTTTGCTTATATGGACTTCCTCTGTTGTTAGTCTGCCGCCTGAATGGGGATCTAACAAGGACACAGCTCCTGTTGTCCCAGTGATTATGGATACTTGTTTTGGTAACTGAGATCCAAAAGTCATACTTGGGCTCTGACCAAGTGATACTTGATGTTTAATAAGTTCTAATTTCCACACTTGGTAAGTGTTTGCAATAAATATTGATTTATTATTTGTCATGTGCTTCATACAATGGTTGTCATTCTTGTGACATACATTATAGTTGGTCAAGCCTTCCATAGTATACCAGAAAAGCAATTGCCTGAGTTTCACTAGTGCCGACACATGTTTCAAACTTAAGGTTTTTCTCAAGGAAAGTTAACTGGATGCGTGGTCCCGGTTGGCAGTGAAAATAATGGATGGTGTCTTGTGTACTGTGTAGTACCTGTTCCCGGATGGGTCCATGCGTTGTCTCTGGTCCCGCAGTGATCTGCTGAACCTGTTCCAATACGGGAACAGATACTACACAGTAACATTCAACATTCAACTTGTGAAGTTATGCACCTTAATAACGTTTGTTGGGTGAATTTATGTGCATGATTTGGAATGTGAGAGGGGTAGGGAACTCAATGAAGCATCAGAAGCTCCAACTGTATGAGGAGCACCATCCTGTCAAATACTATTTCTACAAGAGGCTCGTGCACTGACTGCGAGCTGTGAGGGGTTTGACAAACACTTGGGCAAAAATAGGTTTTAGACAGCGTATTCATCTAAATCTAGGGGCGTGATGATTTTAGTCCACAAGTCATTGCCTTTCGTGCGCAAGAGAGTCCACCGGGGTCCAACGGAGTGATATGCATTGGTCTGTGGGATGCTGGTGGGACGGGAGGTGATTCTGCTGAAGTTCTATGCTGCTCTAGCTGATATACTGTCTCTGTATCCCCTGGTGCCTATATTGTCGGGGGTTGAGGGGTTCAATACCATCCTAGATGTGGACCGGGATAGGTCAGGTTGGTCAGATTGATCCTACTGGGTGCTGTCTAAATCAGCGCAAGCAATACAAGCGTGGATGGATGACTGTAATTGGGTAGATGTCTGGTGGGTACTTAATCCTAGGCAGAGCAACTATACATATTATTCCAGTGTGCATGACTCTTTTCCCACATAGACTTCTGGCTCATCTCTGATGCACCTCTGGGAGGGGTCATTGAAGAAACTTTACTACCTAGGATATACTCAGATCACTCTCCCGCCCTAGTCGCCATCCGGTTGTTTGAGCTCCCTAGAATTAGCACTAACTGGAGATTTAAATCTCAGGCATTAACGGTTTAGGTCTACTTCATCGAAAAGGTTTGACCTTGTCCAATTGGACCACATTCTTTTGGGTCGTTTTTTGCTCTAAAATATGGGGGGAGACCCCCACGGACTCCCCACTTCCCCCCACTTTAACCTATTCCACTACCCCACCAATATATATATTTGATTAAATTTGACTGACATTCCCCCAAAAATGATAAAAAAAACTGTGGTCAAATTTAAAAAGGTCAATTTTATTTCGATCAAGTATGCTAATGCCGCAATAACTGGTGTGGTCTTTGAATCCAACCTCACAGAACATGTGAAACTATACTTCGAGACGAACGTAGGGTCGCTCCCATCAACGGCTGTACTGTGAGAGGCATTTAAGGCTTACATCGAGCTATAGCAATGGCTACTGAGTGTGGGGTCCTTAGATGCATCCGACATGACATCTGAGAAAGTGAGGAAACCCTCCACCTATTAGAACTGCTGCACTTGGCAAGCCCTCCCACTGCTACACTCCTACAGGTTAAAGCAGCGATAGATGCATTTAGGGAAAATGCGACAAGAGAATTTAAGTTTCTGAATACGCCAATGGCGGCGAGGCGATACGGCGAGGGTCAGCCCTCAGGGACGATTCTGGTATCCTGGTTCACACATTAGCAGAGGTAAATAACGTATTTGAAACATTCTGCTCAAAACTATATGTGAACAGAGACACCGGCTTAGAAGCAGGCTTAGACACGTTTCTGGAGGTGCTTTTGCTCACAAGTGTGTCGCCTGAAGTTCGTTCTCAATTAGATCTCTGCATCACCCAAGAAGAACTTGCTGGGGCTATCGACGCAGTCCCCGCTGGTAAAGCTCCAGGACCAGACGGCCTAACGGCAGAATTCTATTAACACTTAAAAACTGCCCTGGTGCCTTATCTGCATGATGTGTGGTTGGAGGCCTTGGAAGCCGGCACGCTCCCTGGTACCATGAGGGAAGCTGTGATTACAGTGTTACTGAAACCCGAGAAACCGCCCAACCTCTGTGGTACCTATAGGCCCCTATCTTTGATAAATTCAAACTCAAATGGGACACTTTGACCAGACCGTATGCTCAGGGGGGGTTTGCTGCACCTGACTTTCAGCCATACTGGATTGCAGCGCAAGCACAATACGAGGCCTATTGGTTTGCAGGATTGAAAACTATTCTGCATGTCAGGCTTGAAAAACGCTCAGTGGGTGGGCGAGATATTCATTCCTTATTGTTTCCCCCGGCATTGGCTGACCCTTGCCCCTTTGACCCTACTAGCGCCACCTCTCTTGCTTGGTGGAAGGCGTGGAGTCTGTTGAGAGTTACACACCCCTACCATGCTAACTTTTCACTGTAGATTTGTGATCTGGCGCTCCCTAAAGTGGACGCGGTCTCGGGGCGACAGTGGATAGAGGGAGGGATTGGTGAGTTGGGGAATATGTTTCTTAATGGGAATGTTATATCAGCAAATGACATCCCTACACTCACACAAAACAAATCCACACAATGATTGCACTACATGGGGGTCCGTAGAGTATTTAGGTACCATTAGAGGCACGTTCCGGTTGAGCCTGAGAACGATCCTTTGCTGGGATATATTATTAAGGCGTACAGCTCCTATGGTGTAGTTTCTTCGCTGTACCAGCTAATACAGGACTGAATGCTGCAACAACTTACATAATTATGGGATAAATGGGACAGGGACATGAATCTTACAGATGACACTTGGAGGGACGTGTGTGTGCAGACCCAGGAGTCCTCCTTTAACTCCTGATTCCGGCTGATGCAATTCAAGCCGCTGCAGCAGACCCCACACTCTCCTTAGCCATCCTTGAAAAATATACCATCCTCAGACTAGACCGAGAAACTTCCAGAGTAGGTGGATTAGCCTTCATTGTCAAAACTCAGCTTTGCTTGAGGGCAATCCCAAATCAGCAAATCCCTTCAGGTGAACTCCTAGCTATCAAATTACCTCTCACGGCCACTCGCACCGTAACGATACACCTTATGTACAGACCTCCAGGTCCACTATCTTCCTTCTGGGAAGACATCACTCGACTCTTCACTATAAATATCAAACCTGGCTCTCAAATTATGATAATGGGAGACTTTAATCTAGGCCTGCACGACATCAATGACGATAATGCACTAGCCCTTGCGAACACCATCTCAGAACTAGGCTTCTTACACTGTATTCTCAAGCCCACGCATATCAAAGGGAGAACACTAGACTGGCTTGCCAACCTCAACTGTGACATCAACATCACATCCAATGTACCTTGCGCCTAGTCAGACCACAATTTTATTTCCTTCACTATCCAGGATAATCCTCAACCCAATTCGAACAACCCACTTGCACCTCCTGCGCTCACTAGTAATAATGGAAACATCACAGTAGAGAAACTTCTGCCTCTTCTAGAACCTACCACCAGAGACACTATCCACACTAGCATGGACCCTCCTCGCTAGTTGAGCTGTACAACCAGACTCTACACCAAGCCATCGACAAAGTAGCGCCATTACAAATGCGCAAAGCTTTGCCACTTGCCCATCTCAATACCTGGTTCACCTCCAACCTCAAAACCTTACTCAATGAAAAAAGAAACGCAGAAGCAAACTGGAAAAAATTCCCTTCAGATCTGAACAAAGAAATATTCACAAATGTCTCGAATAGCTACAAAACTGCCATACTCCCGACAAAAAGGAACACCTATAATGACAGAATCACGAAAGCTAATTCCGGAACAAAATAACTATTTACCATCCTCAGAGAATTAGAGTCCCCTCCACCCCCACCAGAAACTTGCACTAAAGATGCAACCTGGTGCTCAAATATACAAAAAGGCACTTCTTGACAAAATCTCTCTATTACAAACAAAAATCGAAACTAAAAAACGTAATTTGCCAGACGACATACAATTCGTAGAGTCACAGGACTCCTCCTCAAATTACTGTAGCCTATTTGAGTTTACCCCTGTCACCACTCGAGAAGTAGAGGAAATAATAACTAGCCTCAAACCATTGAGATGCCAAGGGGACATCGGCCCAGCAACAATCATCAAAGAGGCTGCAGAGACACTCGCGCCTTTCATCACTACGTTAATCATGGCATCATTCGAAACAAGTATGGTCGTGACCAATCTGAAAGATGCTTGGGTCCTACCTCTACTAAAAAAAACAGGCTTGATCCGAACATACCAACTAATGACAGACCTATAACAACAGTGCCTTCCTCTTAAAAGTCCTAGACAGGGTGACTGACTTGTAAATCCAGAAGTATCTCGAATCGAACAATCTCATTGGCTTGAGACAATCAGGCTTCAGACCAGATCCTGGCACTGAATCAGCCTTGATTGACTTAAAAACTCAAATGGACGAACTAAAGAACAAAGGCAATTTAGCCCTCCTCCTGCTACTTGATCTTTCTGCTGCCTTTGATTTAGTCAATCATAAACTCCTTTGTAAACACCTTTCATCAGCAGCCCACTTCTCAATCAAAGCTACCACATGGATACAATAATTCCTGGACAACATAACTATGAGGGTATTCTCATCCTCAGCGACAGCCGAACTGGCCCCTGTCACCTGTGGAGTACCACAGGGTTCATGCGTATCCCCTACTTTATACAACATCTTTACTAAGCTCATGTCGACAACCTTGACAATTCGGGCGTCACCTACACTAATTATGCAGATGTCACCCACATTCTCATCCCTATCACAGGTCACTACGACATCGATACTAAATTGCTCAATGAAATCTACCTGACCATTCAAGCCTGGATGGCCATCCACGGCGTATGCTTCCATGACAACAAGACACAGTTAATTGAATAAACTGGAAAATCAATTTAAATCCTTCAACATAGACGGCATCGACACAGGGCTGGACTGGGAACCAAAAGTGGCCCTGGTTTTTGTTTTCCAAAGTGGCCCATATTTCACTGAATGAGCGAGCACAGCATGTGAGCTCAACCCTTCTATGAGGGGATTGGGAATATCCCCTAAGAAAATGTTGAATACAATTAGTCAAAATGAGGCATTTAAAGCATGTTTTAAACATATATGAATTAAAAAGTAATGTTTTAAATAACACTGCACACCTCTCCCCAGCTCCCTTACCGCATACATTCTCCCAAGCACTATATACCATCTAACATGCTTCCCTCCTGCTCCCGCACCACCGATATTCCACACACCACACATGCCCCCTTAAACTTTACCTTGCTTCCATTCTGGGGTTTCAGGAAAAAAGTGAAAACTTGGCTGTTCACACAAGAACTCCCATAAGTACCCTGCTCATGCTGTTCACGTATATGTGGTCTTGCAAACTTGATCTTTGGTCTTTTATACAATACACTTGTAATATAACCTGCAAAATTGTTTAGTCCACTAATATTTAGTGATGTCTAATGTGATGATTAATGCCCTCTTCCTGTAACTCTGTTCTAGCAAGGTGTTTCACACCTGCCTGCCTGTAACTATAATATAAGCTCTCTTGTATGTGCCCAGATACCCCAGGGTCAGAGGCGCTTTAGAAATGAACAAATAAATAAATAAAGTCCTCCACAGATATCATTAATCACTGGCAAGACTGAAACGATTTTCCCAAACGACTACAGGGAGTTGTCCCAGGTGTCAGCGGGTGGAAGCTGGGTATTTTCACATAATATGGAGTTTTCCCATGTTAGATGATTATTGGAAGAGTGTCTTTACTGTACTCACGGATATGACGGGCATTAAGCTAGATGCCAAACCTATGCAATGCCTTTTTCATGTCTATGAAAATCATGAAGGAAAGGGCAAAAACTGGTGAACTTATGTTTGTTGCGTGCAATGTGCTGTTTGCTGCTGCACTGGTCTAGACCCACTACCCTCAATTAACCAATGGCATAGAACTGTTGCCTGGGCGCGTGATACAGAGGAACAATGGGTCACAGTGCAGCCAGAGAGGAACCGCCCAAAGGACATCTGGTTGCCATTAAAAGCCACCCTACTTTGCAGGGACGAGAACCACCCTTTGAGCTAAAGATACCCTGTATGTTTCCCTGAGCGCAATGCCTTGGTGCCTCCCATTATGGTCCTTCCTCCACTCATGTGTGTGTTTACATTGGGCCTCATTACAATAGTGGCGGTAAGGCAACAACGGCACTGGTAGCGCTTCCGGAGCCGTTGTTACCATGCCGCCACATTACGAGTTCTGCTCACGGGGGCCGCTCTGCACTCCTGGTCAGACCAGAATGGACCCTACCAGCTGCTTCCTTGCCATCTTATATCCCTTGGTGATGAGAGAGTGGATTCACCAGCTTATCATTATAACCAAAGGCCTTTCTTCCTGCATTTCCAGTTTCATAAGTAAGTTTTCTAATGGATTCTTTCTTCTTCTTCTTCTTCTTCTTCTTCTTCTTATTCTTCTTCTTCTTCTTCTTCTTCTTCTTATTATTATTATTATTATTATTATTATTATTATTATTATTATTATTATTATTTTTAATGTGGTCTTTTTTGAGCGCTGACCTACAGTCATGGGGGAAGAGCACAGTGAGAAAAGCAGAGAAAAGGGGATTGGCGAGCTAACACTACTGCCCGCTCAACATCAAGGCAGTGGCAAACCCCTTCTTCCAAAGAGGCCAGATCTGTAAAAAAGGCTGGGATCCCCACTTTCTGTTATTGTCATGAGTACTTGTACACAGCGCTGCCCTGCACCGCAGTTCTTGGGCAAGCTCCAATGGAGACTTCGCGTTTGGAGGGACTACATGTCCCAGGGTGCTCTGCGCTGATGTCGGCATGTAGCATTGTGTCATCTGACAGTCACTTTGCCCAATCAGCGTACCAGTTTCTTGTGCCATTCGTGCGTGTTTCCTTTCTGGTCTATGGACTCAGTGATTAGGGGGGAAAGTGTATTCAGTTACCAGTTAGACTTCCGGGCCTATTCCTTATTGTCCTAGGTAAGTGTACATATTATTGTATGTTTTATCATATGTATTCTGTTTCTACAATCTAGTAATACCTGTCCTTTTGTTTCAGCCTGGGAGCTCGTGTTATGGTTGCTGTCCTTTCCTCCCACTTTGGTCTCACACTCAGGAACCTCCATGTTTACACTGAGGAGTCTAAAGTGTGGGATCTAGGTAGGTTGGGTTACCACACATTTCAAAAAAGAAAATGGAGCACAGTTGCTGCACCAGCTGAAGTCTTACTGGTTGGGTGTGTGGCAGATATTTTTAAATTACAACATATAGCAGGAGTTTGGTGGCTTGCTGATTTATTTATGCACTTGATGCAAAAATTCCTCTCCCTGTTACCATACAGTTTACATTAACAAACTTTACACATCTCCCGATATCCCTTTATATGGGCTGTTATCACGGGGGCTGGGGGTGGCTAATCCGCTGGTGGTGGTTTCTCCGCTGTATTTTGAAAATTATACATCTGATGTTGGAGATGAAGGTGAGCAGGATAGATGTAGTAACTAGTTACTATAGTATCAATATTTTGGGCATATATATATATATATATATATATATATATATATATATATATATATATATATATATATGAAGGCTGTATGATCAAGTCGTTACCAGGCACCCTTTTCTTTTGTGAAATAGTTGGGAGATTTGTGCCCCCATTTAAAGAAATATGGAAAAGGTAAACATTTGCTCATTTCCAGATGAACACTACCAGAGGCGGATACATCCCCCACCTCTCTTTAATATTAACTGGGGCACCGACCCAGTGAGTGGCACGCAAGATGAATTGGAACAAATCAACTAAGAAACTGGTCATGACTGAGATGCACAGTACATTTATGTTACAATATTTAAAAGCTGGGATTATCCTGGAAGGGTTTCAAGTCAGGAATATTCCAAGAGCTTTTATAGATAACCCGCAGTTTAAAAAGAAATTCAGTGGAGTGGGTAACAAATGCTCCCGTGATTGAATTATCCTGATTATTGAGACAGCAGAGGAAGAGTGCAAGACCCAAGGGGAACAATTGGCAGTCCTATAAATATAGTATCTGGAAAATCAGGCCGTGCAGGATGTGAAGAAAAAGTTTAAGCGGTTAATTTTGGAAAGGAAAATAACAACATTAAAAAAAGATATGGCAATCTACCAAGAAGAAACAACATACCCATTTTGAATGGACAGATATTAAACAGAACAGAGCAGTAATAATAGGAATAGACATCGTAATAGATATGTTACATTCTCAGACCCGTCGGCTTCGTTGTCAAGTGACACCAACTAAGAACCAAACGGTGGAGGTAGTACGGGGTGTGCTTCCACAAGCTCGGACCAACCACAACAGGTTTTTCTTAGGGGTGGACAACAAGGCCGGAACAGGTGCCATCCTCCACAATTCGATCAATGAATGCAGACCAGGCAGTGGTATTCCAACCAATGAGTGATGATAGTTTACCGATCATCAATATATCATATCACTTGGAAACTAACCTCCTAGCAAATGGTTTGTCATTTGTTCAAAATGTATCAAAGCAGATCCTTTTCATGCAAAATTGAATTACAAAAATGTTTTTCGCAACATCAGGTTAGGGTGGCACACCAAAACAATCACATAACTGGCAGGCAGGTTGGTGAGGCTGTGGTGCCCTTGGCCGTCCCTGGGTGGCGCCTCTGTGTAGAGGCCTTGTATACTTCCATACCGCAGAATGACAGCCTAGAGGCATTGAAGATCATCCTAGCCACACGTAGTCTGCCATTACAACCTCACACCTCGCTCATTTTGTAGTGTGCCAGATTGGAACATTTCTTTCTCTTTAAAAAAACAAATTTACAAACAGTAAAAAGAAGTGAGCATGGGAACGACCTTCGCTCCAGATGTAGCGAACGTATACATGTCCATCTTCGAACATCAGCATGTTTCATTAGTTGCCAATCCTTTTTAAATCTCTCTATCAGAATGGAAAAGTCATATTGATAATGTTTATTCTAATCTGGACAGGTATTGAAGAACAGCTAGAACAGTTTCATGTGAATAACTGCAACAACAACATCAAGTTCTCAATAGAATGGAACAAAAATGAATTAAATTGACTGAATTTGAAGATCTACAAGAGTGCACAGGGGCTGTGTACGACCCTGTTCAGGAAGCCCACCGACCGCAATGCCCTTCGACATTACAACAGTTTCCATACGGCTGTGTTCAAAAGCAACTTACCTTATGGACAATTCCTAAGGAAACTATACAGAGTGAAGCAATTTTAATTCGCATGCAGACCACCTCAATCAAAGATTTCTGGTTAGAGGCTATACCCGCAAGATAGTGAGAAGCAATTTGAATACCAGCAGGGAAATATGTCTCACTCCAGAACCAAAATCTTCAATAGACAGGCAGATCTGTGTGACTACATACAGCCCGGTCAGTAAATTGATTAAAAAAAAGATAGTTCACAAGAACTGACATCTTGTAAAAAATCATTGCACATTGGACAAAAAACCCTTGTTTGCATTTAAGAAAATGTCTAGACAAAACTAGTGCATACGTACAAGAACATGAAAGAAGAACAGACATTGTTATCGATGTGGGGACTCCCCCTGTCACAGGTGTCAATTCACAGATACTAAACATATATTTTAATATGGACGTTTCAACTGAGAGCTGAAAACTCACACTAACTCCCAGAGCAAGAATGTAATTGACATCATTGAATGTCAATTACATGGGGAAGACCATTCACCCCATTAAACAAAGGATCTCAGAACACAGATCCTGTATCCGCAATAAAATCTGTGACAAAACTCTTGAAGATTTGCTCCACAAAAGAGTGTTGGCATACTAGCAGGGATCTCCAATGGTTTGTTTTGCAAACACTGAGGCCACATCCCTAGGGAGTCGACATCGACACACAGTTGCATAGACTCGAGCAAAGGTGGATTTACCACCTTGAAACAGTAAATCACAGCCTAAACATCTCAGTGGAATGGAAAAACTTCCTTCATAATTAGAACTTTCAGCTGCCCGGATCGGTGGGCATGTTTTGCCATGAAACTATCCTCATATCGGGCATGTTTGGAGCTTATCCCGTACCAGTAGCACTTTTGCTACATACATCTAGGTGACAGCGCCACTAGCTACAGCGAAAAGATGTAGCTTTGTATATTAGAATTTACTTTAAGGACCATTGGTACTTCGGTTGCATTTGTTTAGTCATTCACGCCTGCCCACATTTTCAGTTGAAACAGAGCATCCTTACCATATATGTCACTGAAGGTTGCCTGGCCGGGATGTTTTTGCTTATACAGCCAGGGGATGCGCCGAGCAAAGGGGGTCCTGGGGAAGACTCTGCCATAGCCGCATTACCCAGCATGCCTCCCTGGGCCCACGTATCCCCATCCACCTACAGTAGGGACCAGCTGGGGTACCCCTCCCCAGGCTAATCGATGCCAGCTTCAGGAAGTGGGCGTAGGGGAGGGAACCCTAAGGTGCAAAAGGGCGCTATAAGCTTATAAGCACTAGCATTTAGGAAAACAGCCATGTTTCCTGATCAGCTGAGGGCAGTGAGGTGAGCAACGGGGAATAAAGCAGAACAGGAAACCAAATGGGGCATGCAAATGTAAGTCACACAAGCAAAGGGGAGCCAGTAGTAGGCCTGGAGACCGGGTTGAAGAGGCAGAGGTTAGCTACCAGGGGAGGGGTGAGGAGGCGAGAAAGTTACAGGACCCGGTTAGAGCACTTACACCTGGCCAACAGGGAGCGGGGGAGGGGCATGCGACTGGGGGAAAAAGCTGCTTAACGATCCTGCAGCTGGGCAAAGTAGTAAAGTGGAATCGGCTGCAATGTGAAGCTGTTTCCTGAAATGGGGAGTGTTTGGGGTTTGTTAGTTAATAAAGTGGAAAGGCGTCAGTTCCACACGACGGATGCTGCCCGCCACCAAGTGGGGAAGTGTAAGGGTTTTCCAGCTCAGAGCAGAATCCTGATGCTGCATTGTCAAGTGACGGAACACCTGTAAGCTACCTCCTGTTTAATAAAGCAACTGAGTTGGTGTGTTATTTCAGGGGGGGTGTGGGTGGAGGGCATGGCAATGGGGGTTATGTGAGGAGGTATACGCAAGGAAAACCAAGTGGAAGTGGAAATCAGGCATGTCAAAGCAGGGCCCGGGGGCCTCGTGTGGGGCGATGCGGCTATGACATTGTGTCATCTCAGGCCTTTGTGCTTGGTTGCCAGTGATTTTGGAAACGGTGCCGTTGTCCATCTTTTATTTCTGCGACTACGGGCAAGCTGCAATAAAAACACACTCTATGATGTGGGTGCGGATTCTGGGCACCTGCACTAGGGAGACATAGGTGGCCATCAATACCGACCTCCAGCATTAGCCACATCGGAGCTGCATGGTAAGTAAACACATGGGGGCTACGAACAGGGTAACATGTGCTGGTCTGGGCGACGCGATCTGCATGCAGTTGGTATGGGTGTTTTGTCATTAGAGTAGGGAGCAATCGTCCCCAGCTAAACAGCAGTGGAGGCTGCTTCAATAGGAAATGACTCAGTGAGAATTAATTGTAGGCACTGTAACGGGAGGGCGGCAGACAGCATGTGCGCCACGTTTACAATCATATTTGTTTGTTACAACCATTTTCCATGGAGTTCTCGCCTCTTTTTCTCAAATGTCCTCTTTGACTGAGAACAGAGTCAGTACATGTAAAGTGACAAGCAACCTTTTTTATCTATAGATTACAATTCCATGCTTACTGGTGAAGATTGAAACAGGGATGATTTAGGTTTCTCTGCTGTATTTTGAAAATGATACATCTGATGTTGGATAGGAAGGTGAGCAGGAGAGATGGTGTACATAGTGACCATAGTAGCACTATCTATACATCTAAATTAATTCAGTTCTTCCCCTTGTGTCTTTCACCAGGGACTGCACGCAGATAAGACGCGCTATCCTTTACAATTTATTTGAAATTGTGGCAGGGTGTATGCGACAGGCACACAATTTTTTAATTAATTGAAAAGAAATAAATGTAGCATGATTTATTCTTATGTGATATAATATTTTGTGACAGATGGTTGACAACTAAAACATAACTATATGCTTTTTCATAGACACACATGAACACAAGATCTTAGAGGCATGTTGCAGTATTGGGCCCCCCTCATGTCCAGATGAAGACTGGATCTAATTGGAGCACCATAATGGCTCATTAACGGTCTGAAACACGTGTCCACCAAATGATGCAAAGAAATATACACATTGTTAAATAGGTGTAGATGTGATTAAACACCAATTGTTGTATGTGGTTTGAAGCCCTAATTAGCAGTATTGGGCAACATATTGATTTTGATTTCATGTTATCTTGATGTAGTATGTGAATTGTTTCAATGGGCATTGTTTTAGTCTTGTGTTCATGTAATATTGGAAAGGAGGTTATTTGGTGCACTCTTTATTGAATCTTTGAATGGTTGTATATAATGGGTTATGTTTTTTGCTTTGAATATGGCATACATATTTTTATGCATTAGTACTAGAACAAAAAAAACTATATTTTTGTAGAACCACTGGTTGACTGTAGAATATGTAGAGTTGGTCTGTCCAACATAACAGGTCTTGATCAATGTTTTGTGTATATCCAATGGTGGGAATCCATGGCCCATGTCAGAAGGATTGTGAGTCTAAAGCAGGGGTCTGCAACCAGTGGCTCTGCAGATGTTTTGAACTCTGACTCCCATGGTGCATCACCATTGGCTGTGCCGGCTAGAGCTGATGGGATTTGTAGTCCAAAACATAGGGAGAGTAAACGGTTGCATTCCCCTGGTCTAGAGCCTATCAGGTAGATCACCCTTACTACTGATGCCAGAAAAAATGTTTGGAGGGCCACCATGGGAGTTCCATGAAGAACAGTCACAGTCATCCAATTGGAGAGAATTTGTTGAATTTGGCAGGGCTCGAGAGTGTTCAAGGAGACTGTAAGGAATCAGGCAGTGGTTGTGAGACTGGACGACTCCACAGCATTAGTATGCATACATCATCAGGGTGGAACGAGAGAGTGATATTTGAGGGCCCTAGAAATGGACAGTGGTCTTTGGGCAGAAAGACATATGACCACATCAGAGGCCATTCAGATCAGGGGGATAGAGCATGCAAAGGCTGACAGGCTCAGCGGGAAATTTCCCAGCTCGAGGGAGATCAGCTGATCTTCCAGCATCTTTCATGAAATAGGACAGAGATTTGGCAAATCTCTGGTCGATTTATTTCAACACCTCAGGCTGCACAAGTCATATGATCAATATTTTGTTGTATACATATATGTGAAGCCTGGATGATCAAGACTTTACCAGGCACCCTTTATTGTTTGTTCCCACCACTGGAGACTGATTCTCAGTGATGTTCATTGGTATCTTGACTTCGAATTCCTCGGATGCAGGTTCCACAAACCTGTGCAGGTGATGTCATGCCCACTGCATGATGGATAAGAATCACCCCAGGTGTCCCTGGACTGCCAGCATCTCTGTGGCAGTGGTCTCATCCTTCCTCTGGATTCGGGATAACAGATTCTGCTAGCAGATGCCCAAAGGAGATTAACCTTCTTTTCCCTTCTACAGAATTGTGCCTCTATGAATTCTAGGGACTGATAGGGCACCAATTGTGACCTTGCCATGTTCACCACAACCCCCCACTGGGCTAGACATGGATAGATCATGTGCAATGGCTTGACAATGGCTTTTCTGAGAGCTGTAATCCAGGTGTCCAGGAATGGGAATACCTGCAGCCCTTCTGATGCAGAACGGAGACCAGAGGTGCCAGAAGTTTGATACTCAGTTGAAGGATTTTAGGTGAAAAGGAGTACCCTGAACTGATAGTGTTATGATATGATATGATAGGTCATTTATAAGGCACCTGTACACAAGTGTTCCCTCTCCAACATAAACATCAGGAATCGCTGATGAGTCCTGCTGAAGGGAACATGGAAGCATGCATTGTGTAGATCCACTGACACCAACCAGTCCCCTTTCGGGACCCCTGTTATGATCTTGAAGAGGAAGTGTCGAGTATCGCTCCCACTCCAGTTGCCCCCCTCCCATTGCCTATTGAGTTCACACCAAAGTATGTGATGTATGAAGAACAGTTAAATCAGCAGAGAGCAGCACATGGGCTCTGACCATTACCTATCAGTGTAACAGCACCTATTAATATACCGACACCTAAGAAACCCTGAACAGTAAGGTATCCATTGAGAAAGCCATATCTACATCCAAGACAATATGATGGTTGTTTGAATGAAATACCTGAAGAAGCAAAGAAGATAATGAAGGAAGATGAATGGTGACGTCATAAGAAATCGGACTAACGCACATATAGAAGATATAATGACCTAAGAATACTAAAAAGAGACAAAATATAAAGGAGATACCATGGATAAGTGACAGCTGGGGCTCAAGATGAAGAAACTTATACCACATACATGATGAAGATATTTAGTTAGTTTAAACGTGTACAGATGCAAGTAACTGCAAGAGGCAAAGAAATTGTGAAGCTAGCTAATGCTTAAATAGTCAATAAATTGCGGCAAGTGCCAACGTTTACAAGTATATCCCTCAAGAAGCACTTTATGTATGAATACAAGTCCACCACGAATATGAGCAGAATTCTACAAAGGTTACAAAAGGCCTCAAATGGAGTCTGTCGCAGCAGGAAAACCGAGAATCGAGACAGAGCAAAACTCAGCTAAGGATGACCATGCCAAGAAGCCAAGGTCTTATCTGGCTGGTATGGGTAGACATTGGATACAATTAAGGAGAAAAAGAGAACTGAGGATCATGTTCAGAAAGGTCTGGATAAGCCACAGACGTCAGAGAACAGGTAGAATTAAATCAAATATACAAAAAGACACGGAGAAAAGCCGATTTCACAGTGTCCAGTCACGTGACAAAGACAGGCTGGAAGAGTGATACTTTCACACCTACGCATGGATCCCCGCCATGTCCATACTCCTTGGAAGTTCTCAGAGCACAGAGCATACTCAAGGCCAAACTACAAAGAAGTAATTGACACATGACTACTGAGGTGATGATTGATTGTAGCATAATTGGTGGGAAGCTAGGGTGCAGACAAGCTTTTCTGCACCTGGATGTTCTTTCTGCATGCTGCTAGACATAGATGGAAAAGTATGAGTGGGGCTCATGCCAACCCAATCATAGTGGACCATGTACTCTAGGGTCCTATAGTGATTAGAGCCAATGGGACATAGTACTTTTAGTGACGTTCATAGTGGCCATTTTGAACGGACGGCTTATTTGCCCCACCTGACATTGATTATCCAATTCTCCTCTCCCTGTTACCATATACAGATATAGTACCTATATTAAGTTACCTTCCTATAACCGATCATAATGCATGTTAGGTTTTTAAGGTTGCCACGTAGAATGACATTAGTACGTGCGCAGGTTGTACGTTACGTCAGCAATGACGAGTTTTTGCTATAAATATTGTGTTTTTTCTAAAAGTAAAGAGAGCAAGAAGATCGAATGATTGCTGATGTTGGTTGTACTCCCCGTTTTATGAACTTGTCATTAAACGGACTCACTTTGCCAAACTATTGAGTTGTCTTGATTATTTGATGCATGAGTATGAATCAGCATCCCCATCTATCTCGAGGGTACTGCTCCTCATCTTAAAGGGCTGTTTTTGAGATCATCCAGTTCACTTGGTAGCAGAGTTAGATGGTTAGATTGGATAAAGATACCCATCGACCATCGACATAAGTAACTCCAGGTCCTCAGCAATATCACACGCCTTTTGCCATCCGGCTCATAGAACGAGAAGCTCCCCGTAGAAAGTGGATAGATTAATTGAAAAACCCTGCGGGTTAGGTGTGACGGGTCCCTTGCTTTCTCCCAAAATCCCCTCCCACATCTACGACTAGCGGATCAGACGAGCGGCACAGAGAGGCGGTGATGAAAAACATGCGAACGGTGAGTAAAAAAGACTGAATGTTTTGTCAAAGCATGCATGCTTAAAAAAACAAGTAAGAAAAGGTAACGGAGGGAGGCGGGATAAAATATAACATCAGAATAAGAGAGTAATGTATATATGAGGGGAAAGATATTGACTTGAGTGTGGCTGAGCAATATAAAGAGTTAACGTAAGTGTGGCCACAATAAGAGTATACGCCCAGTTCCTAGATTTTAAAGAATGCTAGCCGAAGCCCTTATCTAAAGTCCTGTAAATAGGATGACGTAGGAGACAGGATTGATTAAAGTGAAACTGAAAGAGATAGGCTTGAGGTCCAGGTCGGAACAGACATTAGGGGTAAGATGCGTCTGAGAGAGCAGACAGCATAAGATTTTATGTGGCCGGCCAGAGTTTGTCTGTTTGTTTTATATGTTTGAGTCAAATTGTGACATCATAGTTGGCAACAGTTTCTATGTGAGAAAAGGTATGAAAAGTTCACGATTATAGAAGGAAACTATATTGCATGCCATGGGTTGATGGTTGTTTTTTAGCAAGATTAAAGTAAAACATATTGTTGAAAAAAATTGATTGGAGCTTGCTCACCTTGTTGATTTTTGAGACGCAATTTTAATAAAGTGTGAAGTGAAAAAATAAGCAAGCGTTATATGAATAAGGGGTAAATGGGTCAAGCATGGAAGACATCACTCTGATAATACACATGTGCAAACAGTTTCTGAAACATGCACCTAAGCTTAAACAGTACAGTGCTGAATGAGTTAAAGGGACCGCACACAAAATGTTTATGCCATTGCCCCAAGGCGGATCGCTATCCAAAACGGTCCTGCAGCACATGACAACATATTTACATGCCACGTACACTGGCAAAAGATTAGACAAGCGCCTGGCTAGTTTAGAACTTTGGAAGATGTACCAGGAAGAAAGGGAGGAGGAGCTGCCGTTAGATTGGATACTGAATATATGCAAAGAGGGGGGTGAAGAGCCTTCTGTGCCACCTGCACTGTCTGAAATTAAAAACAAAGCTAATAAAGACAAAGGATTGTACCCACTGAGGGAACTTAAAGCAGCAACGGGATATAGCAACCCATCATATGAGTCACCTACGCAAAGTAGTGATGAAAGCCCAGAGAAGGACAGGGAAAGAAATATTAGCTCCAAAGTCCTGAGGGACAAGGAGAGACGCGAAAAGGAAAAAGGTGATCAAGCGCAAGCAAGTACATCTCTAGGTACAAGAAAAGGATGGAAAGGAAATGAGGATAGAACTGATGAGATGGCATTCACACAGAACGAATGGATGGGGGGTCAGATTTTATTGAAACTCAATGGTAAAGGCATTGAGGACATAAGACAAAGGGGAGAACGAGATGAACAAGAAAGAAAGGATAAGGAAAAAGGATGATTGAGAGATGAAGGGGTGAGAAAAAAGTATAGGCAGAAACGAGAGCAGTTATATCATGAAGAACAGGCCAGAAAACAGGAAAAGGGGGAAGAACAAAGGAAATGCGACAATAAGCAAAGAACAGCTGATGATCAGGAAAGAATAGAACAAAGGAGATTAGAAGAAAAAAGAGCAAAAGATACGAGAGAAGAGAATAAAAAGACGGAGAGATGAGGAAATACGAAAGGCAAATGAACAAAGAGATATGAGGAAAAAAGAGGAAGACAGGGTTAGAGAGGAAGCGAGGAAGCGGAGAGAATTTGATGACGACATAGAACGCAAGCGAATACAGAGAACGCGTGATCTCGAGTATCTGGAAAGGGAGGTTAGAAAACCCGACCCAGTTGTAAAATTGGAAGAGATAGAAGAATTATTTACTGAGTATGATTCAGTACCAGGCAGGTCTAGAGTAAATCTAGAAGATGGCTTTGACACCAGAAGTATCAGAGAGACAATCTATAGAATACATGATGAGATGGGACTAGAAAAGGTACCCCAAGAAAAGGGAAAGGATGAGCGCCTTGAAAGCACTCAGTTGTACAATACTGAGGACGCTTCACGCAGCAGCAGACATAGAGAGCTGTCGTTAGATAGGCTGACACTAAATAGAAATGAGGAAGATGAGAGAAGCTGCACAAGTTGGGCACAGGCAATATCAGACGAAGACATGGAAGCCTGTGAAAGAGAAGAAAGAGACACAGAGCGAGGTCGCGAGAGACATCTTTCTATGGGTAAGGGAATAAGATGGTCAGATTCAACCGTGTCTGCATCTAAAGTACCAGAGTCAGTGACACAGTCAGATCGGCATGAAGGACTGACACACGGTCAGAGGGGGGTGTCTTCCCCCACCATATGTAAGCAGGTTAAGGACATTGCCAGTCAGACGGCGATGTGGGAATATTACCCCTGTGGTAGACCGACAAATGATGAGAGAAGAAAAGGAGTTTAGTGTGTCACAGTTTCCCTAATTAGAGAAGGGAGGGACAAGGCCACAGTATATACCATGGCCACAGATGGATAGAGAGAATCTAAAAAACAAGCTCCCAATGTTGACATCTGGAGCTGGGAAATGGATACACGAGTTAGAAAAAATGACAGGAGGTAATACGTTAGCTATAGGGGATATCAAGGGTCTTTTGTTCACCATACTCGGTGACAGAGCTGACGATGTTTGGACACGTGCAGGTTACCCTGGTGTGACAACAGTCAACACTGCCCATGACAGAGCGCCGTTTAACAATTGGAGAACCACGGTATGGAAAGTGCTTCGAGTGCTATACCCGGACGGACACTTCTGACAAGGGAGCTATAATGACGCGTAAAATGAAAGAGGGATACGATCTGTTGCTTTACATTCAGACATTTTAAGATGCATGGGTACTGGAAACTCGGGAATCTTGGGGGAAATCTATACACATGTTTTACCATATATTATGTCAAGGTCTGCCAGAGCAGGTGCATAAGCAGCTCAAGAAGTTGGTAGGAATCGAAGCTAAGCTATGGTCAGAAATACAACTGACTATTGCGCATTACTGCAGGCTGCTGCAAGAGAAGAATCACAAGAAGAATGATGCAAGGAAAGGTGAAGAGGCCAAATTAGTGCACAAAAAATTGTCAAAATATGCCATTGAAGGGGCAATGTTAACTAGCACAGATGGATCCAATACACAGCAGGTCAATAACCAAAGGCAGTTCGATCAAAGCAATAATGGGTTTAGAGGAAATAATCAGGGAGGCTTTCAGAATATGCAAGGCGGAAATCAGAATATGCAAAATGGGCAAATGATCAGACCACCGCCAACGTGTTGGATGTGTGGGATGACAGGGCATCTAGCGCGTATCTGCAGAAGTCAAGGGATGGTGCAAAATGACCCATTTACAAGAGGGGGGATGGTGAAGCAGGGTGCAGATGGATTTGTGCAGAATGAAACTGTACAGCAGCAAGCGCCGAGAGTGCAGCAAAGCTTACAGCCACAGCAGACTGTGACCAATTTCCCGCAAGGGCAGCCTCAACAGCCCCTGATGCAACTTCAACAGACTACAGGCACAGGACAGGTATTGAACTCTGCAGCAGGAAATTCTACTAGTGATGGAGGGAATCCATTCACTAACTGTGGGACAAGATTGTATATGGACTAGGACAGCTCACTGGGAGACCTGATGTGTTCCATTCTATCAGTGACACCAAAACCTCATGAGGGACCAAGGTTAGATGTTACTATAGGGGGTAAGGAAAATGTGTTCTTAGTGGACACGGGTGCAACACGCTTGTGTATATGTGAGGGCAAGTTTTCTTTATCTGGCGATGCCATGAATACCCAAGGTTTTACAGGAGCTACAAGTCGTGTTCCTTTTACAAAAGTATTTCCAGTTTCCATAGGAGAATGTGACATGAAGGTGCCACTGCTTTATTCGAGGCAAACACCTGTCAATATATTGGGACAAGATTTGATGACGAAGTTAAATATGACAATCTCTTTCACGGAAGAGAGCATAGTGTGTTCAACTCCAGGAATGCATTATTTAAATGTGTGCAAAATGATTAGAGCATATGCAGGACGAATGGTCATGAGAGCTATTCCACTGGAACCTGAGATGTTCTCATATGGAGTGTGCATATTGATGTCATGGTTGCCAGGACTAGCTGAAAGAATAATGAGAACTCCTGGCGAGTTTCTTTCAGACCAAGAATACCTGTGCATGAGGAAAAGGGACAAGTGTTTCCCTTAGTAATACAAGCAGCCAAAGTGCGAGGAGAGATGGTTTTGCTTGATGGCTGTGATGACGAGGGCATAAAATGGTGTGCGGTTATCGCCATTGGGGAATGTTACAGATTGACTGACGTCACTGATGACGATCTGTTTAAAGAATAACTAGGTGAGGCTGAAATGACATTTGAGGTAAAGATTAAGAGGGAGGTGCCCCAAAGAATTATGCTGGCACAAAAACGTCCTCAATATTTTGATGACGACATGGCAAAGGTACCTGTCTCAGTTTGGACTACAGGTCCTTATGATGTAGGCTTACTGAAAGGAGTCAGAGAAGTGAAGATTACATTGAAACCAAGAGCAATTTTACCAAAAGCATGACAGTATCCCATGTCTAGGGAGATTGATGAAGGGATTTTTAAGACATTTTCTGCCATGATGGATCAAGGCATCTTAGTGACGTCAGAGTCGTCATGCAATACTTCGGTTTATCCGATTAAGAAATCAAAGGGAGGGTCTTGGAGATTAAAACAAGATCTTCGCCTGATAAACCAGATAGTAGAGGCCGAGTTCCCTCTAGTCCCTAAACCGGCTACAATTTTGTGTAGCATACCTGTTGAGGCACGTTATTTCACAGTGATTGATTTGAAAAATGCATTTTTCTCAATCCCATTGCACAAAGATTCGCAAGATTTGACATCTTTTACGTTCAGACAAGTTCGTCTGAAAAGCATTAGGCTGCCTCAAGGGTATTGTGAGTCTCCTTCGATTTTCAATAGAGTCCTGCAGATGGACTAGAGCAACATTGCATTAGAGAGTTTTGTTTTGCAATATGTGTATGACATTCTAGTTTGCAGCACAACAGAGGAAGAGGGCAGACACGATTCCATTGAGTTATTGACTATATTTGCTGAGAAAGCATATAAAGTTGACAAAGAGAAGTTACAGTATTGTCAACAAGAGGTGTTCTACATAGGCCAACTGATTTCTTTCTTTTTTTTATTATTATTTGGTTGGTTGTGAAGCAACCTTTCAAATAATTCATAAAAAAGAAAAGAATACAATCACATAATATATATAATGCATACATTGTTCACAAAAAAATATTAACAATTAAAATCGAAATAAACAAGGATCAAAATACATATGAAATACTAAAATAAGCCTTGGGTACATTTTTGTCAAAGCTCCACTAAAACTAAAAATTCATCAAGATTTATCACACAAAACAAATAACATATGTTCTGTATCATGCTTGTCATTGTGGTCAGTAGCCCAATTACTGACTAATTTCAATATTGACCAACGATAATATGTTTTCTAAGTATTGTACTACAGCAATTCTAATTGCCAGTTTCCTGATAGTAAAGATTGCAAACCAAACTTCGTCTTCATTCATTGGAATATAGACAGATAATAGACCTTGAAAGTAGGTTTTTCTTATTGAGGTTAGTGCTGGACAGATGACAACCAGATGCTGTAGTGTTTCTAGATGTTTCTCATTAAGACAAAATCGACAATGGGCCTCATTACGACCCAGGCGGTAAGTTACCGCCTGGGTCGTACCTTTACCACCATGGCGTAAACTATGTTTACGCCATGGTGGTTGGCGGACTTACCGCCCCATTCCGAGGTTGGCGGGGCGGTAAGTCCCCATTAACCCATTTACCCTTCCCCATTCCCATTTTTGCCCCATAGGGCATAATGGGAGTAGGGAAGGCGTTAATTACGCCACCGTAAATTACGGTGGCGTAATTAACAACAAGGTCCCTTAGCGCCATGGATTTTAACACCTGCTAAAAGCAGGTGTTAAATCCTCCATGGCGCTAAGGGACCTCGGAATCAGGCGGTAAGGGTCGGCGCTGTTTACGCCGCCGTAAACCCCTTACCGCCTGGGTCCTAATGAGGCCCAATGACTTGAGTATTTTGGAAAGTGACCCCTTCTTACCAATATTTCTGCCGTTGGTAATAAATTCAATCTAAATCGCATGTACCCCTGAAAGAGCTGAAGCTATTTTGAAAACAGCTAAACCTCACACGATAAAAGAGATGCAGAGTTTTCTAGGATTATGCAATTATGTCAGGGAATGAGTGTTTGACTGCAGCTCTTATACTAGGCCCTTATTACAAGCCTTAAAGAAAGCACAGGCAACAAAAGAAAAAATCGTGTGGACTAAGGCCATGGAGGAAGGGTTTGATGAACTAAAAAAGGCCATTTGCACGGCACCAGTTTTAGGGATTCCCAATTATGCAGATGAATTCTACCTGTTTTCACACATGGACAGTACTGTTATGACAGCAGTACTTACACAGAAAACCACGTTGTGGGTGCAAGCCCTTGGCATACTACAGTAGATTTTAGACCCAGTGATGAGAGGTCATTTCCTGTGCGAACAATGTTTGTTTGCCGCGGCGTTCACCATAGAGAAAGCTACAACCAATGTAATGGGGTGCCCAATGACGTTATTCGTTATGCACGCATTATTTGCCATTTTAGAGAAACCGAAAGGTACATTGACATCACAAAGAGCTTCTGCTTATGAAGTGGTCATATGAAATCCAGTGATTAAAATAGCTTGATGCACAATAGTGAACTCAGCTATGTTTATAGCAGAGCCAGTCACTGAAGGAGAGCCAATATATGATTACGCGAACTATGAAGAATTCTATGATGAGATCCCCAGAGTAAAAGAAAATACATTGGCAGAAGGCGAAATCGTCTTCATTGACGGTTCTTCTAGGATCGATCAAAATGATGGACCGAGATACACAGGTGCCGCTGTGGTGAATCACATGGCAAATGTGATTTATTCCACGTCTGCTCGAGGGTCCACCATCTCGGCCTCGGCCGCGTCTGCTACAGGGTCCACCATCTCGGATTCGGCCGCAACTGCCACATGGTCCTCCATCTTGGCTCCAGCCGCATCTGCTGCAAGGTCCACCGTCTCGGCTTTGGCCACGTCTGCTGCAGGGTCCACCATCTCGGCTTCACCCGCGTCTGCTTCAGGGTGAACCATCTTGTCTTCGGCCGCGTCTGCTACAGGGTCCACCATCTTGGCTTCGCCGCGTCTGCTGCAGGGTCCACCATTTCGGCTTTGGCCGCGTCTGCTGCAGGGTCCACCATCTCGGCTTCGGCCGCGTCTGCTTCAGGGTCCACCATCATGGCTTTGGCCGCGTCTACTGCAGGGTCCACCATCTCGGATTCGGCCGACCTCAGCCGAATTGAACAGACTTCACTTGCCGGCATCAGCCTGACTCCTCCAGCGCCCTGTGGACCTGTGGTGAGTTTGTCCTGACGCCCACATTCTACCCTGCTGCCTGCCTTGCCACAGGATTGAGTCTGCTTGTGGGTCCACCATCTTGACTTTGGCCGTCACCGGCCGACTTCGGGCGAAATCTACCTAGCTCCTCCAATTAGCGGTGAGCACTTCCCAAAGCCTGAGCACTATTCTGGTGCCTGCCTTACCATCCCCCCACTGTCAGTGATCCCCACTCACTCTGATGTGAGTTCTGCCACATATTTGTCTCCGAGTCTAGCCTTGATACCTTGACTGCAGCCCTCAGTTGGAGACGACCGTGGCTGCTCTCGGTCCCTACGGGGTGGATTGCCTGGATTGCCTCCGCTCCATCCCTGTCCATCATCTCTCTTCACTGGCTCTCTGGGTTCTGGCAGGGCCACGGCTGCTCAGAGTGCCTCATTGCAGCCCTTGTCCCACTGCCACCGGACCACCCCGCATATGACTGATCGCAACAGCGTGGGATTGTCTTCACCAGCCCGGAGCCCCCCGGCTGACCGCTCTGAATCCCAACCCAGCCCTACCCCCCCTGCCACCTGTAGTCCTGCCAGTGTGACTGCTCTAGCCCCCAGCCTCAGCCCCTTTCCACCCCCTTCAACCCACCCTGCTCTAGACCAGAACTCTCACAGTTCACTGTGGATTCTCATCTGGAACCCTACCGCCTCTGCTGACTGAAGTCCTGCCAGTGTTCCTGCTCAAGATCCCTGCTGCAGCCCCTGCCCACAGCCTGCAACCCTCCCCTCTCCAACACCTGACCTTCCACAGAACCTTGCAGATTCAACCCACTATCTGCGGTGCACCTGCGGAACGTAGCGGACCCAGTCCACATTTCTTGACTGTCCTTGTTACTCACCTGGTGTCCACACCCCACTCCTAGACCCATTACCAGTGGCTCTCCCCACTCAAAGTGAATCTATTCATGCTACATCCCTGCTCTCCACCATTTACTTCACTGTCTGAATTCCTCCACTGGCACTTTCCTGCCGCTCCTGATTCCACCTGCATCCTCCCCCCCATTACATAAGATTCATTCCACCAATATGACCACCCGGGCTGCCTAAGATCTCCTAATCTCCTACCATTACCTCCTCATTACCCCTATCCATCCTCTTGCTTCCTCATACTACTACCTCCCTCCTCTCGTGTGGGTACAACCGATCTGGTTTGCAACCCAGTCTCATTCATCTCATTAACTGGCGTACTACTAGCACCTCCATTTCACTCCTGCCCCCACCTCTTGTGAACCTCCCCTCTCAAAGGAAGATCAGCTGTCCAAGATTGCCGCACCTGCCCATTCTCCTTAATTGCCCCCGTCCTTCCTTTACGCCTCTACACTGCTCCTGACACCTCTGCCCAGTCCTCTGTTTACTCTCCCATCTTGATACTGCCACAGTGGTCTCTGTCCTCACAATCACAAGACTCTTCAGCTATGGCCCCTCCTGCCTCGTCCTATTTCTGGGTGCCCTGTTATGCAATCCTCCAAATCTCCTTTTCGCCACCCTTTCTCACCTCCCCCCCTCTTTCACCACTCCTACCTTCTCCTCTCCCTCTTTCTCTCCTTTTCCCTCCTAATGCTCTGCCCTCTCCCCTACTCCCCCTCTACTCCTCCTGCCCCACTCCAACCCTCTCTAACCACCCTAATCTTCTTTACCCCCCTACCGCCCACTACTCCAGTCACATGAACATGGCACTCTGGAATGCCAGATCCATCTGCAACAAAACCGCAGCAGTTCTTGACCTTTTCTTTCGCCTCAACCGCCACTTTCTATGCTTAACTGAAACCCGGATTCCCCCCCATAACACTTCTGTCCCAGCTTCCTTAACCACCTCCTCCTCCTCCTTTTCTCACACCCCTCACTCTACAGGCCGTGGCAGAGGTGTTGGCCACCTCTACCGCCCCAAGTTCATCTCCACCTCCTCTCCATCTCTCCCTTCTTTCCCTTCCTTTGAATTCCTTTACAAATCTTTCTCCTCTCCTCACCCTATCTCTCTCCTGATCATCTATCAACCCCCTGGCCCTCTTTCTTCCTTCTATGATGACTTGGATCACCTCCTCTCGCTTATCTCTCCCTCCCCCTCTCCTCTGTCAGTGCTTGGCGATTTTAATCTTCATGTCTTTTCTCCCCCTCAATCCTCCCCCCTCTTCTCCATCCTTGATTCCTACCTCCTTTACCCTCTCCCCTCCTCTCCAACTCACTCCTCTGACTCCACCCTTGACCTCATCTTCAAATCTTCCTACCCCCTTTCCCCTGTCTCAACCCTTCCTGTCTATCTCTCTGATCATGCATTACTCTCTTTTTCCGTTTCTCCTCTCCCTCACTCCTCCTCTCCTAACCCCTCCCCTCCAATCTACTTCCGACGTGACTTCCGCAACTTTAACCCCTCCGTCTTTATTGACACTTGCTCTTCTCTTCTCCCATCTCTCCATGACTTCTCCTCATTATCGGCGAATGATGCTCTTTCCTCCCTTTCCTCTGCTATTTCATCCTCCCTTGATCAACTCTATCCCCTCTCTCTCTTCCGCCCAACCCGGAAACCCTCTCAACCTTGGCTCACTCCTCAACTCCTCTCTATGAGGCGCCTTCTCAGATGTCTCGAGAGACTATGGCTCAAAACTCCCTCACTTTTTAACCAAACCTCTTACTTCTCTTACCACACTATCTACGACTCTTGTCTGACCTCAGCTAAATCCTCCTACTACTCTAACCTACTCCAATCTCAAGCGACTCACCAATGCCGTATCTTCCAAACTCTCTTGTGACTCCTCTCTCCCCCTACTCCTGATCCCTCCTCCAATTCTTCACTCTCTCCTTCTGACGTCGCTAACTTCTTCTCCTCTAAGATTGATACCCTTTGTCAAAAAATACTCACCCCCCTCAGACTTTCCTTCTTCTCCTCCCCCCTCCCTCTTCTAGCATGTCCATCTGTTCCCCCATCTGCCCCTCTGAAGTCTCTACCCTCCTATCTAAAGCCCACCCCACGTCTGCCCCAACTGACCCTCTCCCTTCCCTTCTCATCCCTAAGATTTACCCTCTTCTTGTCCCCTACCTCACCTCCTTCTTCAACATCTGTCTCTCCTCAGCTACCTTTCCCTCTGCCTTTAAACATGCTATGATCATCACTATTCTAAAGAAACTTTCTGCTGATCCTCTTCTCACCTCGAATTTCAGACCTATCTCTCTTCTCCCATTCCTCTCCAAGCTTCTCAAGCGCCTTGCCTACTCTCAACTCTCATCCTTTGTCACTAACTCCTCTCTCTTACCACCCTTCCAATCAGGCTTCTGTCCTAAACACTCCACTGAAACTGCTCTCATCTCTATTCTTAACTCCCTTCTTACTGCTTGCCATGCCAAACAATCCTCTATCCTTATTCTTCTTGATCTCTCTGCAGCCTTTGACACAGTTGATCAACCCTCCTCCTTCACACTCTCTCCTCTTTTGGCTTCAAAGGCTCGGTCCTCAACTGGCTATCCTCTTACCTCTCTTCCCGCTCCTTTATTGTCTCCTGGGGTGGCCGGTCCTCTCCTAACTATCCTCTCGAATATGACGTACCCCAAGGCCCGGTTCTCGGCCCTTTCCTCTTCTCTCTTTACACCTCTCTCATTGCTCCTGTTATCTCCTCGTTTGGCATCTTCCACCATTTCTATGCCGACGACACTCAACTCTTCCTCTCTTTCTCCTCCTTCTCAACATCAACTGGATGTCTTCCCGCTTAATCTCTCTCAACACCGACAAGACGGAAGTCGTATTCTTTCCCTCTAACTCTCTTCCCCCTTCCTCTCCTCCCCCTTTCATTCACTTTCCTCCCTCCAACCTTCCTATCTCCCTTCAAGCTCGTAATCTAGGCGTTCTCTTTGACTCCTCTCTCTCCTTCTCCCAGCACATCTCCCTCACTTCTCGCACCTGTCGCTTCCACCTCTTCAACATTTGCAAAATCCGTCCCTCTCTCACTTTCCACGCCACCAAACTCTTAATCTCCAACCTCATCTTCTCCCACCTCTTTTACTGCTCTTCCTTACTCTTTGGACTTCCTACTTCTAGCCTTGCCCCTCTTAAATCCATCTACCACTCTGCGGTTCGCACTCTCTGTCTCCTTACCTCCCGTGACTCAATTTCTACCTCTCTCTCCTACCTTGGTTGGCTTCCTTTTCACTCCCAACTTAAATTTCAATTTCTCTGCCTTGTCTTCAAATCTCTCCATGGTCTTGCCCCCCCTTATCTCTCCTCCCTCTCTCCTTCTACTCCCCCTCCCGTTCCCTTCGGTCCGCTGACCATTTCCTTCTCACTTCACCCCCACCCCCCTGTGCCTCCTCCCGTTTTCGCTCCTTCCAACTCCTAGCTCCTCTACACTGGAACTCCCTTCCTCTTGCAATCCGTTCTTCCTCCACCTTCACTTCATTCTGCACTTCCCTTAAATCTCTCCTTCTCCATTATCCTCCTTGAAATCCCTTCCCCCTTCTGCTTCCCCACCCTCTCTCTCTTCCCCAACTTTCTCCTCTCCCCTCTCCTGCCTCTTCCACCCTCCCCTTTCCTCCTTCTACTCTTCTCCTCCACTCCCCCTATTCTGTCCCACCTCCCCTTTTCCTCCCTTTCCCCTTCAGTTAATTGCTCTTCTCATTGTTTTGCTGTTTGATTGATTCATATTGTAATTGCTTCAACTGTTCTATCGTTTATGTTTTATGTATTATGTTGTTTCATGTACAGCGCTTTGGCGTAAGGTGCTTTATAAATCAATAAATACAAATACAAAATACAAATGGGGAATTTCGAGTACGTATTAGTGCATGTTTACCCTTGCATTATTCAGCACAGGCTGCAGAATTATTGGCATTGATACTCACGCTCGAGAATCAGACCAGGAAGTAACGGTGTACAGTGACTCTGCCTATGTGACGTCGACAGTACATGCAGGCTTAGCACGCTGGAAAAGGAGGGGCTACCTCCAAGCGGATGGCATGCCAGTACAGCACGCCGCCTTATTGGACAGGCTTATTAAGGCACTCCAACTTCCAGTGGGCATAGCAGTCGTGAAGTGCACAGCCCACACGAAAGGGACAGATTTGATCTCACGTGGAAATCAAGCAGCAGACACTGAAGCCAAGCTTGTGGATACGGAAGATGAAATAATGATGGATGTGGAAATGTCTGATGTGCATGAGAAAATGATTGTTGTGAGGAATGAGCCGGAAGGCTACAGTAACATGTCAAATACCCAGTTAATGGAGCTCCAAGGGGAGGCACCGCAGGAAGAAAAGAACCTTTGGAAGTGACGAGGGTGTTCTTTAAACCCCTCTGAGGCTTTGTGGTGACATGACAGCACTGGTAAACCAGTAATGCATATAGCCCAACTGAAAATAGCACTGGAGCAGTTACACTATCCAGCGCATGTAACAAAAGAAAAACTAGCAGCAACCATTGACGAAGACTGGTTTGTACCAAACCTAGCAGAGCATGTTATATTTTTTATGATAAGTTGCATAGTCAGAAATGTACAGCTGGGCATACACTATGTGTGGTCATGGGAGTCATCCCAAGGCCTAATGGTCCTTTTCAGCACTTACATATCGACTATGTCGATATGATTCAATTATGTAATGGGAATAGAGGCAGGTCCATGTACACAGCCAGACTCTACCTGTGCAGCCAAATTCTTGGTGAGGGAAGTGTTTCCCAGATGGGGAGTTTGTGAAGTGATGAGGTCAGATAACGGTCCTCATTTTGCTAACGCAGTATTTGAACAGATCAGCTTGAAAGTTATAAAGTTTTCGTAGGCGTATCATCGGCAAGGAAATAGCATATGCGAAAAGCTCAACGCCTTGTTAAAGGAAAGGATAGCCAAATTGAGGCTTACTCTGAAGAAAGGATGGTTGCACTGCCTTCCACTGGCATTGTATGCACTCAGAGACCAGCCTGGTTCTGACCATCATTTTACGCCACAAGAAATTATGATAGGCAGAAAATGAGGACGCCTTTAATGTCTCGAACTAGAGCTAGATGTGATGCTCAGCCAACAGCAGAAGTGTTAGGATTGGAAATGCAAAACTACTTGAACTGCATGACAACTAGTTTTTATGTAAACTAGCAGTAGCGACGAGGAAGTTGTAGGGCAGTACAGAACACAGAAGGAGATACAACAACAGACAGGTTTCTGGAGTTACGTGTACCTCAACTATACCCTGGGGATACCGTCTTAGTTCGGAATCACACAAGGAAAAGGTGGGACGAGCCAAGGTTCCACGGCCCTTTTATTGTGGAGGACATAACACCATCTGCAGTTAAGTTACAAGAAAGAAGAGCTTGAATCTTCCTTGGTGACATCAAGCCATATATTGGAGAGACCCATCTGCCCGCACCCCAACCTGAAGAGACTACAGACAACAGGGAAGAAACACAGTATGTGCAGATGAGATCTATGACGAGGAAGAAGGACACATGACCAGTCAAGTGAAAATGCAAGGAACCTTTTTGATAAGGTTGTGGGCCAGTTAAAGACATTCCCCTTGAGCAAAATAAGGGAAGAAAGGACAAAAATACGAACACTCTGTGTATTCTAGTTGCAGGGTAAAAGAAGAGAATTGCACACTAAAGCCTTGATAAGAAATGTTATGACGAATTTTGATCGAGGCTATATAAACTGGAAGAGAATACAATATCCTGAGTTATTCAATACAGAGTCCTTGTTTGGACTTACTTATGGTGTCACAAAATAGTGACCTCACCAGGAACATACTGACCTATTTCGAATTGGTATTGAGGTCCTACCCATCATTGGTGGGGAGACTTACAAGCATAACAGAGTTTTTGCAAGATCCTGATAACGAAAAGACAATATCAAACTTACTCACAGTGATCACAGAACAATATCTTTCACTTCCAGAGTACAGCGAGGACAAGACAAATGTCCCTATCACCAGAAAATCATAGACTGGCCAATGCTGTGTTCTTTCGCTTAATTGAAGACTTTCCAGATCTTGTTGGGAGACACACTGATACTGACGTGCTCACATTCATCCGTAATCCAGCGAACACTGCAAACTTAAGTATGCTTCTAAATGGGATCATAATCCAAGTCTCAATCTATTTTGAGCCAAATCACAGAAGACTGTAGAGACTTTCATTTGAGGGACAGATCGTGGAAGTGTGGACAAGAAATACACTTTTTATGCTTACAGGGAAGCAACATGTCATCTGGAGTAAAGCAGATTCAAGGTATAGACTGGGAACTGGTCTATATGGAACACGTATTATAGACTCGCCAAGGTCATTGTTCATTGTTGGAACATTACATTGCAAAACAGAACTGTTTCCAGAGACAAGAGACAGTCCATTATCCAGATTTGGAGGACAACTGGTCCAGAACTATTGATCCGTGAAGCAGAGATAGCAGAACACAGAAGGAAGTGATAATAATGAAAATGTATTAAAGAACCAGTTTTTGCTTCCTTAGATTTGTATTTGTATTTTAGTTTATTTATATTGCACGCCAGGCCCGGAGGCATCTGGGCACCTTTCTTACACAGTTGCAGATAATATCACAGATCACAATACGGAATTGGAATGCAAAGTGGTACATAGATTGCATACATATATTAACATACTATCATAAGAAATATAATCACCAAGTATTGGAAAGTCCTTAAGGTGGATAAAGATCTAGGAAGTATGCTAAATGCACGGCCAGATATTACTTTCCGGAAAAGTCTGGCCATTAAAGATCTGGTGGTTCAAAGTTATATGGCCTCCGAAGATGTATCCTCAGGAACTAATTGGCTCACAGAGGGACAAAAAGGCTTCTCTAAGTGCTGCAAATGCAAAGCATGTAAATATGCTTTCAATTGTAGAAGCTATACTCATCCAATCCTGCGGACTGAAATACAAATAGCCAGTAGAATCACCTGTGAGTCGGAACTGGTAGTATATGTTCTGAAATGTCCATGCTCCAAATGGTATGTTGGCAGCACTAAGTGGAAATTAAAAATACGTATTTTGCAACATATCCGAGCTATTGTCAATAAAGATCACACTTATCCCATGGCCAAACATTTTACAGAGTGCCACAATGGAGATCCAAGCACTCTGAGGTTTTTTGGTGTCTATAAAGTTACTTGCGGTCCAAGAGGGGGCGACAATGAGAAACTGCTACGACAAGAGGAGACCAGACATATTATAGACTTCGAGAGCAAAACCCCGATGGGTCACAATGTGGATGAAGAACTGTACACTTTCTTGGGAACCTGAAATGTGCTAATTAGTCTTTCCCTTTTTAGTTGTACACAATATTGTTCAGGTAGCCTAACTCTAACAGGCCATGGACTATTTGTTTTTATTTTGTGTATTTCTCTCGGTCAGCGCTAAAGTGGTTTCCTCCTCTTGAATATTGTATTCATGCTTTAGTTTCCTTTTTTGCGTTCAGGTGCCTCTCTTCCCCTTAGGTTTTTTGTGGGTAGATTTTTTAACTTATATTTTATTAATGTTTTTTCACATGTCGCCCATGAACATAGTTTATAATGAAATATCAAATAGAGGTGCATCTTTTTGTGATACACAATACCTGCTCATACATGACTATTAAATAGATTAGATTCCAGGCATACAAGGTCTTCCGAGCATTTATGAATTAAGAGTATGTTGTGCTATGTAGGAGTATTGATTTTAAGTAAAGCACTTGCACTTTAATTGATGGTTACAAGACAATGTCTGGTCATCGAAGTAAGCTGCTAAAAGATTGCACTATGCACTAGCACTTTAATACTAAAAAGCTGCCATGCACTTGCACTTTAATTATAAATTGTCTTTTATGCATATGAACATACATAATGCCACACCATTATTCTGTATAACAAATTTTTCTGTTATGCAGCTTTTTGTAAAAGTGCTTGAAACACTATACCATACCTGTATGTGTTTTATTAACAACGTCACTATGATGCTTATTTAATGTTGAGTGCTTGAATCTGACTAGGTGTACCAAACCTTGATAAGATTTTCCGAATTATTTTTTAAATTAAGATGGAATGTATATTTATAGAGGGACTATCTGGAAAAATCTATAATTTGTCAGGTTTTGAGTAACATTGTCTACATGCAGACTTGGTTTTCGAATTGCATTTTGCATTGTACAAGATGGCCGAATGTAAAAACGTCATCTTTGTTAGTCACCTTTTCTATGTTCATGTGGTATGCCATGGGTTAAAAGAGCTCCCACAACAGGGTGGAGCTACTGTGAACAAGCCACAGGAGTGTGGCGAAACGCGTCAGGTAGCCTTCCCTTTGCTACTGGGAAGCCGTTTTTCTACTGCATACTATTTTTTGAATTAAAATTTATAACTTTTTAAAAAACAAACTTTTGGCAGTGCAGTGATTTATTTTTCGGCGTGCACTTGTTGCTGAACATTGATGGATTTCGTTTACTAAAGGGAGTGCAACTTCTAAAGGAACTCGACCTCGCGGTCTGTGTTTACCTTTCAATTTCATATATTAACATACATATATTATACAGACAATTGGTCTGTAATGTTTACAGAGAAAAAATTAGAGAGTACAGTATTTACAAAAAAATAAGTTGCCAACGTAGAGAAGAGATTATAACATTGGGTCCCAATTTGCAGAAGTATTTACAAGTATTTACAGGGATTTAAGGTAACTTTATATTAGACAGTGGCGGAAGCTAAATCCTGCTTAGTGAGCCATAGTTTGGCTTTGTTCTGAAAGGCAAGGTAAGGGTGTACAAGATGATCGAGATGGGCAGTCTAAGCAGTAGCATTGTTCTCCCTCAGGAGGAGAGTCATCCATATTGCCCAAGAAACAAATGCTATAAAATGACATATAGATGTATTATCTATGCCTGCATTATATTCATAATCATATTGCTGTCATTGACTATTAGAACTGCATTTTTTATAAGTGCACAAAGTATTATTCCCGTGCACCCACCTGAGGATGCACGCCTGATACCTACAAGAGCGCCCAGACCTTATATAGTCATTCCTGTTTCGAGAAAGAATGATAGTGACTGAGCTTGAAATGGACGTGGTAAGTAATGACACACACACAACACTTCTTTTAGCAAATGAGTTGAAACGCCAGAGACAGGGTCGGCAAAGTAAACCCGATAAGGGAGTGATGAAAGTTACACCTACACAGATAAGTACAAATGCACCTGATCTAGTATCAATGATTTCAGAATCACATTCCAGAGAATGGGGGGAGTTTGGACAAAGAGCGACGAGGAGTTTTACACCAAGAGAAGTTGAGAGACCAATGGAGAAAGCTGAACTTTTAAAGAGACAAAAGGCTTTGGAGAGTGAGCAAATAGAGACAACACCTGCAAGCACACCTGATCCTGCGAGACATGATATCAGGGCAGTGCCTGGAAGGAGAACACAGACAGAACTTTTGAGAGACATTTTCATGCCTCATTGGTATATTGAAAGGATGAAGCGTATTGCACTTTCTCCTACTCGAACAGTACAAATGGAAACGCCCGGATCATTGATGGAGAGGCCTGAGAATCCTCCAGCAAGAAGGATCTATACAGAAGTACTGCGTGACATGCTTGTGGAAGCTCATATCAAAAGAATAAGAGCCAGAAGAAGCACACAAGAAGACAATAACAAATTGAATGATTACCTGGATAGCACAGCACATTTGGGAAAAAAAATATGCTACCAACATATGAAGGTAATTGGAAGGAAAATGTCAGATTAAGAATGCTTTGGATGTGCACTTCTGCCATACAGCATGGGAAAGTCAAAAATGTTTGTATCTATCGAGATAGATATTCAGACAGCATACTGTCTGTCACAGATAGCAATGTGCAATTCCAGATATCAGTTCATGGGAAGTTCATGGGAAGTGATGCTTCTCTCAAATGGGCAACTGAAGAAACAGATCCAATGAAGATGACTATGTTCAAGACATAAAGACAAGAAACAATGCCAAAACGAAGAATATTGTGATCAGATACGAGAAACCTGGAGTAAAAGGAGCAGAGATCAGATGAGAAGTCAACAAGAAATTGGAGACTGCAGGAATAACTTCAGAAGAATCTCGCAGATGGAAGAACAGAGGTCAAATGCAAATCTGGGGAACAGTGCTTTCACCAGACGGATGGGAGAAAGGAGTAGTGATCTGCAGAGCATGGGTAGTCATCGGTTGTTACCAGGCTACCATTGACATAGTGCAGAATGGATGCAAGTCATTATGGCCGAAGCTTGCTAAACTAATGACATGGGTCGAGAACAGAGGAGGACTCTTGCAGATATTATGATTTGAGAGCCCTAAATTCTGTTTCAGAAAAAAATGGCACAAGAAAAATGGCAGAGAATCGCAATTGTTGTTGAGTGTTTGATGGTCCAGGAATGGTGAATGGTACTGCAGTAATCATGGATCACTATTGGATGTGTAGATCCCAGGCATACATAAGATTGCCGAATAATTGGGGAGTTATATGTACATTGGTGAATGGCCATTTTCCAGCGTTGGTGATTCCAAAAAGTGATGTGAACATTTACAATTTCCCGAAAGCAGATTCTCACCCGAGGAAGAAGAGATCTTTGGAGCTTATTAAGAGAACGAAGAGGGAACTTTATTTCTCTGCAAAATCCATAGAAGCTTTTGATGCTATCCTATATAAACACAGACTGTTCAGTCAGACTTCTTCAGTATTCACCTTGTTCTTAATGCCAAGAATTCAGCTTGGAGCAAATACTAAATGGTTGCAGATAACCAGATGGGAGTTATTGCAGACCATCAACACAACGATAAGAGGATTCAATGCTATCAGAGAAGAGTTGGCTTTGGAGTTCCAATGGGCTTCTCCCTCTCGCCTTTACTTTTTAATCTTTATTTGCAGCTGTTGATCAATATCCTCAGGAGTCATCGGATTAACTTCCATTCTTATGCGGATGACACCCAGGTTTTAATCAAAATAGGGGGGTGTCGAACATATATGTTTCATGGTCAATCAACGTCTATAGAAAGTCAGTCATTGGATGATGGCAAACTGGTTGCAACTGAATCCAGCAAAGACAGAGGTCACCCTGTTTGGGCCAAAACATTTTCTTACTGCAGGAAAATGCCCTGAGGATTTCCATTTTTTGAGGGCTGATCTCAAATTTGCCACTAAGATAAAACATCTTGGATGTATTTGCCGAAATAATCTTCCCAGTGACGGTCAGGTCGGTGCCAAGGTCCAGCCAGATTTTTATTCTCTGCATGTCCTGCATCAAGTCTTGCCATATGTGCCAAGCAGTGACCATGCTGTTCTAGTGGGGTCACTTGTAAATTCACACTTAGACTATTGTAATAGTCTTCTTGCTGGAATTCCTGCAAAACAATGACAGAGACTGCAAAAGGCCCAGAATGCAGCGGTTAGATTAACCGGCAGCCTGAATAGATATGACCATGTCTCGACTGCACACCAAACCCTACATTGGTTGGCAGTCAAAGATAGGATAAAATTTAAGACTGCCTGTTTGATATATAAGAGCTTGAAGGAGCTTGCTCCGTCTTACTTAGCAGACAAGCTTAGTCGATATCAACCGAGTAGGCTGCTACGCTCAGGGGACCAATTGCTGCTGAATATCCCCTGATCCTTGTTGTGTCACCAGGGGTGTTAGAAGATTTACTGTGCATGGTCCCAAGCTCTGGAACACCATGCACCAAGAAATTGGGTCTTTGGAATCACTCCATCAGTTCTGTAGAGCCCTGAAAACGTTCCTCTTTAAATAATAGGAATACCAGACACTTGTTCTCTGAATGTAGGCTCGCCCCGACTAGTTGATCCTCTTGTTTAATGCTATGTAGTTCTTCGGCTTTCATGTTATCATCTGTGCCTCGATCCGATTTGGTTTGTCTTTGTGCGCGATATGAATAACTCATCATCATGCATGTTTTAAATACTCTGTGAACTTTGTCTTTCAGAGTCTCTCCAAGCGACTTGTTTCCTTTGAATGGTAGCCTCAATGCTCTAGCCTTCTGGGAAGTTTCGGAGCAGCATTCCCTGTTGTGGATATGCCAATGTCCTGAGATCGTTGCACACATTGCCATGACTGTTCCTCTCCTACCTTCAAAGAAAAGGCATGAAATCTCTTGTTTCTGTATCACTTAATGTCTGATAACCATCCTATCCATCATCCAGAGCTTTTTTCAACTTCTTATACCCATCCAAGGCAGTCTCATGGGTGTAAGACCCATACATGCGGACCCGTAATATCAAGTGGGATCTTGCATACGGCCTCAGAGCGGTTTCCACTTATTGTATATTTAGCCTCTGATGGAAGCCTCTGATGGAATCTCTTTTACCACCATTGAAGACTTTCCCCCAGACAAAATGTCATCAATCGCTTTTATTTGCAACACTTTTGACTTTTCACCCTTGACATTAATCGAGGCATGGAGATATGCTCAGGCGATGTTCATTCCCTCAATGAGTTGTCTTCAATATCCAAAATCATGGGAAGCCCCTCTTTGGGGTTGTCCTTGGGTTGTTTTATCTTGTGAGGGTTCAGGTGATGCCTTCTTTGAGAATCTCATGGACTCTCCTACTCGCTCCAAGTCTGTCTCCACTTCTTCCCTATATGGGTATTTACCTCTCCCTCTTTATCCGATCCTGACGAGGAACTCCGGCAGGAGGATGTGGAGGACGAACTGGAGGAAGAGAATGAGCAAGAGAATAACGCGTAAGGCACCTTCTTTTTCTTTCTTTTTGTCTTTGCGTCCTTCAGCCTGTTCAAAGCTTGTTTCACTAGGCACCCATTTTCTTTCTTTACCTTTCCTGGAAGAGTAGTGACCTGAATGGTGTTCCTTGTGCCCTTTTCTACTCTGCTTTCCCTCTGACCTGCCCCTAGCTGATCTATGCAACCACACTTTGACCCTTTAATATACACCGAACCTGTCTATGCACTGCCTACCTCAAGTGTTAAAAGAATCAAGCATGTTTTATAATTAACACACAATTATTCTTCAGCACATCTATTGGAAAACATCTAATCAGACATATTAATCTAATCATTTATTATGGTTAAGAACATGTTTAACCAAAATACAGACTATAGATAGAAACAATCTGCCCCTTCCTTGTTGCATTTGTATGCCAGAAGATCTGTTGTTCACAGTTCCGATGTAGGTACTGTTCCCAGTGTGTAGAAGACTTCAGGGAAAACATTTTAGACACTAGTCACTGAATGTTCATGACAACGTACAGTAAACAACTCTATATCTTGGCAGAGTGTATCCTATACGAGCTCACTGTCCTTGGTATGTTTCCTCTTCACTTTTCTATTATGGCTCATGTTTAGAATGGCCACCACCACGGCAAGCATCTACCTAGGTGGGTTGCACAGCAACATCATTCATACTGCTTTTGTAGTTCAGGTTTTCTGCATGAATGTACAATTTGCTGGCCCTCTATGACCAAGCCAAGATGGCTGCCGGGCCCAGTGCAATATTTTGTGGTGTAGGATTTTAATGCCATTATCTCCAGGCTTCTCTGCTGTCACTGAAAGCCCCTTCCCGCACAGGTGGGTGCACGCTGCCACTCAGACACTACCACCATGGCCAGGCCTCATAATCTACCTCCTGGGCACAGGTCCAGATACTGTGCCCTTGGAGAGCTGACATCAGGATATGCCAAACCCACCCTCTTTCCCAGGCTGCTTCCATACCCTTCAGCTTGGATACTCTGCCTCAGTAGAGATGACGTTAGGACATGCCGGCCCTCCTGCCTCCCTGGGCCAAACTCTTCCTCCTTCATCGCACCAGGCTACCTACTGTCCTCCAAGTTCCCTTACCTGCAGGAGACCATTCAGCCAGAGGCCGGCTAATTGTTGTGCCCCCGTACCTGGCACCGGAAGAATGCCCGGTAATTCTTCTTGTACACTTGCTCCTGCTCATTGCATCTTGGCCCCTGAACCACAAATTCAAAAAATGAGGAATGATGGGAAGCTGGGGGTGTTATACCTCCCAAGGTGGGGGGGAGCTAAAAATAGAAACTTGGGAAGAAAGGTTTCACTATCAGAGGCAGGTGTCTCATAAATTAAGTGCTGGGATGAGGAAGAGCGACATGGAGGTACATTGTTGTTTTGCATTACTAATGGACTAAGGGCACCTGAAAGAAAACCTCACATTCTGAACGGCCAATAGCCCGGATCATTGAAAACCAAGGATGCCAATTTCAATTGTTTCGGCGCAGAACAGGGAAGTCATTTATACAGACATTAAAATTACCCACTGCTTATCGACGGGCATATTTTCAATATTAAGGTCAAATTTTGGTGGGCTTTCTGTTGTCAGTATTCAGTCGTTCATTATTTCAGAGTTTGGTTGGTAAAAAATTTAAAATAACATATGCGCTGGCAATGTGTCACTTATCTGTACTTCCGTCTATTCATCCAAATGTCACTGAATGTGCGCATGTGCTACGCATTGATAGTCTTGCCACGTAGGTGATAAACTCATTGCCCAAACCTTCTTTTGCAGCTCCTGCAATTTTGTGCAAAATTAGTTTTTCATAATAATGACATCGGCATCTGCAGAAGTATGAGAGGAAGAGGAAGGCCAAATTCAACAAAGAAGCTCTCGAAATACTGGTGCATGAGGTGAATCCCCGCTAAAAGCCACGGTTTTGAAAGAAAGAGTGGTGAGTACACAAAATGTTGATTGGAAATATCATTAATGCAACAAACGTTGCACGTTGTGTGTGTAATGGCAAGGGTCACATGCTTTAAAGAAAAGGGAGCGCTTACCAGATGTTGATTGGAAAAGTCATTGATGCAACAAAGGTGTTGCATTTGGTTTAAATGGCAAAGGTCACAGTATAATCAAAAGTTGCCCAAATGGGTGACTTATCTGTGATAAAGCCCAACTCATTATGAGGCCCACAGAGTTGGACATTTTTTGTATATTATTATTTGTAGCCGCAGCTACAGCATCAGCCAATGAATTGCAGTATTTTGCATGCACGGCTAAGAGGAGCAACGACTGCGAGGGCTTATATTCGCAGCTAAACTATTGCCCCTGTTAACAGTGTAACCGTGGCTACAAATAAACAATTGAGAGACTTTAATTACTGGAACTGCATAAAATAAATCACAATAGATATTGTAATATATTTTTGCAGTCTGCGTTCAATTTGATACATTTTTGCATAAAAGGTGTCCCTGAAAAGGGCAGTTTTGGGGGAAGGAAAGAGGCAGGTGGAATAGGGGAGGAAAACACACAAGGATGAAACATATAAGAAAGGGAATTAAAATAAAAAACAACATATATTTAATGTATTTATTTTATTGTTTTTATTTGTTTTTTAGAAAAAAGAGTGAAAGAATTTGCCACTGAAAATAAAACTAAGGATAACAAGTAATCTGGCATTCAGCGATTAACTTCGGCCATTCCTCAAATATGGTACCTCCCTTGACTCCCCATTCAAGACATCATCTACACATGACTTGCAACATGGAAAGTTCGGGAGTCAGTAAAACAGGAGCCTGGGCAGTTGACACCGCTGCTTCATTTGCAGTTTGCAATATTGTTGCACTGGTGAATGGAAGAGCTGCATGTGGTGCTGATGTCCGTCGACGCAAAGAATGGGGCCCATGCATTTTTCTTTTGGAATGTTTGTGCGCTTTCCGATAGTCATCATCAAAGTTATCCCAGTGGACTCACACTAGATGATTAATGATAATACATGTTCACAGGCTTTGAGGTAAAAGATTGGAAGGCCCACAGTGTGGAGCCTTGTTGCCCAATGTGCAAAGCACCTCCTCTGCCTCTTTTCTAGAACAGTGTTCTTTAACTTAGCAGTGGCTTTCATCCCAGTTCTCCCTTGGTGGCGATGGATTTGGAACCCAAGTGATAACGTCATCACTTTGGTACTCTCGTGGTTGGATATGTTCCAATTTCCAACCAGGAAGGAATATGTAAAACAATAAAAATGACAACACAAAAAAAGGCAATGCCTCAAAAGGGATAAACAGTTTGCAATGCAATCACTTCAAACATGTTCAATTTTTAAAGTACAACAGAGATATCAACCACTACCATGTCGTTCAAAACACTTCTTGCAGAAATAATTGTTTCATTATAAAACCCAACACAGTCTCTACAAACATAAAATGCCTCATTGGTGTCAAATCGTTCTTCTACAAATACATATAAAGTTTTAATAGCCACCATGAAAAGGGAAAAGAGACTATATGTAGTCCCAACTCCCATTCCATGATAGCCACCTTCTTTTTTTTGTAATTTTGTTTCTGTTTTAAATGGCTGTCATCAAAAGGGTGAATGGACTTCATACACCAAACCATGGCAGACATCTTTTTTTGTTTTGTTTTTTCAGTTGCAAAATGCTGGAGTGTCTTCAACTGAATAAATACTCTATTACTACCCCGGGATGAAGTGGATGAAGACTACCGACAGATGCATTGCACCAGAAAGAAAGGATCCTGGGAAGGCCTATCGCTCATCCAAGTGGTACTGCTGGATATAGGAGCAGCACATCTGTAGACACTTCATGAAAAGCCTCCTCTCTGAACCCCTCTATCATTTCTAATAAATTTTCAAATACGGTTTTGCAGTGTTGCCAGTATTTAAAGACTCTGGCTGTTTCTAGCAATGCCTTTAATGGGTGGAGGTTGATTCTGCACAACCGCTGCTCACAGCTAAAATGATAAGCCAAAAAAGACTGCAGCCCACTATGGTCCAGACCATCTCATTCAATTTCCAATACACACCATCCTAAGAGACTCGCACCAATTGATGTACCTAAGCTTCATAACCCACATCTTTTTTTTTTTTTGCGAAATACTGGAATGTCTTCAACCAAATAAATACACTATTAGTACTGCGAAATGAAGTGGTTGAAGACTTCTGGCAGATGCATTGCATCAGAAAGAAAATATCCTGCCAAGGACTCTCGCTCACCCAAGTGGTACTGCTGGAGATAGGAGCAGCACATCTGTAGACACTTCATGAAAAGCCCCCTTACTAAACGTCTCAACCATTTCTAATAACTCTTCACATAGAGTGCTCCAGTGCTATCTGTGTTTGAAGACTCTGGTTGTTGCTAGCAGCACCTTTAATAGGTGAAGGTTGATTCTGCACAACAACTGCTCAGAGCTACAATGAAGATATAAAACCACTGCACAGGAGACCTGGGTGGACACTGTCCTGGTGCCTTAGGCACCAGGCTCATGAACACAAGTAAACAAGAACATCCATTTAACACCAAAAAGCTTTTATTGTGGACATAGCACTTCAGATGCATTAACCTTAAACATTCCACCCATTAAGCAGGATGCACTAACCTTGAACATTCCATCCATTAAGCAGCCCCAAGTGTATTCTTGGGTGTGGCTGCTAATGGATTGCCTTCACACGTGCTCACTCTCTAGGAGTGGCAGGGTGTGGCTGGTAGGTCGGCCCTAATGGCCGTGCCCACAATCTCAGCTATATAAGCTGCTCTGATCCTCAAGACAGACACTTTGTGTTATTCTGCACTTGCAAGCAGCATAACGCTCACCGTCGCCTGAGGTCAGACTTACCTTTGAAGATCCTGCTTCCTGGACATCTTGCTTCCTGTCAGCATACTTACCAACTGGGGGAAGCTGTTCTTACCTGTACATCTCTTCGGCGAAACAAGTATTCATCTTTACACTTTCTGGAATGCCAAAATCTTCATCTTGGCACCGCAGCATGACACGCTCCATCGTCGACAGCAGCACCTGCAAGGAAAAACAGAAGACAAGGTTAGACATCGAAAAAAACAGTCATTTTAAGGTTGCTGTTCACCATAATTTGCGCTTTCCTTAAGCCATCACTTACCTGCTGTCGAAAATTGCGGTAGCATCTATCTTCCATCTGGCCGTGTCTCTCGTCTCACAGCTGCATTGAGGCTGCATTTCCATCTAAGGGAAGAAAACAGAAGAGAGACATTATTGTGGGTATAAATAGGATCAACATATAAAGACATTAAACAGAACAAACAGCATCACAAGAGCTCAAGATAGACTGATCATTCATAAGGAGAAGCATAGTCGCAGCTGGACTGGACTAATCCTTATGAGGGATCAGTGAAGGAACTAGATCCCATGTGACGCACCCCTGCCAGAAGTAGCAGGACAGAGAGCTTATCTTCCATAATTCACAGGTGAGCTTTATGTTCCGGCGTATGCTCACAGAAAGCATACTTTGGGGTGAAGGGTTTGAGAGGTACAACAATCACAGATTGGTGCACTCACACACTCTTATCTCCATGCAGGAGCAGTATCACCACATACAACTGCTCACAGCTTTTCCACTGAGGGAGAGGCCTGAAGGGGGTTATTCAAGTTCAGGGAGGGCTGCAACCGTGCCCCAACGCCTCGGCAGAGACCAGGTGAGCATAACAGTATGGTCCAAACTATCACATGCAATTTCTAATACACATCATCCTAGGAGACTCGCACCAAATGATTTATCATAATTGATGTTCCCAAACTTCTTATCCCATATCTTTTGGTTTTCTTTTTTCAGATGCGAAATGCTGGAGTGTTTTCAACCAAATAAAGACCCTATTAGTACCACGGGATGAAGTGGATGAAAACTTCCAGACCATTTCGTGCAATTTCCAATACGTATCATCCACATCATCCCAGGTCAATCGCACCAGATGATTTATCATAATTGATGTTCCCAAGATTTCTGATGGAACATTAGAACGGCCACATCTTAGTGTTTTCTTGCACAATGTTAGACATATTCAAATGTCCAACTGGCAACGAAAATAAAAAATAACAAAAGTGACAACTCTAAAAAGACAATGCCACAAAAAATGAAGCCACCTCCCTGAACCTCTCAAGCATTTCTAATAACTCTTCAAATAGAGTGTGCCAATTCTGCAAATGTTTGAAAACTCTGCCCGTTGCTAGCAACACCTTCAATGGCTGTAGGTTGATTCTGCACAACCACTGCTCACAGCTAGAGTAAACATATAACACCCCATATAAACCCAAAAATGCTGCAGCCCAGTATGGTCTAGACTGTCTCATGCAATTCCCAATACACATTATCCAAATCATCCCAGGAAAAATGAGGCAAATAGTTTATCATAATTTATGTTCCTAAACTTTCTGATGGAAAATTACAAGAGGAACATCTTACTGTTTCCTTGCACAATGTTACACATGTTCAAATGTCCAACTGGTGAGCAAAACATAAAATACCAAAAATTACAACTCCAACAAGACAATCCCACAAAATGTGACACCTCCTATAGGAACCTCTCTGGCATTTCTAATGACTCATCAAATAGAGTGTTCCAGTTCTGCCAGTGTTTGAAAACTCTGGCTGTTGCTAGCAGCACCTTCAATCATTGGAGGTTGATTAAGCACAACCACTGCTTACAGCTACAGTGAAGATATAATCCATTAATACATTTACACCTCCACACTTCCTGGTGTCATCAAGATATTTTGGCAGACGTTAGGAATGCTACATCCCCATTCCTGTGGAATGCATAAGAGTCCATGGGAATGTACTCACGGTAACACTGGCACTGTAGCTAATGGAGCTGGTGCTTTAGTAAAAAAAGCACTGCCAGTAGGAGCCTGAACTCCCAGCAGATAAGGCCTGCCAAGAGTTCCGAAACCCCTGCCAGCAAACTCTTAGTTTGTCGGTCCAGAAATAGTGCCAGTTCATTGCTACCAGATGTGTTGGGACCAATTACAAAGATACTATCAGATGGAAAATGGACCCAGACACACTCATGTATCTCTGTTCATCAGAATGGAAGCTACCAACATAAATAGCTTCATGTTGTTAGTTCAACATCAAACATACACAAGTCTGGTACTGTCACACTGCCATTGTATAAATAATTGTGCTCCAATAGAAACGCAAATGCGTTTTCACATTTCCAGTATCTTTAAACTGTTACCAAATGTTCTTATCTTTTTTGGAAACACCATGAACTAAAAAAAAGAAAAATCTGCAATGTCACACTTCACGCCTAGAATGATTATTTCCTAATAAACAACGTCCAACAATTATTCCCACACACTTTCTACATATACAACAAGACCACCTCATTGTAAGCTCATAAAAACTTGAATTACCTTAATAACAATTTAGGCCATAGACTTGGCCATACCAAAGGCTGGGGTCACGGCATGGAATGTAATAGCTAGTGGTTGGTTAGTGTTCAAAAATACCAATGCACATGATTAAAAGCCATTCCTAGTACCCCATCACTGTTTTAAAAGCTGAAAGATGTAGTCAGTGTCCATAGCTAAATATTATAGCTAGTGCCCATTAATATGCTAGAATATACAGTCGGCACAGCCAAAGGCCATAGTCACTGACTAGTATTGTGTTCAAAACCATGGCTAGTGGCTGGTTAGTGTACATAAAATACATTTGGCATGGTCGAATGTCATTGCTTATTGCATTTTATTATTTTAAAGCAAACTGTGGACATGGCCAAAACATGTATACACTGCTAAAGGTCAAAGGCCATGCTAGTGGCCCATTTATATGTTAGAATATATAGTGGGCACTGCCAAAGGTTGTTGCAACTGGTCTAAAGTCCATGGCTAGTACCTGATTACTGTATATAGCATACATTGAGCACAGATGTCTTTTTCTACATAGTACATATTTATTACATGAGAGTGAGGGTAGTTTTAGGAGATTGTGTTATTTTTAGGGTATGTTTGTTCTTGGATTATATATTTCAAACATGCAGCCAATTTTATAAAGAGAGGATTCTTTTTGTTCAGAACATTTAGACATTGGCAGACGGTAAAACTAGAACACGTGGAGTTGACACTACTGTCAAAGTCGAGGGTTCATTAACTATTGGTGGGATTGCAGTAGTGGAATCACCTACTCGACGTGCAGCCAATTTCCATACACATAACCCATGAGCCCAAAGCATTTTTATTTTGTGGTGCTCATCAATTTCCAATACACATTATCCACATCATCCGAGGAAACTTGCACCAGATAATTTATCATAATTGATGTTCCCAAGCTTTAAAATGGAACATTAGAAGGGCCACTTCTTAGTGAGTTCTTCTATGATGTATACTGGACATCCTCGGGCTCCATTTTCAAGCACTATTCATTCACCTTAAATATCTCCAACTGTCTACACACATTTTTATTTGTATGACCTCCTACTGCTGTTGATGGACTGGGACCCAGATGGTAATATCATCGTTTCTGCTGCTAATCACATGAATAGACATGTGGACAAATGGCACAGCAACCATTTCTCGACTCAAAACAAAAAAGCTAATAAAAATGGCCACCACCCTTTCATAGCAACAATTCAAATCATTATAAAAAAAACAGGCATTAAGTGCTAGTTTGAGACATAATCCTCCCGTATTAAATAGCAACCATTGAAGAGTCAACAATCTTTCTATCCCATTCCATGGCAGAATTCTTTCTCAGTTGCAGAATTCTGGTCTGTCTTCCGAGCAAATAAAGACACTATTACTACTCCACTCTAATGCAGCACAATCCTAATAGCAGTAAAACCACAGCCAGGGGGCATTCCTGCATCAGATAGTGCCCCAGGGTCTTTATTAAAGCCCTCACATTGGTCAGACCTGTAACTATGGACATGCTAAATATTTGCCTACAGTCCATAGAAGAACCAGTGTGCCAGTAAATTGCCATTGACATCTGCCAGTACTTCTGTATTAAATAACAGCAAGTGTTTCCTATGTTAAACTCTTGCACATGTAAACTTCAAATAAACCATACCGACATTTAACAACCTCTAATTTGTGTACTAAAATAGCATTCCTTAACATATACTGTGTCTGCATTTATTGGGGCAATGTGTTTGTTTGTTTGTTTAGTATTTATTATGCGCACCGGACCCTGGGGTATAAGGGCTCAGAAGGTAAGAAGATGTACAGCTTAGAGCACGGTTACAGGTTACAGGTTACAAAGGTTGTAGGTTTACAGGCGAGTAAAACGTGGTAAAAGACAGGTAGGAACACATTCATGCATTCATTTATCATTTGTTGTTGTCAACCAGTTGATCACATATTGTCTGAATTTGTTGAAAGATTGTTCTAGCCTCGCAGTGATAGGTAGTTCATTCCACAATTGAGCAGCTTTGACTGGGAAGCTAGCTCCGCCTATGGTGGTGAGTTTGAATCGGGGTACTTGGAGGCGATTGGTGTTGGCTAGTCTAGTTTGTCTGGTGGAGTGTGTTCTGGTGAATCTGTCCTTTAAGTATTTTGGGGCTTTATTATAAAGTGATTTGTATGTGAGGGATGCAGTTTTGAGTCTGATTTTCTCGTGGGTGGAGAGCCATTTGTGTTTCCTTCTTGTTTCTGAGATGTGTTCTCTCTTGGGAATGTTCAATGCTACTCGGAGGGCATTATTTTGCTGTATCTGAATTTTGTTTATGGTGGATTTAGTAGCTCCTATGTACAATGCGTTGCAGTAGTCTAGTTTGGAGATGATTAGGGCTCTGGCTAGTGTTAGACAACTGTGCTGAGATAAGAATTGTTTTCCTGCTCTAATTAGTTTACATATGTAAGCTGTTGATGAGGCTAGGGAATTTACTTGTTTGGAGAATGATAAGGTGGAGTCAAAATATATACCTTACGTTTTTACTTCTTTGGCTACTTGTATGCAGTTCTCATTGATGATGAAGGAGGAGTAGTTTGTATTTAGTTTTTTAATGAGGGAAGCAGTGGCTAGGATAAGTAGCTCGGTTTTATCATCGTTCAGGCATAGGCATTGGGTTGCCATCCATGCCTGAACGATGCTGTAAATTTTGTTCACTAGTGTTGAGTCCTTTTCATAGTCCCCTGTGAGTGGGAGGAGGATCTAGGTATCGTCAGCGTAGTTAGTATACACGATACCCAGGTGGTCCAAGTCATCAAACAGGGGCTTAGTGAAAATGTTATAAAGCGTTGGTGAAACGCAAGATCCCTGTGGCACGCCGCAGGTGATGGGGATGGGGTCTGCAGCTGCTGTGGGTGAGAAGACCCTCATGGTTCGGTCGCTAAGGAATGATTGGATCCACACTATAGCCTCAGTGCAGAAGTGTGCTGCTGTGTGTAAGTGGTTACACAAGAATTTGCGCCCGAAAAGAAATCAATTTCTTTTTTACATAATAGGAGTTTGCATAGCAATAAGCCCAAAGCCAGGGGGGCATACCTGCATCAGAAAATGCCCCCAGGTCAATATTAAAGCCCTCACATTAATCAGAACCTGTAACTATGGGCACGCTAAATATTCACCTTAACTCCATGTAAGAACCAGAATGCCCAGTAAACTCCCATTGACAACTAACAGTATTTTTGTATCAATTAGCAGCACAGTAACAAGAACGTAAGAAATCAGTGTGTTTCCTATATTAAACTGTTGCACATCTAAACTTCCAATAAACCATCCCAAAGTCTTACCACCTTTAATTTATGTACTAAAATAGCATTGCCACACGCATACTGTGCCTGAATTTATTCAGACAATTTGCACCGAAAAATCAATTCCATTTCTTTTCTTTTTTACATAATAGCAGTTTGCACAACTAATAAAATTCATATATTCTTTATGAATATATATTTAAACATAAATAATAGCAGTTTGCACAACTAATACAATTCTTAAAAATCAAACCAATCAACTGATGGTGAGTCGCTCTTGGCGCTGTTTATAATGGTGACAACCAACTCACGGTTCTACCAAGTCCTGTTAAATATCTAGTGCTGGGCTTCTAATGGCGGCAAGGAAAAGAGAAGAGCAGAACTCTCTAGAGTGCAGTGAAGTTGGGCACCAATGGGAAGGAGTCTTTGGTTCACGCATCTTCCACCCTGACCGCTGGGTGTCAACATTCTTCACTTAAATGACCTTGGATCCTTCACCACATCAGAGTCCATGGCCTTCTCCTTTTTACTGGAAATGGGAGTTACCAGGCATCAGATAGCTATCATCACGGTCAAGAAGGAGCACCAGATTTCCACTGACAAAGTACTCTTTGCCGCGTGCTAAATGGGGCTAATTCACAGTGCAAAGAGGACTTTTGCAGGGCCAAGTGACTTTGCACTGCAAAAATACACTTTGCACCGCTCTGTGAATCAAGGTGTTTCTTGGCAGTGAAAAGTGACTTTGAACCAGTTCAAAGTCATTTTGCACCACTCTACAAATTCCATGAATCAAGCCCTTTGTGTGCTGCGGTGCCTTTTTCTACTACCTACCCCACACTATAGCCTTTCCACACTATGTGATTCTCATTGCATTTAAAAAAATATAAAACGTGTTTTGCCTAGTTCAACACTATGACCAAGTATTTTGCCATTGTTTGAATGTTGCTTACTAGATCCTTTTATTGGGGCCGGGCAGTCCAGCCCCCACCGTGGTGAGGTGACCTGGGAGACAGGGCCGCCTGTTTAGGGCCATGTCGTACGCGGCACCCCAGCACATACAAACACTCTCCGGACAGGGAGGTTGCCTGCAACTGACGAGCTCACCCCTTTTATGAACGGTGTCACATGGTCATAAACCATTTATTTATTTTTTTACATTTTATAAGCACTCACACAGCCCAGGGTCATCGAGGCGCTTTTACAGGAGTATGTCTTAGTTGCGTATTTATAATGCGTTTAAATACCCAGAGGTTTCTAAGTGGGGACCGAACATGTGCTGCTTTGTGTCATCTTGGTTTTCTGTTGTAGCTCAATTAAAAAAAATTACATTTGTATTTTGGAAAAGAGGCCGCACTCTAGAAAACCAAGTGACAAACTACTAAAGGGTCAATTGTTTGCAACTACCCTACCCACAGGGTTTGTCATTGTCAATTCTCAGTCGTTTTTTTGGGGGCTGGGGATAAAATGCCCAAGTGCATCCCTTTCCCTTTTGCCCCAAAAATTTTACAGAATTAAAAAAGTCCATTGTTTAAAGCACAACTCAAATTCACAAACGCAGCGTGCTTTTAAATGGAGGAAACCAACATTGCGGCGCTTGTTAGGAACGTGTTGGGGATGCTGCACAGAGGCGTTGCTAGGGGGGGGGGCTAAGAGGGCTACAGCCCCTGGTCTTTTGGTTGTAGCCCCGGATAGAATCTCAGGAGCTACAACCAAAAGGCGAGCTAGCCCCCAGTCCCGTCAGTTCCGACAGACATTAGCGTAACCCTGAATCTTTTCCAGACCTATCAACACCCCTCTTTCTGACCCGTTCGCAGCAGTATGAGCCTCTGCTGTTACACTTGTATTTCTGCCCCTCAAAGAGGAATAGAAATGTGTTGTGGCCTTGAAGGACGACCGGACGCTGTAGTGAGTCTACTCTACTTTATTAAATAACAACTGGTGTAGACTGGTATATGTCCAAGTTCTCATCAAGCACGTACTTACAGTTCAGTTAAGTTCAGGACTTCCCCAGTTGAGTCACTGAGGGAAATGGGTGCACTAGGATGGCACGCTGTAAGCTTCTAGGGCCCCCAGGTAACCACCTGTGGCTGTGGTGTTACACCCTAGAAGCTGTGCTGTACGGCTGCTGGAAGTTCTTACTTTCTTGGCTCCTCATCAGGAGCAGGGCTGTGGTGCGACCGCTTCATCTGGCGGGCTGCCAGCTCTGAAGCGGGAAACGTTTTCCCGCGGAGCGTGGGCTTGCGAGATCACGTTACGTGCGATCTCGCGAGAACACGCTCCCGCGATCGTGTGATATCCCCACACACCTCCTTTGCTGGGAAAAAGGATGGGTGGTCATTCCATGTCGAAGTCTGCAAACTTGCTGGGTTTTCTTCTCTCTCTCTGAGGTCTGCTTAGATCTATATATGGGGCAGGATTGCTGGAGTACCCTTGAGAAGATGCGGGTGATTCAAGTTCTTCTTCCCTTGCTCTTCGCTGTGACTCCCTGGGTGTAGTTGGAGAGTTGGGGCTTGAGAACGCGTTGCCGTGGTGTGGCTCCAAGACACCTCTTTCTGAGCGGCGAGGGTTTTCGGATGTCCCTTGGCGGTCTTGATCTTCTCCGGTGTCCCAGTGTGGTTGTTCCATGTCTTCCCTCCTGCGGTACATGGCCACTCTCTCCAGATTCCATTTCCTTCCGTCGCTGGTGCAGATGTGGTTTGACCCTCTCTCCATTACTTCTATGGGACTGCTGTACTTGGAGCCGGTCGAATTGTCTTTGTGGGGGAGGCGTATTTTCACCAGGTCAACTCTGTTAATGGCTGTGTGTCGAGCGGCTCGATACAAGTCCCCTTGGGCCTTCATGGCTTCTTTGTTGCGCCGCATGCGAAATGCTACATCGTCCATGTTCACGTCTTCGTCAGCCCTCACTTGATGGAGCCAGGGTGGTACCAGTGAGGATGCAGCCCTTCTCCCCCTCAGCAGATGGAATGGGGAGAAGCCAGTGACGGCATTGGGGGTGAGGCGGTGTGCCGCTACTGCTTCCTTGACCGTCTTGTACGGGTCTGAGCCCGAGGCATGAGCCAGTTGTAGTGCCCCTTTGATGAAGCGGTTTGCTCGCTCAACCAGGCCATTGGCCTGTGGGTGGTATAGGCTTGCTCTCCGTTGTCGAATGTTGTTGAGCTTGAGAAACTTCTCCATTTCTCGGGAGACTAGCTGGACTCCGTTGTCTGTGACGAGTTCTTCTGGTAGACCTTCCCGCTGGAATACGGCGGTGAGTGTTTCAATGACTGTGCTTGTGGTGATGTCTGACATGAAGTCAGCTTCCACCCATTTGGAGAAGTAGTCAACCATGACTATCCCATATCTGTGCTCTGGGGGCATGTTGTCAGGGGCCCAATGAAATCCAAACCTAGTTTTTGCCACACCCCTTTGGGGACTTCGGTGGGCAGCATGGGGGCTTGCCTCACGGTTAGGCGCTTGTCACTGTTGGTGCACTCGTGGCACCTTTCGACCATTTGTCTTATGTCCTGGTCCATGCCTGGCCACCAGTAGGCGTCGCGTATCCTGCGTCTGGTCATGTTGCGTCCCAGGTGGCCCGAGTGTGCCCTGCACATTATCACTTTGCGGATGCCGCTGGGCGGGATGATTTGATCGCCTCTGAAGATGAGACCGTTCATGGTGGAGATTTCCTCGTTCACTTTCCAGTAGGGACGGAGGCCTTCGGGGATCGCTCTCTCGTTGGGCCATCCTTCGCGAACCCAGGTGCTGACGTGCCGTAGGGCCTCGCCCTGTTCGAACTCCTCCCGCCAGTGGCGCTCACTCAGGTCCATGTATTCGCCGTTCCTTAAGTCACTGATGGAGGCTACGACACACTCATCCTCCAAGAACGTGGTGTCGGGGGCTCTTTGGCTCAGGAGTCTGGACATGCAGTCCGCTTGTGCATTTTTCCACCCCGCAATGTGTGCTATTTCGTATGTGTATTCTTGAAGCTTTACGGCAATCCCGGCCAGCCTCGGGGTGGCCGTCTTGGTGCCGCCCGGGCTCAACATGTGGATGAGGGGTTTGTGGTCGGTGATCAGCTTGAATCTCGTCCCCCATACGTACGATCTGAAGTAGTCGACGGCCCATGCACATGCCAACATTTCCTTCTCGACCGTGGAGTAATTCTTCTCCGATGCGGATAACGCTTTGGATGCAAACGCCACAATGTTCTCAGCGTCTCCCTTCTTCTGGGTCAGGGTGACCCCAGGCCATACGCGCTGGCGTCTGTGGTAATGCAGGTGTCCCAATCAGGGTTGTATGGTTTCAGGCACGGCGCGTGTAGGATTCTCTTTTTGATTTCACAGAATGCCTCGTTCTGTTCCGGACCCCACGAGTAGGCTGCCCCCTTCTTCAGAAGCTCCCTCATGGGAGACGTGGTCTCGGAGAATCTGGGGACGAATTTGGCATAGTACTCCGCTAGGCCCAGGAATGAGCGTAGCTCCTCTTTGGACAACGGAGCCGGGGCTTCTGTTATGGCCTGCATGAGGTCCTTCTTGGGACTGACGCCGTCACTTGAGATGCAGTACCCAAGGTATTCTACCTTGTTCACTCCGAAGACGCATTTTTCATGGTGTAGGTGAATGCCCTCCTCTTGAAGCCTGCTCAAAACAGCCCTGAGTGCCTTGTTATGGGTCTCGTTGTCTTTGGCATACACAAGGATATCATCGTGAAAGAAGGAAACATTTGTGAGTCCTTTGAGTAAGGAGTTCATCATTCTCTGAAATGCGGATGCCGCCGACGACAACCCGAATGGTATGCGGGTATATTGAAAGGTGCCGAAGGGCGTGATGAACGCTGTAAGGGGGCGAGAGGCTTTGTGCAGGGGAATCTGGTGATAGGCATCACGCATGCCCAGCTTAGAGAAGATTGCCGCCTCTTTCATCGTGAGGACGATTTCATTGATACTGGGGAGTGGAAAGCTATCTGTGATTACCTCTAGCTTGAGGCTTCTTAGGTCGATGCAGATCCTAAGGTTGTTGCTGGATTTGTTTTTGATCAAGACTACTGGACTCAACCACTCTGAAGATTCCACGGTCTCGATGGTTCCTTCTTCGACCATCTTTCGAAGGTGGGCCTCCAATACGGGTCTCGCTGTGGCAGGTACTGCCCTGACTTTGTGTTTCACCGGTATGGCGTTGGGTTTCAGGCGAATCTTGTGGACATAGTTTCTCACCTTCCCTGGGTTCTCGGAGAACAGGTCTGGGAACATCTCCTTGAAGTTCAGCGCTGCTCCTGAGGAGACCATGAGAACCTGTTCCGGAGTGCTGGGATCCAGTTTCATGCTGAATTTGTGTTGATCGTCCCATCCCAGTACAGCTGGGCCTTTGGGTGATAAATACACTTTGGTGGTGGTGGACCTCCCTTTGAATTCGATCCGGGCTTTGATGTAGCCTAAAAGGTCGACAGTTGCACCACCGAACACCGTCGGCTTTTGCCTGATCGTTCTGATCTCTACTTGTGCTTGTCCCATCATCTCCTTATACGTGTTGATGGGGAGGATTGTGAGGTCGGATCCCGAGTCTGCCATGACGCGCGTTTCCATTCCGTCAACTTTAATGGTGCAGTGGGGCTTTTCCCTCCTGGCCTGGGGGGCGTTGACCATGACAACCATGGGTCTGTCCTGCTGGTCGTCATCATCGCTAGAAACGCAGTCACCATCGACACGGGAAACCATCTTCTCCCGCCACGTGCATGCCGGAGCCACATGGCCGATGCGTCAGCACTTAGAGCACTCTTTATTCCTGGCGGGGCAGTCGCGATCATTCGCCATGTGCTTGGTGCTGGCGCATCTATAGCATTTGGGTGCCTCCCTTTGCCTGGGACCTTTGTCTCTGGGGCCGTCGCGGGACTGCTTATCTCTGCGCCCTCTCCATTGTAGTGCCGCAAGTTCGGGCGCGGGCAGGTGACTTCCTGCCTCTTTGCATCTGCTGGAGGTTTCCTCCTCCGCCCTGGCAATTTGGACGGCCTTGTCAAGGGTGACCTCCTTTTCTTGTATGAACTTGTCCTGCACTTTCCTAGAGTTGGTGTGAACGACGAGCATGTCGCAGATGACCTGTTCTGCGTTTTCGCCAAAGGCGCAAAGAGAGGCCAGCTCCCTCATCCTGGTGATGTAGTCGTCCACGGGTTCGCTCCCTTCTTGTTTGCGGGTGTAGAACCTCAGCCTGTGCAGTACAATGTTCTCCTTATTGGTGAACCTCTTCACAATGCGACGGGTCGCTTCCTTGTAGACGTCGTCGTCGTCGTCATCATCGGCCGCAGGTATCTCCTTCAACCCAGCAAAAATGCGCTGTCCTTCAACCCCCAACGCATTTAACAGCATCACCTTCTTCCTCACGGGGGCATACCGCGTGCCGCCTATCGCCTCCAGATAGGTGAAGAACAGGGGCTCCCACTGCATCCATGGAATTGCTGGTGTCCCTGGTGACGGGAGAAAGGCAGGGGGCGGTGTGGCGCCTTGCATGGTGAGGCCGTGGGGTCTTTAGTATCCTCGTCGTCAATTATGTTGTGGCCTTGAAGGACGACAGGAGGCTGTAGTGAGTCTACTCTACTTTATTAAATAACAACTGGTGTGGACTGGTATATGTCCAAGTTCTCATCAAGCACGTACTTACAGTTCAGTTAAGTTCAGGACTTCGCCAGTTGAGTCACTGAGGGAAATGGGTGCACTAGGATGGCACGCTGTAAGCTTCTAGGGCCCCCAGGTAACCTCCTGTGGCTGTGGTGCTACACCCTAGAAGCTGTGCTGTACGGCTGCTGGAAGTTCTTACTTTCTTGGCTCCTCATCAGGAGCAGCGCTGTGGTGCGACCGCTTCATCTGGCGGGCTGCCAGCTCTGAAGCGGGAAACGTTTTACCGCGGAGCGTGGGCTCGCGAGTTCACGTTACGTGCGATCTTGCGAGAACACGCTCCCGCGATCGTGTGATATCCCCACAAAATGATTATTTCCTTTCTTTTTGCATATGTGAAGAAATGCTTTCTCGCTGCCCATTGTGGGTGCCGAGCGTCATACATTCGTCTTTTGGTGCGTACTCTCAACACTGTTTTCTGCAAAGAGCGGGCCGGTGCATTTTTGCATTCCAGCATGACCCCACCTTAGAAATGCACGTGCAACTTTTGTTAATAAGGCTGCACATTTGTGAAAACGGAGCATCTAACAAAAGTGCAACCTTTGCGCTGTTGTAATGGGCCCTGTTGCTTTGAAAATCTTGACTCTCTCAAAATAATGGGAGAGCGCCTGACCTTAGTCAATTTCATGCAGCACTTTAAACCTGAATGGTGGGCAGTTCAGCTTGCAAATATGACACCCCAAAAAGGACTGCTCCTGACCCCTCCAAGCAGATACGTGCTTATAAAGGGCCAGCACGGCAGAAGGATAGCCTTTTACTTCAAAGGCAACTTAAACACATAACACCCTGTTTGGGACCGGACAGCATCTTCCCAGCAGAGAAGGAGGGGGCCAATCATATTTTTCCCTGACCATTAAGACATGTGTAGAGGATAATCCCCTCCACCCCTCTCTTGACTACGCCCCTGTTATGAGTTTATCAAACAGGTGACATTTCTCTCCGTTTTTAGTCTTTTGATTCCCTTCCATCAGCCTCCTCCCTCCTTATATTAAGTGTTTGCCTGACCTGCCTCTTAGGCTTAGTTCTCCCTCTGCTCCCACTCTGGGAGATATAGAATTCATCAGTCTCTTAGACTTGCATAAGCCTCTACCCACCTTATGAGGGGGTACAGGCTTTACCTTTCTTTAATGTTTACTTCAGCCTCTTCTCCCACTCTTGGAGATCTAGGATTCATCAGTCCCTAAGGTTTGCATCAGCCTCTTCCCTCACTGTAGGAAGCATATGCTTTACCTGCCTCTTATGCTTACGTCTGCCTCATCTCCCGCTCTGGGAGATCTAGGATTCATCAGTCCCTAAGGTTTGCATCAGCCTCTTCCCTCACTGTAGGAAGCATATGCTTTACCTGCCTCTTATGCTTACGTCTGCCTCATCTCCCGCTCTGGGAGATCTAGGATTCATCAGTCCCTAAGGTTTGCATCAGCCTCTTCCCTCACTGTAGGAAGCATATGCTTTACCTGCCTCTTATGCTTACGTCTGCCTCATCTCCCGCTCTGTGAGATCTAGGATTCATCAGTCCCTTAGGCTTGCATCAGCCTCTTCCCTCACTGTAGGAAGCATATGCTTTTACCTGCCTCTTAGGCTTACATCTGCCTCTTCTTCCACTCTGGGAGATCTAGGATTCATCAGCCCCTTAGGTTTTGCATCAGCCTCTTCCCTCACTGTAGGAAGCATATGCTTTTACCTGCCTCTTAGGATTACATCTGCCTCTTCTTCCACTCTGGGAGATCTAGGATTCATCAGCCCCTTAGGTTTTGCATCAGCCGCTTCCCTCACTGTAGGACGCATATGCTTCTACCTGCCTCTTAGGCTTACGTCAGCCTCGTCTCCCACTCTGGGAGATCTAGGAATCATCAGTCCCTTAGGCTTGCATCAGCCTCTTCCCTCACTGTAGGAAGCATATGCTTTTACCTGCCTCTTAGGCTTATGTCAGCCTCTTCTCCCACTCTGGGAGATCTAGGATTCATCGGTCCCTTAGGCTTGCATCAGCCTCTTCCCTCACTGTAGGAAGCATATGCTTTTACCTGCCTCTTAGGCTTACGTCTGCCTCGTCTCCCACTCTGGGACATCTAGGATTTATCAGTCTCTTAGGTTTGCATCAGCCTCTTCCCTCACTGTAGGAAGCATATTCTTTACCTGTCTCTTAAGCTTACAACTGCCTCATCTCCCACTCTGGGAGATCTAAAATGCATGAGCCCCTACCCACTTTCTGAGGTACATGTTTTACGTGTGTCTTATGCTTTAATCAGCCTCATCTCCCACTCATCAGTTTCTTAGGCTTGCACACATCTTCTCTCTTTTTATGGATGGGATGAGGTGAATATCTGTGATCTGAATGCCTGTTGAGGTCCTTCTAAGGTGTTTAGTGCAGTGATGCCATTTATTTGTTTTTATTTTGTGTATTTGTAGTGTGCTGAAAGCCCATGGGCATCAGGGCGCAGTAACATATAACACGAAAACAGGGACAGACTTAAACAAGCATTATTCAGTGTCTGTTTCGTCTATGTGATGTTTACTTGAAGAGATGTGTCTTGAGGTGCTTGCTAAAGATTCTGTAATTTGGTTCTAGGCGGAGATCTAGTGGCAGCTTCTTCCACTGCTCTGCAGCCCGCACTGGAAAAGCTCTCCCTGCACCCATCACCCAGTGACCAAGGGCACTTGTAGCCTGCCATGAACTTCAGACCTCAGTGACCTGCTGGGCCTGTATGTTATGAATTTATTCTTGAGGTACGCCGGTGCCATACCGTGCAGGCACCTATGCACTAGCGTCAGGGATTGGAAGAGAATCCTATCCTCAATCCTGAGCCAGTTTAGTGCTCTATTTCCCTCGGATACATGGTCTCTTCTATTGATTCTCTTAATGACGCGTACCGCGTTATTCTCCATTATTTCACATCTCTCAATGCCTTTCTCAGTAGCACCCAGCATCAGGGAGTTGCCGTAGTCCAAGCGCGACAGAATGATGGCCCTGGCATAGTGGCAGCATTCTTCTCACTTAGTAGCGGCGAATGGCTCTGAAGACAGTAAGGTACCCACTGGGAAAACCATATCGACAAATGACACAGAATGACGATTGCCAGAATGCAATCCCTGAAGAAGCTAAAAAGATACTGAAGGAAGACAAATGGTGACGTCACAAGAACCCGGACTGACTCACATATAGAAGATATAATGACCTGAGAATGATGAAAACAGACAAAAAAACATGGATAAGTGACATCCTGAGCCTAAAGTGAAATAATTGATGTCAAAGATATCAGAAATTATGCCACATGCGCAATGAAGATATTCAGTTAGTTTAAACGTGTACATATGCAAGGAACCGCAAGAAGCAAGAATTTGTGAGGCTTGCTTATGCTTAGTAATAAGATATATAAGTAATAAGATTGCGGCAAGCGCCACCTATACATATCTACCTCAAAAGGAGCACTTTATAGTAGTATACTTACACTATGCACAAGAGCAGAATCAACCAAAGGTTACTAAAGGTCTCAAGAGGAGAGCTTCTCAGTGAACAAATCGAGAATTAAAGACAGAGAGAAACTCAGACGAATGCAAATCATGCCAAGAAGCCAAGGTCGCATCGGCTGAAATAGATCAACAGTGGATACAATTTATGAAAAGAAAAACAGAGTATCCTATTCAGAAAGGTCAAGATAAGCCACAGATGGCAGATGGCTGGCAGAATTAAATCAAATACACAAATTGCATGCAGAATAAGACAATTTCACGGTGTCTGAATCAAGTGGCCAGACAAGCGAAAAGTGATGAAACTTTCACACCTACGCATGGACTTGTGCCATGCACAGATGTCTTATCTTTTCCAGACCAAGAAGCAGTGTCGAGGCCAACCGCAAAAAATAATTGACACATGACCACTAAGGTGATGATTGATTGTAGCAATAATTGGAGGGAAGCTGGGGGTGCAGAGGAGCTCCCTGCAACTGGCCGGCTATTCTGCACACTGCTAAGCACATGGAAAAGTATGAGTGGGGTTGTTGCCCACCCAATCATAGTGGACCAAGTAATCTAGGGTCCTCTAGTTAGTAGAACCAATGAGACGTCGTACTTTTAGTGACGTTCACAGTAGCCATTTTGAAGGAAGGGCTTAGATGCCCCACCTGACCAAGTGTTTATCCAATCCCCACTCCCCGTTACCATATACAAATATAGCACCTTTATTAAAGTTACCTTCCTAGAATGAATAGAATTGCCAAAGTTTTAAGCTTGACATGTCAGTGATGACGAGTTTTCGGTATAAATTATGTGTTTTTTTCTGAAATTAATTGGAGTTGAAGCGAAAAAAAAGATGGAGTGATTGCTGATATTCATGAACTCCCCGTTTTTTGTACTTGTCATAAAACGGACTCCCTTTGCCAAACCATTCAGTTGTCTTTATTAATTTGATGCAAGAGTATTAATCTGCATCCTCATCCATATCACAGATGCTGCTGCTCATCTTAAAGTGCTATTGGGAAACCCCAGCTCTATGGGCCGGCTTGGATCCTAGTGCACAAATGTATATCACTTTACAGTGATAGCATAGCCATATTTTTCGTAGTGTTGCTAGGCCCTGAAGACCCTCATGCATGGAAACAAGGCACAACCACCATACACAAACTGATACGACAGACACGAGGTTCAATTCCCAAAATCTAGGGTTTATTGCTAAGCAAATAGTCTCAGTCGGCCGACTGGATCTCACGTCTCGCAACGTGTGTCACTCAGACCTCGTGAGACGCAAGAGAGCGAGCATTCTACAACAGAGTCATATATACAAAAGGGCAATCATACTATCAGTTTGTAACACATCAAAATCGCCCATAATGTATCTTCTTGAACTAGGGTTCAGTGATTGACAATTATGACGAATATGACACCTTCTGAGATGTTTCTTTGTTAATCTATATTACTTGATTTAGCAACAGTTGCAGTTTGCAAGACACAGACAGGATTCTTTGTTACAGAGAACATAATGCACTTGTTTAGTGAACAAACCGTGTTCTTAGGAGAGACACATTCCAATGCATGCTATCTTCTAGTTTCTATTTGTGAACTAGGGGTCAGTCTGATCTAAGAGGGCCCAAAAAGAGGGGGGCGTAAGGAGAGTATAATTCATGCCTTTAACGGCCTGTTTCTACAGCTTCAACGAGACCAGCTGGCACCTGGCTTGGTGATTAAATGCCTCTTGGCTCGCCTCCAAGGATTTGTGAGGGAGGAAAACAATGAATTTCTGTACTGCTTTGGCATTTCTGTCTGGGCTGGTCTCTCAACATGTAACTTGTGGCCTTGCTTTGTGCAAGAGCAGAATGAAATTAAATACATTTTTGCAAAGCGTTTGAACAGAAAAGCAAGAGAAAGCAAATGGGGGATCCTGCTGGAAGAAAATGGACGCTCTATGGTTATGCTGACGATTCTGTAATTGGCGATGCTTGGCATATGATGCAATTGGTTTTCGGCCCACATAATATAACATCTATGCTATGGTAGGGTATTTTCTACACTCACAAACCCTCCTTTTGGCCGTAAGCCAAGAGCATGAACCATACTTCGCATCTTCCTCTGACCATGTATCTAATTCTGAACTATTCATACTACTGTAATCGTCATCGTCAATATTAATTGACATAAACTCATTCATAGTTTGGGTTTCGTTGTTTGCATTCATATCTACTTTGGGATCTCTTTTCTCTATTACCATGTGTATGCATTCATCAGTTATTTCAGAGCAAATAATTGGCAGGCAGTGTATACAATAGCAACATGTCATGAAGATTCCGAGTACCGTTCCTCAAATTGCAACTAGTTTCCATCCCCATGAGCGTAGTAACTCCCAAAACCAGGAACTTATATTCAGTTCCCAACCAGCTATCGGGGGATGAAGGTCAGAACTCAGAATGTGTAATTTCTTTGTTGCCTTGAAAATCGTAGGGGAGGAGTCACTTACAAATACGCAGCACGCTGCCCCACAATTTTGCAAACACCTCCACGGCCAGCCAAAACTATATTAAGAGCCATTCTATTCTGAAGTGTCATTATTCTAATTGCCTTTTCTTCTAGGGTCATATTGTACAATATATCGGTCATTCCATTTATCGTTTTTTTCTAAAATTCTGGACAATCTTCTTATATTCCAGGAGTTTATTGCTTGGCCCCAATGGGGTATAAATGATTTTGCTATGTCTCCCGCAATAAATCCTGCTTCATCATCCCGCCGGGGCCTTGATCTGGATAATTTCGATATATCTGATGTTCGGGAAAGGAATATCCCGGGGAAGAGAATCCCTAAGTAACACCTCCCACCCCAATTTCTAGGTAACCAGGGATAAGCTTTTTCTCCACATACAAAATAAACAGGGTCACCTACATATATTGGTTCTTCTTCTCTCTCAAGTACTGCAATATTCATGCATCTATCGAATGTCCCTACTGAATAGGAACCTTTCTTCCGTAAACAAAATGGAACAGTGCGAGGATTGTAATTTATTGTATACGAGGGGGGCCACTACATCCTTATTCCCTACTGGGTTCATGTGAAACGTGATTACAGATGACTTGTAAGGCACATACAGTCTGTCTACTGGTGTTACTACTGGTTTTATTACTCTTGCTCTGTTAAATATGGAACAACCTACAGGTTCCATTACCACTGTTTCAAATTCATCGATGTTTGTCCTGTCTAATTGGTCCATTTCACTCTTATTCCATTTCCCATAAAATAGTGCCCTTAGTGATGCATAGCATGCTGTATTAAGAGGTAATGGCTGTACATACCAACCCATTCCTTTTCCGCCATGCTGGTGTAAATGGGTGCAAACCCAACAGTTCGTTTTGTTCAGGATTGAGTGAGTCATATTCATGATTAAAAGCAACGTGTTATTACCATAACCTTCTCTGTGTCTTTCTTCTATTAGAGAGAGAGTATAAGAGAGTACATGGACTGGACCTTCTGTGACAGGTGCTTTCGTGGCAGGTAAAAGAGAACTCAATGGATGCACACTCTCCAAATACCATAATACTGGGATAATGGTACACAGAATACACAAAAGTATTGTAATCATCAGCATTCATTTCTTACAGCAACTCTTTCTAGAATTTTTTATAGTCTCTATGGGCCTCATTACGACCCTGGCGCTAAGAGATTACCGGAACCGGTAAGGGTACCCGTACCGGTAATCCCTTAGCGCCTGATTACGAGGTCCGTTTGCGGGTGGCACTTTAACGCCTGCTTTTAGCAGGCGTTAAAAAACCAATCCGCAAAGGGACCTGGCGCTAAGTACGGTGCCTCAATTTGCGGCACCGTACTTAGCGCCTTCCCCATTCCCATTGAGCCCTATGGGGCAAAAATGGGAATGGGGAAGGGCCATGGCGGCATGGGGAATTACCGCCCCGCCAACCTCGGAATGGGGCGGTAATTCCCCATTCCGCCATGGCAGAGTCGGTAAGTTACCGGCATGGACCATGGTGCTATTAGCAACATGGTCCAACGCCTGGGTCGTAATGAGGGCCTATATCTATTACATCATCAGTGTTGGTGCAGGAGGGAACAGAAGAAGGTATGGGCATTGTGTGCGATTCTTCTTCTCCAACAATGTTCATCGTGAATAATTCTTACTGCAGCGCCTGTTGAAACACCAATATGTCCGAAGAGGTCAGCAAAGTGTCTAGGCCAGTTCTCGGCAGCCTCGATTGCTAAACATGTGGCAAGATTATCGTGCCTCCACACATTGCTCAAAAGACTCCAGAGCAAATATCAATTGCCTTTGTACCATATGCGCCCCGCTCGTTAGCACGGGGTGATCAGCAAATGGATTTTTTTTTTCTCTTCAAAGATAGCCCCGGGAAGCCGCGTTCCAGAGCTCCCAAATTGATGCAGATTGGTGCAGCCCCCATGCTCCACTTCCCTAGGCCTCCGTTTCCCAATTCATCTGTGATGGGAATAGAGGCAGAAACAAAACATGAAGATCAGATGACTTTCGATTTTTTAGAATGTAGGTTGTACCTTATCGCTCCAGTTACTGTGTGATCAATGAACAGTGCAGATGCACTTCCAGATGCAGGCTCAGTGTCAGCCTGTGATGCAGAAAGTGATGATGCAGGCTTTATATCAGCCTGTGATGATGCAGATTCAGCTGGGCAAAGTTGGGGCACATTTAGCCCTTTCTCCTCTTTAGCAATCTTTTCAGGCTTTCTCTCAGGCTCAGGCAGAATTTGTGGCAGACAACTGGCAAACGTGTCTTTCGAGTCAAGGGCAGCTATTTCTTTCTTGTCGTCTGGATCAGATAGTTCTTTCAATGGCGATGGAATTCCTTATGTGCGGGTGGCATGGATCCACGCCTTACGACCATCCACACGGACTGCGTTGCCAGGAGAATTTGATAAGGGCCCCGCCACCTTAGTGCGAGTGAGGACTTTATTTTGAAATTCTTCACGAGGACCCACTCGCCTGGCTGTAGACAATGCCCCGGGCCTATAAATCTGACAGGAAGAGCCTCCTGCACCTGCTGATGAATCAAACAGAGTTTCTGCGTTAACACGTCACAATATGTACTAAGCACAGGGTATTCAACTTCACTCAGGCGCCTAAGCTGTCGTGCGCACCAAACATTTGCAGGTCTCCCCATGACAATCTCGAATGGGGAGAGTCCAGTCCTCGCTTGCACAGATGTGCGCATGCACAACAAAGCTAAGGGCAGAGCGTCTGTCCATTTTAATTGACTCTCTGAACAGATCTTACTTATCTTATTCTTTAAGATGCCGTCTGGCTCTCAATAAGACCGCCACTCATGGGGTGTCTGGCGGAATGGAATCGTTTATCAATCTGGAGGCCTGCACAAATCTGTAATATCATGGCGGCAACGAAATGCGGCCCGTTGTCTGACCATATGACCCGTGGCAGGCCGAATCTAGAGAAATATTCTTTTAGCATCACTTTTGCTGTGCTTATTGCTGTGCAGTCCTTAAGCGGGTATGCTTCCACCCATTTACTGAATGCACATACTACCACCAAGATGTATCTTAGGTTCTGACATCTTTCCATTTCTATGAAATCAAAATGGATGACTTCAAAGGGCATAAAGCGGGGTGGCAAAACTATCTGTCGGAGTAGCTGTTCCTTTTCCAATATTATGTTGCAAACAAGTCCTGCAATTCTGGACTAGCCTCTCAGCAGTTTTTCTAATGTGTGGGTTCTGCCATACTGTAGCCAGATGCTGAATCATTTTCTTAGCACACATGTGTGTAGGGCTGTGGGCCATGGTGACCATTGCAGTTACATAGGAGTTGGGCAGCATCCACTTCCTACTCTCTTTTTCCACCCAGCAACCTTCTACATCTAACTCTGCTGAGCCCTCAGCCCACCCTTTTATTTCATCTGCAGTTGCTTCCGCCTGCAACTCTTTGACTGTGGCAATCCCATTTTCTATCATACAGGGCACTTCTTCTGACCTTTCAATCAACATTTTTGCGTGCAAATCAGTGGCAGTTTGTTTCGCAATTTTGTCTGCAAATGCGTTTCCTCTTCCAACGTTACATGTTACTTTCTTATGCGCCTCGCATTTCATTATTGCTAGTCCCTTTGGACACGTGAGTGCAGACAACAATCGTGCCATCAAGGGGCCATGTTGAATTTTAGTTCCATGTGATGTTAGAAAACCCCTCTCAGCCCAGAGTCGATCAAAATAGTGTACCACCCCAAATGCGTACTGACTGTCAGTATATATGTTTACATTCAAATTTTCTGAAATTTCACATGCTCTTGTCAATGCTATTATCCTGCAGCCTGCGCTGAATTATATGGAATTATTTTGCTTTCTACAATACTCTTCAGTGTCGTGATGGCATAGGCAGCTGTTGACTTGCCATTGGGCAATTTAAAACAGGAACCGTCACAAAACAGTTCTCCATCTGGCTCTTTCTGTGGGGTGTCTGTTAGGTCAATTCTCCCTTACGTTTCTTGTTCAGTAACCATTATACAATCATTGGGTGGCATTTCTTCTCACCCGTATCTTCATTGGGAGGGGGCATTAACTCTGCAGGATTCAAAGCGCAACATCCCTGAATTTGGATATGTGGCGCAAAAAGGACAATTTCGTATCTAGTCAGTCTGGCTGATGTAAGATGTTGTGTCTGTGTTCTATTTAAAAGAACGTCTACTGTGTGAGGCACCATTAAGGTTAAGGCGTGACCCAAAACCATTCCCTCGGTTTGTTTTACTGACGTGGCAGCCGCAGCGACAGCTCGCAAACAGTGCGGCAAATCGCATGCAGCAGGATCCAGCATGGAAGAAAAAAAAACACATGGTCTATTTCTTCCTCCTTATTCCTGAGTCAAAACAGCCAGCGCACAACCATCATTTTCATGCACAAATAACTTAAAATCCTTTTCATAATTTGGTGTGCCCAAAACTGGAGTTGAGCCCAACGCAACTTTGAGCAGATCAAATGCTTTCTGACATTCCTCACTCCATGGTAAAGGCAAAGCAACATCCTTCTTTGTCAATGCCACCAATGGTTTCACAATCATAGCAAAATTGGCTATCCACTGTCTGCAATATGAAGCCATGCCTATTATGGCTCTGACTTCTTTCTGTGTCTTTGGAATATGCATACCAGAGATACTTTCTACTCTTTCTGGTGTCAGTCTCCTTCCCTCTTTCGAAAGGAGGTAGCCAAAATAGGCCACTTCCTTTCGACGATACTGGAATTTTTTTTAATGACGCTTTATGTCCATGTGATGCCAGATGTGTCAATAACTTAATCGTACTCTCTTTGCAAATGTCTTCTGTGTCGGCAGCAATTAGCAGGTCATCGATGTACTGCAATAGTACACAACCCATTGGTAATTCTAACATATCTAGCTGTTCTTTTAACGCTCTGCTATAAATACTCGGGCTCTCAGTGTAACCTTGTGGAATTCGTGTGAATGTGAAAGAACGCCCTCCTACCGTGTAAGCAAATAAATACCTGCTATCTGAATGTACTGGGATGCTAAAAAATGTATTCTTAAGATCTACGACACTAAAATGTGAAGCAGAGGCTGGAATCATTGTCAAAATGGTAGTGACATCTGGGACCAATGGAAATTGGGGATCAACTACTTTATTCAATGCGAGCAAATCCATTATGAAATGATACAGTATTTCATTACCTCCTTTCTTATAAACTGGAAGAATCGGACTATTGCAAGTGCTACCAGTAATTTCTTCAATCACGTTTCTTTTAACCAAATCAGAAACAATGCCATTTAATGCTTTCTCACCTTCCACCGAAATGTTATACTGCGGGATACGTGGCAATGTGACTCCCTCTTTCAAAACAATTCTCACTGGTTCTATTCTCAAACAACCAACATCGCTGTCATTCATTGCCCATATACAAGTCGGTACCTTGCTTAATTCACTTGGCAATGGCTTAGACAAAAATTGTGATACTGGCATTTCTTGTGGTGCAATTGTCAAAAACACTCCATCAGGAGAACAATGAATAACGCACTTAATTTTTTCAACAAATTTAACCCCAATAAATTCTCCCCGCAGTTTTGTGTCAAAAGGAACTGGCAAGACTCAGTGAATGGACCTAGTGTTATGGGTACTGACTGTGACACTGGACTAATTACTGGGGTGCCTGCGAACCCTACTGAAATATTTTTTTGCCCTGACAGTGGTATCTCTGGAACCAAGTGATGGTCTATTGAGCACTTCTGTGCACCTGTGTCCACTAGAAAAGTGTGCTCCTTATTCCCAATTTTAATTTCTATGTAGGGTCCTTTCTAATCAACGGGAATAGACACTGGTTCCAACCCCTGTCTTGGGCTGTGCTAGTGGAACAATACATCATCCGATGTGAAGTCAACAGAATAGTATGTATTGGACTGAGTATCAAAAACATTTCCTTCTCTTGCACCAGTCTGCTGATGTTGATTTTGGTTCTGATTCTGGTTGTTATTTCCTTAGTTATTCGGATTTTGTGGCATTCTAGTGTTTCTATTTTGTCCTTGTGTTCCCGGGCGACCTCTATTCTGCCTTCTCAGGGCATTCCCATTTCTATTCTGTAAATGTGGGCACTGTGCTCTCCAATGGCCTTCTTCCTTACAATATGAACATTGATTCAGTCCGATTGGACCTCAATGCATTTTAGCGTAATTCCCTCTTGTCTGTGTATTACCTCCGCCCCTATTATTATTTGCTACCTGTTGCAGTAACACTATTGTTTTTAGATTCACTCTATCCCTCACCTCTTTCTCTTTCTATGAATTTACTCTATTCTCATAGTATTGTGCCATGTGTAATACTTCATTCTTTGACTTTGCTTGCCACGCACTCTCGGACGTCATTATTAAATTTTTAATTTTTGGCAGCAACCCTCTCAAATATTTGTCAACAAATAGTATTTTCCCCGGTTCAGTGCTTAAATCTTGGCCACTGAAATCTGCAAACACTTCTTCAAATCTATCGAAATAGTCAGTAGCCAATTCATCCTTCCCTTGCACGCATGCAGTTAATTTGTCGCAGATAATTCTCCTTTCAGGTACCAAAATCTTCAATTTCTGTACTATTCGCGCTGGTAATGCTAACATATTAGACGATGGCTTCTCACCAGCCTTTCTATCCATTATCCTCTTTTATCAACTGTTCCCATGTATCACCCAGCATTTCGCTATCATATACATTCCTATTTTGCTTCTATATATCTGCTGGGAGAATTACTGGAAATAATAGGTCAATATCACTCATAGTAAAAATGGACGACTTCAAATAAAACTCAATTTCTTTATAGAATCCTGCCGGATTCTTTCTCAAATCAGGGATTGTTTGTTTTATATTATTCACCTCTTGTCTAGAAAGAGGGACATGCACATATTGTACTGTATAATGTGCTTCTGTTACCTGCGCTGGTTGTCCATTAATACCAGGAATTTCTACTTTCGGTACAAAAGTGGGAGGGACTTCTCTCATGGGAAATATCGCAGCGGCCCTTCCTTCTTTCTCTCTCTTATTAAGCACTATAGCTAGATCAAGGGATAGAGCAGTCTTTCCAGTTTCAGTTAAACACGCTCTCTTGTATACTGCCATTAATTTAGATGGACAGCAATCATTTCTCTCAACATATATATCTTGCAAATATTCAATCATTACTTGCAATTTTTTCCTTTGCATTTCTATTGTGTACTGTTCAAACGTATCATATACCTCCAGTATAGGAATACTAGCATCCTTAATCCATCTAAGCGCCTCTCGTGTACATATTTTTATTTCTTCACTAACAGGTTTTGACAGCGGAAAAAATCACAGCACTACATATGGTGTCACCTCTTGTCTCCCTCTTTTTACCTCTCTGTGCCGAAACCCAGGAACAGAAAACATCTCTGAATATAATTCATCAAGTTCATCTTTAAACTCAAATAGCCTGTCTATGTGCTCTTTTATTTCTGCCTCACTTTCCCTCATACGTGAGAGTGCATTCAGATCTCGCAACTTCTGCGGCGCTACCATGCCAATTAATTTCTTCCATCTATTCATAATATACTCTCCCGTGCATTCCAACAGTACCTGTTTTTCACCGAGCTTCTTGTAGTCATACATTGAACTCAGTATCTCTTCGAGTTCTAGCGCTCTGTCTGCATTAGACTTGTGCCTATGCGCATGTTTCTTTCTATTTCTTAAACAAAGGTTAGCTTCCTTCCTCTAGTCTCTAATGACGTCAAATGTCGCAGGGCATGCTTTCTTTTGCAGCAGTACTGATTACAAATGTTCTATTCGAGGCATCTCAAAACTACCATCTTCCGGCCATTGCAAATCTTCTACATGTCTGGTTTTCCTATGCCAACTTTCATTAAACATGGTCGCTCCTATCCCATACTTCACATACATCTCGAACGCTGGTGACCCTACAGGTGGTGCAGCCTGGCCAGTTTTGTCTACCGCAGTGGAAAAATCCCACTAGACAGGAAGACAATTTCCCAGGCGTGTTTGATCTTACTCGTACCTTACCCTGGGCGTTTGATCTTGCAAGAGCAACTCCTAACCAATATCAGGGCTGTTAAGAATCGGGACACGACTCACCTGATCAATCAGCTCATCTCTCAAGATGCAATTCGCCAGTATACAGATGCAACAAAGGATCGTCATGTCTTCATATCTGGCTCATCTGCCTCGTTTTGGGAACCTCACCTTCTTGCTCTCTGGCCGGACGCATAGATCAGGGGCAAGTTGTGTACAGATCTGCAAAGGAGTCGCTCATCACTTTCACAGGGGTGCCCCGAACACCTCTCGATCCAGGCTCGACGGCCTCGTCCTTGATTCATTTTTTATTTCCTCGCCTTCTTCAAATTCAACGTAGACGATGGAGCAAATGGGGGAGGGTCCCTAAACGGGTGCCATTTTTTGCTAGGCCCTGAACACCCTCGCACATGGAAACAAGGCACAATTACCATACACAAACTGATACGACAGACACGAGGTTCAATTCCCAAAATCTAGGGTTTATTGCTAAGCAAATAGTCTCAGTCGGCCGACTGGATCTCACGTCTCGCAACGTGTGTCACCCAGACCTCGTGAGACGCAAGAGAGTGAGCATTCTACAACAGAGTCATATATACAAAAGGACAATCATACTATCAGTTTGTGACACATCAAAACCACCCATAATGTATCTTCTTGAACTAGGGTTCAGTGATTGACAATTATGACGAATATGACACCTTCTGAGATGTTCCTTTGTTAATCTATATTACTTGATTTAGCAACAGTTGCAGTTTGCAAGACACAGACAGGATTCTTTGTTACAGAGAACATAATGCACTTGTTTAGTGAACAAACCGTGTTCATAGGAGACACACATTCCAACACATGCTATCTTCTAGTTTCTATTCATGAACTAGGGGTCAGTCTGATCTAAGAGAGCCCAAAAAAGGGGGCCATAAGGAGAGTATAATTCATGCCTTTAACGGCCTGTTTCTACAGCTTCAGCGAGTTCAGCTGGCACCTGGCTTGGTGATTAAATGCCTCTTGGCTCGCCTTCAAGGACTTGTGAGGGAGGAAAACAATGTATTTCAGTACTGCTTTGGCATTTCTGTCTGGGCTGGTCTCTCAACATGTAACTTGTGGCCTTGCTTTGTGCAAGAGCAGAACGAAATTAAATACATTTTTGCAAAGCATTTGAACAGAAAAGCAAGAGAAAGCAAATGGTGGATCCTGCGGGAACAAAATGGATGCTCTATGGTTATGCTGACGATTCTGTAATTGACGATGCTGGCCATATGATGTGATTGGTTTTCGGCCAACATAATATAACATCTATGCTATGTTAGGTTATTTTCTAGACTCACAGTGTACTTCAAAACAATGCTATGTGATGCCACTTCCTGTTTTGTCAAGGGGTGAAAGGTTGTGTTCTATCGCCTTCCATGGTGTCATTTCGGGGTGGGGTCAAATAGCATCACTTCCTGTGATGTCATCAGAGGTCAATGGTTGTGTCTCTTACGCTACCCCATGCATTTTGGTGAAATTAGGTACCTAGGTCCCTGGCTGTGTTTTGGGTCTTCTGGAGTCATTTCACCAACGTAGATAAAGACAGGCAGTGTTACAAACCATGGTGATCATTTTGAAGGTCATTTCACTCTTCAGCGGCAGCATGCAGTCTCCCACTTCATTGCAAAGGTCTCTCTCTCCAAGCACATATGTGACCTTGGGTGTGCAGCATGGTCTCTCTCTCTCAGATCCCTGCAAATGTGTCTGGCAAAGTGCACCTTTATTTATGTAAGCCTAGAATTATTCTCATCTTTAGTACCGCATTTCTGATATTTTTGGGTTCTTTTGTCGGTGTACACACTGTATTTAAGTGGGGAGGGGCTGGAATCCACCACAGAGGGAAGGCTTCCACATGAGTGAATTGAGTGAAAGGATTGTTTGTAACCTGCTGCCTCTAAAATGTTTTTATGAACAGCATTCCGCGTTGTGCAATGAACTAATCCCTTGCAAATGATCGGAAAGTTATTGTCTCTTCTATGATTGGACAAGATTCTGGAAGAAGCAACGCTATTGCATTTATTTTGGGGAATGTAATTCGATCCTGGATAAATTCCAGTCCGGCTTGGGGCCACAACATGGAACAGAAACTGCTTTGCTCCCAGCCCTGCAGGGGGTTTGGTGCTTCTTTTCTGGAAGAACTCATATGATGAAAACCATTCATTTCACCTCAACTCCCTCTCTGGTCACAACCAGCCGTGTCCCAAAGGTATCTTCTCTGTCCCCTTTTTTAATATATATACGTTCTTCCTCTAATGTCCCTAATTCTGAACTTTAACATTCATTTTCACTCCTATGTGGATGATACCCAACTGTTTTTGAAGGTATCTGGCCCCCAGGAGACATTTGAACCGCTGAAGCTTTGTTTCGTTGAGGTCACACTATGGTCAACTAACAATCTTCATTTAAATCCCACAAAGACCAAAGTCATACTTCTGAGTTCCAAACACTTAGTGAAGAGTCCCTAATGCCACCCTCTATTACCGTCACTGTTCGGTCTCGCAACTATCTTTGCTAGCAATGCTAAAAACCTTGGAACATGTGGGAGCCTGAATTAAGGCTGACCGCACAAATTCATGAGGTTGTTAAGTCTTTTTCAGTCTCCGATGGCTTTGATGCACCCTTCCTTATCTTCACCATTCAGATTGTGCCTAAGTGGGTGGTGCACTAGTTGGTTCTCACTTGGATTAGGCAAACAGACCATGCCTGTATCATCCCAACCACATCTTGCGACTTGCCCAAAATGAGGTATTCGCCTCATCTTTCTCTCCCTAAATTAACTCTTGTTTCTGACTTCAGACGCGCCCTGCACCAGCTACCTTTTTGTAATCCTATCCCTTTTAAAGTACTTTGGTTGGTCTTTATATGCATCCTTGGGCTGGCACTCCAATATCCTATGCAGAGAATCCAGCTCGATCAACCCTCGCTTTCCCTTTAATCATCACGCCTTCATCTTTTAATGTCCCCTCCATTCACTTTGTCATACAAGAGGAGCTCAGTGATTCTCAGTGATTGGACCCCACCTCTGGAACAAGTTGCCGTTCCGACTTCACTCCCTGACGTTGCTGTTCGTTTTTCAGAGAAATCTGATAACTTCCATTTCCTCCTAATCTTCTTCTGTCTGTACCATTTGTTATGCTAACTCTCTGGTTAATGATCAATTCATAGTTGTCAGATGCAGTGAACTTTGCTCGGTACCCTTTTGCTTTTGTCTTTTACAAGTTAGTCAATCAATCATCATGGGATATTTCATGCATGAAACCACAATGTCATTGGTTCAATCTGAAAATTGAGAGTGGGAGGGTGGTCTTCTTTAATGGAGTCTGGGATGACTTTTGATGCTGGTACCATATAAATGTGGATGCGTGCATGCATACTGATGCTGGAACACATGCTTTCTGAGTATCCAGAAGTACTGTAAATTGGCATTATCTGGACAGTGTGCAGCGGAGGAGTGTCATGATCTTTGGGACCAAGTCATGATGAAGGCCTATAAAGAGATTCAGGAGAGAATGTGGTAAGCAAAGCGTCCTACATCATAGGAGCTTTTGGCCCTGGCTATAGGTGTAAAGCAGGCCCACAAGTGTGTTAGATACAGGTGCCTCGCGAGTAGACAGTGGTTTGAGTTCAGCGGAGAAGCACACCAGCCCCATGAGCATTCAGCTCCAGAAGAGAAAGATGAAAGATTTTATCCAAGCTAATACCTCTGCTGGGGGGTAGTCAAAGCAAATTGAATCTAATTCCATGAGGTCATCTTATAACATTCCTTTAAAGAAAAGTGGCAAATAAATGTCTTTGTGGTATCTTGTTGGCTCACTCCCAGCATGGAGCAGTCACCCTACCACACGCAGAACTGGACATTCCCCTGATTATCAATATACTTCATTTAAAGCTCTTACTTATGTAGTTGAATGACGGCTCAACTGAATAGGATAATTTTTGGGAATATTATGAGCCACTTAGGTGCACAACAATACTCTGATTTCTGTACTTGAAGTGTTAATGTACTGCCTTGGGCCTTATCCCATAGGTTTATAAACTATTTAGTAAAAGATGAAAAATGTTTATTATAGGGATTATTTTCCAGTGTAATAATTGGGACAGTTGTCGGGTATTTGAGAGAAAGACAGTTCGGACCTATCTCTTCTATAAGCCAATAAATGGATAACCACTGTATCATAACTTGGGAGGAGCACCTGTAGCACAAGTATGTGTCAAAGCAAACACAAATTGGTAATGGCTGGAAGGTTTAGAATGAATCTTAACCTCTGTCATGGCTCTGGGCAACCCTCCGGACCATCCTTCTCCAGCCTGCACAGCCATTACAGAAGGGGAACGACCATATGCAAATCCGGCTTGATCCCACCTGAAAAGCGGCAGCCCAGCCCAAACTGCTAGGTCACATCCCTTCTGCACAAGACCACAAGCCTTGCGGTCTTCCTTCCTCTTCCTTGTCCTCATACTAGTAACACACCATTGCGAAAGTGTGGCTTTTTAGTACAGCTGCTCTACTCAGCGACTCTTAAGGCATCAATTGGACTTAATGACTGTAAAATCACACACCATGTACTCATAGTCCACACTCGCACCTGGAGACCTACGGAACACTGCCAAATAATCTACATTTTCTCTGTATCTGACTTCAGTCTCTTCTAAACCAATTAAGAAAATACATTTCCTTGTCCTACCATAACGCACAGAAAATATCGAAGCTACTCATACATGGTATTTTTCATACCCATTTCCCCCAGTCGGCATCACAACAGAACACCACATCCCTACAACCGATATGTGCATCCTGGCCCATAGGCATATAAGGTCTTTCTTCTGGATACAGTCGCCTCAATGCTCTTAAAACAAAACACCTAGAAACTCAATTGTGCAGAGCTCAGGGTATTTCTGGTCTGTGTGCATCAACTCAAGAGCACAAGAGAGAATCATTCTTGCACTTTTCCTTTCATCCCAATTTACCAAACCCCCCACTTTTTTCCAGAGCTGCCTCCATTGCCATTTGCATAGAGACCATGCAAAGGGCAGCCTTATGGGGCATAAATCCTAATATACATAACATAACATTATTTATGATGCCATGGCCATTTCATGGTTTAGTACAAGGCACGTGCAAGCCAGGGAACTCCTTCCTCTGAAATGAAAGTGGTGCACGATCAAACAGGTTTTTTTTTATACGATGGATTCTTTTTGAGTAGGCCTCCAACCCGTCCTGCTCCCAACCTCCACAAAAACCCTGTGTCACAATGTACTAGGAACCAGGCCGATGTGTATCCATAAAAAATGTATTCATTTATTATTTAATGTTAAAGGAACATCAACCAGTTACTACAGCCACCAATGTTGTGGCAACACAAATACAAAGACATCTACAAGGCAACAATTTTAAGATATACTGTGATACTAACCTCCTTTTTTAATGACAAAGCAAGACAAAGGGCCTCATTCCGAGTTGGCCGGTAAGGGACCGGGCACCGGTAAGGAGACCGGTGTCGGTAATCCCTTACCGCCCAATTCCGAGGTCCCTTAGCGGGAACTGCAAAGGACGTGTAGTCGGACCACACGTTCTTTACGGGTCCCGCTAAGGGACCAGGGCGCTAATTACGGGCCTGCTCTGGGCAGGCCCGTAATTAGCGCCTTCCCCATTCCCATTGAGCCCTATGGGGGCTCAAATGGGAATGGTCGGGTGTCACCCAGACCGGGCACGGACCCAGGTTTGGAGGCAGCCATGGTGAAAATAGCGCCATGGCTACCTCCAAACTCGGAATGAGGCCCAAAATCAATTCAACTCAAAATGATTGCATGAAGGTTAAGCACTCCCCCTGCGACACTCAACCCTTAAACATCAACTGGACTTGATTCCTCTGAATGGAAGACAGTGGCAGGGAGTAGGAATACTGGGGACAAATCGGTTTTAGGTTGGTAACCACAGACACAATATGGGGAGCCAGCAAAGCAGGGGAAAATCTGTTTTTGGGGCACCAATGGAAGAATGTTTTTTTTAATTATTTTTCACAACTGCTAGGGAAAGAGATGGAAAAACAGGGAATGTGCTTGCTTATGTTTAGAAAGACAGGCAGAGCTTTTAGGGAATACTAATCAGCACAAAAGGAGAACATCTTTTTTTAGACTATACCACACATGTCCAAACGAAAAGGAATGCAATTGAAAAATCGTTTTGACCACACAATAGGGAAAGAGGAGCAAAAACGGAGTGGCACAGGAAGCTGAGAGAGACAAAATGAATCAAAACTAAGGGGATTGAAAGAATCGAATGAAAGGTGGATGTCAAATTAAGAATTTGAGGTGAAAAATCAACACCAAGGGAGGACACAGGGCACAGCCGGATTCTGCATCCCTCTATCCTCAAGTAAGAAACAATAAGCAGGTTGAGGAAACAGAGGCGGGTATAATGGAATTTTCCACTAGCATACAAACCAATACTGAGCCAAATAACAAGCCCAATGCCACAGGTACCCTGCAGTGGACCTGTACGTGATCTACCCATACAGACCCATACCCCAGCCTCTCAAGAGCAACAGTCTCTGGTTGTACAACAGTCTAACTAGCCTACAATCACCTGCTCCCCAGTGTCCATACCCAGGCGTTCAATACGCCCTAGCCCAGTACTCTATGGCAGTACCACATCCACAGTACCACAGGTACCTGGGAGTTGACTGACAAAGAAAATTCTCACTCAGCTCATGCCCCTTTAAGACAGATTCCAGGACTCCCCAATGACACTGGGGGGAATGTAGTCATCATACATGATCTCTGAAACCCATTTAGTAACAAACCTTAGTTAAAGGGTTCCCAAACATCAGAGAGGAGTCACTTACATTTGCTGAGAGTTGTAGGAATGTATCCAGGTTACAAACCTTCCTAGAATGACATGAGCCACTTAATGAGGGTCATTTTGCCGACTGAGGTCATACATCAGGGGGCCTAGCCATGTACTGATCCAGAGTTTGGGGCTGAACTGATTCAAGCCTGTGTGAATGATCCCCCGTCCCTAGCCAAGCTCTTAATGGATTAGTACGAAGATATATATGTCCCAGTTGAAAATGAGTACTCAGCAGGCAGTAAATTATGGGTAAGATACATAGAACATGTGTTTATGGTCTGGCATGGCAGTGAGGTCGTGTTGCAAGAATGTGTAAAGTAACAGAACAATAATAATTTGGGAATTTCATTTACTTACAAAAATGATTGTCATGAGATTTATTTTTTAGATGTACATTTTTCTGTGAGAGATCAGATGATTTTGAGTAAGGAAACCAATGAAAGCTAACTCTGTTTTAGCCGCCATCAGCTGTCACACATCTAGCATCACTGAGAACATTCCCACAGGGGCCCCGGCAGATTTCTATCATGTGGCCTGGTCATGTCCGCAAATACAGGTCCTTTGGTCTAAAGTTATTGAGGCTGCATCCACGATGCTGAGTACCCAAGCAAAGCAATCTCCAGAGCGCTGGCTGCTCGCCATGGTAGAGAGTGGCACCCGGAGTGAGAAACGCCTCATGGGAATGGCCTCCATAGTGGCGAGAACGCTTATCACCAAAACAAAGGGAGCAAGAAGAGCCCCCAGCTTTCAGGAATGGCTCAATACTATGTCTAGGTGTGATATGAGAGAGACGCAGTACAATCAAACACTTCCCTCCAGTGGCAGACCTAAGGACTACTGGTCTCCATTCCAAGCATATTTAGCTGGAAGAACTGCGGCCACGACACCATCAACCCCACAAGATTAAAACAAGGGGTTAATGTCTCGCCGCCTTTCTGCTGTTACCCTGGAATCACTGAGCCTGGGCAAGTTTAGGAGACACCATGTCGATTTCAGGTGAACTGGTCGGACGCCGATCTGATGTGTGATTGCCTAGAATAGCGGGGCCGATGTTAAACAATCTGATTAGTCTAAGGGCCCTGTGCACCGGACTCTTGATGCACCTGTTTAAACTCGAAATACCCTTCGAAGGTTTAGAAAAAGGGGGGGATTTGGGACATGCTGCCCCTGTATGTTCCTGACTATTGCCTGGTTGTAAAGTTGAAATGTCAATAAAAACAGTTTTTAAAAAAAGAACATTCCCACAGGGCAATTTATTAGGGCAAGGAGGAATTGCACCGCTGTTAGAGATTGTCGCTCAGAAAGTGAATTGGTCACCAAAAGATTTTTACAAAGGGGTTACAAGCATGAGATTGTTGACCAGGCCAGGAGGAGGGGATTGACAACGCAAAAAAGTGATTTATTAATACCTAAAACGAGGGAAGGGTTCACCTTCCAGAAAAATGTGTGAATGATTACTCAGTACTCCTCTGAAGTGTCCTATTATACAAAATATTCAAGAAACACTGGCAGATCCTGACACTGGATGCAGATCTGCAACATTATATACAGAAGGGTCCTCATTTTGTTTACATTAGAGCGCCAACGTTGAGCTTGACTCCTAGTCCCTCATATTTGAAACCCATAAGCACTCAAAGGACTTGGTTAGACAAAAATTGTAAGTGACTTCAATCCAGCATTCCAACTTCGCTGGTGAAATGGCTAGTATGGGATGCCCAATGGAAACCCTAATTTATATATTTTTCTGTCAAAGGTTCTTTAAATCTGGATGATGAACCCTTATATAATGCCCCTCTCTTTGGATCTCCTGACCTCACTGAGCCAAGAAGTAGGTTTGTTTTGCAAATTAAAAGGTTTATTTGAAGAATTGAACAATATATATATCACACATTTATGAATAGAATAATATCTGAATAGCACACTTATGAATATGAACAATGATCAACAATGGGTAATATTACAATATCAACAATCTCTTTAATCAGTTAGGAGTACGAATAGGAAGGATAAGGTAGCAGAGAATACTTTGTATGAGTTCAAGGAAATGCAAGATACGAAAGAATGCAACACAGAAATAAAACTTGATATGACTTCAATCAAACGTCAATATAATCACTTTTTCCCCCTGTTATTACTCACTCCCCCACTATTATGCAATATGAAGAGGTGGAAATGAGGGCACACAGGTTTCAGGAATACAATCAATAATGCAGTTCAATCCCAGTTCCCCCAGCAAGCTTAGAGAGAACAGGAATGATTTTAAAACAGGCCAAAATGCTTTTGAATGTGATTGCAATGAACGGGAAAATATGCTAAAAATGACTTTAATTTGTGTGAATGGGATTCAGAATTAGTGAGAGTTACTTTGGAATGGTTCATGTCAACATTAACAATATTTATGACTGATTATCAGATTGAAAACAAGTTTCACAAGTTGAAAACAAGAAACAGCTATTTTGACATGTGGTGAAATTAAGCCAAATTGCAAATTTGCGGCAACTTTTCCATGAAATTCCGGTTCTAGGATGTGCAGTTCAAAAGTTACAGAGGTTTTTGTGAAGGTAGATTTTTCAGAAACAGAATCAAGATTTCAAAATAACAGATTGCGCTTTAAAGATTCGGAATCAATATGGACTTATACTAAGGCGCTATGGAGAAGCAAGACACTCAACGGGCAGCCACCAGAACAGTGGCGCCTCCGCTCTGACCTCTGTCCGTCAAAACACTTGTCCCTCTTCAGAAAAATATCAGCACATAGATGATTGATGCTACAATTATCAAGGATTATGTGGAGGAGAGAAGAGCTTAGGATAGATAAAAGAGATTCAATAATGCAGTTATGCATAGGTTAGAGTGGTTGGATTAGGTTACTTTAAATTAAGAGATGACTGTGGACAGTTCTAGACTAGATACTCACTCCTATGGCTTTGGAATGGAGTGGGCCCCGTCAAAGATCTGGTCAAGGGTTTGGCGGGGTTCTCTCGCCACCGGACAGGTCTGAGCACTGGGTTCTGCTCTCAGTAAGGCACTGTGGTCTGCACGGCCTCTTGGACTGGATCTGATGGGTTCTGGATACAGCTCTGCTCTCTGGGACTGGATCTGGGTTCTAGCGCAGGGTTCTTAGCTAGATGTCATGACCCATATCACAACCCCCCCTGGCCACCCCATGGGCCAGGAGGGGCCTTGGATCGGGTCTCAAACAAACTCAGGCATCCTTTGCTGAAGCCATCTTGGGGCCAGTCCTGGCGCTGTTGGCGCCAGGCTCATACTTCGTGAGGACTTGTGTTTTGGGACTACTTATTTCCAGTGCCAGCCAACATGGAGGCATAGTGTTTTGGATGTGGTAGCCTGGGAACTACTTTACCTGGAATACTTTTCTGAAGCTATTTAAGCCACTCCCGACTTGAAGGACACGCTTTGCGTTACTTTGCAATCCTGCAACGTGACGCTCATCGTGTTCAGCTGCAACTGCGAACCTCGGAAGAACAGCATCTGAAAAACAAAAGGACATCGGTAATAGCAGCAGCTTACCTGTGATTCCACCGCTAGCTGCCCTCCACTCCTGCAAACAGCATCCAAGGAACAGCGAGCCTCCCAGACCGACGGATCTGCAAAAAGGAGAGAAACAGGACATTAGACATTTTACAATTGTGCCGGCAGCTTACCTCATGAGTCGCACATCGGACAGCATCACCTTGGGACTTTTTGCTCCGGGTGAGCACTGCAACCTACGGGAACAAAAGACAACAGGTTAGCAAATGGAAGGCATCATAGCGCAGCGCATAGCGCCTACTTACCACATCAAGGCACTCTCAAAGCACCATCACCTACCGGCGAGTCCCAACTCAGCCAACGTTCCACAGCGAACTTCCGCGCACCTAAGGGGAGAGAAAAAACATTACTTAAACCCAAGAAAGGCATACAAGTATAACAGTAATAAGACCTACCTGAAAGACTCTAAAGGGCATGCATCAGTGAAGTAACTAGATCGCACTTGCCCACAACGGACAACGCGCCCCTGCCAAGAAGGCAGGACGGAAAGCACACCAAAACCCATAACAAGGTTAGGAAAGGCCCGGGGAGGGGCTGCGGGCATACGGGGTGTTGGGAGGCTCTTACCCCAGTTGCCCAGTCTTGAACATTGCCCACCTGTATTCCAGGCAGAACTTTTCCGCTGATCATACCTGGGAGCGGCTGAGAAGGATACCAGACTCCCCACAGCTGGGTGGCGTCCCCGTGGACACCAGGTGAGCGTAACACTAGAACAGCAAAACAGCTCAGCCAGACTGTTGGATTTTGAGATGCCCCTTGGAAGTTTAGGGGTTAGGATCAGGTTGCAAAAGGTTCTGAAGGCCAGCTGAAAAAGGGTTCAGCTTGTGGGTTAGGCCTCTCTGCTTCAAGCTTCTAGAGTTTGGTTCTAGAGCTTGGTTCTGGAGTTTGGTTTCTGGATCTTTGTCTGGATATTCCTGCAGGGTTCTTCGCCAAGAAATTACATGACAGATTAATTAAGGTACATTTCTGTTCAAATCTCATCTTCCTAAGAGCTTTGGTTCAGGAACGACAACCTTTTCGCGCTTTTGGTGGGTTTCTCAATATTAGTTCTGCACCAACTTTTATACCCACATGCACACTCCACATGGGGACATTTCTGTAATTTTAGATGTTCCTAGAATAATCACAGTGGCTACAATATGAATACATTCCGGGGTTTCGTCTCAGAACATCACACAGATTCCAGCTTAGTCCTAAACTGTGAGCAAATTTTTAATTGTAACAATCTCAAAGTTTCACATTTTTGTCAGTTCAGCGCAATTTGTTATAAGCATTTTTCTAAAACATATATTTACTCCAATGTTAAATCCACATTTCAGTCTGGTCCGCCTCCAGAACTGGGCTGACTCAGAGGGTCACATGTCCTTCTTCCTGTCAGTCACACCCAAATTAGCATTTCTTTTCAGCTCGGGGGCTCCATTGTTTTCACTCAGAGCAACAGGCCAGGGTGCCTCTCCTAGTTCCTTTACACATCAGCCTGTCAATCTCTTAGCCAAGGGCAGGGGGAAGTTTCCTTTGTTCAGGGAGGAGGTGTGGAATTTGTTTGAAGCACAGTGTGGGAAACTTTAACTCTTAACCAACTGTCTAAAAATGGTCTTGTCTTATAATATAACTCACATTTGAACACATACATCAAACAATTTCTTACTTCAAGCCTTTTCAGAATATAGTTTTGAATTGTCTCCACCTCTTAGGTTTCTGATAGCAAGTCTTTCTTTGGCATAGTTTGTACTACTACTACTTTACACAAAATGGTTTTAAATTGCCGGCTTCTGATAGAGGTGAGTAACGGTATTACACCCATTTTTGACAGATTTCTTTCAGCAAGCAATCCTCAAAAGTGGACTTTGTTCAGATAACACATACTTATGTGGCCCTTATATTTATGTAGATTCCTGAAGTGGAATGATGTTGACCACCCATCAAGAAGGTTGAATCTTTTTGGGTGGTTTTTGAGCCATGATTTTTGCAAACTTGACCCCAAATAAAAACATATTTTTCAAACAGCCCTGTTTCTTTTGCAATGATTTTTCTCTGTGGGCAGCCAGAGGATGGGTTTTGGCAGTGGTCTGCTGTGTTACCACTGACATAGGCAAAAGTAGATGGTGGCCTATTTTTCATATTTTCACTGCACACTTTCTGGTGATTTCTACCGAGCAGTATGCTTTCCAGTGGCCATTTCTGAGGTTTCTACTGCAGGGCTTGGACCAGTGGGTTAAGACATCACACAAGCCCCCCCTCTTGCGATGGGCGTTGATCTTCCATCAATGGAAATTCGCAAGACTGGGATGTCAGCCTCATCTCTCCGGATTCCACAATGGCAAAGTTCAGCATCTTTTCCTCCATCAGGAGTTGATCGATCGGTTCTCCCCGCAAGTCCTGATGGGAGTATTGAGCGATACTCTGGGCCCCTCGGATCTTTGCTCCCGGTCCCCGGGTCATCCTCCTTGGTCAGTCTCCATGGTTTATCTCTCTCTCTGTCTCCTAGGATGGCAAAGCAAAACATATTTGTAGACATTTCCCCGCCACTATTAATGCATTGGGGCGGACATATACATTTGATAAATCAGAAGACATTTGCATTTTTATTATTGTATTTTATAGACTATACATGGAATCTTTTAGAGCTGGAATTTTATGGATCTGGAGTGGCCCCCTCTCGGGTTCCAGAAGACTCCTCCAGTTGCTGCAGAGTGTGCCTAAGATGGCAACACTTTAGCTGATTAATATGGGCCCACTTACCTTCCCCTTCTGCCAAACTGCCTTTGGGGATGCGGATCTTGTAGGCGACTGGTGAGATTTTGTCTACAATTTGAAAAGGTCCCTTCCAGTTAGGCAGATATTTCCGCTGTTTGGCCTGGTTCCTTTGGAAATTGCATAGATAGACCCGGTCTCCTACATTGTATTCTTTCCTGGTAGTCTTTAAGTCATAGTGGGTCTTCATGCTATCGGCTGATCTTTCTAGATTTCGCTGAGCATAGGCAAAAGCATGTTGAAGGTGTTTTCTTAAATTTTCAACATACTCATGAGTTGTGGAGGCATTGATCAATGTCTGCTCTTGGCTCGTGTAAAGCAGATGCTGGGGAAGCACCATCCTGCGTCCAGTCATCAGCTCAAACGGTGATATTTAAGTTGCAGATGAAGGGGTAGATCTGATGGCCATTAGGACAAGAGGTAATCGAATATCCCAACTTGGCCCAGAATCTGCCACAATTTCTTTTAATATGCTCACAATGGTTTTGTTGTATCGTTCTACTGCACCACTAGAGGCTCGCCGGTAAGCAATGTGTAGCTTCCTTTTAACCCCAAGTATCTCTCACATCTTTGTCATTACTTCGCTGGTGAAATGGCTACCTCTGTCTGACTCGATCCTTTGGGGTAGACCAAAACACAAAAAGATGTGGTTGATCATCAAGGCAGCTGCTGTTTCTGCCTTGCAGTTTGGGGCTGGGAGACATTCCACCCATTTAGTAAATAAGCATGTCATGGTCAACATGTACTTATTTCCCCTAGAGGAGCGAATCACGGGCCCAATGAAATCTACTTGCAAATCTGACCATGGCAGTGTCATCCCCCTCTTTTGGAGAGGCGCATGGTGTGTGAGGGATGTTGGCTGAAATTGTGCACACACAAGACACCCCTTCAAGTATTTGTCGAGGTCCTGGCCCATGTGTGGCCAGTATGCAACCTTTCTTAAGATTTCAAGTGTTGTATGAAACCCCCCATGACCGGCTGTGGACGCATCATGGGCATGACTTAACATCAGGCTTCGGAATGAGGTAGGAACCACCCACTGATCATGGCCAGCTAGGGATTTCCTCACCAACAAACCATCTTGGATTCAGAACATTTTGGACATTTCATCAACACTCTGCGGTCCTCTTTCCCAATATAATCAGTATCTGTCAGGGGAAAGTTCTCAGGGTCCTCAATGTTCTGATAAAACCTACCAATTATTGGATCCCCTTTTTGAGCCGTAATCAAATCACCATCTGGGGTCTCGTTACTCCATTGTGCAGTTGAGAGATCATTGTGAGAATTTTCTCTGGAACCTAGTGATAGCAGTGACCTGGATTTCCCCCAAATGCAACTCGATCTCTATTATATCCCCTTGGATGGCCCCGGTTGTGGCCAGCTGATCAGCTAAGTCATTTCCAGTTTTGTCTGGTCCCTCTACTTTGGAATGACCCTTGATCTTTTTCCAGTAGATGGTCATCCCATTCGAGGTGACCAGATCATCAATATTTTGAATTAACTTTCCAAGATTCAAGGGTTTCTTATTAGCACATAACATGCCTCTGGTTTTCCAGTTAACCAGGTGCTCCACGAACCCGTCCGTACATAATCTGAATCTGTGATTATGACCAGTTCGTGGAGTTGATGTTGGACAGCAGTGAGGATGGCTTGATGCACAGCCATCAACTCTGCCACTTGACTACTTCGGGGACCAATCTTGTACCCCGCGGAGGGTTCTGGGGACTCATTCACCGATGCATTCCCTACGCCGGCCACAAGTTTTTTCACCGTTGTTGTCAACATGATAAGAGCATCCATCCACGTAGACAGTGGGTAGTCCCTCACACTTGCCTTCTTCAAAGACTTTGTGGCGGAAATTGAGGTATGCCTCCATGTTGTCCTTGATTATTAGACTTTCGTCCTCGAGACAGTTTTCTCTGGCACAATCATGCAAGTCAGCCAGACCTTGCGCAAGGGGACTCTTCTTGTTTTTGCCATATCTGACCTCCACAGGAAAGCCTTGCATTGACAGAATCCAGGAAGTAATTCGGGAATTACTTACATTTCCGGCCTGCATTCTGTCACTTTGGAGATATCGCAGAGGCTGGTGTGGAGTCTCCATTATGATGTGTTCCCCCTGGATGAATGGGCGGTAATTCTTCAATGCCCACACCGTTGCCAGGAGTGCCTTCTCACAATCGTTGAATTTTTCCTCCACAGAGGATAAAGTTTTACTCGCATAGGAGATTACTTTATTGACCTTGTCATGCTTTTGGTACAATACTGCAGTCAAGCATGTATTAGAAAACCCTGTCTCCAAGACGAACTCCTGTTTCTGACAGGGTAAGCTAGGCAAGGTGCTTGTGAGAGGCTTCTTTTGAGTTGTCTACTGCCTCGGATTGTTCTGGACCCTATTCCCACTTGACCACCCCCTTCAGAAGATGAATCAGGGGTCTTGTGATCTCTGCGTAGCCCTCAATGAACTTTCTACTGTAATTAGTCAGTCCAAGGAGGCTCCTGAGTTCCCGCAGAGTTGTGGGGTCTTTCAATTTCTGGAGGGCTTCCACTTTCTTTTCCTGGGGACAGAGACCCTCTGGAGTAATCTCATGCCCCAAGAAATTAACCCGGGTGCTATACCACTGTGCTTTCTGGAAATTTTGCTACAGCAGCCCTCAACTGTGTCAGAACATAACGGATCTCCGCTATGTGTTCCTCAACAGTTGAGCTCTTGATGAGGGCATCATATACATAAGCCAGGTTACCCCGCTCACCCAGGTCAGGCATTGCCTTATGTAGAAAAATGTTGAACTCATTGCCAGAGTTGAGGTATCCGAAGGGAGTCCGGGTCCATGTGTACTGCTGGCCCCCAAAGGTAAAAGCCAGCTTGTATTGGTCCTCCCTACTGACAGGTACAGTCCAGTATCGATTGGTCAGGTCTATTGCAGTGAATACCTGTGACCCCTGGATCTGGGCCAGCCCTTGGTCAATGTAGGGAAGAGGCCATCGGGAAGTATGGACCCTTTGTTGAGCTCCCTAAGGTCGGTGCAGAGTCTCCACTGGCCGTTTAGCTTCAATATTCCCAGCACCGGATTATTGAAGGTGCTGTGGACTGGACGGATTATCCCACGGGACTCAAGGTTCTTAATTATTTCAGTAAGGGACTCCATTGATGAGAGAGGCAAGTAATATTGCTTCACAAACACTGGAGTCATACCAGGGTCTGTGGGAATTGTTGTTGTGTGGACGTCGGTGTGACCACAGTCATATGAGTCCACCACAAAGAGATCTTGAAAATCCAAGAAAACTTGTTTCAACTTTTGCTTCTGCTCCAGAGTCTCACAGGCATCAGCTAGGTTGACTCTCTCTTCAACCTTCTGCCTGAAGCCTGGAAAGACTTCTGGTTTTGCTATCTCAGCGGCCTCCTCCATCTGGGTGGAGAAGTCCCTGGTCAGAGTGCTGATTTGGACTGGTGGCTTCAGGTGGGAAAGGCAGCCCTCATGGACCTGGAAAATCACCTCATCCCTCCTGAAGTCACAAGTCACATCTTCCTTATCATAAGGGCAGGAAGTGTACACCAGGAAGTTCCCCCATGCCGGGTAAAGATCCTGTCTGGTGTTGTGTTGTCATCACTGTCACTGTCAAAACAGTCCTTGGGGATTGATCTTAACAGTTCATTTCCTAAATCAATGGAAAGATGTCGGTCATCAACCGCCATTCCAATAATGGTGCCTGCGGCTAGAGTGATACTCTTTAAGTCGCTGTTATCTACCTCTATTGGAATGGTGTCATGTTCTATATTGACTTATGATGTTGGGTTTACCCCCAACCCTTGCTGTTGGAGAGTAGCATTTAGATGAATATAAGCATCAGGGTTTTTCAATTTCTGTCCTCTTTTAACTTTCACTTCCGGGGAGAATTGTTGGGTCCTTTCCGGGATGGTGACTTCCTCTCCAATCTGAATTTCAACTGCATAAGGCAGCAGTTGAGCTGACCTAAATGCCTTCTCTGGATCATCAAAGCCCATGGGATTATCCGCTAATCGGGACCAAGCTTTGAAGTTTATTAGGTATTAGGTCCAAACTAATGACAAAGCGATTGAGAATGTCACTGCCTAAGTAAAAGGCGGCAGTGAAGTCTCGCACGACCCAACAATTATGGACTATGCTCTTGTTGCCTATGTAGATTTTGAGCATACACCTGCTTGGCAGGAGATGTTTGGAATTGGGTGCTTCCAGATCCATTTCCCATTTGTCTATGAGTCTAAATGTGGGAATGGCTGGATCTTTTGGGAGTTGGCGGAACATGGCTTCGCTGATGAAGCTCTTACTGTTGTTCACACACACTCGGGCGAGAACAGAGTCCTTCCCTTCATTTAACTGAACAGGGATGAACAACTGCTCTCCAATTTGCTGAACATCAGCAAGGCTCTGAGCTGATTTCACATCTTTCTGGACTATAGGAGTGGGAATGTCTGATTGTGGATTGGTATAGAATTTCAGAGTGTTTCCTTCCAGTGTGGAATACCACCTTAGACTGCAAAAAAGGTTGATTTTTCAGAAATAGAGAGGACCTCCCATCACCAGTTTGTTGTCCTACTGCTATTACTGTCACGTCTGGGATTTGATTGTTCTGGAAGTGAAATTCTACTTGGTCAGATTTTTGTTTAACCATGTGGCATGTGCCGTTTAAACTAACATGGTTGACACTCTGTTTCAATTTTATTGGTCGGCTAGTCTGGGTTCAGAGGACCTTGTTTACACAGTCTATTAGGGGTGACAACCTTCTCAGGAGGTCATTCCCTAGTAAACAAGGGGTGCCCTCTGGAGTCACTACTATGACTGGGTGTTTCACCTTGTGTTGCCCAATTTTAATGTCCAAATCCGCAGTCCCCTCGACGGGAATTTCCTTCCTGTCAAAGTTCTGAAGTTGTCCAGGAAGAGAGATTAGAAGAATTTGATAATTCACCCCCCTTCCTGAATTCAGTTTGTCAAAGGCCTTTTTGGACAGAAGGGTAGCTTGGGATCCAGTGTCCACCAGTGCCGAAATTGTACCCTGCCCCTGTACTTGAACCGGGGCATAGTATCTTCCCTCCTTCTCTGCAAGGGGGCACAGATAATGCACATTTTTTGAACAACTGGTGGGCTAGTTTATTAGTTTTGGACATGGAGAGAGAAGAGATTTGGGCAGAATTCTGGGGAGAGTCTTGGGAATCTGCGAGAAAAAGGTGGCAACTAGAGATGGGAGACATTTTGAGTTCCCCTGGATCCGGTTCTGGGCTCCCCCCCCCTTTTTGGAGGCAGTCACCAGGATGGGTTTGAACCAGGGGATTTTGATGTTGTTGGTTCTGGGATGGGATGATGGGCGGCGCTAGCTCAGTCACCACACCTACCCAGTCTGAATTTGAATCCATTGGGACCCATTTTTCTTTGGGAGGAGTTCCCCCATCTCTGAAGGAGAAGATCCTTTTCCCAGCATCCTCTGAGGATCCCTCTCCCTCAAATTGGAAGATCTGTACCTCCTCTTCAAAATGGGTCTGTCTGGGTCCATTGTTTCTCCTACCCCCTCTCTGCTCCTTGGGTGGCAGACTTTTAGGAGCAGGAGATTTTGTTTCTGGTTCCTGGGTTTCCAGGGGCTGTTTACAAGTGGGGAAGAAAGTTTCCTCCAAGGCTTTACACCCCCCTTCCCCTTGTGCCTCCTCCCTGGGAACCGGTGGGTTGTCGGGGTGCTGCCCCCATCATTGTTCTGGAGCACCAGGTCCAGAGTTTGGGGCATTCTGCACCGACATGCTCATCTGAGGGTTCTGTTGAGCCCTCAGCATGCAACCCAGATCTTGTGCCATATTGTGGACCTGGCGCTCTAACTGTGAAACCCTCCCAGGCTGATACAGGGTTCTGTTTTCCCCCCTGGGCTGATCCCGGGAAGGGTAGCTATCCCTTCTCTGGTAATACCCCGGGTTGGGAAGATTTGTATGCCCCTCCTCCCTTGGCCTCCCATCTCCCGGATTAGGTTGTCTCAGCTCAGGAAAATGAGGAAAGAAGGATGGATTATTCTGGGGTTGGAAATTTTGTGGGTACCTGGGGAAAAGGTTCTGCCCAGGATTTGGGGAATTTCTGCCCTCCTGGGGGACGTTAGGAGGGAAGTTCCCTGTGTTAGGTGCTGGGTTGGATCCCCCCTTGGGCTGGATGGGTCCACACATAACAGAGGAAGGGTTTGTTTCCCTTTTAGCGGGGACTTACATAGTCAGGGGAGTGAGGGAACCCATTTGTGGGACTACCTCCTTGACTCCCTGTCTGTGACTGGCCCGAGGGCCTTCTGGGCTTGGAATTATTATGTGCAGGCAGGTTCTTGGGCCCCCCCATCTCCAAATCTAAAATGGGGGCAACCTTTACCTCTGCCACCTTAGCAGCGACAGGGGTGCTGGTTGGTTTGGGGCTTTTATGAGCATTATTTTTATTTTCTACGGGCTTCTGCACCTCATAGATTCGGGTGGCCTGTTCAATGACCCATTGTAGTGACCTTTTCTCATGAAAATCTCTCACTAGCTGGGTCATGATGTATTTTGGTAAGGCATGGAAAAACGTATTCACAAATTCTTTGCTGTCCGTGCGCACACTTTTGGTAGTCTGCGCAAAGGCACGCTTCAACTCCTGCACAAATTCTTGTGGGGCCTGATCCTCCCCACATTGTAAATTGTAGGCTGCCTTGCGAGCCTCTTGGGGATTTCTGTGAACAGAAAAGTGCTTTAAGATGGCCGCCCTATATGTGGACCATCTTGAATGATTTTGGTCCTCAAGCCCTGCAAAGAAACAGGAGTATTCTGGGGAGAATGTCCATTTTACATACTGAATGCAGCTACTGCTGTCTTTCAAATGGAAAGTCTCCATCATTTGCTCAAAGAGCTCTAAGTGTTTCCACACAGAATACTTGGCGTTCTTGTGATAAGGCGTGATGACACTCCTTATTGCCTTAATCTGTTTTAAGGTATCCTTTAGCAAGGCCCGTTTTGCCTCATTGGCCTTCTTGGTTCGGGTAACCCTGGTCCATTCATCCTCTGACTCAGAGGCACTGCTCCAAGAGTTGCCCGTCTGATCTTCTAGGTTCTCCCGGATTCTGCGAGCCTGGTAATGGCTGGCAAAATGTGGGGACCTGGTCTCCTGTGTCCTTGGATGCTCAGAGGAGTCTTCTGATTCCTCCTTGCTCCCAGGATTTGATGGGTAGCCTCTCCACTGTCCTAACTGGGCAGAGGTTTTCAGGATGTCCTTAGTGGGCCTACTCTCCTGGGGTTCCCCACTAAACTTCACAGTACTTGGGTGCCCAGACCCAGATGCCTGCCCATCCATTCCTGGGGGGTACTGGGCTATGAGCCCCATACTTCTGACTGGATAGTAATCTGCCATTCCCGTGGCCTTGGGCTCATGTGCGCCAGGGGACATGGGGGTGGCAGTGTCCAGGGACTGGGAGAGATGAAGGCCTCTGGTACTAGGGCTCCTGAGGTTATGCTCAGGCATTTCCCTTTCCCAGCGAACCTCATCTCTATCAGCCCCTGCTCCCTGTTGCCATGCAAGAGCCTGAGTTTTCTGTTCCTCAATCAAGGCCTTACTAGACTCTATCAGTCTCTCTTGCATGGCTTCCTGTCACTGGAGCCTATCATTGTGCTGACAGAGAGCCTCATTTTTTCTCTGCGCCTCCTGGTTTGTCTTGGAGTACTGGGCCAGTCTTTGCTGCAGGAGGGTTACCTCCTGAGTCCCATCCCCACTGGCCTGCTCCTTTATTACCAGAGCATCTTCCACCCTTTGAGTGCTCTAACAAGTTTTGATGCTCTTTTTGGAGGTCACCCAGTCCCTGGAGGGACAGGTGATTTTCTTCCAGCTTACCTTTTAAGTGACAGACTTCCTGGCCTAAGGTATCCCTTTCCTGAGCAAAAGCCTGCCTCTCCGCCACCAGGTCATCCCTCTGTCTTTGAAGGGCACCAGCTTTCTGGCGCTCTTCCTCAAATTCTTCCTGGGTGTCCAGGTCTTTCAGAAATAATGTATTGCTCTCTGCCTTCTCTCTATCCAGGTGGCTTTGCAGGGTGACTATCTGTATATATTTTTATGTCAAAAGTTCTTTACATATGAATGATGAACCCTTATATAACGCCCCTCTCTTTGGATCTCCCCGACCTCACTGAGCCAAGAAGTAGGTTTGTTTTGCAAATTAAAAGGTTTATTTGAAGAATTGAACAATATATATATCACACATTTATGAATAGAATAATATCTGAATAGCACACTTATGAATATGAACAATGATCAACAATGGGTAATATTACAATATCAACAATCTCTTTAATCAGTTAGGAGTACGAATAGGAAGGATAAGGTAGAAGAGAATACTTTGTATGAGTTCAAGGAAATGCAAGATAGGAAAGAATGCAACACAGAAATAAAACTTGGTATGACTTCAATCAAAGTCAATATAATCACTTTTTTCTCCTGTTATTACTCGCTCCCCCACTATTATGCAAAATGAAGAGGTGGAAATGAGGGCACACAGGTTTCAGGAATACAATCAATAATGCAGTTCAATACCAGTTCCCCCAGCAAGCTTAGAGAGAACAGGTATGAATTTAAAACAGGCCAAAATTCTTTTGAATGTGATTGCAATGAATGGGAAAATATGCTAAAGATGACTTTAATTCGCTAAATGGGATTCAGAATTAGTGAGAGTTACTTTGGATTGGTTCAGGTTAACACTAACAATGATTACAACTGCTTATAAGATTGAAAACGAATTTCAGCAGTTGAAAACAAGAAACAGCTATTTTGACATGTGGTGAAATTAAGCCAAATTGCGAATTTGCGGCAACTTTTCCATTACATTTCGGTTCTAGGATGTGCAGTTCAAAATTTACAGAGGTTTTTGTGAAGGTAGATTTTTCAGAAACAGAATCAAGATTTCAAAATAACAGATTGCGCTTTAAAGATTCGGAATCAATATGGACTTATACTAAGGCGCTATGAAGAAGCAAGACACTCAACGGGCAGCCACCAGAACAGTGGCGCCTCCGCTCTGACCTCTGTCCGTCAAAACACTTGTCCCTCTTCAGAAAAATATCAGCGCATAGATGATTGATGCTACAATTATCAAGTATTATGTGGAGGAGAGAAGAGCTTAGGATAGACAAAAGAGATTCAATAATGCAGTTATGGATAGGTTAGAGTGGTTGGATTAGGTTACTTTAAATTAAGAGATGACTATGGACAGTTCTAGATTAGATACTCACTCCTATGGCGTTGGAATGGAGTGGGCCCCGTCAAAGATCTGGTCAAGGGTTTGACTGGGGTTCTCTCGCCACCGGACAGGTCTCAGAACTGGGTTCTGCTCTCAGCAAGGCACTGCGTCTGCGTGGCCTCTTGGACTAGATCTGACGGGTTCTGGATACAGCTATGCTCTCTGGGTCTGGATCGGGGTTCTAGCACAAGGTTCTTAGCTGGAACAGCAAAACAGCTCAGCCAGGCTGTTGGATTCTGAGATGCCTTTTGGAAGTTTAGGGGTTAGGATCAGGTTGCAAAAGGTTCTGAAGGACAGCTGAAAAAGGGTTCAGCTTGTGGGTTAGGCCTCTCTGCTTCAAGGTTCTAGAGTTTGGTTCTAGAGCTTGGTTCTGGAGTTTAGTTTCTGGATCTATGTCTGTATCTTCCTGCAGGGTGCTTCGCCACGAAATCAGTTGAGAAGTGGAAAGTGTGTGTGTCCTGCCTGTCCTCAGCAATCCCTATTTATGTATTTCCAAAGTTGGTGGGGAGGCTAATTCTCTAGCCAAACCCTCTAAGGATCTGGTAGGTCAGATGATTCCCTGTCCCCTGATTTGAGAAAGGAGCAGCGTGTCATCCTGTGTCATCATGTGTCATGTTTATGGCTTAGGGGAAAACCCCTCCCCTTTTCTCTGTACAGTATATCTTATTTTTCATAAAAAACATATTTACAATAGCACAACTTGTTAATACTACATAAATTACATGACAGATTAATTAAGGTACATTTCTGTTCAACTCTCAACTTCCTAAGAGCTTTGGTTCAGAAATGACAACTTTTTCACGCCTTTGGTGGGTTTCTCAATATTAGTTCTGCACCAATTTTTATACCCGCATGCACACTCCACCTGGGCACATTTCTGTAATTTTTCATGTTCTTAGCATAAACACAGTGGCTACAATATGAATAAATTCCGGGGTTTAGTCTCAGAACATCGCACGGATTCCAGCTTAGTCTTAAACTGTGTGCAAATTTTTCATTTTAACAATCTCAAAGTTTCACATTTTTGTCAGTTCAACGCAATTTGTTATAAGCATTTTTCTAAAACATATATTTACTCCAATGTTAAATCCACATTTCAGTCTGGTCCGCCTCCAGAGTTGGGCTGACTCAGAGGGTCACATGTCCTTCTTCCTGCCCACAGTTTGTTGTCAGTCACACCCGAATTAGCATTTCTATTCAGCTCAAGGGCTCCATTGTTTTCACTCAGAGCAACAGGCCAGGGTGCCTCTCCTAGTTCCTTTACACACCAGCCTGTCAATCTCTTAGCCAAGGGCAGGGGGAAGTTTGCTTTGTTCGGGGAGGAGGTGTGGAATTTGTTTGAAGCACAGTGTGGGAAACTTTAACTCTTAACCCAATGTCTAAAAATGGTCTTGTCTTATAATATAACTCACATTTTTAACACATACATCAAACAATTTCTTACTTCAAGCCTTTTCAGAATATAGTTTTGAATTGTCTCCACCTCTTAGGTTTCTGATAGCAAGTCTTTCTTTGGCATAGTTTGGGTTCAATGTACAACTTTACACGAAATGGTTTTAAATCGCCGGCTTCTGATAGAGGTGAGTAACCGTATTACACCCATTTTTGACAGATTTCTTCCAGCAAGCAATCCTCAAAAGTGGACTTTGTTCATATAACACATACTTCTGTGGACCTTATATTTATGTAGATTCTTGAAGTGGAATGATGCTGACCACCCAACAAGAAGGTTGGATCTTTTTGGGTGGTTTTTGAGCCATGATTTCTGCAAATTATACACCAAATAAAAATCTATTTTTCAAACAGCCTTGTTTCTTTTGCAATGATTTTTCTCTGTGGGCAGCCAAATGATGGGTTTTGGCAGTGTTCTCCTGCGTTACCACTGACATAGGCAAAAGTAAATGGTGGCCTATTTTTCATATTTTCACTGCGCACTTTCTGGTGATTTCTAGCGAGCAGCATGCTTTCCAGCGGCCATTTCTGAGGTTTCTACTGCCAGCAATGCAAGGGATGTTGCAGGGCTTGGACCAGTGGGGTTAAGACATCCCCCAAGCTGTAATCAGTTTGTACAAATGTAGTACATGTGAGAGAAACTAAAATGTTGTAATCAATGTTGAAAAACCATATACCATTAAGGATTTCATCAACTACAGATCAAAATATATTGTGTATCAACTTATTTGTATATGTGGTCTTATCCATATTGGAAGAACTATTAGCAAGCTGCACACATGCATTAGAGAACATTTGAATGCTTTGGGATATGATGATCCAAGACTCCCACTCTGAACACACTGGCAGGAGAAGCATCAAATGAGGAACAAAATGGATCTACGATTCGTGGGACTGAAACATGTACGATGTAGAGTGAGAGGAGGGGATAGAGAGAAGATTCTTCAGCAGGCTGAAGCTAAAATGATCTGCCAAGACCGCACCATCCAGAAGGGCCTCAACACTGATCATGAAATGGGAGTTTTTCTGTGAAGAGATTAACCTGTGAAGTGTTCAAGTATGATTTGAATTGACTATTGACATGTAATAAAGGTGGCTTTGGTTGGTCAAGCATGGGAATGAAATATGAAAAAGAATAACTATGAATTAACCAACTCAAGAGCTTTTGAAGTTAATCTTCAAGGGAGAGCGTCAATCCAGTTCCACATCCTCCACTATGCATCGGGGTAACATAGTTCACAAAAGGTGGAGGGCTATGCTCTATAGTCAAATTAAAGAGGGGCATCAGCTTATAGGAAGTCCAACAAGGTACGTGCCCCCCTGCCAGGCAGTGAGGGTATTAGCAACATTTGGTTCAACTTTGAAGGCGATTCACAAAACCCCATTAAGATATTAAGAATTATACCTTTTCTAAGGTAGATGCAATGATTCAACCAGTTAATTGATATGTTGTGATGGGTCTACATCCATAGCTACAACAACAGCTCAAGATGATCTCTGTTGTGTGGCAAACTAAGCCCTGTCTGAACTCATTACCGTAGCAAATCATTGTGTCACTTGTCAGGAGCAGAAGAGGGGAAAACACAGGGAAATGTTTTATGGTCCTTCAGTTACATAACCTTCAGCGGCAAAACCATCAATGTCCTAAATTGCTAGGTGAGGGGCGCTGGCCGAGATTTGGCCCATGCTTATCGTGGGATTGGGTTTCTAAGTCCCACAGCATGTAATTATTGCAATCAGGAAGGTTACTGAAGGGTAAATGCCCCAACAGATCCCAGTGACGTTTTGAGCCCCCAAACCCCAGTCAACAATAATTTCCAAAACATGCCCAGGTTCACACCAAACCAGATAACACTCACAGCTCCTGACGGAGACCATTACTTAAACATCTGGAGAGAAAGCCTCATCGTGAATCCCTTAATACCCATAGACCAAGTAGTTCCCTATGTGTAGTGTACAGTAAAAGGGCAAGAAATATCACATTTCTTTGACACAGGACCTAGTACATCTGCTATATGATCAGCCTGCATTCCACAGATCCCGCTGCCATCTACTACCATTCATTCAGTGGGAAGTTCCTAAACTCCTGTTCCACATCTTGTTACTGAACCTGTTTCAGTTACTCTATGTTCCACCACAGACAAGCATGCATTCCTGTTAAGCCCTTCAGCCCCATGATCTGGTTGGGTAGAGACTGAAGCATACTATTCCTTGCACTATGGACTGAGTGTTCAGATATCCCTGACAACAATGCAGTAGCTTTTACAGCAATATTCCAAGAACTCTCTTCCACAAACCGGACGCCAAAAGAACCAATGGCTACTTGTTCCACTGAAATTGATCTCTATTTGGCTTTCATTTATATCCCAATACACCCAGAAAATAGGTTTATCTTTGCCTTTTCCTATCGCAGATCCTGTACACCCGGACTCGCCTTCCACGGGGGTACACTGAGTTACAGGCCATATTTTTCCCAACAGCCTAAAAAGGGTCGTGCCAATATAGAGATTGCAGGAAAGTCTGTGCTAGTCCAATAGGTGGAGAATTTTGTTGTAGCTTCTGCCCCATATAAAGCTTGCAAACAAGACACTCTGTAACTGCACTAGCTCGTAGTTACCATTAGGACTGACATCAGATTGAAGCAGGGCTCAAGTCGAGGGTACACGCGGGGGGACACAGTCCACCCACTTTTTTTAGAGGGTGGACTCAGTGCACTGCCAGCTAAAATGAGAAACATTGAATGTCCTCTTTGAATTTATGCATTAAAAGTCACCACGGGGATCGAGCCAACAGTCGTCAGGTTTGTAGGCCGGACACTTCACCACTGTATTATATAACCTGCTGAAAAATAACAAACAACTAAAGGTGAAATGTCCCATTTCGGTACTTCAAGTCCCAGGGAAAACATGTGTATTGGTTCTTGGAGTTTAAAACATGCACACCTTTTAACGTTTTCAAAAACACTATTAGAAGAAAATATCCTCTCTTGGTTTTGCGTGTGTGTGGATTTTATGAAAGGCAAATGCCATTCGTCCTGTGTGTTGTGCCCAAAGCCCCTCCAGGGTGATGTGTCACAAGTCTAATAAAAGGGCTGAGCAGCTTTCCGCTCAGCAGCTAATCACTACAGTAATTCTGGCTGTCTGCGTTTCGGCGTGCGCTGGCACTGCGCACTATGCTGTGGGCCTCTTCCGCATAGCTCTTCTAACCAAGGGGGCCTGGCAACCTGGAATCCCCCAACACTGTGCAATTTGGGTGGTTATGCAAAGCCAGTTCACTGAAATGTGCATTATTCACCTTGATATGCTAATTCCTAGCGACGTCACAGCCCATTGCCTTTGTTGATGAGTCCCCCACTTCCATTTTTAGGACTTGACCCCAGGATAGAAGTGTCTGAATCTGGCGATTAATATAGCGGGAGAAAGCTGCGTCAATAACATACAACGAAAAGATTGGGGCGGGACTGATCGAGAATACTGCCCCACACAGTGGAAATTATATCATGTGAACTTTGTTTCTCTGACCCCTTGCACCCTGTGCATGTGACTGTAGAGCCTCTCAGTCTTTGCATGTGGCCGCAGTGTCATCTCAACCTGTGCATGCATTTGTGGAGCCTCTTGGACTGTGCATGTTTCTGTGGAGCCTCTCAGTCTGTGCAATTGATTACAGAGATGTGCCAACTTGTCTATGTAGCTACAGAGTGTATCAGCCTGGCCAAGACTATCTGTCACATCCCAGCCAGTTCAGGTTTCTGTGAAGCCTCTCAGCCTGTGCATGTGTCCACAGTGGCCTTCCAGCATATGCATGTGGCGGTAGAGCCTCTTTTCTTGTGTATATCTGTGCAGTGGACTCCCATCCCACACATGGGTCTACCGAGCCTCTCACCCTGCACTTATGCATTCAAGGGCATTCCAGCCAATGGATGTGTCTAGAGTGGCCTTCCAGCATGTGAATGAATCTGTAAAGCCTCTCAGCCTATGCACATGTCTGTAAAGCCTCTCAGACTGTGCATGTGTTGCCAGTGACCTTACACCCTATGCATGTGACTGTAGAGCATCTCGGTCTGTCCAAGTGTCTGCAGTATCCTCCCAGACTGTCCTTGTGTCTGAAGTTTCTCAGCCTGTCCATATGTCTACAGATGCCTCCTAGCATTCCCAGGTGTCTACGGAGCCTATCAGCCTGGGTATGTGTCTGAAATGGCCTCAGTATGCATATGTCTACAGTGGCCTTTCAGTGTCTACATGTCTCTGTGGAGGATCTCGGCTTTTGCATGCATCTGCCAAGCTTCCCAGCCTGTACAAATGTCTGCAATGGCCTTCCACCCTATGCCTGTGGGCCTCATCATGAGTGGGCGGTATCCTGGCAGTGAATCCACTGAGATACCACCCAATGCAAATAGTGTTACCACCACTTGGTCCGGCGGTATTATCGCCGGATCCCAAGTTGTGGCAATGCTGTTAATCCCCATTTTTTCCGAGTCTGTAGGACTCTTTGGGGAATTTCCAGTGCATTTAGCACAGCGAGTGGAAAGCCGGCGCATTCACTCCCAGCTCAAAGCTGGAGGTGAGTGCTTCGACCATCCCCAAAACTTGGGATTGGGTGGAGAGGTAATGCAGCCTTAATAGCATTATCGCCACATTTCTACCACTCCGCACAACCCCTGGTGAGTCGGCAATGGCTTTTCATCCTGTGCAATGGTCTCCTGTGCCTCGTAGCCTGTGCAAGTGTCTGAAATGGCCTTCTAGCCAAAGCATGTGTCTGCAGTGGCTTTTCGGCTGTTGCATGTGTCTGCCGGGACTTTCAACCTTTTCATTTTTCATTGGTGTAACTAAGCCATTGCATCTCTGTGTAGTGGTCTTTTGGCATGCGAATATGTCTCTGGGACCTCTCAAGTCTGTGTCTGCAGAGCCGCTGATCCCGTGCATGCCTTGGAAGTGGCCTTCTACCCTCTGCATGTGCATTAGCCACTTAGGGCCTCATCACAAGTTGGGAAGTATCCCGGCGGTAAATCCACCAGAATACTGCCCAACGCAATTACCGTTACTGCCACTTGGCGGTGGCAGTGTAAGTCCCCATTAGGACTCAATGCAGCATTTTCGATGCAATTACTCTGGCAGTAATTGCGCTGTGGTAGTTTCGCAGAAATGGGCAGATTCAGCGCAATCACCTCCAGCTATTATGACGATTCACCTCCAGCACAGAGCTGTAGGCGAGTCCTCCAACTTTCCCCCAAACTCGTGATGGGTCCCACCGCCCACCTTCTGATGAGGCCGCAGTCTGTGCATGTGCCTGCAACGGCCTTGCATCCTTTGCATGTAGCTGTGGTACCTCTCAGCCTGTGCAGAAGTCTGCATTGGTCGCCCAGCTTGCACATGTGTCTGCAGGCCCTCTCAGCCTATGCCTTACACCCTATGCATAGGATTGTGGAGCTTATCTATCTGTGCATGGTGCGCAGGCGCTACCCAGGGAGTCTGAACACAAGCATGTGTTTGTGCAGCCTCTCAGCCTGCGCGTGTGTAGGCAGTGGCCTCCTAGCCTCTGCACGTGTCTGTGGTGCCACTTTGCCTGTGCATGTGCTTGCGGTAGCCTTTCACCTTACGTGCCTGCCGACCCCTGGAAATAGACGCGGATAGCTCTGAAAGGAGATAGCACGTGACTCGTTGTATCATTACTCAAACACTGGCGGGCCAAGGAGACCTTTCTAGCTTTGGGCTGCTAAAAAAACACACGTTAATCTGGCCTGCCAGTTCAGTTTCAAAGTGCGTGGCGCCCCACCGACACACAATATGAGAATGCGGCTATCTGTCATGTCGGCCTGTCTTCGGGGGAAAGAGATGAAGTGCCCACCTCACCAAACCGTGCACACTTCCATTGTAAGTCAGTCCTCCCACCCTCAATTCCAATCACCTCCCACCCGCCGTTCTAACTCACCTCACAGGGCAAGGAATTCCGAACCGGTCCTAAAGAAGCATATACACAACCTACTGGAAACGAAAGCAGAACCAAGACAACACATCAAACTAGAATCCTACAGGTCACTGTGGCAAAACCTTCAACTTGCAGAGTACTTACCCCTGGTTAGCAAAATGCCACAGCCCCCGGGCCGTGCAAAGTACGGCCCGATAGAGGGCCTGGGGGGTTAGGCGCGGGGTGGGGGCGAGATGGTGCGAAGAAACATGGGGAGGGGCAGCCAGTTGGCGCCACTGCCCCAGCGTTGCCAGGCAACAGCCCCTAACAACAGGCAAGGTGTGAGGGGAAATCTGCAGAGATAATAACAAAAGGACAGAGGGGGTATAAGTATGGCCAAAGGACAAGGGAGAAAAACAAACCAGGCAAGACGCTCACCTCGTACGGGTAGGCGTCTTGGGACCTGGGCAAAGGAGAAGGAAGCGTTTTGCCACCCAACCCACCCTGCAAAACTTCAGGAAGAAGGAAACGAGCGGAGAGAGGAGCAGGAACGCCGAGTACTTTCTTCGGTACACGGTAGAAGAAAGTCGTAGGCGACACGTGTCCAGGAACGGATGGCCGAGGGTAACCGAGACTGACCAAGGAGAAGGCTGGCATCGCTAACCCTGGACACGGTGTGCCCAAAAGCACAGACACATGTTGTTATCATGATTCTTGTTTGTGTTATTTTCTGTAGAAAATAAATACCTACGGCCAATCATTTTTCCACAACAAATCTGTCTGTAAGTCATTCCATAGTATAGGAGGTAGGAAACAAGAGCAAGGAGAAGCCCACACTACACAGCCTATAAAGAACAGGCAATCACCCAACACAGACTAAGAGACCACATCTGGAAAGAGAGTCTGGCAAACCGAGCTCAAACAAGAGGACCACGCCTGTCAACAGTGTGACTACAGAGAAATGGAGACTGGGAGACCCAACTGCTCTGTCTAGGGTGACCAGATTGAAAAAGTAAAAAAACGGGACACGGCAACTAACATAAAAGTAGGACTAACTCTTGAAAGTGGCTGCCAAGGCACTACTCTTCAGTAGCTTTTGGAGAAGAAGGGGGTTTAACTGTTCAAATAAACACATACTATTATACATTTATCAGAAACTAACACTATCCTAAGTTGTACAATTCAGCGTTTCTTCTGTGTGAGATTGTGCATTCCTGCCTGCCAGCCATGAAACCTACTACAAAAAAAGGGGACCACTGCAGTTTCCAATGGGAGCGTAATCTTGAGATAGAGGGACAGAGCACCAAATACTGCAACAGTCCCTGCAAAACCGGGACGTTTGGTCACCCTGCACTGACATAGAATTAGGACTACAGCTTCAGCTGTGAAACTGTAATCTTACTTCTTTGGGGGTGTCCTGTTCCTTGTCATGTTTCAGTGTATGGGGTCCCAAGGCTATTTTAAGTTTAAAAAGCCCATCAGGGATTTCGGGAGCGTGTGGATACCATTCCGGTTTTTGGCAAACTGGTGGAAAAAAATCATGATATCCTGCCAAAAACCAGAATGGTATCCACCCGATCCCCATTTCCCGGGACAGGGTTTTTAAACTTAAAAAAGTCTCGGGACCCCGCAACTACCCGGGTGCAACTACCCAGAAAACCGGGACGTCTGGTCACCCTACGTCAGTGGCCTGTCCCGGTTTTTTATTTTCGAAATCTGGTCACCCTACCCTATCTGTCCTGCATGTAAGGACATCAGGGCACTTATCCTCCCACATTCTGCAATAATGAAAAAGCCTTTACGAATAAACGAGGACGAGACCAGCTCTGCAGCATCTGCAGACAAACAACAGAATTATTCTGTATCTGCAGTCAACGTGAGAATGATAACATTATCATTTCTGCACGCTACCACCGGTTTCTGCCAGCACCCATCAGGAAAAGACACTGGAAGTGATGCTAGGGACTAGCCCTTTGATGTCTGGAATGAGGGGTAGCGTGAGTGCACTTTTCATGTAGTGTTCATTTAAAAGCACACCAATTTGAGGCACACGTGTCTGTGCTATGATACGTGTGCCAGATTTAATACACTGTTGCTACTGTGCCGCCATACTAGGAGTTCTGCTTGCAGGTGCACTTGCAGCCACCAGGTCTGACCTGGTGGCCGTACTGGCACCCGCAAGCAGAACATGATGGTAACACCGGTACCAATATTAACGGTATTGGTCCTACCACCCTCCCCATTCCCATTGAGCCGTATGGTGCTCAAATGGGACTGGGGATGTAAAAGGCCCGGCACCCGCAAAAGAGCAATTATCAGGTCCGGCTGTGCCAGAATAGCCGGTAATTGCCCATTCGCGGATGCCAGACAAGGATAAGAGTTTGGAGGTAGCCTTGCCGGTAAAACGGTTTTACCGGCACGGCTACCTCCAACCTCGTAATGAGGCCCACTGTGTGGTAAGACCTTTTCCATCAGCATGTACTACCTGCATGCTGCCTATCAAAGCGTAAAGACGGGGCTCAGGATGGAGACTCTGTTGCTTTAATGCTTTAACATATTTGTCAGCCAATCTGTGTCCCCCTTTGCCACAACTGCCAATAGGTCAGAGTACTACTGAATACCACCAAATGATATCGGTGGTTCATTATAGTGGGCACCTGCCTAATGACACAGCAACTCATGTCATATGACTTGGTCGGCCCACGCTGCCAGCTCATCGTCACACAGTTCAAGGATGAGGCTAGCTGGATAAGGCAAGTGGTTGTCTTTCTAGTAAACTTTAAGAAATCAAGTTCATGAGGCAATTAACCTCACAGCTCCTGAGAGGACCACTGTCTGTCCAAAAACACACAGAACCCAAGGTTCTAATTGGCAAAGCAGAGGTTTCATGTTCTGATGTCATCATGTCATGCACAGAAAAACTGGGATGCAAAGCCTACAACATATTTGTGCGGCATGTGACACGTCACCAGGGGTGTTGCTAGGTCAGGAATCGGTCCGGGGCTACGCTAGTCCCTTTCGGGACTCAGGGCTAGCCAGCCTTTTGGTTGCATCTCCTGGGATTCTATCCGGGGCTACAACCAAAAGACCCAGGGCTATCGCCCCCCCAGCTCTCCCCCAAGCAATGCCTCTACGTCAGACTCTGAATCCACCAATGGGCGTATCTGCCCATAATCGCCCACTTTGAATGCAAAGCTTTGTCTTTCGACAAAGAGCAATGTCGACATAGGCCAACTCACCCACTTACTAGGTCATCTCTCTTATCTTACACACTCAAGTTACCCAAAGAACAAGCCCCATTTCCTTCTTAGCCACGTCCTGACCCCATGTCCTGTTCCTATTCCGAGCAGCTGACCACTTTGCGACCCAAAACAGGAAGACAAACGTACACTCTTTACAGCCTATTCTGACCCTATTCACCTGGTTCCTCCCCGCTGGTATGCCTGAAAAATGCAGCAGTTGTTCCCATACTCAGAAAAGCCTGAACCCAACCTTTCAAGTATGCCCAACTGCTGCCTGTGCTTTCTTCCATTCTTCTCCAACACATGTGAAAGGATCGTCTTCAATTTATTCACCAACTATGTTCCCATCAACAACTAACATAAACTCCTCTAACCAAAGTTTCATAAAATCATATGCACTGAAACGATCCTCCTGCATTTCTGCAACTTCACTTCCCTTGCAATCGCTTCTCCTCTCTATGGAGCACATGACAATATGGACCAGAACATTCCCTTAACCGCACAGTCTTAATTAGACATTTCTTCCCTCTCCTGGCTTTCCCCCTAACACTCTTATTCAACATCATGGTGCACTCTTGGTGTCCCGCAAGATTCCATCGAAGGCCTTCTCTCATTCGCACTTTACACAACGCATTTTGGTAATCTCATCTCTTCATTCAGATTCTTACCAATACCCAAAACCTCCTCCCTCTTGATTCCATCCCTCTCTGAGATACATTTTTCTCAGCATTGCCAAAAATGTTGAGATTCTAGGGGCACCAGTTTTCCATAAATCCTCCTATGTGCCATTGAAAGGAAATGATCATTCAATCTTGGAAGCATGTTTATTTTGAGGAACGTAATTCTACTCTACTCTCAAGATATGTTGTGTATTTGTTGTGTAATTGTTCATCACTAAGTAGGTACCACTATTTTAACAACCTCTAATATACACTACGACCCCACGATCTCCACGATTCTGGGATAAGGAACGGGCTGTATTATGAATCAAAATTTCGTTTTATTCAAATACAATCACTTGAAAGGTGACTGGTGACTGTATGCTGGGAAAGTCACTGCAATAAAACATTCATATTTGTAACTAGTGTGCAGAAACAAAAATTGACATGCCTGATTAATTCACACAAAAACTCTGCACACATGCAGTCACTCCATATAGCTAATGATTGATAACATGTCTAAAGATGTCTCATTCTAAATAAGACAATGCCACCTTTAAGCAGCACAATTAATTCTATGACAACATTGCCACTTATCAGCCAGTGTTTTCAAACTCTCTTTAGTTAAAGATAATTCAATTAACGTTTCATTAAATGACACTTTTAAGATATTGTATTTAAGATATATAAGTTTTTCTGATATCAATAACAAGTATTGGTATCAGAGAAAGGTTACATGGAAAATCAACATCATGATATATGAATCCCATTTAGTAAGTATCCCCCCCCTTAGTAATGCAATCCAATGTAGGGATGGGACTGTGGCTTTCTAGCATATACATGGAAATAAAATTCAAATGTATTAGGTTGCATTAGGATTTAAAGGCATGTGTGTTCAGGGACTTTGTGCGATCAATTTAGAACATATACTTTAGTGGTATAAGCATTCAACAAAGGAATATACTTTAATGATTTTCTGATAAAGGAATACATCTCCCTGCCACTTTACTTCACATATCACATATATGGTGCAGAGTCCACATTATACTGTGTGATGTTATGATGAGGGTTTAATGTAATTTACTATGGCATAATTGTGTGTGGAACTGGAAGTGACACACCTAAACTCCCTTCCATCCCCAAACTGTCTTTTTAAATATATGTCATTTTCACAGTTCACAAATTATCAATCAATCCTGGAGATGTGGAAATCTTTGACCTTCCAGAAACCCATGAAATTCTTCAGAGTTTCATTTGGCTGGATTTGGATTTACAAAGAGTTGCGCTTTATCTGTGTAGAAATGCAATGTTTTCCCATGTAAAACAAATCTGGCTTGAATTAAATACAGTGGGAAAGCAAAGTACAGTTTCCACTTTACATGCTCAAGCATTCTATTTGGAATGAGCTTCCCTCGAGGGAGCCATGTACCGGTATACCCTCTCTTGGGACTTAGCAGAGAAATTGTTCTAGAGGACCTATGTCTAATTACATTTGGGAATGTTCATACTCACTTTTGAATAACTTATTTTAGGATCAGTACCAGCAGATACCCTCATGTATTCCCAGTGAATTCCTAGTCAGCTGCGTCCCTTTAGGTCTCTTTCTCCCTTTAAGAAAAGCAAGTCTGCCTCAAGTAAATCATCTTCAGGCACCCTCGGGGACAAGGCCCTTTCATCTCCCGGTATTAGCCAAGACCAGCACTCATCAGTTGGGAACAAGGGTTCTCCTTCTGAGCAGCTTTCAAAATCCTCGCTCTACTCATTCTCTGTATGTTTCTACTTTTATGATTAAAATTACTCTCAGACTATGTCATCGTCATCTCACATTTTTTGATTGGTCACATTTTTGCATTGGCTTGCTTAATAGATGCTCCCCAACAATAACCTCCTTAAATTCCATGGGTTGATCAAATTTCTGAACATGTGAGAAGGTGGGGGCTGCACACTCTGAACAATTGTGAGCTCCCAATCATACTTCTTCCATATGTCATCAAAGCAACATGACAAATTTATAAAATATGGATTTTGTGATTCCCATTGTTCCCACGAACACAGGGATATGTGGCATGAATTAATGCAATGAAACTTGACTTATTTATCAATAGTTATCATGTTATGAATTTTTAATGATCCTACAAATCTCATGTTTGAGCTCATTTGATAGAGGACCATCCCACGGCTGCAACACATTTCTTTCTTTTAATGCTATGTCATATGGCTGTAGGTAATGTTGAAAATTGCTTCTAATGTATTTCCTTTTTTTGCAATTTAAATCTTTTTATTGAAATCAAAATTATGCAAGGGATAACCAAGCCACTGCATTTACAAATAATGCTCCATTGACATCCAGTCGTCTGGATCCTTGCTTTGATATCTCCCCCCACACCACAACACCCTAAGATCAAAGACAACAAAGCATTAATCTTGTCAAAATCAAAATATTTCCTGGGCCAGCATAGTGTACATAATTTAGCCTTCGAACTTTGTGATTTAATACCAATCATAAAAAATGTTATTTTCCTCTTCACCACTCATTTGGGGCTTTGGGCATAGGCCATGCAAAACCGAATCCCATACCTGCAACTCTGCATAGCAAGCAGTCCAATATCCCCAAAACACTCTCTCCATGTACCCCCGTGTTCCCTCCACAATCCACCTGTAAGTGTACCCCAACCAGTGGTGCTAAAGATTATTCGCAATGGATTGTTAGGTAGTGGGTCAATGCTCAAGGTTCGAAAAAATAACATAAGCGATCAGAACTGGGGGATCTATGATGGTTCCTACAGGCCTGCCACTCACAAGAGCACGTCTGTGACAATAGGCCCTCCCATAATTCTTGATTCGGAGGATCTACTGATTTGCATTAGACGAGGATAGGATAGCCTTGTGGGTTGTAAACAACATAATGTGAGGTTGTTTTCTAAATGGAACTTTGTCATGCCATTCTTCTACATCCGCCACAAATAGCATGGTCCGGAGGGGACATCTAACAGCTGGATCTTAGAGCAAGATGGTCATAAGGAGTTGGGCTGAGTGATAAAAATGTGGTGGTAATGCTATTACTGCTGCATTTCTGCTCTGTCCAATCCCGAATTTGGGCAGAAAGTGGGGTGGTACAAATCTCCCCTTTCTGTCCATTTGTGGCGCTATTGCTGTTGCAAAAATTGCACCGCAGTAATAGCCCCCAGCACCCCCATAGAGACCTATGGACTCTTAAAAATAATGGGGACGTACAGCCTTACTGAGTTGCGGTAACGCTTTTTGCGTTGGCAGTATCCAAGCGGATTTACCACCGGGATAACGCCAAGCTTGTGATAGTGCCGTAAAACAGATGGCCCATTGTTCCAGGTTGCCCACATCCCTTCCAGTTTTATCGCATATAGCCTAGTTGGGATGTAGTAAAATCATTGGATCATCTTTCATTGGGTTTCCCTGTTGCTTAGGTTACATGAAATCTCATTGATTCGTGTAAAGAACGAGTAAATGTTCCTGTTATCGATTTGAATCCCTAGGTCATTTGACCACTGAGCCGCTAAAACATCTTCCCTGGCTTGTTAGAGATTAATAGTAAACAATGGTATGGGAAATCTGGTTACATCTTTGACCAGTTCAGACTCACATGTCGATTGTTCCAGTGTATGTGTTATCCTATGCGATGATGTCTTCCCATTAGATAGAATGTAATTAAGACTCCAGGGATTGATTGAAGACACTGTTAAATACGCAGAGGACAATGATTTGATTATAAATTGTGCCAAAACCAACCAGTGTGGCTTACACAAGATTATAAGAAACTTTACGGCATCACGTGGATGCTAGCTGGTGTAAAATGTGCCCTGGGACGGATATGAAGGACTTGGGCCTTATTACTGACAAGTGTCCAAAGAAGCAAAATGAATGGCCAAACAGAGTTCGGCTCAATTAAAATGGCTCAAGACAATATATTGGAGATACACGATTTGCCCTCTGGTAAATATTACAAATCAAAAAGTGTCCCAGCATGGACTCGAAGTGAATCCTTTACTTGATTTTAATTAGCGTTCAACCCAGTCACTTATATGGAAGCAAGTGCTGGGGCTTCCGAATTGTGTACCAATGTTAGCATTACTCTTTGAACTCGCCTTGCTTTCTCTCCAGAGATGATATTACTGGAAAGTATTAACTGTGTATGAGACACTTTCGGAGCCTGTTTTGAGATCACCATTTAATGAATTGAGAGGGGATATTAAGTCTGTGAAAAGTGTGAACCCGGTGAGCAGTTTTTGCATGTTTGCTGAAAAAATAATGGCACAATACAATTGCACTTAGTATCTATTGCTGTCTAATCCAGCAAAATCTACAGAACCTATTTCCTGCTGTAGGCTGGTCTAATACAATAACTGAGATTAGATCTTAAAGTTTGTACTCAAGTCTCAGCAACGTAGATAAGCCATTTGAGCTGTTGCCAAAATGCTTGACAAAGCTTCCGAACACCAACTGGGGGACGCAGTTCCTCTGGTTTAGACTGAACGTTTCCCACTGGAGAAATAGTCTAGGTGAGAGCAGGAAACCCGTGTAAAGAGGTGGACATCATGCAGATACGGGGGTATTTGCTGTGGGGCGGTACAGCTTTAAGCGAAATAAGACACTCGTTATTTCGTTTTGTAAACAATGACGTTCTGTTGAGAACTAAATAATTGGTATAGAGTGGTCAGTGAACATGAGACATTACTGACCATTGCAGTATTACAATTCTTAGGAAAAGTGGGTGCGGTGCAGATACTAGAGAAATTAACAAATGTATATGATATGTTATCTTACATGGCGTACTGTTTTGTGCAATAATCCTAAAGTTTTATAATTAATGTTTTTGATGGCGTTTTTTAACAGATTGTGTGTTTTTGATGAAATGTTTACAATCTTACAATGCTTTCTTTTATTATTCTTTTTGTATTCCTGTAACATAATGTCTTTTTATGTAAGGTCTAACCACTTTATAAATAAAATGTATCTAAATAAAATGCTGCATATTGTTTATTGGCTGTATCCTCTTTAGCAAACGTCTCCTGCCACATAAGAGACCACTCCGCCTGCCACCAAGGAGAAGGATTGGATTTCTCTGTGGAGAATTTGAAAGTGCTGCTCTTAAAAGAGATGTCTGCATGTCTTCACCCCTAATTGCGCTTTTTTAAATTTGCACAATTACCGTTAGGCCTATTTACTATATGCCATACTGCTAAATGTATTTTTTACGCACTAGACTATTATCGTCTCCGTTTTTCAAGGGCTCTGAGCAATTTTGTATTTTCCCTGTATTCCCACTCTCCTTGAGCACTTTGAAACACTTGCCCGTGGATATGCGCTATATAAATAAACAATACCAAACCAGTACTTGCGGACTGAAGAGGCGACAGCCCAGCTGGCTAGGAAAGTGTTGGTGCTAGCGAAGAGACACAGAAGAGCCAGTTACCTCAGGGGAGTCAATGGGGAGTATCGGGACGAGCACTGAGGACCCAGGCACCCCCCCAGGGACCCCTCCACCTCCGGGGTCCCAACGAGGAGTGGTGGGAGAGAGTGCAGACCAGGGTCCCCCCTCTTGCGGGGTGACCTCTATCTTAGACAGTGGGGCAAAGGGAGCAAAGCGTGGCGAGGAAGATGGCAGGAGAGGGAAGAAGAGGTCAAGGCTGCCGCTGCAGTTCGGAGGGGAGTAGGAAGGCAGAGGACGAACGAGCGTGGAAGAATAAAGCGGAAGGAGGAAGTTAAAAGAAGATGTGACAGAGGAATAGGGGAGTAAAGGAAGTGGGGAGAGGAGGGGGTTGGTAAATGTACATGTGGAAAGGAATGTGTCAGGCCGGATAGGGAGAGTTTACAGTTTCTGGGTGCATGATAGAGTTTGGGGAGATACCCTCTGTTCAAAAGGGGCTACAGGATATACAGAGTAGGAAAGAAGAATGGGCTTAGAAGTAAGATGAAGGCCTGAGGAAGCTAAACAGGACAGTCAACGGGTTATTGGCGATAGAGCATGAAAGGGTGAATGACCTGGGCCACTCCGCAGCAGATAAACAAGTGGTGCCTGCGGCTCCTCTGCACAGTGCCAGTGCGACCCCTCCCAGTGTTGTAGACAATGCTGCTGCCACAGGTTTCTTGGTGGTGGGTGTTGAGGGTCATTCGGTGCCCCCGCTCGTGATGCCGTGAGCTGCCTTTTGCATTTTGCGTGCACCCCGCCAGGGATTCCAGCACACTCTTCCATGAACCCTGTTGCATGGTGGTCTTCAGGATGCAAAAACATTAATCCTGGGCAGCTGCCGCCTCCAGATCCTCCAGCGGCAAAGCATTTGTGGTCGCTGCTTCCAACACCATCTGCACGTGGTCATCCACTTCCTCTGCACATGCATCCGGTGCGTCTCCACTGCCACTCCCCGGGTGGCAGGACAAGTAGTCCACTGCTTTGTTGGAGCCAGGTCTGTACGCCAGCGAGACCCTGTACTCAAGAAGTGCGAGCATCCATCGTTCAATTCTCGCCGGTGGTTTTGACAATGACCCGGCCAGAATGGGGAGCAGTGGTTTATGGTCAGTGACAACGGTTACAGGCCTGCCCAGGACGTACAGCCTGAAGTGCTTGCACCCCCACAGTACAGCAAGGGCTTCCTGCTCGATCTGGGAGTAGAGCTGTTTGGTGCCCGACAGCGCCTTGCTCGCATACGCCACTGGGCGGACGCTATCAGGGCCAATCTGCATTAACACGGCCCCCAGGCCAAATGGGCTGGCATCCACAATTATCTCCGACTGGAGTGCAGGGTCAAAAAATGCCATTGTGTCCTCTGGTGTGAGGGTGCCTTTGATGTCTTCAAACTCCGCCTGTTCGAGAGGGCCACACTGTATCTTTCTTGGTTGGGTCCTCAGGGGCTTTGACCTGGATGCCAAGTTCTTAATAAATCGTCCGCAGTAGGTCCCTAGAAAACTCCTCACCTGGGGCACATTCTCTGGGGGCTGGGCCTCTTTAATGTCCTTCACTTTCCATGGGTCCGGGACACGACACCCTCCTTGAACATGAACCCAAAGAACTTGATGGTTGGCTGTAGAAATTCACATTTCTCCCAATGGAGGGTAAGGCCCAGAGACGGCAGACGCTCAAACGTCTTGGCAAGCTTGCGTAGATCCTCTACCTCAGTCTTTGCAAATACAAGGATGTCATCGCTGATGTTCGATACCCCATCAAGATCTGCCAGGGCACCTCTGATTATATTTTGAAATACCTCAGCCGACGATGACACCACAAAACGGAGTCTTTTGTACCTGTACAGACCTCTGTGGGTGGTGAAGGTTGTGATGTATCTCGACTCTGAGTGCAGGACGACCTGGTGATATCTGGCCTGGAGGTCAAGCTTCGATAACAAGTGAGCTCCTTGTAGCTCCGTAATAATGTCATTGATGGCCGCTGTTAAGTGTCTCTCCCTCCATATGGCCTTGTTGGGAAGCCTCAGCCGACGCAGATCCATACTGAGTTGGGTTGTTTGGATTTCCTGGCAACCACAATAGGGGACACCCACAGTGTGGGATCATCAACCTTTTTCGATGATGTCCAGGTTGACTAAATTGTCCAGTTCTTTGTCCACTAGTTCTCTCAGGTGAAAGGGCACTCTACAGCGTTTCAGAGCGATGGGCTGCACTGACTCATCGATGTGTAGCCTCACCAGATAGTCAGCCATCTGTCCTATCCCCTGGAACAGGAGAGAGTATTTGTCTAACAGGTCGTGCATGTCCTCCAGGTGCACAGAGTAAGCGAATCTCATGATGCCCAGGGCCTCTGCCGCTGCGCAGCTCAGCAGCATGTTGGTGCTGACTGGTGTCACATAGAATCGGGCGGTGATCCTTGACCCAGCATGCTCTACCTTGGCCACAAACACCCCATCCAGGGGAATTGGTTCAGACCGTCCGAATGTAAATATGCGAGCTCTGGGGGTGACCAGCTTTGGTGGGCTGTCCAAAGCATCAGAATGTCCTCGGGCCATCACGTTGACATACAAACCCGTATCCACGAGCACCGGGATGGGAGATCTGTTCAGTGCAACACTGCATCGTGGTTGTCATCTGCTCTTTGACTTGAGAGCCTCCACATTCGACACAAAGAAGAGGTTCTCCTCTTCTTCTTCCTCTTCCTCGTCCACCTGTGCACCTTCCTCCCCTTGGTTGACTTGGGCCACATTGGGCAGGTGAGATTGTCGAAGGAAACCAGACCGCACCGGGCCTCTGGGCACCATTACTGGCAGAGATGCTTTGCACACCCATGCATAGTGGTCAGTCAGGCCGCACTGCCCACAGGTTCTTCCTACCACTGGACAATCCGCAGGTTGGGGCAGGTCGTAGCTGCACTTCTGACATGCTTCTCCAGCCCTGTCGCGGAAGTTGCCTCTGGGTCTCCTGGCACCTCTGCTGCCACGCCCCACTGCACACACTTCCTTTGTTTTCACAGGACGTGTGCCCACCTTCATCCTGGACGCACGTGCCTCTGAGACCTTGTGGCAATGCCCCAATTCCAGGATGCAAGCGAGGGTGGTACCTGGTTCCCTCGGCATCTGTCGTCGCAGTTTCCCCGATGAGCACGCCTGGATCAGGAGGGTCCTAATCATGTCATTGGGGTCACACCACGCTCACGCCAGGGACAGGCTTTTGAGACAACCATAAAATGTGTCCAGTGTCTCATCCTCCTCCTGGTGAGCTGACAACATCACAAAGCGCTCATAGTCTGCGTTGGCCAAGGGGATGAAGTGATTTCGGAGAGCTGTCTTGGCTGCATCATAAGAGGCGTCAGCAGTCTGGAGGGGCTCGAATATTTCTTGCACCCCAGGCCCTGCAGCATATAGCAGCGTTGCCAATTTACTGTCCTCATTGGTCTCCATGGTAGCCCTGAAGTACACATCGAAGCGGTCAACCCACCACTTCCATCTAGGCCCCAGACTGGATGGAGGGCCCTAGACATCAAACTCAGGGATTGGCTCGAGTGCCGCAGGGGCCCGCATTTGTGCCATGACTTGGAGCACAGGTTGAATGACATGTTGGGCCACAGGTGGAGGCTGACCTTGAGATAGTTGCTGGTCCACAGGTTGTCCACCGTCTTGATCACCAGGTGCACTCATGGGTTAAGCGCACAGGCACCCAAGCTAGAAGAAGCAGGGGTCACAACTCACCCAGCCAGCATAGGCCTCCCAGGCCCTGAAGTACACCAGTCCAGAAACCTGACCTGAGCTCAGCAGACAGACCTGTTGATGATGATGATTTCCAGCAGGCCCTGCAGGCCACAAGGTCCACCAGTACAAAGGTCTGACCTGAGTTCAGCAGCCAGTCATGATGATGATGATGATGAAGACGAAGACCTCCAGCTGCAGAACTGTGCAAATGGGCCACAATCCCCCAAAGGTGTTCCAAAAATTGAGCCAGGGAGGTCCAGGGACAAAGCAGGGATCAGAAGTCTTCCCCAGCACCTCACCTTCACTCGATGTAATTCACCCAAAAATGAGAAAAACTTCAAAATGTGGGCATGTGTGGGAAGAGATAGCTGCCTGCTATCATTATATCCAAAAGTTGGGACTGGATGGCATTCACGGGCCCCTCCGGAACACCGTGATCATCCACTGCCTAATTCCCAAAATGGGCGCCTTCCGCATGGTAGACACCCAGCCCGTGGCATAGAACGAACGAAGTTCCTCATCCGCTCCGTTTCCAAAAATTGTTTCCTTTGTCAGCGCCGGATCCAGGCGACATACCGGACTCGTCGCCACTGTTGGAGGTCTGTCTGTGCCCCCGCTCGCGATGCCCGTGAGCCCCCAAACATCCCCCCACAGACTCAGCCTGCAGACGTCTATAGTGTTCGGGCTCCCCAGTCGCACAACATGACTGGGAATGCCCCCTTCATTTAGAGTGCATGCGGCGGAGTGCCACGTCACTCTGTGTGCTACATCCCTTAAAGGGGCAGCACCAAAGTGGGCACATCACCAGCAACACATGTTGCTGGGACTTCCACCACAGCAGACACCACCAGGGAAGGTTGCCACTACAATTTATGGGCCATCGGGCAATATGGGACTTTGCAAATCCTTATGCAATTAGATGGCAGCCTCCATCTTGCAATGGTGCTGCATGAAAGGGGCGGGCTGGGTTGCACAGAGTCCTGCAGTACTGGGACAGTTGTTTGTTTACAGGCCACAAGGGTTCAACTGAATGTCAGACCATGATGCATTGCTTCATGCTGCTCAATGAGAGATTGGGGGTCCCAGTTGCAGAGGGGGATAACCACGTTCCTGTCCTTCCTGAGCATAGAACTGGGCACAGGGAAATTAGAGTCCTGTCTGCTGGCGAGCAAAGTTAAGGCGTTTCAGGAAGCAGAGAGAAACTGCCTGATTAGTAACAAAGTGTCATTTGAGCAGCTGCAGTCAGGGTATCAGGCAGCTGAAATTTGCAAACAGGGTAAACTAATGGGCCTTCCTGATGTCCCTGGCCTGAGCAACAGCAGCGGCTGAGACACAAGGATATATATTTTTTTTTACCAGGGTACCATTGGCAGTTAAACAGGACCTCAAGGTGGAGGTCACAATTTTTGTGCGCATGTTAATGGGGTTATCCATGTGGGGAGGTGACAAAGTGAGAATCGGGTTGGGGGCAATCTTGAGGAAAAGGCAGTGAGCCAGAAGGGGGGCTCATCGGGGAGTGGAGCTGGCCAACAGAGAGGATGTTTTCTGGTCAGACGGCCGGTCTGAGTGCTTGAATTGAACATCTGATCTTCTGCTAAAGTGGAAGGGACCAAGAAGGTAATTGGGGATACTTTAACACGTTTGAAGTGGGGGCCCTTCTGCAGGCTGGTTCCTTAACACCATTCACTCAAAGCTCGCGTAGGATTGGCATTGAGGACTAAAGGGGCTGGTGATGGTTGCACTGTCCAAAAGAAGCAAAGGAGAGCATGTTTGGCATGCGATGATGGTACGGGGCATCTTTGACGGGAAGGGCACATTGGGTGGCAGGGAAATCAGGGCAGGCATGTGTTTTGTGGGCCTGGAGGCAGGGAGGAGCAAGTCGTAGGCAGCGATCAGGGAGTCAGCCATTTCTTTTATTGCCAGGATGAGGCGGAGAAAGAAACTCACATACTCTTTTTTTGGTTAAGAAAATGTGCGTGGGTGGGGCAGATCAGCCAAGAGGAGGAAAGGAATTGTGGCGGAACGGTTGCATGAGTTTATGGCTTGGTTGTGGAGGGTATGTAGGGATGGTTTTGCGCACCTACTTTCCCGTTGTGCAGTTCTACTGGCTTTCTATGGTGCCACTAGGGTGAGTGAGCTGTCAGGAAAAGGGGGGAATGGTGAAGATGGCAAGCTCGTGCATTGGCAGGATGGTTGTGTGGAGTAGCACAGAACGAGCTTCAAGGTTAGAAATTCCAAGACAGACACGCCGGGCCCAGGGACATGTGGGCACCGGGAAAAGCATGGGTGGAAGTATACTGTCCATCCAGTACAAGGCACTGGGAACTACCCACAGGCCAGCGGTAGACAGGAAGGGAGCTTCATACCAGTTTCATTGCCTCATTCGGAGCGGTCTGATGGAAGTGGGGCTCAATGCCAAAGACTATGGCACGTGTTTGGTTAGGATTGGTCCAGCATAAGCCACATCAGCGGCACGGCTGCCAGATGAGGTGATCATGAAGTTGGAGTATTGGAAATCAAAATGTGTACACACAGCTGAGAGCACCCCATTGGGAGATATACTGTAGGGAACCCCACGGCTGGGCCTGGGCTTCTGGTCACCTCCACTCTTTTTCCCCTTCCTCATGGGGAGGGGCTTTCGCCATTGGTGGGGCAGGTCTATCACCACTGCCAATGCTTTGGAACGTGAGCCTGGCTGTGAATGTTAGAAATGAATGCTTTGGCCACCGGGACATAAAAAGAGCGCAACTCTGCAGCCACCATTCTCACCCTGTGGGCATTTAGTGGCAGAAGGTAAAAAAGGTGACACAGCCAGCACGCCCATCCTGCAACAGGGGTTCAGTGGCAGCAGACTGACTGCCAAACAGAGTACCATCAACCTTTAAGGCAAGATGACGTGTTGTGGGGTAGGATAGAGTACACCCCTCTTGGTATAGGTTGGTCCAATGGCAGAGCCAGGGTGCGGACTGCGAGTGTGGCCGCCACCCTGAATTTCTCCTGGTGCCCAGTGTTTGCCCAGTGCACCCCCCAGCCTCCTGTTGGTGCCCTATTATCCACCCCACCCAGCGATAAAAGCTGCCACCACTACTGGTTTGGTCAAGGGTGATTGTGCTGGTGGGGGGTGGAGCAAATTCCTGAGCCATTGCTTTAGCAATACCAGCTGGTGCAGCTGGTTACACCAACTCATCCGGCCCCAGTGTGGAGTCTACTCGTCACATCAGGGAATCAGGCAGGGCACCCTGGCAAGGATTGGACTACATAGCGCCTGATAGATTTGTAACGGTTTATTGAGAAGCCACCGTCAACGCAGGGAGTCCCTTCCCTCCCCTCTCAAGTGGTAATTCAACAAACTGTTTCACAGATTCTTTTTTAAGCCCTATCTCAGACACATATCATGCCCCTTGGATCCATATTACCTGAGCTAACAATGAGCCAAGAACCAGGCCGGTGTACGGGAAATATATTGGTATTTATTTATATGAAAAGCAATATAAATTGGCACGAAAATATCAAAAACACCACTTTATCCGTGGCACAACATAAACAACTTTGCTCAGCATAAATAAATCACACAAGTGAGTTAAAAAGAACACAGACACAATTCTTCCCTTTCTGTAAATCTCACTTCACAAAATAATTACATTGATCAATTGAGAAGGCACTTAGGCAATATTGTGTGATTTTGATTTTCCTGCAGGCTTAAAAGGCCAGCAGTAGGATTTCAAGATTGGTAAAAATATATGTGGCAATTATAATTTCATCCACACTTCTGGTTTAAAATAAACAGGAATGCTTTGGGGAATTTGGGATTTCAGACCCCCCTTACTGAAAGGCCTGAGTTGGGGAAGTTGAATTAAAAGGGTTGGACTGATTTAAGAGCAAAGACACCCCTTATAGAAGTCAGGGTCAGCTGGACAACAAGGATTACCCAATTCAATTATAGGCTATAGTTTTCAGCACACACTGGGAAGTGAGCTTTGTTAATTTCGAATTTTAACAAAATTAACCCTGTAGTATTCTGCCAAATGGGGAATTAATTAAATTAATATGTTTGGTTACATAGGCGAAGGATCTACACAGTTCCCCCCTCCACCCACTATAAAGGGAAAGGATTCAAGGCAAGCAGACTCCCCTAACAAGTTGGGGGCCCGTCCGGACTCTGAATCCAGCGATCCGAATTCAACTCTCGCTGGGGCCTCCAACTTGTTAGGGGATTTTCTGGGCAAGCAAAGCCGTGCCAGGGGTCCACGGACGCCCATCTCACGGAAGGCTCTAACTCCTTCCCCTTCCACTGTCCCAAAGAAGTCAAGGTCCACACAAGTGGCAAAGGGTTACTGCGGTTTTATTATACAAAACACACAGTGGTCATATGCACGGATGACATCCAGGCACATCTCACCGCATTCTGGCTCGCAGGCCAGTTTTTTAGACATGTGACATCACACTCTGCGTCACTGGGTGGGCTCTTTCCCCCGAACCTAACACCACTCAGGATTAGTCCCTGAGTGGTAGTTCCAGTATAGGAACCTATACAGAGGAGATATTAGTGGATGCAGCTGTGTCAGGTGATGTACTTGGATCATCCCTAGAAATTGCTACTCTGAAAATGTTACATTGGGTGAGCCCTGTGATTCAGTAGCCCCCACCATCTGCCCCTAGACCCGAGGGACCTGACTGGTTAGTCTGTGGGCCCTCAAGCCTGGGGCAAACTCTGTTCCCAGCCCGCAAAGCACCTGTTTGCTCTACATGTATACTATATGTCAGCGAAGTGCAACTATGTGTCTGCATAACATAATAGTGTGTAGACGACTAATGCTATGAGAGCATTCCATTCCCATCGCACAGGGTGGCGGGAGAGTAGCAAGTATGTTGTGAACTGCTGTCTGCCCGTGGGATGGCTGCTCTTTCCCATCCTCCGAGTCTTGGCATGGTATCAGTACGGCCAGGTCACGTGTTAGGAGACCATGTTTGTGGGCTCGATTGCTTCGAATTAGCTTGCATTTTGCAGGGAATATTCTTTGCTGCAGCAGAGACACCTTGGATCTGTGCGTGGAATGTCGTTCACAACATAGTGGCCTTGGCAGCAGTTGCTTCTGCCTTGTCTTGTTCTTCTTGCAGAGCGTTTTGTGGCTTGAGATTTCTCTGAGACGATCACGGCCTACTGTATTTTCGTAAGGCCTGCTCTGGCTTCTATTATGGACTTCCCATAGTGTCCATAGGTCAGTGTGAGTTTATGTCCGATCAGGTCCCTCGAGTGCTCCTGTCCTTCCGTAGGGTTCATTGCACGTAAGCATCTGCACAAGCTCTGCTTTGCTTCTTGCATTGCTACGTTGCTGTAGCGAGACTAGTGGCAAAATAATAAACGTGCTGACAGTATGTATATGTCACTGTCCTCTACCTCATAGAGCTGTACACATGTTTTTCGTGTAGATTGGTGTCTGAGTGTCCCAATTGTGAGGATTGCACGTGTGCTTCCTGTCTAATGCAACTATGGGCCTCATTACACGGACGGCGGTAAGGGTTAACGGTCACCGTTAATGGTACCGGTGACCGTTAACCCTTACCGCCTGATTACGAGGTCCCTTTGTGGGTTGGAGACTTTAACGCCTGCTTTTTGCAGGTGTTAAAAACCAACCCGCAAAGGGACCAGGGAGCTAATTACGGTACTGCAATTTGCGGTGCCGTAATTAGCACCTTCCCCAGTCCCATTATGCCCTAAGGGGCAAAAATGGGAATGGGGAAGGGAAATGGGGGAAGGGGAATTACCGCCCCACCAACCTTGGAATAGGGCGGTAATTCCCCTTTCCTCCAAGGCGGTGCCGGTATTTTACCGGCATGGACCAAGGTGCTTAAAGCACCTTGGTCCACCGCCGTCTGTGTAATGAGGCCCTATGTCGTTGTGATGTCTCTAACGACTTGAGGCATGGTGTTTTGGTGCTTTAGTAAAGTCTGTCCATGCGGTTGTTTCCAGCTCTGCCTTGTGTCTCTTTGTCCACTCTAGGCAGAGTTCGTATTACGGCAGGATTGTATGGTCGGCTGGTGGGGTACCTTTCGCAGTAGTTGTCCATGGTGGGAGCAGTAGGGATTGGTACAAGTTCATAGGATCAGCGGCCATATTGTTGCTGCTGGTGCTTCTTCCGGTTGGGGGGTCATCCGGTACTGAAGGCCAGGGGAGTTGCTAGGTCTGGAAATGACCTGGGGCTAAGCTGATGTCTGAACTGTTGGGACTGGGGGCTAGCTAGTCTTTTGGCTGTAGCTCCTGAGATTCTACCCGGGGCTACAACCAAAAGATCAGGGGCTATAGCCCCCTTAGCCCACCCCTAGCAACGCCCCTGCTGAAGGCCTGTTAATATTTTCCCTCTTCAGTGCTCTCTATTTTGGTTACAGTAGCAAACAGGTGAGAGATCAAAGGGTTTTTTCCCCAAGCAGATAAACCTCTTACATATGTGTAGCGTCTTTATTTCCTCTGAGTACTTTATCTTGGGTCCAGTTTCTGAGTCTGAGTTTGCTAATTACGTGTGCATGTGCAATTCCTACTAGACAGTAGTGGCTGACAACAAGGGCCGTCTTCCCTCCTTACGAGCACAATGACCCAAGGTACCAGAGTGGGGGATGTCAGGCTCACCCCTAACAAGCTTGACCTGGTAGGAGAGGTCTTTCTATTCCTGCTCTGACCCGGTGAGCAGTTGAATCCCCTTCCTATCCCTAGAGGAGCTCTGCTCATCGGTATATAGGCACTAGTTCCGCAACCAGCACCAGATGGTTCACTTGGTTACACCAACTTGTCTGACCCCAGTTTGGAGTCTACTTGTCACATGGGGGAGTCTGGCAGGTCAATGCGACAAGTGTCTGACCGAGCAGCGGCTGACAGGTAGCCCTTGTCAGATGGAATTTTCTGGGCTGGCAGTCGGGAGGGCTAATGGCTCGGTCAGCCAGGATGGAACAGGGATGCATCGCTCAACCCTAGAACCCAGCCTCCCGGCCACCACTGCAAGTTGCCACCACTTTGCTGGAATAGGGATGCATCTCTTATCCCTAGAACCCAGCCTCCCGGCCACCACTGCAAGTTGCCACCACTTTGCTGGAAGAACCCAGCCTCCCGGCCACCTCTGCAAGTTGCCACCACTTTGCTGATGGGTAAGTTGGTCCACTTACCAATAACATGGCGGCCTTAATTACCCATTGCCTCAGTGTAGCCTCTTGAGCACCTCAGAGTACTTGTATTCTTGTCTTCAGTTTCCGAGTGTGTGTTTGCTATTTATGAACCTATATATGAGTCATTCTAAGAGGAGGGGAGTGGCTGACCAGGCAAGTGTTTCCTTCCCCCCCTCCACCTTTGGAGTTCCTAAACTATGCTCGCAGATCAATCAGAATGGGGCAGACACAAAGAAAGGGACAAAGGGCATTTTTTCCATACCTTTTGTCCACGTCTGGCCCCTTAGGAATGAGGGCATAAGTGTTTGCTGAACCCCACTGGGTGGGTGAAAGCACCCAACAGTGCCCGTCTTCAATGCATCAGGAGCAGGGCTGTTTCCAGATGTAGTCTCTCTCTCTGTGTCCTTTGCCATCTGTGCCTTATATGCCCTTGAACCCATCCAGCACAGTGAGGCCGCCACCTTCACCATCCCGCGAGTGTACGATTTGGGAGGTAACGACTCGCAGGGGTGGTCCCAGTAAATATGTAACATTCTAAAGAGTGGCACCCGACCAATTGGCTGATAATCTGTTATGTTAAAATAGCTTGATAGAGCGCAACTATTACCCGAAGTGATCTAAACACGTTCAGTTCGGTGCCATGCTCTGCATCCTGCGCTTTTCCAAAACTTGTTCTCGCTTTTAAATTTAAGGTATAGCGCGTTCGCGCGAAGCCGACTTGGAGCACTTTTGTTGTTATTTAAATGCACTTTAAAAAGTGAACTTTCATTTTTGTAACTGTTTGAACTGAACGGTTAATTTAATAATGTTGTGTGTCTTTAATTGTTTGAATATAGGGTATTAAATTACATAGCAATCTGACCGTGTGCGTGCGTGTGCGTGCGCGTGCGTGCGTGCGTGCGGTGGGGGAGGGGGAAGAGACTGGGGAAACTGATTTTGGCAGGCGTTCAGTTGGGTTTGCTTCCCTTGCCTGCCTTCCTGATCAAGAGAAATCGACACAAACTAGTCCTTCTTAGGCTGACGGTCTGTCCTGGGAAAAGCGAAAGGACTTGCCTGGAAAGGTGCTGTGAGCATGGGTGCCAACCTTTGATTTCCATTACTGGGGCCAGATTGTATTCATTTAGCACTTGTCGAATCCTTACCCTAATAGTGAAACATTTAGCACGATTTGCACAACACCTTAAAATCGCTGGTTAAAGCATGCCATTCTGATGTTAGGTGTCTAAAAGCACATGGCATGATGCTTTGCGTGTAATTAATTCACGAGGCTAATACAAATCATTCTGAATGTGAAACACAGTTCATTGAAATGACCACAATTACAGGCAATCTTTGCATGCAAATGTGTCCTCGCGTACAGTTGCCGTTTGATACATTCATCCATAATGGCGTCCATCTCCAAACAGTGCAGTGTATCACTATGGCAATTTTTAATAAAGAAAGCTAGCGACCCCAAATCTTCCCAAAAGAGGGGAGTGAGGTAGGCCATAATGCATGCCCATTCAAGCTACGGCCTCACAGCTGCGACAGCAAACAATGAGGTTCTGGTCATCGTTAATGATTTGACATGAGGCACAGGCCAGCCCACTTAGAAAGGAAACTTGTATCACGCATGGAAGTATTCCGCAGTTTTCATCGATGCCCACATAAATCAGAGAAAGCCAGCGGCAATGGTGTAAGGGTCTGCGAGTTAGGAGAAGTGAATACAAAGCAACATAAGACTGCGGTGCCATCTGAAAATGTGCCAGGGTCCATTTCAAAAATAGGTTTTGGAGCCCCCTTTTCTACAGCTGGGAAAAAAAGTGCAAAGCTGTGTGGCGTGCTTAAATTATAAAGGAGTCAAAAGAATTTAGAATGGGGGTTAATAGCTGGGGACAGGTAGCCAGATGGGAGCTGAAACACTAAATGGCCATTGAAAAGCTCCAAATCGCTCTTTGACATTAGGGTGCTAATGTATAGAAAACCGGAGTAAAAATTCAGCAAGTTGCTACGAATGTTGCTGGATACTGCAAAAGGCCTGAGGGAGGTGATGGCCTAAGGCACTAGCAAACACAACCTCTAATGTGTACACTGCAAAGCACACATGTAATTTCCCAAATTAAAGAAGTATGTTGCTATGTCATAAGACTGCCAAAATTGGGCCCTCTGGAGGCTCAGGGCTAATTTCAGCAAGAAATGTGAAAGGCCCTGACGCTGTCCCTAGGAAACTTACTAGAATCTCTCCCCATCAAGTGGGGTCAACATCATAATGATTGGTTGGTGCTTTCCCAGCCCTGTTGGAATGGGGGCCTCAGAGGAGCCTTGTTCTTCAGAGGGCTTGTGGCTCTGCTGCAACGTTTGGAGGATGGCCGATCCCTTCCTGGTTCCTTGCAGCCTCTGGAGGGTTATTGATTACATTTCTGTTTATACCTTTTGTCCCTCAGAGTTTGTGTCTGTGTGTAAATGTCTGAGGACAGAGTCCCTGCACCATGAAGGGCCATTTTACAAATATATACATATAGACCTGGGAGAGCCAGGGAATTCAGGGGTCGGGCGGAGCCAGGGCTGAGCCTGGGGACTGGCCTGGCTCTTAGGGTGAAACAGGAGGGGAATCGGGTGAACAGCCGTGCAAAACGGGGGAGAGGCCTGTGTCAGGGTCTGGAGGGGCAAGAAAAGCAGTGAGAGGGGGCTTGAAAGGGGGTGAGGCAAGGAAAGGGGCTAAAGGGGGCAGGCTAAGTGGCTAAAGGGGACTGGGGCAAGAAAATGGGGAGAGGGACAAGAAAAGGGGGTAAGGGGGCTTGAAATGGGGAGAAAGGGCTGTAGAAAAGGGGCTGCAAGGGGTTGGTCAAGTAAAAGGGCCAAAAAAGGACTGGGGCAAGAAAAGAGGTTAAAGGGGGCAGGAAAGGGGATAGAAGGGACTGAGGCAAGAAAATGATCATAGACAGGGGATAAAGGGGGTTAGAAAAGGGCCTATAGGGGGCACAAAATGGGGCTAAACGTTATTAGGGCAACCAAAGGGGATACAAGGTGTTGGGGTAAAAAAGTGGCAAAAGGAAGCAAGACAAGGGGATACAAGGGCCTGTGTCGAAATAAACAGTGCTACAGACGACGGGGGGGGGGGCTAGAAAGGGGGCTTAAAGGGTCTTGAGGCGGGAAAGGGGTCTAAAGAGTGCCAGGGCAAAAAAGGGGCTGGAGTGTAAGGACAATGCTGGTATTTTGGGGAGGGTGCAGGGCTGGGGCAGGAAAAGTGGACAGTGGCATTTTGGGGAGATGGGGAAGCGCTTGAAAAGGGGAAAGAGCTCCAGAGAAGCACAGCGAGTTTATAGGCCCTGCCTACAAACTGTTTGTGCTCACGAATCACTTAACTTTGAAATCGCCACCATTCGCTGCACGATCGCGCCCGGAAGCAGTCCAGTCCTGACCCAGCCAATCAATGAGTGGGTGGGGCAGGACGGGATGTCCGGTGTCCTGGACCGGAAGTCAGTCGGAGCTTTGGTTTTGTTTAAGCACATTTGTTTTGCTTTGGGCAGGCATTGACCCGAGAGGTGCGTCAGGCCAGAGCACAGGTTTTGGCCTCGGGCCGGCATGGGCCCCGTCGTGGTCAGCCAGGTCTATATCTATCTATTTACAATCCCTGAAACCACCACTCTGCATTTGCGTTCCCTTACCCCCATCTCACTCCTTCCAATATCCCTCCATCCTCCCAGTGCTACCCCCTACCCATTCTCCCTCTATCTTTTCCCATCTGTCACTCCCTCTCCATCCTTCAAATGCTTAATTTTGCTTCCCTTCCATCTCTCCAACTCACACTCTGTCTCCCTCCCATCTCTCCACACATTACTTCCCAATCCCTCCCTCATTCTTTCTTCCTTGCTTGCCCCTTCCCAAGCCTAGTTGCCTACTCTTTATCCTGCCCTGCACCCTGCACTTTCTCCTCTTTTCTCCACATTTCTATCTCTTGCCCACTCCCCGCCTTTCTCTCCTTTCCCTTGAAGTGGGAAAATGGAAAAACAGGCTCCCATCTTCCCCCTCTCGCGCCTGGCCTAAAGGTTCACGGCCCAAGCACCCGCCACGAGAAGAGTTTGCCCATCTACCAGACGACCAGATACCCTGGTACAGGAACATAAGGATGTGTCCATCTGCCTGCCCAGCAGCCCGCCCTGCCCATGCCGATGCCTGCGGCATGGATCAACTAGACTAAAACTATACGTCGTTAGAGATGCCATGACGACCTAGCCAACGGATAGCACACCTGTGCCAACATACACACTGGGCACTCCTGCACCAATCTACACGAAGAATATACTCAGTGCTATGACGTAGGCGACAGACATACTCACAGACGTGCATCTTTATTATTTTTCACTTAGGCTCTCAAAATGCAGAAACGCAAGACGCACCATGAACTCTTCTAAAGAGCTTGCTTACGCTTCTTCTAAACCTAGGTGCCATAATGAGAATTATAACGAAGACACGATACTGGTCATAAGACAATATGAGACTATAACCTAAAGCGTCTGTGCACCAAACGGTTCCACCTATACACCAGGCCTAAGTAGGCCGCAAGCAAGAGCTCCCGTGGACGTTAACAGAGCAAGAGTCAGGTTGCTGATCCTGCAGGATGAGCCTGGCGAAAGCAGACAGCCAAGGTCGTAATGTTGCAAACCCACATTCCAAAAGCAGACCATCAAGGGCACGATGTTGCAACCTCGCACGCCGTGCACCAACATCAAAGTCGCACCTGCAATTAAACCAGGCGCACAGTGGAAAAACAATATTAATTGTGCAGAATTCTGCCTCAAACACGGTTCCACCTCACGTGACCAAGCCGAACCTGACGAGATGCCAAGCACAGGAGGAAAGAGGCGTCTGGATCCCTCGTTACAAGACACAGGCAGATACACTTGAAAGGATCAATGGACATCTGCGACAGTGGGAGTAGTCGGCCGTCCAGCTCATGAATAAGTCTTCACATTGTCTGCATGCACCCATAGTGAAACATTGTTGCACATTGCAGGTACACCGAGAGCTGGGAACAGCGATGGTCCCGGGCTGGGAAGCTCACGGGCGCACCAATCAGAACATGGGGTTCTTATCACTGACGCCATTAACATCAACCAATCATTAGGAGTCTTCATGTAACAATTCTCATGTATCTAATTGTAGGGACAACCCAGATATATCACCTGACTAACCCTCGTCCACTCATATTATTCTCTATACGTATGCTATACTAACCCTACCACTCGAGCAACCAATTAAGAGTGGCGATAGGTTTTTTGTTAACTTTCTAAAGTGACGCAAGTAGCGCGTCATACTACAGTAAAAAGGGCCTGCGAGCCCCACGATTGTGTGTGTGTCAGGTCAGACGCGTATGATCCTTGACCCATCCCTGCCGTTTGTGTTTAATAAACAGCAGAGTCACCTTGCTTCTTGTGTGTGTCTCATACTCTATCTCTTTTGGGATATACGGGAGGAGTTGGGGCCTCCCTGCCCGGAGGTCTGCGGACGGCCCGGCCGACCCCGGCAGAATTTCCCCCCGACACCCTCCTTTCCTCTTTCTCTCCATGTCTTCACCTAACTTCCTCCCTCTTTTACATTTCTTCCTCTCCAATCAATATGTCTCTCTCTTCCATCCACCCCACCAGTCTCCATTCTTTTACACTGCTGGACTGTCTGGATGCACACTGTTTACACTGCAGGTGCATTAACACGCTGAGCTATCTTATTTAGTTTTAGTAAGTAGTCTCCAGTTTAAAACAGCCAGGGACATGTGACCTGTGGGGGCTGACTCACCACTTAAGAGAGGAAGACAGAAAAAAGAGGAAAATCATGGAGGTGCAGGGTTGATGGGAGGCAGATGAAAGAGTCAAAGAAAAAGGGAGAGTGGACAGGTGAGATGGCTGGAAACCAGATTCAGAAATCAAGAGCAACTCAGGAAAGAAAATGATGGATATGAAGTGAAAAACAAATAAAAAAGCAAGAAAAAATAAACAAATTAAAGAGAAAACAGTAATAACTAGCAAACGGAGAACGAGCATGGCGTGTCTACAGTCCCCACAATCAAGGTTGAGGTGCTAATGAGGCGGGGTTCCCACAATAAAGGGAGGATCACTTGATAATTTTGCAGGATGCATGCTAACACTTCACCAAATCGGAGCACAGCAGGAGAGGGTCCAGTAGCCCTGCCACGGCCAGTGAGGGTGTAGACCATGGGTGTAACTTTAGGGGGGCACATGGGTGTTTGTCCCCCAACTTTCTTGACACACCATTTCTTCCCCATTCATTTGGTTGGGGCACCCTTTCTTCAGATGTCATGTCCCCACCCCAACATTTCCAGCAAAGTTACTCCACTGGTGTAGACAGTCACAGCGTGCTTGCCCTTTCAGACTGTCTTTGCTCGATGCGGATAGTTTGTATTTTTGTTTTCGTTCGCACTTGCAAAGATTCCAGATGCAAGTATTTACATAATCGTCATGGGGGCAAATGACACCCCTGCCCCCTTTGTTCAAGGAAAACGGAGGGAGGGGGGCAGCTGCTTCCTTTGCCCCTTGGTACTCGGCACCTACGCCTGTGATTGTGCATTACATGTATAGAGTGCCAACTCACATATAACATGAACTCAAGGCACGCATGCAGTGGCACAACATGAGCGGTGCGTGAATATTCCGATGTCCACGTCATCGATGCCCGTACGCGCATTCTTCCGGATTCCGTAGAGACTACACCAGCCTCATGGATTTGTCAGAAAAGCATTCCTGGCAGACTTTCCCCAGCCTCTTGGTTTTGTCAGGCAGTGCTAGAAATGGAAAACATTTACTGGGGGAACTCTGCCCGCCCCCCACCAACCCTGCCATGCCAGGGGAGGGGGATAGTCAGTAGTGCGGATGGGGCTGGAGGGCAGAGCTAATGTGTGTGCCATGAATATAGGACGCTGGCTGCTTTGCATAAAAACAAAGAGCATTTTGGGAACATAAGAATGAACACCAATTTATCAATGTATGTGCGAGTAATTCAAACGTCCATTAATTCTGAGCATGCAATGCACACTGGGTACGGGGCTCATTTCCTCTGCCAGAATAGTCGCCCTGACAGTAAAATGGGCGCAAAGCTAAGACCTATATGCAGCTTTGGGCGGTTTCATTGTTTGCGTTTGGGCATTTGAGCAAAGGACCGGAGACGCATTTACAACAAGGCCCAAGCCTAGGGCGGCAGATTGCCAGAGGAGCGGCATTTTATTGCTGTTTATTTTCAATTTACTGGTTGTCATTTTTTAAATATATTCTGGCTGTTCCACAATACTTCGCGAGCAATTTTGAGCAGTTCGTCCTTTTGAGCTGCTAGCAGTCATTCCATTCTGACAGCGAAAGTCTTTCCTGGCCTAACATATATATGCTTGATATTCAAAAAACCTTTATTGTTAGGGTGAGCAAGCAAATGCATACCAAACCCAGCGTGCTTTAGGCATTTATGAGGCAACCTTCTGAATTTGCCTGTGTAGACCGGGCATGATCTGTTAGCATGCACTACTCTGCAGATTGTGCATGGCTATGATGCGTGGCAGCACTATTCCTCCTGCCCGCGCTAAGCAGGCGCCTGAAGGCCTGTTTCTTTACCAGATTTGAGGATGGCATTAGCTGAGTGGGCAAAGGAGAGATGGGAGACAGGCCAGCAGCGACCAGTGGGCTAATAGTGCTATAGCCGCCCCCCACAGAATCTTTGGGTTATGTTGACTAGACCTGGCTCACCTACAGTGCCACCTGCGGGCAAGACAGGACACACATGATAAAGGTGCCCCGGTATGCCCAGCAATTACTTCTGAAAAGCATTTCAATGCTAGCAACTGTGCTTTTCGTATGCATACATGTTTATGCAATTGAAATCGTTATGGGATGTTCGCACTTGCATGTCAGGGGAGTGCTTGGAAGGGTAGGAAGAACAAGAGACAACCCAAACATACAGCTGGACTTAAGTGTCTGGTTTCAGACGTGAAAGGGAGCGTTAACTTCTTTTAAACTGAAGCTTCACTAGAAGAGTCTCGCTAGAATGTGTTAAGAAGATGCCCTTATCACCACCTTTGCTCAAGATTGCCCACAGAATGAATGTGATTCACAAAATAAAGCTGCTTTTTAAAGAAGAGTTTATATCAATGAGGTCGAGTAGTTTAGGAAGAAAGGGCAGGCAACTCGAACCATAGCGAGACTCCTGCTTCATGGGATTATACTACAATGCAGATGGACATGCACTTGCAAAGCCAATCACATGCCACGTCCCCAAGCACAGCATCACCATGCTGGCAGGTACCAAGGGAGACATGCACAATGAAATAGCAGCTGACCAAACCAACCAGGCACCACATCCCAACCACAGCATCACCAGTCCGGCAAGTACCAAGAGAAACTTGCACAATGAACTAGCAGCTGACCAAGCCAACTAGGCACCACATCCCAACCACAACATCACCACTCTGGCAAGTACCAAGAGAAACCTGCACAATGAACTAGCAGCTGACCAAGCCAACCAGGCACCACATACCAACCACAGCATCACCACTCCGGCAAGTTCCAAGAGAAACTTGCACAATGAACTAACAGCTGACCAAGCCAACGGGGCACCACATCCGAACCACAGCATCACCATGTCAGCAAGTACCAAGAGAAACATGCACAGTAAACTAGCAGCTGACCAAGCCAACCAGGCACCACATCCGAAACACAGCATCACCATGTCGGCAAGTGCCAAGAGAGACATGCACAATGTACTAGCAGCTGACCAAGAGCGACATGCACCACATCCAAACCACAGCATCACCATGTCGGCAGGTACCAAGAGAGACATGCACAATGTACTAGCAGCTGAATTCTGGCAAGTAGCAACAGAAACATGTATGTTGTCCTTCAATCCTATCATGGCAGTGGTAGTTGCCTAATGTACTTTAAATTTCATAATTTTCTGCTAAATTGTCAGTAATTCCCACAAACATGCCTTGGCGAAAAATGCCCCGACACTAGTGCATTGGTCCCTCCCCCCACAGTCTCCGAAATTAGCCCGACTACCAACATTTCGAGGGTTAACATCCTCTGAAATTTTTGTCTAGTTTTGCCCCTGATGGGAGAAAATTCTACTTGGCTGCCCTGTTAAGGTAAACAAACGTGCTCGTCTTGGCAACATGACAATGACCTGGGCCATGGGTTTGATACCCTGGTCAGGCCGACTCGTCCCTTCACCACTAGACCCCGACATGTCGATAAATTGAGTACCACATTTTGGGTAATAATGATGGTAATGAGTGCTCTGAAACTGGATTCCCAATGATAACGACGCTATATAAAACATCCAAATTATTCTCATGAAGGAACATGTAATAAAGACAGATCTGAGGAGGAGAACCGAGCCTTTAGGTAGGGACGTATCCTAGTGGGTGAAGATAGAAACGGGTGCAGTAGAAGGCAGGGTCGGATTGGCCCCTCGGCCTTTCCGCCCGTGGACGGGCCAAACCAGTCCCTGGGGCGTGGGGGCCAGTTTCTGGCCTTCCTTAGGCAGGTTTGAAGAAAAGAAAAACAAATTGAGGTAAAACAAAAACAATAAAACACCTGCAACGTGCAATATGAATCTATACACACAGATATTAATGATCCATATGGTGATCCATTCTTGTATAAAATGTATATCACATTAGTGAAATCATAACCATATTTTTCATAGTGTACTTAGGAACCATGCTATTTGATGCCACTTCCTGTTTTGTCAAGGGGTGAAAGGTCGTGTTTCATCGCTTCCAGGGATGTCACTTTGGGGTGGGGTCAAATGACATCACTTCCGGGGATGTCATCAGAGGTCAAGGGGCGTGACGCAAGGGTTGGGCCACTTTTTTTAGGCAAGGGGTGGGCCACTTTTTTTTGGGTGTCCGGGCCTATTTCTTGTCCCAGTCCGACCCTGGTAGTAGGCTGTTTCCATGAAGTGCAGTATGCGAGATGGACTCTCGCTTAAGAAATCACAAATACAGGACCTGTCGGGGGAGTCTGATTCAACAATGAAAAGACTATGACTTTGTTCTCTTTTCTGTTGCTGATCAGAATGACCTCGCGTGCCTGCACACGCTGGCACAGAGTCACGTGAGCGACGCCACCACGCACTGTGTGCGCACTCTGGATTACCAGGAGTTCCAGTGGCCCACAAAGTGTAAATAAACTACTCAGAAGATAAACATGCGCAGGAGGCCCTGCGAGCACAGCAGCGCTTTGTGGTTTCCGGGCTCCACCGGAAATATCGCATGTAAACTTTGCGGCTTGCAGTCTATACGTGCGAATGCAGCCCGTCTGGGCAGTGCAATCACAGCCGCCGCTGTATTCACAAGCAGCAGTGTGTAGACATGATTCCAAAATATGATAGATATGCTGCATCGTTCAAATTATAATGCGCCCATTTAAGGACAGTTATTTTGCATGTTCTGGACCATGACTTGTTCTAAATCCCCGAAAATGTTTTATCTGGCTTAAATCGTATATGCAAGTATTATGAAACAACTGGCTACTAGATCCTCTGCCATGTCAGCGTTGCGGACAGGGCAAGGGTTTGTGCCACAGTAGAGTTCTAATATATTTGGGTGATAAATTTTGTAATGGGCTGTACCGGCCACCCGCACCGAGCCGCCAGCCCCAGGTAGTCATGCCATTACCCTGAATATGTTATACCCATTGGTAACCTGGAAAAATGTCTGAGGCACTCATTTTTAGTTTGGCTATTCAGTGCCGCTTTTGCGCCACCTATTAGCCGAAACTATTGCATCAGCGGGGAGGCATTCCAGCGGGTCTTTTAAATCGGATCACGCTTTTGTACCAGAACACCGCTGTACAAGTTAGATTGGACTGAGAAGGGCCTCTTACTGATTCATTTTCTAGGAGAGTTGGGTTGAAACAAGGGTGCATTCTTGCCCGGCCACTTTTCAATCTTTCCTTAGCAGATCTGATTGACTAGTTTGAAGATGCTGAGGTTTGCCCACCTAAGTTGGGGCGGGGAGGGCTAAAATGTCCTGGCTGGTTTATGTGGACGATATCGTGCTCTTAGACAAAACACCTCTTGGACTGCAGCGTCTACTTAATAAACTGGTCTTCTTTGCTGACAGCCATGACCTTAATATTAATATTGTTAGATATAAAATTCTAAAATATCGTTTTTTAGAAAACCAGGAAAAAAGAAGGTATCTGGGTACGCCTGGAAATTGAACGGATGTATTATGGTGCGTGTCTCTGAATATAAATTCTTAGGGATACTGGTTGATCAACACCTAACATGGTGAGCTCAGCTTGATCACTTGGAAATATTGGCTAAACAGCTGACTGGCGGCATTAAATTATTTGAAAAGCTTCACCCTTGCTTTTACATGGAGGCTTTCGTCAGGGTATTTAAAGACAAAATTATGGCTAAGTTGCTGTATGGTGCGGAAATATGGGCAAAGACCAGGGTGAAAGAATTGGGCAAAATGGCTGCCCATTGTCTAAGATCATTGCTCAATTTTCCCTGAAACCTGCAAAGTGAGTGCCTCAGGTATAAATGTCATGTTCGTTCTTTGGACTTTCTACTGAGGGGCAAAAGATTCAGATATTTTTGGAGACTGGTCAAGGCTGAAGATCAATCTCTCATTAAGTATCTGGCAGATAAGGCCATCAAGATGAAGGGTCTTTCGGTCAGTTCAGCCCTTTCCTGAATGGTGACAGAGACTTCATTATGGAGCGGCAGGTTGAAGTTTGACAGCACCAGGATTCTGGTGAGTAAATTGAAAAGAAATCCTGAGGGTAGAATTTAACTATGTTGACAGACAGCAGAATCTGGTGAATCTGGCTACAAAAAAATGTGCTTCGAACTTTCCATTGGAGGATCACTCTCCAGATAGGAAATTCCTGTAGATACCTTGCCAGCCTAACATCATCAATTGGAATGAATATATCAGGATTAAATACAACGTTGTTAACACCTGGGAAGTGCTGGGTGCTAGAATGGGTCTTACTCGGGACGATTGCTGTTGCGGATTCTGGCTTAGTACCTGCAAAACACCTTATGGCCTCATGTGATGCCTTTAAAGAGAAGAGGTATAGGTCACTCAGGGCGGTGGGCAACCCTGTAATACTCATTTCTAATCAAAATGATATTTGAGGACTTTTTATGGAAGGGGTTGATGTCCCTTCCATTTATCATTTCATCCGATTATGGGTGAACATAAAGGAAGATCTGGAGGCTCTTCATCGTCATCATTGATCCTGCAGAGTCTGTTTGTGACGATGAGGGCTTGTGGCTCGGACCTGATGATAGGATATGATATGGCATTTATAACGCGCTTATACACAAGTGTTTCAAGGCGTGACGAGGCAAGGCAGGGGGAACAGAGGGAAGACAGACAACGATCGTACTAGGCCAGTCGGCATTGAGCTCGTGCAAGTACAAGGCAGTGGGGAAGGGAAAAGTGTGGGGGTAATGGGGAGGGGGCAGTGCAGTACATGCGATAACAGTAAAATAATTAAAGACAATAAATAAAAAGTATAGCCAGCTGGTGGCAAGTGCAAGGGTAAGTGCAGGCATCAGGTGTCAAGTGCTGGTATGGGGCTGTAGGGATACAGAAACATGGAAATGTATTGTGTCATGTTTCGTTTCCTTTTCTATTCATCTTGTATTTATATACTGTGTTTTAATGTATTACCTTTTTGTATTGGTATTCTGATGTTATAAATAGTCATTGATTTTGACTTATATATAACAATTACAAGCAAAATGTGTTAAAAGGACATTATGGATGCAGCGCACAACATCAAAAACACAGAAACTCTCGAGTTTTGGTTTCTAATAATGTGGGTACTAGCGTACATGCCTCATGGCGTAACACAGGGTATCTCTTCCTTCACCTGAACCTTTTTCAGTGAGACTATATTGAGGCAGTAAATCGTGTGCCCTCTGCACCCCCTCCTCTAAGTCCCGGGGACGGTCTCGGAAAACCTTTTTCTGTCCCACTGAAGGCCGGCCACAGGGCAGGACAGGTCGGGCGAACGCCCGGGACACCATTATCCCACTGCCACGCCAGCTCGGGTGAGTCTTTCAAGGTCTCGGGAGGATAGCTCAGGGCACCGCTCTCGCCTTGGAAGCAAGACAACACAGAGCACCACAGGTTAGATCCCTGTGCCTGCACTTAGAAACCTCTGGGTATTAAGCTTATTATAAATAAACTATCATATCTGTCGGGAGCGGGGCACATTTAATAACAATAGGGTGCTGATGCTTTTGCATTAGCGGCTATTGAAAAATGTGGCATCCGCCCTTGTTTTGCTGCCCGTAGCGCTGCCACAGCTAAGGCCCCACCACTCTTGTCGCCAAGGATTGAGGTAGGCACACAAAAAGGTTGCGATAAGAAATGAATGCGAGTTGTAATAAAAGCCATGGGGGGTGGTAAAAAATTGGCACTTTTTTTTGGGGGGTTTTGGGGGTGGTAAAAATTGGCACCTTTTTTGTCCAAAGAGGGCCCATTTGTTGAGTTACTAGAGTATGCACCTAGTACTTTGGACCTGGAAAAAACACACATGCCTTTGTGGCAAACTATTAACTCACGGAGCTACCTCGCCAACTCAATGACAGGCTGAAAAACTACTGTCAACAGGGCAGGACTCGAACTCTTGAATGCCAGTCCACAGCCTCTTCCGATGGGCCCCCCAGAAAGCAACATCTTCCTCAATTGAAAAGAATCCTTGCAATTTAGAGAGACAATAGGGGGCGTTGTGTAGCTTGCACCAACCTATAATGCAAGAAGCAGGTATAGCGTGGATTTTGATACTTTGCTGTCCTTGGCAGGTGTTTCCCGGCAATGGAGGGCGCTTTTGAGGCAACCAGAGGGGGAACTAGAAAGAGGAGCTCCAGATACAGATGAAAGCTTGGCCATGGCTACCGCAAGCTGCTCCATCTTTGCACAGAATATCACGGATGCATGTTATGACGCAGTCTGCGTTTCCTCGATTGCACCTCACCGGATGTCTCGTGAATGAACGTAGGTACTTAAACCAAGGTTTGGCTTTTGTGTAGCCGTGGGATAGGCGGTTTCCAGGCACTACAATAATGGAATTATCTGACGAAGCAACAGCTCATTAGCATCCTGAGCGCAGGGGTAAGGGGGCCAGTTGTCTCCCCCGCCCTGCCCGGGCCTCAAAGTGCAGAAAACTGGGACATGTCAGAGCAGAGCGGTCCTGGATTTTTTTTTGCCAGTTGCTGCCTTTTCTGGTGGGGGATAGGTGGGTGCAGAAAGTGTTCCGCCACCACTTCTTCTCTGGTCCAGAAAGGCATAGTTTTCACACTGGCGTTTGTCTCTAGCAATGCCCCGCTAATAGGCTGCAGTTTAATTTAATGGGCGCAGTCCCCTCCTTTCTGTTTTGGGCCTTTGCCCAGAGCCGTTGCTGGGGGGGGGGACTGAGGTGGCTATAGCCCCTGATGTTTTGCTTGTAGCCCTGGATAGAAGCTCAGTGGCTTCAACCAAAAGGCTAGCTAGCCCCGAGTCCCCAACAGTCTCAACATTAGCTTAGCCCCTGACCCTTTCCAGACCTAGCAAAGCGCCAGCCTTTGCAGAGGCTCACCTTCACAGCTGTCATGAGCAGGTACAAAATGCAGATGGCAAAAGCCACCTAAACAAGAGCCTCTCAATGACCATTGAAAAACCGTTCTTTTGTTAGCAGTGCCTTTCTTAGGTATGAGGTTTAGTCAGCACAGTGATAGGACATTTCCCACTGAGACGCCTACACCCCTCCAATTACCTACCAAATCCCTTCGCTCGGGCCTCCCAGGGCTCGGGCTGGTGGGCCGTTACAGGCCAGGCCCGCCCCCCACAGCGGGGGTGAAAGCCATATTAACTTTCTTCCATGTTGCTGCCAATCGCCAAGGTTTCTGGGGCTGTTCAGCGTTCTGCTCAACAGGCGAATGGGTGAAACTCTTTGATATGAGCAGTTATGCGATGATGTTTAGTCGTGCATTGCACACCGTCAGCTGCTTTCATAGTTTCTTGCAGCTTCGTGATCTGCAAGAAGTGATGGGGGCAGACTAATGCAGAAGACGGGGGAGAAGGGCACGGTTGCTTTGTTGCAATGTTGATATATGCTGATCTGAAAAGATAAGGCTTTCTGTGGTGTGTACGTTTTAGATACATTGTGTACCTTATCTGGAGCAGTGGTTGGCGTATGCTCCAGGCTGCTAATGTAAATTGTTTGCGTGGTTGTCTGTGGTGTTTGTCAGAGTGGTGTTTAAGGAATGCAGAGAGCTGCGTCTGTCTATCTTTAGTAAGTGTGGTGTATAGGGAAACTTAGTGTAGACACGTATCTTCAGGTAGTGTACGTTTCATTGTGCCACCTGAATTGTTTTGGTGCTGAAGTTGTGTGACGAGATGTGTCGTCTGTTAGGGTGGGAGGTAGATTGATTTTTGAGGTGGCTGTTGTTACCATATCTTGCCCAACAGACCACCCAATAACTGGAGACAAGCCTTGTCATGTTGGAAATATCACATTTGTTTACATGTATTTGTTCATATCTTTGCAAAAGTTCTTTCTCCCTCTGTTACATCTTATTATGTGACATTAGGCTAAGTTATGCTGCATCCAGTGACACTATGCATTGATGCAAATTACGGGCCCACAGTTTCTATTCTGTCATCTGGGACCTCCCTTCTGACTGCCCACTGACACCTTCAACAAACTCCAACTTTAGTGTCACTCAATCTTACATGGGATTATGTTAAAAAGTAGACGGACATGCCCCATGAACTTTTGACAAAGCCACCATTTGAAGCGTTAGTCTAGCCTCACACCTAGGTTTCAGTGTAGTTGCGCCCCTGGCAGAAGACATGGGAAACAATGCAGTAGTAGCCCGGTCCTCTCACAAATCTCAGCGCTCCTTAAGTGTTACACATGATTGCTTGATGTGCAAATGGATACATGATGCATACCTTTGTCAAATGATGACTACAAGCATATGGGTTTATCTCAAAGCCTTTTCTGTGGGTGTCTGATTCTTAAACATAGCAGGGTGTATTGGACAGTCTAAGGAGATCTCAAGTTGTCCAATGTCAGGTGTGAAATTATTATCCATTTCTGGCTTTTAGGCTTATAACAAAGCAAAATATGATGTTTTAAAAATGGATGCTTGCATGTGTGTTTACGTTAATGTGTTTATCTGTGCATATGTGTATGTGTCTGGGGCAAAGGCTCCGTTTGTATGCACTGAGAGCGACATGATACAGAACTGGGGGCAGCACTTGCATATACATGAGACATCATGCAGGACTTGTTTTGGGTCCTAGAAGCATGTAAAGTGGGGAGCGCATGCATATTGTTGATACAGGGCTTTTGTTGGCCACAATTAGCATGAAAATGTCTTTTACATAGGGCATGTAACAGTTTATGGAGAGGCTACGCTCAACATGGGGAGTTCCTTCCCTCCCCAAGCCAGGTGTCACACAATAAACTGTTTAATGCCAGTTCTTTATTCAGCCCTATTTCCAATTCATCTCATACCCCTTGGATCTGAGCTACCTCCTGACCATACCACCTGACCTACAAATGAGCCAACAACCAGGCCGGTGTACAGGAAATACATTTGTATCTCTTCGAATGATAGATAATGGAGATCACACTAAAACGACATACACCGATTTCTTTGTGGCTCACAATTAAACTTCTTGTTACACAAATAAATCACACAGTTGGTTAGGAAAATTGCATATCACAACACTTTATCAGAATTTCATTTCCAGAAATAATCAACACTGATTAATGAACAAAATCATTGTACATATGCAGTGCTGTGCAATTTCGATTTTCCTGCGCACTTAAAAGGCTGGCAGTTTGGTTTAAAGATTGGTACAAATGCATATGGCAATTATGATTTCGCCTCACACTTGTTTGTTTTTCAAATCCCCCCCTCTACTTTGGTCTTGATTGGGGAAGTCGGACAAAAAAACGAGTATAAGTCGGGAATTTTGGATTTCAGACCACCGCTACACTTAAATGCCTGTGTTGGGGAAGCTGGACAGAAAGATTGGGATGATGTTTAGGAATTTCGGAAGTCAGACCACCCTCCACTTAATGGCCTGTGTTGGGGAAGCTGGACAGAAAGATAACCTAATTCGATTACAGTCCATGGTTTTCAGCGCACACTGGGAATGAGCTTTGTTAATTTTGAATTTTGACAAAAATCACCCTGTGGTGTTCTGCCAAGAGGAATTAATTTTATTAATATTTTTAGTTAAATAGGCTAAGGGTCTGTACAGTTTTAGCCCCCTGCCCCCAACACTATAAAGGGAAATTATTTAAGGCAAGCAGACTCCCACACCTTTTTGTTTCAAATGGCTCAATTCTACTCACATGTATAACCTCTGTTTAAAGTTCAGGAAAGCCAGCTGCATTTCAGGACCCTCTTGGAGGATAGGGCATGGGACTGGTCACTCCACTGATAAGGATGATCCCCAACTCTTCACCATAGGGCCCATTCAGCTTTTAGACCTCACCAGCAATAGACAGCTCCACCCAGATACAATCTCAGCAATCTCCTCTGGTGTTTCCTTGCGGCTGTCAGATGGTACACTTTAGCTGCTCCCCCTTTCTCTCTTAGTGCATCCACTTTATATACTAAGATGACACCATCAAGATTTCAATATTTGGCGGTGACCTGCAAGAATTCTCGCAATCAGGATTGGACAGTTGCCCTTCTCTCTGGATTGGGGATGCCAGACCGTAGCTGAAATGTTTGAGGGAGAAAAGATCGAAGTTATTTTTCCGAAATTAACTTTCGGTCTTCACTCCACTGAACATTTCAGACTTTGCCCGCACCCCCTTACTTACCTGTGGGCAGCACACATCCATGTGTTCCGCTGTCCCAAACATCCCTCTGCAAGGCCGGTTCCCTTCACTTACACGCTTGGAAACCGGCGCCGCAGAGACCTTTAATTTTTTTCTTCTTTTTTTTACATAGGTGTTGTCCCCTATGTGGGGGACGCCCTCGCAAACCCTGAATCCGAAAATGCTGAACATGGGGAGCAGAAGACACCCCCGTTCCTGATGGTCGATATTATCCCATTTGTACGAATGGTACAGGCCTTTTTCAGTGTTTTGTACCATTCGTACGAATGGATTTGGTCTTTTTTGGATGTTTCCCTTCTCTCCCGCTACACGGTCCACACTCTCTCTCTCAGGATTTGTTTAGGATTCTACAGCAAAAACAGGGCAACCCCCATTCATAATCCCCTTTTGTTTTCATGTCAACTTTTGGCAAAAATCTAGTTATGTGTCAAAACGTCATGCTTTACAAGCACCGGCCATCATATACATATATTCCACTGCAGCTGATAATGGGATATTTAATAAAATGACAGCTGGGCTGGGTCTGCACCCTGTTGCACGGGCATTTGGCAATTTTTCCACCATTTACATAAAACACATAATAGTTAGGTACATTAGATTTTCTCTCAAAATGCACAATTTCACCCTCAACCAGTTTGCCAACTCTTAAATTTGGGACATGTTAAAAGCAGCCAGGAAAGCATTTTAGATTGCTGTTACATTTCCCAAATATTACTTCAACAAATCATCTTGAAATTAAAGGGATAGTGCTCTCAAAAATGGTATTGACTAAAACGATGGCCCATGATCAAAAATATATATAAAAAATATTTTTAAACAAAGTTCCTATGTAAAGTTTTGAGCAAATGAGGCTCAAACTCAAAAATTTCAACCACTTGGAGGCATACATTTTGTGAAATGGATGAGCCTTCTGTGCTTGTGTTAATGTCTGCCCTTGTGTCACTAATGAAGCAAAAGCCAGCCAGCTGTAATACACAAAAGCTACCAGCAGGTGGCTTTTGCTTCATTATTGCCGGGAGCAGAGATTAACACAACCTGCTGCTGGTAAACTCTTTAAATTTAATTCTTTTTTTAAAGCACTACAAAATAAATGCTGAGGTTTTCTTTCTAATATAGAAAGAAAACCTCAGCATTTATATGGTTGTATTTATGTTTGCTGTGGCCTCAGCTTTGAGTCTCTTGGGCTCCCCCGACCTGGGTCAGGGGAGCCCAAGAGACTCAAAGCTGAAGCCACAGCAAACATAAATACAATGTTGTTGTATTTAAAAATGCTGCGGTTTTCTTTCTACGTTTCCCGGAGCCCGGGAAACATAGCAAGAAAACCACAGCATTTAGAAATACAACAACATTGTATTTCTGACTGCGGCGGCTTTTGCTTTGAGTCTCCTGGACTCCCCCGGGTCGGAGGAGCCCAAGAGACTCAAAGCGAAAGCCGCCGCAGTCAGAAATACAACATTGTTGTATTTGTCATTGCTGTGGTTTTCCAAGCACGGCAATCACAAATACAACAAAGTTGTATTTATAATTGCCGTGCCTTTGCTTTTTGCCTTTCATTTTACGTTTTCTGTGCTTCCCAGGGCTTAGGGGGCACCGAAAACATAAAATGAAAGTGAAGGCAGCCTCCCAAGCTCATGTACAGCTCTGGCTGCAGTAAGCAAAAGCTCCCAGTAGCGTGCTTTTGCTGCTTCTTTAGTGCCACCAGGGCAGAGCTTAACATGAGCTGAGGAGGCTGCCTGAAATGGCAAAATGGATGCTCCCATGTAAAGGCATCCTGTCCTGTTATCTGCAGTGGTCCACCATTTTGATCGGAAAATCTTCTATTTTCTTGTATTCGTTTCAGAGTTTCAGCTTCCCTTGGTTGCAGCCCCTCCTATATTCCATTCAAGCACTGGCTAGGACATTTGGCCTGCACAGAACTGAGCCTTCAGAGACAGCAGGTCTGGAGAAACTTTGTTTTCAACACCCTTCAGGCAGGCCACATTTTATTGCAGTTGTAAATAGTTGGGATGCACTAACCAGGCTTGCAGTGGTGGAAGCCATTTGCGAATTGTGCCCAGATTGTCATTGGCCAAAAGGTACTCATGTATTGCATTTTCTAACATCAACCTATATTCTTTGACATACTGGCCCTGATTCACAGAGCGTTTTCCAATGGAGTTTTGCCATTATAAAGCACTTCTGTGAATTAGGCACACTGTGTGTTTTGCTGATCAGGGTTCACTTTGCTTTTGCATCAAAGGATTTAGTCTTTCTTTTCACACAGCATTGTTTTTTTCAAGATGATAGCTGAAAGTACAGGGATTTTTCTTTTAGTCATTAATAAAATAAACTTTTAATTATATGCTGTTTGTTTTTCTGCTGAAAAGTGGGTCTGAACTGTCACATTTTATTGGGCGACAGTTTCAGTGAAAAATGCTTCATTTAATTCTCAACCAGCAATGATAGGGGCTTTTCCAACCTGCACTCGGATTACATTTTTCTTCTGTTTTCTCTGGTGTTCACTTGCAGAAAGACACCCACATAGTCTGTCTAAATAGGCCCATTTTCAGCGTGCATGTTTCTGAAAGCTGGCAGGTCATTTTCCCAGTGAGCCCTTCATTTCTGTTGGTTGGTTTGGGGCCTTTGATTAAATCCCACAGGCAATAGGCAGATCCTGCTTGAAGGTGGGGCAGTGCTGGCACACATTGTTGTGACATGCATTCTATTTTTTCTCTTAAGAACAGCTACCATCAACAGTTGTCACAAAATATTCTTGTGTGGTGTTGATGACCTGGCAGCCATTAGGGTGTTTCATGTGTGCCCTGCAGAGTGGAGTGTGAATTCTGCCTTGTTACTGAATTTTTGCTGTGCAATGCACAATTTCAACATATTGTATTTTTGTTTTTATTGATTTAGCTGAAATACATCTACCTTTCAATATTTTATACAAAGATTTTCCAAAATTCTTAAAGTTCTGAGAATTAATGCATTATCATTTCATTGTCAATTTTCAGTTAGAAGTTAGATATAAGATCCTATCAACATACATTAAACAGTCAGCAATCAATTGGTATACAAATTACAAGATTTGGTATAAGGAAATATAGAATGTTAATCAAATCTATGGCTCTTAGAGCAACAGATATGTGTACATAATCAACAATAATTAAAATCCAAATGCATTCTCCTTTAGCCTCCCACTGTCACATGTGGTATACATGCAACAAGGTAATTTGATATGTGAGTATCGGAAACATAATCTGATTTCTTACATTGTTCTGACCCACCACATTCATTTATTGTCAACTATAACTTATCACAAACATATTTACACCATACTGGATTAGTTCAGTTGCAATGACTCGATTAAATTCAGCCAAAACTTTTACACCCCTCTATTTTACAAATTCACCAGCTGCAACATCTGTTGACAGTAGCAGGATTTCGAAGCAGGGCATCAAAGCCCATGAAGATGACTAGTTAGGTCTTGCCACTTTTCTTTGACCACAGAAAACTTGGTTTCCCTATAAAAAACCTGACTTTATCCATAGTTTTCCACACCCTACTCCCATAACGCTCCCAATCCTGCCATGCTCGATACTCATCTGCACCAGCTGCAAGCTTGGAAATTAAGGGGTGCTGGGAGCTGTTTAGCTCCTGCTTATAGCCCAGAAGAGCCGAGTGAGCTTAAAACCAACAGTTTCCAGGCCGACTAATGCCGAACCAACACAACTAAATGAATTTAACTGTGCGCATAACAGACAATCTACAAATAAACATTCGGACACATCTATATAACATTTAAAGCATATGGGGTCATAAATAAGGGGTGCAATTATGTTTGCATTTTATGTGGAAGTTAGATTAGCGAAACACTATGAACTAGCTCCTTGTTCCTTAGTGGTAGCTCTTGGTGACCGGTTACTGCTGGAGACCCATGAGCTGCTTGGAGCTCCTGCTTATCCAATCCTAATTTCGTGCCCTGCAGCTGGCAAATTGGGTTAATGCCTGGGCATAATATGCAGTGTCAGACAAATGGCTATCTAATGCTTGTACAAATACCAAAACTGGTGACTTTGCCATGGATTTGGTGCCAGGAACATATGCAAGGACACACATATTGAATATAAATCAAGTGGCTAGATACACACTTGGTTAAGACATGTGTATTACAATAGGAGCTGGTATACAACTGTAATACAGCCATTACCTTTCAGAAGACGGTTTATAAATAGCATTGGAATCCCCTGAAAAGCAGAGATCAAGCTCAAAGAGATCAGGGCAAGGACGGGCAAGTAGTGGGCAGGAAATACCATAAGGGCTAGCATGGTCATGGGTGACAATGGGTGGGTAAAAATCCAAACCACCAAAAGCAGTGTGTCCCTCCACATCCCATCTTTCTCCTATCTTCACTTCTCCTGCCAATAGTTTTGGCTTGTAGGTAGTGCTTACACCAGCACGTAATGCCCTAAACTAATCAGGGTGATGGGATTAAATCATGAGACTGTCAATACAATCATGACACTGATGATGGATTAAATCATGAGACTGGCAATTAAATCAGGAGACTGATGTAAACAGTGACAATGACGTAAACATGATGGTATAAGCATGCAGCTCGTTAAAGCATCAGATTCTTAATGAGAAAAGAGACTGGTCATAAAACCACAAACTGATTATGAGAAAATCATGAGACTGTAATAGCACCCAAGACTGGTGATATGGTCGCGAGAGTTGGCAAGTTGAAAGCCGGGGGATTGTGCCGTGACATGCCAACTGAAACTAGCTAGCTCAGTAAGTTCGAGCCACATGCCACAATATTGACATGTTCACCTAAACAAGAATGCTGCCCCCCAGCCCCCCGCAGTAAAACGTCCCTTGCTGCATTTTTGGGGTGGGTTGTAAACTGTTCCACTGCTGCAGAGAGCAGTGCCAGGGACCCGCTTTGGCAGCCTGCTGCCCCTTTAAGAGGCTGCAGAACGGTAGCTGGGAGGGCCTGCCTCCCGCCCGCCAGAGCTCGGAGGAGCTGGAGCCCAGCTCTGGCAGTAGGAAGCAGTCCCACACACTGTCCTAGTGCGGGAAGACGCCACAGCGGCGCCCTCTGCATACAGACTCACGCGGCATTCACCTCACTCGCACCCAGCACACACACGCATGAGCCCTGCCCATGTGGCACACGCACAGCCAGTGTCAGCCTTTCTCCCACACGCTCCGCAAACACGAGCTCCGTCTCTTGGGCACACCGCCTCACACACACACACGCCCACACACTGTCAAACACTCAGCATACAGGCTGGCAGAGGCTATGCACACCGGCTCTGCCCGGACAGACGCTGGGTGGGTCCTGGATCGCACCGGCCGCTCTGGAGCCCCCTTCATGGAGCCAACTGAAGCTGCTCGGACAGTACCGGGGGCTGAGCCTGCCGAGCAGCGCTAAGGACCTGCATGCCGCCCACCCATCGACCCACAGCAGCCCCTGGGTCCTTCGCTGGCTACTCGCCTACCGCCTCCGGGGTTGGTCTTTGCTTGGAGAGCAACGCCTGGGGACAGCTCTTTGCGGCTCTGCCACCCACAGAAGCACAGAGGGTGGCGACTCTGGGCACCTGCCTGCCTCCCTGCAGTAGCAGAGGCAGCCGGAGGATCCCTGCGTGGAAAACAGACTTAGGGTCTCTGCCGTCTCCCTTCGGATGTTAGCAGCAGGGTCCCAAATTGGATAGAAGCACACTGGACTGGCCTGGCTGGCCCTTCAACATCCACCAGTGCTTCTGCTTGGACAGCAGCAGCGGGGATCGGCCGTCCACTTAAGCATCTCCCAGGGTCTGTGCTTGGAGGGCTACCCAGTGGACTGGCCTGCCACTTCAACACCTACCACTATTACTGCTTGGACAGCAGCAGAGGGGACTGGTGGTCCACTTAAACATCTCCCAGGGTCTGTGTTTGGACGGCTGACCAGTGGACTGGCCTGCAACTTCAACACCCACCAGTATTCCTGCTTGGACAGCAGCAAAGTTGACTGACCTTTCAGCACAGTGGACTGGCCTGCCATTTCAACATCTGCCAGGGTCCCTACTTGGACAGCAGCCCAGTCGACTGCCACTTCAACATTCACCAGGGTTACTGCTTGGGCAGCAGCCCACTGGACTGGCCTTACACTTCAACATCAAAAAAGGGTTTTCTGCTTGGACAGGACTGGCCTTCCATTTCAATATCTACCAGGGTTCCTGTTTGGACAGCAGCCAAGTGGACTGGCCTGCCATTTCAACATCTACCACGTTGGCTGCTTGGACATGCAGCCCACTGGACTGGCCTTCCACTTCAATATCTAAAAGGGTTCCTGCTTGGACAGCAGCACACCAGGCACCTGCCACCCCCTCAACTTCAGCATCGGCACTGCCCTGGAAAGCCTTTGGACTAGTGGTCCTTGACGGCAGCAGAAGCAGCCTTGCCCTCCCGCTGCCTCCTCGTCCCTGTCAGGACATGGACTGAGCGCAGCTCCTGCATACAGAGCAGAGGCAGGCTGCACAGCTGGGCACAGCTGGTAAGTCACTTCCCGCCCTACGTTTTATTGCCAAATGGGCCATTTTGTGCCATCAGATGCCCAGGGCTGTTCCGCAGAACAGCTGAGGAAACAGAGGGGGCGGTGGGGTCAGAAGGGAGAGGGTGGCGAGCTCTGCTGCCCTGGAGAAGGCTGCGAACACGTTTCAGGGCACACTTAGCTGGCATGAAGCGCTCGCCAGAGGGCCACACTTCCAAGCGCCCCCTTTTTTTCTCAGAAAAAGTCATCATGCTGGGGCACTGGTGGCAAAATATGGACTGCCACAAAACACTGGCCAGCCTTTCCTCTGCCAGCCTTTGCGAGTTCGGCGAACTCGTTTGTTGACATTCGCAACTGCTTGAATTTAATTAAATAAAATGCGGTGTTTTGAGCGTTGGGACTCGCTGCACTCCGCTCGCCCACCAGGCTGGGTTGGGGGTGGGGAGCGACGGGGAACTCCAGTTCTACTGCTTGTTACAGTGCATGCTGTTCTCCCTTTGAATGACATATTGCTCCGTTTGCTCTCTACCAGCTGCTGGAGGCACTGCCTTTGTTTTCCCAGCGCTCCTGGCATGTCACTCAGTCTCATTTGTGTTGGATGTGCTGTCCCTTGGGTTGGCTTTCTCTGGGATGAGTGCTGGAGCAGGCATGCCACTCAGTCTCATTTGTGTTGGATGTGCTGTCCCTTGGGTTGGCTTTTTCTGGGGTGAGTGCTGGAGCAGGCATGTCACTCAGTCTCATTTGTGTTGGATGTGCTGTCCCTTAGGTTGGCATTCTCTGGGGTGAGTGCTGGAGCAGGCATGTCACTCAGTCTCATTTGTGTTGGATGTGCTGACCCTTGGGTTCGCTTTCTCTGGGGCGAGTGCTGGAGCAGGCATTTCACTCAGTCTAATTTGTGTTGGATGTGCTGACCCTTGGGTTCGCTTTCTCTGGGGTGAGTGTTGGAGCAGGCATGTCACTCAGTCTCATTTGTGTTAGATGTGCTGTCCCTTGGGTTCGCTTTCTCTGGGGTGAGTGCTGGAGCAGGCATGTCACCGAGCTTCATTTGTGTTGGATGTGCTGTCCCTCAAGTTCGCTTTCTCTGGGGTGAGTGCTGGAGCAGGCATGTCACTCAGTCTCATTTGTGTTGGGTGTGCTGTCCCTCAGGTTCGCTTTCTCTGGGGTGAGTGCTGGAGCAGGCATGTCACTCAGTCTCATTTGTGTTGGATGTGCTGTCCCTTAGGTTGGCTTTCTCTGGGGTGAGTGCTGGAGCAGGCATGTCACTCAGTCTCATTTGTGTTGGATGTGCTCTCCCTTAGGTTGGCTTTCTCTGGGGTGAGTGCTGGAGCAGGCATGTCACTCAGTCTCATTTGTGTTGGATGTGCTGTCCCTTAGGTTGGCTTTCTCTGGGGTGAGTGCTGGAGCAGGCATGTCACTCAGTCTCATTTGTGTTGGATGTGCTGTCCCTTAGGTTGGCTTTCTCTGTGGTGAGTGCTGGAGCAGGCATTTCACTCAGTCCCATTTGCGTTGGATGTGCTGTCCCTTAGGTTGGCTTTCTCTGGGGTGAGTGCTGGAGCAGGCATGTCACTCAGTCCCATTTGCGTTGGATGTGCTGTCCCTTAGGTTGGCTTTCTCTGGGGTGAGTGCTGGAGCAGGCATGTCACTCAGTCTCATTTGTGTTGGATGTGCTGTCCCTTAGGTTGGCTTTCTCTTGGGTGAGTGCTGGAGCAGGCATGTCACTCAGTCCCATTTGCGTTGGATGTGCTGTCCCTTAGGTTGGCTTTCTCTGGGGTGAGTGCTGGAGCAGGCATGTCACTCAGTCTCATTTGTGTTGGATGTGCTGTCCCTTAGGTTGGCTTTCTCTGTGGTGAGTGCTGGAGCAGGCATGTCACTCAGTCCCATTTGCGTTGGATGTGCTGTCCCTTAGGTTGGCTTTCTCTGGGGTGAGTGCTGGAGCAGGCATGTCACTCAGTCTCATTTGTGTTGGATGTGCTGTCCCTTAGGTTGGCTTTCTCTTGGGTGAGTGCTGGAGCAGGCATGTCATTCAGTCTCATTTGTGTTGGATGTGCTGTCCCTTAGGTTGGCTTTCTCTGGGGTGAGTGCTGGAGCAGGCATGTCACTCAGTCCCATTTGCGTTGGATGTGATGTCCCTTAGGTTGGCTTTCTCTGGGGTGAGTGCTGGAGCAGGCATGTCACTCAGTCTCATTTGCGTTGGATGTGCTGTCCCTTAGGTTGGCTTTCTCTGGGGTGAGTGCTGGAGCAGGCATGTCACTCAGTCTCATTTGCGTTGGATGTGCTGTCCCTTAGGTTGGCTTTCTCTGGGGTGAGTGCTGGAGCAGGCATGTCACTCAGTCTCATTTGTTTTGGATGTGCTGTCCCTTAGGTTGGCTTTCTCTGGGGTGAGTGCTGGAGCAGGCATGTCACTCAGTCCCATTTGCGTTGGATGTGCTGTCCCTTACGTTGGCTTTCTCTGGGGTGAGTGCTGGAGCAGGCATGTCACTCAGTCTCATTTGCGTTGGATGTGCTGTCCCTTAGGTTGGCTTTCTCTGGGGTGAGTGCTGGAGCAGGCATGTCACTCAGTCTCATTTGCGTTGGATGTGCTGTCCCTTAGGTTGGCTTTCTCTGGGGTGAGTGCTGGAGCAGGCATGTCACTCAGTCTCATTTGTGTTGGATGTGCTGTCCCTTACGTTGGCTTTCTCTGGGGTGAGTGCTGGAGCAGACATGTCACTCAGTCTCATTTGTGTTGGATGTGCTGTCCCTTAGGTTGGCTTTCTCTGGGGTGAGTGCTGGAGCAGGCATGTCATTCAGTCTCATTTGTGTTGGATGTGCTGTCCCTTAGGTTGGCTTTCTCTGGGGTGAGTGCTGGAGCAGGCATGTCACTCAGTCTCATTTGTGTTGGATGTGCTGTCCCTTAGGTTGGCTTTCTCTGGGGTGAGTGCTGGAGCAGGCATGTCACTCAGTCCCATTTGTGTTGGATGTGCTGACCCTCGGGTTCGCTTTCTCTGGGGTGAGTGCTGGAGCAGGCATGTCACTGAGCTTCATGTGTATTGGATGTGCTGTCCCTTAGGTTGGCTTTCTCTGGGGTGAGTGCTGGAGCAGACATGTCACTGAGCTTCATGTGTATTGGATGTGCTGTCCCTTAGGTTGGCTTTCTCTGGGGTGAGTGCTGGAGCAGGCGTGTCACTGTGCTTCATGTGTATTGGATGTGCTGTCCCTTAGGTTGGCTTTCTCTGGGGTGAGTGCTGGAGCAGGCATGTCACTGAGCTTCATTTGCGTTGGATCTGCTGACCCTTGGGTTGGCTTTCTCTGGGGTGAGTGCTGGAGCAGGCATGCCACTCAGCTTCATTTGTGTTGGATGTGCTGTCCCTTGGGTTGGCTTTCTCTGGGGTGAGTGCTGGAGCAGGCATGCCACTCAGCTTCATTTGTGTTGAATGTGCTGTTCCTTGGGTTGGCTTTCTCTGGGGTGAGTGCTGGAACAGGCATGTCACTCAGTCTCATTTGTGTTGGATGTGCTGACCCTCAGGTTCGCTTTCTCTGGGGTGAGTGCTGGAGCAGGCATGTCACTGAGCTTCATGTGTATTGGATGTGCTGTCCCTTAGGTTGGCTTTCTCTGGGGTGAGTGCTGGAGCATCATGTCACTGAGCTTCATGTGTATTGGATGTGCTGTCCCTTGGGTCGGCTTTCTCTGGGGTGACTGCTGGAGCAGGCACGTCACTGGCCTTCATTTGTGCTGGATGTGCTGATCCTTGGGTTGGCTTTCTCTGGGGTGAGTGCTGGAGCAGGCACGTCACTGAGCTTCATTTGTGTTGGATGTGCTGACCCTTGGGTTGGATTTCTCTGGGTGAGTGCTGGAGCAGGCACGTCACTGAGCTTCATTTGCATTGGATCTGCTGACCCTTGGGTTGGCTTTCTCTGGGGTGAGTGCTGGGGCAGGCATGCCACTCAGCTTCATTTGCGTTGGATGTGCTGTCCCTTGGGTTGGCTTTCTCTGGGGTGAGTGCTGGAGCAGGCATGTCACTCAGTCTCATTTGCGTTGGATGTGCTGACCCTTGGGTTGGCTTTCTCTGGGTGAGTGCTGGAGCAGGCATGTCACTGAGCTTCATTTGTATTGGAAGTGCTGACCCTTGGGTTGGCTTTCTCTGGGGTGAGTGCTGGAGCAGGCATGCCACTGAGTTTCATTTGTGTTGGATGTGCTGTCCCTTGGGTTGGCTTCCTCTGGGGTGGGTGCTGGAGCAGGCATGTCACTGAGCTTCATTTGTATTGGATGTGCGGACCCTTGGGTTGGATTTCTCTGGGGTGAGTGCTGGAGCAGGCATGCCACTCAGCTTCATTTGTGTTGACTGTGCTGTCCCTTAGGTTGGCTTTCTCTGGGTGAGTGCTGGAGCAGGCATGTCACTGAGCTTCATTTGTATTGGAAGGGCTGACCCTTGGGTTGGCTTTCTCTGGGGTGAGTGCTGGAGCAGGCATGTCACTGAGCTTCATTTGTGTTGGATGTGCTGACCCTTGGATTGTCTTTCTCTGGGTGAGTGCTGGAGCAGGTATGTCACTGAGCTTCATTTGCATTGGATCTGCTGACCCTTGGGTTGGCTTTCTCTGGGGTGAGTGCTGGAGCAGGCATGTCACTCAGTCTCATTTGCGTTGGATGTGGTGTCCCTTAGGTTGGCTTTCTTTGGGTGAGTGCTGGAGCAGGCATGCCACTGAGCTGCATTTGTGTTGGATGTGCTGATCCTTGGGTTGGCTTTCTCCGGGGTGAGCGCTGGAGCAGGCATGTCACTCAGTCTCATTTGTGTTGGATGTGGTGTCCCTTAGGTTGGCTTTCTCTGGGGTGAGTGCTGGAGCAGGCAAATCACTGAGCTTCATTTGTGTTGGATTTGCTGACCCTTGGGTTGGCTTTCTCTGGGGTGAGTGCTGGAGCACGCACATCACTGAGCTTCATTTGTGTTGGATGTGCTGATCCTTGGGTTGGCTTTCTCTGGGGTGAGTGCTGGAGCAGGAATGTCACTGAGCTTCATTTGTTTTGGAAGTGCTGACCCTTGGGTTGGCTTTCTCTGGGGTGAGTGCTGGAGCAGGCATGTCACTCAGTCTCATTTGTATTGGATGTGGTGTCCCTTAGGTTGGCTTTCTGTGGGGTGAGTGCTGGAGCAGGCATGTCACTGAGCTTCATTTGTGTTGGATGTGCTGACCCTTGGGTTGGCTTTCTCTGGGTGAGTGCTGGAGCAGGCATGTCACTGAGCTTCATTTGTATGGAAGTGCTGACCCTTGGGTTGGCTTTCTCTGGGGTGAGTGCTGGAGCAGACATGTCACTTAGTCTCATTTGTGTTGGATGTGGTGTCCCTTAGGTTGGCTTTCTCTGGGGTGAGTGCTGGAGCAGGCATATCACTCAGTTTCATTTTTATTGGAGGTGCTGTCCCTTAGGTTGGCTTTCTCTGGGGTGAGTGCTGGAGCAGGCATATCACTCAGTTTCATTTGTATTGGAGGTGCTGTCCCTTAGGTTGGCTTTCTCTGGGGTGAGTGCTGGAGCAGGCATGTCACTGAGCTTCATTTGTATTGGAGGTTCTGTCCCTTAGGTTGGCTTTCTCTGGGGTGAGTGCTGGAGCAGGCATGTCACTGAGTTTCATTTGTGTTGGATGTGCTGTCCCTTAGGTTGGCTTTCTCTGGGGTGACTGCTGGAGCAGGCATGCCACTGAGCTGCGTTCGTGTTGGATATGCTGTCCCTTGGGTTGCCTTTCTCTGGGGTGAGTGCTGGAGCAGGCATGTCACTCAGTCTCATTTGTGTTGGATGTGCTGTCCCTTAGGTTGGCTTTCTCTGGGGTGAGTGCTGGAGCAGGCATGTCACTGAATTTCATTTGTTTTGGATGTGCTGTCCCTTGGGTTGGCTTTCTCTGGGGTGAGTGCTGGAGCAGGCATATCACTCAGTTTCATTTGTATTGGAGGTGCTGACCCTCAGGTTCGCTTTCTCTGGGTTGAGTGCTGGAGTAGGCATGTCACTGAGCTTCATTTGTGTTGGATGTGCTGACCCTAGATTGGGGCATTCTCTGGGGTGAGTGCTGGAGCAGGCATGTCACTGAGCTTCATTTGTGTTGGATGTGCTGACCCTTGGGTTGGCTTTCTCTGGGGTGAGTGCTGGAGCACGCATGTCACTCAATTTCATTTGTATTAGAGGTGCTGACCCTCAGGTTGGCGTTCACTGGGGTGACTGCTGGAGCAGGCATGTCACTGAGCTTCATTTGTGTTGGATGTGCTGACCCTCAGGTCGGCTTTCTCTGGGGTGAGTGCTGTAGTAGGCATGTCACTGAGCTTCATTTGTGCTGGATGTGCTGACCCTAGATTGGCTTTCTCTGGGGTGAGTGCTGGAGCAGGCATGTCACTGAGCTTCATTTGTGTTGGATGTGCTGACCATTGGGTTGGCTTTCTCTGGTGTGAGTGCTGGAGCAGGCCAGTCACTGAGCTTCATTTGTTTTGGATGTGCTGTCCCTACGGTTGGCTTTCTCTGGGGTGAGTGCTGGAGCAGGCATATCACTCAGTTTCATTTGTATTGGAGGTGCTTACCCTCAGGTTCACTTTCTCTGGGGTGAGTGCTGGAGTAGGCATGTCACTGAGCTTCATTTGTGTTGGATGTGCTGACCCTAGATTGGCTTTCTCTGGGGTGAGTGCTGGAGCAGGCATGTCACTGAGCTTCATTTGTGTTGGATGTGCTGGCCCTTGGGTTGGCTTTCTCTAGGGTGAGTGCTAGAGCAGGCATGTCACTCAGTTTCATTTGTATTAGAGGTGCTGACCCTCAGGTGGGCTTTCTCTTGAGTGAGTGCTGGAGCAGGCATGTCACTGGGCTTCATTTATGTTGGATATGCTGACCCTTGGGTTGGCTTTGGCTTCATTTGTGTTGGATGTGCTGTCCCTTGGGTTGCCTTTCTCTCTTGAGTGAGTGCTGGAGCAGGCATGCCACTGGGCTTCATTTATGTTGGATATGCTGACCCTTGGGTTGGCTTTGTCTGGGGTGAGTGCTAGAGCAGGCATCTCACTCAGTTTCATTTGTATTGGATGTGCTGACCCTCGGGTGGGCTTTCTCCGGGGTGAGTGCTGGAGCAGGCATGTCACTGAGCTACATTTGTGTTGGATGTGGTGTCCCTTAGGTTGGCTTTCTCTGGGGTGAGTGCTGGAGCAGGCATATCACTCAGTTTCATTTGTATTAGAGGTGCTGACCCTCGGGTGGGCTTTCTCCGGGGTGAGTGCTGGAGCAGGCATGTCACCGAGCTTTGGATGTGCTGACCCTTGGGTTGGCTTTCTCTGGGGTGAGTGCTGCAGCAGGCACGTCACTGAGCTTCATTTGTGTTGGATTTGCTGACCCTTGAGTTGGCATTCTCTGGGGTGAGTGCTGGAGCACGCATGTCAATGAGCTTCATTTGTGTTGGATGTGCCGACCATTGAGTTGGCTTTCTCTGGGATGAGCGCTGGAGCAGGCACGTCACTGAGCTTCATTTGTATTAGATGTGCTGTCCCTTGGGTTGGCTTTCTCTGGGGTGAGTGCTGGAGCAGGCATGTCACTGAGCTTCATTTGTGTTGGATGTGCTGTCCCTTGGGTTGGCTTTCTCTGGGGTGGGTGCTGGAGCAGGCATGTCACTGAGCTTCATTTGTGTTGGATGTGCTGTCCCTTGGGTTGGCTTTCTCTGGGGTGAGTGCTGGAGCAGGCATTTCACTGAGCTTCATTTGTGTTGGATGTGCTGTCCCTTGGGTTGCCTTTCTCTGGGGTGAGTGCTGGAGCAGGCATGCCACTCAGTTTCATTTGTATTAGATGTGCTGTCCCTTAGGTTGGCTTTCTCTGGGGTGAGCATATCATTGAGTTTCATTTGTGTTGGATGTGCTGTCCCTTAGGTTGGCTTTCTCTGGGGTGAGTGCTAAAGCAGGCATATCACCCAGTTTCATTTGTATTAGATGTGCTGTCCCTTAGGTTGGCTTTCTCTGGGGTGAGCATATCATTGAGTTTCATTTGTGTTGGATGTGCTGTCCCTTAGGTTGGCTTTCTCTGGGGTGAGTGCTGAAGCAGGCATATCACCCAGTTTCATTTGTATTGGATGTGCTGACCCTTGGGTTGGCTTTCTCTGGGGTGACTGCTGGAGCAGGCAGGTCACTGAGCTACATTTGTGTTGGATGTGGTGTCCCTTAGGTTGGCTTTCTCTGGGGTGAGTGCTGGAGCAGGCATATCACTCAGTTTCATTTGTATTGGAGGTGCTGTCCCTTAGGTTGGCTTTCTCTGTGGTGAGTGCTGGAGCAGGCATGTCACTGAGTTTCATTTGTGTTGGATGTGCTGTCCCTTTATTTATTTATTTGTTTTGGTTTGGAAAAACCTTTACAAAATTCATTTTCATTACAAAGATTCCAGACAGAAACAAAATAACATTATCGAAAAACCACATTATTCTCATTTGCAATACATAGTAATACTTATACCTCATTTGTACCATTAATTTTTCATACTATAGCTTCGTGAGATGACCTAATGAACATCCAAATTCATTCTCAAAACTCTTACATAGTAAGAAAACCAAGCCATAATTAGAAAATAAAAGAAAAGAAAAATTAACAGTTTTAAAAGTTCTCTATTTATTTTAAAACAGAGCACAAATGTTTCTCGGAAATGTTGCAACCCTGATGTTCAAATTGCCTTTGCAGTTGTCTAACATTTTATACCAAATAAATTCTCTATCCACTTCCGCAGTGTTATGAACATATTGAGCAAAATATAGGAGTCTTTTTTCCTTCAGTGCCGGACATACCAACAATATGTGTTTCAGGTCCTCTACCGTACCTTCTACCCAACAGAACCTGCACCACGGCCATGTTAATTGAACAGTAGATCTGATTGAAAGTATTTGCTTAGTAGGCAATACGTTGAATCTAAAACGCATAAAATCATTTCGGATTGTTATGTTTGGATACTTGTTTAGGTAGCTTTCCATCCCTGGGAGCCATTTATTTAATGCACACACTTGTTGATATAGTTTTGTACTTAGTATCGCATTTTTTGTATGGATCCAGTCAAAACCCAACACACTTTCTTGCACCCTAGCCGGGTAATTCCTAAGCGAGGTGGCTGAAATCCCCATTAGCTTCAGGCTTTTTATAATTTCCTCATTCAATTCCACTCTAAAAGGATTGGTTGTATCTCGACCTGCATAATAGTATAGAGTGTTGGTATCTAAAGAGTTGCATTTCCTCCATAACGTCATTCTTCTCCAGGTCACCAGTGCCTGAAGCGAGTTTAGACCCATTTCATACTTGACTAAATTATACAGGATACATTTCGGAAGGTGATACATTACAGATTTCCAGATGTAACTTTCTATCGAGGCCCATTCTCCTTCACATGCTAAGGGATGGAATTCAGCCCCATATGTTAATCTGGGAATTACTTTTTTGGTGTAATATTCTCTAAGAGGGGTCATTGAGAATTTCCCAAATTCTGCATCTAGGGCCCGCATTTGAGAAATAGCAATATTGCCTTAAGTTTCAATTGTGTTCGGAGTAGAGGTCTGGATTGTGCACCTGCTATTGAGAAACCCAGGTATTTAAACTCTGCTTTTGCTTTAAGTCTGATGTTCCCGGATACCCATGTTAGCGTATTTGATTTCTTGTTCTTCCTCCCTAGGCGAACAATCACTGTTTTGTCTGGGTTCACATTTAATGCAATTGAGTCAATGAAGCCCTCGAAGGCTCTGAGCATACGTTGTAATCCCACTTTAGTGGTATTAATGAGGAGAAAATCGTCCGCGTATGCTAACCAGGCCATACGTATATTCGAAATTCTAGGTGGAACTAACCCCCTATTTAATAGAGCCGCATATGCGCCACTAACATATAGGTTGAAGATTGTGGGAGTCAGTCTACAGCCTTGGCGCAATCCGTTATGAATGGTAAAATGATCAGAGAGGGTGCCCGCAGAATCCAATCTAACTCTCACATCCGTCTGAGAATAGATTGCCCTTACAATATCTAACAGGATTGCCGGCATATTTAAAGTTCTTAATTTAGTCCACAGTATATCCCTATCCACCAAATCGAACGCGGAACTCAGGTCCATTGAGGCAATAAAGACCGAGGTCTCCGCCTTTTTCATTGCTTCTGCTCTCAAACAATGCAAGATGAGCCCCCCGCATTCCGTCCCCATGTTTCTCCTAAAGCCGAAGTGTCTCATATCCAAAACCTGCTTGTCGTCAATCCATTTCTGGATATCTCTTAGAACAAGTGATGAAAACAGTTTGAATTCCGCGTCGGCAATGGCAATTGGCCTGTAGCTCTTAGGACATAATCGGGAACCCTTTTTAAAAATAGGTATGATAATAGATACCCTCCAGGACAATGGAAAGGTCTTGGTAACAAGTATTTTGGACAACAAAGTGGAGAGTATTTTAGCCCATAATTCGGGATCAGACTTAAGGATTTTATTGGACAAGTTATTAGGGCCAGGTGCCACCAAATTTTTAGATTTTACAATTAAGTTTTTTATCTCCATTGTGGAAAAATTCAAGAACCAATTTGTTTCATGTTTCCACGGGACCCCAGCCTCGTCCTTGCTTCAATTGCTTCATTAATGGGATTCACAAGTAGCTCTTTCCGGGGTTTGTCCCAATTATTAATTAGATGCCAAAAGTTTCTTGAATTAGGGCCCCTTAACGAAGTCAGCATTTTTCCCCATCACTCTGACCTTTGTTTATTCTGTGTTGTATGGACCAATTTTTGTAACTTTGTTTGATTTTTTTGATCCTATCCACCATATTAATTAAGGTCAATCCCGATGTCTTAATCAATCTGATCTCTTTCCTCATAACCCGCTTTTTATCTCTGATTTCTAAATCGAAATTATGGGCTCTGTCTTTCCTAAGTAGGATCACCCTGTTATCAGTATTGCCCAGTTTTTCCAAAGAGCTGCAGATATGTAAAATCTTTTTCCTCTGCTGTTCTGAAAAATTCTCAATGTCCGCTACCATGGATGTGGTAAATTGTCTACTTTTTTTTCCCGTCCATGAAATTTGGTTCCCTGCTTGATTGACGTTAATATTATAATCAAACCCAGCTTTAGACTCAATTAGTACAGTGATACATATTTCCAGAGACAAGATACAATGATCACTAAAGGTGTTCTCAATGTACTGAAGATTCCCAGAACGATGGAACAGGTCCCCTGAGCATATGATATAATCAATTGTTGAATGATAGCCTCTAGCTTTCCAGGTTGGTAGAAGATTTACCAGAATTTCCAAGCCCCACATCTCAGCAAAGTGGGACCACATCCTCCCCCTGCACCTTAGGTTATCAACCCTTTGGGATTGTTCCCCCAATTTGCTAATCAGAACGTCCCCACTAAAAGAATCCCCATGAATAACTGCATTGAGGTCACCTGCGATCACTATCTGGCCTCCTGTGTTTATTAACAACCAGTTCTGCAATAGGGACCCTAGATTACATAATTCAAGCCATAATTGCCTGTCCGAGAGTTCAGCCGGGTTCAGTAAATATTGACTAACAAAAAAGGTGTGTCCCTGTTATTGTACAACAGTAAGAAACCCACGGCCAGAAAATGATGGGCAAAGGCCCATTCTCCCATAATTGTGGGATTCAGGTGGTTCTTTGCTGCAATAAAGAGGCCACCTTTAGGACGACCTCTGCCTCCCCCTTGGGCACATAGAGAACACACCGTAAAACCCTCCCAGCATAAAGGGACCTTTGACCAAGTTTCTTGGATGAAGAGTAGATCATTTTGTGCCAGATCCCTCATTAAATTCCACTATGTAAGAGATTAGCCGAGCCTCTCGAATTCCAGGTTAACAATTTCAGAGTACCATTTGCCTTTACTAAAGTGGCTTCTCTAGTTTTTTGAGACCGTCAATGGACTCTCTCAAGGTCAAGGCGAGCCATCTCCAGTCCTGTTACTCCTCCTTTTCCCTCTCCTCATCCCTTTCTCCTTCCTCCTTCCTCCTTGTTTGAAGGATTTTCCTTCTGCTCTCTGCCTGTATTTCGAGATGTCGCTATTGGATGTGACTGGGTCTGAACATATTCGAAGATATCGAAGCCCCTACGATACAGTTCTTCGGCTTCTTTCATCATAAGGTTTCTGACCAATGGGGATGGTATCACTAAACGGACATAGTCCAACCTCTGCCTGTGTATATAATCGACCAGATATATGTCAGTAGATTCAATTAGGCTTAGGTTTGGAATCTGACCCAGTAAAGACAAAATATAGGGTCGATTTAGGGAAATGTTATTCTGGTCTAGGAATAATGTAGTCAGTACTAGGGCTGGAAGATCCGGTCTCACTGGATCCTTCAGGTCCAGCATCTGAAGTAGCTGGAGCTGGTCCTTCTCCTTCATCACCTTTTCCCTTCCATAGACGTCTCCCCTCATTCAGGAGCAATATTCTTCATATGTATCCTCCCTCATGTTATTCTGTCGCAGTTCAATCCCAATTTTGGGCACCTCATGCTGCTGTTTATCTCTTAGCACTCTGAGGATATTTTGGTAAAGGGTCTCATCATTGACATTCTCCTGTATTTTACCTGCCGATTTCTGGTTATCTTAGTGAAAAATGTTTCCCCTCTGAACCCCACCAATAGCTTCAGAGTTCAGTTCACACAGGTTTTTTGCCCCTCTATCCAGTCCATGGTCTTGCTTACAAAGATTAGTATTGCCCAAGGACGAACTTGAATGAATTTTGAGTTCATTACCCTGGGAAATTTTCCAGTCCCTGCTCCCCAAGCCCACATCATCAGCAATAGGGATCATATTCCTTCCCGGGGCCGTATCAATAAGTATTTAATTCTCCTTCGTAATACTTTTAGTCATGGGTCCATCCCTTCGTGTGGAATGGTTTAGCTTTTTGGCTTTTGCAAGCCACCCAATATTAGTTGTAATGTCCTGCAGAGGGGCCGCATTGAAAATTTCATATACCTCATCCCTTTTGTTTTTATTTTTCATTACTTCACATAGTTGTTGATCACCTTGTACATATAGACTTTGTGTCGCTTGGTCCTTCACCTTATTGGTGGCCCTACCATCCTCCTTTAGAATGTTTTTGTTCTGCTGTTGTGTATTTCCTCTAGTTGGAGATTCCTCAAACTCTTCCCCCTGAATCAGATTTCTCAAAAAAAACGTAGATGTTTTGGCAATTGCTCCATTTTTATTTGTATTTTTCTTTTTTGTTTTGCCATTTTTTTAATCTGTCTTTTAGACATTTTAAATTCAGTCAGCTGGTCCACTGACCCATTTGTCCTCGTTCTTGCATCCGGACAACTTAGGTCAGTGTCCTCCAACGAGGTATTTCCCCCCATCCCAATAGAGTCTCGTGCCTGTTCTTGTGAGGCATCTACCAGAATTATCTCTTCTGTGAGAGGATCCTTCGTAAGATCAACCGGCCTTACCTCCCCTTCCCACTCCTTTATTTTCTTCAGAGATTTTAACAGTTTGTCTGATAATCTATCTGGTAACGCTTTGAAATCAGAGGTTAAATTGGTCTGACACTCCATTTGCTTACGCAGTTCAGACAGAATTAAACGATTAAAAATTGTCATCATTACCGTGAATTCTGAGGGAGAAGAATCTGAACTGATCTTAATGGCATTCTCCTTATCAAATGTAGTGCCATTTGACAAATCAAGCAGTTTATCATAATTCAGGTTCTCATGCACATCATTATCATTCAATTTATGGGTATTCTCATGCTCTTTATTTATATTAATTACCAGCTCTTTAGGTTGAACAGTGTTCGCTGTATCATCCTCCCCAAAGAGCGGTTGAGAATGATCAATAATGTCCTCACTCAGTTTCTCGAGAAGCAAGCGTTCTTGAACATACTTTAGGAATTCGGCCTCTTGCGAGGGATCAATGTTGTCCTCCGACTGTTTTTCTAGCTGAGAACATTGTTGTGCACATTGAAGTAAGTCTGCCTCGTCCTCGTTGGCCTCTGGCAGCGGTAACGCTGCACCCCTGGCCAAACTCGCCCTTCTGGTGCTTACCGCAATAAAAAAGTCAGCCCTCGCATCTTTGCGGGGCGGAAGTTTGACTTTCCCCATTTCTCACAAGACTACAAATTATATCTGCAGAGATACACAATGCACGGTTATATGTCCAGTCAAACCCTTTTCAGCAAGACACACCAGCCTCTAGTCAAAAGTCTACTAGCCCAAGTTAACTCTTACCCCCTCCACACTCTGCCAGCCGAACAGCCCGACAGCCGCACTTCCAAGCACTTCCGGATGCGCGCGTGAGATGCACGTGCACCTGTGCTTTTAAGGAAGTGGAAGTGGCTGAGGGCAGGTAGGCCGGCAATGGGCTGAACCAGTAGGCGTGGCTAAAGGAAGGAGAAAACCAGAATGAGTTACTCTCTCCTCATATAAGACCTGCTGTGGACCTGCGGTCAAGTTAAATCAGATAACTCAGAGCGGTATTTGGGAACATAAATACCCTCGAATTCACAATGAAGTCCACAATGTTGCACGTTTCGCGTGATAAGGAAACTGCTAAACTTCAGCTTGCCGACGCCTCCACAGAAAAGTCGGCTTCTCGATCCAAAGTTCGATTCCAGCAGCGAAACACAGCCCAATAGCCGCACTTCCAAGCACTTCCGGAGGCGTGCGCGAGATGCGCGTGCACCTGTGCTTTTAAGGAAGTGGATGTGGCTGAGGGCAGGTGGGCCGGCAATGGGCTGAACCAGTAGGCGTGGCCTCGAATTCACAATGAAGTCCACCATGTTGCACGTTTTGCGCGATAAGGAAACTGCTAAACTTCAGCTTGCCAACGCCTCCACAGAAAAGTCGGCTTCTTGATCCAAAGTTCGATTCCAGAAGCGAAACACAGCCCAACAGCCGCACTTCCAAGCACTTCCGAATGCGCGTGCTGTCCCTTAGGTTGGCTTTCTCTGGGGTGAGTGCTGGAGCCGGCATGTCACTCAGTTTCATTTGTATTGGAGGTACTGTCCCTTGGGTGGGCTTTCTCTGGGGTGAGTGCTGGAGCAGGCATGTCACTGAGCTTCATTTGTGTTGGATGTGCTGATCCTTGGGTTGGCATTCTCTGGGGTGAGTGCTGGAGCAGGCATGCCACTGAGCTGCATTTGTGTTGGATGTGCTGATCCTTGGGTTGGCTTTCTCTGGGGTGAGTGCTGGAGCAGGCATGTTACTGAGCTTCATTTGTGTTGGATGTGCTGACCCTTGGGTTGGCTTTCTCCGGGGTGAGTGCTGAAGCAGGCATGCCACTGAGCTGCATTTGTGTTGGATGTGCTGATCCTTGGGTTGGCTTTCTCTGGGGTGAGTGCTGGAGCAGGCACATCACTGAGCTTCATTTGTATTGGATGTGCTGTCCCTCGGGTTGTCTTTCTCTGGGGTGAGCGCTGGAGCAGGCATGTCACTGAGCTTCATTTGTGTTGGATGTGCTGTCCCTTGAGTTGGCTTTCTCTGGGGTGAGTGCTGGAGCAGGCATTTCACTGAGCTTCATTTGTGTTGGATGTGCTGTCCCTTGGGATGCCTTTCTCTGGGGTGAGTGCTGGAGCAGGCATGTCACTGAGCTGCATTTGTGTTGGATGTGCTGTCCCTGGGTTGCCTTTCTCTGGCGTGAGTGCTGGAGCAGGCATGTCACTCAGTTTCATTTCTATTAGATGTGCTGTCCCTTAGGTTGGCTTTCTCTGGGGTGAGCATATCATTGAGTTTCTTTTGTGTTGGATGTGCTGTCCCTTAGGTTGGCTTTCTCTGGGGTGAGTGCTAGAGCAGGCATATCACCCAGTTACATTTGTATTGGAAGTGCTGACCCTTGGGTTGGCTTTCTCTGGGGTGAGTGCTGGAGCAGGCATATCACTGTGCTTCATTTGTATTGGATGTGCTGTCCCTTGGGTTGGCTTTCTCTGCGGTGAGTGCTGTAGCAGGCATGTCTCTGCGCTTCATTTGTATTGGATGTGCTGACCCTTGGGTTAGCTTTCTCTGGGGTGAGTGCTGGAGCTGGCATATCACTCAGTTTCATTTGTGTTGGATGTGCTGTCCCAAAGGTTGGCTTTCTCTGGGGTGAGTGCTAGAGCAGGCACATCACCCAGTTTCATTTGTATTGGATGTGCTGACCCTTGGGTTGGCTTTCTCTGCGGTGAGTGCTGTAGCAGTCATGTCACTGCGCTTCATTTGTATTGGATGTGCTGTCCCTTGGGTTGGCTTTCTCTGCGGTGAGTGCTGGAGCAGGCACGTGACTGGCCTTCATTTGTATTGGATGTGCTGTCCTTTAGGTTGGCTTTCTCTGGGGTGAGTGCTAGAGCAGGCATGCCACTGAACTTCATTTATATTGGATGTGGTGTCCATTAGGTTGGCTTTCTCTGGGGTGAGTGCTGGAGCAGGCATATCACTCAGTTTCATTTGTATTGGAGGTGCTGTACCTTAGGTTGGCTTTCTCTGTGGTGAGTGCTGGAGCAGGCATGTCACTGAGTTTCATTTGTGTTGGATGTGCTGTCCCTTAGGTTGGCTTTCTCTGGGGTGAGTGCTGGAGCAGGCATATCACTGTGCTTCAGTTGTATGTTATTGGATGTGCTGTCCCTTGGGTTGGCTTTCTCTGCGGTGAGTGCTGGAGCAGGCATATCACTGTGCTTCATTTGTGTTGGAAGGTGCTGACCCTTGGTTTGGCTTTCTCTGGGGTGAGTGCTGGAGCAGGCACGTCACTGAGCTTCATTTGTGCTGGATGTGCTGACCCTTGTGTTGGCTTTCTCTGGGGTGAGTGCTGGAGCAGGCATATCACTGTGCTTCAGTTGTATGTTATTGGATGTGCTGTCCCTTGGGTTGGCTTTCTCTGCGGTGAGTGCTGGAGCAGGCATATCACTGTGCTTCATTTGTGTTGGAAGGTGCTGACCCTTGGTTTGGCTTTCTCTGGGGTGAGTGCTGGAGCAGGCACGTCACTGAGCTTCATTTGTGCTGGATGTGCTGACCCTTGTGTTGGCTTTCTCTGGGGTGAGTGCTGGAGCAGGCATATCACTGTGCTTCAGTTGTATGTTATTGGATGTGCTGTCCCTTGGGTTGGCTTTCTCTGCGGTGAGTGCTGGAGCAGGCATATCACTGTGCTTCATTTCTGTTGGATGTGCTGTCCCTTAGGTTGTCTTTCTCTGAAGTGAGTGCTGGTTCTGCTCCTCGCTTTACTCACATGTCACTGAGCTTCATTTGTGTTGGATGTTCTGACCCTAGATTGGCTTTCTCTTGGGTGAGTGCTGGAGCAGGCATGTCACTCAGTTTCATTTGTATTGGAGGTGCTGACCCTCAGGTTCGCTTTCTCTGGAGTGAGTGCTGGAGCTGGCATGTCACTGAGCTTCATTTGTGTTGGATGTGCTGTCCCTTGGGTTGGCTTTCTCTGGGATGAGTCCTGGAGCAGGCATGTCACTGAGCTTCATTTGTTTTGAATGTGCTGACCCTCAAGTTGTCTTTCTCTGGGGTTAGTGCTGGAGCTGGCATGTCACTCAGTTTCATTTGTATTGGAGGTGCTGACCCTCAGGTTCGCTTTCTCTGGGGTGAGTGCTGGAGCTGGCATGTCACTGCGCTTCATTTGTATTGGATGTGCTGTCCCTTGGGTTGGCTTTCTCTGCGGTGAGTGCTGGAGCAGGCACGTCACTGGCCTTAATTTGTATTGGATGTGCTGTCCTTTAGGTTGGCTTTCTCTGGGGTGAGTGCTAGAGCAGGCATGCCACTGAGCTTCATTTGTATTGGATGTGGTGTCCCTTAGGTTGGCTTTCTCTGGGGTGAGTGCTGGAGCAGGCATATCACTCAGTTTCATTTGTATTGGAGGTGCTGTCCCTTAGGTTGGCTTTCTCTGTGGTGAGTGCTGGAGCAGGCATGTCACTGAGTTTCATTTGTGTTGGATGCGCTGACCCTTGGGTTGGCCCTCTCTGGGGTGAGCGCTGGAGCAGGCATATCACTGTGCTTCATTTGTGTTGGATGTGCTGTCCCTTAGGTTGTCTTTCTCTGAAGTGAGTGCTGGTTCTGCTCCTCGCTTTACTCACATGTCACTGAGCTTCATTTGTGTTGGATGTTCTGACCCTAAATTGGCTTTCTCTTGGGTGAGTGCTGGCGCAGGCATGTCACTCAGTTTCATTTGTATTGGAGGTGCTCACCCTCAGGTTCGCTTTCACTGGGGTGAGTGCTGCAGTAGGCATGTCACTGAGCTTCATTTGTGTTGGATGTGCTGTCCCTTGGGTTGGCTTTCTCTGGGGTGAGTGCTGGAGCTGGCATGTCACTGAGCTTCATTTGTGTTGGATGTGCTGACCCTTTGGTTAGCTTTCTCTGGGGTGAGTGCTGGAGCTGGCATGTCACTGAGCTTCATTTGTGTTGGATGTGCTGTCCCTTGGGTTGGCTTTCTCTGGGATGAGCCCTGGAGCAGGCATGTCACTCAGCTTCATTTGTTTTGAATGTGCTGACCCTCAAGTTGTCTTTCTCTGGGGTGAGTGCTGGAGCTGGCATGTCACTCAGTTTCATTTGTATTGGAGGTGCTGACCCTCAGGTTCGCTTTCTCTGGGTGGGTGTTGGAGCTGGCATGTCACTGAGCTTCATGTTTGTTGGATGTGCTGACCCTCAAGTTTTCTTTCGCTGGGGTGAGTGTTGGTTCTGCTCCTCGCGTTACTGGCACGTCATAGTATGTTTTCATGAGCTGTTCTGGAGAATACGTTTCGTTAGGTTGCGTCCACTTTTTCCTTCTGCCACTGTCTTATTTTGTTATTGTCTTACATAGTGCTTCCGTTACTACCTGGCATCTTCAGGGCGCCTAGGGCGGTTGGATCGGAAGGGACGGGTAGTTTGTTCAGTATGTGCTGTTCCTTAAAAGTCATTGGGGTGGGTCCTGCGGTTTTTCTCCTTCAGTGGTATGCCAGTGAGGCTTGTTTGTATGCAGCAGGATGGGCAGGAAGGGATGGGTTTTCCATTCTCTGGGTTTTCTCATTATAACCTGTTCCTGGATATGATTTGCTGGGTGGTGAATGCTGGATGTGTTCCTCCACTAACTGCTAAAGGAGTTTTGCTTCTATGCGCTTTGCTTCAGAATTACTTTGTTTGGGGTGGGTGCATTATTTTCCCCTTTTACTGTCACATGTTGTTATTATTGGGCTATTAACATAACAATTAACAGACCAGACATTCCTAGCGTGTTTAGTGGTTACAGCCCTTAGCATACGTCGATATAGCATAGCGATAGGCATTCTGCGATATGTATGTAGCGTTCACATTTCTGCCTGGCTTCTTTTAAGCACTCTGCGAGGTAGGATGGGCAGAAGGGAATGATGGATTTTCCATTGAGGCATCGTATGGGTTTGTTCTGTATGAGCTATTTATGAAATCTGTTGGGGTGTGCTGGGTGTAAGACTTTTACTGAGCTTGGGAATTTCACCCCCTAGCACACTTTCCCACCCCCGCCTGCCCCTAACACTTTTTCACAGACATATCATCGAGTTTGGGTTCTTTGAAGAGCAGTTCCTGTGGGTGGCTTTTTTTTGGGTGGTAGCTTCTTTTTTTTTCTTCGTGCATCGCGGCTCAGAGCTGGGGCTGGTGTAAGGAATGAAACAGGTCCCAGGGAGGCAGCGGGCAGGACATCACGCTAGGCTACGGCTAGTGATGGGCAGCTCTCGCCGAGGCCTCCTAGAGGGCGCTCTAGCCCCTGAAACGCAGCCTGAAGGAACTCGGGCATCCATGCAGGAGGCGGCGAATAACTGCGGGGGTGAAGAACACATACTCCGTGTGCCCAGGCACGACAGCGGTGCAGCCGGGGAGAGCATGCACAGACTGCGGGAACTTCTCTCCTGGACACCGGTCCAGTCTGGTCCCAGTCCTCAGTACAGATTTATAAGGGTAAGGGACGGGTGCGGGGGAGGGCACGCCTAGGCCCCAATGCTGACTGAGAACACTTCAACACCAGTACAAACCGAGGGAGGGGAGTGGAAGGGGGGCGCCTCTCTGCGAGCAGTGCATACTAAAGGAGTCCACGAGGTGTTGGCCGTAAAGTCATGCCAGGCAAGTGATAGTAGGTTTGTAAAAAGCGAAGTAATCGCAGCTACAATAAGACTCTATTTTATAGAAGCTACGTGAAACGTTGAGCAATCACACAATAAACCAACCTGGCAGTATAAGTACTACTTAGGAGGATGCTGATAAAAAAAAACGGTATAATTGTAGCTTTATTTTCACGCTCCTTAAGGGAAGCCTACATTTACCAGTATACAAGTTGGGGTGACCAGACTTCCGGTTTTGCAGGGACCGTCCCGGAATTAGGACCCCTGTGCCCTGTCTTGAGACTCCCAAATGGCATTGTATAACAGTTATGAAGCGAGACACTTTTACCTCACAATGTGGGGCGGCAGGAGGCAAGGCATGTGGGGTAAAGACAGGAGGGCGCAGGGGCAGGGAAGGAGAAAGTGACTGCCACTTTCTGCTGCCACTGCTCTCGCTCGCACTCGGCAGTGTTGTCATGATATGATATGAAATGGCATTTATAACGCGCCTACACACGTGTTTCAAGGCGCGACGAGGAAAGGGAGGGGGAACAGAGAGAAGACAGACAACGATCTTACTAGGCCAGGTGTCATTTAGATCGCGCAAGTGCGGGTGAAGGGGAAAGTGCGTCCACATTTATAGAGCGCACCTTCACCAACAAGGGCATCATGGCACTAGAGGCTGATTACTAAACACCGGACAGCGCCAAAACAGCAACAATAGATTTAAGCAGAAAAAAGAAAGGATTTCAGAGCTCACCTAAAGGACAGATGATCAAAAATGTCACACAGGGACAACGGAGTGGAGTTCCAAAGCAGGGCCGCAGCCACTCAAAATGAGCGCACACCCACGCGAGAACGTTTAAACCTAGGCACAACAATCTGAAGAGAGGTGGACTAGCGGAGAACGCGAGATGGAATATAGTGTTTAAATTTGGCGTGTAGGTACCCAGGCCCTGAGGCATAAGATGCCAGATGAACCAGGACAAAGCCTTAAATTTGACTCGTTTCACCACTGGAAGCCAATGCAAGGTGTTCAGAACTCGAGAGGCCGACGACCGGCGAGCCGCCCCCAAGGCCAGCCTGGCCTCCAACCACCTGCAGACGGAGCATTACTGGGAGCCTGAAGTGAGAGAAGATACCACCAGAGGACGAAGAGCTAAAGGTAGAGAGTTCGTAATTTAAAATGGACAGATTGGCAAACAGCACTAACCTGCTCCTGCATGGACAGTGAGGCTGAAAACTTCACGCCTAAGTTCTTGATTATGGATGAAGATGGAGGTAATGGATGGAGTTCCACTGGCCAGAAAGCTGTGGACCTCACTGATAGCTCAGACGAAGCCCCGACTATAAGCACCTTGGTTTTGTCACCATTCAAGCAGAGCCAGTTCCTACCCATCCAGTCATAGACCGCAGCAAGACAGGAGCGGCAGTGTTCCGCAGTAGCCGGTACAGAAATATCAAGCCAGACCAAGATCTGTATGCCATCCGCATAAGAAAAACACAAAAAAACGAAAGGAGTGTATACGTTTAATGAGAGGTAGAATATATAGATTGAAACACTTGTGTATAGGCGCATTATAAATGCCATATCATATGATATCATATCAAAGAAGCAGGGAAAGGGCCGAATCCTGGGAGACACCACACGTAAGAGCTTTAGCCACAGATGTGAAAGGAGGGAGTGAAAGAGACTGACAGCGTTCAGAAAGAAAAGACACAAAGCAGTGAAGAGCCCGTCCAGAGATACCAGCAGAGGGCAGCCTCTCCCCCAGGATGCAGTGGTCCATGGTGTGAAATGCCGCAGAAAGGTCCAGCAGGATCAAGGTCCCTGTGCCGCCTTGATCGACAATCTCAGCCAGATCATTAGCTACCGACACCAGGACCGACTCTGCTCCCCTGCCCAGCCCGAAACCGGATTGAAAAGGATCGAGCGCCCCTGAGTCCTCCAGAAAAGAACGAAGACGGGGGTGGCCAGGGACTCCAGGATTTTCATAGGAAACGGTAGAAGGGAAATAGGGCAAAAATTCAAAAGAACAGCAAAGTCCACATTTTTTCAAAAGGAAAATAATGTTTAAGGGGAGCAGGTATGTACGCATTGGTTAAGGATGTGTTAACCCCCAAAGTAAGAGGTGGTACAGTACTAGAAATAATACCCTTAAGAATCTTAAGCGGAATGGGAGTGGCAGGTGAAGCTGATTTCATCCTGAGGGCTGCTGCAATAACTTTGAATTCTGAGAATACCAGAAAAGTGTACCAGCTAGGCACCAACAGGCTTAAGGCAGAAGGGTCAGCCGAAATGGACAAGGTACTACAGGTGTCTGCAATCTTTTGCCTGATAATAGTCATTTCATCATCAAAATAATTTGAAAGGCCACACAATGTTTGCAAGGGAATCACCACCTTAATGGCGGAAGGGGAGGACAACGAATGAACCAGTTGGAATAATTATTTGGGGGAGTTCACCGCGGCTTCCACCCGAGCGGCAAAGTAGACGCACTTAGCAATTGTGATAGCGCGTTGGTAGGTGGCTGCGGCTCTGCGTAAAGCTAGGAGAGTCGTCAGGCAGTAAGTGATGCGCCACTTGCGCTCTGCTTGCCTAAGACGTAGCTTATCAAGATCGGCAGAAAACCGTAGCTCAGATGAGTGGCCACAATGTTTCGAAGCTTTGAGAGGGGCTAGCTTGTTAGCTGTAGCTCTCCTCGCAGACAGAATAGACTTGAAGTCACAAGGACCATGTGTAGGCAGGAGATGTAAGATGCCAGTGGCGACAGCCGAATTGTTGATTCTACTCCAATGCCGCAAGGTTGGCCGAGGCAGCACAGGAAGGGGCAAAGTCGCTGAGATGTTCACAGAAAAGGGAATAACAAAATGATCAGACCAAATTACCGGAAGCATCGTAAAAAGTGTGACCAGCAAAGGCGGCACAAACATTTAATCCAGAGTATTTCCCCGGCAATGAGTGGGACCTGCCTCCAACTGGGGCCGACCCAACTCAACAAAAGCGGAAATAAGATGGTTCGCCTGAGAACCATTAGGATCATTAGTATGCAGATTAAAATCACCGAGAACTATCAGAGTCCCATACCACCATCTAAGATCAGCAACTAACTCAGAGGCAGCATGGGAGAAACTAGGGTCCAGATTAGGGGGGCGAGAAACCAGCAGGCAGTGAAGAGTAGAAGAGAGGGAAATCACCACACAAAACAGAAGAGCCTCCATATTGCAATCATGCTCTATAGGCACTACACAATAAACGAGGTTGGAATGGTGAATGAGTGCAATTCCACCATCTGTCCGTGAGGAATCCGGGTCCAACCTGAGTATACAATACTCACGGGGCAGGGCGTGAACCAAAATGGAAGTGAATGTCGCCTTGCGCCAGGTTTCTGTGACAAACTGCAGATCAGGCGAATGCTCCTGCAATAAACTATAACAATCGGCCTCATGGGCTACGAGAGACCAGGCATTAGATAGCACGCACTTCAGGGACGTCATTTAGGGGTTGCACTTGCGACCCCTGGGGTCTGACTTGCTACCCCTAAAAAAAAAACAAAAACATATATATATTTAAAAATCTTGAAACTCCTGGGCTGTGGCCAAAGCCATGCCGGACTATGTATTGTGCTTTTCGCAAGTTGCAGTTATAGCATGTTTTTTTTCTGACGATACATATGAGGATCCATTCTTGTATGAAACGTATATCACGTTACAGTGATATTGTAACCATATTTTTCATTTGTACTTAGACACAATGCTATGTGATGCCACTTCCTGTTTTGTCAAGGGTTCAAGGGGTAAACGGCCGTGTTCTGTCGCTTCAGGGCAGGGTCAAATGACATCACTTCCTGTGATGTCATCAGAGGTCAAGGGGTATGTGATGTCACTTCCGCTACCCCTGGCATTTTGGTGAAATGAGGTCCCTGACGCACATTACCTGGTGTTATGGGGGTGCAGGCCCAACCACTACCAACTTTGGAGCCAGCTGCCAGCCCAACGGGAACTGTGTATTTGCAGGAGCCATTTCCAAGAATTCACTACGTGAGAAAAGCGGCAGTTTTTTCCCTGTGCTAGCCCATAGCCCGTCTGCAGCGCGGCTGAGCGCAGATGGGGGCGACTTTGGCTGGACTTCGGATGGGACAAGGCGCTTCCGCTGCGCCCATCCACTGCGCTCCAGCATAACCAGGTGACATATTGTAGTACATAATATTAGCATAGGCCAATCAGCCAACAGGGCCGGGGGGACGAAGAAGAGAGACTAAGCAGGGTGCGTGTGTGTCTGTAAATAAAGACAGACTCGCATCAGGCACGAGCCCTGAGGAAGGCAAGAGGCCGGCCAACCGCGCACTGACTGTAGCGTCAGTTTACAAGGAAATAAATCAAATCACATGAACATCAAATTGAAACTAATAAGCAGAATAAAATCATTTTTAAAAATGAAAAGGCTAAGTGCTGAATGCAGACATAAATGTGCTAAAAGGAGGCAATGTCCTGAAGGCCCAAATTGAAACCCCGATGTCAGTATCAAAAGCAGAGCGATTCCACTAATGAGAACAAGTACATTTCCCTGATCTCAGATGCGGGGAGACGTGTTTTGCCAGATCTCGGATCCGGGAAAATCCGGCCCAATGATCAGCACTGCTCCCGCTCCGACAAGGGATCAAACCCATATTGCACTTCCTCATCCTGTTGCCCTGAGCGACCCTCCCTCTCTGCCAAACTCTTCCCATGATCCAGTGGCAGCCAACATCACCTTGATTGGCTGCTAGGGCCGGTGCTGCCCACTGGCTGCAACACGAGCACCAATATCTGAACGGAAGAGGAACCACGAGCAGGTCCCGATTGGCTGATGGACTCGGGGACTGAGCAGCTATGTTCCAGAAGCTTGGCAGCCGGAGACGACAGGAAGGGGCACAGCTGGGGGTGGATGGGAGAAGTAGGGGGTGGGGGGCTATGTTAAATGTTAAATGTTAAAGGTATTTGTACCGCGCACCGCCACCAACGGAGTTGGACCCCAGGCGCTCTGGCGGATCTGCAAATGACAAGGTGGGGTGGGTTAGTAGGTGAAGAGGGAGTAGGATGGAGAGAGTAGTGGTGTTCTGTTGGCAGCTTCAACTCAGTATACACCGGGTGCTGAGCTTTGGTGCGAGTATTGGATCGGTGTCAGTCCGCTTGTGCTGTTGGTGCGGCTTATGTGTTGGTGCAGTGTTGTGAAGTGCGTGCGGCTTGTTGTGCGAGAGATGGGTGTGTGAGCTTTTTGAGTGAGATAAGTATGCACAGAGTTTGAGCTTATATTGGTTCGTGGGTTACCTGACATTTAACATGCTGACATTCACTGTTCTGTCCAAGTGTAGTACTTGCTATCCCTCACATTCCCATCTAGACACTGCACAGGCTAATGTTCACAATTCTATCTAAGTGTGAGCATGCTACCAATCATGATCCTATCGAGATGTGATGAGGCTAATGTTCACAATTCTAAGTTTGGCACATGCTAACATTCAGGTTTCATTTAAGTGCGGGCAGGCTAACATTCACAATCCTATCTAGATGCGATGCGGGCTAATGTTCACAATTCTATTTAGGTGTGGCCGTGCTAACATTCAAGTTTCACCTAAGTGCGGGTATGCTAACATTGTAAGTGGAGCAGCAGGACTAACCCCTTTGTCTCACTGAGGCATCCATCTACGCACAGAAGGAGGCCTCCCTGGTCCTATGCAGGTCAACCACATCCAGCTAGTGACTGGGTGAATCTCTTACCAAATACTCTCCTCCTAGACCTCTAGGCTCTTCTGGCAGCAACTCTCTGTGTGTAAGGCGTTTCACTAAACAGAGGGCAGGAGGTTGTTCGCTTTCCTCAGCTGGATCCCTCCTATGGAACAGCCTCCACCTCCCTCTGTGTCTTGAATAGGACCTTCTTAAGTTCCGAAAGCATCTCAAGACTCTCCTCTTTTCCTCCTCCTTCCCTCCTCTGCTAATCTCACAGATGCTGTGATTGGTGTCTTGGACACTTGCGCATCCTCAGGGCCACTGACCATTCACACCCAATTTCCACAGCTTCTGTTTACCCTCAGCATACCCTCACACTGGAGAATCGCACTTTCCACCCAGCGCGGTTCCAGGACGCACAGCACTTACCATACCTTGCACTTCATCTGCGGCTCACCCTCGAGCACGGACACCCCAGCACCTACCCCCACTGCCCTCTTCCTTGCTGCACTTGCACGCTCTGAAGGCTCACAAGGCATAGTAGGTTTGGCCGTCCCTTCCGCCACTGTATTTTTTGTATTTAATTGTACTGCAATCCCTTGTTCCCTCCCTGCTGCCCTGTGGGCGCTTTAAAACAGAATGTATTTCCTGTAGCAGCGCCTAACAAGCGAACAATAAATAAATAAATAAATAAATGTGGCGTGTATCGAGGGCGAGTATGGCCGCACCTGTGGCACAGAGTGTGACTGCATCACCATGATCGCACCACTCTCAGGCAATGATGAAGAACAGGTGTGAGGCCTGGGGGGAGAAGTGCAGTAGAAGACACACTCCCCTTCTCACCCACATTCTGTGCCTAGTTCGACGGACTCTGCTTCTCCGTCTTCTGTATTTCCCCCCTCTCCTCCCACACTGGTGCCCGAGATAGAGTGCCAGCTCCTAATATCTGCGGAGGAGAGAGCACACCCTTTGAGGTGGTGAGAACTCTGGTTTTGGAGGCACCAAGAGGGTTCCAAATTGGCACGCTTCTTACAGTCATGGTCTGGCGAATCGCACTACTTCACAGTGCAGCAAATATACACAATCTCTCTGCAGGGGTAATGCACCCCAGCAGCGTTCTGTCTCTTTAAGCAGAGAAAGGCTTCAATGTGGCTGCCGTGCACAATCAGTACTTTTTTTAAAAATAAATATTTTATTTCAGACTACTTTCGAATCACAATTGACGTAGTAGTCGATTATGAAAACCGAATATCAAAATACATCTTGCAGTCTATATTTTTATGTGGGCTGCATTTGCATCAAACTAACCTATGTTTTCCCCTGCAATCAATTCTTACATTTGCGACAGGGCATCCAAGTAGGTAGGAGGGGAAGCGAGGAAGGGCCACAGATAAAACAAGTTGGGGGCCATACTCAGATTTGGAGGACAGTGGCAAGAAGAGGGGGGAACGCGACACATGGCGGGGACAAGATAAGGAAGGGAGAGCGCATCACTGCGGCAGCCATTGCTCAGCACATCCAAAATATTACCCACTGCCTGGAACATTGGCCACAATTATGCTGGGATTCCTGAGCAGTGCTAAATAAGAACATCTCCACACTAAGCATCTTGCCTACAGATAGAAAGTAACCTGCCTGGATCTACCGAACAAGCAAAGTTACAGTCCTGAAGAAGGACCCTTGTATGGCACGAAACACGTGTAGACCAATTACCTACTGTTGATCGAGAAATGATTGATCTTCAGAATCTCAAAACTACAATCATTCTGTAATAAAGATGTGGGTCTAAAAGTAGACCTTTGAGTTATGATGGTGTATTTGCGCAGCCTGTGAGTGTCTTCTTCTTGCCGACATATAAAATACATTCATCTCTTTAGAATAGAAGGGATCACGTCCCATCGCCTGGGCTTCAAAGGCTGGGACCGGGTGGCTTGGTAGGGGTATCGCTACACTACTGCGATAAAAAAATGCCAAAATGTGCGTTTAGTGCGCATTCGCCGGTGACCCAAATTCTAAATCCTGTTAGAACCAAACAAGGGATGCGGGGGTGTCCCCTCCTCCCCTTGTTCGGTATAAGGGTTGCACAGGTGTCCCCCACTTCCATTACATGGATAGCTGGGGACGATGAAGTACAAAGAAAAAATACATTTGAAAAAAGGACCCTGCCGTGCCAGTTCTGACCCACGTTAGTGAAAGGGAACCGACGTCGCAGGGATAGAGGGGAGTAGGCGGCACACAAAGAAGTGGGGGTGTAAAGGGGTAGCAGGTATGGGGAGGCGGAAAAAAGTGATCTATGTGATCACTGCGCGGCGTGGTTTTCATATTCAACAGTTTGAGCCACGCAGTGATCACATAGATCCCTTGACAGGGGAGTATGACAGACGAACGAAGGACTGGGGGCACGATTCAACCTTGTTATTTGGATTTGTACTGCACGCTGCTGCCATTTTCATGGTCTCCAGGCACTCGCGTGGATCCAAAATGGATGTGGGGGAGGATTAAGGGAGCAGAGGGAAAAGACAGCGTGCTGTGTTTTACTGTTGGTGCGTACAGAACTTGGAGCAACTGGCATCTTTTTGGGTGAGTTTTTCCATGTGGATTCTGATATGCACCCCCAAAATCATTTTGTTTTCACATAGGTAGCCTGGGGGCCTTGGAGGGATCTGTGTGTTTTGGTTAGTGGAAGTGTTTGCAAGTTCATTGGATAGGTGTATAGTGGTTACTGCATTGGTGTTGTGAAAGGTTTTCTTTAGCTGTTTGTGTCGACAGGTTGGTGAGCATGTGATGAGTTAGGCGGGTGAAAAAAGAGATTGTTGATGAACTTTTTCGTACATTATCTGCGCATGGGTTGGTTTGATGTGTTTTGGTTTCCCGTTGGTTTCGGTGATGGAGATATTTTCCAAGGTCGTGAGTGATAGGCGTTGGGTCTTTTTGCACAGAATAGAAGATACTGGGCCTCAGTAGGAGGCTGGCAGCCACCGAATGAACGGTGCCGGTAGGGGACAGGCACCGTTCATTCCGGGCCGCCACATTACGAGGTCTGCAGCGGGTCCCGCTCTGGACGCCTGGCCAGACCAGACGTGCAGAGCGGGACACGCTAGCCGACCCGGTTGCTAACAACGGGCCCGTCATTAACGGGCCCGTTGTTAGCATCCTCCCTATTCCCATTGAACCCTATCGGGGCTCAAATGGGAAAAGGGATGTACCGGGTCCTGGTCCAGAGAATGGGAATTACCGGGCCTGCTAAAGTTGGCATGGCTCGGTAATTCCCTATTTTTGGGACCCAGACCCGGTACATCCCTTTTCCCATTTGAGCCCCGATAGGTAAGAACGGCATGGCTACCTCCAAACTCCAAATGAGGCCCACTGAGTTGTAATGGCCTGTGCTTGAAAGGGTGCTGGACCAACTATTTTGGACCCGTTCCATTGGAGCGTTCCTGCATGTTTCTGTTTGAGGTTTTGTTCCTAGTTATCTTGCTCTAGGGGTTTTCCTGTTGGGTCGGTTTCATGTTGTTCGATGGCGGTGATGCTTGGTATGGTATGGTCATGTTTATTTATAAAGCGCCTATACACAGGCAACTGTTTCAAAGCGCTCAAAGCGCTTGAAGGTTCTGCCTATATGGGATGTTGCTGCGGGATTATTCCAGTCAATGCAGGCTGTGTTTTACGTTCTTTGTTCTGCGTTGTTTTTTTCCTGAAAGGCCTCTGTTGGGCAGGTTTTCAGGGTGACAGGTTTAGGTTCCTTATGGCTGAGGGCTGTAGTTTTTTGTTATCTATTTTCTGTAAGGTGTCTTTTATCCTGGGGATTGTGGGGTTTGCTGTTCTAATTTGTTTTTGGCTTTTGTCACCTTTTGTGGTTTTTGTAGACTGAATTCATGTTGTTTGCTCGTTCCGTCTGTGATTCCCGGATCCTCTGGTGGTGGTGTCGGAAAGGCTGCACAAGTATGGCATGCTACTATAATGCGGTTGTGCTGCTGCGACTTGTATTTTGTTGTGTTGTCACTTGCGGAGTATCTGGTCATTCTGTTTACCGTGGAGAGTTTTTTGTTTAAGGAGTCCCAGATCTTGTGATGGTGGTCATTTTGTGGAGGTGTTTATTAGTCTATGGGCCTCATTATGAGTTTGGAGGCAGCCATGCCCTTACTAAGGGCATGGCTGCCTCCAAACTCGGGTCCGGGGTCCCTGAATGGGGAAATACCGGGCCATTCCGAATTTGGAGGGCCCAGTATTTCCCCATTCAGGGAACCTGGACCCGGACCATCATCATTCCCATTTGAGCCCCTATAGGGCTCAATGGGGATGGGGAGCATGCTAACAACGGTCCCGTTAATGACGGACCCGTTGTTAGCATGCCGGCCTCCTCGTTGTACAACCAGACGTCCAGAGCGGGTCCCGTGAGGGGACCTCATAATGGGGCGGTAAGGGGTTAACGGCGCCGGCACCTTTACCGGCGCCGTTAAACCCTTACCACCCCTCTCGTAATGAGGCCCTACGTGTCTCTCGTTGTTAGGACTCCTCGTTATCAGCGTTTAGCAGTTTCTGAACGTTACGCTGTCTTCTGTTGTCCGGAGTTCTTTCTTTGATGGAATTCCAGGGTTTTGCTGTAAGGGTGGAGAACTCTGCGCCCCCATATTTGATTTTCTCATAGTATTTGGGTTCGATCAGGGTGTCGTTGCTCGATCTACGTGCCGTTCGTAGTTAGTAGAGGATGGCCTTAGGCAATGGGAGGCATTCTCCCTGCAATTTTATAGGATAATAAAATGTGTTGCTCATGTCATGAAAATGTACTTTACTGTACTGTAACTGCTGATGTAAAGAATGCTCCCAGATACCTTTGGGTTAAGGTGCGCTTTATAAATAAATAAATAAATAAATAAATAAATAAATAAATGTCATCGTCTTTGAATGAGGATAGCAAACAGTGGAATGATACCTACCAACTGCTTATAAAAAGTCGATAGACCGCCTTTCCTGCCAAAATGTTTTCTTCCGAATTTTAACAGGCGAGTGAAGTGCTGCAGTGTCGCTGTGGAGGTGCGGGTAGGAGGGTGTATAGCCCCAGTGCTTTCTGTTGTTGCCCCAGATAGAAGCTCAGGGGCTACAACCAAAAGGCTAGCGAGCCCCGAGTCCCGACATTAGCATAGCCCCAGATCTTTTACAGACCCAGCTGTAAGGTAGGCTACAAATTGTTGCAATCATTCCATGCCATTGAAATGTCAATTTCTATGATGGCAGTGGTATGCCGTGCTGTCCCATGACCCAGCCACCCGCCCTGCGGCCCTACCCCCATGTCTGCCCACACCCCCAGATCAACTCAACCCCTTAATTTCTTTCTGCATTGAAAAAAGCTGCACCATAAGGGAGCCTCCAGCAGAAGCTATTGGCATTGTGCTGCAAGCGGCCTTTGAGAAGCTGCCTTGGCGGGATCAGTTTCATCTTCCGGCCGGTAGACCAAACAGTTGCGCGGCAATCAGACACCGTCCCAGCAAGTCCTCAGTCGATGGGTCAGGCCAAGTTTTGCAAAAAAACGGAAATGGTGTTGGCTTAGAAGGAAGGTGTTGTATGAGTCGGGGCACGAGAAGTCCTGCTCTGCTCCCCCCCCCAGAAGGAACTGGAAGTGGTTGCATCGCAAGCAGAGAACTCGCAGGCCATTCATCAAACCAGTTATGTTAAGGGGTAGCGGGACTTCCACCATGTTTGGATTGGCAGAAGAACTCGGTACTCGTGGAAGTGAAGCAGGTCCTTTACCCTGGGGGCCAAAAAGCAGTGAAATGTTCCCAAAGTGGACCCCCATGTGCATGCGATTTACGGCAGTTGTGGTTATGCCGCCCGAGTGGGGCGATAAATGGGCTCCCTCTAAAATGTTGCCCCAGCCATTTCTGAGCGGACAGACAGTCCAGCCATACTGGAGTTGCTGTGACCTGCTTGAATCCACCCCACCCCCACGGAGCCGAACATAGACCACCATCTTGCTTCAAACCTTCGAAGAGATGGTTTTTAGTTACTATGTTGTTGACCTTGGACTATCAATGTCTACAGGCCGCAAGGTTTTGCAGGGAGGGAAACCGAAGCATCGCTTTCAGACCTAGCGCAGGACCATTCCATCCTCAGCTAGGCGGGGCACTACTCTGGTCACAGGCCTGCAAACTCCAGAGGAAACAGCCTATCTGCTGATCAGACCATCAGGGAAACTCGTCAACATTGGCCCAGGTTGCAGCTTGCCCCCTGCCCACAGGGCTAGGGTAGTGCTATTCCCTGCTCTGGACTTCACCAAAGACTGTGAATCTGTGCAAATCACTTCCTAGCATTGTGCCTGAAGTTGTAAATTATGTAAATAATTAGCACCTATGGGCGAGGCACCAGCCAATCAGGTGACCAAGAATGTGGGCTCTATTCGCCAGTGTATGCCTGTGCTCCATCCCACAGGTCTCCAGTTTGTACTCCTGGGCCCTGTATTCAACGCTTCCTGTCCCTCTCTGCCCAGGAAACCCAACCTACTGTCATCTTCAACTTACCCTCCCTCTGGTCCATGTCCTCCCGGACCCCCTGCAGGCCATGGCAGCAGTAGAGGGAGCATCTTTGTTTGTAGTTTGTTTTTAAGGGAGATCGGCACATGATGTATATGGTGCAGCTGATTTTACCTTAAGAACAAACCTCTGTTAGCACCACAGATGTTTGCCCTGGGTGCTAATAGCTTTGTGTCTCACGTTCTGCAGCGCACGCGGCTGGAAATGGCCCTAAGCATTCGCCAAGGCCCACAGGCAGACTGTTACCAAGCAAGTCCAAAATGCTGAACTTCAATTTCAATTTTATTAATATACTTACAGCAAAATTGCTTTGTATATACAACAAAAAACACAAAATAGACACAACACCAATACACATCAAACAACTATACTGAAGTGTGCAGAGTCTCATCTAATGACTGCCCTCCACCTCCAGCCCATCACATCTTTCTCTATTATTATGATGTATCATCCGCCCCCCCCAGACCCCCCCAGACCCCACACTGTTCTGCGGTCAGCACCTCATGTGCGAGAAGCCGCTGATGGCACATATGCCAACATTATGAATTCAATTTGGTTGATGCTAGTCCAGTCCTGGTTTTAGTCTGGGATGTCCACATACATCCAGGACTACACGTTCCAGACTGCAAAGTTAAAACCAGGACTGGACCTGCCCCAACCAAATGGAATTCACAGTTTTGGCATTCATGCTTTGGTTACTGAATGGAATGGGTGCTGTTGGCATCAGGGGCGTTGCAAGGGGGGGGGCTAAGGGGGCTATAGCCCCTGATCTTTTGGTTGTAGCCCCGGATAGAATCTCAGGAGCTACAGCCAAAAGACTAGCTAGTTTGCAAATGTAGCGGGCGCCCCTCTCTCGAAAGAACAGACTTGATAACCTGTTCAGTGGTTATTAACCACTTGAGAGTTCGCAGCCACTGCTTTTACTCACTGTGCCTTTCACAGATGGGAAATATCCATTTGCATATCAGTCTTTGTCCTGCCCAGGGGCAGTCCAGCACCGAAATGCAATGGCAATTCCAACCTGAACGAGAGTGCCACCAGCAACCCCATACACGTGTTTCACCCTTGTTGGGGTGCATCAGTGAGGTGAAGCTGATGCCTCTCTAAGCACAGTGAGAGGGAGACCACGTCTGGTTGCCCCCAGGAGACCTAGGGTTACCAATCCCAGGTTCCTTGAAGTTTAGTTTGCAAAGGTAGCGGGCGCCCCTCTCTCGAAAGAACAGACTTGATAACCTGTTCAGTGGTTATTAACCACTTGAGAGTTCGCAGCCACTGCTTTTACTCACTGTGCCTTTCACAGATGGGAAATACCCATTTGCATATCAGTCTTTGTCCTGCCCAGGGGCAGTCCAGCACCGAAATGCAATGGCAATTCCAACCTGAACGAGAGTGCCACCAGCAACCCCATACACGTGTTTCACCCTTGTTGGGGATCATCAGTGAGGTGAAGCTGATGCCTCTCTAAGCACAGTGAGAGGGAGACCACGTCTGGTTGCCCCCAGGAGACCTAGGGTTACCAATCCCAGGTTCCTTGAAGTTTAGTTTGCAAAGGTAGCGGGCGCCCCTCTCTCGAAAGAACAGACTTGATAACCTGTTCAGTGGTTATTAACCACTTGAGAGTTCGCAGCCACTGCTTTTACTCACTGTGCCTTTCACAGATGGGAAATATCCATTTGCATATCAGTCTTTGTCCTGCCCAGGGGCAGTCCAGCACCGAAATGCAATGGCAATTCCAACCTGAACGAGAGTGCCACCAGCAACCCCATACACGTGTTTCACCCTTGTTGGGGATCATCAGTGAGGTGAAGCTGATGCCTCTCTAAGCACAGTGAGAGGGAGACCACGTCTGGTTGCCCCCAGGAGACCTAGGGTTACCAATCCCAGGTTCCTTGAAGTTTAGTTTGCAAAGGTAGCGGGCGCCCCTCTCTCGAAAGAACAGACTTGATAACCTGTTCAGTGGTTATTAACCACTTGAGAGTTCGCAGCCACTGCTTTTACTCACTGTGCCTTTCACAGATGGGAAATATCCATTTGCATATCAGTCTTTGTCCTGCCCAGGGGCAGTCCAGCACCGAAATGCAATGGCAATTCCAACCTGAACGAGAGTGCCACCAGCAACCCCATACACGTGTTTCACCCTTGTTGGGGATCATCAGTGAGGTGAAGCTGATGCCTCTCTAAGCACAGTGAGAGGGAGACCACGTCTGGTTGCCCCCAGGAGACCTAGGGTTACCAATCCCAGGTTCCTTGAAGTTTAGTTTGCAAAGGTAGCGGGCGCCCCTCTCTCGAAAGAACAGACTTGATAACCTGTTCAGTGGTTATTAACCACTTGAGAGTTCGCAGCCACTGCTTTTACTCACTGTGCCTTTCACAGATGGGAAATATCCATTTGCATATCAGTCTTTGTCCTGCCCAGGGGCAGTCCAGCACCGAAATGCAATGGCAATTCCAACCTGAACGAGAGTGCCACCAGCAACCCCATACACGTGTTTCACCCTTGTTGGGGATCATCAGTGAGGGGAAGCTGATGCCTCTCTAAGCACAGTGAGAGGGAGACCACGTCTGGTTGCCCCCAGGAGACCTAGGGTTACCAATCCCAGGTTCCTTGAAGTTTAGTTTGCAAAGGTAGCGGGCGCCCCTCTCTCGAAAGAACAGACTTGATAACCTGTTCAGTGGTTATTAACCACTTGAGAGTTCGCAGCCACTGCTTTTACTCACTGTGCCTTTCACAGATGGGAAATATCCATTTGCATATCAGTCTTTGTCCTGCCCAGGGGCAGTCCAGCACCGAAATGCAATGGCAATTCCAACCTGAACGAGAGTGCCACCAGCAACCCCATACACGTGTTTCACCCTTGTTGGGGATCATCAGTGAGGTGAAGCTGATGCCTCTCTAAGCACAGTGAGAGGGAGACCACGTCTGGTTGCCCCCAGGAGACCTAGGGTTACCAATCCCAGGTTCCTTGAAGTTTAGTTTGCAAAGGTAGCGGGCGCCCCTCTCTCGAAAGAACAGACTTGATAACCTGTTCAGTGGTTATTAACCACTTGAGAGTTCGCAGCCACTGCTTTTACTCACTGTGCCTTTCACAGATGGGAAATATCCATTTGCATATCAGTCTTTGTCCTGCCCAGGGGCAGTCCAGCACCGAAATGCAATGGCAATTCCAACCTGAACGAGAGTGCCACCAGCAACCCCATACACGTGTTTCACCCTTGTTGGGGATCATCAGTGAGGTGAAGCTGATGCCTCTCTAAGCACAGTGAGAGGGAGACCACGTCTGGTTGCCCCCAGGAGACCTAGGGTTATCAATCCCAGGTTCCTTGAAGTTTAGTTTGCAAAGGTAGCGGGCGCCCCTCTCTCGAAAGAACAGACTTGATAACCTGTTCAGTGGTTATTAACCACTTGAGAGTTCGCAGCCACTGCTTTTACTCACTGTGCCTTTCACAGATGGGAAATACCCATTTGCATATCAGTCTTTGTCCTGCCCAGGGGCAGTCCAGCACCGAAATGCAATGGCAATTCCAACCTGAACCGCTACCTTTGTAAAACTATTTGTTAAGGAACCTGGGATTGGTAACCCTAGGTCTCCTGGGGGCAACCAGACGTGGTCTCCCTCTCACTGTGCTTAGAGAGGCATCAGCTTCACCTCACTGATGATCCCCAACAAGGGTGAAACACGTGTATGGGGTTGCTGGTGGTACTCTCGTTCAGATTGGAATTGCCATTGTATTTCGGTGCTGGACTGCCCCTGGGCAGGACAAAGACTGATATGCAAATGGATATTTCCCATCTGTGAAAGGCACAGTGAGTAAAAGCAGTGGCTGCGAACTCTCAAGTGGTTAATAACCACTGAACAGGTTATCATGTCTGTTCTTGCGAGAGAGGGGCGCCCGCTACCTTTGTAAAACTATTTGTTAAGGAACCTGGGATTGGTAACCCTAGGTCTCCTGGGGGAAACCAGACGTGGTCTCCCTCTCACTGTGCTTAGAGAGGCATCAGCTTCACCTCACTGATGATCCCCAACAACGGTGAAACACGTGTATGGGGTTGCTGGTGGTACTCTCGTTCAGATTGGAATTGCCATTGTATTTCGGTGCTGGACTGCCCCTGGGCAGGACAAAGACTGATATGCAAATGGATATTTCCCATCTGTGAAAGGCACAGTGAGTAAAAGCAGTGGCTGCGAACTCTCAAGTGGTTAATAACCACTGAACAGGTTATCATGTCTGTTCTTGCGAGAGAGGGGCGCCCGCTACCTTTGTAAAACTATTTGTTAAGGAACCTGGGATTGGTAACCCTAGGTCTCCTGGGGGCAACCAGACGTGGTCTCCCTCTCACTGTGCTTAGAGAGGCATCAGCTTCACCTCACTGATGATCCCCAACATGGGTGAAACACGTGTATGGGGTTGCTGGTGGTACTCTCGTTCAGATTGGAATTGCCATTGTATTTCGGTGCTGGACTGCCCCTGGGCAGGACAAAGACTGATATGCAAATGGATATTTCCCATCTGTGAAAGGCACAGTGAGTAAAAGCAGTGGCTGCGAACTCTCAAGTGGTTAATAACCACTGAACAGGTTATCATGTCTGTTCTTGCGAGAGAGGGGCGCCCGCTACCTTTGTAAAACTATTTGTTAAGGAACCTGGGATTGGTAACCCTAGGTCTCCTGGGGGCAACCAGACGTGGTCTCCCTCTCACTGTGCTTAGAGAGGCATCAGCTTCACCTCACTGATGATCCCCAACAAGGGTGAAACACGTGTATGGGGTTGCTGGTGGTACTCTCGTTCAGATTGGAATTGCCATTGTATTTCGGTGCTGGACTGCCCCTGGGCAGGACAAAGACTGATATGCAAATGGATATTTCCCATCTGTGAAAGGCACAGTGAGTAAAAGCAGTGGCTGCGAACTCTCAAGTGGTTAATAACCACTGAACAGGTTATCATGTCTGTTCTTGCGAGAGAGGGGCGCCCGCTACCTTTGTAAAAAAAAAGACTAGCTAGCCCCCAGTCCCAACAGTTCCAACATCAGCTTAGCCCCGGGTCTTTTCCAGACCTAGCAACTCCCCTGGTTGGCATGCATGTAACTTCTCTGTAAATTGCCCTGCCGCTCCTTGGCAACAGGTTGGATTGAATGCAAATGGAACTGAGACGTCAACTCCTCTCATGCAGGCCCCAAAGCAGCTGCGAGAGGAGAGCGTGCCCACGGCAGACGCCCTAAGCAGAACACGTCACCGCGCTCCAAGACCACTGGTAGCGCTTTACAGAAGTGAATAATACCAGAGGTCAAAGTGGGCGGGAGCTAAAGGGGACGACGTTCCCTTACTTTCCGGGCCAATCATCCATCGTTCTCTTACTTTATGCCACCGAGAATGGCGTTCCGGGACGGCAACTTAAAAAAAAAATACTTTTTGTTTTAAACTTCATCCTTGCAGGGGCCTCGAACCTGAGCTCTGCGGATATGAAGCCAGTGCACATGTGCTGCGTTCTGGCGTTATTTATTTCAATAGACCGCTTGGGCTGCAGACGCCATTCCCAGGCCGCCAAAGAGCACTGTGTTACAGCAATCTGCGTATTAATGGCTGCCTTGTTTGCAGGCAATGAGAGGGGTGGGAGTGTGCAGCTGGGCATGTTCTTTAAGAGGTGCCAATGGTGGGTGGTGAAGAGGAGGCTGCATTAAGGTGCATGCATGCTGAGGGTGACAATGACACAATAATGGGGCTCATTTCAATGCCTTTTCTTTCGTGTTTTCTTCAGTCTTACTAGATCAATTGTAAAACAAAATGTTGCAGGGTGGAGTGGAGGAAAGGAAGGACCCAGGTATGGGGTTTGAATGGGGCGAAGGGCAGACAAGGGTATGGGGCAGAGGGAACATCATTCCACTAATTTTTATTTTACACTCTGACCACTGAATAATACATTAGAGGTCCTTTTCTCTCTCCCTGACCAGACTGAAAGATAAAACCAAAAAAAAACATGCCTCATGGGAGGTTGCGAATACTTTCCAGGACCGTATAATGAGTGAGTGCACGAGGCAGCCTGGTACAATGAGCCACGTGCACCCTCCCACTCCGGGGCGGCATAGCCAGGATGGCCCCACGGCAAAAGGTTTTTGGAAAGGTTACGTCGCCCTCCCAAGGTGCCCTTATTTTCGCCCTACGTTGAGAGGCGAGAAAGGGGCATTTATAGGGTGCGAGAGGGAGATGGGTGGGGATAAATCTGTGGGTCGACGCTGCTGCTCCGCGCCCCTCAGGACCCAGGGGATAGGCATTTGCCAGACAATGCCATAATCTACCAAGCCATAAGACAGCAACAGCTGGAGAATGTTGTGAGTACTTCACCAAATGAAGCAGGGACTGGAGAGCGCCTTTCTAACACCTATGCACAAGCTAGAATGCTGGGCTTTGCCACTATTTATTTTGAACAGGACTTCAGGGCAAGTAACAGATGTGATGACAAACATAAAGCTTATAAATCGGTGCACCTGGGGGAAGACATTTTAATTCTACTATTTAACACATTTCCAACTACAATTAAGATTTTATTATTATGGAAGTAACACTGGCAGTGGCAAAGTTGGATGTTACTGCTTGATAGAGCTAGTACAAACAGATCCCAGGAGGGTGTGCATTGGATGGGGAGGGGCGGGTAGAGGGTGAGGATGGCCATACAGATTATTATGACTCTGGGCCAGGGGTGAAGTCCTAAAAATTAAAGTGGGGGGACTCATCAACAAAAGGAATGGGGTGTGACGGCACCAGAAATTAGCATATCAAGGTGAAATATGCACATTTCATTAAATGGGCTTTGCATAACCACCCAAATTGCACAGGACGAATGTCATTTGCCTTTCATAAAATCCACACACACACAAAACCAAGACAGGGTATTTTATTCTAATAGTGTTTTTGAAAACGTTAAAAGGTGTGCATTTTTTAAACTCCTAGAATCAATACAAATGTTTTCCGTGTATCTTGCAGGACCCAAATGGGACATTTCACCTTTAGTTGTTTTTTATACTTCATCAGGTCATATGGTGCAGTGGTAAAGTGTCCAGCCGGCAAACCTGCGGTTCGATTCCCGAGGTAGCTTTAATTCATAAATTCAAAGAGGACATTCAATGTTTCTCATATTAGCTGGGGGGAGGGGGTTGAGTCCACCCTCAGAGAAAAGTTGGTGGACTCTGTCCACCCTCGTGTACCCTCGACTTGAGCCTTACAGTCTGGGCAGTTAATAGTTGAGGGGGGGGGGGGGCGGCGCTAGGAACACCAGCAAGTTGTGTGTCCCTCCTCACATGCCATCTCCCTCCTAGCTAGTGTTCTCCAATGCAATAGAGGCGGGTAGGTGGTGCTTAGGCGACACGTTGTGGTACACACTAAAAAGATGCCTTTCCTGGCTATGCCTCTATTGGGAACTTGGGGCTCCAGGACAGTATATCGCCTGAACCCCCTCTTATCAGCCCTGGAGATTTTAACTTTCTCAGGGTTAAATAAAGGGACAAAAAAGAAATTCAGGTGCCAGGGGCTACATTTTGGGGAACATTGGTGGACAATTTTGCATTTGAAAGCACGTGGAAAACTATTAGTTGGAAGGTCGCGCTACGGCAACTCACAAAACTGGTACACATTGGCCCACAATCTGGCCCACGCTGGCCCGTCAGGTGACCCTTAGAGGACCGTCCTTTAGGCCGGCAGACACCTTGCTAATGATAGCACTATAACAAATAAAGCAAGCTCTTATCACTGTTCACAAGGGCCTCGGTTAAGTCAGGGCACATTTAATCGGGTAAACTCCAAGTCACGTGAATCTTTGCAGGTTGGGCCTCCTAGCACTTTCCTGCGCTGCCTCGTGGAGTTCAGGTGAGCTGTTCAAGGGGAGTTTGGATTCCAAAGTTGTGCAAGGCATGCGTGGGTGCAGTTTCTGATCCGCCTTGCAGCCAGAGGAAGGAGGTGGATCGAGGGGTTCTGGAAGGTTAAACATTGAAATAAGAGATGTTTTCAAGTCCCAGAGTTGCTTGGAGGCAGGTGGAAGATTACTATTCAGTAACTGCAAGTGGGTGTGCAACACACCTGGCACTTTTAGTATGGAGCAGAGAAGTCCAGTGAGCACCGCGCATGACGTATAGACACGAAACATTTCCCGTCAGCCATTAGAAATGAGAAAATCCCAGAGCTGGTTGGAGGCAGGGAGGAGATCACCATTCAGTGGCTGTACGTGTGCCACCTTTTTGTGGTTGAAGTGTTTGGGCCTCATCACGAGTTGGGCGGTAACGCCGGCACTATTACGGCTGGCTCTATTAGCCCTACTGCCAAATCCCCCAGCGCTATTAGCGCCGGATAACGGGTTTGGTGGAATGGTTAGTGCCCATTCCCCATTGGGCCCATTTGGGAATTCCTCATTCCCCATTGGGCCCAATGGGGAAAATTCGCACTATTACCGCTGGCGGGTTTCCCGCCTGCGGTAATAGCGCCGAAAATAGGCAAATTTGCTGCGGATTTCCCCCCAGCTGAGAGCTGGGTGGACATCCGCCAAGACCATGATTGCAGACCCTTAAATGCCGCAGTAATAGCGCTACCACTGCATTTAAGGGTTACCGCCAGACTCGTGATGAGGCCCTTTGTGTGAACTCATCAGCGAATCCCGTGAGAACTTGTGAGCCCGCTGAAGCCCAAAAATGGGTTTGGTTCGACTTGTGAGTTTGGTGAGGCGGAGCTATGCCCAGCACTCGCCATGGGATAGCCTAACACATGCCTGGAGATACTCACTAGCCGTGGGATAGCCTAACACGTGCCCAGAGATACTCACTAGCCGTGGGATAGCCTAACACCTGCCTGGAGATACTCACTAGCCGTGGGATAGCCTAACACGTGCCCGGAGATAAACACTAGCCGTGGGATAGCCTAACACGTGCCTGGAGATACTCACTAGCCGTGGAATAGCCTAACACGTGCCTGGAGATACTCACTAGCCATGGGATAGCCTAACGCGTGCCTGCAGATACTCACTAGCCGTGGGATAGCCTAAGGCGTGCATGAAGATACTCACTAGCCATGGGATAGCCTAACACTTTCCCGGAGATACTCACTAGTCGTGGGATAGCCTAACACATGCCTGCAGATACTCACTAGCCGTAGGATAGCCTAACACGTGCCCGGAGATACTCACTAGCCGTGGGATAGCCTAACGCGTGCCTGGAGATACTCACTAGCCGTGGGATAGCCTAAGGCGTGCATGGAGATACTCACTAGCCGTGGGATAGCCTAACACTTGCCCGGAGATACTCACTAGACGTGGGATAGCCTAACATATGCCTGGAGATACTCACTAGCCATAGGATAGCCTAACACGTGCCCAGAGATACTCACTAGCCGCGGGATAGCCTAAGGCGTGCATGGAGATACTCACTAGCTGTGGGATAGCCTAACACTTGCCCGGAGATACTCACTAGCCGTAGGATAGCCTAACACATGCCTGGAGATACTCACTAGCCGTAGGACAGCCTAACACGTGCCTGGAGATACTCAATAGCCGCGGGATAGCCTAACGCGTGCCTGGAGATACTCACTAGCCGTGGGATAGCCTAATGCGTGCCTGGAGATACTCACTAGCCGTGAGATAGCATAAGGCGTGCATGAAGATACTCACTAGCCATGGGATAGCCTAACACGTGCCCAGAGATACTCACTAGCCGTGGGATAGCCTAACACCTGCCTGGAGATACTCACTAGCCGTGGGATAGCCTAACACGTGCCTGGAGATAAACACTAGCCGTGGGATAGCCTAACACGTGCCTGGAGATACTCACTAGCCGTGGAATAGCCTAACACGTGCCTGGAGATACTCACTAGCCATGGGATAGCCTAACGCGTGCCTGCAGATACTCACTAGCCGTGGGATAGCCTAAGGCGTGCATGAAGATACTCACTAGCCATGGGATAGCCTAACACTTTCCCGGAGATACTCACTAGTCGTGGGATAGCCTAACACATGCCTGCAGATACTCACTAGCCGTAGGATAGCCTAACACGTGCCCGGAGATACTCACTAGCCGTGGGATAGCCTAACGCGTGCCTGGAGATACTCACTAGCCGTGGGATAGCCTAACACTTGCCCGGAGATACTCACTAGACGTGGGATAGCCTAACATATGCCTGGAGATACTCACTAGCCATAGGATAGCCTAACACGTGCCCAGAGATACTCACTAGCCGCGGGATAGCCTAAGGCGTGCATGGAGATACTCACTAGCTGTGGGATAGCCTAACACTTGCCCGGAGATACTCACTAGCCGTAGGATAGCCTAACACATGCCTGGAGATACTCACTAGCCGTAGGACAGCCTAACACGTGCCTGGAGATACTCAATAGCCGCGGGATAGCCTAACGCGTGCCTGGAGATACTCACTAGCCGTGGGATAGCCTAATGCGTGCCTGGAGATACTCACTAGCCGTGAGATAGCATAAGGCGTGCATGAAGATACTCACTAGCCATGGGATAGCCTAACACTTCCCCGGAGATACTCACTAGCCATGGGATAGCCTAACACATGCCTGGAGATACTCACTAGCCGTAGAATAGCCTAACACATTCCCGGAGATACTCACTAGCCGTAGGATAGCCTAACACATTCCCGGAGATACTCACTAGCCGTGGGATAGCCTAACACATGCCTGGAGATAATCACTAGCCATAGGATAGCCTAACACGTGCCCGGAGATACTCACTAGCCGTGGGATAGCCTAACACATGCCTGGAGATACTCACTAGCCGTAGAATAGCCTAACACATTCCCGGAGATACTCACTAGCCGTAGGATAGCCTAACACATTCCCGGAGATACTCACTAGCCGTGGGATAGCCTAACACATTCCTGGAGATACTCACTAGCCGTAGAATAGCCTAACACATTCCCGGAGATACTCACTAGCCGTAGGATAGCCTAACACATTCCCGGAGATACTCACTAGCCGTGGGATAGCATAACACGTGTCTGGAGCTACTGAGAAGCTATGCATGAGAAAAGGCAATGCACGCACGGAATATTATTGAAAACATGAACAAGTCGTCAATAGTAAAATTTAATATGAACATACCACAAGTACCCTTTTGTCATCGTTGTGTAGCAGTATGGATGGAGCTGGAGACTAAGTAGAGTTGTCGCTTCTCAGCAGGCATGGAAATGGACAGTGGAGGCTACTGCTGCTCTGGAGGCGAGGTCCACGCAGTGGTGAGGGCCTTGGCCTCAGCTTCCCAGTATAATTCTGAAAACAGAAAAGAGTAGGAGCCTGGAAGGGTCTTTATCCCATATAAGAACACCCTAGTGTTGTTTCCACAAACCTGATTGGCTAATCTGCGGGCTGTATGAACTGGTATAGCCTGCAGATTGAATGTAGCCCGGAAACATGCATTGCTGCATACCTCTGCCGCCCGTTATAGCCCGCAAAGTAATTGCTGCAGTTAATTTTGCACCTGCACCGGCAAGAGTTACCTTGTTGCCTTGCTGTGCGTGCGTACCTAACGTGGCCTTCAACCCCGCCCGCTCACAGAAGCGGAAGGAAAGCTTCCGTATCGCAAGCGTCACACGGGGAAGTTACACTCCAACGAGCAGAAAGCATTAACAGGGGTAAATAAATACACCTTACAAAACATTTAATCCCAACAGAGCCCATTTACTAAATGTTATTGAAACACTCGTTAATATTTTTGTATAAATACACGTTACATTTACTTTCCTCATTTAAAAACTCCACTCCCCAAAACTAATTGGCTACCTGATTAAATCAAAAAACAGCTACTCACACTTTCATTTACTTTCCCCCATTTGGATACTGCACCCCCACCCTAATGCTAATTACCTCCCACTTCCCTATAAAAAATCCACAACCAGAAAAAGGCATGTAATGGCAGGCTCTACTTTCTACCCCAACACTGTGCATGTCTACTACAATGCCATAGAACCTAAAATAGATGCTTGTCTTTACAACACTATATCTTCCACCCTCTAACCCTTTTCCCAATAAAAATTAATTTCTGCAGCATTTCTGTGTCATTTGTCATTTTTTCTAGTTTAATTAAAGACTAAGGGTGTTGTTCTAATAGCTTTATAAAACTGCCTTCAGTTACACCCAGGCTGATGGGTACAGCTGGTCTTCTTGGCGACCACAAAACTCAAAAAGACTATGCAAGTCTTGACAATTGATTGCAAGAAATAGAAATATGAGGAACAGGATGTTCCTAGAATTTCAAATAATGAATTCAAACAAGGTCACAGGTCACTGGATGGACGGACGGGAAGCCGGGAAACCCGTCAAAAGTAGTCAAAAAGAATGGAGAGAAATCCAGGACGGAGCGCCCAATCAAATGCAAAAAGTTTTTTTTATATGATTTCTTAACAGAACGGCCCTGCACCTCGGGCCGTACCGGGCGTTATGGTCCCTCATACCTTGTTAAAGGCCCTTGCGGGCCTTCGCTGCAGGTCCATAAAGCTATATTGTGTTAGTTGTCATGTGTTTGTTTGTCCAGCAGGTGCTACTTGGCAGTGGCACAGCCGGTGCGTTGCCTGTGCATGTCTGGACCCTATAAAGAGGCCCTCCAAGCCATCGTCTTCCACAAAGGCAGCACTTCCGTCCTAAAGGTAGCCGAGCTAAACACAATGGAGGGAAGCTCCAGTCTCCTTAGACTGCAGCGTGGGAAGGTATACGCAGGAGGGTGTGTGCAGTGTGCATGGAGCAGGCCTGCACCACTAGAGTGTGTACAATGAGCTAAGCCATAGTGGGAGCAGCAGGCCCTGGGTTCAAGCGCAAGCTTATGTTATGTTATGTTATTTTGCATTTATATAGCGCCTTCTATACCATTGGTATGGTCTGTAGGTTGAACGCCCTTGGGAACCGAAGTTCAGGTCAGTAGAGAGAGTCAAAAGGTGCGTGTGCGCACCAGGTATGTGTGCAGCTGGTGCGGAATTCATGTGGAAGCTGCTTCTTAGCGGTAGGTGTGGTGGTTGAGAGATCAGGAGTATGTGTTCATTCTGGCTGGAGTTATCCAGACCTAGTGTGGCAGCGTTAGGCCTGAGGGGAACGCCTAGCTGGGGGTGTGAAGCCAGTAATGTTTACTTAGAGTGATGGGGAGTGAGCGGCAGATGTTGATAGGAGAACAGTTATACCGAATGGTGTCATAGTATCTCTGTGTTCTAGTTGAGTGGTGGTGTAAGGAGAGAGTAAGCATGGGGTGTGATATGAAGTAAAAATTCCCTGCATTCTAAGGCATATTATGTACGACACGCAGTTCTGAGCGGTCGGGTCAGTTCTATGCATTTTTGTTCATTTCAGGCGTTCAAGATTGCACTACACACTCACACACTCTGGTTGACCTTGCGTGCTCTAGTCTATCCTTCATTCTCTAGTGAGCCCCATGCATGCTCTCAAGTATACCGTATGCATGCACTCCTGTCCTCCTCGCGCATTCACTTCAGTAGACCCCGCGCATGTGCTTATGAGTAAGGCCTTCCAGTGTGCATGGAGTGGTCCTAGTGTGTACAATGAGCAAGGCCATAGTGGGAGCAGCAGGCCCTGGGTTCAAGCGCAAGCTTATGAGTAAGGCCTTCCAGTGTGCATGGAGTGGTCCTGGTGTGTACAATGAGCAAGGCCATAGTGGGAGCAGCAGGCCCTGGGTTCAAGCGCAAGCTTATGAGTAAGGCCTTCCAGTGTGCATGGAGCGGTTCTCCACCACTAGAGTGTGTACAGTGAGCAAGGCCATGGTGGGAGCAGCAGCATCTGGGATCAAGCGCGAGCTTATGAGTAAGGCCTTCCAGTGTGCACAGAGCGGTCCTAGTGTGTACAATGAGCAAGGCCATAGTGGGAGCAGCAGCATCTGGGATCAAGCGCAAGCTTATGAGTAAGACCTTCCAGTGTGCATGGAGCGGTCCTCTGCCACTAGAGTGTGTACAGTGAGCAAGGCCATAGTGGGAGCAGCAGCATCTGGAATCAAACGCAAGGTTATGAGTAAGGCCTTCCAGTGTGCATGGAGCGGTCCTAGTGTGTGCAATGAGCAAGGCCATGGTGGGAGCAGCAGGCCCTGGGCTCAAGCACAAGCTTATGAGTAATGCCTTCCAGTGAGCATGGAGCGGTCCTCCGCCACTAGAGTGTGTACAATGAGCAAGGCCATAGTGGGAGCAGCATCATCTGCGATCAAGCGCAAGCATATGTGTAAGGCCTTCCAGTGTGCATGGAGCGGTCCTCCGCCACTAGAGTGTGTTCAATGAGCAAGACCATAGTGGGAGCAGCAGGCCCTGGGCTCAAGCGCAAGCTTATGAGTAAGGCCTTTCAGTGTGCATGGAGCGGTCCTCCACCACTAGAGTGTATACAGTGAGCAAGGCCATGGTGGGAGCAGCAGGCCCTGTGCTCAAGCGCAAGCTTATGAGTAAGGCCTTCCAGTGTGCATGGAGGGGTCCTCCACCACTGGAGTGTGTACAGTGAGCAAGGCCATAGTGAGAGCAGCAGCATCTGGGATCAAGCGCGAGCTTATGAGTAAGGCCTTCCAGTGTGCATGGAGCGGTCCTAGTGTGTACAATGAGCAAGGCCATAGTGGGAGCAGCAGCATCTGGGATCAAGCGCAAGCTTATGAGTAAGGCCTTCCAGTGTGCATGGAGCGGTCCTCCACCACTGGAGTGTGTACAGTGAGCAAGGCCATAGTGGGAGCAGCAGCATCTGGGATCAAGCGCGAGCTTATGAGTAAGGCCTTCCAGTGTGCATGGAGCGGTCCTAGTGTGTACAATGAGCAAGGCCATAGTGGGAGCAGCAGGCCCTGGGTTCAAGCGCAAGCTTATGAGTAAGGCCTTCCAGTGTGCATGGAGCGGTCCTAGTGTGTACAATGAGCAAGGCCATAGTGGGAGCAGCAGCATCTGGGATCAAGTGCAAGCTTATGAGTATGGCCTTCCAGTTTGCATGGAGCGGTCCTAGTGTGTACAATGAGCAAGGCCCTTGTGAGAGCCGCAGGCCCTGGAATGAAGCACAAGCATATGAGTAAGGCCTTCTCAGGGCGCTGCACGACTGGCTAAGACTTACCTGGTTTCCTATGTAAAGTATAGTGAAAATATATACCCTGCGCACTTAAGGAGTTAAACAGCATCTGTTTTAAAATACACCACTTCAGCGCCATGCTTTCTCTAGAAAACAATCACAGCCAAACGCACCACATATTGCACACAGGTTATTTGGCTCTTAAATAGTGCTTCATGCCGGACTCCTTCAGCTTCTAAGCGCTCGACCTTGGATCTTAAGGCCTTGTCCTGCTAACAGGGCTAGTATGTGCTATGCTCCCCTTGCAGTCCATTAACACCGCACCGTCTCTGATCACCGCAGAGTGCTGCTAAAAGGAGCACCTTAGGGTGTGTTAAAGCGGGCCTTTCCCGCCTTTGTCTTACACATTTCCACTTGCTTTTTATTATAGCAACGGGTTTGAGTGTATGTCAGTTTTGGGGGGATGATCCCGAATAACGGGCGGGGGGTGTCTTGGGGAGGGGTACATGACTTATACTGTTTTGGTGGCGAGAGTTCCCGTCTGCAGGTTGCACACAGTGTTGCAGCAGGCGCATCAAGCCCTTGAGCTAGGTTACTGGGATTGGGGATTTTGCGGCATGGTGTGTGCCATCACAGCCTTGCAGCAGGCGCATTAGCACTCTGTGCTATGTGACATGCATTGGCACACTCATTCACTTTATTCGGATTTGACTTTATTGTCACTCGACTACTGTGATATTAATAGCTTTCACTCCTGAATAATGATACTTCATTGAACGCACCTGATTTGTGTAGCTCCTCCTCTCATGGCAGGTATATTTTCTAAATGAAACCCTGACCGCGTCTGTTAAGATGCTCCTTCAGTTACATAAGCCCTGCCTGTTTTAAATGTTCCCTGCGTACTTATCTGGAACAGACCACAAAATAAACAGTGTTTCGTGGCATTTTACCCCCTCCCCACCCCGACCCCATTTTTTCATCCCGTTTAAAAGCACCGAGAAAGAAACAGCAGGACGTCGTCATCTGTCCAATGAGGGGTGATGCCCGCGTGCACATAATGTGCACAGAAAAATGGTGCATTGTAAAAATGAGCTATGCGAGGCTCGGTGACTAACAAAAAACACATGCTGCAAATGGTGGAAAGCACGTTTGTCCAGCCGTAGAGGGTCTCAGGCTTCGTCGGATGGCTATGGGACACTTGCAGGGTCTGGGGGGATAGCTATGCGCGCTATGCAGCACAGCCTCGCCACCGTGCCCTCTGCTAAAACAGGAGGCTAAGGTTTCAGGACCCTCTGCTGGGAGCCGTCTTTTTCTGGCATCTTCCGAGCTGCTGGTGGTCAGGGCCGGTGGGGTACTGAGAAAGCAAGCCGGGCACCTCCCAAATTATTCATTACTATTGGTCAGGTGTCCTCTGAGTGGTGAGCGTTCTCTTGTCGTGCAGCCAGTCTAGATTAACAGTGATTGCATGCTTGCAGTACTGGCAAGGCTCAAGCTATAATCGGATATTTCAACTACAATATCCTATTTTTGCTCATTTGCAGAGTCCCCCGTGCACCTGGGGATTCTGTATTAGAGAAACACGGAAACTTTAGAAATCATTGTAAGATAAATAATACAGTGAACGGGCCCACTTAAAGTCCTGCCGGCGACCGTGTTCGAAAGTGCTTTAAGTGGGCTGGGGCTAGCCGGTGCCGAGCCCTGGCAGTTACCTAACACTGCTGTTGAGCCGGGGCACCCTCATTTAAGGCAAATGGTCTGCATGCATTCGCAGGTCTGAGAGTCTGCAAATGTACGCTTGTATAGACGGAGAGAGTTTGTACAGCTTTGGCTGGTCTTGACTACGCCCGCGGGACAGACGCCAAGGAGGAAAGCGCATTGAGGAGCTGAGATGGTTGGTTTCCAGGGCGACCGTAGCGCAAAAGCACCAAGGGATGGATGAGTCTTAAGACCGCAGCAGATTCACAGGAAGTGATTCTCAAGCCTGAGGCCAATGGACAAACAGTTCCAGAGGGTGGAGTCTCGTGAGCAGGAAGATCTCCGGCCAGTCCATTCATGCCTAGCTGGTTGAATCACTCAGAGAGCAAAACCCTCTATGTTTGGTCGGCTGACAAGCATACCTGCCTGCATGTGCTAAAGAAAAACCAGGAGGATGACTTCACCGGGCACAACACCGCCATTTCCCTGAGACTCCGCCTAACTCCGCCAGCAATTTTTATTTTTTAAACAAAAATCACTGTCAAATGACAACAATCTGAGCAAGATTTACGCTCATCTCCCCATACCTCAATGTGATTGGCTACTACCGGTCTGTTTGTAGCCAATCACATCGAGGTGTGGACAGTTACTGGAAGAGCCAAAAATCACGGAGACTGCACGCTCTTGCCCAGAGACCTAGAGAACAGTGTAAAAACCCAGAGTCTCCGGGATATTGATATTTTATTTGTAACCCGCTCATACACAAGTGTTTCAGAGCACGACAAGGTAAGGGACAGGAACAAAGGGAAACAAAAACAATGATCTTACTAGGCCCAGTGACATTGAGAACACAGGACTAGGCAGATATGCTGACAAGAGCTGAGACGTACTCTTGTGTCCTTCCGTGGAGTGCCTTGTCCACAAGGAAAAGTACCTTTATGTGAGATTGCAGTCTCATTGGGCAAGTAAAGCTCTTTAAGGCTGGGGTGATGACAGCTGGTCTCTTTAGACCGTTATGTTACTGGGAGTTATACCGTGTCCAGCTGCCATTTGGAGTGATGTGAGTTGCATGCTTCTGAAACGTCTTATATAGGTTTGAGATATTCCTTTGCCACTGCCCCCCCCCAACCTCAGCTCCTGCCTCCCTTGGCTCCCCTCTCGCCCTCCCCCATACTCTCCTCCTTCCCTCCCATTGCACCGGATGAGGTCTCTAGAGTAGTCCACTCTATGAAAGTCTCCTCCAACAGGTGCTCCCTTGCTCTTTCAGAACCATCAAGGACAACATCTCCTCTCTTGCCACTGGTTCTTTCCCACAACCCCTCAAGCACTCTCTTGTGTCCTCTCCTAAATAAAACAGCCTGTTGACCTTTCATGCCCGGGTAATGATCGCCCTATCTCCATCACCCCTTTCTTGGGCAAACTCCTGAAGAAGTTGGTCATCCCCCAACTTACCCACCACACCGAATCTACTGGCTGTCTCCACGACCACCAGTCTGGCTTCAGAGCATCCAGAGGCACAGGAACTGCTCTCCTGAACACCTGTTTAGACCTGCTCTCAAGTCTTGATTCCAACTCTCCCACTGTTCTGATCCTTCTCGAGCTTTCTTCTGTTTTGACACAGTCAATCATGCAATCCTCATAAATCGTCTATGTGATACCCTAAGCAACACGGACCGGGCACTGGCCTGGCTGACCTCCTTCCTTTCTAACCGACCTTCCCAAGTGCAACTGGGCCCTTTCCTCTCCTCCCGCACACTCTCAACCTGCAGTGTTCCTCAGGGATGTATCCTCTCGCTGTGGCTTTTCAATATTTACTTTGCTGCTCTCGTCCACTTGGTCTCCTTTCTCTCCTCACTTCCAGTGTTATGTGGATGACACACAGCTCTCCTTTAAGCTTCCCTCCACTGCCTCCTCTTCTTCCTCTCTCATATCCGACCACCTGATTGCTATTCAGGCATGGTGCTCTGCTAATGATCTCTGCTTACTGCCAGTAAGACGGAGATCCTTCCCATTGGGACGTCTGCTCCCTGTTTCCCTCCCACTTCTCTGGGTTCCCTCCTTGGGCCCCCTCCACCCACCCTCTTGTGAGGCAAAAAACCTCAGGGTCATATTAGACTCTTCTCTCTACTTCTCCCCACTCATCACAGACCTTGCCAAGAATTTAAACGTTCTTCTCCACCTCCTCAGAGGCATTTTCCATTCCTGCACCTTCTCCCAGAAGCTCAGTGTTTCCAGAGTTCTGGTTCTCTCTAGACTGGACTACTGCAACAGCCTCTCTCCTGCCTTCGCCCTCTTTGACTAATTCAGAATCGGGCTGCAAGACTTATCCTTGGCCTCAAGCCCAGAGGCCGCATCTCTCCAGCCCTAAGATCTCTCCTCTGGCTCCAGGTTGCTGCGAGGATCAAATTCAAGACCCTCTGCATCACCCACAAGGCTGTCTGGGGCCTGGGATCTGCTACATCCAACATTCTGTCCCTAAATACCCCCTGCTAGAGCCCTACGGTCCTCTAGCTCCAACTCTGCAGGTCAGCCGTTTCTCCAAGCAGAGAGTTGATGGTAGATCTCTTTCTTCAGCAGGGGCCTCAGGAGCCTCCTGCTAGAACGGCCTTCCTGCCCTTCATAGACTTAAGAAGATCCGGCTCAAGTTCTGGAAACTTCTCAAGACTTTCCTTTTCTCCTCCTCCTTCCATCTCCCCCTTCCTTCCTTCCTAATTTGTCCCTCTGCTGCTGCGACTGGCGCCTGGTCCCTTTTGTGACTTAATGGGGCCAGGCCCTTCTCATCCAGTCTGCCCCCGCACCCATTAACCTGCACTTGCCCTCGAGTACCCTTCCCTGACTCGCTTGAATCTGCTCCACCCCTTCCTGGCACTATTTTACCCTTACCCCCTTGCTCCCACAGGCACATGCCCTCCTGCCCCCCTTAGCACTTGCCCAGCACCTGGGGCCCCTGCCATCCGGCACTTCTCCCCCCTTCCCTCATCCCAACCCTTCCGCCCTAACCTGCCCGTCCCCCTTGCACTTGTCACTGCACTTGCACGAACCGAATGTCACAAGGCCTAGTAGGACCGTTTCTACTGTTATTGTTTTTTCTTCTCTGCCCCTCCCCCCAATTTCCCCAAGCCTCCATTGTCTTGTGGCGCCTGGAAACACTTGTGTATAGGCGCCATACAAATGTCCAATAAATAAACGAATAAATAAATAAATAAATAAGTAAATAAATAAGAACCATGTATAATAGGTATAGCAATCGTCCTGTCATTATGTGCCAACTGCAAGAACCAAGACGATTCTGTGCGGCATAGTCATTGGGAGGATAAGATGGCGCATACTTGAAATCCTCTTCGTCTTCAGTGTGTCTAGCTATCCCTGCACCCCTATAAGCACGGCATGCGATGTGAAGGCAGATCCCTGGGTGGCAGCTGCTGCAGTACCCCAGTGCAGTGTGTATGGTGTTTGAGCTGTCACACTCCCATGTGGACGCCATGCTCTCCGAGGTGGGAGCGAGCATTGTAACATCAGGGGCCCACCACTCTCTGAGGTATAACCCTTCCCAGCTCTACAAAGTATGCCGTGCAGTGCTTTAAATGGGCCGGTGCTAACGATACCCCCAGTTCCTGCACTTCATGTCTTTGACAATATGAGTACCTGCACTTCTCAAAGCTTGAAGGAGTGCCCCAGCACTAAACTATGGGGCAAGGTGACCATTATAACATTTCATTTAACTGTGTGTCGATGAAGGACTGAGCTGCTGCGGCCTTTGCTGTAGAAAACCGCACTGTCTCTCTTCCCCCCACCTGCAGAGAAGAAGGCGGGCCCAACGTGCAGCTCCAGAGCTGCCAACACACCAGGCGTGGCACACCATTCTGCTAATCCGGCTTTATCTCTTGGCCATGGGTAGGGTGACCAGATTAAAAAAAAAAAAGGGGGACCCACCATAGAGATAGAAGTAGGACTTACATAAACACAAATAAAACGGTTGTCCTACTTCTATGTCAATGGCCTGTTGCAGGGTTGGGTGTGTGCTCACCGGCACACTGCTCTCATTGGAGGAGAGTGGCTGGGGAGTTGAAGGCGGAGGAAATGGGGGCGTAGGAAGAGTTGTGGCGGGCCAGATTACAGGATTTCGAAATCGGGTCCCAGCAAAAACCGGGACCGTAGCCACCCACCCTTCAAATCCCTTTATAAAATTAAGAAACGCCATGGGCGGAGGGCGATTTCCCGAGACTGTCCCGGGAAAACCGGGACGTCTGATCACCCTAGCGAGTTTCCATGAGGAGTATGGATTGATTGGTTCAGGACAACCTGAGCGGGCAGCACCTCAAGAAAGCCTGGGCAATTGCTTGTTTAACACGTGTCTCTGTTATTGGCAGTGCCTTTTCTATGCCCATCTGTAAGTGTTTGGAAAGTAGGGTGACCAGACGTCCGGGTTTTCCCGGGACAGTCCGGGGAAATCACCTGACGTCCCGGGGTCCCGGGAGTTTTTTTAGTTTATAAACCCCGTCCGGGGTTTTGATTACAGACCTTTTTTGCCGTTTTTTTTTGCCGGGCCCCGATTTCGAAATCCCGAAATCGGGTCCCGGCGCAACTTTTCCTGTGAGAATGGGCCCCCATTTCCTCCCCCTTCCCCTCCCCAGCGCTCTCCTCCAATGCGAGGAGTGTGCCTGTTAGCACACCCCCTCCATGACCCCCGCAACGGGCCAACGAAACAGAAGTAGGACTAAAGTCGAATGTGTATTTTCTTTAGTCCTACTTCTATTTCCATAGCCCGTCCGGGTTTTTTTTTTAGAAAATCTGGTCACCCTATTGGAAAGGCAATGGAAGGCTTCCGCTGCAAGCCCACATACAGCGGCAGTCATTTACCAAGCCCCTTATCACTAGACAATGAGAGCGAGCAATAATACAACTCCCCTTTTCCTGCTTAGCTTTTATCTATGATTTCATGCAAATAAAATCTGATTTGATATGGATATCAGAATGCTCTTAAAACCGGGCATAACACCAAACTGGACGTGTGTATGAAAAAATGCCAGCTGCACTGCTTAGCCAAACCGTGCGATCTTTGGCAAATAATGTCATCTCACGGTGCTTTTCCTGCAAACGTGCATTCTCAACGCCGGCCTGCGCGTGTATATCACAGTACTGGTATCAAAACCGGCCGGCGTCGGTCAGTGATTGAGGTGCGTCTTTGAGAGATGGTTGCATTAGTCGGCCAGAATCAAATTTTAAGTTAATGACTTAACAGTCAACCATTCAACTGAGACTTTGGTTGGAATCACTGATAGGCTTCAGGGCGCGTACTTCTTCCAAGGCCCAGGCTCAGGAAACAAATACAGACTTGAGAGGGTGTGAGAACATGTCTGGAGTGTTAGTGCGGGGAGGGACACATAGAAATGTATACAGATAGAGAACAAGGCATGACGAGTGAGACACATGGAGGCTACGAACAGCGGGACCACGGGGAGGGATTCTTTTAAATGGGTCCCTGGCGTGAGAGCAATCTCAAGTCCCTTCTGGGCATGAGCCCCGGCCCACTTAAAGCCTAGTTATGTAAGTAAATGCGTCACACTTAACCCCGCTTCAATCCCCCCATTTAAAGCACCGATGCCGTGAGTCTGACATGTGACCGATTTTATCCCAGCCCCCCGTTTTTCCGGGAGGCTGGACCGTCAAGAGGCCTCCACGTTCCTCTGTACATTAAAGAAAGCTAAAGACTGACCGGTTATGCATAAGTGCCTAAATTGTGTGCCATCTTGCACACACACGCACGCACAGGGAAGAGCTGAGGTTTGAGGATCGCCTCCCAGAGTATAGTCTCCAGCCCCGTCTTTGCTCTCGCAGTATGATCAGTGCTGATGTGAGGCATGGTCTGGTGGGAGTTTCATCATTCCTCCACTGAGAGCATCTTGCTGGGGGAAATGCCTGGCTGAGTCAGCCCCCCTGGCCGCCTGAGAGTCTCTGCGCCCCCCCTGGAAGTGGTGACTTGGTGGGAACCGAGCAGCCCAGAATTAGCCTGGCCCAGGGGATGCCTCGTGGAATCCGGACTGAAAACATTGCCCGGATTCCGGAGAATCCGCGGGGCTCAGAGCTAATTGGGAACTGAGAAGAGCGCAGCAGCTGCCCCGGAGGGGAGAAGTGAGGACAGCCACGAGGACAGGGGCGGGGACGGCACCGTACTGCCAGACTGAGGCAAAGCACTACTCAAATGAGTCACTGTAGGAGGCTGCCAGCCTCTTGTGAATGAAGTCGATGAGGGGTGCTGCCAGTCTGGCCATAACCTCTGATGAATGAGTAAGGGAAGCTGCCAGCCGGAGCTTAACCTCTCCTGAATGGCCTGCCAGCCGGGCCGTAACCTCTTGTGATTGAGGGAGACTGCCAGCCTGGGCCTGACTGTTTGTGAATGGAGTCGATGAGGGAAACTGCCAGCCGGGGCATAACCTTCTCCTGAATGGGTCTGCCAGCCTGTGCATAACCTCTTGTAAATGAGCGAGGAATGCTGCCAGCTGTGGCATAACCTTCTCCTGAATGGGTCTGCCAGCCTGGGCATAACCTCTTGTAAATGAGTGAGGGATGCTGGCAGCCGGGGCACAATCTCTCCTGCATGGGTCTGCCAGCCTGGGTATAACCTCTTGTAAATGAGCGAGGGATGCTGCCAGTTGTGGCATAACCTTCTCCTGAATGGGTCTGCCAGCCTGGGCATAACCTCTTGTAAATGAGTGAGGGATGCTGGCAGTCAGGGGCATAATCTCTCCTGAATGGGTCTGCCAGCCTGGGTATAACCTTTTGTGAATGAATGAGGGAGGCTGCCAGCCAGGCCCCAACCTCTCTTGAATGGGTCTGCCATCCTGGCATAACCTCTTCGGAACGAGTGAGGGTGGGGGCAGGGCTATCAGCCACAGCATAACCTTTTCAGCGAATGGGTCGGCCAGCATGGGCATAACCTCATGTAAATGAGTGAGGGGTGCTGGCAGCTGTGGCATAATCTTCTCCTGAATGGATCTGCCAGCCTGGGCATAACCTCTTGTAAATGAGTGAGGGATGCTGGCAGCCAGGGCATAATCTCTCCTGAATGGGTCTGCCAGCCTGGCATAACCTCTTGTAAATGAGTGAGGGATGCTGGCAGCCAGGGCATAATCTCTCCTGTATGGGTCTGCCAGCCTGGGCATAACCTCTTGTAAATGAGTGAGGGATGCTGGCAGCCAGGGCATAATCTCTCCTGAATGCGTCTGCCAGCCTGGCATAACCTCTTGTAAATGAGTGAGGGATGCTGGCAGCCAGGGCATAATCTCTCCTGTATGGATCTGCCAGCCTGGGCATAACCTCTTGTAAATGAGTGAGGGATGCTGGCAGCCAGGGCATAATCTCTCCTGAATGGGTCTGCCAGCCTGGGCATAACCTCTTGTAAATGAGTGAGGGATGCTGGCAGCCAGGGCATAATCTCTCCTGAATGGGTCTGCCAGCCTGGGCATAACCTCTTGTAAATGAGTGAGGGATGCTGGCAGCCAGGGCATAATCTCTCCTGAATGGGTCTGCCAGCCTGGGTATAGCCTTTTGTGAATGAATGAGCGAGGCTGCCAGCCAGGGCCCAACCTCTCCTTAATGGGTTTTAACAGTGCCGGTGCTTCCGTGAAAACCATGCCTGCAGGGGCCGGTATTCCCGGCAGGTCAGACCTGCAGCCAATCCCGTACTCTGGCGGTCCGGAAAAGGTGTCGGTACGTTGCTACCGGTACCCTTATTTCCAGACCAACAAACCTGAAATGAGGCCCTATGTATTATATTTTGGGCACTAATTGAGTGCAAGCCAAGCTTTAAAGAGCATCATAGTGACGGGGTCACAGGCAGGGCTGTGGGGGAAATAGGTTAGCTCTTAAATCTAATATCAACAAACTATTTAGGGGAATCATTTTCTGTTGCCGCTGCACCGTTTTGGAACTCTCTGCCCGCGCCTCTGCGCCCTACTGAGGATCATCTCAGCTTTAGGTGGGCTATGGAAGCTTTGCTTTTGGCAGCCTAATTTCTGATTTTGGTGTTCAGCTTTTCTCTGTATGTCTCAGTATAGTTTTGCCTTAGTGCCATGATGCCCCTTGTGGTGAGAGTTTGCACTTTATAAATGGTTTAACATAACATGGACAGGCCCCAAATAACTGGTGCATAGGCGATCCACGTCTTTGAGTAAATAAACATATGAATACTGCTCAATACGGCGAGAAGTTCACCTAGATCCAATGCAAGGGTTAACATTAGCCCTGTGATATAGGTTTCTTTGCAATGATAGAATGGGCCACCCTGCACTAAGAAACTGATAGTAATTATGATTAATTAGTACCCGACGAGAGGGGGGTGGCAGCCACCCAGCCAATGAGGCTTTGCTCTGGCCTGTAACTATAGCCCTGGGGCCTTACCTGGCCCGGTAATGCCCCCCACCCATGTAATATTGCTTATTAGTACCCGGTACACCATAGTTACCTTCTTATCCATGCACCAATTGGTGCTTTCCCGAGCCTTACCTGCCAGTAATCCCTCTCACGTCGAAGCGTGTTCCTCACACCAGTCCTCTGCAGATCGCATTCTCCTGTTTTGCCGCCATGGAAAGGGAGATGGGACTACACATAGTCTATGGGCCCCAGGGGCATTACCTGACGCAGTAATGGCCAGTCGGCTCAGGGCTTATTGCCTAAATTCAAAACATTCCAACACCTTTTCATGTTCCAAAGTCACCCTAAATCACACTGGCATAAATGGGTCCCAATCAATGAGGACGCCCCACGAAGCAGAATCAAATCTGGGGGTTGCCTGTGGTCATGCGATCTAGCACTAGCAGATGGAGTTCCCATTTTAGGGTGCGATCAAGATTGATTTGCATATGGTTTTTACCCTCCTGTGAGGGTGCAGACAGGTTAAAGAAACCAGGGAATGGAACGCCGAACACTGCAATCGCCAGTAGTTATGATTAATTCACATCTTTTTCATCCATCCCTTTTTAGTGTAACATCTGTTTCAGCTGTGCGGTCAGTGCACATCAGCAATGTTCCAGCTGTGTATTAGCAGTGTTTTAAGGGTGCATTGGCAGCGCTTTAGCTGAATGCACGCAGTGCTCTAACTGAGCATAGGCAATGTTCCATTGGTAGAGTTCCGGCTGTGTTTTGCGAGCACTGCTCCTTGCGCATTTGCAGTGTTTGGTCAGTATATACGCTGTGCTGCCGTCGCGTTCAGCAGCGGTCTCATGGTGTTGGAGTCATGCTTGAAGCGTCCATCACTAATGACCTTCACCAATGTTCCTGCCATGCTACAACAGTGTTCACGTCATGTTTTATTGTAGTCCTGTCATCTTTCGCCTATGTTCCAGCTGTAGTCACAGCAGGGCTTCAGCGGTGCTGAGTGTTCTTTTATTTATTTATTTATTTATTTGGTATTACACAGTCATTTCATTGACTTTTAATACTAGCACCAGTCACAAACCCAATTTCCTCAATGAAATTAAAACAAATTAAAATAATCATTACAATCATAAATGTTGTGTTCTTGTAGACGGTGGTGTTTCAGAAGTTAGTCTAAGAGATCACTTCTATGCATTAGGTATTTTAACATAATACAAGTGCTGCCTTGTGCACAACAATTTGAGGCGTGCTAAAGGAGATGGAAGGCCTAGAAAGAGGCAAACGGCGGGGCACAACAGGTGATTCCCCCTTTTTAGTTGTGGGTATTAGGTGGCGCTAAAGCACCACAAATAAGCCCACACCCTAGCATTGGAGTACACTTGGGAGGCAGATGGAGATGGGATAGGAGGAGGGATACAACATGTGTACGTGTTTGGTTATTTACCCACCCATTGACAGCCAATTGCCATGATAATGGTCTCGGGAGGATAGCTCGGTGGCAACGTGCTTGTCTTGGAAACAAGACGACACGGAGCAACACGGGTTGTGCTTAGAAACCTCTGGGTATTAAGCGCGTTATAAAGAACCTATCACATCATATCATAATGCTTATGGCCACTCCCACATACGCCCTGCCCCTCTCTGCCCAAAACACATCCTCCTGAGATCTCTTTGAGCTGGCTTTTTGAAGCAGTAACATTAAACTGTTTGCTCAAGGTGCCCGACACGGTTATTTCAAAGTAGTCTATTGGCGTGTGTATAGGTATTCCATAGGCATTTGCCAGACAATACTTTTCTATGCCAAGACACTCGCACCATCTTGCAACTGCTACCATCAATGATCAGTTAATCTTATGATGGCAATGCCTGGCAAATGGCAAGCCTATGACTGCACAAAAGCCAGCACTCTACATACACATATTCGATTATTGTCCATAGACTTCAATGGATGCTAACCACCCAAAATACAATTATTGCCCAGCTAGCTGAGCTAGGATTGTTAATGTTAATGTTAAAGGATATTTGTACCGCGCATTATCACCACCGGAGTGGTCCCCTGGTGCTCTGGCGGCTGTCAAAGAGGGGAAAGGGAGGGTGAGTTAGTGGGAGGAAGCTGGAAAAGTGCAAGAGAGCAGTGATGTGCTGTTGGCGGCCTCAGCCCAGTGGGTCTGTTGGCTGGGCCTGGGGTGTTTGCGGCCGGTAGTCATCATGTACTGCAACTAAAAAGGGCGTAAGTGCACAGAGCCTGACAGTCTTTGAAAGGTTGATTAGTTTCTCGGGCGTGGGTAACTCCGAGACCAATAAACAATTCTGACTGCAGCGTTCCGGCAACGCATAATCTCTGGCTCTGACTAATTAGGCCAGTGGGGGCTGAGTGCAGGATTATACAATTAGTGCAACCATTTTACTGCAACCCCCTAAAATGTCAAGCTTTATTTTGATCTCAACCCCTTTTACATCCTAACATATATGTGGGGGGAGGGGTATAGGATAAAATGGATGTAGGGGGAGCTGCAGGGGGTCTTCCCCGCATATATCTATGGGGTGAAAAGGGGGGCAAAATAAAAGTCTGCATTTTAGGGGGTCGCAGTAATCACATAGACCCCTGAGTGGATGCCTGTGCGGAGGCCTTCCATCGAGAGTCAACAGTCGGGTCTAGGACCGGGAGGATGCAGTGTCGTACCCGTGACCCTGGGGCCAGTCTGTCCCTTCCCAGGGGTCTACATCTTCCAGATGACAGGGCTGCGGGCTCGAGCCGCAGAGAGGGCGTGCGGTCGCATCACTGCATGGAAAACTAGTTCTTGCCTGTCAGAGTTCAGTAACTGACAGACTTCCATTTAAGGCCCCGCTGTCCCCAAACTTGCATTCTTTCGGATAGTGCTGGGTGAACATCTCATCCCTGCAGAGCAGCGATACCGTACGGCAAACTGGCTGGCCCAGGCCAGGCAGGCTGCAGGACATCTGGCATCCCAGCATGCACTGCGACACTACCCTCAAAACCCTGTCTCATGTCTGCGCTATTTCCAGTGGCCCATGGTCATAGAAATGAGACAATCGTGCTCTTCACCTGAGCCTTATTTCTATCCTGACTCTGAGGCACTCTACCCGGCCAAGAAGTTTTGGCGCATGCGCGTAGTTCTGTGGGTTCTCTTGTCATTTGGGCTATGTGCATTTCATCTAACTGCAAACTCATGTAGGATATATTTATGGGGCAACAATTAATGCAGGGAGTTCATTCCCCTCCCGATCAAGAGTACCACACCAATTGAGCAATGACTTAGATAGAGGTAATGAGCTAACTCTGTTGTTTCCCCTTAAGGACTAGAGCAAGCATGCAAAGGGGTCTGTCCCCCACTGTGTGAAGATCCACCACCCACTTGGAGAAGGCCTTCTGGGCCCTAGCCGTACTGATGGGTTGTGATGTCTGATCAGAGTTTGACTAGCCTAATATATGTCTGGGTGTCCCTGTTGGTTTTATGATTGCGTTCAGCCACTGTTAGCTCTGCCATTAGTTGAGATTCCCACTCAGCCAAGACTTCTTTTTATTTGCCCAGCACGAGATGAATTACCCCCTGCAGAAAGCCTTAAAGGGGTCCCAGGATCAGAGACTATTGAATCCTTCTACTAGATTATCCTGCCAGAACCTTTCTAGGTCCTGCATCTGCAACTCAACCAGATCGGGATATTGCAGCAACATTAGGTTCAACCTCCAAGCGGGAGGTGTGTCTGAGAGGGTACGCCGCATTAGGACCGGGGCATGATCAGAGAGTGTCGTGGGGAGAATCGAGCAGGATTCTGCCATCTGTAGCATAGTGCCGGAGTGTAGCCAATAATCCAGCCTAAAATAGCTCTGATAGTGGCTAGAGTAGAATGTGAAGTCTTTAGTATTTGTATTTGTATTTTATTTATTTGTAAAGTGCACCAGGCCCAAGGGCATCCGGGCACATGATTTGGGTTACAGACGTGTTACAGGGAATATACAATTAGAGAACAAGGGAGGGCAATAAAGGCAATTTACAATAAAGATGCAGGTAGAAAAATATAAAAGTATACAGGTAATATACATATTAACAATCAAGTAGAGCAACTGGTGGGTTTGCGCAAGAGTGCAGTGGGTGCTAGTAATCAGGCTGGTCTTGGGATACCAGCCAGGCTTTGGTTTTGCTCTCGAAGGCAGGGAAGGATGGTTCTGCTTTGAGTGGGTTGGGTAGGGAGTTCCAAAGATTCGCAGCCATGACTGGGAAGCTGCTCCCCCCTGAACTCTGGAGGTTGAAGCAGGGGATAGAAAGGCAGTTGGTTTGAGCTCTTCTGAGTGGTCTAGAGGAGGTCTGTAGTTAAAATCTGCTAGCAAGATAGCTAGGTGCTTGGTGCGAGATGCTTTTGTGTGTTAGCGAAAGTGCTTTGAGAGAAACTCTTTGGGAGACTGAGAGCCAGTGGAGGTTTCGTCTGGTGTCTGAGATGTGGAGGTTTCTAGGTATGTTAAGGGCCGCTCTGATAGCATTGTTTTGGATGATCTGCAGTTTGCTGATATTGCATTGGTTGGTGCCGAGGTAGAGGGCGTTACAATAGTCGATCTTAGACAGGACTAGGGTCCTGGCTAATGTGGTGCTGTTGGCTGGCGATAGGAATGAGTTTGCATGTGTAAGATGTAGCAGAGGAGACAGTGTTGACTTGTCTCGAGAGTGATAAGGTGGCATCGAGGTAGATACCAAGTGTTTTTGTATCTTTGGCCACTGATGTTATTGCTATCAATTGTGAAGGATTTGAAGGACAGGTCTAGCTTGCTGAGTCTTTGGTGAGATCGTAGGATGAGGATCTCCGTCTTTTCATCATTCAAGCACAGTTCGTGCTGAGCCATCCAGGCCTGGATGACTTGATAGATGGAATTGATGGCAAGAGTGTCAGTTTTGTGGTCACCTGTGATGGGGATGAGTATCTGGGTGTCATCGGCGTAATTGGTATATGTGACACCCAGATAGTCCAAAATATCAAAAAGTGGTTTCGTGAACACATTGTAGAGTGTCGGGGAAACACACGAACCTGGTGGAACCCCGCAGGTGACTGGCGCGGGATCAGCAGTGGCAGACGGGGAAAAGACTCTCATGGATCTGTTTTCCAGGACGGAGGTGATCCAAGTCGTGGCTTTGTCCGAGAAGTTGGCGGCGGTTTTAAGGTGGCGGCAGAGGATTTGGTGATTAACTAAATCGAAGGTTGCAGAGAGATCTAAAAGGAGTAATAGGGCAAGGTTGCCCTTGTCTTTTAGGTCTTCAATCTGAGCTTTAAGATCTAATAGGGCGGTTTCCATGCCATAGCGAGGGCGGAAGCCTGATTGTCCTAGTCCCAGGAGATTATTAGTTTCCAGATAAGCTTGGATCTGCAGGTATGCTGCTCGATCAAGAATTTTTAAGAGGAAGGGAACTGTCGTAATGGGTCTGAAGTTGGTGGGTATGTTAGCATCCAAGGTGGGTTTTATGAGGAGGGGAATGACCCAGGGATCCGTGAGGTTGTCGGGGACAATCCCAGAACTGAATGAGGAGTTTATGAGTGTAGTAATGAAAGGAGCTATACTGTGGGAGGCTTCCTTAATGATGGCGGGAGGACATATATCGCCCTGACAGTCGGACGGTTTGAGGCTATTAATTATGTGCTCAACTTCAGTAATGGATAAGGGAGAGAAGGAGAAAGGTTTTAAAGTATCATGGCTAGTGCTAGCACTGGTCGGATGGATTTTGTGCTGCACGCTAGCGGCTAGAATAACGCTAGCTTTGTTAGTTTCAGTTGGGTTACTTTTCCAACGTGATTCGAGGCTCGTTTTTTCTTTGCAAAGAGTTCTCAGCTGTGGTGTGAACCAGGAGTTGAGGAGGGCTCAAGGTTTAGGTTTACCAAGTTTGGTGGGGGCGATGAGGTCAAGGGCTTTCTGCATGGTCTGGTTGTAAGTGTCAACCAGGACAGTGGGGTCAGATTATGAATGAGAAAGATTATTGAGAGCAGGGAGGATAAGTGGGAGTAATTTGGCACAGGTTATGTTGCGCTTGTTTCTTTTGGCGGTGGCAGGTGCGATATCAGTGGTGGTGTGGATTATTTTGCTGGGGATACTGAAGGTGATGAGGTGGTGATCAGTTCAAGCGCAAGGTTGGTTAGATGCGATGGAGGTGTCACAGTTTAGAGTAGCAATCCAATCGAGGATCCTGCCCTTGGAGTGTGTTGGCTTATTGATATGTTGTGTGAGGCCTAGGTTATGTAACAGGTCGTTGATGTCGTGTGCAGGGGTATCATAAGGGTCTTGGTAGCCTAGGTTAAAGTCCCCAAGTACGATGACTTAGGGACTTAGTCGCAGTGTTGTCAGCAAGGATGTGGGAGAGATCTTCGGCAAATGTCGATAGAGGACCAGGTGGTCTGTAGATGAGGTGGAGAGTGATAGTCTGGTTAGAGGAGATCGCTACCTTCACTGTGAGCAATTCAGCGGAGTTGATTAGGGGCACGGGGGAAGGGCAAAGACTAATGGTATTTTTATGTATAAAGGTAATACCGCCTCCTTTGGACTGACCAGAGTTGCGGTCACCTCTTATAATAGTATAGCCACCAGGGATCGCTAGAAATAGGAGGGGACCTGAGGCTGCATGGAGCCAGGTTTCGGTCACAGCTAAGAGATCGAGGTCATGTGTGGTGATGATGTCAGCCACGTCAAGTGTGTGTGCTGTAAGTGACCTGGTGTTGATCAAGGCAGCCTTGAGGGGTGTTGTGGAAGTGTGAGGTCGGTTACTGGCAGTAGGGTTGTCACCCACTGTGGGTGTGGGAAGGGAGGTAGGTGCTATTAGTTCTTGGTGGGACAGGTTAGTCCGCTGGTTAATAATAGTGCGGTGATAGTGGGCATGAGGTAGTCTAGAGCCTAGTCTGAGGTTCCTCAGATGACCTATGCATGGTTGGTTAGGGGTAGGTTTGGATGCAAAGTGTTCAAGCCAGAAGGATGGCGAGTTAAGGTAAGGGTTGCAGGGGCAAGCAGCAATGGCATTGGCTGGGGCCTGGTTTCGCTGTTGTGTGTGGCACAAGGTGCTACTGAGACATGGAACATGAGGGGTAGTAGACATAATGGTTAGGCGTTGGGGCGCGCAGGAGAGAGGGTGTGTGTGTAAGTGGGTCAGGTCTGCAAATAGAGTGTTACAGCTGCTGAGGATAGGCCCTAGCAGTGCTGATAGGAAGAGGGTGCAGCACAGAGTGCGGTAGATGCAGAGTAAGTACGCCTGCTGGTCGACCATAGTAACAATGTGTAAGTAGGCAAGTTAGCATGGGTGCTAGATAGCACTGAGCAGAGAGGAGCAGCAATAGTGGCTAAGCGGAATAGGGCGGAAGCTATTCGCAAATGCAAAATATGGTGGCAAGGCAGTATAGGGCAATAGCTGTTCAAAAGAGCACAATATGGTTGGCAAGGCAGTATAGGGCAATAACTGTTCACAAGAGCACAATATGGGGCAAGGCAGTACAGGCAGTAGCTGTTTACAAGTGCAGTGGCGTCACAGGTGCAGTGGCATCACATTAGGTAGGTGCATGCATATTATAGCGTCACAATGGGCGAAAGAGGATGTGCTGGCGAGAGAAACAAAGCAAACAACTGAGTATCAGGAGTGTGAGGGGTCATCAACCATGTCGGAAGCATCAGACGACGTGGATAGAGGGGCAGGATGATAACAGGACCTGGAAGTACCGGGATTGAAACGGGAGGGGGATGACTGGGCCTGAAAGAGCAGGGAGCGGTTTCGGAGTGCTAGGGCATGCACAAGAGGGAGATTGATAAGAGCAAGTGCTCGAAACGTGTGGGGAAAACACATACCGTTGGACAGTTGGTGAGCAGGAATGTTCACAGATAGTGCAGAGTCTTACTGTTGCAGTATGGCAGATCGTCCACGTCGGCGGCGAGTTTCAACAGGGTGTGCAAGTATGGACCATGAGTTCATGGATGCAGTGTTGGGCATAGTCACTGGGCGAGCGGCGAGGAAGGCACCAGTTATCAGCCTCCGGAATCTATAGTAGTGGGTAGTATCCGTGTACGAAACAGGGTGATGGCTTATTACGGGATCTTAGTGTGTGCTCCACACGTCCACCAACTGCAGGTCCGTCATCAGGGTCCGGAGCATTTGCACTTTTTCCGGGGTAGGGCCGCTACCTAAGTGCGAGGGGTTATCCCGATCAACCTCGGGCTGTATCACTATATTCAGGTCGCCCCCCACCATTGTCAGTCACCCCATAAGCGGTGCACAGGTAGCAAACACATGCACTAAGAACCCAGATGTGTCAGTCATGGGGCCGTATATGTTTACGAGGGTTATAAGCGGGCTGTGGCGCAGGCCGTACAGGGGAACAAATGGCCCCGCCTTGTCAGTTTCCATAGTGAGTATGCTGATAGGGACTCTTTGGTGCACCAGGATCGATACACCCCTCTTCCCATGAAAGGGGGAGTGAACCGCCACCTCCACCCATCCCCTTCACAGTTTTGACGATTCGTGAGCATCAAGGTGGGTTTCCTGTAAAAATATGATGTCTCCATACAAATGGTGCAGCAGGTTTAGCTGTCGCCGGCACTTAATAGGATACCCCAGCCTCTGCACATTAAGGGTGATTTATGTGAGTGTGGTCATCTGAAAACAGTGGTTGTTCAGACACATCCAGAGCCCCAGCAAGGGGCAAGCGCCCCAGCACGCTCAGCTCCCTCCAATGGGTGTGTGCGAGCTCGGCTATCATAAAGCGTTGCCATATCTCAGCAAGTGTGTCCCTCCTGTTACCCAAACACCCCCCACCCTAACCAACGAAACTGTAAAACGTTGGAATTGAGGAAATTGACTCCAATAAAACTCTTAGAAAAAAGTAGAGCCAATGCAATAAAATAAGCAGGGGTGACCTCATTGCCACTGTCCGCATCCCCACATATCTGCACTGCCCAGTTGAGAGGGAGAGCTATCGTGTCTGGAAAAGGCCAGAGCACAGAAACACATAGGTAAGGCCCCAGGATTTCCCCCGGGTGACAAGCCCAGTGTAGCGACAGTTCCCAGCGGACCAGTTTCAGGGAGTTCAGTAATCAAGTTGACATGCCAGTGGGATTTTGTCCATCTCTTAATGGCCAAGAGTCGACATTGCATCTTCTTGTATCCTTGTTGTGCCATAGCGTTCAGTACATCCAGGAGGATGTCATATTCATGCGAGGGGGCTCTTGGTGTCCCCGTGGAGCACATACTGCTACCAATCGGCCTATTGGTATCACTTCACCGGATCTTCTTGTCGTCGTCCCAGACCTTGTAGCTTCCTGCCCACCTTCCAGCCTTCACAGGATCTTGAATGCTGTTGTGTGCGGGGCTGTGTGAGTGCCATGTCCGGTTGTGCTGGTTGTTCCACCACAGGGGTATATTCGGTGGTGATTACGCCTCAAAGTTTTATGAAACGGCATGCTTCCTCAGGACCTTTGAATGAATGCCATTGGTGGTCCAATTGGATGAACCATACTGCAGGGAATATGAGATCATGTTTATATTTGCATCCTTGCAATGCTTCGAAGAGCAGGTTTAAGGCCTTCCTGCATTTGGACACCTCGAGAGTAATCATTGAATATTTGTGTTTTGTTGTTCTCCATCTGAATAGTCCCAGCCTCCCGGTAGGTTTTGAGGATGAACAGTTTGTGCTGGAAATGCAGCAAGCGCATCATGATGCTACGTGGGTGATCGCCGGGTTGAGGCTTGGGAATGAGGGACCTGTGAAATCTCTCAATGATGTACGAGCGGGGGTTGTCAAGATGCAATTTGTCCTGCAGAAACCATAGAGAAAGCTCTTTATGTCACTCCCCTCACTGTTTTCCGGAAGGCAGACTAGGAGCAAGTTGTTGTATCTAGACCTGTTCTCCATATCTTCCAGCTTGGCCCCCAGACGTTGTACTTCTCGGATGAGCCTGTCCAGATCAGAGTTTGCCGTAACACAATTGTCTTTGAGCGTACTAATCCACTGTTCATTGTCCGCAATTCTGTCATCCTGAGCCTTCCTCCGTGGGTTGACGTCCTGGATCTCCCCCTCGATATCCTAAACCGTGGCGTTGGTCTGTTGCGTTTGCTGGCCAATAAGCTTCATTTACCCAGGTTTGCTTGTAATTGCATTTGGACATCCATTTTTAAGGGGCGACTGGAAAATCGATGGAGCAGGATATTGACAGGGTTGCTGTCTTCCTTGCTATTGGTATCCGGGACCCCCAGCGTGTTGTGGCATACCCTGGTTACCACTGCGCCAGCAGTAGAGTAGAGGCCAGATTTGTGACCCACCGGATGCATGATAAAAGGGTTTAACCGACTCCAGATACAGTGCTCATTGTGTGCGTCATCCTGAAGACTCTATACGATGCGTCAGGGGGCCTACTGCCAGCGGTCATCCAGTTCCGGGCAGGCGACTCAATGGATGTCTGTGTCAGTAGAGTTAGCTGTTCAAAGCTTCTTCTTAAGCCTCAGCTTGCCCTGCCAACTGCTTGTAAGGGGAGAGCAGCAGCGGATCCTGGAATGTGTGCCACAATAATGATGTATTGCTTGCATAGTGTAGAGGAGATATTGGCATCCAGCTAGTGGTGTCTCCAAGGAGGCGGTACAGGCATAGTATGTCTGGCATCCACAATCATTGTAGGCCTGCAGATTGGTCACCGAGCAGAAATGGTGCTGGCCAATATCCAACAATCATATGTTGATGATGTGCGGTGTTACTTTGCACCAGGCCCCTCTAGGCTTCTCCTCAGTGCATCTGGCAGTCATGCCCATTTAGTAAAGTCACAGTGCTTTCTGGTGAGTCTCTAGTTAGCACTGTGGGGGCTGTAGGGTTGACTGACTGGTGCGCAGTAGCGGTCACAATGCACAGCATGGTCCCTCCCAGGCACCGGGCACACATAGAGGCAGAAGTGCACCGGTTCCCCATGGAATCCTGCTTATATTTTGCCCAGCGTGTGCAGAATGTGTTGTAAACGAATGATCAAGCACCTTGGCCACCACTCGCTCCGCGTTATCTTGACGTTCTTGCTAAGTGCTTTGTTGGAGTGCAGGGCGGGTGATTAAACAATGCGGGCAGCTACGACAGTCTCTTACCCTGCTCTGCAACATGCACGGCCAGCTCCCCCCAGTCGCTTCCTCATGTAGCATCCGGTGTGGCATGGTCTCCGCCCGCTCCTGCTGTCCTCGAAGCAGAGATCACGCTGATTCACCTCCAGGCATCCCGCACTGTCTGCTGTTTGGTGTAGGCAGGTGGCTTCTGTCTCCCTCCCTGAAGACGCCTGTCAGGTCTGGCAGTCACGGAGTTCAGATCGAGCAGGCCAGCTGTGAAGGATTCTAACCGGGCGTCAGACACCAGATCAGGACTCTTGCCCTTAGCCTAGGATGTAGCGCTCAATTAGAATACTTTCTGTTTATTTTCTATGAATTCGAATTGAGCCGATACCCAATCCATCTCACACCCCCTTTTACAAATACTCCGGGTCACCATGGACCATGAACCAGACCGGTTGGTGGGAATACAAGATTTATTTATTTTAATTTCAAAGGAAATCACACAATTTTTATATTGGGCAGCAATCACCAATGGGGTGATAATATCAATGAAAACTACTGAAATACACTTGGATAACCTTCTACAAGAACATATCCAAAGCACAAATTAATAGGAGCACTTTTTCAATTAGGATAGAAAGCACCTGAGCTAAGATTCCCCCCTGCAATGTTCCCTCAAACCACAAAGAATCAAATTCTGAGTGGATAGAAAGAAGCAGCAAACAGAATCAAAATCTGACCTTCCCTCACAAAATAAGAGGCAAAAACCCTTTGCAATAGCATAAATGACACTCGGATTTTGACAAATAATGAATTATATGTGTGTTTAAATAATGATGTACATATGTTTTATCACAGTATCAGGGATGTTATATCACTAGCAACTATATGGTAAGGTATCACAAAAGGCATACAGTTAAAAAAACAACTTGAAATGAAAACACAGTGCAGCCAAATTCACATGTTGAAAAGTTTTTAAATGTCAAAACGGTTTTTAAAGAAAGTGGGTGAAATCCATAGAATCGTAATGTGGTTTTTAGGCTGGGTGATAGATGCACATCACAGGGACAATATAGAAGTGAAGGAGTGACTATAGCTGGATAATTGGTTGTGATTTTCAAGGTGAAAGGAGGTTCGGTTTCGGTAAAATAAAGCAATTAAGGAGAGAAAATCGGTTTTAAAGAAAAGACAAATTTCACTTACACTAGATTTAATGGTTAGAAAAGAGGAACGCCACCTGTGAATAGAAAAGTTACGCTGCAGTTGTAACACTTCACGCACTGTATCCCTTTTCTTTATGAAAAATTAATGTATTTAATCAAAATATGCTAAGGACTTAAAATCTATGCAAGACAGAAATGAAGAGAAAAGTGGCGCTAACGCTTGGAGATCAAGGACAGGGTGCACATAGAATTCTAACAGTTTTAAACAAGTTATCAGGGTATGGATAGAATTACTTAGAGAGTAGGACAAAGAAAAAGGGTCAAGATGGGATAGGCTATTTGTTGCTATGGGATGGGGAACTACTCACCATCCGCACTTGAGTTGGGATTCGGTACAGTCATCCGGGTTCTAGACTCAAAAACTCTGGTCACAACACAGCGGGCACCCCTCACAGCAAACAGCTGGGCAAGTATGGTCACTGGATGGTAAGGGTACAGCGGGCATGCAGTTAGTGGACAAAAAGCCGGTCTGTTCACAGGATGCTCCCAAAAGGGTACCACAGCTTTCCCCCTTGTTATTGGGATTTTAGTGGGGTTTCTGGATCAAGGGCCTTGCTGGGATAGGGTCAGCTATGCTTTGGCCTGGCAGTAGAGTCTGGAATCTTGCAAAGATGGATATGGAAAATCTGGATACGCAGGCGTTGGAAATTCAGGAGAGAGTCCCTGCCTCTGTCAGCCTCTCTTATATATAAGGCATGGTGACATCATAGGATTGTACGGTGTGGCAGGTTTAGGCTCGGCATGCCTCTGACAACTGGATCAGCCAGGGGTGATTGTTACCGCCTTGCTGTCAGCCGGTTGGGTTTCAGGGGCATGACATCAGATTTATGATGTGGGCTTTACAATGCAGAGGAACATCCCACAGTTACTTTAGCTAAATTCAGTCTTAACATAAATCACACATTTATACAGTTGTGGTACTCTAGCAAACTACATAAGCAGATCACATATTTCACACAGAGCATGGCAGTGCAATTCTCATGTTTGTAGGACTTTGTTTCGTCCGTCTAATAAGTTTTCGTCATTTTAGTGAAAACCGCTTCACCCAAAATCCCAAAATTTTAGGTGTGTGTACATATTATCATAGGGCATATTCCCATCAATTTTTAACGTTACATCATATGTACTTTCCCCATGATTCACATTCTCCTGGCGTTTGCGTCCCATACATGCTATGGACGGCCACGATAACTTGTTTAGAAGCCACGAAAATCACATTTAAACTGTACAACTTTGACATTACTGTGCTGTCCGGTTATAGAATTAACTGTCTTAAAAGTTTATTCATCAAATAGTATTTTGAGCCAAATGGGGCTGGCCTTTGTCCATCAACTGGGACCATTCTGTTCAGGCTACCAGCAAATGTCATCTTAGCCCAGGATTGTCATGGAGTTTTTCTTTGGAGCTCCTTGGTTTCAGTGGATAATTGTTGTCACTTCCAGAAGTCACACGTAGGTGTCCCAGAATCTATTGTCTCAAGCTGGAGCACAGGCACAAGTCTGACGAGCGTGTGAAATATCTTTCTCTTGGCCTATTCCGAGTTTCCAAGGGCACAATTAGCACAGAAGCGTCCCAGAATCTATTGTGGCTTCTTTTGGGCGGAAGGCCTCTCCTTTTGCTAGCAACCCCCAAAGCAGCAAACCTGTTTGGCTAGTTCCACAATGCAGCCAATACCTTATTTTTCTACATCAGAATCATGTCTGTTGAAACAAAAAATCACTTCTACTTTTTCACAGAACACCCCCCTGACATTTCTAAGCAAGGAAAGAGCTTTATTCAACATTGTACTTTTAAAACAGGCATTTTTCTTGTTTTGCAAAAACACATTTTGACACGTGGTGAATTCTGCTGGGATTTCCCTTTCAAATTCAGGTTTACCTCCCATCTGGATTTTAAATATTGTTTGTAGCCCTAGCCAGTTTCTTTTACACAACATTCTGTACAAGGCAAAGGTCCCTTGAAATGGTCATATGCACAGAGAGCTAGGGTTTCTTTTTGCAGGATTGATTTTTGACACTTTGTAGCCAAAAGTCAAGTGCTTATCCGTACAGCTGAATGTAAAGTTTCTGGTGACTTCCCAGACCATGCCTGACACAGCCTGCCATTCTGTGACAGTGCTCTCTTTTGCTGGCACAATCTGAATGTGGATGGGCACAGCTAGATCTCCTGGGATCCGAACTGTGTAAGGTTGAACAGATGAGAAAGAGCATCAGGGCACCATCATTATAAAGGCCAAATATTTCCTTTTTCAAGAGGGAATGTGGATCAAGCAGCACAACAGTGCTGCTTCTCAATTTTCTTCTTGGTGCATGAAAGAAACACCCTGGCAGGTTTTTTCCATGTGCCCCCTTGTTCCATCCTGCCCAATAGGTGCTTGGCAAGACAGTGCAGCCATCCTTTTGTAGCTGCAAACGCAGTTTTGATGCGGGGCAGTGGTGCTTAAAGGAGCCAGCACAGCCATTCTGCTGTCAACTGCTGGAGTGCAGCTTGGTGATGTATCCCACACAGCGCTTCCATAGTCCAGCTGCAGAGCACAGCTTTCCCTGCAGCGCTCTGTGTGCTTAGCGTGGGTATCTCTGCCTTCAGCACCTTCTGAAGCCAAGCGCAGGAAGCCACCTGGCCTCCGCGCTCAGATTAATGGCTCCATCGTTAACGGTTTAGCGATCCGGGGCAGGCCATCCATATAAAGCCCACATATTTACCGGTGCTGCACCGCACGATCAGGCACTCCCTGGGGTCATTTTGTCCCAAGACTGAGACCGCTATGCAGGAATTATTTGAAAAATAAATCTTGTGACATTAGGAGCTCAACCTCCTGGTGGCCATCTTGCTCGGTCTCTCGAGCGCCCTCCAAGTCAATTACATTTCTTTTCAAATTTGACTACACTTCTTCCGCAGCAATGACGGAGGCCGCGCTGCTTTTTCCCTCCCCCAGGTGGAAGACTTCAGTGCTATAATGCAGAAGCGAGGACGCTCCGCTTCTCTTCCCTACCCAATGTGGAAGATTGAACTTTAATTTCATTTTTTTGGATCACGTGTACTAGGCCGCCTTGCCTCTCTCCCTCCCTGGGAAGGAGAATTATGTATTTATTGTAGCAACAGGCCGCTGCTTCACCCGCTGCGTAGGAGCTTTAATCATTGTACTGCGGCTTTGCGCCTCTTGCAATGGTGGGCCGGGGCCCGTGCTGCTCCTTTCCTCCCCCACATGGGAGATTCCAATGAAAGCAGCTGCGAAGGTGGACCCACCCCTTTGTCTCTCCCCGAGGTGGGAGTCTGTTCCGGCAGGACAGCGGTATCGACATCAGTGTGCACACCACATTCCTCCCCCGGACAGGAGTAGACCTTTGCATCCCCGGATGTGGCTGGAGCCACCCCCCCTTCGTACTCCGTGATGTGGGGCTCCCATCTCAGGCTTGGAGGGCCGGCACCACATGCGGGTACCAGGGGGCTGAGCACCATGCTCTGGTGCCGGCACACATGCTGCCTGACAATTCGGCTCACCCTTTCCAAGAGCATCAAATCACCCACACCCCTGCACACCGGGGAGGCCAGCAGCAGCACATGGGCCTGGGTACCCTTGTCACCATTTGTTAGGGGGCTGGCATGTCCGGCCCCCATGTGCTGACGATGCCCTGGGCGGCAGGGTGGCCGGATAGGCCCATTCTGCAGGTGGAAGCCACGGTCTGCAACGACCACTCGCCCATGGGTGTCTTTCTGCAACTGCCAAGCGAAGCCCGGTCGACACCTTTTTATCTCGGTCACATGCTCATGCATGCACATGCGCGTACACACGTGACACCGCACAAGTCATGTGACCCAGAGGTGACATCACAACATGCTCTAGAGTTGTGGGTGTGATGGGCACCCTCCAGGGAAGCCTTAGTTTGGTATAGTGTTGTTTGTTTATTTGTAGAGCGCACCAATCCCTGAGGTCTCTGGGTGCTAAACTTCACCACTTTCTAAATAAATGTTCCTCTATATTGATTTCAGAGGGAATGGATGTATGCATTACTTGGGTTTTATATAGCATGGACCTGAAGGGACAAGGGCTGTAACACAGGGAGCTGCATGAAAAGGCTACAATGATAGGTCTGCTGCTAGAAGAACAGACTATTAAGGGTGCAGGATACAGAGGGTTACTTACACGCAGGAGATTCAGGTGGGTGGGGGCCGGAGAGACAGCCACAGTCTGACAGGTTCCGTATCCCCAGCTTTTTTCTGTACTGCTGGAAAGAGGGGGCAGTCTGATTTGAGGCCGAATTATGTTTCAACGTCCCAGTGCGTAGGGATATCCCATAACACCCGCCGGCAGCCTTCTCACTGAGTGGAGGGTTCAGAGTTACAGGGCTGTATTCTGGTGAGGTGGGAGTCCCCGTGCATGCTTCCTGCTGTGCACTGACATCAGAGGGGCGGCTGGCTGCTTGCCATTTAATCAGGAAATTAATCACACACCCTGACTGGCACAGAGCCACTACCTCTAAGAAGATAGGACCCATATATCTTTCAGAGACATCAGTGGCCTGGATAGAATGACTCGGTAGCCTGGATAGAGTGAGCATGCGAAGGCACACAGGCACCATTGTGGCCTGGATCGAGCGGGCACGCCAAGGCACGCAGACACCTCCGTGGCCTGAATAGAGTGAGAATGCCAAGGCACACAGGCATCTCGGTGGCCTGGATTGAGTGAGCATGCCAAGGCACACAGACACCTCCGTGTCCTGAATAGAGTGAGAATGCCAAGGCACACAGGCATCTCGGTGGCCTGGATTGAGTGAGCATGCCAAGGCACACATGCACCACTGTGGCCTGAATAGAGTGGGCACGCCAAGGCACACAGACACCTCCGTGGCCTAATAGAGTGAGAATGCCAAGGCACACAAGCATCTCGGTGGCTTGGATAGAGTGAGCAGGCCAAAGCACACAGGCACCACGGTGGCCTGGATAGAGTGGGCATGCCAAGGCACACAGGCACCTCGGTGGCCTGGATAGAGTGGGCATGCCAAGGCACACAGGCACCTCGTGGCCTGCAGAATGAGCATGCCAAGGCACACAAGCACCTCGGTGGCCTGGATAGAATGACTCGGTGGCCTGGATAGAGTGAGCATGCCAAGGCACCTAGACACCACCGCGGCCTGGATAGAGTGGGCATGCCAAGGCACCTAGACACCTCCGCGGGCTGGACCGAGTGAGCATACCAAGGCACACTGGCACCTTGGTGGCCTGGATAGAGTGGGCATGCCAAGGTACACAGGCACCTCGGTGGCACGGATAGAGTGAGCATGCCAAGGCACACAGGCACCTCGGTGGCCTGGATAGAGTGGGCGTGCCAAGGCACACAGGCACCTCGGTGGCCTGGATAGAGTGAGCATGCCAAGGCACACAGGCACCTCGGTGGCCTGCAGAATGAGCATGCCAAGGCACACAGGCACCTCGGTGGCCTGGATAGAATGAGCATGCCAAGGCACACAGGCACATCAGTGGCCTAGATAGAGTGAGCATGCCAAGGCACATGGGCACCTCGGTGGCCTGGATATAGTGAGCACGCCAAGGCACACAGGCACCTCGGTGGCCTCGATTGAGTGAGCATGCCAAGGCACACAGGCACCATTGTGGCATGGATAGAGTGGGCACGCCAAGGCACACAGACACCTCCGTGGCCTGAATAGTGAGAATGGCAAGGCACACAGGCATCTCGTGGCCTGGATAGAGTGAGCATGCCAAGGCACACAGGCACCTCGATGGCCTGCAGAGTGAGCAGGCCAAAGCACACAGGCACCACGGTGGCCTGGATAGAGTTGGCATGCCAAGGCACACAGGCACCTCGGTGGCCTGGATAGAGTGGGCATGCCAAGGCACACAGGCACCTCGTGGGTCTGCAGAATGAGCATGCCAAGGCACACAGGCACCTTGGTGGCCTGGATAGAATGTCTCGGTGGCCTGGATAGAGTGAGCATGCCAAGGCACCTAGGCACCTCCGCGGCCTGAACCGAGTGAGCATGCCAAGGCACACTGGCACCTCGGTGGCCTGGATAGAGTGGGCATGCCAAGGCACACAGGCGCCTCGGTGGCCTGGATAGAGTGAGCATGCCAAGGCACACAGGCACCTCGGTGGCCTGGATAGAGTGGGCGTGCCAAGGCACACAGGCACATCGGTGGCCTGCAGAATGAGCATGCCAAGGCACACAGGCACCTCGGTGGCCTGGATAGAGTGAGCATGCCAAGGCACACAGGCACCTCGGTGGCCTGGATAGAGTGAGCATGCCAAGGCACACAGGCACCTCGGGGGCCTGGATAGAGTGGGCATGCCAAGGCACACAGGCACCTCGATGGCCTGGATAGAGTGAGCATGCCAAAGGCACACAGGCAACTTGGTGGCCTGGATAGGGTGGGCGTGCCAAGGCACACAGGCACCTCGGTGGCCTGGATAGAGTGAGCATGCCAAGGCACACAGGCACCTCGGTGGCCTAGATAGAGTGAGCATGCCAAGGCACACAGGCACCTCGATGGCCTGCAGAGTGAGCAGGCCAAAGCACACAGGCACCACGGTGGCCTGGATAGAGTTGGCATGCCAAGGCACACAGGCACCTCGGTGGCCTGGATAGAGTGGGCATGCCAAGGCACACAGGCACCTCGTGGGTCTGCAGAATGAGCATGCCAAGGCACACAGGCACCTTGGTGGCCTGGATAGAATGTCTCGGTGGCCTGGATAGAGTGAGCATGCCAAGGCACCTAGGCACCTCCGCGGCCTGAACCGAGTGAGCATGCCAAGGCACACTGGCACCTCGGTGGCCTGGATAGAGTGGGCATGCCAAGGCACACAGGCGCCTCGGTGGCCTGGATAGAGTGAGCATGCCAAGGCACACAGGCACCTCGGTGGCCTGGATAGAGTGGGCGTGCCAAGGCACACAGGCACATCGGTGGCCTGCAGAATGAGCATGCCAAGGCACACAGGCACCTCGGTGGCCTGGATAGAGTGAGCATGCCAAGGCACACAGGCACCTCGGTGGCCTGGATAGAGTGAGCATGCCAAGGCACACAGGCACCTCGGGGGCCTGGATAGAGTGGGCATGCCAAGGCACACAGGCACCTCGATGGCCTGGATAGAGTGAGCATGCCAAAGGCACACAGGCAACTTGGTGGCCTGGATAGGGTGGGCGTGCCAAGGCACACAGGCACCTCGGTGGCCTGGATAGAGTGAGCATGCCAAGGCACACAGGCACCTCGGTGGCCTAGATAGAGTGAGCATGCCAAGGCACATGGGCACCTCGGTGGCCTTGCTAGAGTGAGCATGCCAAGGCACACAGGCACATCGGTGGCCTGCAGAATGAGCATGCCGAGGCACACAGGCACCTCGGTGGCCTGGATAGAGTGAGCATGCCAAGGCACACAGGCACCTCGGTGGCCTAGATAGAGTGAGCATACCAAGCCACATGGGCACCTCGGTGGCCTGGATAGAGTGAGCACGCCAAGGCACACAGGCACCTCGATGGCCTGCAGAGTGACCAGGCCAAAGCACAGAGGCACCACGGTAGCCTGGATAGAGTGGGCATGCCAAGGCACACAGGCACCACGGTGGCCTGGATAGAGTGAGCATGCCAAGGCACACAGACACCACGTTGGCCTGGATAGAGTGAACATACCAAGGCACTCTAGCACCTCGGTGGCCTGGATAGAGTGAGCATGCCAAGGCACACAGGCACCACGATGGCCTGGATAGAGTGAGCATGCCAAGGCACACAGGCACCTCGATGGCCTGGATAGAGGGAGCATGCCAAGGCAAACAGGCCCACGGTGGCCTGGATAGAGTGAGCATGCCAAGCCTTACAGGCACCTCGGTGCCTGGATAGAGTGAGCATGCCAAGCCACACAGGCACCTCCGTGGCCTGGATAGAGTTAGCACACCAAGGCACACAGACACCTCAGTGGCCTGGATAGAGTGAGCACGCCAAGGCACACAGGCACCTCGGTGGCCTGGATAGAGTGAGTACGCCAAGGCACACAGGCACCTCAGTGGGCTGGATAGTGTGAGAATGTCAAGGCACTCAGGCACCTCGGTGGCCTTGTTAAAGTGAGCATGCCAAGGCACATAGTGGCCTGGATAGAGTGAGCATGCCAAAGCACATAGGCACCTCCATGGCCTGGATAGAGTGGGCATGCCAAGGCACACTGGCACCTCGGTGGCCTGGACAGAGTGAGCAGGCCAAGGCACCTAGGCACCTCCGCGGCCTGGGTAGAGTGAGCATGCCAAGACACTCAGGCACCTCCATGGCCTGGTTAGAGTGAGCAGGCCAAGGCACACTGGCACCTCGGTGGCCTGGACAGAGTGAGCAGGCCAAGGCACCTAGGCACCTCCGCGGCCTGGGTAGAGTGAGCATGCCAAGACACTCAGGAACCTCCATGGCCTGGTTAGAGTGAGCACGCCAAGGCACACTGGCACCTCGGTGGCCTGGACAGAGTGAGCAGGCCAAGGCACCTAGGCACCTCCGCGGCCTGGGTAGAGTGAGCATGCCAAGACACTCAGGCACCTCCATGGCCTGGTTAGAGTGAGCACGCCAAGGCACCTAGGTACCTCAGCGGCCTGGATAGAGTGAGCATGCCAAGGCACACAGGCACCTCTGTGACCTGGATAGAGTGAACATGCCAAGACACACAGGCACCTCCGTGGCCTGGATAGAGTGAGCATGCCAAGGCACACAGGCACCTCCATGGCCTGGATAGAGTGGGCATGCCAAGGCACACTGGCACCTCGGTGGCCTGGACAGAGTGAGCAGGCCAAGGCACCTAGGCACCTCCGCGGCCTGGGTAGAGTGAGCATGCCAAGACACTCAGGCACCTCCATGGCCTGGTTAGAGTGAGCACGCCAAGGCACCTAGGTACCTCAGCGGCCTGGATAGAGTGAGCATGCCAAGGCACACAGGCACCTCCGTGACCTGGATAGAGTGAACATGCCAAGACACACAGGCACCTCCGTGGCCTGGATATAGTGAGCATGCCAAGGCACACAGGCACCTCCCTGGCCTGGATAGAGTGAGGATGCCAAGGCACTCAGGCACCTCCCTGGCCTGGATAAAGTGAGCATGCCAAGGAACCCAGGCACCTCATGGCCTGGATAGAGTGAGCATGCCAAGGAACCCAGGCACCTCGGTGTCCTGGCTAGAGTAAGCATGCCAAGGAACCCAGGCACCTTGGTGGCCTGGATAGAGTGAGCATGTCAACGAACCCAGGCACCTCCGTGGCCTGGATAGAGTGAGCATGCCAAGGCACACAGGTACCTTGGTGGCCTGGACCGAGTGAGCATGCCAAGGCACACAGGCACCTCCGTGGCCTGGATAGAGTAAAGCATGCCAAGGCACACAGGCACCTCAGTGGATTGGATAGAGTGAGGATGACACGGCCCACAGGCACCTCGGTGGCCTGGATAGAGAGGGCATGCCAAGGCTCACAGGCACCTCGGTGGCCTGGATAGAGGGAGCATGCCAAGGCACACAGGCACCTCGATGGCCTGGATAGAGTGAGCATGCCAAGGCACACAGGCACCTCGGTGGCCTGGATAGAGTGAGCACGCCCAGGCACACAGACACCTCGGTGGCCTGGATGCAGTGAGCATGCCAAGGCACACAGGCACCGTCTCATATGCATCTCGTCTCTAGTGGACTTCCGGTGGGCCCAGATGCAGGAGCAGTACATCTGTATTCATGTTGGCCATGTGGAGTGCACATGGATGGTCTCTTGATGCTGAAAATAACAGGCACTGCCATTAGACAGCTCAATTTCACCCATGCCATTGACATCAGAAACGTGAGTCACCCATGCGATTGACCAACAGTTTAGTCCAGTTGCTGAAGCGCACACTGAACCCGGTGAGCGATCTCACTGGCACACCGGTGAAAGGGACACGAACCTGGAGCACCAGAGATGCTGTGGCGAGCCGTGTGCGAGACAGACATGAAGCAAAAGTCTAGAAGTTCTTCATGTGACATTTGAGAACAATGAGCAGCTCTGGCCAGTGGTCAGGGCGTGGGGCAGGAGGGGCTTAGCGAGAAGTGAGAGGGCAGGGATGAAAGGGAGTATAGAAAGAGACCGGCAAAGAGAAGGATAAGGAGTGGCGACTGAAGGAGAGTGTGTGAGAAAAACAGACACTGGCGAAAGAGAGAGAGACAAAGGCAATGAAAGTTAAAGACGGCGATAGAGAGGGTGCGCGAGAACTGGCGAGTTAGAGGGGGTCAAAGAACACGCAGTTAGGTGCGCATCCAGAACCAGACACAATCAGCGGGACAGGAGAGCTCACAGGCAGGGAAGCACACAGATGCAAGAACACACACACTACAGGGACGTCATTTCTCCAAAATGCCAGGAGTAGCGGAAGTTAAATCACATGTCCCTTGACCTCTCATGACATCACAGGAAGTGATGTCATTTGACCCACCTCAAAGTGACATCACAGGAAGTGATGGACCACAACCTTTTACTGCTTGACAAAACAGGAAGTGGCATCACATAGCATTGTTCCTAAGTACACTATGAAAAATATGGTTACAATATTACTGTAATGTGATAAACATTTCATACAGGAATGGATCACTATATGTAGCTGCAAAAAAAAATGCTATACCTGCAACTTGTGAAAAGCAAAATACATAGCCCGAAATGGATGCTTATTCTACTCCAAATGCTTTTTGGAGTATTTTGTCTGCATTGTGAATTTGAGGTGTTTAAGAACAGACTAAGTCAGTGACTCACCCCCTGAAGTGTGCCTGAAATAAACCTTTAATGAGTCTAGCAATGATTGTATACAATTCCAGAAAGATAAATTATTTGTTATTCCTATTCTTTCTTATTTAGGTTCACTGCTCAAGTGTTACACTTGTGGACCCCCTGTTTTTTAAGCAGACTGAACCAAAAATCCAGCCGCACTAGAAATAAAGAGCCACATGGCATTGGCAACAGCCCAGAAGCTTCAAATTGTAAAGAAATTAAAAAAAAATGTTTAAAAGATTTTTTTTAGGGGTAGCAAGGGAGACCACAGGGGTAGCAAGGGAGGCCTCACGGGTAGCAAGGGAGACCACAGGGGTAGCAAGGGAGACCTCAGGGGTAGCAAGGGAGACCTCAGGGGTCGTAAATGCGACCGCTTGTGAACTCTAAATGACGTCCCTGCACACACACCAAGATATGCGCACACAGATAGAGGCACGTGAGATGCAGGTACACACACCAGTCACCAAATGCTGACACATGCACGAGGCACATGCGATACAGTCACACCCCCCAGATGCTGGCACGTGTACGTAGGAACATACTCGCGTGTGCGTGTCGCAGGCATGCGTTTATCGACGCCACTCATCCCTAGAGACCCCCAACTCCACTTGCCAGACTGATGTGCAACTGGGCATTGCTCCTTTGGCGAGGGCCAGAGAGTCAAAGGCTGACCTTGGACCCTCCTTAGTGGTCACCAACCCATAGAAAGCGCGTGTAACATGGCTGTTCAAACCAGCCAGACAGTGCACTTGATGGTAAAAGGAATTGTCTGAAAATGAAGGCCGACTGGCCTGTCGAGCCAGGCCGTCAAGCCTGGCAGCCCAATGTAGGCCTGCAGAGTATCCCAGTCAGGCCCCGCAGAGTAGCCCAGTTAGGGCCTACAGAGTAGCCCAGTCAAGGCCTACAGAGTAGCCCAGTCAAGGCCTGCAGAGTAGGCTTGGGGCAGAGGCCCTCCTTCGGATGACCCTGGTGTAACTGCAACAGTCGCACCACTACAGCTGCATTTCTGTTGCAACCCTGAGCTGGACCTTTCATCATGCAGAAGAAACGCACCTGTAGAGTAACTGGTGTAAATAGCTGGCAAATGGTCACGACCACTGACTGCGAAGGGGCACCCGCCAGCCAGTCCACCATCACCCGTGTGCAAGTATATCTCCCGCTGATGTCAGGCACATCCCGTCAGGCTGGGTGAAAAAAGCCCTATGTCCACATGCAGCATTCCCTGTGCTCCCCCACTGTCTCTTGTCGTGTGTGCTCTCCCCCAACCTACACCAGTGTTTTAAATGGGTCGGTCCTACCCAGCCCTCAGTACCTGCACTTCTTTTTTTGGAACATTTTTGTACCTGCACCTCTCAACGCCTGATAGAGAGTACTGGTACTCAACTATGCTGCAGGTGAAAATGAAAGCTTTTCATTTCACTTTATTGCAACTTAAAGGACTAAGCTTCTGTAGCCTTTCCTTGGGAAAGCAGTACCCTCTACTTCCTCCTCGCTCCACCACCTGCAGTGCCCATAACATCTCCTTCAGTGCCCACCCTGCAGAACAAAAGGCGAGACAATCGTGCATCACTGTGCTCTGAGCACACTGGCATGGACTGCTGTTTCGCTAAGTGGGCTTCGCCTGTTACCATTGGTGTCCTTTGATGGAGCCGGGATTGAGTTGGAAAGCCTGGGAAGCTACTTTTTAAATATATTTCTTTGTTATTAGCAGTGCCTATTCTAATATGTTTATGTAATTGGACTTATGATGGAACGTTTTCGACTGGCACGCAGCTCCAGTTACCTACCCAATTTCTTATTAGGCAAGGAATCGAGCAATAATAACACTCCCCTTCTAAAGCCTAGTTTACAGGTATGATGTCTACTAGTTTGATCTGCAAAAAAAGAAAGTCTCACTGGGTATAGATATTCAAACTTAGCACAATGCATAACAACAAACTGGAAGTTTGTGTGAAAGGATCCCAGATACACTGCTTTACCAAAGTGTGTGATCCTTGGCACATAATTTGATCTAACTGGGCATTGCCTGCAAACAACAGGGTCTGCCTAAAAGGGACCTGTGCCCAAGGTGCTGCGGTGAAACGGCCAGCACCAAAAGCACTGCACCGGAATGTCTGGCTTTGTAGCTTGGTGAGTACCTGCACTTATGTTTTTTCCATTTATTCATTTTTTTATTTTACTTACTTTTTTATTTATCGTGCCATAGCTAACACTTATAAAGATAAGACATATCATCAGAATAAAAACTCAGACTTTACAAATAAACATACATACTGCACTTTCTACATTAATAACCTAACAAATCAACACCAGCAAATCTATAATTAAAAAAAAATATAAAAACTGAAACAGGGCGTCAAAAAAAAGAAGCATCAAAACACCACTTTTTTCTGAAAGAGTATGTCTTTCCATTTAAAGCACTGGCCTGACCCAGCACCCCCTTGCGTTCACTGACACAGTCAGTACCATGTCCTGTGTTGTGTTGTACCAGTTCTTCGTTGCTGGTGCGACATATTATTCTTGCCGGAGTAACAGCTTCTTACTACATCCGTCCGAGTCACAGTTAAGCATGTATTGAATGTGTTGGCAAACAATCACTCAGTTTCATGGCGAATTTTCTGTTAGTTAATTGTAGGTTTCCTTGTCGCTTGACCAAAGATACACTGCTGTGTTTGCCCAACAGTAATAGTACAGCTTAAAGATAGATCCTTAGAATGCATGCGCTAAGGAAAGCCGAGATATAGACATTTCCAGTATTTTGTTTATTTCTCCTTATACAAGCCCTGAAATAAGGATCTGTGCTGAGGAACGTATAAACAAATTAAGCTACATCTCAAACAGGGTTAGTCTGTCAACATTGGCAGATTACATTGATCCTTACTTTACAATCTCTATATAATTTTACAGACTTTTTGGTTATATATATGGTTTTATTTTATTTTCAGAACATTCAACAAATACACAAACACTACTTATCTCCTGAGGATCCACATATAGTGGTGAAACCCGTGTAGAGGTGTTTGCTTAAACTTTGATCAATCTACGGAACTTTATATTGAACAATATACATTCTAAGAAAACACTCATTTTGATGAATATAATGCAATGATTATTTGAAAATACAATGTCAATATCTTGCCTTTACTTAGCGCATGCATTCTAAATATCTACTTTTAAGCCACAGTTAAGCATGTGCAGTAAAGTTTGCCTTATGCATTGTCCCAGTGTGAGCCATTCACTAAGGTTGCCAAATGGCCACAGCCCAGGGGGGTGCAGTTCTCCTGATACAGTTCTTTCCATTTTCCATCAACCGCATTCTGGGACTTGTAGTCTTCGATCACCTCATGACTAATTTAAAAGTAAAAGCAAAGACCAGGACTGGAACAGAGGGAACTTCAGTAAGAAAGATGGTGCTTGCCATCTCTGTTGACTTTAACAGCTGTCAACGTGCTCGCCTACCGCACTGTTTCTGAAGGAGGAGTGCTTTGAACATATGGCTTGAGTTCCATTCATGAGCCAGCTGTATGCCACCAGAGCCCTTGCATGTGTTCCTTCTTGCTGTGTGACATGCGCTTCTGCCACACGTGATGGCACTGTGCAGCATGCAGGTGCGGACAGAGAAAGTGTCCAGACAGCAGCTGGCTCTGGGGAAGGGCGAGCGCGCGAGTGAGTGGCGGGTCAGCACCAGTCTATATTGCTTTCTTTGTCACTTCCAGAAGGATCGATTGCCCTGCGAGTTCCACACAGCAGCACACAGCCGCCCATGTTCCCTGAAGCACAGGCAGAGTCTGACCATTACAAAAGGTCAGACATGCCCAGGTCCTCCGACAGACCACAGGCTGGTTTGACGCCCTGGGCGGGAGCCTCACGTAGCATTGAAAACAGATAAAGCAGAACACATTGCAGTACATAGCAGAACAGACATTGACAGACACAGACCGCCTGGTGCATGTAGTCTGAACACTGCTCTTCCAGCCGCATCCTCACAGGCACTACTTTTCACCAGCTCTGTCTTTGCTCTTACATTATACATGCTGTGAAAGTCTTTTTAATAATCATGTGATTATAATCATTAAAGGAATAGTTCACTCAAAAATGTTATTGGTTTAAAAGATGGGCCATGATCAAATATATATAAAAAATATTCATTAAGAAAGTTCCTATGTAAACTTTTGAGCAAATGAGGCTCAAAGTCACGCATTTCAAGCACTAGGAGGCATCTATTTTGTCAAATGGATGAGCCTCCTGTGCTTGTGTTAATCTCTGCCCTTGCTGCACTAATCAAGCAACAGCCAGCCAGCTGTAATAAACAAAAGCTACCAGCAGGTGGCTTTTGCTTCATTATTGCCGGAGAGCAGAGATTAACACAAGCTGCTGCTGGTAAATGCTTTAAATTTCATTCTTTTTTAAAAGCACTGCAAAATAGATGCTGCGGTTTTCTTTCTAAGTTAGAAAGAAAACCGCAGCATTTATAAGGTTGTATTAATATTTGCTGTGGCTTCAGCTTTGAGTCTCCTGGGCTCCCCCGACCTGGGGGCTCAAAGCTGAAGCCACAGCAACATAAATACAATGTTGTTGTATTTAAATATACTGCTGTTTTCTTTCTATGTTTCCCTGGCTCCTATGGAGCAACGTAAAAAGAAAACTGCAGCATTTACAAATACAACAACGTTGTATTTCTGACTACGGCGGCTTCAGCTTTGAGTCTCCTGGGCTCCCCCAACCCGTGGGAGCCCAGGAGACTCAAAGCTAAAGCCACAGCAATTATAAATACAACGTTGTTGTATTTAAAAATGCTACGGTTTTCTTTCTACGTTTCCCCGGGATCCTCCGAGCCGGTGGAGCACGAGAAACGTAGAAAGAAAACCGCAGCATTTACAAATACAACAACGTTGTATTTCTGACTATGGCGGCTTCAGCTTTGAGTCTCCTGGGAGTCTCCTGGAGACTCAAAGCTGAAGCCGCAGCAGTCAGAAATACAACGTTGTTGTGTTTGTAAATACTGCAGCATTTACAAATACAACAACGTTCTCATAAGCGAAAGCCGCTGCAGTCAGAAATACAACGTTGTTGTATTTGTAAATGCTGCGGTTTTCTTTCTACGTTTCCCGGAGCCCGGGAAACATAGAAAGAAAACCGCAGCATTTACAAATACAACGACGTTGTATTTCTGACTGCAGCGGCTACAACGTTGTTGTATTTATGATTTCCGTGGTTTTCCAACCACAGCAATCACAAATACAACAACAGTGTATTTATAATTGCTGTGCCTTTGCTTTTTGCCTTTCATTTTACGTTTTCTGTGCTTCCCTGGGCTTGGGGAGCACCGAAAACGTAAAATGAAAGGGGAGGCAGCCTCCTCCATGTACAGCTGTGCTCTGGCTGCAGTAAGCAAAAGCTCCCAGTAGGGGGCTTTTGCTGTGTTTAGTGCCGCCAGGTCAGAGCTTAACATGAGCTGAGGAGGCTGCCTGAAATGTCAAAATAGATGCTATAATGGAAACTTTACATAGGAACTTTCTTTAAAAATATGTTTAATGTATGTTTTTGATTATTACCCATCTTTTGGGACAATAACATTTTTGAGTGAACTATTCCTTTAAGATGTGCCTACTGGCATGACTGTTCATTTGAGAAGTTCTTCTCTTTCATCTATGCCACACACGCGCATCTTTACCAATTGAGTTTTTGAAAAATACTTATCTTACACAATGACAACCTTACCTAAACAAAAGTTATGGTGCGCCGAACACGCACAGCTTTTCACTATAAACACGAGGGTCGACCTTTTGGGTTTGACATGGCTTGGGGGAGGGTAATCGCAGTGCTTTAAGTGGGCCGGGGCCAGCCGGGGCCAAGCCCCGGCAGGCTCCAAAATCTTGTTTTGAGGCGGGGCCCTGCTGGGGCCATCTGCCACGGCAGTCCCAGCCACTACATGACAAGGATTTATTTCTAAAGCGTAAAGCTCTCTCTCTTGTGCAAGAGCTTCATCCTTCAGAAAAAAATGTCTTTCATCCGTAATGGTGGCGCTGCACCTGTGAGGCAAGAGATGCCACCATTATGGATAGAAACGTGAGGCCGCCGGAAGCAGAGGCCTTGTTTTCTAAATCCAGAGGCTCCAGTGCATTCGCAGGAGTTTGTCTTTAGGAAAAAGGCCTCAGCTTCCAGCGGCTTCACCCTTTCAGCCTTAATGGTGATGCTGCCCCTCCCCAGCTGGCGAGGGGCAGCGTCACCATTAAGGCTGAATAGGCAGGCGCTGTCCCCTGCCAGGTAAGCCTATAGAAAATCAATGCAGAGATCAGCACCCTCTCCCCCAGAGGGAGAGGGTGCTGATCTCTACAAAAGGCTACCTGGCAGGGGTGCCAGTAGCCCATTGAGCAGGGACCGCCAAGGGGCGTGGACTAATAAGCCAGCGGGTGATCCCCTACCATTAGGCCACGCCCCTTGTCGAGCCCTGGCTCATTTTTGCAGTGCCACTAAGGCAATGGGTAATCGCATGGTGTATCTGTGGAGTGCGGGACTCTTTTTGGGGGAGGGTGTGGTTCGGGGGCCAACTGCCAGAACCACTCCACGCTGGGCAGAGCCATTCCACCCAGAAACCATAGAACCCGAGAGAGAGCGACGCCGAAGCCAGGTTCCGAATGAGCTATAGGGCAGTTTCCAAGGGCCTCTCCACAGTGCCCGTGTGGGCCTGTTTTCTGTGCCTGTGTGCCCCCCATATAATCACTTAATGCATGATGCTGTCAGCCAGCGTGTTAGTGGCTCAATGTTACTATTAAAAATGCACCATCGGTCGTACATTGTCTCCAAATGTGCCCTGAGGTTCTGCTCTCGCAGTTCAGCGCATATCTGAATCACTTCATTTAGTTTTGGCCATTAGGTAGAGATGAAAGTGCTTCCTTTGAGGCCAAACTATTGACATGGGAAGTGGCCGCATCTCACTCTTGTCAGTGTTGTTTAGCTATTTGCCCATCGATCGACTACCCAGAACCACACTAGTCTCTAAGGCCATTCCCACCCGCTCCCTGCCCCCCCCCACCCAAAACATCTCGTTCAACTTGCTCTGTGCTTTCTGAGCAGCCTTCTGAGAAGGGATGGCTTAATTGCAGCTATATCCCATCGCCTGATGTAATATAACTGTCTTAACCAAGTGTGCCTCCCGCCTCCTTGATTCATAAGGATTATGTGTGTCCTTACATCTGTTTCTTACACCGAATTTCAGTTACACACACGCATTGTCAAAGCCAGCAACTTTGGCTCATGTAAAGGCATGAGATATAGATATGCCAGGCAATGCTAAATTATGCCCAGGTACCATTGGCCATCTTATGGCCAGGCCACACCATTAGGGAAATGTGTGTCCCATGCCTATACAAAAGCCAAACCTGTTGGATTTCTCAATACTTGTTTTCCTTGGGCGCCCAACCTTTTTCTATGCCCAGGCCGACCCTGCTCAGCTCAGCTACTAAAAGAAAGAAATAGCATGGCCCTTGTGAAGTGAGCTGACAGCGCCCTCTCCTGAGAGCCACGTCTGGGCCTGAAGCAACACAGTGCAGACGCGGGAGGTTTCTGTGGAGAGCCTGGCTCTGTCGTGAGGGCGAAATTAACTGACAAGAACCGCCCTCGTGTCCGTCTAGACTAGAGTGTGGGTCAGGGATAGTGTAGCACGGGGGAGTGGGGGAGGTAGGTGGTGACGAAGGGGAGAGGGTGTCATTCATTTTTTTGACGGGTTGGATCATGCCCCACTGCCAAACAATCCTAACTTGAAAGCCTGCAGGTTTGGTGTAAATATGAGTTAGCATAAATTCCAGTCAACTCACCCTCATTTTGAGGGAGTCGTTCACCTAATGTCACTCTCCCAGCCATTCAATGCCTTCAATAGACTTCAAAGGCATTCCCTTCCAGCAAACCTTCATTGCCCCTACGGTGTTCTTCTCCCAATTGACTTCCAAATAATCACCTTCCAAATGATTTGACTTCCTCCTCCTTGTAAACCTTCCTTCCCCTTCCGGAAGGGTGTGACCCTACAGGCGGATTCCTGGGTATTGTGGTAGAACATTGAATCAGTTCCGGTTCAAGGTGCTCATGCCTGGTATTATTTCTCCGGGTTAGAGTTCACTTCCTTATTCCTATGGCCTGGTGGGTATGATCATCTCCACAGAACCCTCATAATATGTTAGTGCACCATTGGGCTGTCACTGACTTTGTTGCCGGTCTCAAGTAGAACTCGCAGCTGCCTCTCTTCATGACTATGGCGATCATTTTTCGTCAAAAGGAGTGTCCATTCCTGACTGCTGAATGTCCACTACACCACGAAAACTGTGCCACAACAGTTGCTTACTCTGTCTTTGCCATATGGGCTTGGCAAAGCTCCCCGGTGATGCCCACATCTGCGCTCAAGGCTTTCAGGGGTCTCTGCCTTTTTCTCTGTTGGGGGAAAGGAGGTCTCCTTTTGAGCGGGTGTTGCTTTTTAGATAGCCACCGAACCAGTGGGCTCCCTAATAAATTGGCTTAATGTCCAGCAGCTGCACTTCGATAGGGCTGACCCAGGGTGCCAAACCGTTCCAGTGCCTTCACTGGTACCAAGCAGCACATCACTGGACTCTGCCTTGGCACATGCCACTGGTGTAATTTTACAGAAATTATGACGGGGTACACATTGACATCACAGCCCTCTCTACCAATTGTCCCTTGTTGTACTGAAGTACATTAATGCCCCCCATGGCATGGAAACTCTGCAGTATGCTCGTGTCTTCATTGTGCTGTTATTATACCTGGCGGGAGGAAGGAGGGCAACCATGGCCCTCTATTGCCACAGTGTTTGACCCGGCGCCTGCGCTCAGAATGCACTGACACCTGTGGTTCCTGATTCAAGAACGAAGGCACAGCCATTTTGGAACCTGCTGCACCCTAGTCCTCTGCCCTCTTGCCACCACCAAGAGGGAAATGGAGGCCTAAAGTGGGTTGTGATTAAGGTCAGAATGGCCAGTCATGCTGGTTTTGGTGAACAATCGCGGTTTTCACAACGCATTTCCCTTGTCCTGACAATCTTCTGGAAAATAGTGAAATATTGCGATTTTTCTGAAAAGGATGATTGGGGTGGAACAGAAGGGAAGAACCTGTAGGATGGATAGTGTTGGGTTGCCGGGGGAGCAACTTGATGTGGCGGCGGGGCCCGTGCCTTGTCTCCCCCCTGTCACTGTTTATTGAACGGTCACTCTCAACCCAGGGAGTTCCTTTCCCCCACCCCAAGGAAGGTGGCGCACAACAAAGCGCTTAGCAGAATTCAACTTTAGTGAGGCCTCCAACCTATATAGTTCCACTCAGCAGATACCCTCTGTTCTACCAATAAGCTAGGAACCAGGTCGGATATAGTCATTATATATATATATATATATATATATATATATATATATATATATATTTATTTACATTTTACTACAATGAAGAATAAACCAATACCAAGGACAGCCACTAACTCCGTGGCACAACACAATAATCACAAATACAAATTACTGGCATCCATTGACTGACATGTATTTCTTAATAGACTTTCAGTTGCCACAACCAACACAGGTTGAATTTGAAGATTTTAAATCAAAACACACATAGGATTTCTTTGCATATAAACAGATAGGAAATGTAAACACACAGTGATGGCTTGGGTTATCACAATGCTCTTTTCTCTCAGCAACCCCCACCCCCAAGCATCAGATATATATGACCCCTTAATTTGAAAGCAAGGTATAGTGAATGAGAATATAATGGGAATTTTGTTTGGGCTTTTTATTTGAAAGACAAGGTTTGGGAAAATGAACTCAGTGGGAAAATTGTTTGGGGGAACACACATTCAAATGAAATGCAGGGTTTGGGGAATCTGGAATGAATGGGAAAATTAATTTGGGACAATTCGTTTTTACAGGGAATGCAGGGTGTTGGGATTTTCATTTTGGGGACACTAGCACATTCAACTTAGCAGAAGGGTTACCCAATTACATTAAAGACTAGAGTCATTCATTATACACTGGGATAATCTTTGTCAATTTCGAATTTTGACACAAAACAACAACCCATTGTAGCTGACCCTATGGGAATTAATTAAATTACATTTTTAGTTAAATAAGCTAAGGGTATAATGCTTTTACCCCCCTTCCCACTAATGAAAGAGCACCCACTAATGAAAAGGGATGGGTTAAAACAGACAGCTTCTCCTCACACTTTTGGTTAAAACGGATATGGTGTTTTTTCTCTAAGGGAATTAATTAAGTGATATTTGTTGTCAAATATGGTCAGGGTCTGCACAGTTTTGCCACTCCCCCACCCACAAATGGAAAGGGATTAAGGCATTTAGGTCCCCACACAATTGATAGCTTTAGGATATATATATACTTGCATGGGAGATCGCTGTTCATAGCTGAGGAGGCCAGCCATATTGTATACCCTTTTTCAGGAATAGGTAGGCATCTCACACCTCTAGTCTCTGTTCACAGCAAGGTCCCTCTAGCCAGATTTTAGGGCTCGCTCTCAGAATGAACTCCCAGCTTCCAGGCAAAAGCCACAGCAAGTGTCCCAGGGTCTCCTGTCTATCTGCTCTCCTGGGTGTCGGCCTTCCTTTCATCAGCTCTATGTTGTTGTCAGTCTGCTCTTCCCCTTTTTCCCCTTCTGTCCCTTTTACATTGAAAACTGATATCATATAGCGCTGATGACACATATTATGAATATTCCCTCGCTATGGATTGGACATCTCTCTTTCGCCCCCTCCCACTAATCTGCCCACTGCCAGGTGATAGGGCAAAGAGTTTAGAGCTCTGTATTATGGATAATGTGGAGGAGGAAGATGCCTCATTTAAAAATTACATGTTTGTGCATTTTTTTACACAAAATCTCACTACATGGCAGCTACCTTCATGTATCAGATAACTGCATGAACATATATATTTTTGAATTCTACATTTTATGGTGAATCGGAGAATACTAATTTTATTTTGGCACCACCTTCCTGGGAGGAGCTATTGTTTTTTGTGATTTTCTCCTGAGCCAAAATAGTGTAAAATATGCCACTTCACAATTCAAACATTAAATTCACAATCTATCACTTCGCCAACTTTCGTATTCCTCTGAATTATGAGAAGGCCAGGATCATGGTTTTCTTCCGAACTCAAATTCTATACATCACACATGGTTAATATTCACAGGGAACTGACAGACATTTTATGCCCCTTTTAATATGAGTCCTGGATGAGCTCCCTGGGATGCATGATTCTCTTTTTATTCAAGTAAGGGTGCCCAATGTTAATCAATAGCAATGCATACCTATGGACAGTCCTAGTTTCATAGTCCCAACAAAGCCCCTCTTGAGTTTCATTTCTCCCTATTCACATGTGACAGAACATCTGTTTATCAGTAGAGGCCTGTTTCTACACTGTGTTTGAAGATCCATTAAGGCTCTGAGATGCCATTTATTGGGGTTGTGTTAGCCCTTAACAGTTATTTCAGTTGGCCGGCTTATCTGCAACCTCCACAATTCTGATCTAATTCTTTATATTTCTTTGCATTTTAAACTGAAAACAAGGCCGGTTTTCCTAATAGGCCTCAGCCAAAGGTCTGGCAGTCACAGTTCCAGATACAAGGCAGTTCAGTGGGGGGAAGCAGCAGCTACTTAAATGCATACATTTGAGAATGATAGTGTTTTAAATTGAAAAGATGTGTTTTAACATGCAACATTTGGTATTTCACCTGGGCCCGTTGTTCATAACTACAATCATCCCTTAATACAATATTTGACAGATATAAGTTCACCTTTGGTATTATTCACCCATAGGCCACAGTTAGCACAGCAAACTATTGTTCACTTCTACAACAAGTAGGCCTTTCCATTTAAATGCCAGTTTATTTGTGGAAAGTAAGTGTCTTTCTCAGTGTCAAATAAAATATTTCACTTGGCTTCACTTTTTAAATATAAGGCACAATTCCTCCTTTTATTTCTCAAATGCACTGCATTTCAATGTATCTTTTCCCATGTGTACTGCTGCAGTTTTGAATCTGTCAAAATTAGCATTTTCTCAGTTGACAGTCAGCATCTACAGCACCACATGTCTTTTTGGAATCCATTGGACGCAGTTAGCAATATTACAGTCTGAGGCACACTCTCCTTCTGCTGAGTGCCTCTCCATTTTGACAAAGTTGAGCGAGGCCCATTTTCGTTCCCTCACTAGACTTCATGTTGGAAAAGAAGTGTTTTGGACAGGCCTGCATATTCCAATAGGTATCAACATCACCCAGCTTTATTCTTATAATGGGGCCTTGCATGGCCTCTCAATCTCTGTCACTCTGGGCTGTATTTTCACAGGTGTCAAGTTTCTGCTTCATAGGAATGGGGCAGGCTGCAGTCATGGGCCACGCCATGTCAGGCTCCCCCTCTTGGAAGTGAACTATGTGCATAAACGCTCTGGGCTCTCCGGCAGCGGTAGCCTGTGCACTCATGGGACCTTGTGTTCTGACCATCACCAGCAGTGGCGACAGTTTCTTTCAGTTATCTGGGGCGGCTGCTCGACGCAGCCTGCACCGGGGATGCCGGCAACAGGTCGGGGCATGGCTGCATTCCCCTGCGGACATGTGCAACCTCTCCCTCCCCCCATGGGGAAGCAAGCTTAACCACGCTGGCAGCGTGGGGGGGAACTGCCCAATCGCCTTGTGGGATTGGGATCTGCTCCTGCCAATCCCATCCTTGTTGTCAGTTGTGGGGTTGCCAGGGCACTGGCAAGGGTGGTGGCGGGGCTGGGCATAGCCCAGTTTAGGATCCGCTCCTAGCCCGCGTTAATTCACAACGGGGCACAAGGATCAGCAGTATCCCAAATATAGAATGCCGGGGAGACCAGCCTTCAGTGGACAGGGGCGTGTGGTGTAGACCCTCTACCTGTAAGGTGGCTCTGGCACAGCACCAAAAAACACACTCGAGGCAGGAGTCTGATTGTATTGACTGGCACACGGGTAGCCGTGTGTCCCTTTTATTGATACCATCACATGGTATGCCACGTGTCACCTCCACGTGAGACCGCACAGGCCCTGGGAGAGGCCTTAAGTCATAACAGAGAGAGTAAGGAATATTTAGTATTAGCTGGCAATAGCAGTCAGTAGGTCAGAGTGCGGAACTTAATGTCCCTGAGGGAAGCAAAGGCCTGCAAGGAAGGCTAAGGGTGACTAATGGTGGCCATTGCCCACCCTGAAGGTGCTAAAGCTTTAGCACACAGTGCAAGGGTAAAGGAAGCCATACGAGTGAAGTTAAGAGGAAATGCCTCAGGCAGCACTGCCGCAGTACCAGGTGAATACGGTATCCAGTGTTGTTCCCGAATACAAAACAACAAATTAAATGTTACCGAAAAAATACCAAAAACGAAATATATAAGGGGTTAGGGTAAAGGGTTAAAAGGTGTGGGAAGTAGTTCAGAGTTGGGTTGGAAGCGTGGGGAAATGGGGGGGATGGGACAAATAGTGACCGGAATTCCTAGTAGCAGATTGTCCGAGCCACGTCAAATCTTCTGAAAATGGTGCTAGAAGGTGAAAAAATGAAGCAAAGGAGTCGTACGAGTGGTAGTGTGTATGCAAACCAAGTGTGCCAATGGTGCTCCCTGTTTGCGCCATCCGCATTTATCGCCTTTAGTTCCCACGAGTACTGCTAGAAAAAGTTTGAAATGTTCAAAATACTCTTGAAATGGACGCAATAAAACTGAAATGACTGAGAGGGAGACGCCAAAACGCAAGACAACCCTGATATACCTATCATGTTAGTCTTTCGGGTCTGTCACGTCTATTTCACATCTGACCCTTTGATGTCTTTCTTCCATGTTTGTTGTATTGATTTCGTAGCACCGTCGACGTCTATACCTGTCCTAGCCTTGCATGCAAACTGCAGGAATTCTCTCTCAGTGTAGAGATGCCCTGCCACAGCCGGTGCTCAGGACTAGAGGTGTGTGGAATTAGCGCAGGCAAAGCAGAATTGGTGAAATGTGCCTCCGCTTTGCCGTTTGAAAAGAGTTTGTCCACATTTCGGCACTTGTTGTCAAATTTCGTTTTTTGAGCGAACTTTCAGCCAACTAGAGTATGAAAACGTGTCACAGCCTGCACTTTCCGGCAAAAATAAGAAGTTTCGGCAAAGCACGACATTTAGGGTAGACATTTTTTTCATAATGGCCAACTGACCACCACGGACAAAATCGGCAAAAAGGGTGGACAGACTATTCCTAGAATTCGCCAATTTCCCAGCAGAGTGAATTTCGTCCATTTCAACTACCCCAACACGGGATTTGCTGCGGCCACATTCAAAATAACCACCAAAGGACGCTTTGCGTATGGGGGGGCATGAGAAGAACCGCAGGGTGTGCTTAGTGTTGCGGTTGAGCCTGGTATGAAAGGGAGATGTTGTGATGGTTGTGTCAGGGTATTAAAGGGAGATGTTGTACTATAGTCTTGTCTTGTTATGTCACTGGCCTGCAGTGCTTGATGTCAGAATGTTGATGCATGAATGCAGCTCAGGAGAATGTTGGGTGGATCTGTGAGTGAATGCTCTGAGTGTGTCAGTTGGGGGCCAGAGCTGGAGTGTGAAGGATGGCCGGTGGGTCTGCTCTATAACTATAGCCTGTCTCATGCCCACTGTGCCACTGTATATACCTACAAGAGAAACTGGATTGATGTACATTTGTACTTATGTAAATAAAGCTACCTGGAACAAACCCCATGACTCCACAGCCGGTCTGTGTTTCGAGTCCCAGCTTTATTACCACTAAATATACTTCATAACAATTAAGTAGATCAAAGGCTGCTTTTCTTATGGGGAAACTGTCATGAAATATTGTACTTTAAATCACTGAATTACTTACCTGTGGAACCAAGAGGAACACTCACAGACTTAAGAGTTAAAGGGCCCCAATAATGAGCCTTGCACTTGGCCCCCGAGGGCTGCCATGTTTCCCAGAGAAGAAAAGATGTAAAGAAGGAAAGAAAATATGTAGCTAGGAAAGAAGGAAATAGGGACAAAGAAAGGTGGAAAGGGGGGAAATGGAAAGCAAAAGTGGAATGAAGACGAAAAGAAAGATGGGAAGACAATAAGAAGGAAATGTAAAGATAGATGAAGGACATAAATAAAAGAAATATTACAGGAAACAAGATGGCTAGAAAGAAGGAAAGGAAGAATACAAGAAAAATGAAAGAAGAAGGACATAAGGGAGCAAAGAAGGAAATAAGATGGAATGAAGTAATGGAGGATTACACAAGAGACAAAAAAGAAAAAAGAATAAATGAAAGGGAAAAATGGAATGAGAAAGAAAAACAAAGGAAAGAGACAAGGAAAGATGGAAACGAAGGAAGGAAAAGAAGAAAATTAGAAAATCGTGAATAAGAACTACATATATAAAATGATGGAAGAAAAGAGAAAATAAACAAAGATAGAAAGAAGTAAAGAGGGTGAACATATCCTTGCAGTATAGCCTTATATGTACACTTGTGTGAATGTATCAGTTTCATAATAGTAGCATTGCTCCTCATAGGTAATAAATGCTTCCTTTAGTGAAGTCCATTATTGGTATGTTGGGACAGTAGCCATTGAGTCAGACGGTTGTAGAAAGTGTCCTGCCGTAATTAGGTAAATGTAGTATTGATACTTTGTGTCAGGATCCATGGAACCATATAAGGCAGGGGGGCAGATGGCAGCCCCCAGAAACCAACTGGAAGGCTCATTTTTTGGGGCTATTTAACATTATTTTACAAGTCTATTAGCGTTCTCCAAGGTGCCACTGGCCATTACTAGTATGTTTTAAAATGTATTAGTTGATGGAAATCCCCCCTTTTAGATACTAAAGGATGATCTCTATCCCTCCCCCTTTTCCTAGACAAACTAGCCCACCATTAGTCCGCCTCAATCCTCTTCCACTCACAGACAAAACACCAGGCCTCTTGGCCAAACTTTTTCCAAAGCTTTTTTGGTGTGTGCACACATAACAGCACATACAATCCGTCTGACAAGTCAGGGGTGGGGAGGACACAACCTCCGACTGTTTTACGCGATCATACGTTTCGGATCCCACCACTGCTCACCCAGGAGGTGGAGTTGCCATTATATTCCATGATCCCTGCCTCTCTTAACGTTAGCATTGAACACCGTTTGATTCCACTGTCGATGTCATCCACTTCCATTGTGCATTTTCTGACTGTTTACCCTTCTCGGCCGCCTTCCGATCCATTATTTTCCGAGGCGTCGTCTGATTTTGTTTCTGATCTACAATTGAACCATGCTGGTTTGAGTATCATTGGTGATTTTACTGTTTGGCCTGGTGACCCTTCAGATTCCCATGCAACCGAACAAATCACCACTCTGGCAGAGTTCTAGCTACAAGTTGGAATTGAAAGCTGAACATGAGGGCTTTCTTTAGTTTGTGCTCCTAAAAACCTATTAGACTAAAGAGTAGACAATTTGGAAAAGGAAATTAAACATGAGTTTTCTTCTTTGCTTTGTGCTCGTAAAAAACGATAAAGAAATGAGACGAGTCTTGTGTGTCTACGAACATGATGTAAATCAAAGCATACTAACCCCCAGTCACACATGTCTTGTTTTGGAAAACGTGTGTGTATGAGCAGTGAAGTGTAATAACCAACGTTTTTTTAAAGATTTTTTAGGAATTTTTCAGTATTGTTAATGAATGTTTGATGTTGGCTGGACAAGCCATCGTTTCAAGGCTTTTCAACATACACTATGAAATAAATAAACATTGGTTTAAGAACAAATAAGTGACATGATCCGAGTTGGGTTCGCATTCTCCCTTGAGCTGAAGGCACCAGTAACAGCTGACAGCTTTGCAATTTGGATTGTGTGAACGTTTGTGCATATCCAAAAACTAAGGGAGGGGTAAGCAGTCTCCCACAGATAGATATTTGTCTAAAACATTCCACATTTGAGTCTGGTCCCCCGATAAAAGAATAGATCAGTGGAAGAAGCCAGTAGATGCAGAGTTTCAGCTTCACCAACAAGTTCACGCCCCTACCCACAATGAAAGACAGACTCCTGATTTGATTTTTGCCGATAGGAAACCTCTGCGAGTGCATCATCCTGCGCTGCCTGTGGTCTGATCAGGCCGTGTGATCATTCCTTTCACCTTATCTCTCAAATGTCGATAGTGGATAGACCGATACACGTACCCCCGCGTCCCTGGAGTCAAGTAGACCTGTCTATGCTATGTACACGTATTATAAACCATTTTGTGCAATCTTCTTCGATGACTGAATCCGATACTCTGGTTTCCCTTCAAGAGCCATTTTCAGTGGTTGCTGATGAGGTGGCACCACTGAAATAAGGGGGGAAAAGGTGAAAGCTTTCGGAGCCCTGTTATACGGCTTCTCTTTGCCCGCTCTAACTTTTGTGTGAACAAGCCAACTGTGCTTGGCGCTCAGCGTACTCACCTGCGGATGACATTTTCTTGAAAGACTGTTGCCTTAAATATCACAAAGCTATTCAAGAAACTAAAACAGTGTACTTTACTAACCGGATTTCAGGGGCTGTTAGTCAACCAAAAGGGTTGCCTGCTGTGGTCAGGGAGATGTCATCGCTTAGCTCACGTTCTGCATCCGTCCCCTCCTCTCAGGTTTTCTGTGACTCTCTTTCTAGTTTTTTTAATCAGAAGTTTGCTATTATTTGGAACAACATTCCTGTTTCTGAAAGAGACAGGGCTACCCTGCTGTCCACTCAGACGCCTCCGCATTGTGATGCATCTTTTTCAGCTTTCTGCGCAACTACTGAGGACCACGTTTGGAAAATCGTATCACTACCAAGATCTACTTTACCTCTCGATCCTATTCCATTGAAGGTCTTAAGGGGTATTCGGCGAGAATCAGTTCCAACTCTTAGCAAGTCTCTGACCCACTCCCTGAGTCAGGGTTCAATCCCCATAGTTCTTAAGCCCTCTTTTAAAAAAGCCTGCCTTGGATCCGGCACTCCCAGCAAATTTTAGACCAGTTTCACTTCTCATGTTTCTTATGAAAGTGTTAGCAGCCATAGTTACTTCTCAAAGACATTTTCTAGAGGATGTTTTGATCTTGGACCCTTTTCAGTCGGGTTTTCACTCGTCTGTGGGCACGGAATCGGGACTAGTGTTGGTTATCCATGACCTCACCAGGATGTTGGATGGGGTTGAGGTTGGATTTTTGATTCTGCTGGACTTGTCTGCAGCTTTTGACACCATCGAACATTCCACCCCCTGTCTTACCCTGGTGAAGTCGGAGTTTTTGAAACTGTGCTATGTTGGTTTAGGACCTTTCTTCTGAATGGCATGCAGACACTTTCTCCTCATCCGTTTAGGTCTACTCCAACCACCCTTACTTATGGAATACCTCAGGTTTTGGAAATTTCTCTGCTACTTTTTAATGTTTATGTTCGCCCTTTGCCAGTCTTATTTCGAATCCAAAGGATGCCACCTTGCGTTTGAGGGGTGGCCTGGTAGACATAGGGGAAAATATGGACACAAATTGGCTGAAATTGAATGGGGACAAGATAGGGGTTTTGCTGGTTGGACCACCTGCAGCCCGTTCACTCGGGTCTGCCAAATTCTGGCCTTCCTTTCTTGGGTCATTACCTACTTCCATTCACTCTGTAAAGAATCTGGGGGCAAACAAACATGTCTGCCTCCCTTTCTCCTGATTTGCAAGTCAACGCCAGATGCAGCACAGGCCACTTTAAACTTAGAACACTAAAACAGTTTATTCACGACATTCCCCAGGTTTTTCAGGGACCTGCGGTAGCTTAGGCAGCATTAGGGATGATAGACTAGTGTAATGCCACCCTGTTGGCCCAGACGAAAAATATCATTTGCGCAGGCTTCAAATCCTGCAAGTGTCTGTGGCCCGGTTGGTGGCTGGGTTACCTAAGTACGCTCACGTCTCTATGGTGCTCCACAAACTCCACTGGTTGCCTGGTGAGAGTAGAGTCAGGTTTAACGCTTTCTGCTTGACCAATCTATCCCTATATGGACAGAGCGCTCTGTATCTTCAAGAGAAGTTTATACCTAATAAGCAAACCAAGGACTAATCTCCAACTTCTCTGTGCCCCTAGGTTTCCGGAAAGCAACTGCGGGTGGTCAGGCCGTTTCAGTAGCAGATCCTACCCTTTGGAACACTCTCCCTCTATCTTTGAGATCATTTCAAGACCACTTTAAGTTAAGTTCCAGAGAGCCCTCAAGACCTTTCTCTCCCCTGCTTAGATAGGACTAGAAATGAGTGCATCGGTTATTTCTGTTGCTATATTGCAAGCAGGGGATTTTATTTTATTTTCTTTCCCCCTTCTTGGGTTTCTTCGTCTCTTTCTCCCCCGAAGACATAGCGCCAAGATAGCCTTAGGTGACAGACAGTGCGCTTTATAAATATTCTGTAACATAACATAACATATGTCATGTGTGATGCCTTCAGCCAAGTAAACAGCACTTTGCAGGCTGGGACTTTTTTGGATTACCCTTCTACTGGGAAAAGATAACCGACATGTCCCAGAGTGTAAGTGTTTTTGTGTTACTGACGAGGGAACACAACTGCCTTCTGGTGTCCCATAACTAGCAGTGTTTTCTTGGCCGCCTTCCGCTATTTTTGCTGTGTTTTCTTGGCAGCACGCAGCTATTTTTAGCTCGTGCGCTCCTGCGGGTCTGAAATAACCCAGAAGGCCCTGGGTAAACAGAGCCGTGTGCAGCAGAGGAAGTCTCTCTCTGATTAGGGAGCTGTTAACCAGTTAGTCCACTTCCGGCCGCGTGGTGTTTATTAAAATGATGCCATTCAGTGGCACCGCAGCCCTGCCTTCTTCCAATGCCCTCTGCTTAAGGAGGGGAAGAGTGTGTTACTCGTGCAGGGCGCTCAGGTTGTAGCCCAGCGAGCTGAGAGGGCCCTTTGTTCGGGGCAGTCTCGGCCTCACACGCCCTGGCCTCCTGCCAGCTTGGAAGAACACCGCTCCCTCAAACTCTCACAGTTTTGTTGAAGTTCCACAGACATTACAACGGATTATATGTGATATTACCGATGCAAATTTCACAGCGGTACATTGCACCGCAACCAAAATGCAGAGGAAACACAGAATTTTATTTTTTAATTTTATTTCGGGGGGGAGTCCCCTCAAACCCACTGTTTTTCTAACCTTATAACCCTCACCCCAAACCATGTTAACCCCTTACCCCACTACAATATATATATTTATTTAAAATGTTTGGTATTTTTTCTGTATTTTTTACTTTGGTAAAGCTTACCACTCAGATTTTTGTTCCGTAAAATGACTGGATACCATTACGTCGATGGTCCAACTTGAACTTCTCATTCAAATGTTGTTACCTAACTGAGATTCATACATTTGCATGGTATCCACGGACTCTGCCGGCTCAGAAAGAGAAAGGGGTGGGTCAGGTTCATCGGGAGAGAGGGAACCTGCAAGGGCGATTTGCTGTTGTGTTGATGTATGCAGAAGGAAAGAACTTGTTGCACTCGGGTCCAGAGGTTGAAGTGGGTGGGCGCTAAAGGGTACAGTGTCCCTCCACTTTTGGTTTAAAATAAAAATAAACACTGTTCCCTTACTTTTTCTGACAGTGAGAACTGTTCCTGGGCGGCAGATGAATGGCAAGTCCATGTTCTTCGCTGCCCGGCTACTCAGGATTCGGCCTTGGCCCTCCCGGATCGTTTGTAACGTCACATCCTGCTGAGCCATCTTGCAGATTTTGGCTTGCTGTCTTCATTTCAGTAGCCTGCTTGGGGCATAAAGCCCATTCCCGCGCTGCCACATAGAGTGGATAGGGGTTGGGTGGGGAGCGGCACGGACGAGGTGAGACAGCAGGGAACATAGTTCCTCTAGTCTTTTTGGTACACTTCGACCTCTACTCAGGTTTTTTTCTATATAGTATAGAGGTCCTTGAGGGCATCATCGAATTGCCAAAGTGCTAGGATGCACTTACAAGGATTGTGATATGCAAGTTGATTGTAGAAGTGTAGAGATTTTAACAGGAGGGTGGGGTTATACAATTGCTGTGTGCGAGTGACTTAGTTTGTATATGGTCTGTGCATTTTGCGTCATATTACATTTGCTTCTGTGGATTTGTAACTGTGCATTTGCATTGTTTTTTGTAAACTGGGGCAAGCACCCACACTTTCCTCCATTTTAGTTTTTTCTATACCCCCACACTTTTTACTAGCATCTGTTTTGCTTGCTTTCTGAAAATGAGCAAAATCAGTGTAAATGCACATATGCAAATGTACTGCTGCAAATGAATAAAGGTGCAAGTGCATTGATGTAGAGACACGCCCCCTTTTCAGCATAATAGAGGTTTAACATATCATCAGCGGGAGGTTAGTTGAAGGCCCGATGGGCAACTTTGAGCATCCTTCTGATGTAGGGGTGTAGGAGTTGCCCTTGCGTCTCTGTAGTGGTGCCCTTGAGCTAAAGTACTTGTGAGGAGAGGTCCTAAGGCACCCAGGAGTCATGTGGCAATGGGCAATGTGAAATAACTGGTCCTAGACGAGTGTGCGGCACACAGGGAGGAGTGGAAGACACAGGCAGTATGGAGCAGTGGGTACCAAGTAGTCCTTGGTGAAGAACAGTTCCGGTGGAGAGTTCAGAGTATGGATTCCCTAGTAGGGATTCATATGGATTCCCTAGTATGGATTCCCTAGGACAGCCAAGCACTGCAGGAATGATTGGGAGAGCCATAGCAGAAAAAGATAACTTTTTGACTAAACACAGGCGTCAAATGCTGGTCAGAGCGTCCAACTGAGGACCACTTCAGAGTTATGATAATGCTTCGTTCTGGTAATCATAGGTGGCGATACACACGATTGCGTCACTGTAGCGCGGTGCAATGTCTGGAAAAGGTAAGCTTTGGATGTATCTAGGGTGGGCACCCGACCTCCAACTCACCGACGTGCAGTTTCCCAATTATTTTACCCCTTCTCACCAGTACCTTTATGCGGGGGCCCCCTCACCATCTGGTTTTCTCCTGCTGCCTATCTCCCACACACTGTACACCTTTACCCAACAACCCATTCTTGTTTTATGTGAATTTTGTTAATTGAACTAATTGTTTTTTTTCGGGACTGTTACATCAAAATGCAATTTGTTAAGATGCTGTCGGTTAAGCAGCAGCATCTCGTTCAGATAGCTACAGAAAGTCGTTTGAGCATCAGTGTATCGCAAGGTCTGTGCCAGTGTCTTGCGAGACAGTCTGTCACCATCAAACGCACCGTTCCATTGGCGAGGCAGACAGGGCACTGTCAAGAGGCACTGGGTTACACTTTGTACGTTCTGTACTGAGAGAAATTCCCTCTGCTTGCTTTTCCTTGGTAGTCCCTGCCTGCCCCCATTGGCCTGTCTCTTTTTGGTTTCCAATTCTGGATTACATGTGGTCACGGGTTATTTCAACAATGTGTGTACTCAGTAGAGCTCCCACAATCTTGTTAATTTGATCAAACTTGGGGTTTCACTCTAAGTCTCCAGGGGTAATCCAGGCGTTGAGCCTTGTTCACTTTCTCTCAGCTTCATCACACTGAGGAGGCCCAACAAGGCCGAAACACGTGCCCGGGATTGCTGATGTTCAGAGGCGAATTGCCTAGCATTTCAGAGCTGGACTGCCCTTTTGGGTGGTAACAGACTGATATGCAAATATTTCTGTTCTGTGAAGGGCCGGTGAGCTTAAACGTGGTTGTCCGCCTCTCCCTTCTGAGTGGAAGAATTTCCATAGAACAGGTTATTAGGACCATGTTCGTTCTCAGTAGAGGGGCTGTCACGCTCTTGTTCATTTGGAAATGCTATCTGGTTCTAGAGCAGAAGGCTTCTGGAATGGATGGTGTGACGCTGAGGCAGAGGAGTCAAAGTTCTGCAACTCCCCCCTCGAGTAGAGGGCTGGCAGGGTGTGTGGAGCCTCATTTCAGTGTGTGAGGTCATGGCAACAAATCCCGGGGAATGGGGACGATAGGGTATCCAGTGATTTTAGCGAATACAAAATAGTGAATTAATTTTGTAACTAATAAAATACCAAAAAATATACTTGGGGGTGGGCTAAGGGGCTAAATCTGGTGAGCAGGGGGATGAGTGGGATTTTAAAAAAGGGGAACCTGTGGATTGGGGGCTGGCAGGGTGTGTGGAGCCTCATTTCAGTGTGTGAGGTCATGGCAACAAATCCCGGGGAATGGGGACGATAGGGTATCCAGTGATTTTAGCGAATACAAAATAGTGAATTAATTTTGTAACTAATAAAATACCAAAAAATATACTTAGGGGTGGGCTAAGGGGCTAAATCTGGTGGGCAGGGGGTTGAGTGGGATTTTAAAAAAGGGGAACCTGTGGATTGGGGGGGACCCCCATCCCAACATCCCAGTATTGTTTTTCACTATTTACGTTTCGGTAAAAGTTGATTCTTATTTTTGTATGTGTTTACATCACATAGATCCGGAGGAGAGCTGTGTGCCGAGTCTTGCCCTGCTTGTACCTGCTGCTGCTCACAAACCCAGTCTGTGCTTGTACGGAACCAGCTCCTCAGACTGCTTCAAATCCTACTTCTAACCGCTCTGCTCTGGGATTAATAAATACCCACTAAAAGGAACAGGGGTGTCAGTGTTTGGTTGCTAACTGCAGCCAGGCGGATGGAGCCCTTGTGCATCCGGGTCGGGGAGCGCAGTGAGGTCACCCTACATGTTGACACTACTGTGAAAAGTACACAGCACCTTTTGCGCGAACATCCTGCCAGTTAAACAATGTAACATCACAAGCTGCACGAACAGAAAACAATAGCCTCTCTTGAGGCGTAAGAGCAGGGGAGTTGCTAGGTCTGGAAAAGACCCGGGGCTAAGCTGATGTCGGAACTGTTGGGACTGGGGGCTAGCTAGTCTTTTGGCTGTAGCTCCTGAGATTCTATCCGGGGCTACAACCAAAAGATCAGGGGCGTTAGCCCCCTTGCCCCCCCCCTAGCAACGCCCCTGCGTAAGAGGTAGTATGTTTTACCAGTATAGTCAAATCATTGTCCAACCCATTGCAAACATGGACTAGTCTAGCCAATAAAAGTTAAGCTGCAGCAATAAACATATAAGCACACATTTTATGGGCATAACTGAAAATGTGATGGAGCAAGAAGTGTATCCTTTCCCTGCACCGTCAATGTAGCCATGCACAAGAGACACATTGACAGCATGCACGCAACACACCCCTAAACACCACGCTAATGGCAAAGAGCACACAGAATTACCACTGGGCGTTGGACTAAACAGGTCTGACCGAGAGCAAAGACAGGCATTTCAAACCTGAACCTTATACATACATACCCACAAATACACATACACCGTGCACACTTCATGCAATCAGACATGCACTACCATCAGCCAAGGCACAGCCGAGGATCCTAGCTGACTGCGGGCACAGCAAAGCTCTGCTGCATCTGACAATGACCACGAGCATCCCACCGTCCCTGCGCCATGCTATCATGCCAACTTCCAACACACACCCCGTCCTCCATCGCTGCAGGCACAGTAGCCTTGAGCAAGAACACCAAGGCCCTACAGGCGCCACCACACACGTCTCGACATGGAAACACAGAAGTGCAGGTGCTCACTATCACAGAGTACCTGCTTACTGTGGGGAAGCGCTGGTCCTCCATCTTTAAAAGTATTATCTTCCTGCTTAGAAGTGCCGGTACTATGTCTTTCAAATACAATAAGTGCAGGTACTCGGGGCCAGCAGGTACCTGCCCACTTAAAGCACTGCCACCGTGGCCATAGGTTCATGCACATTTCAGAAGACCACAGCACACGTGGCAGATGTTTCCTGTGGATGAATGTCCATGTGGGCTGTTTCTAGTTGAGAGATATCAATGCTGTCTAAGGCAGATTCTGACTTCAACTTCTGTAATCCTAAAGCTCTGTGACTGAAGCTCTTGAATGTAGCCCCCTCCCCCTCTCCCCCATTTTTGTTTGGGCGATTAGGTGGTGCTTAGGCCACCTATAAGCCGAAACAATTGCATTAGAGTAGGAGTACAGATAGGGAGAAATGGCATATGAGGAGGGACACAAAGCTTCAAGGTGTTGGGTTATTTGACCAGCCATTGACTGCCCATGGCCATGCTAATCTCTATCACCAGTCCCACCCGTTTCCTGCCCTTCCCTGCCCAAAACACCTCCTCATGGGAAGTCATCAATCTTGCTTTATCAAGCCTCCCCATCAAACTTTGCACTTGAAGTGTCTGCCAGTGTTTTTTCAAAGCAGTCTTCTGAGAGTTAAGGACTTAAGTGGAGCTGTAAACTCGCTACTGGTGTAATACAAATGCCTTAATTGGGTCACCCTTCAGCCACCTGATTTATAAGCACTATGCATGTCCTTCACTGAAGTCCTGTTAAAAATAAGCATTGGCAAAGCCAACAGTTTTGGCTTGTGTATAAGTATTATGCATGTGTCAGGCACTGCTATTAGATGCCCAGATACTCACAACATTTTCTCAACTGTACCAACAATGGCAAGTTAATACCACTATTGCAGTGCCTGGCAAATGTCTTTCCCATGCCTACACAAAGCCTAAACTGTTGGCATTGCCAATGCTTGTTTTTCTTTCCAAGGGATACAGCAGGTTATCGCTTTTCACTAGCAGACAGGATGCGACATCTATCACACTCGAGCCTAGGATGAACCTCTATGTAACAGACAGATCATCAAGCTGTGGTATTGTTTGTGCCTGGTTACTAAGAAGGGGTTGTGAAACGTAGATGCTTCCAGAATAACTTTTCTCTCACACGTTCACAGGGAAATACATTGGCATTGCCACACTGGCTTTATCCAGGTAATATAAGCAAAGTACTATCTTAATCAGTCCTAGAGAGGGTACAACGTCGTTCTATCGCCAAGCTTTTTTTCTCAGAGTTTTTTTGCCAAGAATGTTCAGCTGAAAAAACTCATAGAACAATATGGGTGGGTGGGTAAAGGGATATATGAGCTGGTGGGTGTGGGGAATAGGGACTATATAATATCGAAAGGAGGGGTTGGAGGAGGGAACCCCCACAAATAAAAAAGAAAACAATACAATGAGTTTTTCCAGCTGAAAATATTCAGCAAAAAAACTGCGGAAAAAAACCTGTTGATCTAAGAACATAGAACCCTAGAGAGCTGGATGATCGCCAGTGGTGCCGCCCATCCACTCTCCAGCTAGCCAGCCAAGCCTGAGACATCTTCTGTTAAAATATGTCCACAGCCTGTGTGATTAGGAACAGGTATCGTGACATATGTGATGACAGTCTCTGGTACCCGCCGGCTTAACTTTGAAGGAGTTTTAGACCACGAATGATAGCAATCCTGCTGCAGCTGAGTTTGAGGATGCTCGTGGAACTGGGCTCAGATGGACATATGCCACTGCACGTCACATTTTATGACTACACCTGGCATGTGATGAGAGCATAGGATGGCAGGGCTGTGGCTACTGTGATGCTCTGAGACAAGGCCATGCATGTGGTACTGCCACTATACAGCCCATCTCACAATACATCTCGGTGATGCAAAGCTTTGAATCCCTGCCTCCTGCTCCATCAGTCCAGCGGCTTCTGCCTTCTCCGTGTCTTACTTCCTCGATTTGAACCATTCTGGCCTGCGGCTCTGTGCTCCTCTAGTGTCTTGATCACCCTGACTACCAGCCACATCTTTCTATGATATGGTGCATTGTGCGGGGGTCACTGAGCAAGAATCCATCGAGTGGACATTTTGTGAACACGGCGGCCAGTATGGCTCCGTTGGCAGGTATCCATCGAGTGGACATTTTGTGAACATGGCGGCCTGTCTGGGTCCATTGACAGGGATCCATCGAGTAGACATTTTGTGAACACGGTGGCCAGTATGGTTCCGTTGGCAGGGATCCATCGAGTGGACATTTTGTGAACATAGCGCCCAGTCTGGCTCAGTTGGCAGGGATCCATCGAGTGGACATTTTGTGATCAGGGCAGTCAGTCTGGCTCCGTTGGCAGGGATCCATCGAGTGGACATTTTGTGAACATAGCGCCCAGTCTGGCTCAGTTGGCAGGGATCCATCGAGTGGACATTTTGTGATCATGGCAGTCAGTCTGGCCCCCTTGGCAGGGATACATCGAGTGGACATTTTGTGAACATAGCGGCCAGTCTGGCTCCGTTGGCAGGGATCCATCGAGTGGGCATTTTGTGAACATGGCGGCCAGTCCGGCTCAGCTGGATACCAAAGAGAGAGATTGGTCATGGGCTGTTGTCGGCAGACGTCCCAGAGAGGTTGCGAGGAGTGAAGGCAGTGTTCCACTGCTTTTATTTTTTACTGTTAACAGTTCCACTACTTTTTGCAACCATTTTCACCATTCCGGATCTGTTCCTTGTGAAGTTAAAGCACATTTCTCCACTTTAAGCAGCATGGCTGCAACTCTTGAAAAATGTGTTGCACGTTGCTCCCCGCTCAGGTCACAGTTCCACTACTTTTGTGGTACACTTCCCCCACTGAGTGAAGGTGCCTGCAGCACCTTTGCTCGCTGCTCCATAGGGAACCAAGCTGCACCTCACTGAGGAGGCCTAACAAGGCCGAAACATGTCTGGGGTTGCTTGTGTTTCTGTGCAGAGGGGACCTGGATTAGCAGTTCGGGCAAGGCTGTTCCCATTGGTGTCAGTACTTGACTGATTTGCATATGGCTGGACCACCTTTGCAATGGCACCGACGGGCTAAAAAACTGTGGTGTGGATGGCTGCCCAGAGCAATGCCATTAGTTCAGATTCATTTGAAACCTTCCACCCATCACTTTTTTGGTTCTGGAGGGTGCACGCTGCACCCGGATGCAGACGTGTGGTGTGTCATGCGGAACCATAGCAATCCTATCTCGGCCAACCACAGCCACCGCTATTGATCTTTGCCTGCATCAAATTAAATCAGCAGTGAGTAACACATTCATTATAATAGACTTACAGAGTGAGCAAATCTCTCTTGTGCCTGGATGCCACAACAAAAAGATGCAGAACCTCTGTAGGTGCTAAGCAGCCCTAAGCTATTGAATGCCTACTAGCCACTAAAATAGTTTATTTTGTGCAATGTAAAGCAAACATTTTTCACACCCCCAGCCGGTTCATGGATTGGTGAACAAAAGGTTCACATCGGCTGGTCACCTATCTTGGGCAATCTCTTGACCTGTAATGCACCACACGCTGCAAAGTGTGAAAGTAACAATATCTCCTGCCACAATGATGAGGCGCTGGCACTTTCTGCAGTTAGCTACGGAAGGATGTGTTTCCGCCATGAAAAAATGGGGTACCTCGTGCCACAAGCTATGGGAGGCTCCCCTTTCAGAGATGTATCAAAGCAAGCAGTGTCGCCTACCAAAAGTACTGAGGGACTCTTCTTTTTTCCTAGCACAAGCACAATAGCCTCCCCTGCAGGGTTGCAGCATCACTCTGATACCGAAGGTCTGGTGCTGCATCAAAACCTGGTAAATTGTGTCTGTTGGTGGCGGTGGCGGTGGAGGGGGGGGATAAGATTTTGGATTGTGTGCGAAGAGTTTGGCGGTGTGGGAGACGGCAGGGTAGACCTCTGGGCAAAATGAGCAGGGATTCTGGCCTCTGCAACAAACAGTTCATGACAAACGTCTTGACCTGCCTTGATGGCCAAAGGTCTCAACAGGCCATTGAATGCAGCATCTTAGCATGTCCTCAAATTCAAGCTGCCCTTACACTGAACCTTAACTCTGTGCCTCCCATAAGCCTTAGCAGGTTATGGGAATGTCCGATATTCCACACCACCCCTTTCCCTAAGCTGCCAACTCAGACATGCTTGTTTTTTCCTCAAGGTTTACAATGTATTTGAGACGGAGAGAGGTGGCATTGGAAGCAAGACAAATTGGGCCTGTGTGCAAATGGCCAGCTAAAGGAATGCAGGGTTGCAGGTTGTTCTGTCTTGCAAGACCTACCCCCGCCTTCCCGCGACCATCTGACTCCCCTCTAAGATCTCCTAGCACCTTACACTACACATACAAACCCCACCAGAGGCCTAGCCATTAGCTCATCAACACTAACCGAGACAACTAAGCTCTCCTGTCACACTCTCACATCGGCGACTAACCAGACCGAAAGCGCTGTAGCTTATCCGAACTTCGGCTGTTCCCTATGGATAGCATATTCCCAAGTGTCTCCGCCATCCCCACAAAAAGCAGATTGGCCTTCAGGAACCTAGCCCATCAACACCTACCTCTCCCACTGTCCCACCAATGAACCCCACTTCCTTTTTTCTTACAGAGCCCAGCGCAGCGCGGGCACTATACAAGACCAGTTACATTACATTGCATGCATTGAGACACACAGCATCTCTTGCCATGATTAGTTTTGATGGTTGGTAGAAGCTCTGGTAGCTATTCATGAGAGGAGAGCCAGGTTGGGGCATTCAGGGCACTTTTAACATGGGGGCGTTTAAAATGGCCGAACAGGCCTGTTTGATGGGTCCTATCCTCCCAGAGCCATCTTCCAGTCACTGTTAAGCACACTTAACTGTGCCCCATTACGGCTCGTCATATGGATCTAGTCTGGGGCTGTGTCATGTGCTTATCCAGCCAAGGGCTCTGCTCAAGCACATCCATTGACTAAATACATGCATTGACGCCGCATTCGAGGTTAGTGCACCCCCTCCAAAGAACGTCTCGCCCCCAGTAAAGAATTATCTTTTCCTGGCATCTTCAGCCTTAGGCTTTTCCGACCTGCCCTCGCCAACACGACAGCCTAGGCACCCCTCACCGTTCCCACTGACCGACTAATGCAAGCCCGCATAACCCATTTTTTACAGAGCCACGCACAGAGGCCAACATTGGCAGAAGACCGCAATACAAGACTACTTTCCCTTCCCTTCCCTATCTATACATATTTCTCATTCTGGTGTTCAAATGTGAACACACTGCCCTGCCTTCCTCTGAGCTCACTGTCCTATGCCGCTAGACATTCACCTCCCATCCCAATTCTATTGCTGCTTGAAAACCCTGCTGCACCACCTCAAAGCTCACCCACCTCCCACCACTGGCATCCTCAATATCTAACACCGTCTACATGGACCTCCCAGCTACCACTCTGTGCAGCTTCCTGGCAATAGATAACTTTTCAAGAGCGGTATTAATAAACATTGCACTAGTGCAAGTGCAATTCGCACTAGTGCAAAATTGTCCATAGTGCAAAAAACATTGTTTCAAAGTGTATTTGTACCAGCGCAATGTTTTTCCGCAGTCCTAGCCCTTTGCTATGGTGCAGAAATGTACTGAAAGAATGCTTGTTTGCACTAGGGCAATGCTTGCTTGGTGCTGATTGCAGTTGCCGGATTGCAAACCGTCTGTAATATGGTCCCATTACTCCACTGCGCACAACTGACCTAATAGGTGCAAAATCCACACTTTACCCTCGATTACCACTTTGAGAAAGACCCACAAAACATACCCTGCTCTCCTCCCGTGCTACCTCTTGTCAATCCTAATCGTCCTATCCTATCAAGGAAATATTTTGTAACTTCTTTTTCACCTCTCACTTTTTCAAACTTAGAACCATGTAAGGTTCTGCGAAAGTACCTTGGTTAGGGCCAGAACTTAACTGAAATTCAAATAAAATTAAATAAATAAACACAAATGAACCTTGAATACTTAGTGCCATTGCACATTTTAACATTGATTATACAGCTGTTACTGTTTGCATGTGTTTTATTTATTTGTTTAAATTTTGTTGATTTATAATTTGCTAACTTCAATAGCATTCACTCTGTGGCACCTGTATTGAGTCACTCTACCACTTGGCTCCCAATTTCACATTTTTGCTGTCATCGGCTGATCTCCTCTTCTGTGGAACTTTATAGGGCCTCTTTCTGACTGGGACATGCAACAAAGATGCTAACCTAAATTAAAAATATGTTCTGTCTCTCATTCGTGCCCCTAATGCAACGATCTGAAGTTCATATTCGCGTTAGCGTAGATCGATGGCGAAATAAGGGCTACTTTATTTTGTTCATGGGTTCACCACGTTTGGTAACATAGGCGGACCAGCAGGCTTATTTCTGCAAGGTTGTGGATCTTTGGTTAGTTGGAACACAGCGAAAATTAAATTATTACCCAATGATAAAAGGGACTGTCCAGTCAAGGCTGTATACAAATAGCTACTTTATTTTTATCACGACTGTTCTAGCACACTACAAAATACAACCCACCCTGTAAAGGAATGCAGAGGACAGACAGTTTCAAGAAGGAAAGGGGATGCACTCTGGATACTGACAGGAGGGTAGTCGATAAAGCAATTAATCACAATAGTTCTGGCCGAAGGGAGCAATGGGTCATAAAATGTCACTAGGGGCCTTCGGAAATGGACCATGGGGACAGAACCACAATGTACCTTGTGCTTGTAGAAAGTATTGGTGCTTGACATGCTTGAGTCAGTTTCAGGGCGCTTTGCAGGTTCTGCGACACGAGTTCAAGATGGGAGATAAATGCAGGTGTCAGGCACCAGGCAGTTCGCAGAGTGAGGCTGGATGGACAGCTGCAGACTGGCCTACACAGTGACTCAGGGTCAGGAGAATCGTCTCAGTGCTGGCTGGTGGTTCTGAAGCACTGGTCGAGGCATCTCGGACGGTGTGAGCGACTGCGGCGTGTCAGCGGTGCAGTCGGTTGCAGCAAAAGGGGCTCTACTGGCTCGAAAATGTCCTTTAAGGCAGACACCGGTTGATCCTTGCCGATGCACTCCTCCTAGCTTCTTCACTGGGCTTGTGTCATCCTTTAAGGTGGACAGCCCAAAGAGAGTGTTGCAGGCAACAACTTTGTCCTTGGTTTGGTTCAGAGACTCTCTGGCACTTCCCAACTAGGACACTTGTTTGCAGAGCCTAGCAGGGCACACTTTGTGCTGTCTGAGTACCGATTCTGGAGCTGCTGCAGGGTCCTCTGGATTCAGTATCTCCCTCTGTTCCCTGGGAGATGTTTAGGGGAGGGAGACTGTATCTTCATCCAGGGTCCAAATGAGTTCTTCTGGTTACTTCTTGCAAAGTCTTCAGATGATCTGCCCAAAAGATGGGCTCAGCCTTCTTTTAAAGCCAAATGGGCCACAGTGATTGGTATAGGCTAAGGCTACCTTAATGAACCAATCCTGGGTCCCCATTAACAATCCTCTGTATGCCCGAGGTCATAACCAGAGTGTTTTGTAAAATAAAAGGTAAATGGGTGAAAACATGTGATATTAAGTCCCACCCATCTTCCTGTCTGTTGTGGATCAAAGAGTCTCTCTGGTTAATTGAGCTCTATGTAGTTCCCGATTAAAGCAGCAGGTCTCTTTTGAAGCTGCGTCCAGACTAGACTTTGGTCGCCACCAAACCACATACTCGTACCTTCTGAATGGCGTCCCCTTGTGGGGATGACTACTGTAAACAGCTGTACCAGACATGTCAGTTTACTGCCCTTGATACTGAGAGGCGGGAGCTGGCTTCAGGTTGACACAGTGTATATCAAAGGTTGTTGGGGTTTTCCTGTCCTTTGCTAGTCCTGCGACCAGGCCTTCCGTGGGTCTGTATGATTTACTCTGATTAGTGTGCAAGGCTGCCATCAGCATCTAACAAAGGAAAGGGCCGATTCCATGGAGATTTTGTTAGTTAATTAGATTGGCCATGGCAGCAGGAAGGTTTTGCCTTCCCCCTTCTGAGATGCCTTGATGTACTCTTGGCTGTCATAGTCCAACTAAATATGACAGGGGGAAGGTGATTGTAGGCTTTTTTCACCCAGAGTACACAGGTCTATGTGAATGTCGTGCAGTGAGCATTAGAAAATGTATACGGATTAGCCCCACATTTTTTCTGGAGGTTGATCTACCATCATTCAATTTCATTTAAAATTTCAAAAAAGCCCAGCCGAGCGCACATCCACCATGCGGATGGTCGAATTCCTCACAACTTGTCAGTGCCCTTCTCTGATCTTTATCTAGAAAGAGCTGTGCAGGTGACAGTGTGAAATGCTGTGTAAGAGTTAAGCATCTATGAGACTAGGAATAATCTAAAAACAGAGCAGCAAAGTTGGCACCAAACAGCTTCGTTGTGGGCAGCATCAGCCTGGCAAGCAACCAAATAAAAATGAGCAACAGCCTGGCACTTCCAGACAGTCTGGCCCCTGAAATGGAGTCATCCCTTCTTGCTCTGCCAAACACGTTCTAATTTCTATGCCTTAAAAAGGGGCCAGGGATAAAAGAATCGTGGGTGGCAAGGCGCAGGGGAACAGCAACACACACACTCTACCTTGGAAGCGTTTTGCAGAGTCAGTGTGCACACCTAGAATTAGGGGCATTCTGGCACCAGCATTGAGAGCTTTTGTGGGGGATCACACTGCGGTGCATGGGTGGTAAACATTGCCACTAATGAGCTATTAGGTATAAATTGGCCGCAGGGGTGGGCTGGGAAACAAAAGAGGCCCTGGAAATAATGTTCAAAGTGGCCCCATATTACACATTTTTAGCAAGCCCAACCCCTTTTCTAGGAGAAAATGTGGAAATAAAATAGGTTACCACACAAAAGAAACCCAGGGTGCAGAGGCCTACCGGGAAATCTCCAGGGTTCCCCATAGGCCAGTCCAATTCTGGTTGCCAATTGAATTTGGCAATCCCCTTGAGTGCCCCCTCCTCCTCTGTGTGCCCACTCCCCATTCCAGCTCCCTCTGCTGCCTCCGCACCCAGCCTATAACTCCTCAGTACGTCCCCTATGTAAAACACTCTGTTGCTCCCCAGCCAGGTTTGCGCACACGTTTATGTTTACTTGCTTATAGAGCACCGGAGCCCACAGGCATCAGGGCACATACACAGAATCAACAAGCAACCCAGACATAGGGGAGCACCTATAACATAAGCAAATAAGAGCGGTTTAAGATTTTTCATAAACATGGAGTTATTTACTTCGCAACGTATTTCCAATGGTAGTCTATTCCACATCACTGCAGCCTGCGTGATATGATATGATATGTTATTTATAACGCGCTTAATACCCAGAGGTTTCTAAACGCGGACCCGGGGATCGAACCTGTGTTGCTGTTTCGTCTAGCTTCCAAGGAGAGCACGTTGCCGCTGAGCTATCCTCCCAGACGATCCTGGCAAAAGATCCTCCATTTCCTAGGGATCTTTTACAACTTGGATGGCCCAGACGCATAGAATCCTTTGATCTAGTGATTTCGACAATGCGCTCCAGCGGTAATATTTCCTGCCGTTATTGAGGAGCTTTTCCATACAGGCATTTGTGTACGATGTTATTTACTTTAAAACATATTCTTATATCCAATGGAGCCAATGAAGCTCAGGCATACAGTCATATTAGGCCCAACACAGAAAATCGGTGACCTGAGTGGCAATGGTACATGCACAATGCATGAGTAGTGCATGATTAGGGGTGTGGCTCAAGCACTGTTGATGCATGACAGGGAATCTGTGCATTTATTTATTTTGTAATTATTACTTTCAAACTATTTTCACCTGAAAAATACTTTAATGAATAACTGCATCACTCCATATTTAAATTAAAATGGAATATTTCCACATAACATAACATAATATGTTTTATTTACTTCTTTTTATATATTTGCTTAGCAGTGCAGGGGGGGGCATTCCCTTGTTCCCAGTCCTTCCATCCCCTGTCCCAAGTCTCTCTTGTCACTCAAGGTTTTTTCTTATTAACCAAAGGAGAGCTGCATGACAGCCCACCACCCTAGCCGCTGCATCCAGCATGCCTGTGTCCCATCACCCCAGCCGCGGCACCCAGCATGCCTGTATCCCACCACCCCAGCCGCTGCACCCAGCATGCCTGTGTCCCATCACCTCAGCCGCTGCACCCAGCATGCCTGTCTCCCCATCACCCCAGCCGCTGCACCCAGCATGCCTGTCTCCCATCACCCCAGCCGCTGCACCCAGCATGCCTGTGTCCCAGCACACCACCCGCTGCACCCAGCATGCCTGTGTCCCATCAACCCAGCCGCTGCACCCAGCATGCCTGTGTCCCATCACCCCAGCCGCGGCACCCAGCATGCCTGTATCCCACCACCCCAGCCGCTGCACCCAGCATGCCTGTGTCCCATCACCCCAGCCGCGGCACCCAGCATGCCTGTGTCCCATCACCCCAGCCGCTGCACCCAGCATGCCTGTTTCTCATCACCCCAGCTGCTGCACTCATTATGCCTGTATGCCATCACCCTGGACGCTGCACCCAGCATGCCTATATCCCATCACCCTAGCTGCTGCCATCTGCATGCTTGTGTCCCTCCACCTTACCCGCTGCACTCAGCACGCTTGTGTCCCACCACCCTAGCCGCTGCACCAAGCAATGCATGTGTCCCTTCCACCTTATCTGCTGCACACAGCATGCCTGTGTCCCAACATACTAGCCGCAGCACTTAGCAATGGCTGTGTCCCTCCATCTTATCCGCTGCACCCAGCATGCCCGTGTCCCACCTCCCTAGCCATTGCACACAGCATGACTGTGTCCCTTCCACCTGATCTGCTGCACCCAGCATGCCTGTATTCCACCACCCCAACCGCTGCACCCAGCATGCCTGTATCCCACCACCCCACCCGCTGCACTCAGATTCTTGTGTCCCATCACCCCAGCAGCTGCACTCAGCATGACTGTATCCCACCACCCCACCCGCTGCAGCCAGCATGCCTGTGTCCCATCACACCAGCCACTGCACTCAGCATGCCTGTATCCCACCACCCCAGCCGCTGCACCCAGATTCTTGTGTCCCATCACCCCAGCTGCTGCACCCAGCATGCCTGCGTCCCATCACCCCAGCCGCTGCACTCAGCATGCCTGTATCCCACCACCCCAGCCGCTGCACCCAGCATGCCTGTGTCCCATCGCCCCAGCTGCTGCACCCAGCATGCTTGTGTCCCATCACCCCAGCCGCTGCACTCAGCATGCCTGAATGCCACCACCCTGGCCGCTGCACCATGCCTATGTCCCTTCACCCCAGCTGCTGCACTCAGCATGACTGTATCCCAGCACACCACCCGCTGCACCCAGCATGCCTGTGTCCCATCACCCCAGCCGCTGCACCCAGCATGCCTGTGTCCCATCACCCCAGCCGCTGCACTCAGCATGCCTGTGTCCCATCGCCCCAGCTGCTGCACCCAGCATGCTTGTGTCCCATCACCCCAGCCGCTGCACTCAGCATGCCTGTATGTCACCATCCTGGCCGCTGCACCCAGCATGCCTATGTCCCACCTCCCTAGCTGCTGCCATCTGCATGCTTGTGTGCCTCCACCTTACCCGCTGCACCCAGCATGCTTGTGTGCCACCACCCTAGCCGCTGCACCAAGCAATGCACGTGTCCCTTCCACCTTATCTGCTGCACACAGCATGCCTGTGTCCCAACATACTAGCCGCAGCACTTAGCAATGGCTGTGTCCCTCCATCTTATCCGCTGCACCCAGCATGCCCGTGTCCCACCTCCCTAGCCATTGCACACAGCATGACTGTGTCCCTTCCACCTGATCTGCTGCACCCAGCATGCATGTGTCCCACCACACTAGCTGCAGCACCCAGCAATGGCTGTGTCCCTCCATCTCATCCGCTGCACCCAGCAATGCCTGTGTCCCGCCACCTTAACCGTTGCAGCCAGCATGCCTGTCCCACCACCTACCTGCTTCCCCTTTTATTGGTGATCTATCCAGATCTGCCGACTTTCAGATACATGAAGATGCGGTTAACCGCCTCATCTTCACAAATGTAACCCCTTTTTCTGATGTTTCTTGTTTGGAAGACCCCGCGCCCAAACATATGTTTTTGACCTTCTCCCCCATGCACTCTGTGACCTTGCGTTGTTTTTCTTTTTGTTTATTTTAACGAATTTAATTTCTATGAACATGTTACAAAAACGCAATATTCGAACATAGGTTCGTTAAAAAACCATTCGTCTTTTTTGTGTTTGCTTTACCTGTCTCATTTCCTATCCTTTTCATTGGAACCGCATCCTTGCCATGTTTCTTTAGTGTGTTTGGCACCCTCTTTTCTCTTCCCGCTGGGCCTCATGCTGCGACACCATTGCCCACATCTTCATACTTGCCCTGGCGAGTCTCCTCTGAAATTGTCATAGAGAGGGGACTACAAGGTCCAGAGAATGAGTCCCCACTCTTATGAACATAGAGATGGGACTATTTCACTAAATTTAAAGAAAACAACGAAAAAACAATATTGTCTTAATAGTCCATTCATTAATAAAGCTATTTTTGATCTGAGAAATATTTTGATGGCCAAATTATGAGGGCATATTGTTTCAGTTGAAATGTTTTGATATTATGGCGCCCGGGTTGGCTGGTTGTGGTGAATAATATGCTCAAATGGCATATGAGCTGGCTTGTGGTTTAGATGACTGGCCAGGCTTGCCCGCCAACGGGGAAAGCCACAGTTTGTGAAATGACAACATCACCAGTACCAAGCTACCCCTGCTCGACCAAACAACACGCACACTCTAGCGCTGTGTATGCAATGAGAGGACAGGGGGACATAAAATAATAGCAAAAAGCAACAGCTACAGGTGTGGACATCTTGAAAGCACAACAATGAACAATCAATGATCTTTGCCTTCATTCAGTCCACGTGGGTGCACACCTTACACCTGATAGTCCATCCCGGCAGCATTTCAGTGAAGAAGGCAGTAGCCACTAAAAGGGGATGTTGTACTTAGTCTTCTTTGATCACTGGTCAGCAGCAGATTCAAGTAGCATTCCGACTGATCATTTCTATGGCATGTGCACCTTTTCATTTCAAGATCCACCTCTAAGAGGTTGTGGGTACATTATAACAATGCACCACTTGGCATGGGGATGTGTACGTATATCTCATGAAGGCCAGAGCAGGCCAGGTGTCCCTGATACCCTGCACTGTGGAGTCTCCCCGAACCACTGCATTGATGGCACTGATGTGTGTGCAGTGACAATATCCCCCTCTTTTCTGCACTGATGGCGGGTGTGGCATATATATCCTTTGCTTTAATGATCACCGGGAGGATAGCTGAGGGGCAACGCGCTCGCCTTGGAAGCAAGACGGCACGGAGCAACACAGGTTTGATCCCCGGGTCCGCGCTTAGAAACCTCTGGATATTAAGCGCGTTATAAATAACCTATCATATAGCATACAATATATCATATATATCATGATTGGCATGCAATATTCTATGCGTGGATGCTGGTATTGTATGGTAGTAGCTTCCTTCCAGCAGGCCTGTGCACATGCGCCCACTTGGCATGCCAGTTGCCCGGATTGCGCCTGTGTCTTCACCTAGCCTTTGTCGTGGCAGCTTGGGAAGCCCACGAGGGCATGCCGACCTCTGATCATCTGCAATGTCTTTCTGTGCGCAGGTGCAAGGCTCCCGCGTGCCACCTGCACTTCTCTCACCATCACATTTGCACGTGATTGTGTCCTTTAGGGGAACAGCTATGAGATCACTGTGTCAACCACCCCCTTTCCATCTTCTTTGGCTTGCTGTTGCCAGTGCCTTGGCATTGATTTGATTACCACTGTGCCTGTGTGGGTAGCAGGGAATGGTGCGGGGTTATTTACCTTCATCATCCATCCCCACTCTCTGTGCTGAGAAGTAAAATGGATGGCCAGTGATAGCAAGCAACAGCGTCTAGCACTGGCCCACTCTGAAGAGTGGAGACCTGGCAATTCCTTCTCAAGGCGCCTACATTAGAGTTAATGCGCTCAGAGCAGATTTGTATTGATTACTCAAGACCAGGCGGGCGGGAGCCATCTTGGAACTCCCAGTAATGCACCACTTCCCATTGCAACATCAGTAGAAAGCCCCATCTCTTGCTTCCAGTAGGAATGTAACTTCTCCTGTGCATGGCATGGCCCTAAAACTGATGCCATATAGCATGGCAATGTCTATGATGTCCACACAGTGGGGCATGTGATCATTCTGGCAAGGGCGGCATTGCCCTCAGGGTGGGGTGGGTCTCTTGATGCTGTGCTCATGTGAGGTGGAGTAGAAGGGGGGGTCTGTACTGATGCAGGAGACATGTTTTAAAGGCCCGGAGACAGTCAGAGTGGTCAAGGATGGCCCAAATCTGCCAATGCAGGCAATTCCAGAGCTGGGAAGCAAGAACAGCGAAGGCCCGACCTCTGGAACGACAGCTGTTAAAGTGAAGGATCAAGGGAAGATTGTACAAAAGGTTTCTCAGGGGGGGGCAGTGCTGGAATTGGAGGTGATGAAAGGAAGGCCAAGGATGTTCAAGACCTGGTGCACGATGCAATGTTATGTAAACTGTATGGGTTTGGTGAACGTTAGTCAATGGCTGTACTTTGATTCATTTATTTATTTATTTATTGGATATTTAGAAGGCGCTCATACAACAAGACAGTGTTTCAAAGCACCACACTGACAATACTTAATGGCATTAAAAAAGTACATGCAGAAAGGTGCAACATAGCAGTATCTATGGCCTGGGGGCAGTGTTTTGTGGCATGACCCTAACCTGTGCATTGGTGACAATATTGTATGGCATGCAATCTGGCAATGCCCTCTGCATTAATGACAATACTGAATACAATGGAAAAATCAGCGTATTGATGACAGTATTGCCTGGCATGGCTATCAGGTAATATTAGCCCCACCAATAATATTGCCATATATATGGTCATGGGGTATGGCCATAGGCGATATTATTAGTGGGGATAATTAATGGGGTTATTGGGACCGGGGGTTGCGGGGGTGTCCCCGCTTCATTTAAAAAATGATGGGGTTTGCCGGTGTCCCCCGCAGGTTCCATGGCTTAATATCGCCACAAAAATATGGGGATATTTTTGTATGGTGATATTTTTGCAGGGGTATTAACACATGGAACCATATCATATGCAATGATAACAATAGTCACTGAAAAACTTTGTTAAAGGGATGTTATGTTTAAGTTGAACTAATAAAAACCTGTGAAATTCATTGTAAACAACTTTGCCAAATGGACATTGTGGTTGCAAGGTAAAATTGAAGAAAAAAAAGGAATTCTCCACTTATGATAAACTATGCAACCATAACTCGCGCCACCGCCATGCACTGCTAAGACTAACACCCAGGACATCAAAGATGACATCACAAATGTCCCTTTAACAAAGTGTTTTCAATTCATTTCATAGGTTTTTATTAGTGCAACTTAAAAATAACTTTAAAATAATGTTCCTTTAACAAAGTCTTTTCACTGATTTTCAATGGTTTTATGCTATTAGAGCACTCTATATAAGTTATTAATAATTCTTCTTTTAACATATATGAAAAAACTATACACCTCCTTTAACAAACATCTTTTTTGCAGCTCCTACTTATGTGTGTCGTTTTCAGCAGCGCACAGTGGGGATGCAAGTCATGGTTGAATTGCCTAGAGCATGAGGCTCGACTATCACCCCAGGTTATCCACTGGACCTACCCTGCATCCAAGTCCAGTGCCCACTATACCCCCCATAATGTGACCAATGGCCAGTGCTCATGCAGCCATGGCTAGTGTCCACAATCCATGGGGCATGGGCTTTGGCCATGCCGCAGGCCCCATTAAGCAAATCAGAGCAGGCCTTTGTCCTTGCAGAGGGCCAGGCCCACCGCCCAGACAGTAGGGTCGGACTGGGCCATAACATTTTCTCGGGCACCAACATAAAAGGGGCCCACGGTTGCAAATGGATATTCATTCCTTTTGTGATACTGTTTGAATAGTACCCACAGGCAAGTTTTTTTATTTTAAAGAATATTTATTCAGCAACACTGGTCAACACTATTAGCCGGATAGTGAAGTAACTCATCAAACTGGCCCACATTGGCCAAAAAAGTGGCCCACTTTGACCAAAAAAAACGTGCCCACACCAGCATTTTGTGTTTTTGGTTCTGCCATGGGCCTATTGCCCTATAGGCTAGTCCGAGCCTGCCAGGCAGCAAAGTTATATCACTATTTTTTGTACATACATTTTAACACTTAGAAAAAATAAAGACACAGAACAGATTTGCAAAAGCGTGCTTTCAGGTCCTTGCTGCGCTCCTCGTGCACATTTGCTGCAAATCCGCCCAGCACTTCGGGCTGCAGCCGCAAGCAGATTTTCTTTTCACATTTATACTTCTTCTGATTTTGAACATTTTACCACATAGCCATGTTCACTTTCACCCCATTGCCATTCACAGGTGGCCATGTCAGGGTCCAGATTGTCTGGGGCATGGCCTGTATAATCTGGCCCATGCCGCGACCACAGGCTATGCCTCAGTAACATTTGCAAAAGCATGCTTTTGGGTCTTTGCCAATGCTCCGCGCACAAGTTTGCTGCCAATCCGTCCATGTTTTATTTATCGAAATGTTAAAATACAGGTATGAAAAATAGTGAAATAACTTAGCCCCCACTTGACAAAAGCTGTTCAAACTTTGCATAAGCATTGAAAGTTGGATCTATAATCTTTTTGCACATTTTTGTCCAGATTCGTCAAACAGCACCAAAGTTGCAAGACATCTAAAAATGTTGGGCCCCTCCCATTGACGAAATCCGACTAAACTTTGCAAAAACATTCAAAGTTGAATCTATAATCTTTTTCCAAACTACCGCATACAGACCCTGTAATGAACTGTATTTCAGGGTATGGAAATATCCTATGTACGTATGGTAATATCCTTAGCATTGATAGCAATACTGTGTGGCATGGCAATATTCTGTATGTTGATGGCAATGTTGCATGGTATGGCAATATCCTGTGCAGTTATGTCACCATTGCACAGCATGGCAATATCCTGAGCATTGATGGCAATATTGCCTGAAAACCTGCAGTCTTGGGTGGAAGCTGCTTATCCATGAGCCTGACTATTGTGAGGCTTAAGACTAAACGTATATTCAAAAAGAAAACCAGGAAACTGATTTAGCTACGCCGAACCTACTGGAGCACCATTTTGGTTGCAATTAGGACCGTTCCAATGTCCCTGCAGTTCCGGAAGGAAACTGAGACCTGCCCTTTGGAAATACATACAGGTCACATAGGAATGGCTCCTCCTAGGTGTAAACCACCCCTGTAGTATGACATGATATGATATTTTATTTATATTGTGCTCGTACACAGGTGCCTCAGAGCGCGACCAGGTGAAGGGAGGGGAACAGGGGAGGACAAAAACAACGATCTTACTAGGCCCAGTGAAATTAAGAACGCGCAAGTGCATGGGGAAGCGAAAAGGGGAAAAGTGCATAGGAGGGGGAGAAATTGGAAAGTGCGGAACATAGGAGAGAACAAAATAAATAATAATGAGTAAAATAAATAAATAAAGGTGATAAGCAGTGGTAGTGCAGCCGGCAAGTGGCAAAGTGCTCGGTTAGTCAGATATGGTGTATCTGATAAGTGCAGAAGAGGAGTGGTTGGGAGACTGTATGGGTACAGATACAGGTCCCAGTGCAAGGGGTGGCCCGGAGGGTGGCAGGGTGAGCAGGTACCTGGGCCCGAAGGACAGAGGGTGGCCAGGTGCACAGTGCCGAGAGAGAAAGCAAATCAGCAGGGGAGAAGAGGGGCAAAGGCAGACGTGAAGAGGAAGGTTTTAAGGTGCTTCCGGAACCGTAAATGGTTCTCCTCAAGTTTCAAGGTGGCAGGGAGGCTGTTCCAAAGGGGACCCCAGCCTCCCATAGTATGGGGTATCCAGGCTACTACAAACTGTAGCCTCACCTTCCACTAACCACAGGGAAACCCAAATTGCTTGTCCCGCCCGCCATTGTTTCCTTGCTAAGATTGCACCATTTAAACCAAATACAAATGCAATTTTGTGTGACATGGGGATAGTCTGTGCATTTTAGGGTGACCACATTTAAAAAACAAAAAACCTGGACATGCCAGACATAAAAGTAGGACTACTGTAAATACAAATACAACTGTAGTCCTACTTCTATGTCATTGGACGTTTGCAGGAGGGGGATGCTCACAGGCACACTCCTCTCATTGGAGGAGAGCGCCGGGGATGTGAAGGGGGAGGAAATGGGGGCTCGAAATGCTTTTCATGCCACCATTTGCGCAGGAAGAGTCCCGGCAAAAACAGGGACGGTAGCCACACACCTTGCACACCTCGGACAGATTTCTTAAAATAAAAAATACAATTTTTATTTTTTATTTTTATTTTTATATAGTTCATTACGAACTTTAAAAAGAAAGTGAGAGAATTTGAGATTACATTTCAAACTCATACCTTAAACATTGATTAAATGAAAACAGAGGGAAAAACAAAGCAGAATAAAAAAAATAAGACGAAGCAAACAGAGTCAGCAAATTAAGAACACTGCATATAGGCGGTAGATCATTTGGCACAAAATAGTAATCTGTACGACCCATACCATATTTAAGTTAGTGGCTCAATTTCACGAGTAACTCTACAAGGATAAGCTATATTCTTTCCAGATATTCTGTCACCAAGTTATACTCCGTGACAGGTGACTGTAACATTAACAGTTCTAATTTCTCAAGAAAAAATGTTAAGGCAATAACAAGTTTAAAGTCTGAGCCTTCAGAAAACACATTCCACCAATCTTCCCCGATTAGGTTCGGCCTCTTTTAAATTTCGAGACCCAAGAAAGCCGTTCTTAGACCTCTTAGATTTTTGCAAAAGAGGACAAGATGTTTCAGCGTTTCTTTCTTTTTTTTACAGAATCTGCACTCCTCCGAAGTGTCTTCAGCTTTACTTTGTATCCTTAGAATTGCTTTAGTTTTGTACAGGTTCATCCGAAATTTAAGATAATAGAATCTTCTTTTGAAGCATGGAAATGTTTGAAGGTATTTTGGCAAGGTGTTATAAGCCCGTTCTTCCGTCGCATTTTCTTTCATACACCTGTGTGTTGCTCTTTGGTCTTGATTTTCACACCAATCTTGCTCCCACAGTTTTTTTTTTAACAGCATTCGGGTTCTGAAGAAGTGTAGCTTGATCAGTTTGGAGCTGGGTAAGGGTGTTCCTGCAAGATTGTTTCCACATTTGCAGAACAGGTGCTTTAGTTGATCCATCATCACTTCGGAGGATTCTATATTGTGGTAAATCGTCTGCTCCCAAGACTTTCCTGTAGGTTGACAGCATGTTCCACATAACCACATAATAAAATAAATCCCGGGACAGAGGGTGATTTCCCCGGACTGTCCTGGGAAAACCGGGATGTCTGGTCACCCTAGTGCATTTCTGCTCGTACTGTGTGCTGTATGTTATCTTATTTGTTATTTGTATAGCGCCTGCTGCTATGGTTATGGTTTTGAAGCGCTGTGCATCAGTGTGACTACTGGCAGGTTCAATGTTGATTGATAGGAGCACGCAGGTGTTTCCATGTTCAGTGGAAAGGTATGGGTGCGCTGCAGGTTTACTCTCACTGTCCACACCAGCTTGCAGGCCGGTATCCAAAGCGTCAAGGGTGCGTGGGGTAACCTCGGCCACTGGCCGGTCTAAAGCTTTAGTTGGAGAAGAGTAAGCAGCTTATCTTGGAGGAGGAAGAGCTTTGCCAGTGCTGAAAAGTTGGCGCTGTCTCCTGGCACCGTTCGGTGCCAGGTTTCTATGGAGACCCTATGCAGCCCACAAACTGCGGAGACACTGCAGGGAAGCAGGAAATCGTGTGCATTCTTCCACGCTGCACACGCAAGCTGAACACTCGGTTGAGCCTGGCTGGTCGTGCCTCATGAATGCACTGTTGGGGTTCACTGCAGGCTGGCCTTCCCTCCAGCAGAGCAGCTTGTCCTGTGGCAGAACTGAATTGGAAGAGGCAGTGCACTGATGTGGGTGCAGACCTCTGTGGCTTGCACACTTCAGCTGTGCTTTAAGCACCAGATGTGCTGGCTCTGCACACAGAATGTACAGTTCTTACACACATCTCATGCTCTCCATATGTGTTGCCATCTGCTACAGATCCTGCAGCCAAGCCTCATCATTGATATATTTACTGCATTAAAAGTTGGTTGAACTGGATTTCAAGAACGCTCTATAAAAGTTTTGTTGTTTGGTCTAATTAGGGTGACCAGATTTTTTAAATAAAAAACTGGGACGGGATACTGACATAGAAGTGGGACTACAATCATGGCGGACATAGACCCAAAAGAAGGACTAAAACACATATAGGCCTCCAAACCGTAGTCTTATTTCTGTCAGCGGATTTTGCACGCAAAGTCGTGTTTATTGAAAGCTCACAGCTCTCATTGGAGGAGAGAAGTAGAGCTCGGGCAGCCACGGATTTTATGGGTAGGGCCGAGCCAGGGCCGAGTCTGGGGTTCAGGCCTGGCACTAGGAGCCCACCACGGGCCGAGCCCATATAATCCCTGGCTCCCCCAGAAAAAGGAAACACATTAAACGTGGCCCTGGCGCGCCACTTCAGGGCTGCGTTTCTTTTTTCACATTTGAACATAAGAAACGCGTATACGAGAAAAATAAAATTGCCATTTCTTTCCATTTTGCCCGCACGGCGCAGGCAAAATGGAAAGAAATGGTCAAATGTGAAAAAAAAATCAACGTGGCCTTGATGGTGGCTCGCCAGTGGCCACGTTTAATTTTTTTCCTTTTTCTGGGGCGGCATCCCAGCCGGCATCGGTGTTGCGTTTTTTTTCCCTTTTTTAAATATATATGGGCATTTCTTTCCATTTTGGCCACACGGCACGTATATATCTCCACACAAGACTCCCTTGTGTACACTGGCTCTTTGAAGTTCCAGGGACTAAAGAATCACCATCTAATGAGCAAGGAACTTGAACAGACAGCACCTGGCAAGGACACTGATCAATTTAAATGTCAATAGCAGATATTGACACTCCACCGCAGTATCCAGAATCCGGTGCACTTTAGTAACGAACAGAGTGAGCCGCTTCCAGTATGTAGTGTGCTTATTCAGAATTACATGAGTCTTATTCAGTAAGTGGACATACGTGTTTCGTCCTGTGAACCGTGCTTCATCAGGACTCTATAAAAAGACTCTTAGTTCTTGCATTTGCATTCATGTCTGCATCTCGGCAGGAGGGAATGGGAACGGAACAGAGCACGAAACACATGTTCTCTCACTTTACACTAAATCAGAGTAATGAAAAGTGGTCACTACTGAAGTGCACATGTGCAGTAGCCTGGATACCCCATAGGTGTCCTGAATATCGCAATTGTACCTACTTCCAGATAACGACGGCATGTTCCTCAACTGTGTGGCACATACGAGAAAAGGGTAGTGGGGGGGTGTAGCACGGCTGCAATCTTGACTTTTCTTCCACTTTACATTACGCTGCTGCGCGGCCCAAGAGCCTGTGTTTTCACGTGCTAAACCAAAGCCGTCACATTCTGGAACTGGCCCATTCTTTATGGCTCTGGAGCGGCTACTAAAATTAACTCTCTGGCAATAAAATGCACCCTAATTTCTGCCCTGTCAGCTTCCCCGCCAAAACACCGACGTGAACCGTGCCCACAACAGAGCTCCCTTTCAGGGCTCCTGCACGGTCGGGATTTGCCATTAATGGCCGCCATTTAGAGCCCTGGATTGCGGTGGACGGATTTAACGGCATTACGTCACTTGGAATCAACCAAGCTAGTGTTCACAGGCCCGCGCCTTCCCCGACATCAGCCAAGTCCTGGAAAAAGGGATTTAGAAATATGTTTGGGAGCCCCTTTCTGGGGCTGAGGAAGTGCTTGTCTGTTATTCTTTGTGATATAATTTACAGAATTACACCGCGCCTGCTATAATTTTGACCTAATTACGCCTACTTGCTAAGCTTCCAGTGGAATTCTAGCAGTATTCAAGAAGGACACTGGGTCTACTTGCTTTCAACACGGCATGGTTTCCCCTTGGTAATGGCCAGGCTGGGTCTGTGAGTTGTTATGTGTTCAAGAGTCACATAGTCACTCTAACCGAACCAAAGAACGGTGTAATGCCTCATTTACAGAAGGAATTACCCAGGCCACCCTTACAACGTACAACAGTTGATGTTACTCCTTTGTTAAAAAACCCAATGCTGACCCAAATATCTCTGAAAACCCTAAACCAACCTCCAACATCCCTTTCATTGCGAAAAATCGGGACAAAATAATGAACACTTGACACAGCAAAGGGAAACAGCCATTACATGAAAACCAGTAAAGTTTGCACCCACACAGGAGCATGGACAAAAGTCTAGTATTCATGAAAGAAGAAATTCCGGACTCGCTTGGCAATAACCTACCAGCAACCGTTCCACTCCTCAACTTATTAGCTTCGCATTATACTGTCAACCAGAACACACCAATAGAAAGATGAAAAACACTCATGGGGACTGATGGAACGGCCCTGGCATGGAATACCAATATTCTTGAGGATCAGACTTTGATGGGCAAAATAGGAGATTTCAAATCATTCAATTTCCCCTTCATGTGAGGGGTCCCTCAAGGATCCATCCTATCCCCTTGGTTATTTAATGGGTATCTGTAGAAATGTTCTAATATAAAAAACCATATGGCATATTTATTCGAATTTCGGCTGTATGAAAATTTCGAACAGCTGAAACATTTTCGAACAGATATGCCATCCGTTGCCATCATGGCGAACAAGAGGAGCGGGGGCTACAGAGGCGTCCTCCACATCCTTGTTCGCGTTAATGGCTCCGGGGTTTAGGGGATGTCACCCGCTCCCTATACAATAAAGTACAAAAAAAAGGGGAGGACGATGTGGCGTCGGTTACCGACCACGTAAGTGAAGGGAACTGGCGTCGCAGGGAGACAGGGAGTCGGTGGCACACAGCGAAGTTGTTTCTTTCTCCCGAGTACTTTTTCCATTCGATTTTTTCATGGACATCCTGTTTCATGTGTATGTTAAACCACTTGCACACATCGTCAAACCTTTTGCTAAATCGTTTCCACTACGCACATAGGATTCATAGATTCTCCTAAACTCAGGGTCTTAAAACACCAATCGACGTATTGCCAAACTCCTCCAGAGGATCCAAGACTGGAGAATAAATGATACTCAATGCAGCGAAGACAGCGATGATCTTCTTTGCTTTATGGCCAAAGTGCTACTCCTGGGCGCCATCACCTCATAAAAGCTCAAGTACCAAACCAGTATCGATGGCAACAATGACTGTGATATGTCTTTATGGTTTCAGGTTGAACAGCTGGAAGCCATCTGGTCCTCGAAACAAAATCAAGATCTTTCTTTTTTTAACCTTAATCCTTTCCTAAATTTCTTTTCCCTGATCCAGATCCTTTTCTGTTCCCCCGGGCCCAGCTTCTCTGCCGTTGGTGTTTAGAAGCAACATTCATTATCCAGAAGCGCTTGACTAGGAACCAAATAGATACATTCAACCTTTTGTTATTTTAATTTTAGGCACCAAATATATTCTTTGAAATCAAAAAACAGCTTTTTCTGTCGGCACACAGAGCTTTCCTTGGTAGCGATGGACTGTTGCCAAGAGAGTTTTTCTTGCATTAAGTTTCTAATCGTCTACACCGCCTCTTAGGTATTGTCAGCTCAGAAGTTAACCAAGGTTAAGGCCTGTGTCCCCATTTTTTTGCTCTGAAGGTGTGCCATCTATCATTTTTCTGGGGTTCAAGAAGACCAGTGATAGGAGGGTGTCCCAAAAGTCACGGGATTCCCTTCTTGACTGACTCTAGGAAAGCATTGGATATAAGATTGCCCTCAGATCACACATTTGATGGAAAGGTCCCTACTCAGGGCTAACAAAATCACAGGGTTGGAAATGGAAAAGCATTGCTCTGGATGATAAATCCGGCCCACAGGGCAAGTTCTAATTATTATACAGAGGGACCTATTTTTTGTTTTTCATCGTCAAACTTCAACTTTATTTTGAAGTCCTCCCTCAGCAGAAGCCAATAAAAAAGTAAGATTATAAAGTAAAACACTAGAAAAGTGTTTTGTAAAAACAATACATTAAGGTGACAATAAATACATTTAAATCTCAGAGAAATTCAGACAAGCAAATGATTTGTTGCACGACTCAGGAAATAGTCCACCTCAGCAGCTCAACCTTGAGTTCAAAGTTAGTGGGGTTCTGGGGTGAGTTCTTGGGGTTGCTGGGTTGAGCGAGTGATGGTTGCTGGGGTGAGTGGTGGCTGCTGGGGTGCTTTGGGGTTGATGGGTGTGGGTTGTTGGGGTAGACAGGTAGCGGGGAGGGGTATGGTTGGCGGTGAGGCCGTATGAGGTTGGTTTGGCAGGGTGGTGGGTGTTGGGGAAAAATATTATAACATTGATTTGCCAGTTTTCTCCCACATCAGGGACCAATTATTCCTTGAAGGCTTCCCTTCAGTGTCGCCAAAAAAAGACGTAAAGAATACAACCCCCTTCCAAAATTGCTTGCATACAGTGGCATAAAGTGGCATACAATGGCTGTCACAGCTACTCTCCTCATTCTGCAAAACCACAAAACCAAACTCCACGGCCTGCCTGATAAAGTCCTAATCAGCTGGGCATGGGGAATCAGCTGGACATGAGGATCAGCTGGGCATGGGGGATCAGCTGGGCATGGGGATCAACTGGGCATGAGGGATCAGCTAGGCATGGGGATCAGCAGGGCATGGGGATCAGCTAGGCATGGGGATCAGCTGGGCATGGGGGATTAGCTGGGCATGGGGATCAGCTGGGTATGGAGATCAGCTGGGCATGGGCATCAGCTGGGAATGGGGATCAACAGGGCATGGGGATCAGCTAGGCATGGGGAATCAGCTGGGAATGGGGATCAGCTGGACAAGAGGATCAGATGGGCATGGGGGATCAACTGGGCATGGGGGATCAACTGGGCATGGGGATCAGCTGGGTATGGAGATCAGCTAGGCATGGGGATCAGCTGGGAATGAGGATCAGCTGGGCATGGGGGATTAGCTGGGCATGGGGATCAGGGTATGGAGATCAGCTGGGCATGGGGATCAGCTGGGTATGGAGATCAGCTGGGCATGGGCATCAGCTGGGCATGGGGAATCAGCTGGGAATGGGGATCAGCTGGACATGAGGATCAGCTGGGCATGGGGATCAGCTGGGCATGGGGATCAGCTGGGCATGGGGATTAGCTGGGCATGGGCATCAGCTAGGCATGGGGGATTAGCTGGGCATGGGCATCAGCTAGGCATGGGAATCAGCTGGGCATGAGGGATCAGCTGGACATGAGGATCAGCTGGACATGAGGATCAGCTGGGCATGGGGGATCAGCTGGACATGAGGATCAGCTGGACATGAGGATCAGCTGGGTATGGAGATCAGCTGGGCATGTGCATCAGCTGGGCATGGGGAATCAGCTGGGAATGGGGATCAGCTGGACATGAGGATCAGCTGGACATGAGGATCAGCTGGGCATGGGGATCAGCTGGGCATGGGGATTAGCTGGGCATGGGCATCAGCTAGGCATGGGAATCAGCTGGGCATGTGCATCAGCTGGGCATGGGGAATCAGCTGGACATGAGGATCAGCTGGACATGAGGATCAGCTGGGCATGGGGGATCAGCTGGGCATGGGGATCAGCTGGGTATGGAGATCAGCTGGGCATGGGCATCAGCTGGGCACGGGGAATCAGCTGGGAATGGGGATCAGCTGGACATGAGGATCAGCTGGGCATGGGGATCAGCTGGGCATGGGGATTAGCTGGGCATGGGCATCAGGTAGGCATGGGAATCAGCTGGGCATGGGGGATCAGCTGGACATGAGGATCAGCTGGACATGAGGATCAGCTGGGCATGGGGGATTAGCTGGACATGAGGATCAGCTGGACATGGGGATTAGCTGGGCATGGGGATCAGCTTGGCATGGGGATCAGCTTGGCATGGGGGATCAGCTGCGGATTAGGAATCAAGCCAGGTCCGATCCTAAGTATTCAGAAGAGAAACCTTTGGTGTTGGGAATGGGAAGTGGTGGGCCTGGGAGTGACGGGACCTTGGATATGATCTAGCCTGAAATCAAGTGTAGCAAAGATGCTGCTGGATGAGGTCATGGCTTCTTCTGCTGCGTGGAATGGAGAGGGGGCGCGCAAGGAGTGTGCACGCGTCTGAATTCTGGCAGATGAAACGGATGCACCATGGCAAAGATTAAAGATGGTTTGCTTCTGCTCTTGGCGCTTCGGCGCTTCAGCGCATCGGCGCGTGTCGTGGAATGACTTGCCTTGAACTGCTACTCTCTCACTGTTGATTCATCTGCCCCATTGACCATTACAAAGGCAATGGCACCTTGCCATTGGTTTTTAAAATCTAGACGCTGGGGTTCACATCCAGTCTGGAGTATGAATGGGCACTGGCCATGGGAAGGTTTCTGCATGAGCTCCAACAGTCTTGTGTGAAGCCTCAGTTGTTCCCAACATTAATATCCTTTCCCCCATCAATTTAGAAAAATTATAAAAAAAAATTTAAATACCTTTTGATTGCAATTTTAAGGTGCATAACATAACAAGAGCCCAGCCCTCAACATGGGAGGGTTCCACTCAACAGTAAAACTAAATACACACAGCCCGTTCGGGAGCCTCCCGAAAGTCCTCTTTAACATGGGGAGTGGGGTGCTGGAAAATGAACCATATAATTCCCGGTGGTTGGAGCCATCACCGCCATTTTCCATCTAAGGAATGATACAATACCCAGAAAGAACATTGCATAATGTGAAAAGTTCTTCGACTTTCTTTTGTGAAACTGTATCACACAATAAATAAATAAATAATGCAGTACTATATTTCCAACATATTGCAGCGTAGAATAACAGCTTGGCCTCGATTCGTAGCGTAGTAGTCCCCAGAGATCCTACTACTGCCTACTGTCACATTCAAAATCTACTGCCCCTATCTCAGGCCATCACAAGAATGCTCAGTTACCCGCTACAGTACCAACACAGTCATATATATCCCATTTCCCCACCTTCCATGACCTCAGAGATATAACCAAGGCATATTGCGCTACCCACTATGGTAGAAACACTTTGTATAGGAGCTGTCCTCCAATCCCTGAGGTTCACAACAACAGCCTTCCCACACTGCCCTCCCTTTTCTTCACAACCCATAACATGCCCAGGATCATAGCCAGTCATCTCCCCCACAAATTGAGTATACCCGGGAGTCCCAAACTGTCAAAGTGGCAAGAAAGACCCCTGTTGCATCCTTCATCCCTTCTCTGTAACCGACGTGGCATTTCCCGTTATCGATTTGAAAGGTTCTTTGGCCCTCTGAGAATCCCAAAACAACCCCCGAAAGAGATATTCCATGTCCTTCACCCCCTGGGCAAGAAAGGATTCCTTAATTGGGCTGAGCTTTCTCCTCTTCCTCTCAGTTGCCGGTGCCAGGTCAGGAAACGAGACCCGTACATTGCTGATATCTCAATCCTTCCTTTGCGGCTGCTCTTTTTAAGATCCTTTCCTTGCCCCCACCATCTGACAGCTTGATGGTTACCGTTGAGCCCCCCATCGATGCTGTGGTTTTGGTGGAGGCAATCATCTTGGTTCTATAGCATTTGTCCACATAAATGGGGTCTTCCCCCATCTCCAGGTCAAGCAATTCCGGGATCCATTGATGACAAAGGTAACAGGCTTGTCTCCCTCCACACCTGGGGGGATGGGCTATCACTAGCGACTGCTTCTACTTCTACAGTCTCGGGAGCATAGCTCCGTGGCAACGTGCCTGCCTTGAAAGCAAGACAACGTGGAGCAACACAGGTTCGATCCCCGGGACTGCGTTATAAATAACTAATCATATCATATTCAATCATACTTCTTTGCACATTTGCTGGACCATTGGGAGAATTTAGTTGTACTGCTGGTCCAACCCGTTAGTTTGCTCCTCGAGCACGGGGGTTCCTGTGTCCAGCTGTACCACTTTTTCATTCAATTTGTCGAACTTATTCAAACGCGATATTGATTTTTCAATACGCCTCAATGCGGCAAGCACCGGATCTCAAGACGGCGAGGCAGCACGAGACTCAGCCACACTGGATTCTCTGCTTCGAGGTGTGAAAAAGTCAGATCCCCCTACCTTTTTTCTTACTTCTTCCAAGTACCATTCTCCCTTTCCTTCAACCTGGGGCACTTAAAATAGGTTCCATGTGTTAATATCCCCGCAAAAATATCACCATACAAAAATATTGCCATATTTTTGTGCCGATATTAAGGCATGGAACCTGCGGGGGACACCCCTGCAACCCTGCATTATTTTTAAAGGAGCGAGGGACACCCCTGCAACTCCTGCTCCCAAAAAAACAAAAAATGATCCCCCCCAAAAATATCGCCTATGGCTGTTCCAGACGACCATATATACCGTGATATTTTTGGTGGGGATAATATGTAGTAATACCTTAAAATATGGTTCTGATATTGGGGGATACGCAACTAACCGAGAAGTGGCCACAATACTGGGATGGGCAGACACCTTCTTTTGTCCCTTAGTTGTGAGGTTAACAGCTGCATATACAGTTTGGAGCACTGGGGATATGAAATGATATGATATGGTAATTATAACACACCTTTACACAAGTGTTTCTAGGCGCCGCAAGACAAGGAGGGGAGACAAAGGCATGACAAGACAATGATCTTACTAGGCCATGTGACATTCAGATTGTGCAAGTGCAACGAGAAAGTGCAGGCGAGAGGGTGAGGGGAGAAATGCAGTCAGGCTCTGAGTAAGTGCGAGGACGACAGAGGACTACACTGGTGCAGACCCAGACCGGAAGTGCTGGGTAGACCAGAAGGCAGTTCAGGGTGACTGGTCAAGGGAGAGGGGGGCATGGCACCCTGTGTGAATATGAGGGCAACCATACCACCAGTCAGGATGCGCAGACAGGTGGATTAGCAGAGGAGAGAGAAGGAAGAATAGAAGAGGAAGGTCTTGAGCATATTCCGGAACTTCAGGTGATCCGGCTTCAGTCTGAGAGGGGCAGTGAGGCCACTCCAGAGGGAGGCACCAGATCTACCCCTACTGTCTATTTGAAGAAGCATCTAACCTGCAGAGAGTTTGAGGTAGCTGAGCGGAGGGCTCTAGAATGAAGGTATTTACAAAGAGGGTGTTGGATATATGATATGATGATATGATAGGTTATTCATAAAGCACTCAATACCCAGAGGTTTCTAAGTGCAGACCCGGGGATCGAACCCATGTTGCTCCATGTTGTCTTGGTTCCAAGGTGAGCACGTTGCTGCTGAGCTATCCTCCCGGGACATAGAGAGGGCCACAGCCCCAGAAAACCTTGTGGATGATGCAGAGGGTCTTGAACTTGATCCTCATGGCCACAAGGAGCAGGCGAGAGATTTCAGAGCTGGAGAGATGTGGTCTGCTGGCTTGAGACCAAGCATAAGTCTGACAGTCCTGTTCTGGATTAGTTGAAGAGGGGTTGAAGAGTAGAGTTAGGAAGATTGAGAAAGAGGCTGTTGCAGTAGTCCAACCTGTTGAGAATCAGAGCTCTGGAGACAGTGAGCTTCTAGGGGACGGTGAGAAAAGGTAGAATACCTCTGAGCAGATGCAGCTGGAAGTGGGCCTTCTTGGCAATGTCAGTGATGGGAGGAGAGAAGGAGAGAGTGGAATCGAATATGACGCCAAGGGTTTTTATCTCACAAGAGGGTGAAGGAAGGGTGCCCAGGGAGGTCAGCCAGAGGGAGAGAGGGAGAGAGGAAAGGCGGGAGCAAGCATTATGGCAGAGCTCATGTGAGGCGTTCCATTCCTGAAAAGCGGTTAATCAGTCAGGAATGAGAGAGGAAGCTGTGTGTCATCTGCATAACTGATAGTTAGAGGCGAAAGTAGAGATCACGTGGGCCAGGGGGACTAGAAACACATTGTAGAGCCAGGGTAAGAGGATAGAGCCCTGGCGAACACCACATGTGGAAAGAGGTGGTGGAGAGAAAGGACCCAAGTGGGTCCTGCGAGGGTGGGTCAGCGAGAAAGGAGGTCAGCCATGCTAGGGCCTGACCGGTGATGCCAAGTTTCACACTGAGACAGTTGATCAGGGTGACGTGATTCACCATGTCAAAGGCAGCAGAGAGGTCAAGGAGGATGAGGACTGAGTGGGAACTGGAGTTAAAGTGGGAGAACAAATCTTCACAGGAGTTCAGGAGAACTGTTTCTGTGCCTCTGGCCGATTTGAAGCCAAACAAGGTTATGGAGATAACCAGCAGATTTGGTGTGGAGGGTTAGCTGAGAGATGACCAGTTTCTCCAGGAGTTTGCCCAGGAAAGGAGTGATAGAGATCAGGCGATAGTTGGCTGGGCAGGAAGGATCAGCAGAAGGCTTTTTCAGGTGTGCCTGTACAGGGGAGTGCTTGAGAAGAGAGGGGAAAGATCCAGTGGCAAATTAATGAATGCAGAAATCGACCACGGCTGGAGCAAGGGAAACAATGTTGACCTTAATGGTTCTGAAGTAGCAGGAGAGCACCTGTTTGGATTAAACTTTCATAGACTGGACCTGTCTAGAAAAATCATCAGGTGTTATAGGAGAGAAGAGGGAAGAGGGAAGAGGGAAAGTTGACCTAATTGAAATGTTAGGCAATTCAGTGCCTCTCTGCTGCTTGGTGTATAGGCTTCCTAGAGAGCGAGCCCGTGAGTGGGAGGAACCAATATCCCCAGTCACCCACTCCTCTATCCAGCGCAGTGATCAGCGCCTCTCCACGGTGCGACTTTGTCTCTCCGGCCTGGCGCAGGACAATGAACGGGTGAAGAGGCTCACTGTCAACATGGGGAAACCTCTCTAATGGACCTCTGCTGATCGACGCATGCCTTCAGAATGGGGCGCTGCGGTGGAACAAGTACAGAGCTCAAGATAAATGCTCCCTGTCTGCCGCCATACTGGCCACTTCCCCCAGAAGGCCACATTTATCACTGTACTACACAGTAGACAATATCTCTCCAGAAAGAGAGGTAGACCCAGAAAGATATTTAATTTCAGTTAAATTGTCTACTGTGTAGTGCAGTGATACAATGGAGCCCTAGATTTACGTACAGATAGGAAGTAGCCTCAGTGGAATATTGTCAGACTTCCGCTCATCGACATGTTGTTGTTATTTTGTAACAGTTTATGTAGCGTGGCAAATATTTATTCTAAAATTGCTGCCCATGGCTCACCACAGGAGTTGATTTGAGGGCTCCTTTTGGGGCCTAATTTACATATTTATATATAGTCAATTGCAATTCTGTAAGTTGCTACTGATGATAACGTTAATACTTTGAGACAGAACTTATTTATGATATCCCTCAGTTGAAGGACAAATGAAAGCCCAGGACTGCGGCATGGTGTCACTCAACTGGTAACCTTACTTTAAAGGTACTTGGTCATGGGTGTAGGAACTAGGCAGATTCTGGTCTTAACTGCCCACTTTCCTAAGTGTCGCGGATATGTCTATTCTTACCCTCCACCCAGTTTCCTGAACAGGCAGAGGTGGTGCAAGGGGATGCAGGTCGGGGTCACTTGTTTGATTTCTTTTGCTGTCCAAGAGACACAGGTGATGGGTCACGGTTAGGACTGGCTTAATCAGCTTTTGTAAGGGTATAAGTATCTCTGATGCAAAGGGTTTGGTATCCCTGATGCAAGGGCTTTAATATCTCCTGATGCAAGGGGGTTAATATCTCTGATTCAAGGGGTTTTAGTATCTCTGATGCTAGGGTTTTAGTATCTCTGATGCAAGGGGTTCAGTATCTGACACAAAGGTTTTAACATCTTTGACGCAATCATTTTGGCATCCCTGATACACGGGGTTTTAGTTTCTCTGATGCAAGGGGTTTAGTATCTCTTATGCAAAGGATTTAGTATCTCCTGATGCAAGGGTTTTAGCATCTCTTACGCAAGGGTTTTAGCATCTCTGACGCAAGCATTTTGGTATCCCCGATACAAGGGGTTTAGTATCTCTGATTCAAAGGGTTTAGATCTCTAGTGCAAGGGTTTTAGTATCTCTGATGCAAGGAGTTTAGTATCTCCTGGTGCAGGGGTTTCAGTATCTCCTGATTCAAAGTATTTAGTATCTTCTGTTGCAAGGGGTTTAGATGTCTGATGCAAGGGGTTTAGTATCTCTTATGCAAAGGTTTTAGTATCTCTGATGCAAAGGTTTTAGTATCTCTGAGGCAAAGGTGTTAGTATCTCTGATGCAAAGGAGTTAGTATCTCTGATGCAAAGGTTTTAGTATCTCTGATGCAAGGGGTTTAGTATCTCTGATGCACATGATTTAGTATCCCTGCTGCAATGGGTTGCAGAGGAACTACTTTATTGCTGTTTCAAGTTACCAAAAGAACATGCAAGTAGGACATTGAATGAATATATTTATTAGGACATGGCCATCTGTAAACAGCAGGCAGGAAGCGGCAATCTGATTACAGAAATGACCTTTATTCAGGAAACAACTTATAAACCAAATGGGCTTGCAGTGGAAAATAAGCAAAATAATTCCGTTCAGATCACATATGCCGATCCTTTCCCCTTTCTCTCTCTGGGCAACGAAACAACCAGTCGTCCGTGATGTCCACTCTGCGGTTATCGGAGAGTGAGGGACTTCAGCTCCGGGTTTTCCCGCATTACTTGGTGGTGCTTCCTCGGAGAGTCGGAACCAAGCTCCCAGCAAACAACCCTGTGGCTGCTGGCCTGGCTGTTAGCCCACTCGTAACAAAATAAAGGAAATGTTCAAAATGATGAATTCAGGCTCCTTGGGTGCACTCTGCTCCACTTGCCGTTCGGTCACTCATACGGACTTCCTCGATACTGGGCACTTGTAGACTTAATATGCCCACCGGAATCCTGAGACATCCTCGGTCCACTCCTCCTGGCTCTCACACGCTTCCTAGATGGAAAATATCGAGAGAGCACTTGAGTCCACACCACCTGTTTTAACTGCATCCTTTGCCCTCCCCACCCAAGCTCAGGTGTTTCCAATTCCCCCCCCCCTCAAACCCAGAAACATGCCATTGTGTTCCATATGGTTTCTGGAGGCATCGCTTTCCTTTGACGAGTCTGCTGCCCCCTCCTTCACTTCCCTGTTGCCCGCCCACCCGGCCCCTTCCGGCTCTTCTGACCCGGATACCCCGTTCTCTCTTCTGTCTGTAAGAGCTGGGTCTGAAGCAGGGTCGGCCAGAACAACGGGTTGTTGAAGTTTTCCCGCGTTTTAAGTGAACTCTTGTGTTAACCATCTAGCTTCCTTAGGCCCGGTCCCACACCATCTCATCGCATTTTGGGACCCCGGGCGCAAACACAAATGCGACTACTCCCAAACTGAAGAAATGACGAGATCCAGAAATCTGTGGTCGAAGGTTCCCGCGTCCCAGACGCAATCATAACTCTTCGCTTAGTACACTCTTCTGGCAGCGATCACAATAAGCATGGGTACTGCCTTTAAGTCCCCTTACCCAGTTTACCCTTGCTGGAATCAGAGTAATAAACAAGTGCCATTTTGAAGACAATATTAGCAGTCCCCAACGAGGGTACTGGTGTTCTAGCATTTTTAACAATAGCAGCCATGAACACAGTATATGGGCGGGAATATATATGAGATACACACACCCCAGCATTGAAACAAAACTCAGATTAGAAGCCTCACACAATGTAAAGGTGCCCCAATCATGGATACGGAGACCAATCGGAACCAACGAGAAAGGCACACATACCATAGCTCAGCTACTGGATATGGATTAAAGTTACCAGGAGGGTGTATGCATCCAGACAGATTTTGATTAAGGGAGGGCCATGGTTTTGAAGTGGCGTTGCCTTTGGGGTGCACCCCATATCACTTTTATTAAAAACGAAGCAACACTATAGTCTGGTAAACCATGAGTGAGCCTTTTTTTAAGAGCTTAGCCTGAGAATCAAATCACTCTTAAAGGCTGACAATGTTGAAACATTTAGGGACTGTCAACCTCGACAGGCTAGGCACTATGATGTTAAATGAATATACCAGGATCACACACATTACGGTGTGAAACTGAGATTATTTTGGAAAGGTTTATAATAAACCATCTACAAAACAAGAAACTGGGAATTGAGCCCAGGCTGCACTTTCTGTACCTGACCACTTGTTTTCTCAGTTCTTGTACAACAAGGTGCACATATTTCAGAATGTTTACTTTCATGAACTAAAATATTACCATGTTTTTGTAGACCTGACCTTGGAATGTGCACAAATCACACAATAACCCAACACAACAATATGTATACTTAAAAAATGAAAAGGTTATGTAAAAGAAGAATGATTCTAGCTTCATTTTCAGCATCATCAAGGGGAGTAGACAAGTACCTGAATGCTACTTGATGTGAGCTTAAAAGGCACATTTTGGTTTGCCTTTTGTATTTTAACACTTTAAATATACACAACAGACAGAATTGTTGCTTGTTATTCATGATGTGCATTTCAAACTGTAAAAATACATTTTGCATTGGGTTTCATACGACAACCTGAAAATAGACCCAGCAAAAGTGTATGGAAATTTGACGTCTCTCTTCAGTGTAGGACATCCTTCCCTTAAATGGCCGACATGAAAAGAAAAAGCAGGCAATGGACTAAAAATGCCACCTGAATGTGAGAAGTCAAACCTTTTCACAGAAGACAGCTCAGTAGTAGACCAAGGGATAAGGTGCTTTGCCCATGTCCCATGTATCATTTGGGAGGATAGCTCAGCGGCAACGTGAGAAGCAAGACGACGTGGAGCGACATAGGCTCGAACCCCGGGTCTGCGCTTAGAAACCTCTGGGTATGAAGCACGTTATAAATAACCTTTCATATCGTATATATACAACCAGCCCCTGCGAGATAGTGCAGTTTGTTGTGAGACTGGATTGTCAACAGCAGGGCCCAGATTTGAATCCCCAATAGGGGAGAACGGTGCTCCAGGTCAAATTTAGTAAGGGAACGTCGAACCCGCTAGTTCCCGCTCATTTTGACCTCAGTGTCTACCGATGTCTAAGAAGTAAATATGTAAAAATAAATCTTGGTTCGCTGTCAAGGGCCACGCAAGTTCCACAGTTAAGTTGAAAGCGAGCGGATGGCGCACATGGACGCTGCCCCAGGTGTTTTGGACTACAACTCCCATCAGCCATATCCAGCAGAGTCAATGTTGAGAAATCATGGGCATTGTAGTCTAATCATCTGGAGAGCTACAGGTTGAAAACCCCCTTTGTAGAGATTACCACAACGCCACCTTGCAGGCTGGCCGTGTTCAAAGCCGTGTTTAAACTGCAGCCCAGCGGCAGCTCAGAACACAGACTACCTGCCTCTTCGCCTCCCCGCGTACCCTCCACCACCAGACCTGCTGTACTCCGTGCCGACACACGTGCAACAAGGGCACCTGTGCAGCACATGTGTGTTGCCAAGCCATGCTTATGTCATTTTGAAGAACACATTCCTTGTCTTTTCTCGCCTGTCCTAAAACGTTATGGCGAAGGCCACAAGACCCACTGTAAGTTAAAGGGAGAAGGGCCTGCTTGAGGTCAGGGACGGACGCAGGTTAGAATGCCTTTTATCCTGAGGGCACAGGGCAAATCTGGACTTGATTTGAAGGTCTGCATTGAGGGACCGGCCTAGCACCTGGAGGCGCGTTCTTGTGATCTGTGCTCAATCCCTCGTTGACCCCAGGCTTCCGCTCAGTGGACCTCAGGACTGACGCATCTAATGAGCTTTCCACCCCAGGTATGTTTGTGGTTCACAGTTGCAAACAGTCCCCTGGTTTATGTGTGCATTGCTTGCCCTTCAAGTACTTCACCTATGCACTCAGTTGGATCCCCTGGGATCTCTGGTGGAATTATATGTTGAGCTCGGCCTGTGCTACTTACGGAGAGCCGAGCGTACTGCAAGGTGGTGTTTAGTCGCTAAAAAGGGGTTAGAGTGGCACAACTAGACCATGCTAAGCTTATAGTCACGCTCCTTATTTTACTCTCACATTACTTTACACTACTTAAGTTTTACATTAAGAAAGTCACACTTATCATAAAGCTGGAGACTTACACAATAGAACAGGAATGAATATACTAAGGCTATATTTTACGGGTGGGCTGAGACCACAAACCTCTCCAATATAGATAAATGAAAGGGTAAAAGAAGTCCCTGATACTTCTCTCGACTCTGCCTTGTGTGTGTGGTTAGTACCCTATGTGGTGGTACTCATTTTATTGACCCCAGAAGGATGAAGTGAAGACTCAGCTCGGTGTGGATTCACGCCTGAGACTGCAAATTGCGCACAGTTCTCGAAGACGAGCGCCAAACTCCCTGCGCTATATTATCAGCAATCTAGCACTCTGGAGAGGCTAGTGCCATGAGTGCGTTATTAAAACCTAAGAAAATATAAAATGTTGTGAAATTCTCTATGATAACAGTTTTCAAATGTTGTCAATTACTGACCGTGTACTCTTATTTGCTCCCTCCCTTCCTTCCCAGCCCCAACTCTCCCCCCACCCGCTGTGAGTAGAAGCCTGGCTCTGAGGCCATGTGGAAGGGATCACATGTGGGCAATCATCTGATCAAGGGGAGCATGGGTGAATTTTATTGGGATAATTGCGTTAGGTTGCTGAACCAAGTGCATATGTGATGCACGAGCTGCCGGGAGGAAGTGCCCGTCCTCATTAGCACCTGGGCCGTGGTCCAGCTCTGGCAGCCTTGGCAGCACCGCTGGGGGGGAGGCTACACGGTTGCTTTAAGGGAGCATAGGAAGGTTATTTCATGGTTCTATAGCTTATTTTCAACTTCCCTTGACTGCACCCCAACCCCCACATCAATTTCACAGGCTAATAATACCCAGCAGTGGTCTGTAGCCTCTACCCAGTGCTCTCCTGTTATTAATACCATAGCCTGGATCCTTACTCATTGGCACTGCTGTTGGCCCTTTCAGCTCCATGAAACCTGTTGAAGGCCAAAGCTTTATGATCATCTGTGAAACGTAAGGTGTCGCCAAAGAACCGCCACGTTTATGAGGCAAAGTAGTAAATGGAGGATTTAGTCCAACATAAGATATCTCTTATATATCGAGCAGCCCGGAATGTTACCAAGTCATGTCCCCAACTCTAGCGATCGACACCCAAGGCCGTACCCAAGTGATCGCGAAGCCAATATAAATGAATGAGATCTGTGGAACTGGGCTGAAATGACAAATGCTCTTCAGAAGTACAGGGATGATTAGTGGCTCAGGCGATAATACTGCTAAACCAGCAGTGACCCCATCATAGAGGGGAAACAGGCACAGACAGAGGAGTATAACTATTTCACCTTACGCGGTAGCGCAGGCCTAGGCTCTTCAGGAGGGGAATGACTTGATAACAGTAGCAACCCAAACTGCAATAGTACAATGACTCCAAAATAAAGGAATGTCCGGTGAAGGTCTCGATTTTAATTACACAATAAAAATGCAAACAACTAACTAAGAAGATACTAGAAACAACCCACCCCAATAAAAAAAACTGAGAGAACGCAAACTTTGTGGAAGGGCACTCTGGGCAGATGAGCTGGGGTGCCCAGGCAATCCATTGGCAATGATGTCACTAGTAAAGGTTATTTACTGGAAGAACAAGTAGAAAAGGAGGTTTAAAAGTCGCTGTGGTCTGAAAAGTGAACCAGGGGGAAGTGGCCTCTTCACAGTACCTTTATTCTTATCTCTGGTGCTCGATAGTGTCAAGCTACGCTTTTCAGCATCAAACCAAGATTCTGTGTTATTTTGGTGCGGTGCCTGTTTGCACTTGGGAAGTGGCGATGCCGGGTCCAACGATGCAGTGCTGTCCAGCAGCAACTACAGCTTGCGAGCCAGAGTCTCTCTAGACCGAACGTGATGTCGGGTTGGCGATGCTGGAAGACTCGGCAGCTTCGGGTGCGGAGCAGCGAAAGCAGGCCTTCGACTGCAGTGTGCTCAGCCGGTTCAACACAGCGTTGGAGCGCTCCAGTGGGGTCCGCTTGGAGCTAGAAGGAGCTGGTGACCAGGTGGTTGTGTTAAGTTTTGGACGCTAGAAGATTTGCCAGGTCTCAGATGCAGAGACTTTGGAGCTTCAGTAGTTGAGCGTCGAGGGCAGCAATGAGTTCCCTTGCAGCAGCTTGGATGGCACTGAATGTGCCCAAACCGGCATGATGGTGCTTTGGAGATGCAGATTGAGCCAGTGGTTACTTCCTTGGTTCTGCGGTTGCTGGGTGTCTCAAGCCAGGGCTCCAGGGCAATGTGCATCATTTTGTTCTACCCTTCCACTTCAGGGAGCGTGGCTGCCACCCGCAGGGGTCATTCACCTTCAGTGAACAGGTCCTGATCTGGCTACACCTACATGGCAGAGGACTTTAAATTAGCCATTACTTCCAAAAGAGGTCCTGTAACGATATCTATTGAGGACCACTATCAACACGGGAAGAACCGTCTCACCCCAGTTAAGGCGCCACACCAAATCCCATTATTCTTGTAATATTGAGTTTGCTTAGCCCTGTCTGAACAACATATAATATCACCAAGTCTTGCTCTCCCCTGTGCCACACTAAGCCAAGAACCAGGCCTGGGTATTGAGATAATAGATCTTTTTTTTATTAACAAATGGTTTAAATAGATATCTAGAACACAATTCATATACACATGCCACCTTCTCTCTGGCATCCAAATCTAAACAAAATAGATGGGACACTTTTTGTTTTGCAATTGACAGAATACAAATCAGGTTCACTCTTTTAATCTCCTGTCCCGAAAACTCAATGATTAAATCACACAATGCATTGCGATATGACCATATAATTGGGCAAATTGTGATTTGGATATCAATTTAGAAAGTTCACAGGCATTTATACATTCAATTATTACAGATACCTAGAATTGTTCCTGTATCTAAATAAAGGAACATACCAGAAATGTCTCTGTGCCGGAATTTACATAAATTAACTCTGCAGGCATTTCATCCTTTTTTTGCCCCTGTAATTAGTCATCTTGATAACTTGGATACAGCTGCTAAACTAGCTATGGCCTATGATGACATGATGCTGTCTGCAGTGAATTCCCTGGCACCTCTCACGCAGAGAATGGTTAAATCCATGGTATTCTCCAGACATTCACAAACTAAAAACCTTAAAAGACAAAGATTTTTAACTTTGGCAAAAATATCCCACTTTTGATAATAAGGCTACTTGTGGGGAGAGGGTCAGGAATCACACAAAAAATGCTATCTCTGAGGCAAAAAAGTGGTCCCATGAGAAACGGATGAATGAAGCTCCTAGTTCCAAAGAACTGTCCAAAATCCTACGTGAGTGGCAGAATCCCAGTCTACCACCCTCGCTTATTAATAAAGACGAATGGTGCTGCCAGCACATTCAGCACTCCAGGCACTGCAAAGTGGAAGACATTGAGGCTGACATCACAGCCAAGTTGTCCCTCATGCCCGAAATGTTACCTGGTGACAACATACAAAGTTGCCTTGGACAAATTCCTTTTTTTTGTCTTTTCTGAAGTAACCGAAACAGTGATACGAGACATAATTGGCCAATTGAAACCAACTAACTGCAAGGGCGATCCCTGCCCGACTACTGTTGTCAAATCGTATGCCTGTATTCTTGTCCCTATAATCACTAAATTTGTTAACTGCTCTTTTCAAGAAAGTTTTGTCCCTGCACCTATTAAACAAACTTCGATTGCCCCTTTGTTGAAACAAACATCCTTAGACCCTTCAGTGGCGGGGAACTACCGCCCCATAACAAAGACACCTTGTTTGCTTAAAGTCTTGGATAAGGTTGCACACCAACACATCCAGGATCACTTGAGATTGAATAACATCTCGGGTCCCAAACAGTCAGGGTTCAGAAGCCACCATAGTAGTGAGACTACCCTGATAGATCTAAGAACGAGAATTTTGAGATCCATGGATAGGGGCCAATCCTTTCTCCTGATGCTAGTGGACCTTACAGCCGCTTTTGACCTGGTGGGCCATGCCACGCTAGACACTAGGCTGCAGGACTCTGCTACCTTGTCTAAGCAAGCTGCTGATTGGGTTCTGTCATTCCTGTCTGACCGGATAGCTAGGGTATACAGTGAGAAGGCGATGGCAGAGGGTTTTGTGATCCCTTATGGGGTGTCACAGGGCTATTATATGTCGCAGACTCTCTTTAACATTAGGCCTCTGTTTGATAGGCTGGATTCAGAAGGAATAACATATGCAAATTATGCTGATGACACTCATTGTCTCTTCCTTCTCTACGGCACTCACTCAGTTAATTTATTTTCCATCAATACCACCTGTGCCCTCATTCACAGTTGGATGCTACACAATGGGCTGGCATTGAAAAACTCTAAAACTGAGATTATGGTCCTAGGTACCAGCCAAAAGCTGGTAAATTAGATCAAATGTTCAAGGCTTTTAAGGTACCGGATTGCCTTTTAAAACCTCTACCTAGGGTTAAGACAATTGGCGTCATTTTGGACCCGGAATTGAGTATGAAGGCCCATGTTGGTCACTTGGTCTCCCGCATTCCTGGCAGGCATCAGCCAAATATCACTGGGGTCAGAGATCCAGATACACAGTCCAGCAGTTCAAAGGGGAAAGCTGCAAAAGACAGCTACATCTAGAATTCTGAAAGAAATGGCATTTTAAGTCAAAAGAATGTGTTTTGCATGTAAAGCATCTGATTTCTTTCATCACATCGCATCTTGGCCTTTTGTCCCTGTAACATTGGTTCTTTTAATCCGACAGTTGAAAGAACAGGACAGTTCCCAAGTTATTCACCAATGCATTTCTGTTTAACATGAAGCCAGTGCCGACTTTTAAACAGAGAAGGCCTTTCCATTTTACCTAAATGTTTTAAGGAACCGCTTTCCTTCACCTGGGTGCCTTTCCATTTTGGCAAGGTTCAGTGAGGCCCACTTATCGCATTCACTAGACCTCGGTTATATATTAAGGTTAGAGTGGAGGCCTTGATTGGCCTTTCAGTTCATGTCATTCTGGGATCTGAATTTACTCCCCACAGTCCAGTGGATAATTTATATCCTTATAAGAGTTCAAAGATGCATTAAAGAATGAGGAGATCCCCCTCCTTTCAAAAGTAAAATGTCACAGGGGATTGGTAAAAAAGACAAGCCTGCTGTGAGGGGTCCATTCCAGGTTCCTGTAACAAGTTCCCTTTGCCTTATGGCATCACACACTGAGAACCTTACCTGCCGGAAATAGAGGTGACAGGAAAAGGAAGGGAGCCCTAATAGAAACCAATATGGGGGGACCCTTCTCTCAGCCCAACTCTCCCTTCTGGCTTCTCTATTTTTTCCCCTTTCCTATGCCTTCTGACTGCAAAGAGATCTAGGGGGCAGCACCCTGGTGTGAGAGTGGCTATGTTATGTCAGTGCTGTCTTTGAGGCACCGGTTACAAAGAGACCTCCTGTACAGAGTTAATTTGGCCTGAGCGAAGGTGTTACCCTCCCTGCAGGAGAATCAAAAGGCTAGCACCCTGGCCGTTGTCCCACAAGGCTGTAGACAGACAAGAAGACCAGGCATTAATATGCATCAGTCCTGTTTTAGCTACAAACCTGCTCACATAGCTGAAACTCGTTTGGTATCATGTTGCTGTGGCTGTATAATTGTATGTTCTTTCTTAGTCATCATGACACAATTTGGACTGGCTTATGTGTAAAAATGTCATTTCCACCAGACTGACTAAGGTATACAATTATTAAGTTTGGAGGAGAGGTGCAGAAGATTAGAAAGTCACTGCAGCATGCAGGAACGTTGTGCCCCATCAGCTGTAAGAAATGCATGTGTGACCTTTGAATCTGCTCTCTGCCCCTGCAAAGCTGGTGCTTTAGAGGTCAGGAGATGGGTTACAACAAAGGCACATGTGTGCACTATAGTTTTTGGCATGGAGCAAGCATGAAAAAATGATCGGATTAGCAGAGCTCCTTTTCGGAAACAGAATTACCTGCATCATTTTAGTACAACAACAAAAAATCACAAAAGCTGGGGCCGTTCTGCCTTCACCAGGTGTCATTCGGTCGCAGGCGGGTAAAGCGACGAGCAGTGAAGGCGGGAAATTAAGCCACTCCAGCGTGTGCCCCTCTGCGGTGGCGCTCGATGTCTTGGGGCCATTTTACATTGATGCTGTAGGTCTCACGTTTCTCTGTGGTTAAGGCCCTCGGGTATCAAAGCGGTTCTCGTTGCGCAAGTGTATTTGATCCATTTGGAAAGTATTACCGCCAGCTCCAGTCAGTCTCTCCCAGGCTTTATATAAAGAACAAATGATAAAATCACAACAACAAAAATGCATCATACAATTGTCCATTCCACTCATTGGAACAGAGTAAGCAAATCAATAGCAAAAACCTGCAGAGTAGCTCCTGTGTGGGCTTTTTACACCCAGAGGTCGAAGTGGGCGGGAGCGAGCGGTCGGGAGCGGTGCTCCTATACTTTTTATTTTTAAGTTTCACTGTTCCTATACTTTTATTTTTAAAAATAAACCGTTCTGGAATGGTTTCGTTTTAAAATAAAAGTGTAGGAAGAACTTGAAGCTTGCACTTCAGTGCACTGCCCTGAACATTCCCTTAAATGGCAGGTGTGTTTGTTTAGGGGTTTGTACGGTGTGTGGGAGGGGGCATGGCGATGGGGTTTGTGGGGAGTGGGGCAGACCTGCAGAGAACATACTTCCACTACTTCTTTTCGTACACTTCGACCACTGTTTACAGCCCCACTTTCTGCAAGCGGCCTGCATGCTGTTTGTATGACATTTAAGCAAGACCGCCAGACCCTTCGCCATTCAATTTCATCATACAAAAATAAATCACTTTGACATGTTTTGATCCCAAAATTCCGTATTAGTGAAAGATACTTTTTCACAGAAATCCGTAATGTGGAAAAATGGGAAAAACTGCCCCTGTGTTCTGACACTTTGGACCTCACATGCAGAGTTCTGAATAGCATTAATGTACTAATAGTCTCCTCTACCCATATCTACTTTAGTTACTAACTTTACTGTCTCACATGCCTGTGTTTAAAGTTGTAATGATTCATATTTTAGGATAATGGGGTGGCACCTGCAGTGGCCAGTCAGGTTCCAGGGGGTGCACGTGCCACCCCAGGCCACTCCCTGGGCACGCCTATGCCTTTCCCCCAAATTAAAGGCTGTCATAGGGCTGGTTTTGTTGTTTCAGGGACATCTGAAAGCTGTAGGGAGTGGGGTATGTGTGAACTGAAGAGATTAACACAACAAGGGCACAGGTACCCAGGAGTCCTAGCGGAGTCTCACTTGTGCGATTGTTCAGCGGCCCACCCGGCTAGTGGGTCCCACACAGGGTGAAAAACAGTCACGGAGCAACACATCCACCAGGAGCAAAACAACCAAGGCAGCAAACGTGAAACCACATATAGCAAGGCATAACATGGCACAGCAAGGCATAACATGGCACAGCAAGGCATGACATGGCACAGCAAGTTGAGCATTTTAAATATCCTTGTGTGTAAATTACTGTATCTATACATGCTTGTGTCATTTTGTAAATTACCTGTAACCTGTAAGCTTTGCATTTTCTTACTCTGGCGCCCTGTTACCCCCGGGTTAGGTTTGCATTACAAATAAATAAACAAACAAACAAGCAAGGAATGACAAGACATGCAAAGCATACAATAGCATTCAAAGACCTAGCAAGACATGAAAAGATCGGGGAAGGCACAAAGTGACCCCCTCCTCACATTCCTAGCATTGGCCTGTACACAGCGCATGAAATGGGCCGAAACAAGACGGAGCGGTGCTCTGGCAAAAAATGCCTTATCTAAGCCTCCCGATCCAGGGGGTCCCAGACAGCAGACCGCTTGGTCTGCATGCTGTATTGCAGGTTGTTCCTACTGCACAAACCAGTCTTCATTGACCTGCACACAGACACTGCCGAAGCCTCACATACAGTTGTGCAGCTGTTCAAACTGGTATGTATGTCCTGCACTATACAGACATCACTTTATTAGGGAGAATATTGTGACCAATCATAACAGAACAGTCCATTATTCGCTTAAAAGGTTTCCTTAATTAATCACTATTAAACATGTTTAACATATAAAATTGTGGACATTATGTTGTTCCCATAATGCTCTTTGCTTTTATGAAAATCGCCAGGGTTGGGTTCTATATTCAACCTGGTCAGGGGCCATGCCTCTTGGCCCCACCCTCTCCTTCCCAAAGCCCCGCCCCTCCTAAGAAGCGACGGTTCCCCCAATAAATGTTTTCCATTTCCAGCACTGCCTGTACAGATAGGCTCCCTTGTCAGTTTCTCACGTTGTCACTGTCAATTCCCTCTTCCTCTCCCTCTCCCTCTCCCTCTCCCTCTCCCTCTTCCTCTTCCTCTTCCTCTTCCTGTCCCTCTCCCTCTTCCTCTTCCTCTTCCTTTTCCTCTTCCTATTCCTCTTCCTGTCCCTCTTCCTCTTCCTCTTCCTCTCCCTCTCCCTCTTCCTCTTCCTCTTCCTCTTCCTCTTCCCCTTCCTGTCCCTCTCCCTCTCCCTCTCCCTCTTCCTCTTCCTTTTCCTCTTCCTCTTCCTCTTCCTGTCCCTCTTCCTCTTCCTCTTCCTCTTCCTCTTCCTCTTCCTCTTCCTGTCCCTCTCCCTCTTCCTCTTCCTCTTCCTCTTCCTGTCCCTCTCCCTCTTCCTTACCCTCTCCCTCTCCCTCTTCCTCTCCCTGTCCCTCTTCCTCTTCCTCTTCCTCTCCCTCTCCCTCTTCCTCTTCCTTTTCCTCTTCCTCTTCTTCTTCCTCTTCCTCTCCCTGTTCCTCTTCCTCTTCCTCTTCCTCTCCCTCTTCCTCTCCCTCTTCCTCTTCCTCTTCCTCTTCCTCTCCCTCTCCCTCTTCCTCTTCCTCTTCCTCTTCCTCTTCCTGTCCCTCTCCCTCTTCCTCTCCCTCTCCCTCTCCCTCTTCCTCTTCCTCTTCCCCTCCTTCTCCCTCTCCCTCTTCCTCTTCCTCTTCCTGTCCCTCTCCCTCTTCCTCTCCCTCTTCCTCTTCCTCTTCCTCTTCCTGTCCCTCTCCCTCTTCCTCTTCCTCTTCCTGTCCCTCTCCCTCTTCCTCTTCCTCTTCCTCTTCCTCTCCCTCTCCCTCTTCCTCTTCCTCTTCCTCTTCCTCTTCCTGTCCCTCTCCCTCTCTCTCTCCCTCTCCCTCTTCCTCTTCCTCTTCCTCTTCCTGTCCCTCTCCCTCTCCCTCTTCCTCTTCCTCTTCCTCTTCCTCTTCCTGTCCCTCTCCCTCTTCCTCTTCCTCTTCCTCTTCCTCTTCCTCTTCCTGTCCCTCTCCCTCCCCCTCTCCCTCTCCCTCTTCCTCTTCCTCTTCCTCTTCCTCTCCCTCTTCCTCTTCCTCTTCCTCTTCCTCTTCCTCTTCCTGTCCCTCTCCCTCTTCCTCTCCCTCTCCCTCTTCCTCTTCCTGTCCCTCTTCCTGTCCCTGTCCCTCTCCCTCTCCCTCTTCCTCTTCCTCTTCCTCTTCCTCTTCCTGTCCCTCTCCCTCTTCCTCTTCCTCTTCCTCTTCCTCTCCCTCTCCCGCCTTCACCCTTTCCCTCTCATAGGTACATTTCACACTTTGTCCAACAAGGATGGAAGCATGGGAAACTAGATCAGGAGGCAAATGGGGACTCCACCCTAGTCTCAAAGTAAAGTTTGAAGCATTCTGGGATGCATGAACAAGAGCTGCCCAGGCAAGAGCTGAAGAAGCCCGCCTCTCGTTTCACCTTCCTTAATATGTTGGTTGGCAGGCTGAGAGCCGCATCGACCATCACTTGAACTTTCTCGGGTACTGTGCCCAGTTGGACCTGGCCATCATTTGGCTGCCAGGGCAATGCCAGGGCAAAGATTGGCTTATCTTGGCATTGTTAGATGTTTGAGTGAGGGGCCTGAATCCTGTCTCCCAGAGGTCTGCTCCAGTGTGTGCAAAAGACATCACACACACCCTCAGGTGACGCTATGCCACCGAAGATGACTGACCGGGGAAGGGGTGCATGCCAACATATCAACAAGCCCCACATCATTCCTAAGAAGGCAGCAATTGGGTTAATTGATTAGCTGATGCCCCCTAATTAGTGTGATTTACCTAACGTATCCTCCCTTACTTGTAGCCTGGTTGCGCTAGAGTCTCAGCTCCACAATCAGTGATCGGCCAGCCCTGCCTACTAAGGCCAACACGCTTCTGGAAAATCATAATTCAGCTTGCATGCCATTGTTCCACTCCCCTTCATTGATGCCAGGCATATTATGTAAGTGGTTACCTTGTCTACTGGGGAACGAGGAGGCCTGCTTCTAATCTCAACTTGTTCAGTTGTACAAATTGTGTGATCTTGGAAGAATGTTCAAGTTTTCTGCCAATATTGTTGGCAGAGCATAGAAAGGGTAGGGCCTGAGCGGGCAAGGCACACCCAAAATCTGCAAATGCCCAGTCAGCAGAGCTGTGAGATGGGCTCTGCTTTCGCCCTGATGGGTAAGGGGATCATTGCGAGTTGGCCAGTAATAATAAAAACTGTGGCATTTGCCAAAACCACCATTTTTACTGCCCTCTCAATTCAGGTGTAAGTTGGAAATTACCTCAGGCTACCACCACCAGAGGTACGACAAGCGACATTTGCGAAATGAGTATGACTGTTTTACCTACCCCCTCTCGAGTTGGAGTTAAAATAAAGAGATTAATACCAAAAGTGTTGCAACATTTTTTTTTACAGTGCATAAAATATGTGCAGGTGGTGAAACACATTTTTAGACTGGGCCCTTGTAAGAGGGTGAAATACTGGACATCTCTGGCAACCTTACCCATGCAAGGCATAACAAGGTCAGAATTGTCTCATGTGATAACAGAACAATACTCTAGTGGTTTGAACATGAAAGTACATTATCCATTTCCACTGTTATTTTGATGATAGAAATGGTAATTTGATGATAGAAATGGGTAAGAAAGGTTTTAATAAATACAATTATATTTCTGAAATACCACCAATGGTATTCAAGGAATACCACTGCATTTGCACTGGGCCTGCTGCTAACTTAGAAGTGGGCACATTTTCAGGAATACACCTTGTGGTTTATACCTCTGGCGGTATTGTTACCAACTCGTAATGAGGCCCCCAGTGTTGCCTCCAGAGTCTGAGAGTTTCAGGGTCCACATCCCATTTCCCACTGAAAATCTGGGTGATCTTGGAATGACGTTAGCTGCAACTGGTTATCCGACGATTGCGCGTGCTTGAGCACGGGTGCCCAGCGTGCACCTCTCAGCAGTGGAGTAGGCACCCTACAGCCTCTAGGCTGAGGAAACCTCATGATGGAAAGAGTTCCATGTCACTTCGCTGACAGTAATTACTTTGTGGTACTTAACCGCAAAGTCACTACTTCAAAATGTGTTCTCGATTTTTTAATTAATTTATTTTTAATTTGGAGGTCCCCATGCATTCCCTCCCCTTCCCTTTCATTACTGCCCTACCCCAAACCATCCCCACCCCTTATTACCCACCAACCCACAAATACCTATATTTTTTCAATAAAATTTAGAAATAATTACTGTCGGCAAAACAATAGTATACTGATGAAAAGTCCCCACCATTGAGAACTGATGGATCAATACCTTCTCTCGATCCTGCCGCATGCTCTCATGTGATAGAGAGAGATGCTTCTTTGTGGATCATGACAGATTTGTGCGGCTATGCTGTAATCTATGCTGCGCGACACAAAATGGGCCCTATTCACTCTTTGGGATAATTCTTAAACAGCTTTTTGGCGAACTTTTTGGTTGGTTCTCCAGTTATGACCACTTGCACATCAAGGCCAGACTTCCTTTCTTTTCTACTGCAAAGTATTCCAATGGGAAAGTAATTTCCCATCCTATAGTGTGTCATTTCATCCTTTGCATTGGTGTGCGGTTATCTCATAACTCTTGTAACCGATTTCACATTGTCCGACTTGGTGGTCAACTTTGCTGGCAGCACATACTGATGAGAGTTAATTGAAGCAGGCCTGCGGGGGGCCTGGTTGCAGGACTGACAAAGGGTGTTGGGACAGAATGCCCAACACCCTTTTCATATGCATCTGTTTCAACTTGAAGTCAGCTCCCACCACTTTGTATGAAGGGCAGTGAATGTCATGTCTAGGACAACTGTTTACAGGTGTCATCACTGCAGGGGGAGCCCATTTAGGAAGATACGAGTATGTGATTTGATGGAGACAGAAAGTCTGTTCTCGCCATAACTTTAAGGGAGACCTGCGATTTGATCAGGGACCACAAAGAGCTCAATTAACCAGAGAGACCCTTTGATCCACAACAGACAGGAAGATGAGTGGGACTTAGTAGTGCATGTTTTCACCCCTTTACCTTTCATGTTGCAAAGCTCTCTGGTTATGATGTCACACATAACAAAAGATTGTTAGTGAGGACCCAGGATTGGTTCATTAAGATAGGCTTAGCCTGCACCCATCATTAGGGCCCATTTGGTTTTAAAAGAGGGCTGAGCCCCTCTCTTAGCAGATCATCGGAAGACATATCAAGGAATAACAAGAACAACTCATTTGGACCCTGGCTGAAGGTACAGTGCTACCCTCCTGTCAGTATCCACAGTGTATCCCCTTTCCTTCGTGAAACTGTCCTCTGTATTCTTTACAGGGTGGGCTGTATTTTGTAGTGTGCTAGAACTGTTTGTTGTGATAATAATAAAGTAGATATGTGTATCCAACCTTGACTGGACAGTCCCTTTTATCACTGGGTAATAATTGTATGTTCACTGTGTCGCAATTAACAATGGTCCACGACCTTGCAGAGATAAGCCTGCCATTCTGTCCACGTTACCAAAACTGGACAAGGAGGTTTGTAATTTACTTGTGTTTCCAATCTATTCGGATCCCTTCTGGTGTACTAGAAGGGTGGGGCTGATTGATGGTTTAGAAACAGATATTCATCCCGGACCACTGGTGCTCCAGAAGTTGATTCGTCACAGGAGCTGCTTGGAGTTCCATGCTGGATTAACCCCAATGGACAAAAGCAATCAAAAGTGCATTGTGAAGAATGCCTACATGCAGGTATGCACATAAGCGCTCTGATCGGTGCGGTTCATGGGCTTGTGCAAAATTAGTCCCACTTTCTCAAGCCAAGCCATCTTGTTTTTTTGCCACAGGTGTGCTTGGCAACAGCATCTGGGCTCCGGGCCAGGACCTGTTGACAAATAGGTCTCCCGAGGAGGAAGGATAGCTGAGGGGAAAAGCACTCGCCTTGGAAGCAAGACGACACGGAGCAACACAGGCTCTATCCCTGGGTCCGCGCTTAGAAACCTATGGGTATTACGTGCGTTATCATATCATATCATAACTTGGTGGGGTGCTTTTATCTCTACAGGTGGTCTATTATCTTCCTTTGTTATAACCTCTATCAAAAGTGAGGCGCCACTGAGACGATGACGTAGGAGAAATCGCATCACTTCTATTTCCCACACTCTCGTCCCCTTATTCATTTCCTCTGAATGGCAGGCTGTATAGCTACTGCTTGGACTTCTCTATCTCCTCCTTTCTGATGACGAGCAGAGCCTGGTTTCTGGCCTGCACAAGCAGAGGTGGACTGGACACCAAAAGAGGCCCTGGAAATAATTTTCAAAGTGGCCCCATGTTACACATTTTCAGCAAACCCAACCTTTTTCCTATGAGAACATTTGGAAAATAAATAGGTTACCACACAAAAGAGGTCCAGGTTGCCTCCTGGGAAATTGCCAGAGCACAGGTTTGTCCACCATGTTTTTGATCTCGCTGCAGGTGATGAGTTTTCTGCCGATGATGACACAATGATCTCTGCAGCAGAAATATTAAAAACCTGTCCCGCGATTTCAGGGATGGGTGGCTGCCATCCTGGTTTTTGCTGGAAACCAATTAACAAAACCTGAAAACCAGGCCCAAAGCCACTCTCTATGCTGGCTTTTCATGAGAATTCTCTGCCTGCAACACACCTAGCGAACCTTGCGCCCGAACAGGCCACTGACATAGAAGTAAGACTACAGTTTTATTGGAGTCCTATTTCTGTTTTTGTCCATCTTTTGTGTTTATGTCCATTAAAACTGTAGTCTTGTGGCTAGACACTGTTTACTAAGAGAAAATCTGTGTTGTCAGATGTCAGTGAATTAAATTCTTAGACATGTATCCAATTTTGGGGGATTATAAGCACTGAGCTATGCACAGTAATCAGTTTACCTTTAGTTTGGTGTTAATGTTGGTTGTGAGCGTGAATTGAATAGATCTGAGAATGTTGCGGTGCTTTAGCGTTGTTGCTCATCTTTGTATTTTTCTCTTCAGTTTCAAGTCAAGCGTAAAAATAAAAGGTCTTGTTTGATTTAACCACTTACTGGAGTTTTAGAACACACTGAATTGACATCAACAAACTGGCTTCAAAGCGCTTGTGGAAGTTGGCTGTGCTGGCTTTAGTTTGAAACTCGGTTTCTTTCTTTCTTGCAGGTTATCATTCGTGCAAATATTGCATCTATTTTTTATGTTAGTTGTCCAACAAAATAGTACATACAAGACATTTCCTATGGAATCCGTTTATTTGGTCAGGAAAAAAAAACAAATGGGAGATTTATTCGAAAATCGACTACAAAAATTACTACAGCTGAACATTTCAAATAAATTCCACATCCGGTGTCTTTATATTGTTCACTGTAACACCATTGGGGGCTTTCAGGGTGTCCATCGCACCCTTGTTCACTATAATGTCATCAGGGGCTGCGGGGTGTCCACCGCACCCTTGTTCACTATAATGCCATCGGGGGCTGCGGGGCGTCCATCGCACCCTTGTTCACTATAATGCCATCAGGGGCTTTCAGGGTGTCCATCGCACCCTTGTTCACTATAATGCCATCGGGGGCTTTCAGGGTGTCCATCGCACCCTTGTTCACTATAATGCCATCGGGGGCTTTGGGCTGTCCATCGCACCCTTGTTCACTATAATGCCATCGGGGGCTGCGGGGTGTCCATCGCACCCTTGTTCACTATAATGCCATCGGGGGCTGCGGGGCGTCCATCGCACCCTTGTTCACTATAATGCCATTGGGGGCTGCGGGGCGTCCATCGCACCCTTGTTCACTATAATGCCATCGGGGGCTTTCAGGGTGTCCATCGCATCCTTGTTCACTATAATGCCATCGGGGGCTTTCAGGGTGTCCATCGCACCCTTGTTCACTATAATGCCATCGGGGGCTTTGGGCTGTCCATCGCACCCTTGTTCACTATAATGCCATCGGGGGCTGCGGGGTGTCCATCGCACCCTTGTTCACTATAATGCCATCGGGGGCTGCGGGACGTCCATCGCACCCTGTTCACTATAATGTCATCAGGGGCTGCATGGGTGTCCACCGCACCCTTGTTCACTATAATGCCATCGGGGGCTGCGGGGTGTCCATCGCACCCTTGTTCACTATAATGCCATCGGGGGCTGCGGGGCGTCCATCGCACCCTTGTTCACTATAATGTCATCAGGGGCTGCAGGGGTGTCCACCGCACCCTTGTTCACTATAATGCCATCGGGGGCTGCGGGGTGTCCATCGCACCCTTGTTCACTATAATGCCATCGGGGGCTGCAGGGGTGTCCATCGCACCCTTGTTCACTATAATGCCATCAGGGGCTGCGGGGTGTCCACCGCGCCCTTGTTCACTATAATGCCATCGGGGGCTGCGGGGCATCCATCGCACCCTTGTTCACTATAATGCCATCGGGGGCTTTCAGGGTGTCCATCGCACCCTTGTTCACTATAATGCCATCGGGGGCTTTCAGGGTGTCCATTGCACCCTTGTTCACTATAATGCCATCGGGGGCTGCGGGGTGTCCATCGCACCCTTGTTCACTATAATGCCATCAAGGGCTGCGGGGTGTCCACCGCACCCTTGTTCACTATAATGCCATCGGGGGCTGCGGGGCGTCCATCGCACCCTTGTTCACTATAATGCCATTGGGGGCTGCGGGGCGTCCATCGCACCCTTGTTCACTATAATGCCATCGGGGCTTTCAGGGTGTCCATCGCAGCCTTGTTCACTATAATGCCATCGGGGGCTTTCAGGGTGTCCATCGCACCCTTGTTCACTATAATGCCATCGGGGGCTTTGGGCTGTCCATCGCACCCTTGTTCACTATAATTCCATCGGGGGCTGCGGGGTGTCCATCGCACCCTTGTTCACTATAATGCCATCAGGGGCTGCGGGGTGTCCACCGCACCCTTGTTCACTATAATGTCATCAGGGGCTGCAGGGGTGTCCACCGCACCCTTGTTCACTATAATGCCATCGGGGGCTGCGGGGTGTCCATCGCACCCTTGTTCACTATAATGCCATCGGGGGCTGCGGGGTGTCCATCGCACCCTTGTTCACTATAATGCCATCAGGGGCTGCGGGGTGTCCATCGCACCCTTGTTCACTATAATGCCATCGGGGGCTTTGGGCTGTCCATCGCACCCTTGTTCACTATAATGCCATCGGGGGCTTTCAGGGCGTCCATCGCACCCTTGTTCACTATAATGTCATCGGGGGCTTTGGGCTGTCCATCGCACCCTTGTTCACTATAATGCCATCGGGGGCTGCGGGGCGTCCATCGCACCCTTGTTCACTATAATGCCATCAGGGGCTGCGGGGTGTCCACTGCACCCTTGTTCACTATAATGCCATCAGGGGCTGCGGGGTGTCCACCGCACCCTTGTTCACTATAATGTCATCAGGGGCTGCAGGGGTGTCCACCGCACCCTTGTTCACTATAATGCCATCGGGGGCTGCGGGGTGTCCATCGCACCCTTGTTCACTATAATGCCATCGGGGGCTGCGGGGTGTCCATCGCACCCTTGTTCACTATAATGCCATCAGGGGCTGCGGGGTGTCCATCGCACCCTTGTTCACTATAATGCCATCGGGGGCTTTCGGGCTGTCCATCGCACCCTTGTTCACTATAATGCCATCGGGGGCTTTCAGGGCGTCCATCGCACCCTTGTTCACTATAATGTCATCGGGGGCTTTGGGCTGTCCATCGCACCCTTGTTCACTATAATGCCATCGGGGGCTGCGGGGCGTCCATCGCACCCTTGTTCACTATAATGTCATCAGGGGCTGCAGGGGTGTCCACCGCACCCTTGTTCACTATAATGCCATCGGGGGCTGCGGGGTGTCCATCGCACCCTTGTTCACTATAATGCCATCGGGGGCTGCGGGGTGTCCATCGCACCCTTGTTCACTATAATGCCATCAGGGGCTGCGGGGTGTCCATCGCACCCTTGTTCACTATAATGCCATCGGGGGCTTTGGGCTGTCCATCGCACCCTTGTTCACTATAATGCCATCGGGGGCTTTCAGGGTGTCCATCGCACCCTTGTTCACTATAATGTCATCGGGGGCTTTGGGCTGTCCATCGCACCCTTGTTCACTATAATGCCATCGGGGGCTGCGGGGCGTCCATCGCACCCTTGTTCACTATAATGTCATCAGGGGTTGCAGGGGTGTCCATCGCACCCTTGTTCACTATAATGCCATCGGGGGCTGCAGGGGTGTCCATCGCACCCTTGTTCACTATAATGCCATCGGGGGCTGCGGGGCATCCATCGCACCCTTGTTCACTATAATGCCATCGGGGGCTTTCAGGGTGTCCATCGCACCCTTGTTCACTATAATGTCATCGGGGGCTTTGGGCTGTCCATCGCACCCTTGTTCACTATAATGCCATCGGGGGCTGCGGGGCGTCCATCGCACCCTTGTTCACTATAATGTCATCAGGGGTTGCAGGGGTGTCCATCGCACCCTTGTTCACTATAATGCCATCGGGGGCTGCAGGGGTGTCCATCGCACCCTTGTTCACTATAATGCCATCGGGGGCTGCAGGGCATCCATCGCACCCTTGTTCACTATAATGCCATCGGGGGCTGCAGGGGTGTTCACCGCTCCATATTAAATAAAGTTTGAAAACAGAAAAAAGAGGGCCCCATGGCACCGGCTTCCCTTCACGTAAGTGAATGGAACCGGCGTCGCAGAGGGATTCAGGAGACGGCGGCACCCAAGGAGGTGAGGCGCCAAGAGGTAAGTAAAGGGGTGGAGGCAGTGGGTTGTCAGAAATGTCAGCAGGAGGGAAAACCGAGTTATTTTCAGTCAAATCACTTTAGTTTTTTCTCGCTCTGACATTTCACTTTCGATCAAATCATGGTAATCCATTTCCTACACACGGGCCAGATCTTTGGACTTCAAAAGTGGGAAATTGCTGCACAGAAACTGTAGAGCTCTCGCCCCTTCCATCCTTGGCTCCCCATGCAGGCCAGAGACTAGCTCAAGAGTCTACCCTTCTCCTGCCTGTCTACACATATTGAGTGCTTTGAAACCACCAATCGGCAGTGTGGGCACTATAAATAAAATATAATATATCAAAACATATCCAAAGACTATTTGGCACATTTTCCTTTTGATGTCAAAATTTGAGGTGAGGGGAGAAATGCTTAGAGACTACAAGGGGGTGTGACGGCGCTGAGAGGGGGCAGAGGTGGAGTTGAGATAGATGAATGGGGCATAAGAGAGATTGCTGCAGAGATGATAAGGGGTAGTGAGAAAGGGGAGTGACATGGCGGAAGAAGGCTTTAGAGGCTGTGGGCGAGGCCTCTTCTCCGCATGCTCCAGCTGCCCGGGCCCCTCCACCTTCATTGCAGTCTTCCCTACATTGCTTCCCACTCTCTGGCAATGGCTGCGCCATGGCTGGGCTCGCCCTCTCCAGGGAAGGATGAAGGATGGAACCTGAGCCGGATTTCAGCCCAACACAAGTTTGGAGATGGCTGACATCCAGGTAGGAGCACAACTGGGAGAACCTTTCTGCTACACAGTCACGGGCTCAAAAATCGGCCAGGTCAGGACACACAATACAAACAGGTGCACTTAAAGAGTGCATTTTCACCAGGCGCTGAAAACTAATGTTCATTATTACCCAACTCAATAGTACTCATTTTATTGACCTCACGGGACTGAGTGGACCTGGAAGAGGGGTTGGGGGGGAGGGCGAAGGGGAGACCAGTGGCGGACTGGGAACCAAAAGAGCGCCTTGAAATAATTGTCAAGGAGGTCCCAATTTACACTTTTTCAGCAAGCCCAATCCATTTCTCATGAGAACATTTGGGAATACGATAGGTGACCCACAAAAGAGGCTCAGCGTGCAAATCTCCAGAGTTCCCTATTGAGCAGTCGCCTCTGAACGGGACTCACCTCTCCTTTCCGACCACCTGCGTAGAAATTCGGCATTATTGATGGATTGATTTGTCTATACGCCATGGGTGACGTCATCACGCATCACGGAAGTGGCCACGCATGTGTGCGCACATGTACCTCAGCTGCAGCAGCTGCCTGCTGGCAGTTGCAGGTACCGTATTTGCAGTATGTGGAGAGCGGCCTCCAATCACACTGTACTGGGAAAGGGTAACCGGGAATTATGTAGTGTTAGTCATGGGTAAACCGGCTTAATTCGGCGGTACGCAAAGGTGCCACACGGCCCGGCTTTGGAAGCATTAGTTCCAATAATACACACATCATATGCATGAGATGGTAAGGCCTAGTTAGTGGTGCGAGCAGGTGCAGCTGGTACAGTTAGGCCAACACCCAGTGTTAAATAGAGCAGATATTGGCGCGAGCGGTGGAGTGAGGTCATACAAGGTCAATTCAAGTCTGAGGGCCTCATTACACGGATGGCGGTAAGGATTTACCGGTACCAGTTAAATACCGGTACCGGTAAATCCTTACCGCCTTACTACGAGGTCCCTTTGCGGGTTGAGGGATTTGCAGGCATTAAAAAGCAACCCGCAAAGGGACCCAGGGAGCTAATTACGGTACCGCAATTTGCGGTACCGTAATTAGCGCATTCCCCATTCCCATTGAGCCCTATGGGGCAAAAATCAGAATGGGGAAAGGCAATGGTGGAAGGGGGATTTACCGCTCCGCCAACCTTGGAATGGGGTGGTAATTCCCCTTTCCGCCAAGGCGGTGCCGGTATTTTACTGGCATAAACCATGGCGCTAATAGCGCCATGGTTCTCCGCCCTCCGTGTAATGATGACCTGAGAGTTCGGGGAACAGTATTGGTGTCTGGGGGATGGCTGGATCGGTTGAGAAACTATATAAGGATGAAACAACATGATTTGCTCACCGACAACGTAGCTAAACATAGCTAACAACCACCGCCAAGCCATAGCCATAAAATCACTTATTTCGTTGAAACTAATTAAATATGGATTTCCACGAGGAGCTGAAATATTAACTATCCGCTGTAATTAAAGGGTTGGAATTCCAACGCGCTACAGGCATCGAGGCTGATTAGTCCCTCCCGCTGTGAGTGTAATTAATTTAAGGCACAGGACCTGAGGCTATTGGTTAAAGGAGAGATGTTGTATCGCGAGATGATTGCATATGGCGTCTACTGTTGGTGACCCATAAAATAGACAGTGTATTTCGAAGAAACATAGGGCCTGATTCACAGAACGTTTTCCAATTAGACGTGCCATTAAAAAATGCTTCTGTCTGTGAAGTAGGCCCCTGGGCTTTAGAACTGGCTTCACATACTGTACCACCAGGCCACATGCTTTTATTCACTGGTGTGACCGGTTAGGTCTGGGGCGTATGGTCCATGGTGCGATGTGTGGATAGAGGCGGCACCCAGGCAAGGCGGGGCTGTTACCTCCTGCCTGAGCCCTGCACATGGGTAACCGCTATCCTTATAACGTTGAAAGGACTCGAGTGTACACCTTTCTCAGAAAGTTCTGATTTTCTTTTTTGCCTGTTGTTTTTGAGTTGGTATCAAGACATAATATCCCTATATATATGGTAGCCATATATAATGTTGCCGGGAAAAGGTTGTGGCAACATTATATAGGGCACCATATAAATAGGGACAGAGGGAGCGGGGGTATCCCCCGAACCCCATAAAAAAAGTCCCCTAAAAAACAGCCAATTTTTGGCGATATTTTCGCATTGCTATATTTTTGAGGGGACAATATTACATGGAACCTTTGCGTTTGTCTAAGATTTTGGTAGGCAAGTTTCAGGGAGAAATATATACTTTTTTTGGACCTTGCAGGAAGTAAATGCAGGAATTTTTTACAGGTGATCATTGCCACCCTTTCAACAAGCCCCCCCCCCCAGATTTTGGAAGCTGCCTGGTAGCTGCTTGGCCTGGTATGTACACCATGGAAACAGAGTCAAGAGGCCTTCGGGTGAAGAGTGGTCTATAATCCCCCTCCCCTCCAAAACATAAATTCACTATATTTATAGAAGACATGCCTCATTACAGTTTTGCCGATCTGGTAAAATTGCCATTATAATTGCTGGTCATTCCGGCAACGGAAATTTTACCAGACCGGCAAAACACAAGTTTGCCGTTAGGATCACTGATTTTCCTCCAGTCAAGAGCTAGAAGTAAATCAGGATGATACCGGCAAATAAATCCTGGAATTACCGGCACCGATATTACCAGTGCCGGCAATTCAGGCAATCCCCCCCTGGAGTCCTATGGGATTCCATGGATTGGTTGGGCATTTACTGCCCTCTCCGCCGCCTGTAATATCCCAGTAATTCTTGGATATGAGGCGGCGGAAACGGTAGGGGCAGTTTGACGGTATCCCGTCGGAATGCCGCCAAGCTTGTAATGAGGCCCATGATGGTCCTACATTGCCACTCGTGGGGAAACACCAGATACGCGTTGCTTCTCAATGCTCTTCAATGCGGTGGCCCTGGTTCCCAGCCCCTAATGGTCACAGGATGCAATAAGCAAAGTGCTTGTCTCATGCCGCAACCAGCGGGTCCGCGGACGTGCAGAGGGGAACACACGTTCTTGTTCCGAAGCAGGTACCCCTTTGCATATCTAAGTGTCAATGATAATGATGTGTTTATTTATAATGCACCTTAATCCAAAGCACTTTACAGAGCAGATATTTACATACAATATCACCCAACCGAAACTGGTACTCATTTATCGACCTCGGAAAGGATGAAAGGCTGAGTTGCCCTTGCCGGGATTCGAACCTGTGACCTGCAGATCAAGCACAGATTGCAGCAGCAATCGCACAACCGCTGAGCTATCTTACTGACTGGGGCTAAAACAACCACATGCGTTTGTGTGTTTTGTCTTCATCATGTTTGCAGTGCAAACCAGGCCCCGGAACGGTAGCTTCAAGGAGTTTATTAAAAAATGGACCAACAATAATTAGACATATGCAAAGGATGCCAGCTTAGTTACCATGATTTGCATCGTGCACCACTGCCATTTGGAGGGTCTTCACATGCTCTGGTGGGTCTGAAAGCAAGGGGATGGGTTAGGTTAGAGGGAAGGGTGGGACAATGCAAGATAGCTTTGCTGTTGCGTTGATGCATGCAGACCGGAAAAACATAATGAGCTCCTATGTCTAGAGCATAGGAGCAAGCCCAGCGACGGGGCCTTTCGAGTCTTTCAATTGAAATAGGTCCACCCTGACTCTGATAAAGAAAGCGTGATGTCTTGTCTTAAGTGGTGACTAAGGGGCCCACTGCTGCCTGCCTTTATTTGTTCTGCTCTGCAGCTGGCAATCAACTGATTCTGCCATAATCTTCACCCGATGATCTTGGAGACAAGCTCAGGCCCATGCTGAGTCTGTGGTGGTGAACATATTCACTAAGGAAGCCAGATTAGCATTTAATGGATCTGTGAGCCCTGTAATCCAGTAGTGCAGAAGTTAACACTGGTGTGTAGTATTAGACACCAGGGACTGTAAACATCTTTATTATACTGTGAATGTGTGATCAGATACGTGTCCTGAATATACAAAATTGTACCAACTGAATTGTCAAATGCCACAAAAACCTATATACCTTTTTTCACTGCCCTCTCATTCGGAAATTTGAAACTACATCACATCAATGGATTTTTGTTTCTGCATATCCGGGTGTGTTTTTCAAAGCTATAGGTAAGGGGCCCTGCGACATGCAGACATAACTTGGAAATGGGCCCCTGGACACATCTCCAGCCAGCCCTGCATACAGACCTGAGAGAGCCAGGAGAATCAGGGGTAGGGCCGTACCAGGGCGGAGCCTGGGGGTCTGGCCTGGCTCTTTGGGCCAAACATGAGCCAAGTCGGGGAAAAGGGTGTGCAAAACGGGGGAGGGGCCTGTGTCAGTCGCTGGGGGAACAAAAGGCGCAAATAGGGTCTGGGGTCAACACAAGGTTATAAAAGGGGATACATAGTACTGGGGCAAGAAATGGGGCAAAACAGGACTGGGTGACAACAAAAGGAGCTAAAGGGCCCTGGCGGGCAAGAAAGGGGCAGGTGAAAGAAAAGGGGCTAAACTGGACTGGGGGCAACAAAAGGGGCTAAAAGGTTATGGGGCAAGAAACAGATCTGAGGCCTCGGGTGTTGGGATAACACTGGTGTTTTGGGGAGGGTGCAGGTGCTGAGGCAGGGAAAAGGGTGGAGTAGCGCTTGGGAAGGAGAGTGGCCGCAAGAGGAGCAGAAAGAGTTGCCACTGCCTACCAACTCTTTGTGCTAACTTACCTTTGCATTTTCTGCCAGCCGCAGCACGGTCTCGCCGGGAAGCACTCCTGTCCTGTCGCAGCCAATCATTGAGTGAGTGGCTTGGCCCGGACAGGAAGTCAGCTGTCTGGTTACGGAAGTCAGACAGGAGCGTAGATTTTTTCAAACAGATTTTTCCCAGGGTTGGGGGGCAGCCTGCTGGGCTTGTGACGGGCCCCTGCACTGGGCAGTCACTGATCAGTGATGTGGGTCAGGTCCGAGCCCAGGCTTTGACCCAGGCCAGCCTGAGCCCTGCCAGGCTCGGCCCGCTTTACGCAGTGTTCTGTTGTTGGATGAATGTTGGGAGGGTTCCTTAGATCAGCGTGCACATGTGGCTTAGCTGGTCTGCTTAGAGTGCATATAGAAGTTGAGAATGTTAGTGCACTGGTGGGTTAGTGGATGGCAGTTTGGAGCACCCACCTATCTGATGAGTCTGTCACAATATCTCCGTGGGGCTGCTAGATGGGCAACCCCTTAGTTGTGGTGCCCCACGAATGAGGTGCTCATGAGGAGACATCCTGAGGTGTCCTGATGCCTCTGGCAGTGTGCAGTGACTGCTTCTGTATGAGAGTGGGAACATGGGCCGGGTGTGGGAGGTAATAATGGGGAGCATGGGATAGTCAATGGGGCTCATTATAAGTTCCCCGGTATCGCGCCAGTCGTTCTGGTGGGATACTGGGGGACTACCGTACCGTCTCCACCACCCGCTATCCCGGTGTTCCAGGTATATTACAGACGGCAGAGGTGCCGGGTAAATCCCCATTTGCATGGAGTCACATAGGACTCCATGGGGATGCCACGCCCACCGGCACCGGTAACCAAGGGTGGGTCCGGCTCAACATTTTGGGGTGCGGGTTGACAGTTTTAAAATCTGTTAGTGAGTGTTGCGCTGTAGAATTCTCCACTGAGGGACTGCGTCTGGGCCTTTCAACTTTTACAGTTGAAATGGTCCCCCATGCAGCTGCCTCCATGTTGGCAGTATTCTGACACAGACACATACTGGTAAACTGCAGATTTTAACTACCTCACTGCATTCCTTTGACTTAATTATGGATTTAAGCTCACCACGGGTGCCTTGGATTATTTTTCTGGACTGTAAGGCAAGGGGGGCCCCTCCCAAACATCTAAAAGAAATGGGACGCATAGGCCCTGACACATTTTCAGATGCCCTGCCCCCTCTTCCCTGAGCCAAGCTGGGAGGCTGAATATCTATTTCACCTTCCTTTTGGCCATTAGTTGCACCTTTCACCCCGATTCGGAGGCTATTTACTTTCATAATGCCATGCTAATTATTGGAGGTGTGGGCCATCGAAATGCTGAGCCCAGAAGTTAAGAGTTTGGCTTCATCAAAGTGGGGCTGTTGATATCGCATTGGGCAGCCTTTTTTCGACCTGCATGTTTGATGCGGCTGTCGCACGTTAACGAGTGTCTAAACGTAAGCAAACACAACGCTTTGCTGTTTCCTCTGCCTCAAAGTGAAAGGCAGCCCTACAGATAAGGGGTGTATCGGCCACTTTTACTCCATAAAAATTGGCGAATACTCCCAAAAAATGAAAATAGGGAGTACAAATACTCCCAACCAAAAACAGGAAAAAGAAATATAGAATCTTGCACCTTACTATCACTCTCACAGCTCCCTGGATGTGTTTGGATCAGTAGCGCATGTAGTACCACAGGAAGAAACTACCATTTCAAGTGCCTGATTGGAAGAAGTAAACCTGTATCTTTTAATGTGCATGAATAACTGGGTGCAGAAAAAACATATTACAAAAACATTTCCGTTTTTCAGTTAAAATGGGTAAACATGTGTTTTAAATGAAAAAGCAAAATGTTTTTGTAATATGTATTTCTTATAAAATACTCTCACTGGGAATTGGACTTACATTTTTACTGCCTAATATAACATTTTACTCCTTTAAAAATAGGGAGTAAAACACTCCCACTTCCAAATCGTATCTGTAGCACTGGCTTCAGCCCTCCCCAGCCATAGGCTGGCTCGGCCCATCGCAGCTCGTTATTGGGGTAATTATCTGCCGGTAGATATCAGTCCCTAACGACAGACTTGGAGTTTGCTGGTCCGGAAAGGCATAACACGTTACCAGCACCTTGTTTCCAGACCGACAATCTTCTAATGAGCCCCGCCCACTGTAATGGCAGAAATTTCAAATTCCTCCTGAAAATGGGCCTCAGAGGCAGCTCTCAGAAGAAGTCGGATTAGTCATTCCAGAGCCTAAGAACGGCCCTCGCCATTATCACTGTTAAGGTGGAAACCGTTTCCCTGCAGCCCTCCATCGATCCATCGCCGAAAGTTTCATATTTGATTGTTGTCATTTCACTCACGATGACGCGCCAGCAGCAGATCTGAGTGTCGTGCTGTCAGGTCCTAACAAAGAGCGCGCGCCGTGCTGGGGCCCACTCTCGGCAGTGCAGGTTGCAAAGAACGGGCCTTGAGGACCTGTGTGACTTGCAGTCCATTTATTGCATTGCCCCCCATATTTTAGGAGAGTAAACGTGAATGAAGAATTGAAACTCTCATGCTGAGCATGAGCGTTTCCATTGTGGGCAAAAGAGTGCAGGTAGAGGACTGTCTGCACTCACCACTCTCCACCACCCTGTCTGCTATAGCCCCGGCCAGACATCTAGGGAAGAGCCATGGAGGGGTACACTTTGGGCTTTTTTTTTCTGAGAGACCAAACTGCACGTGCAAAGCCGTCTGCGGATGGTGTTTTGGGTCCCTCAGAGTTGGCCCTTCCACACACTGCTTGCATTTGGGCAACACGAACACATAGACCATGTCCTGTGCATTGGCCCGCTGCCCGTGTCTGCCCTGCACCTGATCTCCTCTCGTTGCGCTGATTCTGGATCCCCTCTACCCCCTTTTGAGTGTAGCAAGAGACAACTGAGGCTGATTTGATCGAGTATAGGGTGGTGTGTTGTGCAACCCTGCAAACTCATGAGCGCTGGCGAGATAGTTCAAAGTGTGAATAGTCTGTTGCAGAATTGTTTCTGTCACCTCAAAGAAACGGGTCCAGTTTCCACTAAAGCCGACTCAGCCCTTTTCACCCTTGTAAAGTCGATATAAAAAGAGCAAAGTCTGTTGGGTAGCAGCAGTTCCGATGCAAGCCTTCTGAAGTGGCCAGACTCGCCACGTGTTGTACATTTAAATTCAACGTTGCTCATTTGTATTGACGAGGTCAATTTCTTTTGAGTATTCGTCACAGTTATTAATAATTGTTTCATGCAACATAACAAAGCAGACGTGGGTGACAGTGTGCTATACACTTTAAATTAGAGGATTTATCATAGCTGTCGTTACACGCCAATTGTGTACGATATGATATGCATTTATTTTTATTTTTCAACGTAATGATAGCTGTCTGGTGCAACATGTTAAAGAAGACATGTTTTAAAGAAGTTTTTGAGGACTTTCTATCAGGAAAGCCGAATTTGACATAATGCAAGTTACAGAAGCAACAATTGGCCTGATTTACAAAAGCTTTTTTCAATAGGAAAATCAGGCCCACTGTTTTTTTTTCTCTCACTATACAGCCTTCCCAACAAATCGCAGCACTAGTATACTTTTATAGACAAACCTCAGGCCTAGGATATGCGGGGTGAGTGCTGGATGGTGGCAGAAACAACAGCTTTCTCGTGGACGATGTTAAGTGTGGTGTTTTTACATGTAACACAACAAAGGGCTGCTCTTGGGACAAAAGAAAGGCGCTGTCAGTCCCAAAGAAAATGAAGTGTCCTGCTGAATTAATTGTCCATCAGCACCTGCGGGTATTTCAGTATATTATTGAGCATTGAGCAGTCTCCTGTAGTTAACTCACAAATATTTATTTTCTATAAGACATCACAAAAGGTAAAGTAATCAGGTGCACATCCCTGAAAAAAATCTGCCCATATCATGTCGACCAAAAACACTCCCCAGCAATAATATGGACATGTACTTAACATCGACACAAGGCTGATATGGACATGAAAGGAAGTGTCCAGCCCCACCAACAAGCACGTGCTCCCACATGTGCTGGGACCAGAGTTAGTAAGTTAACCCTGTTCCAGAATAAAGAGGTGTGGTCTGAGGTTTGGCTAATACTAATGGCTTGCAGATATTAGTGACATGTTGATGGCATGGCTTGGGGGATTTGTGTGTCATGATCAACGGTGGGGGGGGGGGGCATTTATGGAGGGCCATTATGGCCCAGGATACACCTGGTGCAATATCTACAGAAGAAGAGCACGCCAGCTTCAACCGCCACTCATCTGATGCAGCCCTTGTAGCCAATCAGCAATTTCCTCCGGCTTGATTTGTCAAGTGCCCAGGCAACGAACAATGGGCCAGACTCCCAGTGTTCTACCATTATAAAGAATCCCTTAATCAAAACCACCTGAACCTGTGATATCATGCCCAACAGAAATGCCAGAAATGAAGCTCGGTGTACACTCAGGGTGACATGGAGTAAACTGGTAGCCTTTCCACTCTAGGGCATGTGCTTGCCTGGGCGTTCTATGGGTATCTCATTGCCAATCCGTGACCCAATTGGTACTGTTATGGGTATTGCAAGCCAACGTGCACAGACCCCCGCCCTTCCAATGGACACAGCTAATGGTAGTCCAAATGCTCTTGCCTTCCATTGCTTCTTCGTCTTGGTGTTGGGTTAGTGCTCATATTGGACAGCAAGTCTCCCTGGGCAGCAGGAGAGGCTTGGTAACTCGTGCCTTGCCTATGCTCGCCGGGTCCTTGAGAGTGAAAGGCGGCTCCTCTCTGGTCCTTATAAATCGGCTTTCTGTAGGAAGCAGGCTGAGCTTTGCCCGGGGCCTACAGGAGTTACTGGAAGAGCGCATGGAGCAGCTGAGCTTTGGTAGGCATCTACTTTCATGCTTTAGGAGTTTGGCGATTTAAGGATGCAATCCTTCGGCTTAAAGAAGAGACTGGATGCTGAGCTGGTAACTCAGCTCTCAATCGAAGGCCTGCATTAATTTAAGCTTTTGGCAGTCGCCTTATCACACTGGGCTGCAGCCTGCACCATTCAACTTCTGCAGGGTCCTACTTGGGTTTTTTCTTAGGTAGATTCAGGCTCGACTCCAGGCATCATTCACAAAGAGGCAGCTGCAGCCAGGCTCTTCAAGGCAGGCAGCAGCCATGACCATATATGGCAACATCCATATCCCACTCACTTTCATCTCGGTACAGTGTTTGGCCATTTGACTTAGTACTGGATGTATCCTCGGGTTCCGGGTTGAGATACCTATGGGGTGTAACTATCTGCACCCCTCATAAATCATACAAAGCCTTCCACCACTGAGAGGAGCTCACACGGTGGAGAACAGTCTAAGGAGAGTGTGGAATTTAGTCAGCCTGACCCTGAGAGACTTGCGGAACCTCAGGTGATTCATTTGTACGTGTTGATCTTCGGGCGGGAAGGGCCCTGTCACCCAGGATAGGGACATTCCAAAATACTCAAGGGCGGTTGCCAGGAGAGTAAGAGTGAACCTTCGGTCTCACAGGCATGCAGTAAACGAGGACACACAAAGTCTCAAAGTCCAACCAGGTATAGAACAAGGCGACATTCTGCAAACCTGGTGAACACCGACGGGAAGCCCCTTGATGACGTTTTCTATCATGCAACAAGTTCAAAGCTACCATGTGGGTGTTCCACCAGGAGAGAGCATGTCGGGAAATGGATAAATATGCCATTTCAGGTACTGCCCTTATGTGATTGGTCACAAAATACCAAAGACAATCAGTATGAAAGAGATGTGGACATACATTGGTTCTAAAACACATATACACAATTCTGCTATATCACCCTGGTGAGAAACAACCAACCTCAAAATCAATAAGTCTAGGGAGGATAGCTCAGGGGAAATGTGCTGGCCTTGGAAGCAAAACGATACACAGAGCAACACAGGTTCGATCCCCGGGTCTGTGCTTAGAAATCTCTGGTATTAAGCACAGTATAAATAACCTATCATATCATAACAGACCCAAACCTTACAATAATTGCTAAATTAAAAAGCAGTAAACAGAACTTCAACCCCCAGAGGATACATGTCCGTCAATTAATGAACGTTGTAACACGAAGCCTTTGATCTGAAAATCGTGGTCCAACTTGAAAGTTTCTTGCCATTTAATTGCACCGAGACAATAGAGTGACTTACCAGAAAAGAATGGTTATTGTTGGATATTGTGGGTAGGCTGAAGGTTGGTCCCTTTAGACAAGGGTTTGTTATGAGCGGTGTTATGTATGTCACTCGTCTCCTTTGCTCACGGTGTCCCCCCTCTGTTTCCTCTGCAGATCATGGTCTATAGGTAGCAGGGCAGATGACGACCATGGCTCCCCGTAAAAGGAGTCGCCATGCCTTGGGGTTCCTCTGCTGCTTCGGGGGCAGTGAACACCCCGAGATCAACCTCAGGGACAACAACCCGCTCCAGTTCCTTGAGTTCTCGCTGCCCATTCCACCCACGGAAGAACTCAACGCCAGGTTCGCCGAGCTGGTGGTAAGTGGAACATTTCAAGAGCGTCTCAACTCCTTTCCAACTTTTGAGAAGGAAGGCAGGGAATATGAATGCAATGCAATGTTCTCTGATGCTATTGGAAGAGGTCTTTGATGTAAATTTGATGATAATCTTTTCCCACAAAAAAAGCAGTGCTTCTTTTGTGAATACTACCATGCACTATACTTTAAAATGAGTGGCGAATTCATCAAACACCCGCTAGCCGAATTCCAGCTGGGATTTTCAAAATAACCAAAATGCATGCAAATTATTTAGATGAAGTCATTACATTCCAGTTTTTTATCATAAATATTCAAGCTGAATAGCCTGAAAATCTCCAGGATTTTACTACTGTGTGAATCTATGAGTATTACTCTCTGTCACTTTTGTACAGAAAGAAACAATTGTGCTTAGGAAATCAAAACAATGCAGAATCGTATTGTGTGTCCGAAAAGGTCCATGCTTCATGCAAAACAACTGTATTTAATATGAATTGTCTGTACCTGTTTCTATCCTTCAGCGCTTCGTCGGGGACATTTTTAATTTGCACTAGCAGCAACATGGGATTAGAGAAGGCAGCAGAATTGCATTGTTGAGTGGGCGCTACTGATAACTTCTAAAAGGAAATGTTACCGAAACAATAGCCATGTTCAAATGCGATTTTGGGGGCTAACAAGATTCGGGTATAGATTAGAAGGGCGGAGAAAGAAAGTGTAAAGCCAGAGACCAACTAGAGCCGATGGCATGAACAACCTGCAGGACACATATTCTCTATGTATACCCTCTCATTTTAAGTTTAATGAATTAGCACATTTTTGGCATCCGTATAGTGCCATGGAATAAGCGACAGGCTCAGACATAAGTAATAGCCACACACCAAATCCAAATCTTCCTTTTCCATTAGAGGAAAAATCACAAGGGTGCATTCGGTCGCCTTGACGGGGCCTAAGACTTCCATAGAACTTCACGCATTGGGAGACAGTCACAATCTTGGGCCATGTTCTAGGTGCCTAAGACTTTCATAGAGCGGTACACCTTGGAAGGCAATCACACCCTTAGGGACCCTCTATGGTGCCTAAGACTTCTCTAGAACTTCACACTATGGGAGGCAGTCGCACTCTTGGGCCATGTTCTTGGTGCCTAAGACTTCCATAGACATATACACCGTAGAAGGCCATCACACCCTTAGGGACCCTCTAGGGTGCCTAAGACTTCCATAGAACTTCACGCATTGGGAGACAGTCGCACTCTTCGGCCATGTTCTAGGTATTAAAGACTTCCATAGACATTTACACCGTGGAAGGCAATCACACCCTTTGGGACCCTCTATGGTGCCTAAGACTTCTCTAGAACTTCACACTATGGGAGGCAGTCACACTCTTGGGCCATGTTCTAGGTGTCGAAGACTTCCATAGACATGTACACCTTGGAAGGCAATCACACCCTTAGGGACCCTCCAGGGTGCCTAAGACTTCCATAGAACTTCACGCATTGGGAGACAGTCGCACTCTTCGGCCATGTTCTAGGTATTAAAGACTTCCATAGACATTTACACCTTGGAAGGCAATCACACCCTTTGGGACCCTCTATGATGCCTAAGACTTCTCTAGAACTTCACACTATGGGAGGCAGTCGCACTCTTGGGCCATGTTCTAGGTGTCGAAGACTTCCATAGACATGTACACCTTGGAAGGCAATCACACCCTTAGGGACCCTCTATGGTGCCTAAAACGGCTATAGAACTTCACGTTATGGGAGGCAGTCGCACTCTTGGGCCATGTTCTTGGTGCCTAAGACTTCCATAGAGCATTACACCATGGAAGGCAATCACACCCTTAGGGACCCTCTATGGTGCCTAAGACGGCTATAGAACTTCACGCATTGGGAGACAGTCGCACTCTTGGGCCGTGTTCTAGGTATTAAAGACTTCCATAGACATTTACACTTTGGAAGGCAATCACACCCTTAAGGACCCTCTATGGTGCCTAAGACTTCTCTAGAACTTCACACTATGGGAAGCAGTCACACTCTTAGGCCATGTTCTAGGTGTGGAAGACTTCCATAAACATTTACACCTTGGAAGCCAATCATACCCTTATGGACCCTCTATGGTGCCTAAAACGGCTATAGAACTTCACGCATTGGGAGACAGTCGCACTCTTGGACCATATTCTAGGTGTCAAAGACTTCAATAGAACTTCACGCATTGGGAGACAGTCGCACTCTTGGGCCATGTTCTAGGTGTCGAAGGCTTCCATAGACATGTACACCTTGGAAGGCAATCACACCCTTAGGGACCCTCTATGGTGCCTAAAACGGCTATCGAACTTCAAGTTATGGGAGGCAGTCGCACTCTTGGGCCATGTTCTTGGTGCCTAAGACTTCCATAGAGCATTACACCTTGGAAGGCAATCACACCCTTAGGGACCCTCTATGGTGCCTAAGACTTCTCTAGAACTTCACACTATGGGAGGCAGTCGCACGCTTGGGCCATGTTCTTGGTGCTTAAGACTTCCATAGAGCATTACACCTTGGAAGGCAATCACACCCTTAGGGACCCTCTATGGTGCCTAAAACGGCTATAGAACTTCACGCATTGGGAGACAGTCGCACTCTTGGACCATATTCTAGGTGTCGAAGACTTCAATAGAACTTCACGCATTGGGAGACAGTCGCACTCTTGGGCCATGTTCTAGGTGTTGAAGACTTCCATAGACATATACTCCTTGGAAGGCAATCACACCCTTAGGGACCCTCTAGGGTGCCTAAGACTTCCATAGAACTTCACGCATTGGGAGACAGTCGCACTCTTCGGCCATGTTCTAGGTATTAAAGACTTCCATAGACATTTACACTTTGGAAGGCAATCACACCCTTAAGGACCCTATTTATTTTATTTATTTTTTACATATATATAGCGCACAGGCAGCCAAGGGGCATTATGGCGCTGTTACTTGCAGCAAACTTAGTTACATATGCATAAATTACAACATTGGAGCGCAGAGATGTAGCACATGTTATACATAAAAACGAGCATGGTTAGCAAATCCATCATGGCAGGGGTGTGGTGATCAGGCGAACGAGGTGGTTTTCAAGGTTTTGCGGAAGGCGGTGAGTGAGGGTTCAGCTCGCAGGGCAGTGGGGAAGGCATTCCAGTGCAGGGCGACTAGGTAGGGGAAGCTGGCACCACCTGCTCTTGCTCTTTTTACCATGGGTACGGTGAGAAGGTTAGCATAGGGGGTCCTAGTTGGTCTTGAGGATGAGGCAGGGTGGATCCTTTGTGATAGGTATGCTGGTGCGGCGAGGTGAATGCATTTGTGGGTGAGCGTCAGGGCTTTGAAGATGTTCTTCTGTTTTATGGGCAGCCAGTGGGAGGCTCTTCTGGCAGTGGTGATGTGATCTCTTTTGGAAATGCCTTGTGCTGCACGTAAGGCATTGTTTTGAATAACTTGCAAGTTCTCAAGATTTTTTGTGGAGGTCCCTAGGAAGAGAATATTGCAGTAGTCCAACCGTGATCCAGTATTAGCTCTTGCTATATTGGTGCAGGTGTCATTGGAAAGGTAGGGTCTGACTGCGTTGAGGAGTTTGGCATGGTAGGGAGCTGAGGAGGCAATGGAATTCACTTGTCTGGTCATGGACAGACCTGAATCCAGGTAAACGCCTAAGGTTTTTACTGCCTCAGACACTGGGATTTTGATGGAATCAATGATGAAGTGACTAAACTGGGCGTCAAGTTTTTTGAGAGTGTCGGGTGAGCCTACAATGTTAGCCGCCATCCAGGTTTGGATGGTGTTGTAGATGAACTTAAGGGTCTTGGAGTCAGTGTCATAGTTGCCTGTCAGAGTGAGGAGGATCTGCGTGTCGTCCGCGTAGTTAGTGTAGGAGATCCCCATGGCGTCAAGGTTGAGGAAGAGGGGGCGGGTGAAAATATTGTAGAGGGTGGCAGAGAGGCATGAGCCTTGTGGAACCCCACATAGCATGATGGTGGGTGAGGCAGTAGCTAGATCAGAGAAAACCTGGATGGTTCTTCCTTGTAGGAATGAAGTGATACAGGCACTAGCATGAGCTGAAAAATTTGCAGTGGAGGTCAGGTGATGGCATAGGACGTCGTGTTCAACAAGGTCGAACGCGGCGGAGAAATTGAGGAGAAGGAGCAGGACGGGTTTGCCTAGGTCTCTTGCATCATCCATCTGGTTTTTAAGGTCGAGTAGGGCGGTCTCGGTTCCGACCCTCTATGGTGCCTAAGACTTCTATTGAACTTCACGTTATGGGAGGCAGTCGCACTCTTGGGCCATGTTCTTGGTGCCTAAGACTTCCATAGAGCATTACACCTTGGAAGGCAATCACACCCTTTGAGACCCTCTATGGTGCCTAAGACTTCTCTAGAACTTCACACTATGGGAGGCAGTCACACTCTTGGGCCATGTTCTAGGTGTCGAAGACTTCCATAGACATTTACACCTTGGAAGCCAATCACACCCTTAGGGACCCTCTATGGTGCCTAAGACTTCCATAGAACTTCACACATTGGGAGACAGTCACACTCTTGGGCCATGTTCTAGGTGTTAAAGACTTCCATAGAACTTTACACCTTGGAAGGCAATAACACCCTTAGAGACCCTCTATGGTGCCTTAGATTTCTATAGTACTTCACGCAATGGGAGGCAGTCACACTCTTGGGCCATGTTCTAGGTGCCTAAGACATCCATAGAGCGGTACACCTTGGAAGGCAATCACACCCTTTGGGACCCTCTATGGTGCCTAAGACTTCTCTAGAACTTCACACTATGGGAGGCAGTCAGACTCATTAACAGCCTCTATGGTGCCCAAGACTTCCATAGAGGTTTATGAATTGGAAATTAGTAAGACTCAAGAGCTTTACACAAACAAAGGCCTTCGCAATGATTGACAGTCTTGATGGGATTTAAGACTTCTATAGACCTTCGTGCATTGAATGGCTGTCACAATTATTGGCTGCCTGAATGGTACCTAAAACATCTATAGCTTTACCCTACAGTGTACCGGTTTAAGGAAAGAGCGAGAGCAGTGCTTGGGGGACATCCTTAGAAGCTACACGACAAGGAATGTCGATGAGTGGTGGAGGACTCTTGTAGAAGGAGAAAAAATGAAAACGACATTAGCACTCATAAAATTAGTGATTTTAATCCTTAAGAAACCAGAGGAGATCAACAACATAACCCAGGACTAATAAGATGCTACCAAGCACTGCTACTAAGATACTGTATACCAAACGAAGAATCATGATGAAAGAACGGACATGCTCAGGTTAAAGGTTTCAAATAAGGAAACCACACAATCTATTTAAATAAAATTAATTTAAAAAAAATAGCTTTACCCATTGGTTGGCAGCCTCGATGGTGCTCAAGACTTCCATAGAGCATCAAGCATTGGATGGCAGTCACTTTGTTTGACAGCATTGGTGATGCCTAAGACTTCCATAGAGCATCACGCTTTGGATGGCAGTCCCTTTGATTGGCAGCTTTGGTGATGCCTCACACTTCCATAGAGCATCACGCATTGGATGGCAGTCCCTTTGATTGACAGCTTTGGTGATGCCTCAGACTTCCATAGAGCATCACACATTGGATGGCAGTCACTTTGATTGGCAGCTTTGGTGATGCCTAAGACTTCCATAGAGCATCACCTATTGGAAAGGAGTCGGGCTGATTGACAACCTTGATGGTACCTTTGTCTTCCATAGAACTTCGAAGATGGGAAGGCCACCACACTGATTGGCAGCTGCATGTTTCTTAGGACTTCCATAGCGCGTCACCGATTGGAAGGCACTCACTCTGGCAGCCTTGGCAGTGTCTAATACTTCAGTTGAGCGTCACGCATGAATGTCCGCCTGGACAGAACCTAAGACTTCCGTAGCTCTTCACTCACTGGAATGAAACACTGCCATGGGTGGTCTGGATGGTCTAAGTCTCCCATACAATGTCATGCAATTTAAGGCAGTCAGACTGATTAGCAGACTCGCCGTGCCTATCACTCCAGCAGAATATCACGCAGTGCAAGGTAGTCACACTGACGGGCCACCTCATGGTACCTAAGACTTTCATAGAACGTCACCCATTGGATGGCAGTCACACTGATTCGCAGCTTTAATGGTGTGGAAGACTTTCATAGCACTATTGAAGGCAGCCACACACATGGGCCATGTTCATGTGCCGAAGACTTCAATAGAGCTTTGCCCATTGCAATGGAGTCACACTGCGTGGCAGGATAAATGTGAGAAAGAATGACATAGAGCCTCATGCAACGGAAGGCAGTCACACTCATGTGCAGCCTCAATCGTGTCTTAGACTTCCATTGAGTCTCATGCATTAGAAGGCAGTCACACTCATTTGCAGCCTCAATGGAGTCTTAGACTTCCATTGAGTCCCATGCATTGGAAGGCAGTCACACTCATGATCAGCCTCCAGGTTGCCTTAGACTTCCATTGAGTCTCGTGCATTGGAAGGCAGTCACACTCATGATCAGCCTCCAGGTTGCCTTAGACTTCCATTGAGTCTCGTGCATTGGAAGGCAGTCACACTCATGATCAGCCTCCAGGTTGCCTTAGACTTCCATTGAGTCTCATGCATTGGAAGGCAGTCAGACTCATGAGACGCCTTGATGGTGCCTTAGACTTCCATTAAGCTTCGTGCATTGGAACGCAGCCGTCCTAGTGCCCGTCCTCTCGGGTGCCTTACACTTCCATTGAGTCTCTTACATTGGAAGGGAGTCACACTCATGTGCAGCGTCAATGGCGCCTTAGACTTTCCTTCAAGAGCATGGCTTAGAAGGAAGTCACACACATGTGCAGCCTCGGTGTTCCTTACATTTCCATAGAGCCTCTTCCATTGGAAGGACGTGACACTTATGTGCAGTCTCTTTGGTGCCTTTGACTTCCTTTGAGCCTCATGCATTGGAGAGCAGTTACACTCATGTGCAGCCTCCTTGGGTCCTTACACTTTCATTGAGCCTCAGGCATTGTAAGACACTTACACTTGTGTGCAGCCACTGTCGTGTCTTAGACTTCCATTTAGCCTCGTACATTGGAAGGCAGTTACGCTCTTATGCAGTCTACACAGTGCCTTACACTTCCATCGAGCCTCGTACATTGGAAGGCAGTTACGCTCTTATGCAGTCTACACAGTGCCTTACACTTCCATCGAGCCTCTTCCATTGGAAGGCAGTTACGCTCTTATGCAGTCTACACAGTGCCTTACACTTCCATCGAGCCTCGTACTTTGGAAAGTAGTCACACTCATGTGCGTCCTCTCTGAGACCTGAGGCTTCCATTGAGGCTCATGCATTGGAAGGCAGTTGCACTCATGTGCAGCCACTATCGTGTCTTAGATGTTCATTGAGCCTCGGGTATTGGAATGCAGTCACATGCAGTCACCTCAGTGCTGCCTTAGACTTCCATTGGGCCTCATGCATTTGAAGGCAGTTACTCATGATCATCCTCGATGGTGCCTTAGATTTTGATGGAGCCTCATGCATTGGAAGGCATTTACACTCATGTGCAGCCTCTATGGTTTCTTAGACGTCCATTGAGTCTCAGATTTTGGAAGGCAGTCACTCATATGCGCCCTCGGTGGTGCATTAGAATTCCATTGAGCCTCATGCATTCGAAAGCTTCTCACCCTCATGTGCAGGCTCAGACTTCCATTAAACCTCATGCATTGGACGGCAGTCGCACTCAAGTGAAGCCTCAGTGGAGCCTCATGCATTGGAAGTCGGTCACCCTCATGTGCAGCCTCTATGGTGCCTTAAACGTCCATTGAGCCTCAAGCATTGGAAGGCAGTTACACTCATGTGCAGCCCCAATGGCGCCTTAGACTTCCATTGAGTCTCGTGCATTGGAAGGCAGTCACACTCATGTGCAGCCCCAATGGCGCCTTAGACTTCCATTGAGTCTCGTGCATTGGAAGGCAGTCACACTCATGATCAACCTCCATGTTGCCTTAGACTTCCATTGAGTCTCGTGCATTGGAAGGCAGTCACACTCATGATCAGCCTCCATGTTTCCTTAGACTTCCATGAAGTCTCGTGCATTGGAAGGCAGTCAGACTCATGGGACGCCTCGATGGTGCCTTAGACTTCCATTGAGTCTCGTGCATTGGAAGGCAGTCACACTCATGATCAGCCTCCATGTTGCCTTAGACTTCCATTGAGTCTCGTGCATTGGAAGGCAGTCAGACTCATGGGACGCCTCGATGGTGCCTTAGACTTCCATTGAGTCTCGTGCATTGGAAGGCAGTCACACTCATGTGCAGCCTCAATGGAGTCTTAGACTTCCATTGAGTCTCGTGCATTGGAAGGCAGTCACACTCATGATCAGCCTCCATGTTTCCTTAGACTTCCATTGAGTCTCGTGCATTGGAAGGCAGTCACACTCATGATCAGCCTCCATGTTGCCTTAGACTTCCATTGAGTCTCGTGCATTGGAAGGCAGTCACACTCATGATCAGCCTCCATGTTTCCTTAGACTTCCATGAAGTCTCGTGCATTGGAAGGCAGTCACACTCATGATCAGCCTCCATGTTTCCTTAGACTTCCATTGAGTCTCGTGCATTGGAAGGCAGTCAGACTCATGGGACGCCTCGATGGTGCCTTAGACTTCCATTGAGTCTCGTGCATTGGAAGGCAGTCACACTCATGATCAGCCTCCATGTTTCCTTAGACTTCCATGAAGTCTCGTGCATTGGAAGGCAGTCAGACTCATGGGACGCCTCGATGGTGCCTTAGACTTCCATTGAGTCTCGTGCATTGGAAGGCAGTCACACTCATGATCAGCCTCCATGTTTCCTTAGACTTCCATGAAGTCTCGTGCATTGGAAGGCAGTCAGACTCATGGGACGCCTCGATGGTGCCTTAGACTTCCATTGAGTCTCGTGCATTGGAAGGCAGTCACACTCATGATCAGCCTCCATGTTTCCTTAGACTTCCATTGAGTCTCGTGCATTGGAAGGCAGTCAGACTCATGGGACGCCTCGATGGTGCCTTAGACTTCCATTGAGTCTCGTGCATTGGAAGGCAGTCAGACTCATGGGACGCCTCGATGGTGCCTTAGACTTCCATTAAGCTTCGTGTATTGGAACGCAGCTACACTCGTGCGCATCCTCTCAGGTGCCTTAGACTTCCATTGAGTTTCGTGCATTGGAAGGCAGTCACACTCATGTGCAGCCTCTATGGTGCCTTAAACTTCCATTCAGCCTCAAGCATTGGAAGGCAGTTACACTCATGTGCAGCCTTTCTGAGGTCTGAGACTTCCATTGAGGCTCACGTATTGGAATGCAGTCATGCTTGTTTGCAGTCTCAATAATGCCTTAGACTTCCATTGAGCTTCGTACATTGGAAGACCGTCACACTCATGAGCAGCTTTAGAGTGGAGCACTTGGAGGCGCTAGAAACGCTCATGAGTTCTGCAGTACACACGCCACGAGTCCGTGCTTTGGCAATTTCATCTCATTACCTCTGCCTTGATGCAGAGCCGGAGAGAACTGGGAACCAAAAATGGCGCCGGAAAGGATTTTCAAGCCCAACCCCTCAATATAAGGTTACCCCAATCCTTACACAAGACAATTTGGAAAACATAACTCCAAATAGTTCATCTTAAAGCTCCCTTGCCTATATAAATGGATTCAAAAAAGAAAAGTATGAAACCGTGTTTTAAAAACTGATCTATAACATAGGTTACAAGTGAGGAAGAACATACTAGAAGCATTATGAAACAATCTTGACTTCAAAGGGGTGTGGGGAGGAAGGTAGTCGTGTCCATGGGAGTGAGGGCTCAGGGCAAGATGGTCAGAAAACCAGTGTACCCACAAAAGGAGGACCCTGGTGACAGTGGCGTCGCCAGGAATCAAATTTAGGAGGGGCACAGAGGGGGCCAAAGACAAAAGTAGGGGGGAACACAGACAAATGTAGGGGAGAGCATAGTCACTGCTCGTTTTAGGTAGGGGGGCACAAGGGGAGGCACAGGGGGGGCCCCCTACCTCCTTCCCCCCGGGCGACACCACTGCCTGGTGCAGAGGTCCACCGGGAACTCACAGTTCCCTGTAGGCCAGTCCGCCCCTGCGTGAGGGCAGAGGTGCAGCTGGGCCGTCCCTAGCAGGCGTTTGCTGCCTGTACGCGAGGGCGTGCATCATGTAATTCCGGGATTCACAGGCGAATGAGCTGAGTTTGCTAGCATCCCTCCCGTGTTTACTCTTCCAGAGACCTGTGGGTCCAGGGCAGGTCAGGAAAGGCTCATCTGCCTCCCTAGAGGCTGGGCTTGTTGCAGCTTGAATGTGGCAACGGGTCGCTTGGCTGCAGGCACTGGGTGGTGTGCACCCCCTTCCCCAACCCTTTATAGCCGCGGGACAATGCGCACTCACAGAAAGCTCTAATGGTATCAAGTCTTGTCAGGGATTTTAATTGGATCAGTAAACCCTCCCCATTCTGTAAATTCGCCAACGTAGAGGAGTGACCCGGAACTTCCTGACCGCAATCGATGGCGGCGTCCCTCGAGTTACTGTCCGCCACGCAGGGCGCCGGGCCTCGTGGCCAGGAAACTGTGTCACGGGCGCGCTGTAGGGCCTGCCCGCCAGGGAAGAGGACCACAGGGGTGACTCGGTTTCAATAAAACCCGCGGCTCGTTCGCTATAGCCACGTTGGAGCCAGGCCACGGGGCCCTGACTCGGAGTTTGGTGCCAGCTAGCAGTTCACTCTGCCAAGCGAAACAATACGCCCTGGCATCCCGTTTATCACAGTGGAAGAGTAATGCCCCAGGCCCCGTGCTGCACGAAGTGCGGCACGATAGAGGGCCTGGGGGGTTAGGCGCAGGGTGGGGGGGATCCCAACAGGCGGGAAAGCAGAAGGGAGGGGCAGACAGAGCGGCGCCCCCACCCACGGAGCGACCAAAAGGAGACACAAGGAGGGAAAAGCAAGGTGTGAAAGTATCAGGGGGGTGGGGGGACAGGAAGGGACACTGCGGCCCAAAATCACCACAACAAAAGGCGGAAGGGGGATAAATACCCCAGAGAAGAAGGAGCAAGACACAACCAGGTTAGGAGCTCACCTCACTCGGGTAAGCTCCCAGCCCCTGGTTAAAGGCGGTAAAGGATTCGTTTGGTCGCTTTCGCCTCTGCGGGCTTAAGCGGCGTGGTGTCGGTTCTTCCTCTTGGTTTTGCCTCTACGGGCTTTATTGAGAAAGAGACCGCCGGTGGAGCAGAAGGAAGGAAGACTCACCTCGTCGGGTCGGAGAACGGGACCACGAAGCAAGAAGACCGGAAACCCAGTGCATCGGAGGCGGCGGTCGGAAGCAGGAGAAGCCGGGAGAAGCAGTCACGCCATCGCCGGCTAGGAGAGTCTGCAGCAGAGGCGGCGGTCGGAAGCAGGAGAAGCCGGGAGAAGCAGTCACGCCATCGCCGGCTAGGAGAGTCTGCAGCAGAGGCGGCGGTCGGAAGCAGGAGAAGCCGTGAGAAGCAGTCACACCATCGCCGGCTAGGAGAGTCTGCAGCAGAGGCGGCGGTCGGAAGCAGGAGAAGCCGGGAGAAGCAGTCACGCCATCGCCGGCTAGGAGAGTCTGCAGCAGAGGCGGCGGTCGGAAGCAGGAGAAGCCGTGAGAAGCGGTCCCGCCATCGACGGTTCGGAGAGACTGCATCGGAGGCGGAGGTCGGGAGCAGGCGAAGCCGGGAGAAGCGGTCCCGCCATCGCCGGCGAGGAGAGACAGGAAAGAGGAATTAGGTGCCCGCGGAAGAGCCGAGGAGCAGGAGAAGCCGGGAAAGCGCATCGCGGAACAGGAGCACCGAAGAGGAGGAAGCAAGCGACCGCGGAAGGTGCGGAGGACGACGTCACGCATCGGAGGCGGGCATAAAGGCATACAGGAGGGGGCCTTAAAGGGGCAGCACACCACCAAGCGAGAGCGGCCCCAGTGGCCTGATGGATAAGGCAGTGGCCTACTTAAACCAGAGATCGTGGGTTCGAGTCCCATCAGGGGTGGATCCTGGAATTTCGAAAGAGCAACGAGGGGCAGGTGGCACAGGGAGTGAAGGCGCGAGTCGCACATCAGCGGCAGTGCCTGCGAACACAGGTTCGAAGCCCGGCAGGGGCAATCTCAGCCCGCCACCCTTCCGGATCAGGAAAAACACCCATCAACCAACGGCATTATTGATTTGTTTTAGCCAAGCCAGTTGCTGTGACACGGGCAGTAAGTGGCAGGATTGGCCCTGAAAGTAAATCATACAGCTCCAAAAAGATTACAAAAATTTTCACCAGAAGCAAGAAAAGGAGAGGAATGGAGGAAAAGCTAAGAAAAGCGCAGGAGTTCAGCGCATGGGCCAAAAAGGCAGAGAAAGATTATGGAGCTAAATGGGTCTTGGATGTGATACAGAAGGAGGAAAGGGCTAGGGCAATGTCGCCCCTGCTGCTGGAGGATTCCACAGACAGCGAGGAGGAAGCAGCGGTACCCCAAGGCCAAAAGAGGGCAAAAGGAACAGGGGAAGAGCTGCAAGAACCGGAGAGGCCCAGGAAGAAGCAGAAAAACAAGGGTATCTTAAAATTAAGCAACAGTATTAAGCACAGCTGAGAGACCCGTGGGGCAAGTCATTCTCGGTTGGTGCCGATAGCACATGGAGCAGAACACAGAGTCCTGCGCAGAGCCGGTCGAGCTCAGGTTCGAATCCCGGCAGCATCAAACTCAACATATATCGAAGAGACCCAAAGGCAATAATCTGGAAGGAAAAGCAAAAGGCGGAAACGTAAAATGGCAGAGGAAAGGAGCAGTAAGGTCGGAAGAAAGGGCTAAGGCAATGTCGCCTCGGCTGCTTGAGGAATCCGCTGGCAGCGACGAAGAAGCTGCAGTACCACAAGGTCAAAAGAGGTGAAGAGAGATCTCAAGGGAGCGACATGAAGAAAGAGCAAGAAGAGCACAGGAATTCAGTGCATGGGCCAAAAAGGCGGAGAAGGAATATGGAGCGCAGTGGGTAATGAATGTGGTACAGTCGGAAGAAAGGGCTAGGGCAATGTCGCCTCTGCTGCTTGGGGAATCCGCTGGCAGCGACGAAGAAGCTGCAGTACCACAAGGCCAAAAGAGGTTAAGAGAGATCGCAAGGGAGCCACAAGACCCCGAGGATAAAACGGAAGAAAGGAACCACGAAAGGTATCGTAAAATTGAATAACAATATTAACAAAAATGATGAAAGTGTTAAATGCAGGTATCACGGCTCAGGATAAGTCGCCCAGAGCCAACAAGGGGAGAAGGAAGGAGTACAAAAATAGGGCAGGGGCTGCCATCCGAGGCAAATAGTAGCGAAGATGAAGAGAGGGATCACCTGCAGGCATGGGGGGAAACAAAAGGGGTAATAAGTAAAGAAAAACAGAAAGCGGATAAGGCAGGGGTAGGTCAGGGGGCAGGAGGTCAAGGGCCAACAGACAGCGGGGATCCAATAACACAAGGGCCTCCACAAAATACGGGTCCCCAGGGGTCACCTGCCATTGAAGCAGTAACTACGACAGAGCCGCCCGTAGTGAAATAACAGAGCCTACCTCAGTTATGGCTAAGTAGGCCAACGATAGGCAAGGATGCACAGGGTCGGTCCTTAAAGGCACAAAGCATGGTATAGCTATTATAGGAAACAATATGTTCAGAATGATTACGGTAACGAGTATAGGTACAACAGGAGATACGAGACTCCATATGACAGATCAAGGGAGCAGAATTCTCGGAGTAGAGAGGGCGGCAGAGCAACATATCCCCGACGGCACAAGGGGGTGGTAAAGGGAGTAACGGGACAGCGAGGTCGGAGCCAGCACTAGGAGGTGAACCCCAGCTTACCAGTGGCACCCGCAGGGTTCACCCATGTACCAACACAAGGGACAGTCATAGTCCCAGCAGGGCCACTCACTGGCACAGCAGGAAAGGAGGGTGACCCAGTATGGTGGGCCCACGTTTGGGAAGGACACCCAAGGCCAGTCCATGAAGGCACAGTCATGGCACATTAGGGAGAAGGTAAAGGAGAAAATAGGGAGAAAAGTGTTTATAGATATTTCTTTGAAGGGCCCGGATAGCTCAGTCGGTAGAACATCAGTCTTGCCCTGCTGGAATGCCAAAAGAGAGGACAGAATGCATCAATAGGGGGAGGATGAGAAAGGCGTATTAAGGTACCAAAGAGTTTTTTAAAAATAGATGGCGGTTTTTCAAATAATGTCCACTATTATACTGCAAAAATACCCAGAGGACGGGGTACCGTTGGGGAAATACCAGCAGAGAGTATTGAAGGTACAAAGCATTTAGGGGGGGAAGCATGGAAAAATAGGACCACGAATTTAAGAAAGAAATGGTTTGCTTCCCAGATTTAGGTTGGAATGAGGAAAACTGCAACATGCACATGGCCCCAACACTTCAGGGGGCACCAATAGTGCCAAACTCAGGAGGGGTACCGCAAGGTACCAACCCACAGCCAATAGGACCCATAGGAGCAACAGCAGTACCAGTGGCAGGAAGGGGTACTGAGGAGGGCAACAGTCGTAAAGAGCTTCGACAGCTGGATGACTGCCTTTCAGACAAAAGCCGACAATTATATTACAGAAACTCCCAGAGGGCGGGATAGCATTGGTAGCATATCAGCAGTGGGCGTTAAAAGTATACAAGGCATGCGGGGGGGATGCATGGAATGAAGCAGGAGCACGAGTTTAGAGGAGAAATGGATTGCTTTCCGGATATGGGATAGGACTTTTTTGAACCTGACATATTTAACATAGTAAAAGAAGAGTTGATCAGGAAAAAGGAAGCACAGAAATGGCTAGGTATGCAAGAGGAGGAGGAATATTTCAGGGAGATATGTCTACATATGGGGCATGCCAGCCCACGGCAGATGGATAGAGGGGAGGTTCAGTCCGGCAAGGGGCAGTCTGCAAAAAGGGAGGAACAAGGCCACCGTGACAGAACGGCAAGCATTAGCTGAAAAGCTAAATACGGCGGGAATGGTTCACTAGCTGGGTAGCATTACGCGCAGCGGGAGGGGTGCTGAATAAAAAAGAAATAGCGGTGCAGTCGGATAACATGGCAGTGGTGCACGGGTCGAGTAAAGGGGGTGCACCATGCCCAGCTGTAGTAAGACTGTAGCTGTCACCTTGGCGCAGTTTCAGTGGCGAGAGGTGCAGGGAGCCAAGGCCGGGCACCAGAAAGGAGAAAAACGCCCACGCCAAAGAAGGCATGGGTCCCATCAAAAACCCTGAAAAGGGAAGAACGGTTGACTGTAAAGGTTAACTCAAAAAGAAAAAAAAAAAAAAAAAAAAAAAAAAATGTGAAGGCTTGGTAAGGGCATTGGCCAAAAGGAAAAGGAAAAGTGGAAATGTCAAAGAAAAGCTCTGGAAATAAGTGCAGAGAAAGTGTGTGAAGGTTTGGAAGAGGCATTGGCCAAAAGGAAAGAGAATAAGTCCATTAAAAACCTGGAAAGGAAAGTACGGTTGACTACAAAGGTTAACTCAAAAGGGAAAGAGGATACAGGACGGGTCATAAACAAGCGAGCAAGGAACGCCCTAATGTACAAAACAGGTAAGCAGTACGAGAAGCAGGTAATAAATGCAGTGGCGAAAACAGGAGCACAGGAGGCGGGCGTAATTTCGGCAAAAAGGGGTTGAATGTTGGGAAGAGGCATTGGCCAAAGGGAGAAAGAAAAGCTGGGCCGAGTCATACCATGGGGTTTTTTCAGGGCAGGGGAACTAATGGCCCGTAACACGATAGATGGGGAGAGCCAGGCGAAAAGCAAGGTTCGGATTCCAATAGGGGCGGGCTGACGCGCAGCATAGGCGAGTCATTAAGGGCAATAGCCCAATGTCGGTGGAATACCGAAATTTTCATGTCCGAAATAATTACCCGCAGAACTTGGTATGGGGCACGCTGACGGCAGGCCATTGAGACGGCACGGGAAAAGCTAAACATAGCTGTAGGGAAATATTGTAGGAGCACGGGGTTACACTTCATAAAACAGGGGCTGTCTCAAAATGACCCCGAGTGGTTCCATCAGGACGGGGTGCACTTATCCAACAAAGGGTTGGGCAGATCAAGGCTGGGGCAGATTTGCGGACAACATTTTTTCAGCGCTAGCGGCACAGGGTTACAAATAGGTAGGGCAGCAGGGTCACTGTTTTGGGGGGACCTGAGCGGTTTAGCCAAGCAACCCCTCAGGTGTGGCGGCACGTGTCCAGGAAAGGATGCCACAGGACATCGAAAGGGAGGCCAAAGGAATGGGGGCATCCCAACCCCTGGACACGAGGTGCCCAAAAAAGTGCTGATTACTGTACAGCGGTCATAACCAGTGTACAGTGCCATTATTTGTATATAATAAAGGCCTACGGCCATTTTTAATTTTCCACACAAACAGATCTATTGCGTCATCATTTATGGGACAGGGCACATTACAACAGGGTCAAGAGCAGGGGGGGGAACCCACACTACTCAGCCTATGCCCCAGGCCCCGTGCTGCACGAAGTGCGGCACGATAGAGGGCCTGGGGGGTTAGGCGCAGGGTGGGGGGGATCCCAACAGGCGGGAAAGCAGAAGGGAGGGGCAGACAGAGCGGCGCCCCCACCCACGGAGCGACCAAAAGGAGACACAAGGAGGGAAAAGCAAGGTGTGAAAGTATCAGGGGGGTGGGGGGACAGGAAGGGACACTGCGGCCCAAAATCACCACAACAAAAGGCGGAAGGGGGATAAATACCCCAGAGAAGAAGGAGCAAGACACAACCAGGTTAGGAGCTCACCTCACTCGGGTAAGCTCCCAGCCCCTGGTTAAAGGCGGTAAAGGATTCGTTTTCCACCCAACCCACCCTACAAAAAAGGGAAGAAGAAAACCGGAACAGGAACGCCGAGTACTTCTGACGGTACACGGTAGAAGAAGAAAAAGTCGTAGGCGGCGGCACGTGTCCAGGAAAGGATGCCACAGGACATCGAAAGGGAGGCCAAAGGAATGGGGGCATCCCAACCCCTGGACACGAGGTGCCCAAAAAAGTGCTGATTACTGTACAGCGGTCATAACCAGTGTACAGTGCCATTATTTGTATATAATAAAGGCCTACGGCCATTTTTAATTTTCCACACAAACAGATCTATTGCGTCATCATTTATGGGACAGGGCACATTACAACAGGGTCAAGAGCAGGGGGGGGAACCCACACTACTCAGCCTATCCCATCTCCGGCCAACGGTGGGGCCTCTGCTTGCACAGTGCCATGACACACCCAGCCGTGCACACTCCCCTCAGCTGCCGTGTTTCTCCGCCGGCTATACAAAGCGTGACCTAGCTTGCTTCCAGGAGGGGGTCGTTGCCCCTGTTCCCCTTGCACAACGGTGGCAGGAGTGGCTTTTTGCCCCTGTGGAGATTCTGCAAGTATTTACACGTGGAGGTCAAAACCGAAAACAAACAAAAAAAAATCTGATTACGTGTTGTGCTCTTTTAGATCACTGGCCGCTGCAGGGCTTCTGGCTCTTCTCCTGCTGGGTGCAGGCTTGGTGAAGTATTATCACACATCTTGCTAAATTAGCAAGTCCTGCTCACTTCAGAATTGGAGTCTCATTAATGGACCACCTGACCGTTGATTGGAGGGGGTCTGCAGGCCAAAGCTGTTTGGTAGGCAGGGTGGTTGATGGGGTGAGCCCTGGGAGTAGTAGAAGGAAGTAGGGGAACCTAAAGCAGAATGCTACAAAGATAGCTCAGCAGGTTAGGTGGCTGTTGCTGAGAAGTTATGTTTAGCCCTTACTGCAAACTGTATGGGCAGATTCTCCAGACTTTTTTGGCACACGTGTGCCATTAAAAGGAGCAGCCAATTCACAAAGGGCATCTGGATGTGTGCATATCCAGGTGCCCCTTTTTCACATTTTTGCTCATTTGTGCAAATCAGGAAGCATTTCTGTCCATTTAAAATCGCATCCCAAATTCACAAATGGGGTGCTCTTTTAAATGAGGAGAAATGAGTCACCTTCCCCTGCACCTGTGGGAACATGTGGCACAGGGGGAGCGTGGGGGCAAACCAAACAGTTTCATTGATGACCTGGACATGCTTTTTTTAGTTTAGGCTATTAGGTGGCGATAAACCGAAACTGTTGCATTAGAAAGGGCATATGAGGAGGGGCACACGGCTTGTAGGTGTTGTTTGGTCATTTGCCCACCCATGGACTAGCTATGGCCATGCTAACCCCTATGGCCATTCTCACCCAGTGCCTGCCCCCCACGCCCAAAAGACCTCCTCATGGGACCTCTTTGAGCTCGATTTAGTCAAGCCTTACCATCTAACATTGCCCTCAAAGTACCTACCAGTGTTTTCTCAAAGCAGTCTTCTTAGAGTGAATGACTAATTGGAGTTGTAAATCCGCTACTGATGTAATAAAAATGTCAACCAGGTCTGCCGTCCTCCACTCAATTTATAGGCACTCTGCATGTCTTTCACTGAAAACCTGTTAAAAACAAGCACTGGCAAAGGCAACAGTTTTGGTTTGTGCACAAGTATTAGGCATTTGCCAGGCACTGCCATTAGATGCCCGGGTATTCGAACCATTTTGCACCTGCTACCAACAGTAGCTGTTTAATGCCACTATGGCAGTGCCTGGCAAGCACCTTTCCAATGCCCACACAAAAGCCCAAACTCTTGGAATTGCCAATGCTTGTCTTGAAGTGTGACAGCTGTAGCTATCACACTGTCATTTCCATCCCTCAATTATGGATGGCAATTATATATATATTTATTCTTTACATTTCTCACTGATGCGCCCATGAAGTACCAGTCACTGTGAAATGCATGCCCAGCCCCTGCATGGGTGATGGGTGCCTGCCATACATTATCGGGGGCGTGCTCCCAAAACAAGTTAATGCACAGGGGCTGGCCAGCACATCTTTTGCGCTGCCAAACAGCTCCCAAGGAATGTGCAGGTCACCTTTGAGAATAAAATGAACTTCATAGTTCTAAAACTAACACAAATGAAAAAAACACACCCTTGTCAATGTTTTTATTTGCATTCATTGAAAAAAAATCATGTGCGGTAAAATGTGTTTCTTTCGGCCCTGGGATGGACTCGGCTCCCTGGCTTCGCTCAGTGTGGATAGTTCTGCCCCCATGCACACCCACGCTTTTGAAGATATCGCTTAGACAGTTCATCGTTGCTGCAGTAGGATCTGCATTGGTGCAGGGACAATGCACCAATGCAGCAGGATCAGCATTGGTGCACGGACAATGCACTATACGACCGAACCGCTGCTTTTGAGGTAGAGGCAGCAATTGATAATGGGTTTAAAAAACGCCTAATTGTGCCACCCCTGTGCTTCATTACCCTAGTTGTGTAGCAATTGAATACTTTTTTTGGCAGGGCATAAGCAGCGCTTATGAGGCCTCACTGAAGGGCCATATCAGTGGCCAGTCCCTTTAGCCTAGGGTGACCAGACGTCCCGGTTTGGCTGGAACGGTCCGGGTATTTGCAGCTCCGTCCCGGGGTCCGAGACTTTTTTAAGTTTAAAAGCCCTGTCCTGGGATTTCGGGATCTGGTGGATACTATCCATGTTTTTGGCCGGATATCATGATTTTTCCACCAGTTTGGCAAAAAAATGGGATGGTATCCAACCGGTCCCCAAATCTCAAGCGGGTTTTTAAAACTTTAAATAGCCTCGGGACCCCGGGCGCTGCAACATGACATAGGACAGGCCACCACATAGAAGTAGGACTACAGTTTCACTGCTGAAGCTGTAGTCCTTCTTCTATGTCAACGGCCTGTCCCGGTTTTTTATTTTTTCTAAATCTGGTCTCCCTACTTTATTTAGCCCGCAATGCCTCCATTATTGAGTCGAAAATTCAAAGAGCCGAGATGTGATTTTCGACACTAGATGTCTGCACTTACCCTTGCACTTGCCACCCGCTGGCCGTACTTCTTATTTATTATTGTATTTACTCTATCCCATGTGCTGCACTGTCCGCGCCCACTCCCACCGCACTTTTTTCCCTTCCCCCTTCCCCTGCACTTGCACGATATGAATGACACCTGGCCTAGTAAGATCGTTGTCCCTGTCTTCCCTGTGTTCCCCCTCCCTTGCCTCATCGCGCCCCGAAACACTTGTGTATTGGCGCGTTATAAATATCATATCATATTATATCACCTTAAGATACTGGAAATGGAGAAGCATTATGTGCTGTGTGTCACAGACTAGAGCCGAGATCTGCAATTCTTGACACCTGAGATGTTCTGGACTAGAATTCCCCTCAGCCCTAACCAGCACAGTCAGTTGTTTGGGATCATGGGAGTTGTAGTCCACAACATCCGGAGAGGCACGTGCTGCAGACCCATGGGCTAGAGAATGTTCCTGGCTTTCCGGGATGGGGTCCTAAATTGTGCAAGGTGCTGTGTCCGTTCGGCATAAATGAGGGAATTGTTTCACTCCGGAAGTGACTGGCGTATGAACAAACTAACAGACTTGTATAGTACAACACTCCAGACCTACAAACTTCTAGGTGCTTCCAAGCTGGAGAGAATGGTCTCTTTTTAATAATGCTTAATTCTGCTGTTCTGCTTTTTAAGCACTTTGAATTTTAACGGAAAGGGAACAGTGGCTCAGGAGGTAAAGCGGGGTTGCTAGGAATCAAAAACGTTTTGTAACCCAGGGTTAGATAGTGTTATAAAGTTTGTAACATGCCACCCAAAACACACATCTAACCCACTGGAAAGAGGCAGAGAGAAAAGGGGCAGGTGAGATGGAGAATACGGGAGTGATAGAAGGAGGGGAGAAGGAGTAGAAGGGGAGACAGGACTTTAGGAGAGAGAGGGGCAGAGAGAGGGAGAGATGGAGACGGTATGGATGGATGGAGAAAGAAAGAATGATAGAGGGAAAAGGGAGAGAGGTAGACTGAGAGAGAAAGAAGGGGGAGAGGTAGAAAGATTGGGAGAGAGAGATACAGCGCAGAAGGGGAAAATAAGAGGATCAGGATAGAGAGCGGGCGAGATATAGAGGGGGGAGGGAAAGTGAGGGGGAGGGAAAGTGAAGGAGCGGGAGGCAGGATGGCTGAGAGTGTGAAATTACTTTCTTTAAATGATGGATGTACAAAATAAGTATTACCTTGTGTATGCGCCTGCAAACTGCTTTCCCCTTTTCCTCCCTGTTACTTGCCCCTTGCTCGTGCTATCCTTCCCAGCAGACTGAAGCCCAGTGACCCTGGGCGAGAGCACAATACGCCTTGGACGAGGATTCTGCACTTTGAAGCTACCACTGAGGTGGTGGGTAGCACAGTACAAAGGCAGGGTAGCATAACCACGGTCGGGCTGGGGCATCAACTTGTCTCGGGCGCCAACGAAAAAGTGGCCACAGTTGCAAATGGGAATTCATTCCTTTTGTGACGCTGTTTGAATAGTACCCAAAAGGGAGGTTTCTGATAAAATGTGATGAAATTGTACATTTTAGAGAATATTTATTCAGCAACACTGGTCAAAATTACTAGCTGCATAGTGAAGTAACTCATCAAAATGTCCCACACTTGCCACAAAATTGCCCCACTTTGACCCAAAAAACTGGCCACACAAGCATTTTGCATTTTTGGTTCAGTCATGGGCCTATTGCCCTATAAGCCAGTCCGAGCCTGAGCATAACATAACCTAACATTTGATCAGAAAGTCTATCATTTTGACTATCAGGTGGTGCTGAAAGCGCTGCCTATAAGCCAAAACTATTGTTTGGAATGTGAAGGAATGGGGGAGATGGGATATGAGAAGGAACACACAGACTGTCGGTGTCGGTTGACTATTTGCACACGAATTGACCACCTATTGCCATACAGGTCCTTATTGCCCTTCCCACCCAATACCTGGCCCTCCCTCCCCAAAACCCACCACCCTGGGATCTCTTCTAGGCTAGCTCAGTGCTTTCTGAAAAGTAATGGCTTCATTGAGGCTATAAACAAGTGCTTGATGTTATAAAACTGTCTTAACCAAGTGTTCCATCAGCCACTTGTTTTACAAGCAATATGTGAATCCTTGCATATGTGCCTTGCACTTAATTTCTGTTAAAAATAAGCATTGGCAAAGCCAACACTGTTGGCTCTTCTATAGGCATATAGTGCCATTTGCCAGGCCCTGCCACTTCTATTCCCAGCTGCTAGCACCCTTTGCCAGTTGTTGACTTTTATTTGATTATTTGATTTTACAGCACCCGAGCCCGCAGGCATAAGGGCGCAAGACATGAACACATCTTATGCACGTATCTGTGATACCCACTCTTAACTGTGGCGAAGGGAGGCAGGTTCATATACCAAATCACACTGTGAAAGGCGCACATGAGGATGCAGAGTGGTAAAGGAAGTGGGAGTCAGTGGGTGCTTGTATGAAAGAAAGTGGGGATATCAGGAGGCGGTGAGAAAGCACAAGTGAAGTAAGAATCGGATCACATGCAACATGCCGTGCCAGAGCTTGGTGAGAATGCGGCATCCATTGCAATGCTAGGGATACCCCGCTGACTGCATTTTGCTTTGCTAGGGTCTCACTGTGACCCATACAGATAATATTGGTTCACATAGACATGCCTCGGTGCTTTAAGTGGGGTGGAAAATGGAGGGGGGGGGGGGCTGTCGCTGGGAGGCATGGCTTAAGTTCGAGTGCTTAGGCCATGCCCCTCAACAAGAGCCCCCCCCCCAGCCCTTGCATGAGCCGTGGTTAAAACAATACCTGCGGGTGTCACTAACCCTCCCAGGCAACCCTTTAACCACACGGCTCCTTGAATGCAAAGGATTGCGTGCAGAGTGATGTGTCTTTATTCCGGCCAGTCTCTCCTTTTGTTTCTGAGCAAAGAGCTAACACGCAGTGGAAGCCCTTTAACCAAGCACGGTTATTGGGCTTCCTGCTGCATGTTAGCTCTTTACCCAGAAACAAAAGGAGAGACTGGCCAACCCAGCCCTCTTCCTGTTTCTGACTAAAGAGACATCATGGAGCAGGTTTAGCCGAAGCACTGCTAAGTTACACGGCTGACTTCAGGTGTCAGCATTTCGGATTAGAAAAAAGGCAGTGCTCAGCTACATGGCTGCCTGAGAGGTTGCTGTGGCTGGGGCTAGTAGGGGTGAGCCCCAGCAGGGCCCCGGTTCGGGAGTCCATCTTAGAGACGGCCAGGACTTGGCCGCGTCTGACCCTGCCCCACCTAAAGCCCTGACATTATGCATGCACAGTTAGTGACAATGAGTTCGACGGCACAACCGTGCAATGTCTTCCTCGTGCATCCAGTGGTAGAAAGTCTGTGCACCCTGTCACCTAATGTGGAGTGAGCGGATGTATTATGTACCCGGCTGTTCATACCCATAGCTGCCTCCGCCATGTGCGCTGGTGGTAGACACAACAGCAACTGCCCATGGGCATCTGGACGGGCTATGATGCATGCCAGGCTCGCCTCATGGCTCCACCGCTCGTCCGCTTCTCTCTTTCACCTCCAGACTGGCATGTACGCCGGTGGTCCCGAGCCGAGTGCCAATCTGGTCCTGTGCCTGCTGGCAGGCAAGGCCAGCTCAGAGCACATGTTTCCTTTTTGCAAACAGCCCCAGGCAGAATAAAGAGAGTGTGTATACATCTGCAGGAACAGTGCACAAACTACAATCCGGGAGAGGCCGCATGAAGACAAGGCACCTCACAAAAAACAGAAACAGGCATTGTTTGAGGTATTGTAGCAGCAAGGATGCCGCACTCCGCTTCCTAGAAAAGACTCCCAGGGTGCTACCTGTCAGCATGACATCATCTCCACGATTTGCGGGTTCTTTCGGCTGCCCCTCGGGCATGGAGAGGTTTCACAGAGGCAGAAAGTCGAAGTAGATCATACTCGAGGTGGGTGTAAGCCAACATGGGCACCTCATAGCCAGTAGGCGCCCCTCTTGCAGGATGAGCAGAGACAGTAGGTGCCCCTCTTGCTGCCTAAGCAAAGACAGTAGGCGCCCCTCTTGCAGGATAAGCAGAGACAGTATGCGCCCCCCTTGCTGCCTAAGCAGAGACGGTAGGCGCCCCTCTTGCAGGATAAGCAGAGGCAGTAGGCGCCCCTCTTGCAGGATAAGCAGAGGCAGTAGGCGCCCCTCTTGCAGGATAAGCAGAGACAGTAGGCGCCCCTCTTGCTGGCTAAGCAGAGACAGTAGGCGCACCTCTTGCAGGATAAGCAGTGACAGTATGCACCCCCTTGCTGCCTAAGCAGAGACAGTAGGCACCCCTCTTGCAGGATAAGCAGAGGCAGTAGGCGCCCCTCTTGCAGGATAAGCAGAGACAGTAGGCGCCCCTCTTGCTGCCTAGGCAAATACAGTAGGCGCCCCTCTTGCAGGATAAGCAGAGACAGTATGCACCCCCCTTGCTGCCTAAGCAGAGACAGTAGGCGCCCCTCTTGCAGGACAAGCAGAGGCAGTAGGCGCCCCTCTTGCAGGATAAACAGAGACAGTAGGCACCCCTCTTGCTGCCTAAGCAAAGACAGTAGGCGCCCCTCTTGCAGGATGAGCAGAGACAGTAGGTGCCCCTCTTGCTGCCTAAGCAAAGACAGTAGGCGCCCCTCTTGCAGGATAAGCAGAGACAGTATGCGCCCCCCTTGCTGCCTAAGCAGAGACGGTAGGCGCCCCTCTTGCAGGATAAGCAGAGGCAGTAGGCGCCCCTCTTGCAGGATAAGCAGAGGCAGTAGGCGCCCCTCTTGCAGGATAAGCAGAGACAGTAGGCGCCCCTCTTGCTGGCTAAGCAGAGACAGTAGGCGCACCTCTTGCAGGATAAGCAGTGACAGTATGCACCCCCTTGCTGCCTAAGCAGAGACAGTAGGCGCCCCTCTTGCAGGATAAGCAGAGGCAGTAGGCGCCCCTCTTGCAGGATAAGCAGAGACAGTAGGCGCCCCTCTTGCTGCCTAGGCAAATACAGTAGGCGCCCCTCTTGCAGGATAAGCAGAGACAGTATGCACCCCCCTTGCTGCCTAAGCAGAGACAGTAGGCGCCCCTCTTGCAGGACAAGCAGAGGCAGTAGGCGCCCCTCTTGCAGGATAAACAGAGACAGTAGGCACCCCTCTTGCTGCCTAAGCAAAGACAGTAGGCGCCCCTCTTGCAGGATAAGCAGAGACAGTAGGTGCCCCCCTTGCTGCCTAAGCAGAGATAGTAGGCGCCCCCCTTGCAGGATAAGCAGAGACAGTAGGCGCCCCTCTTGCTGCCTAAGCAGAGATAGTAGGCACCCCTCTTGCTGCCTAAGCAGAGATAGTAAGCTTCCCTCTTGTTGTCGTTAGACTTGGATTCCATTTTATGGGGGATCAGTACCCTAAGCCTGAAAGCCCACTATCGTACCACAGAAGGTCTGCCATTCTAGGGTATGGCCTCAACATAACCTAGAAGGCCGCCATAGTACCTATAAAGCCTGCCATGATACCCTAGAAGGCCCGTCATCATACTCCAGAAAGCATGCGGTCGTACCACAGAAGGCCCACCATCATATGTCAGCAAACCTGCCATCATACCCTAGAAGGCCTGTCATTGTACTCCAGAAAGCCCTCCGTCGTACCATAAAAGGCCCGCCATCATATGTCAGCAAACCTGCCATCATACCCTAGAAGGCCAGCCATCATACTCCAGAAAGCCCACCGTCGTACCATAGAAGGCCCGCCATCATATGTCAGCAAACCTGCCATCATACCCTAGAAGGCCAGCCATCATACCCTAGAAGGCCTGCCATCGTACTCCAGAAAACCCCTTGGCCCACCATCATATGTCAGAAAACCAGCCATCATACCCTAGAAGTCCCGCCATCGTACTCCAGAAAGCCTGCTGGCCCACCATCATATGTCAGCAAACCTACCATCATAAGAAGGCCCGCCATCATACTCCAGAAAGACCACTGTCGTACCATAGAAGACCCGCCATCATAGGTCAGCAAACCTGCCATCATACCCTAGAAGGCCCGCCATCGTAGTCCAGAAAGCCCGCTGGCCCACCATCATATATCAGCAAACCTGCCATCATACCCTAGAAGGCCTTCCATTGTACTCCAGAAAGCCGCTGGCCCAACATCATATGTCAGCAACCCTGCCATGATACCCTAGAAGGTCTGCCATCGTACTCCAGAAAGCCTGCCCTCGTACCATAGAAGGCCCACCATCATATATCAGTAAACCTGCCATCGTACCCTAGAAGGCCGGCCATCGTAGTTCAGAAAGCCCGCTGGCCCACCATCATATGTCAGCAAACCTGCCTTCATAACCTAGAAGGCCTGCCATCGTACTCTAGAAAGCCCGCTGGCCCACCATCATATGTCAGAACACCTGCCATCATACCCGAGAAGTCCTGCCATTGTGCCCCAGAAAGCCCGCCATCATACACTACAGGGACCTCCATTTTCTGGAAGCCCTCCAATTGCTGCCGCTTTTCTGATACGGAAAGAATTTGCTAAAATTGTTGGCCAAGATTAAGCTGGTCAGATATGTGGTTCTTTTAGGTGCTGCGCTACTGATTATTGTTTTTATGTATTTTTATCCTTTTGATAATTTGTATCAATGTGATGTGATGATAAATATAACCTTTACCACTTGCCTATGGTATTTATGTTATCTCTGATATGTGCTGTGACAAGATTGATATGTATTTGTAAATGGACACTAGATATGTATTAAATGAATATGTGCTAAGGTTTTTATTGTTAAACCAATTGCACTAATACCCCTTTTGTAAAAAGAAAGTATGCCATCGGCAGAGACCCACACACAGTACCCCACTACGTCCGGACTGCACGCGTCAACACTGCAGTATAGCGATGTTGCATTTTCCCTCTCTCCCCACTAACCCAACCACCAGAGCTACCAGAGGGCCTGGAGACCATGGCCATGTCAGCAGCGCATCCCAGTAAGGGAACCCAAAGTTAACATAACAGTTGGCCTCAACCTACCAATTTGGACTGATATTTCCATCCCCTCTCCAACGAGTACCAACACAAGACAAAAGATGTTTAGAAAATTCTGGCAGTCTTGGGCCGAACTGGTGTGGGGTAGGATGACGCATTAGACCCCAGTGCCTGTCATTGTGGGGTAGGATAACGCATTAGACCCCAGTGCCGTCGATGTGGGGTAGGATGACGCATTAGACCCCAGTGCCTGTCGCTGCGGGGTAGGATGATGCATCAGACCCCAGTACCCTTCTATATGTGGTAGGATGACGCATTAGACCCCAGTGCCGTCGATGTGGGGTTGGATGACACATTAAACCCCAGTGCCGTCGATGTGGGGTAGGATGATGCATCAGACCCCAGTACCCTTCTATATGCGGTAGGATGACACATTAAACCCCAGTGCTGTAGATGTGGGCTAGGATGATGCATTAGACCCCAGTGCCGTCGATGTGGGCTAGGATGATGCATTAGACCCCAGTGCCGTCGATGTGGGGTAGGATGACACATTAAACCCCAGTGCCGTCGATGTGGGCTAGGATGATGCATTAGACCCCAGTGCCGTCGATGTGGGCTAGGATGACGCATTAGACCTCAGTTCCCATCTATATGGGGTAGGATGACGCATTAGACCCCAGTGCCGTCGATGTGGGGTAGGATGACGCATTAGACCCCAGTGCTGTCGATGTGGGGTAGGATGATGCATTAGACCCCAGTGCTGTCGATGTGGGGTAGGATGACGCATTAGACCCCAGTGCTGTCGATGTGGGGTTGGATGACACATTAGACCCCAGTGCTGTCGATGTGGGGTAGGATGATGCATTAGACCCCAGTGCTGTCGATGTGGGGTTGGATGACGCATCAGACCCCAGTGCTGTCGATGTGGGGTAGGATGATGCATTAGACCCCAGTGCTGTCGATGTGGGGTTGGATGACGCATCAGACCCCAGTGCTGTCGATGTGGGGTAGGATGATGCATTAGACCCCAGTGCCGTCGATGTGGGGTAGGATGACGCATTAGACCCCAGTGCCTGTCGCTGTGGGGTAGGATGATGCATCAGACCCCAGTGCCTGTCGATGTGGAGTAGGATGACGCATTAGACCCCAGTGCCGTCAATGTGGGGTAGGATGACACATTAGACCCCAGTGCCGTCGATGTGGGGTAGGATGACACATTAGACCCCAGTGCTGTCGATGTGGGGTAGGATGATGCATTAGACCCCAGTGCCGTCTATATGGGGTAGGATACCGCATTAGACCCCAGTGCTGTCGATGTGGGGTAGGATGATGCATTAGACCCCAGTGCCGTCAATGTGGGGTAGGATGACACATTAGACCCCAGTGCTGTCGATGTGGGGTAGGATGATGCATTAGACCCCAGTGCCGTCTATATGGGGTAGGATAACGCATTAGACCCCAGTGCTGTCGATGTGGGGTAGGATGATGCATTAGACCCCAGTGCCGTCAATGTGGGGTAGGATGACACATTAGACCCCAGTGCTGTCGATGTGGGGTAGGATGATGCATTAGACCCCAGTGCCGTCTATATGGGGTAGGATGACACATTAGACCCCAGTGCTGTCGATGTGGGGTAGGATGATGCATTAGACCCCAGTGCCATCGATGTGGGGTTGGATGACCCATTAGACCCCAGTGCTGTCGATGTGGGGTAGGATGATGCATTAGACCCCAGTGCCGTCGATGTGGGGTTGGATGACACATTAGACCCCAGTGCTGTCGATGTGGGGTAGGATGATGCATTAGACCCCAGTGCTGTCGATGTGGGGTAGGATGATGCATTAGACCCCAGTGCCTGTCGCTGTGGGGTAGGATGATGCATCAGACCCCAGTACCCTTCTATATGCGGTAGGAGGACCCATTAGACCCAAGTGCCTGTCACTGTGGGGTAGGATGATGCTTTAGACCCCAGTGCCGTCGATGTGGAGTAGGATGACGCATTAGACCCCAGTGCCTGTCGCTGTGGGGTAGGACGATGCATCAGACCCCAGTACCCTTCTATATGCGGTAGGAGGACCCATTAGACCCAAGTGCCTGTCACTGTGGGGTAGGATGATGCTTTAGACCCCAGTGCCGTCGATGTGGAGTAGGATGACGCATTAGACCCCAGTGCCTGTCGCTGTGGGGTAGGAGGACGCATTAGACCCCAGTGCCGTCAATGTGGGGTAGGATGACACATTAGACCCCAGTGCCGTCTATATGGGGTAGGATAACGCATTAGACCCCAGTGCTGTCGATGTGGGGTAGGATGATGCATTAGACCCCAGTGCTGTCGATGTGGGGTAGGATGATGCATTAGACCTCAGTGCCGTCGATGTGGGCTAGGATGATGCATTAGACCCCAGTGCTGTCGATGTGGGGTTGGATGACACATTAGACCCCAGTGCTGTTGATGTGGGGTAGGATGACACATTAGACCCCAGTGCTGTCGATGTGGGGTAGGATGATGCATTAGACCCCAGTGCCGTCGATGTGGGGTAGGATGACACATTAGACCCCAGTGCTGTCGATGTGGGGTAGGATGATGCATTAGACCCCAGTGCCGTCAATGTGGGGTAGGATGATGCATTAGACCCCAGTGCCCATCTATATGGCGTAGGATGACACATTAGACCCCAGTGCCTGTCGATGTGGGGTAGGATGATGCATTAGACCCCAGTGCCCATCTTTATGGGGTAGGATGACACATTAGACCCCAGTGCCTCTCGATGTGGGGTAGGATGACGCATTAGACTCCAGTGCCCATCTATATAGGGTAGGATGACACAGTACACCCCAGTGCCTTTCGATGTGGGGTAGGATGATGCATTAGACCCCAGTGCCCATTGATGTGGGTTAGGATGACACATTAGACCCCAGTGCCCATCTTTATGGGGTAGGATGACACATTAGACCCCAGTGCCTGTCGATGTGGGGTAGGATGATGCATTAGACCCCAGTGCCTGTCGATGTGGGGTAGGATGATGCATTAAACCTCAGTGCCCATCTATATAGCGTAGGATGACACAGGAGACCCCAGTGCCTGTCGCTGTGGGGTAGGATGAAACATTAGACCCCAGTGCTCATCTATATAGGGTAGGATGACACAGTAGACCCCAGTGCCTGTCGATGTGGGGTAGGATGATGCATTAGACCCCAGTGCCCGTAGATATGGGGTAGGATGACACATTAGACCCCAGTGTCTGTCGATGTGGGGTAGGATGATGCATTAGACCCCAGTGCCAATCTTTATGGGGTAGGATGACACATTAGACCCCAGTGCCTGTCACTGTGGGGTAGGATGATGCATTAGACCCCAGTGCCTGTCGATGTGGGGTAGGATGATGCATTAGACCTCAGTTCCCATCTATAAAGCGTAGGATGACACAGGAGACCCCAGTGCCTGTCGCTGTGGGGTAGGATGATGCATTAGACCCCGGTGCTCATCTATATGGGGTATGATTACACATTTGACCCCAGTGCCCAATGATGTGGGGTAGGATGATGAATTAGACCCCACTGGCCATCTATATGGGGTAGGATGACACATTAGACCCCAGTGCCTGTCGATGTGGGGTAGGATGATGCATTAGACCCCAGTGCCCATCTATATGGGGTAGGATGACACATTAGACCTCAGTGCTCATCTATATGGGGTATGATTACACATTAGACCCCAGTGCCTGTCGTTGTGGGATAGGATGACGCATTAGACCCCATTGCCTGTCGTTGTGGGATAGGATGACACATTAGACCCCAGTGCCCCTTGATGTGGGATAGGTGATGCATTAGACCCCAATGTCTGTAGATATGGGGTAGGATGACACATTAGACCCCAGTGTCTGTCGATGTGGGGTAGGATGATGCATTAGACCCCAGTGCCCATATTTATGGGGTAGGATGACATATTAGACCCCAGTGCCTGTCGATGTGGGGTAGGATGATGCATTAGACCCCAGTGCCTGTCGATGTGGGGTAGGATGATGCATTAAACCTCAGTGCCCATCTATATAGCGTAGGATGACACAGGAGACCCCAGTGCCTGTCGCTGTGGGGTAGGATGATGCATTAGACCCCAGTGCTCATCTATATAGGGTAGGATGACACAGTAGACCCCAGTGCCTGTCGATGTGGGGTAGGATGATGCATTAGACCCCAGTGCCCGTAGATATGGGGTAGGATGACACATTAGACCCCAGTGTCTGTCGATGTGGGGTAGGATGATGCATTAGACCCCAGTGCCCATCTTTATGGGGTAGGATGACACATTAGACCCCAGTGCCTGTCACTGTAGGGTAGGATGATGCATTAGACCCCAGTGCCTGTCGATGTGGGGTAGGATGATGCATTAGACCTCAGTTCCCATCTATAAAGCGTAGGATGACACAGGAGACCCCAGTGCCTGTCGCTGTGGGGTAGGATGATGCATTAGACCCCGGTGCTCATCTATATGGGGTATGATTACACATTTGACCCCAGTGCCCAATGATGTGGGGTAGGATGATGCATTAGACCCCAGTGCCCATCTATATGGGGTAGGATGACACATTAGACCCCAGTGCTCATCTATATGGGGTATGATTACACATTAGACCCCAGTGCCTGTCGTTGTGGGATAGGATGACGCATTAGACCCCATTGCCCGTCGATGTGGGATAGGATGATGCATTAGACCTCAGTGCCCATCTATATGGGGTAGGATGACGCATTAGACCCCAGTGCCTGTCGTTGTGGGGTAGGGTGACACATTAGACCCCAGTGCCTGTCGATGTGGGGTAGGATAATGCATTAAACCCAACGCCCATCAGCTCTCCCCTCCTTCTTCCATGTTGCTTCCCCTGAGTAGAGACTCTGTTTGCTTCACAGTGTCAAAAGTACTGCCCATCACTGTATGCCCCTTATAGCGTGGATCGGGTGCCTCCACCTCTGGTGGGGGCACTGTAAACTATGGACAGAACTGGGATACTACCGTTTGATATCATTTTAGGGTGCATTTTAGGACACAGGTATGAAACCCTTTTGGACTGTATTTAATTTGCATTGTTTGGGGGGCAGAGATTACATGGTAAGAGAACCTAGAAATATTAGAAAAATAGTAAAACGTCATGCAAGTCCCACCTTAAGAGGCATCACCATGCCTGTATCCCCCTTCCGTACGCTCTCCCGTCCCAGGTGTGCCCTGCTGCCCTCATCTGACTGGACTGGGTTGGCATTCTAAAAAAAGGTACAGGGTTGAGATCCTTTCTCCTACTCTTCAGAGATTCTAAATAGGCCCTTATGGGTCTTTCCCCAAACCAGTGACTCACGCACTTAGGCCTCAGCGCCCGATTGCTAGATACAGAACACTGTCTCCAGCCTATCACTTCCATGCCCTTCCTCCAGCAGGAAAACTCCACGCCTGCAGGGAGGAAATAATGGACTTGTTCCTATTGTGATGGGGATTAATTGTGTTCTATGAAAAACAAATTACTGGACATTTTGTTTTTTTTTTTAAATCTTTCATTTTGATTTTTTTTACATCTGTATTGATTTCATATTTGTACATTCCTGGTAATTGTAATCATTCTACAAGAATTATTTTTATATGAACAAACTTATATTTCTACCACAGTGCTTTATCAGGGCTGTAGTGCCCAAGAATACACAGACACTGTCATCTCTGTCCCAGAAAATAGTATGCAACTGTTGATACCTTTGCTGCGATGCCTGCAGCGGCAAATGGAAGCATCCAAATAACGGTTATGTGGTCCCCGGAAGCCATGGGTCCGCCAAACTGCCTTAAACTGGGCAAAGAATCCTGGGCCTTTCATGGTCCATAGGTCCCCCCTCCAGCACCTTCCTCTGACACCCACTCCCATCGTCTCTGATATCTCACCCTCTTGTAGAGAAGGGCTCCCAATAGGGTCACAGCCGCCTCCAACCACGCCCCCCACTGATACAGCAAAATAAGCACCCCCATGCGGCCATTCACCTGAGCCAGGTGATGATGTTCCCGAGAACCTGGGTGTTCACCACATCCTCTCCAAAACTGGATTATACATGATTGATGGGGATTGTAGGGAAGAATGACTGCCAAAACAAACCCCTGAACAGTCATGCCACCGTCTTTTGTGGGGAAAAGCGGTCCCTAAGCATGTGCCAGCTTCTGCCTGAACCCCGGGGGAACCCAGAACAATGTCAAGAAACCAGCAGCAGCTTATGGAGAGGGCCATCTTTTCCCAAAGTCTCTCTCATTGGTGGGGCAAGACTTGGTGCCAGAGAAGACATAGTGTCCATGGTGCCAGATTGGACTCATGTCAATACCATTGTGTTACTTTGTAGGTGACAGGGGGTGGAAGCACATCAGGATGTGAAGGAACCATGGTGGGGGGGGGACAACCAACCCAGATCCCACCCTCATTTTTTCCTGCCACTGATCTCTGCAGTGGACTGGTTGAAATGTGTATCCAAAGAGACCCTGAGCACACTGGGAGTTTGGGAACTCCACTGGATCAGAATCAAACTTTCCACCCAGGCTTATAAAGGAAATGCACAGCGAGGGACCCCACACCACGCAAGGAGGGACTGGGGGGCTGTCCCCCTGAGAATCTTTTTTTATATAATTTGGGAAGATGGTGCACTTTAGAGCACACTTTTTAGAAAAATTTGGTAAAAAGCCACACAGTTTGCAATGGGGTTTTGTCAGGTAACTCATAAGAAAAACGAAGTTACCTTCTTGTAACAGCGCCTCGATGTCCCTGTGCTGTTTGTGCGCTTTATAAATTAATCAAATAAATAAATAAATGCAAATGACACTATGCCACGGGCCTTTACTTCCGCTGTAGAACACACACCGAGCTCAAACCTTCCATAAGTGGTACTAATGTAAAAACAAAGAGCTTTGGGACTTCCTGTGACACACGGCTCGCTCACAGCCTGGCTAAGGAAGGCCTGCACTCACTGCTTACGTTAACCACTTTTTCGATATTTTGAAGACCACAAAAAGGCCCAAAACAGGTTCAAAATCCAAATCTAGAGCCAGAAAAGGAAAGGCTTCCATAAATTGGAGTATGCTTAACATATCTCTTCCAGCCGAAGCCCCAGAAGTCTTCTGGAACCAGCCACTGGACGGTTTTCTCCCCCATTGAACGTCTCTCGGAGTAGCACCCTCCCTTCCAGTTGTCCAGATTGGCACTCTAAAAAATCTGACTGCCTGCTCCACCTTCCTTTTTGTTCTCAGACTTGAAAAAGGAGATTGAGGTCCAATTGGATATTGACGGTTATTGTCATGACAATGAAGTGATTTATTCCCACATTTTTCCATTTCCCCCAAAAATGTTTCGACTTCAATTTTTTTTAGCACTTGAATTTTATTTACTGCATTACAGCATTTATATAGCGCTCCCATTTTCCATCAAGATGGCCATTCAGTGCTAGTTGCACACAAAGGACGATACAGCGGCAGATAATAGCGGTCTGCGGGTGGAAACTCATGTATGGAAGGCAAGGTTTTTAAATATTGCCTGGTACAAAAAGTTGACTGATGCTAAAAACCCTTCTGTCTGCCAGCCAATGAATATACTGTCACCTCCGCATTGCCAAAGCAGTCGGGTTTCATGGTTGGTTGCGCTGCGCTGCTGCGGCTGGGCGCGTTGACAGCATCTTTAATATAAAATTTAACCGACTACAGTTGAGGCCCAAGCCAACCAGCACTAATAATTAGACAGATTCATGTGACAGCCGCAGGCTTTGGAACCTTTTTTTCCATTCTCGTACAGGGCCACCCTGCCAGGTGGAACATTAATAAGACATAGTGAAAGGATTTTGTTTCCACAAAGACCGGTTAGGTTTCATAGCTCGCCAATCTGCAATGGTAGTGAAATGGCAAGCCAGTCCAACACAACCATCGTCAGTTGCTTACTGGTACCACCATGCACACACGATCGGCTCGTCAAAGGCATGAGCCGGGCACAGTATCTGGAGTTCTTACCTGCACACAGGAACCTGAGGGGATACAGTGTTTGCACTTTTGTTTCGCCAGTTGTTTGTATCTCTGTATAGAAACACAGAATTTGATGTCCAGACTCGTTCCCTCTGCTCGTTTGCCATGCTTGCTCTTAATGCACCTTGCTTACTTGGTCATGCCAGAATAGCCAGTGGTCGCTGGTGAATTTTTTAACTGGTAGGGCGTAAATATTTGTGCCTGATATGGCCGAGCGACCGAGCGCAGCAAGGGATGCCACACCACACAAGGGGGGTCTGAGGGATTGGGGGGATCGCCCCCCGAGAATTTCTTTTAAATAATGGAGGCAAATGGTGCATTTTAGAGCACACTTTTGTTTTAGAAAAATTGGGTAAAAAGCCAAACAGTTTGCAATTGGCTTTTGTAGAGTAACTCATGAAAAAAATCCAGTTCACAGGAGCATTTCTCCAACACATTTTCGTGATGCCTTTTCCCACAATATCTGCCAGTACAAAACATTTTCAGACTGGCTGAGCCCATGCATTTCCGTGCTGACTGCAACATTATACCCTATTATTCCCATATAAGAAGATACTCATGTTTGCCTGTGCATAATGCCAGTAATGATACTGTTCTGCAAATATATGGCAGTATCCCCATACTGTTGCGGGGTTGTGCAACAAGGGTATTTTTTAAATGCCTTTGTTGTACAAACCTCCTACCCCCACTCACCAAAATCATCTTGGACCAGCAGAAACACACGCACACTTACACAACATAAACACAGTAAGCACTCTATTTCATTCACATGAACATCCATCATGCACTCGCTCAACACACAAGCATCCATGCATCCATACACATTTATATAATAAACATACAAACCCACATATTTACACAACATACACACACAACATACATACAGCAAGCACTCTTTCATTCACACGAGCACCCATTATGAACACAAGCATACACGCATCCATACAGGTATAAATAATAAACGTACTCACACATTTACACAACATACACACAGCAATAACTCTTTGATTCACATGAACATCCATCATGCACTCACACAAAACACAAGTATACACACATCCATACACATATTTAAAGAACAAACATACAAACGTGCACATTTACACAACATATACACAGCAAGCACTCTCATTCTCTCGAGCACCCATCATGCAATCACTCATAACACAAGCATACACGCATCCATACACATAATTAAATACATACAAACACACACATTTTCACAACATACAGACTGCAAACACTCTTTCATTCACACCAGCATCCATCATGCACTCACTCATCATAACACATGCATAAACTCATCCATACACATTTTAAAATACTAAATATATGAACATACAAACACACACATTTACACAACATACACACAGAAAGCACTCTCTCATTAACACCAGCATCCATCATTATACATTCACCTAACAACACAAGCATGCACGTAACCATATACATTTTAAAGAAAGGAACATAAACAAACTTACCTTCTGCTGCAGGTTCAGAGGTTCCAATGCTCCAGCCCCCTGCAAGCATGAACAAGAATCAGGAAGATTCCTGGTTTCTGCACATGCGCGAAAGGGGCTTGAGCGTGGGTCCGTAGATGCCCCATTCCAGCCTGCTCTGTCTGTATGTGCGAGGAGGCACAGGAGCGCCTGCTTGCACATACAGACGTGCAGTTCCCCAGCCAGCATTTCCTATGAGCCATGCGAGGCTGGGGAAGTTAACACACTCAGGCTTGAATGGCTCATTGAGCTGGCACGGCTGGGGAAATTTAACTGTGTAAGTTTCCCTTTCACAGTTAAGAGCGCTCCCTCAGCTGAAAAAACCAACTGAGGGAGTGCTCGTATTTTACTGGGCTGGCTCCTCCATAAAAGGTGAGAGGCGGCCAAGACCCAGTAGGTCAACGTCCCCTCGCCCATTATGGACAAGCCACCCCTGAATAGCTTGTGCGCATACCGCAAAAACCACAAAAGACAGCCGCCAGATGCTCTTTGAAACTGACCAGATTTGAGCCCTTCAACCCTGACAGAGTCGATGCATTGATTTGCAGGCCAGCAATGCAAGACGATTAAGGCGATATGTACTAGCCATATGTACTGTATACAAAGCTAAGAGGCGATCCTTATAGTGACTGTGCGGTTGTGATGTCGGTGTTCCGCAATGACCCACCTACAGTGGGAGTCACGCTTTGTAAAATCCAAGGATGATGATCCTACTATGTACAAGTCACTCGCCGCTGGAACACACACCCAGCTAGTATCCAGGAAAGCACCTTCTAGTAAGACAGCCCATTAAAACATGGTTTTTGACATCAACCTACTGGACTGCCCTCCAATGTGATGTGATATGTTCTCTCTAAGTCCATCGAGAGCACAAGGATTGTCTCATTGACACTAAATCAATTACTCCATCAGAGGTCTGCAACCTTTGGCTCGCCAGATGTTTAGGACCACAATTCCCATCAACCCTACCCAGCTATGTCAATGAGAAGGCATCATGGGAGGCATAGTCCAAAACATATGGTCAGTCTCAGGTTTCATATTAATTTTCTAACGGAAAGTACAGCAAAAACATGTCCTGTTTGGAATTAGAAAATATTTGTGCATTTTATATGTGAAATTGCAGGTCTTTTAGTCTCATGTTTGAATGGGCAGAAACAGGGCATGTTGACCGACGCTTGTGGCGAATGCTCAAATACAAAATGGGAGCAGCGGAAATAAAACATTTTTTAAAACACAATAGAACAAAATTGTGATCCCAGAGTGAGAATTCATGATTCTCCCCATAATGTGTATCTATTTTGTTTTAAGTAAACGAAAAAACACTGATTTTAAAAAACATTGACATTTGTTTTATATTATAAATACATTGAACCTCTTTCAAGGGTGTTTTTCCAGATATCCAGCTCAATAACCCATTTCGGAGGTGAATCTGCGTGACAATTTACTTATTTATTTTGTCATTTTGTATAGCACCTCAGTGTAGCGTTCCGGCCACGTCAGTGCACTTTTGCACACAGAGCAATGAAATACATCAAAATACAAAAAAACAAGCAAGGATATTTAGGAAAAATTTGAAAATGGGTAGGCCAATAGCAGATAATTGACACCAGGGCTTTAACTGGGATGGGGCAAGTTGGAGCAGAGCCCATGCAGTCACCAAAAACGACCTGTGAGCCAGGGCACTCTTAGTCAGTGCTTGAAATGAAAATACACACGTGCTGGTACTCACTATCCCAGAGTACCTGCTCACTGTTCAGAAGTGCGGGTACTCCTCTATTAAATAAATTGGCTTCCTGCAGAGAAGAGACGGTACTCTGTCCTACAAATAAAAGAAGTGCATGTAGTCCGAAACAGCAAGTACCTCCCCATTTAAACCACCGCTCTCACCCTATGAGTAAGCACCCAGCACCGGAAAATTTGCATAGTTGACTTTGGGTAAGGATAGACTATGTGCTCGCTAAAGTAGGACAGCCAGCACCTGACTCTCAAAGGCTTGCAGGGTAACTCACTGGCAATCAGACCAGGAAAATAAAACCCACTAGGGACAAAGGCTTGGTTCACCCTTTTTCGAGACAAACAAGAGATTTATTTTTTATACGAAAAGGAAAAGTCGATAGGGAATTATGAATCCACTGCCATAGAACTCTCTCGTTCTCCACACACAGGATTCAGATAATCATAATAATCATCATTCATGACACACTCTCTATACAGTATTAATCCCCCACCCCATTGGCTGCCACCTATATATACGCTAATAGTTTCGTATAGCCCATTCTCCAATTGGTCTCTTTGTCTTCTCTTCCGTCTTCATCGCAATTGGGCAACGGTCTCTTCGATTTTGAAACACTGCAAAACAATTGGTTAAAATTCAACTGGCACCAGCCTACCTTTAATCTTAGCGACGTGGTATGCACCTGGTCATCAACATGAACTCGGCAGATAACTTCAAGATCAGTCTGGTCCTTGTGAACAAAGCAGCCCTCTTCTCATCCCAGACATGTCAGCGCCCCCATCATGCCCGCGCCAAAATATGGGCATCTCTCTTGGCACTCCCTGGCACAAATCACAGCTCATGTTTTTCTCCGATCCCCCTTTACCAGTTTCCCTCCCAAGAGTTCCACTAATCGATCCACCTCATGGCAGATTGAAGATTCGTATTCCCACATATCTGGTAGTTCAAATGGAGTGACCTCCATTGTAGTGCGAGTGCTATAAATCGTTAGTTCATGTTTTGGCAACACATGACCTCTGCCCCGGCTCCTATGAGTATGGCCTTCGTCCGGGGCCACAGCCCTTCACCTGTTTGGCTATGCCCATTCCTGCCTAATTGTTCAAAGACCTAACTGGATACATGTATGTGTGGGTTTGCGTGCGTGTTTCTTGCTGCGCTTGGGAACATAATAATGAAGCCTTGTAACATGTTTTGTGGGGATTCATGCCCACTCGTGGATTCTACAATATTTCATAAACTACTGTTAAATATTCTACACAACCTTAACACAAAGCAAATGGTTAATTGTCCCTTATGTACCTCTCCACCCTAGCCAGTTACTTCTACCAATGAGGCTCCCTCCTCCCCCCTACACCTTCTCCGTGTTGTAGTGTATTTTCCGCAATGTGAATCGCTTGAGAGGTGCAGCGATCTGGACATGCATCCCAACAGGCTAAGTGGGTGCAAATTAGTATATGTGGCCAGTGGCGTGAAGTCAGTTTACTCTTAGGGTGCTGCTATAGATGACATAAGCAGGAAGAGCAGTGTCCATTATGTGCCCAGAAGTATTGCAGGCTTGAATCACTGTCATAGATATGCCATCTTTGAAAATGTGTGTTCTTATGTTACGGAAATGCTCTTTGTTTTTTTTTGTAAAGCAGCATGTAGCGTATGCTGGTGCTTTCACACAGATATGATATGATAGGTTATTTATAACGCGCTTAATACCCAGAGGTTTCTAAGCGTGGACCCTGGGATCGAACTTGTGGTGCTCTATGTTGTTTTGCTTCCAAGGCATTGTCACTGAGCTATCCTCCAGAGACCGAGACAGGTGCTCTGAAGGGTGATTTCAGGGTCACCTGAAGGCTCAGGGGTGTTCTTTTTCTCTTGGTGCCACCCCCAGCCCTTTCCCCAGGCAGCCATGTGGTGCATAGATTATAATTGAGTTGCTTCTTAATGCAAACTATAATGGGTGATTTCCCTGGGTTTATCATTGAGGGAGCATAACACCTACCCTTAATTATTCACCAGGCATTCTCCCTGCCCCACACCAAAGAATTCAAAACTGGGCGAAACGTGTCAGTGATAAGTTAACACCTTTTAAAGGAGGTCTGTATTGGCAAAGCAAGCATATTTAAAGTGACACAGTCTTTAGTCTGAGAAGACTGGTGACTCCTTGGAGAATATGTGCATACTATCAGTCCTTCTGTGCGGCTTCAAACTGTTTCATCCTCCCATACAACCCAACAGAGTCACAGGGTTAACAGCTACAGGTTATCACGAGACAGGCAAACAGCAAGGGTCCTGAACCCCTGAGTAAGCACTTCAGAAAAGCTTTTAAGCACATTGGGCACAGGTCATTTCTTTGCAGAATGAGGGTGGCCTACTCACATATTGTATTGCTTATAAAGGGAGTGAGACAAGGATTTCTCTACAGACAGTAATTTAGAGTATGCAAACAAAACAACCAAAATCAATACTGAGCCACAATACATGTTTTCAGGGCCTTGTGGTGTATTGTTTGGGGCGGGCGGCCAGCCCTTGCCTAAGGCGACTGACCCTCCTTTAGGCCATCCTCAGTTAAATTTGGCCACACTCCCTTTTCAGAGCCCCTTCTCGATTTCGTATCCCACTTAACCCACTGAGTGGCACCGACAACAATGGCGATCAGGAAACTGGATGGAACAGGAAGGAGTATAGGATGTGTTGCTATGATTGAGTATAGGACAGAAAAGGGACCATCAGAGGAGAGGAAGGCAGAGGAAATGATCGTGAGAGTAGAGGTGAGCATAGTCTGGGAGGGGGGCCAGTCATTGGCTGTTTGTTCTCTGTGCTTAGAATCTGGCCAGTTTGGCGTTACTCATTCACCAAACCTTGTAATGTACGGTCAACCGAAAACATGTTTGACATAACTTTTCATTAGCTACTTTCTCTAGGGGAGATGGTGTTATTGGTATATCAGCGTTGGATTAAGGCGTCTTAAACTCTGCGACAATATTCTCCTTACTACTGTGGCTCTTTGCCATCTGACCCAGGCACGTGTGAATTTGTTTGCTGCTTCTGATGAAACACAGTCGCACTTCATGACCTCTTCCACTTGTAAATTCCCCCTATTGCACTTGTTTACCCCTTAGAAATGCGAGTGTTTCTATCTTTTTTGGTATATTTGGCCTTGCACCCATTGGGTACATTTTGTTTGCCTCCGTCTTAAGAGGAGCACGTTCAAACATAGTGCCTACAAACATGGTGACTTCAAAGGGTTTGGTTGCGCCTTGCTTTGGGAGGGATCAGTGTCTATCCTTGTTCTTCTCAGGTTGTGCCCTCTAATTTGGCACAACACTTCACAGGAGACCTCAGCAATTTTGGGTACAGGGGTGAGGTACTGCTAGAGGGCCCTGCATCGGTGTAGCTTGCCTGGATATATTGTAGCATGGCATTAAAGGTAAAGTAATAATTATGAGTGTTCTCACGTGGCCATACTGGCCAACATTGGTCCAGCCAGTCTGGACATATAAACCAACAAAGGTATGTTCTTGCATTTATTAGTGCAGCCTGCATGGACGTGTATGGGCACAGCCAGCATGAAAAAAATGTGATGCTGGCATTTATCGAGGACATATCATGACAATGCATTGGAAAATGGTCCTGTACTCTGTTGGGGACTTGTATCAATTGAATCTTTTCACGTGTAACCCCACAAAACCGATTGCGAACTGTGTTGCTTTTTACTCATTTTTTTTACAGAAAGTTGGCTGTAAAATGCACCATTTTAACACATTATTTTCAAAGTTTTATTGGGGTAGCACTCCCTCGTGGTTTGTTCAGGTTCCCTTGCTATGCTCGGCCGTCCCTGCATATTCGTGGGAAACATTAGCGCCCATCCAATTAAAAAATTCACCAGCCGCCAATGTGAAAAAGAAGTGGTCATTTAATTTGCCCATTTTATCGCTGTGCCTATTTTTAATGGAACAATCACTCCTTTCTTAGACTGACTCCACTACCTTAAGGCAATGGTGTGCTGGCAACACAACCTGTTTCTCTCTCGATAAACAAGGGTTGGCTACACTGAGCACGAAGGCGGTTAAACCGTAGATTGAAAGAAAGATGGCGGCCTTCCACCTTGTAAAAGGCGTGCACAATTGTAATGTTCCCCGCTGCCCCATGGCAATAGCTGTTCCTAATATCCGTGATACGCAGAGTGCCAGATGTAGTCAGGGTTTGGAAAGGGCTGGAGTAAGCAGTCGTTTGAATTACTAGGTGTGAGCCAGTGGCTATCACACAGACTGGCTATTGCACAATCAGATCCTGTAGGGTGGAAGGTACCTGTTGCCTGATTGTAAGGCCTCCCTCTGGAATAACGACACAGGACGCAGGTGGACTGCTTGTAACTTTATTCTCTACACAACTGAAGGAAACCCTGTGTGTCTCCCTTCCTCCTCCGGCCCACGTGTCTACCTCCCATGTAGGTCTGCCTTAAAGGCACTGTGTATTTTCCCTTGTAACATTGGTAACATCACCCCCCACAAATGTTATTTGGTCGGTCTCAGCATTCCTCTACCAATCGCCTTGGTCTCTTGATCCTCCGCAGTGGGCGACCCCCGCCATCATGGCCTGTCTCCCGTGGATGTTCTAGTGGCTGAACTTGGGAGCTTTCTTCATCTGAAGGGGGAGGCTGCCATGGCTCGTCTACGGGTTCTGCTCTTTCCACTTCATATTCCGTTCTCTCACTGGTGCTTTCATCGCCCTTAACCAGTCATTTGAACTAGGACGCATTTCTCGTCACCTCTTGATCTTCGTTCCCCACAGTTATCATTGACCCCTTTATTGCTGTGATACTGAGTGGACATGGCCGGTATCAGGGGTCAGTTTTCCTTTGTTCCTGTTGTCTCACAAGGACCTCTTCCCCTACTGCCAGCTCCTTTGGCCTCACCCTTCTCCTGCGATTAGTTTCTTCTTTGTCTTGTTGCTTCCTGCAGTGTCTCGTCTTATTATCTCAACATCCTTGTCGCCTCAATCTGGTGGTATGTTAATGATCCTGGTGTTCACTCGATATGCCATCATGATCTCTGATGGTGACTTCCCCCGTGGCTTCATGCAGCGTGTTTCGATAGTCTCTCAGAATGCTGCAAAGAGCTTGGTGAGGGGATATTCCCTCAATGCATGCTCGTTGAATGGTCCTTTTGATGGAGGGCATGAATCTTTCAGTCATCCCATTTGCCTTGGGCCATCGCAGTGTTATCTTCTGGTGAACAAACCCCAGATGGCGGGTGAAGGTTGTAAAGTCATGGCTGTTAAACGGGGGTCCACTGTCTGAGTTGATGGTCTTTGGGATCCCCCATTCACTGAGCACTTTGTCGATGAGTGCTGCCACTTGCGGGAATGCTGTTGACAGTGTCCTTTTCAAGATGGGAAACCGTGAGAACTCACCAATGAAGACTAAGAGGTATTACTCGGTGTCCATTGGCCCATACAAATCAACTGTAACTCTGTCCCTGGTCTTTCTGGTATCTGTCTAGGCTGTAATGGTATTGGTGGATCGACTCGAGCTGTGCACTGGCATGGTAAGCACTGTTGCACTAGGTCCTCTATCAGTGTGTCCATGTACGGAAAACATACATGAAGTCTTAGTTGTTCCTTTGTGTTTTCGGCCCCTCTGTGACCCTCATGAGCTGTATGTATGACTGATCTTCTCAACACCGGCGATATCACGAGTTGGCACCCCTCTGAGCAGGATTGTGTCGTTCACTACAGCCAATTCTTGTTTGCCTCTGGGTTCGTAGTGAGCTGCCGGCGATAATCACTCCATTTGTTTCCGTTTGTAAGTTGGGTGGCCAAAGCCATGGACGGGTCCTTTGCTAATTCCTGAGCTACCATTTCCAGCGTGAGTGCAGGTGGTAGCGCATTGGCCGTGATATAGTTGATGTACTCCAGATCATCTTTCCGTGAGGCCTGGTCCCCACCCGGGTGGCGTAAGATGTAATCTGCTGGATTCTGGTCCCCCCCGGCCTGTGGTCACTGTATAGTCATAGTCTTGTAGGCGAATGCCCCACCATTCAATCCTGAGAGGCATCTTGGTGCAAGGGTTTCCAAACACCAAGAGGAACGCCTGATTCTCAGTGATGAGCGTGAATGTCTTGCCAATTACAAAGTTGTGAAAGTGTTTGCATGCCCAGACCGCAGCCAGGCTCTCCTTCTCGCTCTGTCAGTGTGCTTGTTCCGTGCAGGACAGAGCCCTGCTTGCATATGCCACAATGTGTTTGAGGTGTGCGTCTTTGTCTTTGGTCTGTGCGAGGATGTCCCGCAATCCGACGGGGCTTTCGTCAACAATGATCTCACTGTGCTAATTGGGATTGAAATAGGCCAGGCACTTTGCTTCCACCAGTGCAGTTTCAATGCCGAGACACACTTTCTGGCATTCCTGTGTCCAATCGAATTTGGTGTCCTTCTGAAGGAGCCACCGGAGCGGTTTTGTTTGTGACACGTAGTGCAGACGATACCTGGCATAGTATCTGGCCATGCCTAGAAAGGAGTGGACCTCTGCTACCTGGATGGGGGCTGCCAGGTTGGTGGTGGTCCTAACTTTATCCAGGTCTGGGGCCATTCCAGCATCAGAGAAAATATGGCCGAAGAATCTGAGTTTCCTCGTGTTGATGTTACATTTTGTTAGGTTGAGGGTCAGACTAGCCTCTTGTAGGGCCTTATACATTTCCAGCAGTGCCTGGTCGTGCTGTTCTTAAGACGTTCCGAACACCAGGATGTCGTCAATGTAGTTTAATGCTGACTTGATGGGGAACATCACCTGATGAAGGGCCTCTTGAAATATCTCTGTAGCGGAGGGGATACTAAAATGTAATCTCTTGTACCTAAAGAGGCCGTCATGTGTTGAAAAGGTGGTGATGATTCTGGGGTCAGGGTGTAGCTCCAACTGGTGATACCCCTGGTTGAGGTCAAGTTTGGAGAACAGGGTGGCTTTGTTCAGCTGCACAATCATGTCCTCGATAATAGGGCTAGGGTGATGCTCACGTTGGATGGCGGTGATCGGGACTCTCGGGTCGATATGAAGTCTTATCTTGCTGCCGTCTTTTGGGATCGCCACCAGTGGGGAGATCCATGGTATGGGTCCTGTGGCCCGTTCAATTATGACATTTTGTAGTAGTTGAGTGAGTTCCTGGGATACTGCTTCTTGGAGTTGGAACCCTAATCTCTGTGGGTGTTGCGGCATGGGTGTAGCTGCTTCGTCATTGTGTAACTTGACAACCTTTCCTTTGAGCCTGCTCAGCCCCTGGTACAACTGTGGAAACTTGGCCTGGATGGCATCTTTGGACAGAGGTGTTGTAGTGAGCATGCATTTGGAGTCTCTGGGGTTCTGTGGGGCCATGGATGACTGGACAACATTAGTGTCCTGGTAGTGGATGTTGATAAGACCTTGATGTTGCATTCTTGTAACTGAGTAGACAGCTTCCTTTCGTGGGGCTACGGATGGTGCGAATGGTGGCCTCCATCGATCGCCCTTAGTGGAGTAGTGTTTGTTGGAACTGGCCAACTGATTGCAGTGGGTGAGAGGCACCCCACTGGAAAATCTGTGCACGTGACTTGGACAAGGTGTTCCTGTCAGCCACTTGCAAAAATACCTGTTCCCCCATGATGTTTACAGTTGCCCCTGTATCGATCAGGAAAAGGTGTATTTTCTTCCCTATGCTGATAGCCACCTTCAGTGCTTCCTCTGCCTCCTGGCCATCCTATATCAAGTTGACATACTCACCCGGGTACTCTTGGTCGAAGTCGGAGTGGTATCCAAAGTATTGGTCTGCTGGATTTGTGACATGACCGTGAAATGGGTATGGTGGGTCGTCATACTCATCTCCATAGCGTGTGTGTTGGGGGAGTTGGTCATGCCCTTCGGTGTATCCTTCTTCAGGTGACTCCTCGACTGCCCTCATGTAGTTTCGAGGGCCTGGAGTGTACCCTTGCTGTGGCCTTCCCCTGCTTTTTGGGTACGGGTGTGCCCTGTTCCCTTGTCTCCATGTGTTAGCAGGGACTGTCCTCAGGGTCGTAAATGGTCTGCCCGCCTCACAGACGATCTGGAAATGGCCCTCCCTGCTGCAATTTGAGTGAAGGCTAGCCTGCATCTGTAGCAGAGCCTCTGGATCATGTTAGGATATCGGGAGGGTGGAAGGAATGCGAGCGGTGTCCGGTCACCCGGTTTCTGCGTTTGCAGCGCTGCTACCAGTTCTCCTTTGTCCTGTTTCTTGGTAGGGGTGTTCTCAATGGACGCCGCGTGGGCATCCACTCTTCGATAGATCCTGGCCATCTCTATGACCGTGTCAATGGGAAGAGGTTTTTTTAATAATTGTTTCCTAAAATTGGGGATGATGCATCCCTCAATTACATGACGTCTGATTGCCTCATCCATGGAGAACTGAGAGAATTGGAAGTGTACTGCTTTTTGGCAAAGTCTCTTGTGCTTGCTGCGTGCATTGGTTGAAAACATATCTTTCATAGTCACAGTTGTGATGAATGACAAGCTTTTTGTTCAGTGCTCCGATTAGGTTTCATATCTGTCTCTTTCTCCTTCGGGATTTTTTTTATGATGGCCATGCTCTCTTTCCCTGCGAGGTTGGTGAAGATGTCAGGGAGGGAGGGTGACTTGTCTTCCCCTGCAGCGTTGACGAAATCCTGGCACTCTTCAAACCATTCCAACAATCTCAGGCCCTTGTGATTGGGAGAATAAGAGTGAAAGGGAGTGGCATCCATAGGAAGGCCACTCTGGACGTGGCTACCACAATGGCTTGTTGGGTCTCTGTAGCTTGCACGCCGGATCCATCCTGGTGTTGAAAAGCGGTCTGGCCGTGGATGTGGTGGAGGCAAACCCTCCCTTTTGGTCTTTACTGGGCTACTTGGCAATGGATAGGCGACACAGTGGTAGCTCAGCTCCTTCATAGTGTATGGCTGCTGCTTGTGTTGCTATCTCCGTAACCTGGGCTGGGTAACTCCCTTTGTGTTTGTGGTTGCTTTGCGACCCAAATGGCATATCCCACATTTTCAGCTGGGTTCCCCTATCTGTGGAGGAGTGAGCATTCAGAGACAGGAAGGCGGCGTTGCAGGGAACTTGTTTCAAATTGTCACCCCAGTGTGGGCGTGGGCGGGATCACTGTAGGCAGGTCAAAGTATGCAATTCCTGGCGCAATGAGGAATCTCAACTGCAGGATCGCCGGTGTTAAGCAGGTGGGCAGGCTGACTGATTATCCTGAAGCACATGCCTCCTGGCGCATTGAGGAATTGCCACGACAGGATCGCTCGTATGAAATAGGCGGGCGGGGTCGCAGGTAGAGCTCGCGCCCACAGCAACAGTCAAAAGTACGCTGCCTTCAGGCGCTGCGAGGAGCAAGGAGAGCAGCAGCAGGATAGCCGGAATGGGAGCAGGCGGGTGGGATCGGCCTAAGGAGCGGGGGATTGCCGGCACAGCAGCAGGCAGGCGGAATCGCCCTAACGACTTGCATCCAGCGGGATTGCTTGAGTCACGAGGACAGCGGGATCGCTGGTCTTCCAGTACACACGTACAGTGGGATCGCTGCTCTCCTGACAGGACGTGTCATCGTCTGGACGTAGGCGGAAGTGGGTCGGGGTGATTAGGGTCCATCTGCCTCGTTACCTGTTGTTGCTCCGGAGTAGCGCCTCCTTCAGGAATAACGACACAGGTGCACTGCTTGTAACTTTATTCTCTACACAACTGAAGGAAACCCTGTGGGTCTCCCTTCCTCCTCCTCCTCCTCCTATGGCCCACGTGTCTCCCTCCCACGTGGGTCTGCCTTAAAGGCACAGTGTATGTTAGCTTGTAACATCGGTAACAGTTCTGTGTGCTTGCACACGCGTGACCCTAGATGGGCAGGAAGTGACTTGACCAGGAACTTACTTGGTAAGTGCAGTTGACGATACATACAAAAGGCTTCAATTTCAACCATTCAGTCATCCGAATGTGGGCGGTTTCCCAGTGGTGATCTGAATGTAATGGCCGGTTTTGGTCCAAATAAGGTAACATCGTATTCCTTCATGACCCAAAATTCGATGATCCCTCCGTCCATTCATACTTGATAAAAAACAGCAAAATCTAAGTGTTTATTAGTGCCATGCAACTCTAAGAAACATTCCAAGTTTTTTTTTCAAATATGTTTCCATCTCTCTTATTCCCCTTAGAGTCCTGGTCTGTTCCCTTCTCTCATGAATCAGAAAACTTTGGGTCTCTCATCAGTCCTGAAAACACAGCACAAAACAGCCCAAGGGGATGTCTTGAAACGAGTGCGATGGACGCTAAGCATTATAAAGAATAAAACAACCCCAGGTCAATACATAAATAGGACAAGACTATGTAAGCCAGAATAATGTTACAATAATACCACATAGAGGCATGAGACAGCATGTAACACTGCAGTGTTCTCAATATGTGCACTTGTGTAGTGCCCAGCTTCCCCCACTGAACTAGTGGCCTGTGTGTGACGCCTGGGCTGGGATTGGCAGTGACTCGGTTGAACGCTCCGTGGCCAGGCATGCAGAGAGAGCACCGTGTGCCCTGGCAGTAATACGCTGAGAACTTCAGCTCCTGGTGCTGACCCTGGTAGTGGGGGGAACGTCCCCGACAGGTCCTGTGAGCAGCTAATGCCAGGCGACTTTGTTGTCTTACCAGTCATGAGTGACTTCAGGATGTGGAGCAGCCAAGCTGCCCAGATACAGTCGGGCTCCCTTCAGCTCTGTTCCCTGTGTGTCCTTCTCAGTCTTGCAAAGTCTCTTCAGACACCCCCAGATCTCCTGACTTTGTCACTCCCACGTCCCATTTCCTTGCAATTCTGTCGCCATCATGCGCTCCTTCCTTACCATGTCCCCTTCCTCCTTCACTTTTTTCCAAGCCCCACCTTGGAATTTTGCATGTGATTTTCTATAGAGGAAACCTAACTGGGGAGTAATGGGGCCCTGTAAAATAAATGCAAGGTGGGGGCGGGGGAGTTCCCGGGGGCACAGTAAAGACCACCCCGTTTATAGCGATGTTGTGCTTGCATAAAAAATGCAACATTTCTCATTTTGAAATCGGCCACAACATTTTTGAAATGCTGCTATAAAAGGCGCAGCATTTAGGACCTGGAAGAGCATGGTGGAACTAGGAAAAGTATGTGGTATTTTAAATACTCCTATCTTTATAATGTCACCTAATATTGTGTTGGCATCAGTGGTGGAGCCAGGGAGGGAGCAAGGAGGGCGCCCCCCTCTGGTTTTCCCCTAGTGCCCAGTGCGCCCTAAGCCTCCCGCTAGCACCCTATTATCCCCCCCACACCACATTGGCTATTTACTGCATTGGGCAAATAGAGGGTGGGTCACATGGAGGTTGGGTGGGATTCTAGCCATGCGGCTGTCATGGAGGATGGTTGTGAGTCTAGCCATGCCGCTGTCATGGAGACAGCTTGGTGTGGTTCTAGCCATGCCACTTTCCTGCAGACCTCCTGGAGGCTGGGTGTGGTACTAGCCATGCAGCTCTCGTGGTGGCTGGGCAGGGTTCTAGCCATGCAGCTCTCGTTGCGGCTAGCTCAGGTTCTAGTTAGGCAGCTCCCATTGAGGCGGGCTATGGTTCCAGCCATGCATCTTTCATTAGTTCTGTATGTGGTTCTGCCATTCAGCTCTCTGAGGATGGGTGTGGTCTAGCCATGCAGCTCTCTTGAAGGCTGGGTGGGGTTCTTCCAGGCAACTGTCCTGGACGCTGTGTGCGGTTCCAGCCATGCCGCCTTGTCGATGGCTTGGTGTGGTTCTGCCATGTAGCTCGCATGGATGCTGGTGGTAGTTCTGCAGCACTAATGGAGGCAGGTTGCTGTTCTCGCCATGCACATGTCATGGAGGTTTGGTGTGGTTCTTCCATGCCGTGCCCATGGAGGCTGGGAGTGGCTCTACCAGGCAGCTCTCTAGGAGGCAAGTGTGTTTGTAGCCATGCAGATCTCTTGAAGGATGGGCGAAGTTATCCTCCTGTTGACCTCTTGGATCATTAATGAGTTTACCGTCATTCAGCTCCCCCTGCACATTGATGGGTTTACAGCCAGGCAGGTCTCTTAGAACAGTGGTGGATTAACAGTCATGAAACTATCTTGGAGGTTGGCTAAAGGGTACCCAGTCAATTTATCTAAAACATTACAGAGTGGTACATTTCACTGCAGACATTAACACTGAAAACATTAAATAAATATATAAATGGTAGTGGGGTAAGGGGTTAAAACGGGTCTGAATGGGGTTGGGGTGGCGTTATAAGGCTGGAAAATTCAGAGTTTTTCGGTGTTTTGACCACACTGAAATGTATCACTCTGTAATGTCCATTGGTAAAATCACATATAACCAGGTGAAGTTGTACTTCTGCAGGTCTCTTGGATCACTGAAGGGTTTACAGTTGTGCACCTCTTTTGGAGGATGGGTGAAGTTGTACTTCTGCAGGTCTCTTGGATCAGTGAAGGGTTTACAGTCATGCAGCTCTCTTGGAGGATGGGTAAATTTCTACACATGCAGGTCTCTTGGATCAGTGAAGGGTGTACAGTCATGCAGCTCTCTTGGAGGATGGGTGAAGTTGTACACCTGCAGGTCTCTTGGATCAGTGAAAGGTGTACAGTCATGCAGCTCCCTTGGAGGATGGGTGAAGTTGTACACCTGCAGGTCTCTTGGATCAGTGAAGGGTGTACAGTCATGCAACTCTCTTGGAGGATGGGTGAAGTTGTACTGCTGCAGGTCTCTTGGATCATTGATGGATTTACAGTCGTGCAGCTATTTTAGCTCATTGATGCACTTACGGCCATGCAGGTCTCTTAGATGATTGATGGATTTGCCACCATCCAGCTGTCTTGCATGGTGGGTGCAGGTGTACTCCATTTATCCACTATCATTGATGAGTTGATGGCCATGCAGGCCTCTTGGAAGCTGCAACGATTATGTTATGTTGAGAAAATGTGCAAAGTGCAACATGCGCCCAACGGCATCTTGGTGCTAACGGCAGGCAGAAGGAATGGCAACTAGAGGAAGAACCAAAGAAATAAAAAAAGGTAAGACTTCAGAGACCGCCTAAATAATAGGTGTTTCTCCATAGTGCAAGGTATCAATGGGAGAGGGTTCCAAAGTTAAGCAGCTGCTATAGAGAACACTTGTCCCCAGTACGAGAGCATTTAACGCGTGGAATAGGGATCAGACAGGGCTCAGCAGAGCGGAGAACCCCATCAGGAATATAAGGGTGGAATTTTGCTTGCAAATATTCTGCACCAGTACCATAAAATGCACAATGAACCGGGCACAGCCATTTAAAGTGAATGCGCTTAGCCACAGGGAGCCAGTGCAGATAACGGAGTACAGAAGTAATGTGAGAGCGACTAGACGTCAGAGCAATGCGGAATTCTGCAGCACCTGTAGACACTGGATCAGAAAGGCATATAAAGCGAGTTACAATAGTCCAGTGAAGACAGAACAAGAGAAGCGTCTACCCGAGCCCTACATTGGACAGGTATGAATGGAAGGACCTTACGCTGACATTTTTGCTGGAAGTAACCTTTCTGTCACACTGCGCTAATCTGGTCTTCAGCACAATGAGAAGCTGATATTCTTACCCCCAGATCCTTCACAGCCAGTATAGGAATTGGAAAAGGGCCAAGCGATGAAGGCCAGAAAAGTGGAGTCCAAAGAACCATGCCCGAGGGAGGGCCTACCATTACGGTCTTGTCGCCATTCAGCTTGTGCCAATTATTGCACATCCATTCAGCCACGGCCACCAGGCAGTCTCTAAACCTAGACACAGTCTCATCCAGAGAAAGGTCAAGCCTCACAATAATGTGTGTGCCATCTGCATAAGAATAACCTAGGAAGCCATGGGAGAGGATGAGCCATAGTGGTCTTGAATGCTGGCTAGGGTTGAATCCACACCGTTCTCTGTGTCGATGTGTGGGGTTATAGCTGCACTGCTCTCCTGGGGAATGCATGGGTGTATAAGCATTCTGTTCTTTTTGAGGCATGGTGGAGTTAAAGCCATGCAGCTCTCTTGCCGGATGTGCAGTCATGGACAGGCACCTCTCTTGAAGGTTTGTAGGGCTATAACCATGCAGATCTCCTAGATGATTTGTGGGGTTATAGCTGCACAGCTCTCCTGGGGAATGCATGGGTTTATAAGCATTCATGGTAGGCATTGCAGGGTTATAGCCATGCAGCTCTCTTGACGGATGTGCAGTCATAGACAAGCACCTCTCGTGAAGGTTTGCAGATCTCCTAGATGATTTGTGGGATTATAGCTATGCAGCTCTCCTGGCAGATGTGCAGTCATAGACAGGCACCTCTCTTGAAGGTTTGTAGGGTTATAACCATGCACATCTCCTAGATGATTTGTGGGATTATAGCTATGCAGCTCTCCTGTTTAAGTGGATCCCTGGGGCTTAGCCATGCAGCTCCCTTTCAGACTGTGTAGAGTTGTAGCCATGCACATCCAATGGAGAATATTTAAGATCATTGACATGCTGCTCTCACAGGGGGTGTGTGCCACCATAGCCGTGCTACTCTATTGGAGAATGTTTGGGTTTATAGCCATGCAGCGCTGTTGGGGATTTGTGGGGTAATATCAAGGAAGTTCTTAATGGGGACATGTGAAATTATAGTCAGGGCTCCAGGCAAGAAGTTGAGGTACAATGATTGTTCTCCTTTATTTTGGGAAATTAGAAGATACAGGATTTTAGCAAGTAATGTACATAGGTCACATTCCAAAATTGAATATTTTTAAGCAAATAAAAATATATTTGAATGCTGCAAAATATGTATTTTCTTCACACTCAAAACTTACTTTGTAGTTAGCAATAGAGGAAGATATTGGAGTCTTAGCCTTGCGGTGCTGTTGGAGGACTTGTGCCGCTATAGCCACGCAGCTCTCTTGAAGGCTGATGGGATTATGGGAGTCTACTCTCCTCTGGAGACAAATGGAAATATGGCCAGCAGCTTGTTGGTGGAGGTAGCTGTAGGTAGGTGCAAACTAAACACTCCAACCCCTAAATTCTGAGACTCCTCCCGGAGAGGCTGCTCCTTTGCCCTGAGGAATTCACTACCATGGGACTTGTGATTGCCCTAGAAGCGATCTGCCCCCTCCTTCTGAAAATGCCCTCCTTTGAACAAGTCAGCACATCTTACTCCTCGATCCACGCACAGAGCAGGCTTTGAACCAGCAATTTGCAGTTTCCATCAACTCGAAATAGAAAAGTATAATTGATATAATTTTGGGAAGTGGGAAATTTAAGACATTCCGGTTTCTTTTGAGATGAGGACACAATATTTTGGTCGATGTTAGGACCGCAGAGCTAATCGATATGTTATAGGGAGGAGAGCTTTACACCCATACAGCAGTCCTGGAAGTTGTTTGTGTTACAACCATGCGGCCATCTGTTGGCGTTAAAACTCATGCAGCTCTTTTGTTGGTGTTAAACCCATGTTGCCATTTGGCGTTTGTTAGCATTAAAGCCATGCGGCCATCTTGAAGGCCGTTTATGTTAAAGTTTGAGGACTTCTTGGGGGCGGTTGGTGTTGCACTCTGAGGACATCTTGGAAGTGTTGAAGTTAAAGGTTGCACCCACCTTTGAGACTGTTGTTGTTTTGGCCATTTTGGACATTTAATGGGTGTCACTCATGATAGCAAGAGCTGCTAGCCACTTAGCCTTGTTGGCTTTTCTTTCCACCTGAGCCAATGGTGCTTCATGTTCTTACTGGGTGGGGGCTCATGACCTTAGTCTCAGGGATATATTTGTAACTCTTGAAGTGGTGATACTTAGCATAATATTTGTGTCAATATCCTTGGGGTGTGACTCACCCCAAATGTTCTGCAATATTTCTTTCCTCGTGCTTGGCCTGTTAATCCATATCCATCAGCGTGGATCTGGCAGCGCTAATCCTCCATTTTGACAGGGTCACCATGTGTGGTGGTTTCCATGTCTCCAGACACCGGCATTAGCCTGAGGGATCTCGAAGAAGAATAACACACGATTGTTGAGTCTAGAGCTGAGCCTGGAACAGTTTGGTAGCGAGTGGATGATCTGCGTGAAATGGAGGCGTGGCACCCGCTTGCAATCAAGCCACTGAGTCCGCCAACCTTACACAGCAATATAGAGTACCTCCAGAATGATGTTTGGACATGGAAAGTTCACCTGGGATTTTTTAAGAACTTAGATTGACACAGTTCAGGAGTATATGTTGTGGATAATTCTGCTTCTGTCTTCGCTGCAGTTCTTGCTACGGTGAAATCTACAGCCCCAGTAGCATCTTAAAACCTGCTGCCTTCATATTGGCTGCCATCATCCTCGCCCTTATTTACAAACCATGGCGGGTGCAGACATGCCGGAGGTGGCACTAATTCTGACAAGTAAGACATACATGGAGTCCAATTTGCAAACAATGACTTCAACTGAACATGATCTTGGGCGTACATAGGATAGCTTGGCCTCACTGACTCAGGGCTCATAGCCATAAGCTGCCCGTTCCCATACCCTCCCTTCCCACATTTATTTATTTATTTATTGTTGGCTTGTTAGGTGCTTTTACAGCACGTACATGCTGTTTCAGAGCGCAATGCCAGGATGACCAGCCCTGCAGGTCCCCCGAGTGTAACCGCTATGAGGATGTTTTTCAGACCTTGCCAACATGCCATCTTTGCTCGAACTCGACTGGTGGCTTGAATGCATGCTCAATGGGACTGTCTCGGCGACAACCTGCGCCCCACCCATCACCACCATTTTAGCTTGCCCCCTCGCACCTCGCTTATTCTTATAATACACAACATGATGCAGCTCCTTGGTCTCTGCGAATAAAAAGCGTCCTCCACATGCCCACGTGCTTGGCTAAAGTCCTCAAACTGACTGTGGTTCAAACTCACCATGCGGCTGCGGCAACTGAAAGAAGAGACCACGGTGGATGCAATGTTTAAGTCAGTAAACCGAGCGCCTCCCCAATGCTGGAAATGGAAAAATGTACTGGCGGAACCCTCTCATCCTTTCAGCTTTCAAGGGTGGGGCTGTGGGGAGGAGGGGGCGGGGCTGTGGGGAGGCGGGGCGAGGCTGTGGGGAGGTGGGGCGGGGCCATGGGAAGGTGGAGGCATGGCATGGGGTGTGAGACCAGGCCAGGTCAGCAATACAGCATCTCTTCATAGAACCCAATCCTGGTGATTTGCCTGAAAGCAAAGAGCATTATGGGAGCATAAGAATGTCCACCAGTTTTTGATTTTAAACATGTCTTATAGTGATTCAGTAAGAAACCCCTTTGAGCAAATAATGGAAGTTGGGCTTCACATTTTTGATTGCTCACACTACTCACCCTAAGAATAAAATGTCTGTACATTGAGGGACACATATACCTGTTTGGACAGCTGCCTCAAAAATGCGAGGCTTTGGTAGTTTCTGTATTCGATTTCCTGTGCTGACCAGTCTCCTGAAAACGTCTGCTTGTTGAAACATGGATTGCTTGTGCATTTGAAAACTTGGCTTCAGGACAGGTCTCACTCGGAGTATCCTGTCCTAAAGCTGAGCTATCACACGCACGAGCAACCCATGCTTCAATGAGTGGACGGCTTTTAGTAGACTTGGCAGTGCTGCAGAGACTTCCGAAAACAGCCTGCTTGGTGAAGTGCGGGTTGCACAGTCTGTGCGGTAACACGGCTTCAGATTTTCGCCCACCCTTACACACCAGCAGGGAGGAGAACGGAGAGACACAAACCGCTCCGTGATTTCATCTATTAACAACACCTTTAAAACGAATGATGAAGCCTCTGTAGGCAGGCATACACAGCCCAAGGCACCACTGCTAGTAACCACCACCTATGTGCATTGATCTGTGCCTTTTGTGGCGAAGCAGCGTGGGATGCCTAGTGCAGCACTAAGACGACGACGCTGGGCCCTATTCCAAACTCAAAAGTAAAGAACACTGAGGTTCAACTTAAAGAGACGACGTCAGTGAAATCATCAACATTTCCAGGCAACGTAGGCGCACCAGATGGGACAGGTTACTCAGATGCCAGGAAAAGAGCGATGCTGCTGGACAATCGTGGTGTGGAAGGGCACAGGGGGTTTCCGATTCTGCCCCTTCAGCCTCTCATATGGGCAGACACTGCTATGAATCGCTCACTGAAGCCAAGCAACACATGCACAGGAGTCTAGAGGCCCTGGGAGCATAATGCTACTGAGACTAAGCACTTACACCAGAAGACAAGTGACATCCGACCTGATGGGTGATTACACTGGAACTCTCTGAGAAATGGTGATTCCGTGTGATTGTGCAACAACCCGTGATAGCAGCATTCAAGCCGTGATAATAATCCAAACTAAAAGCCTACCTCCTCACCTCGGGTTTACCCTCTTAACCTACCTCTCATCTGCCTGCTGGCTGACATTTTCCCCTCGCCTCTAACCTGCCTTTGTCCCTCACTTCCTCTGCCTCCACGCTAGCCCATCACCCAACATGGTCACACGCCGAGCCTTAAAAATGTCCAATGTTGGTTGTCCTTAATCTATGCACGTCCCCCATGTATTGTCCCCAGTGACTGTTACATTGACTCCCCTCCACAACCTGGTCAGAATGTCCCTCAAACTCAACCCATTGTAAAAATGTCACTGATTCCCATCACATCTGGTTTCTATTGTACGTTCTTTGGCGAGCAAAAGAGCATTGTTCCTCTTGTATTTAATTAATTGACTGAAGAGGCCATAACATCCAGGATCAGAAGCTAACTCCAAAGAACCCTACACTAGAAGAGGCACTGGTTACTGCAAGAGCAGCCAGGTGCAGCCATACAGAGGACAAGGAACAGGTGGAAATGTAAGCATTATCACAGAGAAAGGGGCAAGCTCCGAGGAGACACATATACACGATTGCCCTGAAACACCGGCATACAACAGTGAGCACATCAGATGCTACAGATGTGCCGAGAAGCAACATCTAGCAAATGATCCTAAATGCCCAGCAAGAGAAGCAACGTGTTCCAAAGGCAAGGAACAAGGACTCCACACCAAGAACTGCACATTCAGGGAAAGGTGCAAAGAGATTGCAGTGGTGGCGTCTTCCATGGAGACCGAGTCCCCTGAAGGACCAACATACATGAGCCAAAAGTGACCCTTCCAGCGAACGTAGAGTTGGATCTCATAAACTTACTGATAGTCGCATTGAGAACCTGCACGTGCTAGCAAACGTAGAGTCGGACCATATGAAATTACTGATAGATGCACTGAGAACAAGCACATGCTAGCAAACGTAGAGACGGACCATATGAAATTACTGATAGATGCACTGAGAACCTGCACCTGCTAGCGAACGTAGAGTTGGATCTCATAACCTTGCTGATAGTCTCATTGAGAACCTGCACCTGCTAGCAAACGTAGAGTCGGACCATATGAAATTACTGACAGATGCACTTAGAACCTGCACCTGCTAGCGAACGTAGAGTTGGATCTCATAACCTTGCTGATAGTCGCATTGAGAACCTGCACCTGCTAGCAAACGTAGAGTCGGACCATATGAAATTACTGATAGATGCACTGAGAACCTGCACCTGCTAGCAAACGTAGAGACGGATCTTATGAACTTACTGATAGATGCACTGAGAACCTGCACCTGCTAGCAAACGTAGAGACGGATCTTATGAACTTACTGATAGATGCACTGAGAACCTACACCTGCTAGCAAACGTAGAGATGGATCTTATGAACTTACTGATAGATGCACTGAGAACCTGCACCTGCTAGCAAACATAGAGACGGATCTTATGAACTTACTGATAGATGCACTGAGAACCTGCACCTGCTAGCGAACGTAGAGTTGGATCTCATAAACTTACTGATAGTCGTATTGAGAACCTGCACCTGCTAGCAAACGTAGAGTCGGACCATATGAAATTACTGATAGATGCACTGAGAACCTGCACCTGCTAGCGAACGTAGAGTTGGATCTCATAAACTTACTGATAGTCGCATTGAGAACCTGCACCTGCCAGCAAACGTAGAGTCGGACCATATGAAATTACTGATAGATGCACTGAGAACCTGCACCTGCTAGCGAACGTAGAGTTGGATCTCATAAACTTACTGATAGTCGCATTGCGAACCTGCACCTGCCAGCAAACGTAGAGTCGGACCATATGAAATTACTGATAGATGCACTGAGAACCTGCACCTGCTAGCAAACGTAGAGACGGATCTTATGAACTTACTGATAGATGCACTGAGAACCTGCACCTGCTAGCAAACGTAGAGACGGATCTTATGAACTTACTGATAGATGCACTGAGAACCTGCACCTGCTAGCAAACGTAGAGACGGATTTTATGAACTTGCTGATAGATGCACTGAGAACCTGCACCTGCTAGCAAAGGTAGAGACGGATCTTATGAACTTACTGATAGATGCACTGAGAACCTGCACCTGCTAGCAAACGTAGAGACGGATCTTATGAACTTACTGATAGATGCACTGAGAACCTGCACCTGCTAGCAAACGTAGAGACGGATCTTATGAACTTGCTGATAGATGCACTGAGAACCTGCACCTGCTGGCAAACGTAGAGACGGATCTTATGAACTTGGTAATAGACCCAATGAGAACCTGCACCTGTTAGCAAATGTAGAGTCACACCATATGAACTTACTGATAGACACACTGAGAACCAGCACCTGCTAGCAAACGTAGAGTCGGATCTTATGAACTTGCTGATAGACGCACTGAGAACCTGCACCTGCTAGCAAACGTAGAGAGGGATCTTATGAACTTACTGATAGACGCACTGAGAACCTGCACCTGCTAGCAAACGTAGAGACGGATCTTATGAACTTACTGATAGACGCACTGAGAACCTGCACCTGCTAGCAAACGTAGAGACGGATCTTATGAACTTACTGATAGATGCACTGAGAACCTACACCTGCTAGCAAACGTAGAGACGGATCTTATGAACTTACTGATAGATGCACTGAGAACCTGCACCTGGTAGCAAACGTAGAGACGGATCTTATGAACTTGCTGATAGATGCACTGAGAACCTGCACCTGCTAGCAAAGGTAGAGACGTATTTTATGAACTTACTGATAAATGCACTGAGAACCTGCACCTGCTGGCAAACGTAGAGACGGATCTTATGAACTTGGTAATAGACCCAATGAGAACCTGCACCTGGTAGCAAACGTAGAGTCACACCATATGAACTTACTGATAGACACACTGAGAACCTGCACCTGCTAGCAAACGTAGAGTCGGATCTTATGAACTTGCTGATAGACGCGCTGAGAACCTTCACCTGCTAGCAAACATAGAGTCGGATCTTACGAATTTACTGATAGACGCAATGAGAACCTGCACCTGCTAGCAAACATAGAGTCGACTCTTATGAACTTGGTAATAGACCCAATGAGAACCTGCACCTCATTGGGTCTATTACCAAGTAATAGACCCAATGCAAATGTAGAGTCACACCATATGAACTTACTGGTAAACACAATGAGAACCTGCACTTGCTAGAAAACGTAGAGTCGGATCTTATGAACTTGCTGATAGACGCGCTGAGAACCTGCACCTGCTAGCAAAGGTAGAGTTGGATCTCATGGACACACTGATAACCTGCACAGGGTTCACTGACCTGAAACTCAAACCTTCAGAGGTCATACCTGGATTCCATGGAGGAAACAAGGTCACCCTCTCGGGGTACACCAAATGCTAACTGCAAGTTAAAGGAAGTCAAACACGAGTACGAGTGTAGGCCACTCATGCATGTGACCAGATACTAGGATGGCATGAGCAAAGGAAAGGTGAAATAAAACTAGATCTTTGCAGACAGGAGCAAGGAATGAAGGATATAATTAACAACCATGAAGCAATCTCCAACCTAAAACTGGCCGTGTAAAGCACCCACTGCATTCTCCTCCATAAATCAACAAACCCCATAAAGCATACGTTACATCCAGTTCCGAAAGATGGAACCATCAAAGCAGTGGGAGCCATGACTTGGTTGAGCCATAGGTTCATACAAAACAAAATGAAACAGGCTGGAGGCGCATGTGCATCGATTTGAGGAGTCTGAACAGATAGTTTGTGGCAGATAATAAGCACCTCCTAACCAGCTCATGCAGCTACGGGTGCAGACCACAATATTCTCCAAGTTAGACACGTGGAAAGCATTTCACCAAATGCCACTGCACAAGAATGGGAGGCACCTCACGGCGTTCATAACACCACTCGGAGTACATCAATTCACCAGAATGCCATTGGTCTATCAGCAGCAGCCTCAATTTGGCAGCGAATGATGGACGAGTTACTGCAAAAAGTAAGCAATGCCATCTACTTATTTAGATGATGAACTGGTTCATGTGATGGCACTGGGAAGAGGATAACACAGCACTATAAACAGTGACGGAGAACCTGAAAAAGGATGGGCTAACACTGCAACAAGAGAAATGCTCTTCCAGAGTGTCAGCGGTGGGATACCTGGGATACAGGGCAAACCAAGAAGGCATCAAACCACACGAGAATCTGCTTCAGCCAATAGAGCAAGCACTTACCCCAGAGAAATTGTGTGGTTAACCCAATCCTACTCAAGGTTTGTAGACAAACTCTCAAATTACACTAAACCAATGACACAGCTGCTCAAGAAAGGCATTGTCTAAAATTGGTCCACGGCCTGTGAGGAATCCCATCAGACACTGGGATAATTCTATAGACCCATACATCACTGTAGATGTCAGCACGTACAGCATTGGAGCCATGCTGAGCCTGAAGGAACGCCAGCAAGACTAGGTAGGGGGCTATGCATTGAAATCCCTAGCTAAGTCTGAATGCAACTACTTGGTGAGCTAGAATGAAATGCTAGCCTACGCATGGATAATTCCACACTTCCATTAATACCTATAAGGAAGACAAGTTCACTTGTTAATGGATCGTAAACCACTTGAACATATAGTGCAATCAGGATGGGCTAAACCTCGGACACTGCGGCTTGCCAGATTAGCAGCTAAATCACAGGAATACATTGTTGAAGTTACCCATGTTCCTGCATGTAAGAATCAACAGGCGGATTGATTGTATGTCTTTCTACCAGTTTACAGATGCTCCCGATGAGGAGTGCATTGTTGCCACTGTTAGAGATCTGGGAGAGGAATAGAACAATATGATGGTTCACAACCACTGCATGGCCTGTCGCAGTCTCAGAAAGTTCCAGAACAAATAACAGTCCAAGGGAAATGTATCATGAGGAATGGAAATATTATGCCACCAAGAAGTCTAAGAGGCCACATCTTGAACACAGATCATGAATGATATTCAGAATGGACAATGACAAAAAAGGGTCTGTATTTTCATAATCTCTTCACCACACTTCCTGCTTTCACTTAAACAAGCAGTGAGTTCCCAATGCCTTTACTTGTTAATATTACATGTTACCAATTTACCTTGGCATTGAAAAGGGGGCAGGATATTTCGAAGATGCTCTGTTAGTTAAGGAGTGAAAGAGCTTGTGGTACCCACTTTGGTGCAGGTTCTGCTGCCAAGCTTCCAGGTCTAGTTCCCATTTGTCTTTCCTGAACCCTGGTTCACCACTTTTCAACTCCCACTGCAGCAGTAACTCGTGATAGGTCTTTTTCATGGTATACACTGGCTCCAGGGCTACTTCATTCTGTGGATGGTAAACATGAAGTAAGGAGCCTGCCAGCTTTGCCCCACTGAACTCCAACTCCAAGCAGCACTACATATTACATTCAATGGTGAGGGATCATGGGAGTTGTAGTTCAAAAAAAGTGGACAACCACAGGCTGTAGACCCCTTCACTAAGCCATGGACCTACATTGCACCCCTGCTTCTTCCCCCAAGTAGTGGGGAAGTAAAAGGGCGAGGCAGACAAGACTTTTATAATTTTAAGTTGGAATCTCCCATGGAGTCCTTATTACAATCGAGTATAAGAGCTTGCCTTTATGAAGTCTCTGGTCACAGAGCATCTGGACACTGTGTTTGCGAAAGCAGGACCTCCTCTCCTCATGCAGCAGGAAGTGAATGCACTGAATGAGGGCAGCTACAGCCGGCTGTTCGCCCCATGCACCTGGTGCCCACTCCATCCGTTAGAAATAGCACACAGGGTGAGATCCTGACTGCCTGTAGTCAGTGCTGGAAATGGAAGTTGTTTACTGTGGGATCGCACCAGTGACGAGGGTGAGGGGGCAATCTAGGGAAGGGTGTTCTCACCCCACCATAAGCCTTTGCCTCTCAGTGGGCTGAGTATAAAAGGTGCACACATTTTAAACCTAAAAGCTGTGTTTATATATTTCCTGCAGATTACAAGCCGTCCCTAACAATCAGTTTCACAGACCTCATGATGAGACATTCAAGTGGTCTTGTGGGTAAGTGTCATGGCCCTTCTCCTAAGAGGGGCAGAGGCATGAACTCCTGCTTCGCCACTGCTTCATGTAGTCTGAATATAGTAAACCAATTGAAGTGTGCAAATGGATTTATGGATGCGGGAATATCGACCCAACGCCGGCCTGGGCTGTAATGGGCTGAAAGGGTGTCATTCTGTGTTTTACTGCAGTAGTAATACAATGGGCCTCATTAGAAGGTCAGCGGTAACCGTGCAGGTACAACCGGCAGGTTCCCGCCGGACTTGTCAATTTTACCGGTGCCTGGCTTGCCGAAAACACCAGGGCATTACAACCCCGGCAGTCTGGGAAGTCATACGCCGGTAAAATGTTGTTCCCCATTCCCATAGAGTCCCATAGTGTGACTCGTAGTGTGCTGATCCGGTAGGCTTACTGGCACCGTTGTTACCGGACATGCACACTTGTAATGAGGCCCAATGTTATTGAAAACTACTCCCTGCTCCAAGATGCCATCCTCCCCCTAGCATGAAGGATTGGGAGCAATCAGAGATGAGTCTGTTTCAAAGTTAAATAAGCAGGTAAGATAGCTGAGCTCTTGCTGCAGATCTGTGTTTGACCAGCAAGTCGCAGGTTCTAGTCCCGGCAGGGCCAACTCAGCCTTCCATCCTTAATGAGACTGATAAATGAGTACCAACTTTGGTTGGGTGGTAATAATTGTGTCTAAATGTTCTATGTATAGCACGCTGGCGAAAGCCCCAGATGAATAACCCATCATTATCATTAGCATACCCATCATACCTGTCAGGGCCAACACTTCACTGGAGCAGTGTGGCCCTTTGGCTTTGCGCCTTGATCACCACATTACAAACCACGCGCAGCCCTATAATGGACATTTCTTATTTTTTGTAAATACACATTTTTTCTTTTGTACATCAGTGTTCATTTAGTGGGGCAGGTTCTATTTTTATTGGAATCCATTGGGGTGGATAAGAGAGAAATGTTACATTTCTAGTTTCACTGACTCACCAAGTATATTTATTTATTTATTTATTTATTTACACTGCGCCCTAGCCCACAGGCATCCGGGCGCACACATTAACACACAGGAAGTAGCGCAATGCAGTGGGGGTGTTCAGGATGCCATAACAATATATGTTACGAAAAATATACATTCACTTAATTTAGTGGAAATGACTTGTACATTGTGTGGTCAAGCTGAAAACCTCTCTGAACTTTTCTATTTAGTGACTCGAGAGGCACAGCTCTCATTTTAGGTCCTAAAAACTGGGCTATAGCTGGGACTTGTATAGTCTGCTGTCAGTAGGAAACCCCTTCACCATTGTATAGGTCTCTGCCTAGAAAGAATGGGGCGCTGGCGACTGGTCCCACCACAAATGCCTACTGCTACTCTTTATTCAGAGCAAATATCCACATTTTTAGTTTTAGCTATTAGATGGCGCAAAGGCGCCACCTATAAGTAGAAACTATTGCATTAGACTACAGCTAGGGAGAAGGGCATGCGAGGAGGGACACACAGCTTGTAGGTGTTGTTTGGTTATTTACCCAACCATTTGCATTGACTGTCAGTAGCTATGCAAATCTCTGTGGCTACTACCACCCACTTACTGCCCCTCACTGCCCAAACCCCACCCTCCTGGGATCTCTTTTGAGCTAACGCTATCAAGCCTTAAAATCAAACTTTATACTCGAAGTGGCTGCCGGGGTACGTTTAAAGAAGTCTTCTGAGAGCGAATGGTTTAATTGGTGCTGTAAACGCGCTGCTACTGGTGTAATTGAAATGTCTTAACCAGTTCTGCTTCAGCCATTTGGTTTATAAGCAGTGTGTGTGTCCCTCACTGAAGTCCTGTTAAGAACAAGCGTTGGCAAGGCCAACAGTGTTGGCCTGTGCATCGGTATTAGATAGGCATTGGCCAGGCACTACTATGATATGCCCAGGTGCGTGCACGCTTTTCAAGCTGCTACAAATAATGTCCATTTAGTACCATTACAGCAATGCCTGTTAAATACCTTTCCCATGTCTACACAAAAGACAAAACTATTGGCTTTGCCAATGCTCGTTTATCAACTAAGGTAGCCAACTTTGCAAATGGTTTGGCAGAACACTTCAGAATGGAGGAGCATTAGAAGCAGTTTCTGGTGTGCACGGTTCTGTACAGCACCATGTGCACCCCTTTTCCACCCCATTTATTTATTTTATTTTTTAATAACGCGCCAACTCGTCCAAAGGCCTCAGGGCGCAGAGAGAACGAACAAGACAAGACAACAAAGTGTGAGTGTCAGAAAGCGGAGAAGGAGAGGACTAGATTAAGGGTCACATTAGTGGCAAAGGCATTTATACGCTCACAATACACAAAAGAAAACTAACAAGGCTTTAGGACTGTCATGCATACAGGGCATTGACCTGTTAGATTTTTCTCCGGGGCCTGTCTTGGAATTTCCGGGGACCTGTGCAGCAAATTTGCAGGCCCCATACTTTGCGCACGTAGTGACATCATCAGAAATGACATCACAAAATATAACATTACAAGAAGGGTGATTAGACTTTCATACTCTAGTCTAGGGCATCACTGGTAGTAAAACTGAAGGACATTTGCACGTGTTAGCCAAAGGTAGCTGCAGAAAAAATTATAATAAATATATAAATAAATAAAAATCAGAAAAAAACGAAAGGGAGAAAATGGCAAATTCGTCAACGAAAAAAAGTAAAGTCAGGGTGGTGGGGGTTGCGTGGGTGTCCCTGCTCCCCTTGATCGACCTTATGGGAATTCAGGGGTTGCGGGGGTGTCCCACGCTTACACAAAAAGGAAAGCGGGGTGTGGGGCGAAGAGAGATTTTAAAAAAACAAGAAAAATAGGGACTTTGCGGCAGACGTTCTGCCCCGCAATGGGGAGGACGAACTCACATCGCAGGAGAAGAGTTGTGGGGACGGAGATCAAGTAAGTGCCCCGCCAGAGGTACGTTTTGGGTGTTGGGGGCTGCGGCCGGGGGTGCTGTTAGTGATTCTTTCGTGTCGGGCATTTGGAATGCATTCTTTTCGAATTCGAAATTCCCGACTTCGAAATGATCACTGACATCCTTAGCCAAGAGCCAAAGAACTTGGTTGTGTGCAGTATAGGAATGGTCACTATTATACAGTTAGCATCTCCATAGTCTAGAAAACCACGTGAGCAGATTTTGTTTTAAATAGACAAGATGCCAACTGAATCAAATCCAGGGTCTCCCAGTCTTGGCACAAGACAAAACATTTGCCCAGGATCACACACTTTGGTTAAGGGCTGGAACCGGGATTTGGGTCCAGTGTGGGAACTCAGCACTTGACCACATATCTTATCAGCTTCAGTTCATGTTGAGCAAAGAGAGTACGGTTATAATGTCCCTCATCCTGAAAGGACAATGACAGTAGCAGCCTGTAAAGATATGTGACCATAAACACATCTCATTTGGATTTTAAACCTGTATTCAGTACAATAAAAATGGACAGCAATCTGTGGCTCTGCAGATCTTTTGGACTACAGCTCCCAGAAATTCGGAACATTCAGTATCGTATCTAGAGGGCTGATGGGTGTTGTAGTCCAAAACATCTGGAAAGCCAAAGGATGCAGGCCCTGCAATATGAAGTCATCTGCATGAGCCATTATTTCACAAAGCATGCAGTGTTATGGTTCCGGGAGGATAGCTCAGGGGCAATGTGCTCGCCTTGGAAGCAAGACGATACGGAGCAAAACTGGGTCGATCCCCGGGTCCGCGCTTAGAAACCTCTGCCTATTAAGCGTGTTATAAATAACGTATCATATCACTCATGCGTTATTACCCATCATTTGCACTGCTCAATGGACAAAAGTCCTTCCCCGGGCGCCTCGGCCATCAACCTCTATATTTTTTTAACACAAAGTAGAACCTCACGGAGTGCAGCTGTACCTCCGTACGCTTTGAACTATCACTTGAGATTTGAGGCTGCGTGCGGGACGTGGGATGCACGGTACAGCCACAAAAAACGGGACAGTTGGCCAGCCTATTAGCAAGATGTCAGGAAATGATGTCACGAAAAATAGCAGCAGACTCATCTTGGCTGTTAGTGCTGTGTGACTGGCGGTAGTGCCAGTAGGGTTTCACTTTCAGACTCACCAACTCACCCTATGTTACCATTATCCAGTCCTGAGCTATTTTCCCAGCTGCATGCTGGGACCTGTAGTTCTGCTAGTTCCATTTTAAGCATAGGCCTACAAGTCCCAGTATACAAAGTGCTTTTTGGCCAAAGGCCAGACAAGGCTACTTGTGACCCTGTTGGTATGGGGTCATTTTGCAACTGTACAGTGATTCTCCTGCACCCCTTTTCAGCACTGAACCCGGTTTATGTTATTTTTAGAAATGTGAACGTTGTGCTTGAAGTGTCCGTGGGGTGCCACTATTGGAGTCACCCCCCTTCTCATGTTGAGTTATTTGCTTGCGGCCTTCATGGCCATCATTCTCACGCTCCCTCAATAGTGTAGCACTGGATTCCTCCTGCACCAAGCACTAGAGCTGGCAATGTTCCCATCATATAAACTAACATATGTCCACAACCTTGTGGAGCTCTCCCCTCCTCTGCACACCCGTGTTGTATTCTATACACAATCAATAGTAATTGGTTTAGTTAATAGTAAAATAAAATGAATTTAAATAATATCATTCGTAGTGCAGTTTTTTGTAAAATAGATCAAATGTTTTTGCTTCATCAAATATTGGATGATCGATTGCATTTTTTGATACAGAATTCTTCATTTGTGGTTGAGTCAAAACAAAAAAAATGTCACCAAAACATATATATATAACCATAATCGAGAAGACAATTTCAAGCATTGAATATGATACGATCTTGCACTTGACTAAACTATTCAAGTCAATATCCTGTAGTGTGTTCAATCCTTGTTTTGTTTCTCTACGCGTTTCGGGGTGTAGTCAGCCCCTTCTTCAGGAGTTGTCTCCTCACTTCTTTATTTCTGAATTCCAATCTGTAGTAAATAATTAATCATAATTTCAGTTACTCTGGTATTAATCACCATCTTTTATCTTACAATAATTCTTATTCTCTGCCCTGATTCTGAATGCCATAATCAGCTGTGTTCATTCCTCTCAGGGTAATCCTTTCCTAGAATTTCTTCTATCAAATTGTCAGTTCAGTGGACTTAAAAATGCTCCCTACAAAATCAAAACGATATGGGTGTAAAACCACTCCTCTACCTTCCATGGAAACAATAGCTACTGTTATCCATATTATGTGCAGATAACTAAAAAGGATATATACACTCAATGGGTTGGTATAAAATCAATGTTCTCATCATAAACACTCTTTTATATGGGAGGATGCGCCCAGGCCTCTGCCTCGAGAGGGCCTCCTCCTGGCTGCCCGATGCTTAGAAGGGAGTGAATACATATATAGCCCGTGTCTGGATATCCTATAGTGTGCTGCTGAGGCTGTGTGATTGCCACCTGGCTGCTGGTCTGATTTGTCAAATCCACCCTTGAATGCGACCTGTGTTCCCTGTGGTGCATGCAGCTTGTGAACCCTTGTGGCGTTTATTCATCCTTTCATTGAGGAAGATATAGTTCACATGCAATGGCCAAAGGCGAAATGCATGTTTATCATCTTGCGGGCCACGCTGGTTCGGAAGATAGCTCAGTGTTCCAAGCTCGTGTTGCAGAGATCTATGTTCATATTCCAGATTACAGTTCCAGATGCTGACAAGGTAGATTGCGCCTTTCCTCTCCGTAAGGTCAATGCCCTTCAGTGCATAAAGTATGGTGATAGTAGCACCTACGTTGCCAGGCGCCAGCGTAAATGCGCCAGGATGCCCTAATTATACAAACTAACTTTGCATCCGTATGGTGCAAGCGGCAGCCTAGGCAGGTTAGAGCTGATTAAATAGAACAGGCCTTTGGTTCACTAGCCTGTATCCTCAGCCTGTAGCCCTCGATATTTCAACTTCCCAGGCACCCTTAATAGTCTGTTCTTCGAAGTATATTCCTATTATTTCCTCTTCTTACAGCATCCCCTGTATCCCTCTTACAGTATCCCCTTGTACCCTTTTTACAGCATCCCCTTGTACCCTTTTTACAGCATCCCCTTATACCCCTCTTACAGTATCCCCTTGTACCCTTCTTACAGCATCCCCTTGTACCCTTCTTACAGCATCCCCTCATACCCTTCTTACAGTATCCCCTTGTATCCTTCTTACAGCATCCCCTTGTACCCCTCTTACAGCATCCCCTTATACCCCTCTTACAGTATCCCCTTGTACCCTTCTTACAGCATCCCCGTGTACCCTTCTCACAGCATCCCCTTGTACCCTTCTTACAGAATCCCCTTACACCCCTCTTACAGTATCCCCTTGTACCCTTCCTACAGCATCCCCTTGTATCCTTCTTACAGCATCCCCTTGTACCCCTCTTACAGCATCCCCTTATACCCCTCTTACAGTATCCCCTTGTACCCTTCTTACAGCATCCCCGTGTACCCTTCTCACAGCATCCCCTTGTACCCTTCTTACAGAATCCCCTTACACCCCTCTTACAGTATCCCCTTGTACCCTTCCTACAGCATCCCCTTGTACCCTTCTCACAGCATCCCCTTGTACCCCTCTTCCAGTATCCTCTTGTACAGGGCTCTGTTTCACAGCAAGGCTTGGGCTGTACCACAACTAGCAGGTACCACCTATAGGCCTCTGGCGGGCATATTTTCAGGTCTGCTTATTTGACACAAAGGGCCTCATTACGACCCTGGCGGTAAGGGATTACCGGTACCGTTAAGGGTACCGGTACCGGTAATCCTTTAACACCTGATTACGAGGTCCCTTTGCGGGTCCCGACCTTAACGGCTGGTCTGTACCAGCTGTTAAGGTAAGGACCCGCAAAGGGACCTTGAAGGGGATTATGGTACTGCATTTTGCGGAACCGTAATTACCACCTTACCCATTCCCATTGAGCCCTATGGGGCAAAAATGGGAATGGGGAAGGGCCAATGGTAAATGGGGAATTACCGCCCCGCCAACCTTGGAATGGGGCGGTAATTCCCCATGTCACCATGGCGGATCCGGTAAATTACCGATGTTAACCACGGCGCTAATAGCGCCATTGGTTAACGCCAGGGTCGTAATGAGGCCCAAAAACAAATGTCTCTTTTTTTCCAATATCAAATAGTCTTCACACCATTAATGATACTTTGGAGCTATGTGTCAAAAACGGGTTAAGCATTTGGGCTTATAACACACTTTATTTTGTTGGATCAATTTACATCTTTAAACAGTAATAAACCCCAGAAGATGTATTTTAGGTTCACATAAATGAGTAGTCTGCTGTAGACTTCCTTTCATGATATGATATGATAGGTTATTTCTAACGCACTTAATACCCAGAGGTTTCTAAGCGCGGACCCGGGGATCGAACCTGCGTTGCTCCGAGCACGTTGTCCCTGAGCTATCCTCCTGTGATTTCTGTACTTTCCAAGTCAGGTCTACAAAACAGGTTATTCTTTCTAGTTCACTTAAGTCAACCATTCGCAAATAATTGCACCCTGCTGTTTGACAAGAATTTGGAAACAACCTGATTAAATGCTGAGTTTGCAGACTGGGCGCACATCCCAGCTTACCCACCTAAGTGTATAACACTGGGCACAACGTCTAATCACATAGGTACTAAACTGCCAAGCCTGCCAGTCCCTAAAGATTTCAAAATTGTCGATTTGGCATGCAGGAGAGGGCACCCTCCCTTGTCACCCCCCTTTTCCTGTTGTTGCCATGTGGCTTAAGAGGCATGTCTGTAGTAGTGACACCCCGAACGCTCAATGATGTTCTTACAGGGTCGTGTTTTCTTACTGTGGCATTGCATGTTTACTGGTGCCAAGGGAAAAGTCGGCATGATGAGTTACCTTACATGGTATTTGTGTAGCTAGGAAGGAGATGGCGTTTACTTACTGACAATTGACTTTTTTTACTGGCTTTAAGTGCAAAGTCAACATGGGTGTTCTTACATGGGTTGGTGCCTTTGTGCTGCCAGCAAGGTGATGCTGATTCCTTTCTGTGACTTTGCATTTTTTTACTGGCGTCAAGGGAAAGGTCAACATGAAGAGCGTTCTTACATGGTGGTGGGGGGAAGCATTTGTGCAGCCAGCAAAAACATGTCTTCTTCCTTTGATATGAGCCTTTTACTAGCAATAAGGACACAATTAACATGAGTTTGTACTTGCATGGGGATACTGGCATATGTTGGCAGAGCCATCATGAACATGTTATCTTAAGCCAGGATTATTACTGAGCATAACATTACTCAACACGCACAGAGTAGCAGGCCCAATTGGGTTCCCTGGGCCAGGCACAGCGCCTTTGTTTCTACACTAGGTAAAAGATTTCAAGTTTGACTAAAACACATATTCCATCTTTCACCTGCGTGGCGTGCCCCTGCAGCAGCTTTACCCGCGCGCGGTGGTCTAGGCGACCCGCAGTGTTGTGCGGCCCTGGCTTTGTGATGAGCTTGGGAGGCAGGCATCTCCGGAGCAGAGACGGTTCAGCCGCCCACACGTTCGCCACGGAGTCGTGTTTGAGCAGGAAGCCATGGGAGGCGCGGGTGCCTGTGTGCTTTGGCAGGGCACGAGCCGTCAATGACTTTTGCAAAGAAAACGCGCTTTCCCCCAGCAACACAAAAACAGAACGGTCTGAAAGAAGGAAAGAGAAAGGAGCAGCCGGGAAAGCAATTTCCCCCCTCATCTTTCCCACACAGTGGCGTCCAGCCCTGGAACCCTACAGAACAGGGTAGTGTCCCAGGCGGCACGAGACCAGCGAGGCGGGCCGCTGGAAACACTTAGGGCCTCATTAACAGAACATTTTCCTATGGGATTGCGCCATTATAAAACTATTCTGGGAATCAGGCTCGCAGGCTATACCCACCTTCGAATCAGGCCAGAAAGATGGTTTTACCACCAGAATTGTGCCGAGAGCCAGAGCACGACCACCAGTGAGGGCACACCTTGCCCCCTGCTTTGACAGAAAGATGCCTCTTATTTCCGCTGGTGTTTTTTGTTTGTTAAAATCATGGCACCTTTTTGTCAAGGCCCTTCAAAAAGAGTATGGCAATCAAGAGCCGACCCCCCCATCATGAGCAAATGTTACTGGTCAACATGTGGGCATCAGTATTGATCTGGGCGTTTGGCTGTTGGGACTCACAAACCCCTTGCAGCTCTACTCCAGGCCACTGGCTTGCAGTATAAGGGCCCCACCTCACACAGAAGAAATGCTGCATTTTAAACATTAAGATAGTGGTTGTTTGTGATAAATTCATTATAATATGTGTTTATCCCACCAGTGACACTTAAACCTCCTTCTCCTCCAACCGCTACTGAAGTGTAGTGCCTTGACAGCAAATTTCAAGAGTTTGTCCTACTTTTATGTTCGCTGCCCTGTCCTGCCACCCTACATTTGCCCCCGCTATCACCTCCCGTACTTGGTTGTGTGCCCTTGACCTTGCACTTAATTGATCTGGAATGTTCCGAGGCTGTGGATGATCAGAGCCACCTCTGGCCCCTCCACTTCCCTTTTCCTCTTCCTTCCGCTTGGGGTGCTACAAAGTGGCAACATTCTTGGTTGGCGCTTTTCATAGCATAAATACAGAAATAAGGAGTATATTGTGCTGCAGATGACCTGCTGTGGGTGTGTCTTGTAAATGTAGTTAGTCTCACAGAAAATCGCCAAAAACCAATGTTCTGGAGCTGGCGACGAAACAGCCCGACGCTTCAGGGCCGCAATCCGGATCCATCCGGTGTCATCTTCTGCTGGCCCATGCTATAAATCCAATCAATGGTCTGGGATTATAATCGGCTTCCACTGCCACACACAGGGATGGAAGAAACAGTCGCAATGAGATCACTAGATCAAGTTGAGCGAGAGAAGAAAAAAGATCGCTTTGAGACACATCGAATCAACCAGCAGCTACACAGGTTAGCAGGTCTACAACATACAAAGGAGCTCAGTTTGCAGGTCTGCGGATTGTAAATGCAGACACAGAATGCAGGTGTTACGCCTGTCCTTACTCCCCCTTCACGCTCTGGCGTAGTAGCATCATTCTTTTTGAAGGCAGAAGCCAGGGGCAGAGCAGGAGTTGGGCTTCCATCTCGCTTCTGCACTTACAGCTGGAAAACATAGGCAGATTGCACAAGGAAATCATTGCAAACATCGCCTGACATGTGTAAATAGCAGGCCTGCTGTCCCGAGACTCCCATGTGACCTGTAGAGTGCATGAGACAATGCTAGCATGCGTGTTGTACCCTAACCACCCTCTGCCATGTACAGCTTATGCAACTGCAATAGCAGGCCTGCTGTCCACTGACTCCCCTTACCCAGGTACAGTGCAGGAGACTATGAAGCCGCCCTACTCTCCTCCGACTCTCCTCTGACCTATACAATTCATGGGACCATGATAGCAGCCCTGATCTCCTCTGACTATCCTCTGACCTGTACAGCGCATGAGACTATGAAGCAGCCCGACTCTCCTCTGACCTATACAGTTCATGAGACCATGATAGCAGCCCTGATCTCCTCTGACTCTCCTCTGACCTGTACAACGCATGAGACTATGAAGCAGCCCTGCTCTCCTCCGACTCTCCTCTGACCTGTACAACGCATGAGACTATGAAGCAGCCCTGCTCTCCTCCGACTCTCCTCTGACATGTACAGTGCATGAGACCATGATAGCAGCCCTGATCTCCTCTGACTATCCTCTGACCTGTACAGCGCATGAGACTATGAAGCAGCCCGACTCTCCTCTGACCTATACAGTTCATGAGACCATGATAGCAGCCCTGATCTCCTCTGACTCTCCTCTGACCTGTACAACGCATGAGACTATGAAGCAGCCCTGCTCTCCTCCGACTCTCCTCTGACCTGTACAACGCATGAGACTATGAAGCAGCCCTGCTCTCCTCCGACTCTCCTCTGACCTGTACAACGCATGAGACTATGAAGCAGCCCTGCTCTCCTCCGACTATCCTCTGACCTGTACAGCGCATGAGACCATGATAGCAGCCCTGATCTCCTCTGACTCTCCTCTGACCTGTACAGTGCATTAGACTATGACAGCAGCTCTGCTCTCCTCTGACTCTCCTCTGACCTGTACAGTGCATGAGACTATGAAGCAGCCCAGCTCTCCTCCGACTCTCCTCTGACCAGTACAGTTCTTGAGACCATGATAGCAGCCCTGATCCCCTCTGACTCTCCTCTGACCTGTAAAGTGCATGAAACTATGATAGAAGACCTGCTCTCCTCCGACTCTCCTGTGACCTGTACAGCGCATGAGACTATGAAGCAGCCGTGCTCTCCTTCGACTCTCCTCTGACCTGTACAGTTCATGGGACCATGATAGCAGCCCTGATCTCCTCTGACTATCCTCTGACCTGTACAGCGCATGAGGCTATGAAGCAGCCCTGCTCTCCTCCGACTCTCCTCTGACCTGTACAGTTCATGAGACCATGATAGCAGCCCTGATCTCCTCTGACTCTCCTCTGACATGTACAGTGCATTAGACTATGACAGCAGCTCTGCTGTCCTCCGACTCTCCTCTGACCTGTTCAGTGCATGAGACTATGTAGCAGCCCTAGTCTCCTCTGACTACCCTCTGACCTGTACAGTGCATGATACTATGAAGCAGCCCAGCTCTCCTCCGACTCTCCTCTGACCTGTACAACGCATGAAACTATGAAGCAGCTCTGCTCTCCTCCGACTCTCCTGTGACCTGTACAGTGCATGAGACTATGATAGCAGCCCTGCTCTCCTCCGACTCTCCTGTGACCTGTACAGCGCATGAGACTATGAAGCAGACCTGCTTTCCTCCGACTCTCCTCTGACCTGTACAGTTCATGAGACCATGATAGCAGCCCTGATCTCCTCTGACTCTCCTCTGACCTGTAAAGTGCATGAAACTATGATAGCAGCCCTGCTCTCCTCCGACTCTCCTGTGACCTGTACAGTGCATGAGACTATGAAGCAGCCCTGCTCTCCTCCGACTCTCCTCTGACCTGTACAGTTCATGGGACCATGATAGCAGCCCTGATCTCCTCTGACTATCCTCTGACCTGGACAGCGCATGAGACTATGAAGCAGCCCTGCTCTCCTCCGACTCTCCTCTGATCTGTACAGTTCATGGGACCATGATAGCAGCCCTGATCTCCTCTGACTATCCTCTGACCTGTACAGCGCATGAGACTATGAAGCAGCCCTGCTCTCCTCCGACTCTCCTCTGACCTGCACAGTTCATGAGACCATGATAGCAGCCCTGATTTCCTCTGACTCTCCTCTGACCTGTACAGCACATGAGACTATGAAGCAGCCCGACTCTCCTCTGACCTAAACAGTTCATGAGACCATGATAGCAGCCCTGATCTCCTCTGACTCTCCTCTGACCTGTACAGTGCATTAGACTATGACAGCAGCTCTGCTCTCCTCCGACTCTCCTCTGACCTGTTCAGTGCATGAGACTATGTAGCAGCCCTACTCTCCTCGGACTACCCCCTGACCTGTACAGTGCATGATATTATGAAGCAGCCCAGCTCTCCTCCGACTCTCCTCTGACCTGTACAACGCATGAGACTATGAAGCAGCTCTGCTCTCCTCCGACTCTCCTCTGACCTGTACAGTGCATGAGACTATGATAGCAGCTCGGTTCTCCTCCCACTCTCCTCTGACCTGTACAGTGCATGAGACTATGAAGCAGCCCTGCTCTCCTCCCACTCTCCTCTGACCTGTACACTGCAGGAGACTATGAAGCAGCCCTGCTCTCCTCCCACTCTCCTCTGACCTGTACAGTGCATGAGGCTATGATAGCAGCTCTGCTCTCCTCTGACTCTCCTCTGAACTGTACAGTGCATGAGACTATGAAGCAGCCCTGCTCTCCTCCCACTCTCCTCTGACCTGTACATTGATTGAGACTATGACAGTAGGCTTGCTGTCCTCTGACCCCTCTCTGCTCTGCACAGGACATGCGACTGCAATAGCCAGCCTACTGTCCACTGACTTCCCTCGGACCTGTACAGTGCCTGAGACTTTGATAGCAGCCCTTCTCTCTCCTGACCCCCCCCCCTCTGCCATGTACAGTGAATGAGACTGCAATAACTGGCCGGCTCTCCTCTGACTCCTCCCTGACCCGTACAGTGCATGTAACTACAACAGCAAGCCTGCTGTCCTCTGACCTCCACCTCTGACCCCCCCACCACACCTGGACATTACTTGAGATTATGTTAGAAGAGCTGCTGATCCCTGACGTCTTCAGTGCACAAGACTGCACTAGAAAAAGATTCTGACATCTGCTCTGCACACACTTCAATAGCAGAGCGGCTGACCTCTGGCCTTTATAGTGCATGCCACTGCAAAAGGGGTGTACGGTTGACCTGGCTTCTCTAGTGCAAGTGCACGAGACTATATTAGCAGTGCTGCCGACCTCTGAACTTTGCAGTGCCTCACACCTCTCCAGTGAATGAGATTGCAACAGCAGGGGCTTTCTTTTTGGGTGCAACAGCAGCCACCATGAGATCGTTGAGCCCCAGCGAGTGACATATTTCGGGGTGTGAATGTAACCAAACACACCTTGCTCCATACCACGCGTTCCTCGACTTATTTTGTATGCTTAATGTTGCTAGGCAACATCTGCTGCACAAATAAATAACATTGCCTTAGTCAGGAAAGGAAAACTGAAAAGGAGCCCGCGCCAGCCCCTTAGAAGCAGTGGGTCGCGTTTTACAGGGTGCCAAGGGAGGAAGTGAACTCCTAGTAATGTACCTCCCAGAGACTCAGCCGCACTCAAGGATATCCTGAGATCGGGCCAGCCACCAACATCCTCTTGATTTCAAAGGCTCCAGCAGGCCCAGGCACTTGTGACGTCACATATAACTTCCTGTTGAAGTTACCATCTAACTCCATGTCCTGAGAGACATCCTGATCCAGTTCTGGGCTTTCACTTCGCCACCAATTGCCTGCTGGGTGTTGTAGTGTTGGGTTCCTTCAAATGACCAAAATGAACCAAAGGCAAACTGAGAAGGAAAGCAAAGCCCGGGATTGGAGTAGGGTCTTCGTCATGACATGGAGTCATGTGTCAGCCCTGCCCCAATGCACAAGAGAGTTATGAAAGTGAAAATCTCATGTGAAAATAATAAAGCAAAATCCCTGCTAATCCCTCACATGCCATCCAGCAACCTTCCTTCTCCAGGTGTTTGAGGACTTGGATGAGATACATAGTAGCTTAGCCGTTGCTTGAGAATGTCATAAGGTCAGGTGGTATATCTTGGTTTAAATGTTTTGGGCTGCAACCCCTTGCCTCCCTCTCATGATGACGTATGGCCGTCCAGCTGATGGAGTGCTTACGCGGCAGATCTGTCAAAATGGCGGTCCCGCTTTTCTTGAACGATGGCTTCCAAGTGTTATTTACTCCCACCGTCAATAGTTTGTCTCTCCTTCAGGGGACCTCAAGACATCAAATTAATTGCCCCAGGCCCGGGGAATAGCACTGGAGCGATAGGAACCAAGAGAGTTCTTTAACAACCATGGGCTTTTCAGATCGTGGATGATTCAAGTCCTGCTCCAAAGGCAAGGTCGGCTCTCTGTCCGCACTAGGAAGAGAGCCCACATCCAAGCCCATGTCTCTGCAGCATCTAACAACTCGGCTGAACTCTTTAAAATCTGCAAGGAGCTGGCCAATCCTTCTGCAGTCTCTGTCTCCTGTCCCCTCCCAGGCCCTCTGCACATCCCTGGCTCTTCATTTCATCTCTAAAACTCAGCTGGTTTGTGGTATTTCTGCTGTTGGCCATCTCCCAGCTTAATCTCCACACTGACTCTGTTGGTTGTGTCCATGATCATCAGTCTAGCTTCAGAGCAGCAAGAGCACAGAAACTGCTCTCCTGAACATCCATGAAGACCTGCTCTCCAACCTTGATTCTAATCTCCCCTCTGTCCTCATCTTACTCAATCTCTCTTCTGCCTTCGACACAGTTAACCATGCCATCCTGCTTAACCGCCTCTGTGATAACCTGGGTATCACCGACCAGGCCCTGGCCTGGCTGACCTCTCCAACCGACCCTCCCAGGTCCAACTTGGGTCCTTCCTTTCCTCTATCTCACTCTCTACCTGTGGTGTTCCCCAGGGGTCTAACCTCTCTCCCTGGCATTTCAACCAATACCTGGCACCCCTCACCCACCGTATTGCTGCTCTCTGTTCCAACTTTCAGTGCTATGTGGATGACACTCAGCTTGTTTTCAGACTCCCCTCTGCACGTCCTCTCCCTCACATCTCTGACTGTCTGTCTGCAATCCAGGAGTGGTGTGCCACCAATGACCTCTGCCTAAATGGTAGTAAGACAGAAATCCTCCTCATCGGCACACCTGCACCTTCGTCTCCTGTTGGCCCTCCTCCTGCTCCCACCCATGAGGCTAAGAGCCTTGGAGTCATCTTCGACTCCACACTTTCCTTTTCTCCTCACATCTACGATGTCACTAAGAAATAAAACTACCAACTGCATCTCCTCAGAGGTATTCTTCCTTTCCTCTCCTTCCCCCAGAAGCTCACTGTCTCCAGAGCTCTGGTTCTCTCTAGGCTGGACTATTGCAACAGCCTCTTTCTAAATCTGCCTCCTTCTACTCTCTGCAACTCATCCAGAACAGGACTGTGAGACTTGTCCTTAGCTCAAGGGATCATATCTCTCCACCCCTAAATCTCTTCACTTTCTCTCAGAGGCTGCAAGGATTAAATTCAAGACCCTCTGCATTGTCCTCAGGGCCTTCTGGGGCCTGGGTCCGCAATACCTTCAACTCTTCCTTCAAAAATACCTTCCTATTTGAGCTCTGCGCTCCTCCATCTCCAACTCCCTCAGGGTCAGTCGCTTCTCCAAGTTACGAGTTGGTGGTAGATCTCTTTCTTCAGCTGGGGCCTCCCTCTGGAATAGCCTCCCTGCCTCTATGAAACAGGAGGAGAACCATCTTCGTTTCGGGAAGCACCTCAAGACCTTCCTCTTTGCTTCTGCCTTCTCTCTTCCTCTTCCCTGCTGAACCTTGTCTGCTACTGCAACTGGGCACCGGGCTACACTCTGAATCTGGGCCCAGGTCCATGCTCACCCAGCTGCATACCCGCACAGCCTCCTGGCAACTCTTGCACTGGGGTCTGTAACTGCAACCCTACAGTCCCCTTACCTGCACTTTTTAGAGACCCGTTGTCTGCGCATAAGTCTTGCACGTGCCACCTGCTGGCTATACTATTTGTTGTTGTCTTGATCCAGTGTTCAGCACTTTCCACTCCTCCCCCGCCCCTTGCACTTTTCCCCCATCCCTCTTCCCTGCACTTGCGCGATCTCAATGTCACTGGGCCTAGTAAGATTGTTGTCTTGTCCTCCCTTGTATCCCTCCCTTGCCTCGTCGAGCCTTTAAGCACTTGTGTGTAGGTGCGCTATAAATAAAATATCATATCATACAAGGCACCTGGCACAACCCTCTGGCAGGGTGGACCCACCGAACCCGATCCCTTCCTCACAGTTTGCACAAGGTGCTGATCTCCACTCGTGCCAAGCGGCGGCATTCACCCATGCCATGATCCAGAATGACTTGTCATTGATGATCATGCAGTGGTAGGTTTTGATTCCACTATGTGCGTGCAAGCGCGTGTGCATTTATGAAGAAGTAATATTCAGAAGACGAGCCACGCGTGAACATTCTCAGTATAGCCCCCTTCCTGCTCTGCAAGGCAGTGTTGATCCAGTGAAAGCAGATAAGCTCAGCTCCATTGTGCTGTTGCTAATATGATAAAAATGCAGATGTCACACCATATCAATCAGATGCTTAGCACGCGGCCTCACCAGTTAGAGCGGTTCTCCTGGCAGTCGTCCAGAACTCCCCCCGCCCTCCCTCCTGCTTCCTGGCCGCTGAATTATCTCGCTGATAAAGTTCTATTTATGATAAAGCATCGTGGTGGCAGGTGGGGAAATAGGCGATGATAACATGTTTATTCATTACGCATAACCTGCATTTGTGCCGGTTAATGATCGGCCAGATCACACCTGAGGACCTGTTTGTACAAAACCCTGTGATGCCCAAGCCGGTTCTGAGCGCCTGTCTGGCCGTAGCTTGAGTGTGAAAGATAGGCTGGCAATATTTATTCAGCAGGCAGCTGGTTGACTAGCAGAATTCTGGCATCACTGTATTTGTGCAGTTCATAGGTTGTGCCACTACCAGTATATGCCGTTGAGGGATAGCTGATAGGATCCCGCCATGCGGCATAAAGCATTTGAACGGAATGACTTTGAAGCCATTGGATCAGTTGCTTCTACCTATTCTACTGTTTCCAGGTTGGGCAGGTTTTTGAGGAGAACAAAAAATGGTCAATGGACGAATACATTGGAGGTCATTACGACCTTGGAGGTAGCCATGCCGCTATTTGCGGCATGGCTACCCACATTCCGGGTACCGGGTCTGGGTTCCTGGAATGGGGAAATACCGGGCCATTCCGACCTTGGAGGGCCCGGTATTTCCCCATTCCAGGACCCCATCCCCATTTGAGTCCCCATACAATAAATCGGTGCAAAAATGTATTATTGTGGCAGCCGTCACGCCGGCGCGTCGCAGAGCAATACCGCTAAACTTCAGGTTTTGCAGATTAGTGCTGTGAGGATCGTGGCCCGTCTTAATCGAAGAGCACACATTACTTCTGCTCCTACAGCGTTGCAGTGGTTAGCGGTTAAAGAGCGCTTACATTTCAGGGTCCTTACCATTATTGAGAAATGTCTATTTGGAAAAAATCCAGCATATCTGAAACGCAGGCTCTATGTCAAACAACGCATTCGCTCGTTGAGATCTAACCAGAGTAATTTGCTCATCTTGCCATGCATAAAACTGGAAATGGCGGGTAAATGCTCTTTTCATTTCATTGCCCCCTTCCTTTGAAATGAATTGTCTCCTCATATAAGATCGGACTCCTCTTTCATCATTTAAGAAATACCTTAAGACCTTTTATTTCACTTGAATGGATTTTGTGGGTGCTTTCTGACCTGCCCAGATCTCGCTGGATTTTATCTCGCTGTTTTTATCTTTGTTCTATCTGCTTCTAACCTTTTTTATTTTTAACTTTTTATTTTTTTAATCTGTTTTTATCTTCTGTTTTTATTGTATTACGCACGTTATGTTGTTTTTATTGGTGTTTTTTTTTATCTCTGTGCCTTTTACTTTGTCTCTGTTGTGTGTTTGTATTGTTTGTGTTTGTGCCTATGTACCTATGGCGCAATATAAATAAACTTAAACATGTGTCACGTCCCATTCTCGCCAAGCACCGAGGCACCACTCCACCATCTTTTGCTACGTGGATCCACTGTAGGGAATTTCCAACCAGAGTCGGCCTTAGGGCAGAGTGGGCCGGGCGACCGCCCGGGCCGCCCTGTCCCCCCAGGGCACTATTAGCTCCCCGCCATGCCAGCTTGGGGGAGTCTTTTAAGGGCTCCTCCGAAGTGGTGTAGTGGGAGAAGGCGCAGCAGGCGCCTTTATGTTATTAAATGACGGGGCGCTTTTAATACCCTATTCACATGACGTTTACCTCCCTGCTCCAACGCGGGAGCGAAGAGGTTTTCATTGGAATAGGACGCACAAGGTGCCGGAGCAGGGAGGGACAAAACATGTGGTGCTACTGACCCCGGCCCTAACCGTCCTTCCCCCTGTTGACCAGGGGCCCGTGGGGAGGGGGCGGGCACCAATTCGCCCAGGGCGCTGCTGCCTCTAAGGTTGGCCCTGTGTGCAACTCAACCATCACATTGACACACAGGGGGTGGGGGGAGGACTGACACATAGGGGTCGTGGGGGAGGACTGGGATGAGTGGAAGAGAAACCCGTAGACTGCCTGAAGTAATACAGGCCAAGTGCAGACAAAGGAGACCGGGCAAAAGCGACCGGGATACTAGGACATGAGAGCGGCTAGAATACTCATGCGGCAGCCATTTTAATCCATGGTGCAGTTTCTCCTGATCAGGTGAATCCCTCTGGCCTGGATATAATGCTGACCCCAACAGTTGCACAATCATGTTTCCTTTACCTAACCTAAGAGGTCAGAGATATCATTAGCCGCCAGCAGTACTCTTAAGCGAGGCATTTACAGAACTAGCCAAGCCCACTTCAAAGCACTCCCAATTTCCAGTTGGGTATCTAGTCCTCAGTACTTTAGCCCCCGTCTCATGCAGACCTTCTCCCAAGATGCCCACTTACCTTCATGATTCCAAGAGGGGCTTGGCAGCAAGTGGGTGTGTCCTCGACAGACCCCCGTCTCCTACCCAGAACATCTTGCTTTGCCTAAGGCCTGCGCCATCTGAGTAGATTAGCGCTGCATCAGCACTGTTAGTGATGTGACGTCATGTCTGACCTGGCGTGATGCTGCCGGTGTGATGCTGCTTGGACTCATGTGATCTCTATGGAAGAAAATCAGATATATTCCAAAAATGCAGTTGTCCTGTATGTTTGTGATAGTTAGTTTCATTTTATGCAAATCATTGTGGTTTTCATATGAACATTGGTCAATAAAATGTATGTGTTTTTAATTTGTGGGGTTTGTAACAGCTGAGAGATGTTTGGGTCTATCTAAGCTTCACTCTGAACATTCAGCAGTGGACTGGGTAGGCCTCTGCACCCTGGGCAGGGGAGGACTGGCCTATAGGGAACTCTGGAGATTTCCTGCTAGGCCTCTGCACCCTGGGCAGGGGTGGACTGGCCTATAGGGAACTCTGGAGATTTCCTGCTAGGCCTCTGCACCCTGGGCAGGAGAGGACTGGCCTATAGGGAACTCTGGAGATTTCCTGCTAGGCCTCTGCACCCTGGGCAGGGGTGGACTGGCCTATAGGGAACTCTGGAGATTTCCTGCTAGGCCTCTGCACCCTGGGCAGGGGAGGACTGGCCTATAGGGAACTCTGGAGATTTCCTGCTAGGCCTCTGCACCCTGGGCAGTGGTGGACTGGCCTAGAGGGAACTCTGGAGATTTCCTGCTAGGCCTCTGCACCCTGGGCCTCTTTTGTGTGATAACCTATTTTATTTCCAAATGTTTAACATAGGAAGACGGCTGGGCTTGTTTAAAAGGTGTGATCTGGGGCCACTTTGAAAATGATTTCCAGGGCCTCTTTTGGTTCCAAGGTAATCCCTGTCATCATTTGTTGTGTTACTTTTGCATAGAAGCATGGGAGATCAAGGCATTCACCAGGCACCCCTTGTTTTTCTACATTCTGGCATCCAAGCATGCCACAGAGAAATGTATGCTTCCCCTGAATAATGGCACCCCTGCTGGCCGATGTAGCAGCTGAATAATGCAGGTTATCTTTAAGCGTAAACACCAGTATTCCAGGCACATCTCATATGACAAGTCAATGGAACTGAATGCATCAGTGTATCCTGGCTGAGGCACATGGCCTGCCTCACCACCCTCCAATCACATTGGCTGCAGAATTGTGTGTCTACAAGTCATCTGGTGCCACCACGCGGAAAGAGATTTTTTTCCAAGTCTATGCCACCTGTTGTGCAGAACTTGAATGGTATCTAGGACCGGTCCTTTAAAATGTCTGTATGCGAAATTCTGCGCTCACAGTTTTCTGCAAATGCAATGATAATTCTGAAATCTTGGACAAGAGATGAGGTGGCAAGTCTAGTTGCGGGGAGCAGGTGTGCTACACCATGGCCCGGGTTGTCCAACTCCAGGCCAGGAGAGCCGGATCCATGCCGGGTTTTCAGAATACCCCTCATTTATATTTATGAGATCAATTTGCATACAATGATTCTAAATGTATGCACAGTTTTCCTCATGAATATTAATGAGGGATATCCTGAAAATCCGCCAGGATCATGGCCCTCAATGCCCAGAGTGGAGAATAAACCACTCATGCTGGATCGCACATTCAGATTGGGTAGTGGTCCTGCTCTGAGTTTACTTTGTGTGCATGTACTTTAGTATTCCGAATGTGGGAACCTGAGCCCTGTGAAAATAGACTGTCTTGGTGCATATACAATCCTCGGTGTACCCAACATCTCACAACCATGGCCATTGACCTTAGGGTCTACTGGGCGTTGCTTCCTCACTCCATCTTCCTCTTAAGGAAGAGCTGGTTTGTGTCAGTCCTCACTCCCTGGTGTCTGGCATGTGGGACTTGTCCTTTCTTGATATAGTTAGGTTGTTGAAGGCCTGCTGCTTCTATGGTATATCCCTCTGTTTGCAGGCCTTTGGAGGGAAACAACCCCCTCAAATCTGCGAGGATAATAACAAACGGTATTACCATTAGTTCCACTTGGTCTGGCGGAATTACAGCTGCATTATAAGTGGTGGTAGGCGGTGTTAGACCCCATTAGAGCCTATAGAACTCCATGGGAGATTTCGTTGGAACTACCACCAGCAGTAATTCCGCCAACTGCAATATCGTGGATGTGTCTGTTTAGTGGTGGTAAGGTGGAGGAATTACCTTCAGCTTCTTTCTGGAGGTTTTTCCTCCACCTTCCACCTAACTCATGGCCGACGGCCGGCCCAGCTCGTAAAGAGGCTGACTATCTTTTAGACCAACCAGCAACTGCAGCTCTAAACCTTAATCCAAGCCCAACCAATCGGGCCCATAACATGTACACTGTGCATTTCAAAAATGGATACATAGTTTTGGGGAACCTGGACCTTGTATTTTGACAAGCTTAAAGGAAGGTCAACCGGATGGACCTCATGACCTCTTTTAGTTAAAGTAAATGGGCATTTACACAATTGCTCCACCACGTTTCTATCATGAGAGCCGCCATTTTCATCCCCATCCAAGATGGAGTATCGAGAGTGCTTTTCTGCTATACTCATGCTTGCCTATTGACCGGAGAAACTTTTTCCATTATTTCTGCTGAGTAAAGGTTTTTGGTCAACAAACAGGACTTGTGTTCAGGCCATGTTCATCAGCAGGGTTTCCAGCGATCTACCTTCGTCTAGCTGCTTACTGGCAATGACCTCTCTACTGAGTCTGTGTCCTACTCCAAGATCTGTGCACATTGCGCCCACCTTTAATTGTGTGCCAAACATGGGACTCAAACTTATGGGGAGTGAGTTGGTAGCCTCCTAGCCTCGCTTCTGCTAGCGCCGGAGGCTTCCCCTAACAGCTGGAGGTGCTAAACTCTTCCCCCCTGCCTTGGCATGCACCACTCTTGGTCTGCTTGCAGGTCCCATACCATTGCGGACCTTGATCCTTTGGAAAACCTACACCCCTTCCATTTATATGTTTGGGGGTCTGGCTTATGACCTCAAGTGCCACCCGGATGGCTTTTCTGCTTAATCAGACACTCAACCCCTGGATCCTACTACCTCATTCATCTTCCGGGAATGGACCTCATTCAGTTTTCCACTCCCGCAGAACACTGACCGGATTCTCAATTATGCGTTCCCAGAAACACTGTACTCTTCGCCAACGCTCAGTATCCTTCCTCTGCCCATCACACCCATCACATTCCCAGCCCTTAAGTATCAGGCACGGTTCTCTACCAGCGCCTTGCCTAAAGTTCCTTTCTTTGTACCTAGCCATTCAGTATTGCTTATTGCCCATCTTACAAAGGGTTCTCTTTCTTTACAATGGCTATTGTGACCAGACGTCCTGGTATTCACCCCACATCCCGGTGTCCTGACAAGTTTTAAAGTTTAAAAATATCATCAGGGATTTGGGGATCGGGGGGATATCATCCCGTTTTTTGGTGAAAGGGATTGAAAAATCTTAACATCAGGCCGGCTACTGCTATCCCCATTCACTTTGAACCCCCTCCTCCATGTCTTCCTCCCTTCTTCTATGTCTTCTTTCCACCTCTGTGCCTCGCATTCGCCGGGACAACCTATTGATATAGAAGTAGGACTATCCTATATGCCGGGACAGGCCACCGATATAGAAGTAGGGCTACCATTTTATTAGCATCCCATTTGTATTGTAGTCCTTCTTTTGTGTTTATTGGGCCTGAAACTGTAGTCCTACTTCTATGTGATTGTCTATACTGTTTTTTATTTTGGAAATCTGGTCACCTTACTACAAGTCAGCTCCAGTGTTCAACCCTATACCCTGGTCACCTCCATGCAGCCCAATCTACACTCAATAACCGTGAAACCTGACCTACAACCTGTGTATGTTAAGTCTGCAGATGGACAAGAGATGATGAGCGACCCGGGGAAATGTGCGACAAAATAAAAAGTATTCCAGTGGACATGTTTCCCGCCCCCCATCTGGGAGGCTATGTTTAGTGGTAAACAGCATCTTAATTACAGCGATTCCCATAATTGTCCTCTGGTGAATCATGCTATGGTCAGCCTCCCCAGTGACCATCGTCTAGCCAACACTCATTGCAGAACCTCGTCTTAGCGATGGCCTCCTCTGGAGCCAGTACATTCTATTTGTAGTGTGGGTCTTTGCTAAAATGGTCCTTTCCTAGAAATGACTGGTTACCAACAGCACAGCCCTGCATGGCCATTCATAGCTGAAAGGGGGACATCTGTGGACCAGCTTGGAAAACTCAGCCCCACTGTGTCGTGCTCAAGTGGGTGAGTGTATTTCGATTCGATTCTTTATTTGTTGGAGGGTATTTATAATCTACAACAGACATCACATATATATTTATGTATATGATCTATAAGGCGCACACCTAGCTGCAAAGCAAAGCAACAGAGTGCTTGTTAAATGTACAAACATATACTTGATGAAAGAATAGGAGACCTTGAGTTACCTTTAATTAAGCAAGCTAAAACATCTGGCCAATGTAAAAACCGCTGTCTAGCAACAAAGAGCAAATCTGCACCTCTGTCCTCCTGTCATAAATGTACGTAAGAATACCAATAGGATAAGGATCAGGAACCCGTCCACATTGGCCGCAAAAGTGATCAACTTTTCAAACTTGCTCCTATGGCCATCAGAACTAGCCATTGTCGTAAGTGGATTAAGGTAAGTCTTCATCGAATCTCCTTTGATGGGATTTCATGCAGGTAGTGTCGGAGTCCACCCGTGGTCTCCAGATGGTTTCCCAAAAGCACAATGTTCAAAACGTGATGTCCCGTTGTTAGCCGGCACACAGGATGTTGCGCTTCGGCGAAGCAGCCCGTAGAGTGGAATGAAGATGGAGCGGGGGCTGGAAAAGCTAAGTAGAGGTACCAGGTAAAAGCATGGTGTGAGAGGGGACTGCGGGCCGCTCAAGGCGAATAGTGGGGGGTGAAAGCACAACCTTGCGGAGGGCGGCCTTCCGCAATGCTGGCCTTTCACTAACGCTATATAGACGTAGATCCGTTGAAGACCGCCCCCCACTGATTGAAGATATGTTGCCTTAGAACGGATGCTTTCCTTCCACTCACTGATATCTATATGGTAGTTAATGCCACCTGCATCCTCGACTGTTCCATGCTCTGCTGTTGCCGCCCTCTCACCTTGTCAGTTTTCCCCAGCCATCAGGGCCGGCCTTAGCGGCAGCAGCACCCTGAGCTGATTGAAAAAGAATTGGTGCCCTCCCCTTCAGCGCGTGCCCCTGGTCAACAGGGTGAAGGGCAGAAGCACCACTTCTTTTTCTAACTCCCCGTTCCGGCACTTGGTAGGGAGTTGATCACTGGAATTGAACGCGCATGCTAATGCATGAACGCCCTATTCCAATTAAAACTGCCTCGCTCCCGTGTCAGAGCGGGGAGGTAATCATAGGAATAGGGCGCTGATGCTCTGCTGTGCATCAGCACCCTATTGTTATTAAATGCGCCCTGCCGCAGCAGGGGCATTTAATAACAAAAGGGTGCCAGCTACAGCTTCTCCCACTATGCCAGCTCGGGGTAGCCCGTGAAAGACCCCCCTGAGCTGGCGTGGCAGGGGGCTAAAGGCACCCTGGGGGGGCATGCCGTTCCAGCCGGTCGCCTGGCCCACCCTGCCCTCTGCCATCGAGAACCACTTGTGTGTGGGGCCTTGTTTGCTGCTTCCACTTTTATGCAAAACCTATCATAATACCTAACACTCACAGCTCTCTTGAAACTCTCAATCCATCAAATAGACCTTTATTAGCACCTGTTTTCAAAAACCTTTTCTTGCCCAGGCGTTGCTCATCAACTACTACCTTATTTCCTTTACCCCTTTGCTTCACCACTACCAGAGCACCTTCTCTTCATCTGACCCAGAGTATCTGTCTCCCTCCTTCCCTCTGGTGTCTATTTCATCCTGGTTTTTGTCACTCTCCGCATCTGTTTCTAAAACAGGGGAATCAAAAATCAAAAGGCAATGTGCTGGCTATTGGCAGCACCCTCCGCTATCAAATCCCCCAAAAATGAGTTGAGCTGAAAGCTACTTGTACTGCTGATGCCAGAGGCGTTACTGGGGGGGGCATAGGGGCTCTACCTCTGGATCTTTTGGTTGTAGCCCGGATATGAAGTCAGGAGCTAAAACCAAAGTCTTGGTACCCCCGAGTCCCGACAGTCCCGACATTAACATATCCCCAGATCTTTTCCTGACCTAGCAACACCCCTAGTCGGTGCTATGGATGTACCTCTTTGATAGAACCTAGGCCATGGATAGGGCCCCTTTCCTGTCTGCAGTCTCATCAGCCCTGCGAAGAACCTTTTTTTTCCTGAAAACTCACACTCTTCCTGAAAACTCTTTGGCGGCCATTTTGAATACTACGGTATTAGAAAGCAAAACTGGAAATAGTTGACAGAGACAGATACAAATCCACAAATGTTAACACGTATCATTAAACCTCAGTCATCTTGGGCTGGTCCGCCACGTGAACAGAAGCTGACTGAACGCATCATTCACCACGCAGATTGTAGACAGAAAATTAGTAATGCCTCCAAAATGTTTGATGACATATCCCATGTGGGCTCCAGATGAAATTGCTTTGGATAGTTCCCATGTTTACCATGTTATTGTCTTCTTTAAACAATACTGTAGAAACCCTGGCTGCGCGTTTGGCAGTAGCTCATACACTAACCCGTTCTAGAATTCATTACGTCAATTATTTCACCCGTTAACCCTGTTTTAATGTCAGCTCCGACATTTTTGTTTTTTAAATTGGTCATAATGCACTTTTAATACAGTTTTTACGGGTTGGGTTTCATTTAACCTGTGTTATTTAATGGCTAGTTAATCTTTCATTTACTGGAATTGCCTGCAATGGATCTTTCCACCAAACACATTACACCAAATGGGAGAAATGAAAAGAAAGACTTGCTTATTTTTAAATGTTCTGTTCAATGATATACGCATTGCACTGTATGCATTTCCGTAAGCATGCTTTTGCAGTATGCAAAAAAACACTTGCGGTGTGTCACTGGTAATAATGGAGCACTTACACTTTAAACAATGTCTAAAGATCCCCAGGGAATCTATATAATTTTAACATTATCCTATATAGATAAATTGAATTCACAATAAGGGAAAATTGCCCAGTAAGCAGATTGATATGTGCATTAGCAAGACAGATGCAGACAGAAAAATACCACTAACTTATTTACAGGAGCTAAATAAGAATGACTGTAGAAATAGCACGCTAAAGCATGTTCATTTCCAAGTCAATGGATGGAATCTTCGAGACATTAAGCAAGGGTTGTTTTCCAGGAATCGCTGTTGCCTTGGCCAAACTTAGGACATACCGGTCTGCGGAGGCGAATGCTCCTGCTGGCTAATGACTGGAGCAGGAACACCCTCCTGGGCTGTAACGACCGTAACAGCGGAATACTCCAGGGTCCTAATGATCTTAGCAGGTAGGTGCTTTTTAGCCCTATTAACTGGGACTTGGTGGACGTTTCCGGGTCATAGTGAGTGAAGCTGCACAATGTTCCTTGGCCCTAACGACAGAGGAGGCAGAACCTTCCAACATACCATACCAACCAGAACAGACGAACGCTTTTGTGCCCCAATGAGTGGAGCAGACAGACACTCCTGAGCTCCTAAGTGGAGCAGGGGGACACCCTTGAGCCAAATGGTACAGGTGGACGCTCCTGGACCCTAATGACTGGAGCAGATGGATGCGACTGAGCCCTAATGACTGGAGCTTGAGAATGTGACTGAGCCCTAATGCTGGAGTAGGTGGATGCGATTGAGTGCTAATGCAGGAGTGGGTGGATGTGATTGAGCCCCAATGATTGGAGCAGGTGGACATTTTTAAAACATTTTTATTTGTTTATTTCTATCGTGCCGGAGCCCGCAGGCATCAGGGGGCGTACATTGAGACACGGACACCAGAAGAGACGGGACTGTCAATACCTACAGGGAGAGGAGATCATTTACTTGAATAGTAATGTTCCAATCTTAGAGAACATGGCAGCTCGTTCCATTTTTCAGTAGCTTTAACTGCGAATGACTGGCCCAATCCTTTGGCTCTTTTGGCACATGTCCGACCAACCAGGCCAGGAGCTTCGGATCTCAGAGATCGGCCTGGTTTATAGGGAATTATCTGCTCTTTCAAATAAACTTGGGTTGAGCCATAGAGGCAATGGTGTACAAGGGTCATGGCTTTGAAAGCAATACGATCTTCCAGGGCTAGCCAATGGAATGAATTCCTATGTTCTGAAATATGCTCCCTCCTTGTTTTCTTTTTGATAGTTCTCACAGCGTTCTTTTGGATAATTTGGCATTGCCTGATGCAGATTTTGTTTGCACCAGCTAACAAGGCATTGCCATAATCCAGCCTCGAGAGGATTGCGACCCTAGCTATTGTGGCACCATTCTTTTTGCTCAGGACAGGTCTAATACATTTGAGAAGTCCCTGATAGTATTGATAATTTATTTCAAATACACCATGTGAGATTCCACTCCCAGTGAGGCTTCAAGATAAACACCTATGGGTTTGACCTTGTCAGACACTGGTATTGAAGCATCTCTGATGGTGAAGGAGGTATAACCCTAGCTGTGAGGCAAGCCAAAGATCATGAGTTTGGTCTTGCTTCAATTTAGGCAGAGCCAATTTGACTTCATCAAAGCCTTGATGGTATTGTAGATGTTTGCAATTCTAAGGCTATCTGTTATATAACCCCCCGTTAGTTCAACAACCAGTTGTGTGTCGTCGGTAAAGTTGGTGAAAAATGCCCCTAGGTTAGTAAGAAGGATGCAGAGACACAGAATGTATAGATTGAACAGTAGGGGGGGGAGAAACTCGGCCCGGGGGTACTCCACATAGAACTGCTTACGGTGATGATGACTGGTTTCCCCAATAGATGTTAGGGCTCCTCTCTGCGAGAAACGAGGTCAACCAGTCTATAGCATTCTGTGAACAGTTACCTGAGTGTTCTAAGGCCTCTTGAAGCTTCTGGTGGTCTAACAAATCAAAGGCCGCTGATTAGTCCAAAAGTATCAGCAGACCTGTCTTACCCTTGTCCATGATGTTGAGCATTTTGGTTTGTAGGTCGAGCAGTGCGATTTCTGTACTGTGGGCTCCTCTGAAGCCAGATTGTTGGGTGTGAAGAAGATTGTTATCATCCGCAAACAGTTGCCTGGTTGCTGCTTTATCTAAGGTTTTTAATAGAAAATTGCAATTTGCAATTGGATGAAGATTGGAGGGATCATGTTGATCGAGTCCAAGTTTTTTAACCAGGGGTATGACAGTAACCGCTTTAATAGCTGCTGGGACCTTATTGTCTCTAAAAGACGGATTAACCATTCTAAGAAGAAAGGGTGCAAATTGTCCGTATTGTCTAAGATTAGTTTAGGAGGCAAGATATTTTCTGGGTAGGTAGTTGGCCTTATAGATGAGAGTAGCGTCTTCAGGTCTTCAAGTGAGAGTGGTTTAAAGTTAAATGCATGCCTGCTTCTAATATTGGGGTCATGATTTGCCCTGGACGGTGGTAGTTGGGATACTACAGGACAATTACTGTTAGTTTCTCGTGCTTTTTGATTTTTGTTGTGAAATGCTAGTTGGACTTTCACACAGTCTTCCCTTGAGGGTTGGAATGGTGGGGATTGTGATTTGGGTTTCTCAATTGATTTCAATATCTGGAAGAGTTTACCTGAGGAATTGGAGGCAGCGGAAACTTGTTCATTAAAGAAGTTTGTTTTTGCTTCAGCAATCTTTTCCTTGTATTGTTATTCCAGTTCCCTCCATTTTGCCTTATTAGTTTCTGATGGATCATTTAACCATTTCCGTTCCATCTTTCACTTTTCCATTTTTAGGGTGTTACTTTCCTTTTTTTTTTGATGGTTAGGGTTTGGTCTAACTTGTTTGGATTTCAAGGGTGCATGTATATCAATCAATTGTTGGACTTGGTTGTTGTAAATTGCAACAATCTCGACACATGAATCCATGTCTGAGGTGATGGTCATGAACTTAGTGATACATTGATCTAGGATGTGTGGGCTAATCTTTTTAAAGTTTCTGCTTTGCACTATTTTTGGTGCATTGTCCAATCTCCTAACATTGTCTTTAGGTGATAAGGCAAACTCAATTTTATAATAGTCTGACCATATGAAAGGGATTGTCCTTAGTTTGGTAATGTCTATATTATAAGAAATTACCCAGTCAAGCTGATTTACCTTGGCAGTTGTAGGCTCGTTATTAGAGATGGTGAAACCAATAAAATTAAGTTCTTTCTCCAAGGCTATTGCTTCCTTGTCTTTAAGGTTACCTTTCCATCTGTTTATGTCACCCATCAGCAATGTTCCAGTATTGGGCCCTTTCAATGCGATTGAGCCCTAATGACTGGAGCAGGTGGATGCGGTTAAGCCCTAATGACTGGTGTAGTTCTATGTGACTGAGCCCTAATGACTCGAGCAGGTGGATGCGACTGAGCCTTAATGAATACAGCAGGTGTATGCGACTTAGCCCTAATGACTAGCGCAGGTGGATGCAATTGAACCCAAATGACTGGCACAGGCGGGCACTCCTGTACTTAATGACTGGAAAAGGCAGACACTCCTAGGCCATAATGACCGCGGCAGGCAAACACTCCAGGACATGACTGACAGGAGCAGGCAAAAGCTCCCTAATGACCAGACTTGAGAATGATCCAGAGCACTAATGATCCCAGGAAATGAATGCTCTTAGAACCCGCACCCCTTATGAAACATGCTGTGAGCATTTTGGATATCCCAGGTGAGCTGTTCACAAGTAGGCTTGGGGACATTATGAACTTTGCATGTTTGAATCCTGCAGAAGGGAAAACCCAGCCCATAATCATTTTAAGGTCGATAAATTGAGTACCATTAAATTGGTGAAGTGGGAAGAATCATGCATGAAACTCCACACAAGAAAACAAATTATTATATTATTGTTATTATTGTTATTGTTAGGCTGGAAGAACAACATTTGATAGAATAGGTGACCCACATGCTGAATTAAGTCCTGTGAAGGTTTTGGTGGCCCAATTGGTGGGGGGCCGTCAATAGCAATTCCGTATAATAGACGGTGACCTAAAGTGTCCCCTTAAGCCAGGGGTGCACAACTGATTTTGACAGAGGGCCGAAAGTACCTTACATGAGGGCTATAGTGGGCCGAAAAGTAAAAGTGGGCGGGGCGGTAGGCGGGACATGTCAGGAGGCTTTTTCAACCCCCAATTTGTATTAAACACATGGAAAAATATATGTTTTTGAGGGGTAACGATTTTTATTGCATTTCAAACATACATTTTGTACTACACATTTTCCATTGCTATCATTTATTTCGATTTAGTTATTGTATATCGTCTGTTTAATTAAATTATATATATTTTATTGACCCTTGATTGGACATTCCGTTATTTTGGACTGCTATAGTTTGCAGTTTGGGTTACCCAAGAGGAGTATGGCCTTCGTTGAGTCAGGTTTCCTCAAAAAAGCAAAGGATGTACATCTCCTAACTGTGCCTGTTTTAGCTTTATTATTGAGTTCACTCTTGGAGTGCAACACTATGCCCCATGGCTCCCATCCCCAACCAAACACTATGCCCCATGGCTCCCATCCCCAACCAAACACTATGCCCCATGGCCCCCTCACCCCCAAACAAACACTATGCCCCATGGCCCCCTCACCCCCAACCAAACACTATGCCCCATGGCCCCCTCACCCCCAACCAAACACTATGCCCCATGGCCCCCTCACCCCCAACCAAACACTATGCCCCCTGTCCCTCACCCCCCCAAGCAAACACTATGCCCCCTGTCCCTCACCCACCAAGCAAACACTATGCCCCATGGTCCCCTCACCCCCAACCAAACACTTTGCCCCATGGCTCCCATCCCCAACCAAACACTATGCCCCATGGCCCCCTCACCCCCAACCAAACACTATGCCCCATGCCCCCGTCACCCACAACCAAACACTATGCCCCATGGCCCCCTCACCCCCAACCAAACACTATGCCCCCTGTCCCTCACCGTCAACCAAACACTATGCCCCATTGCCCCCTCACCCCCAACCAAACACTATGCCCCATGGCCCCCTCACCCCCCTAACCCCCAACCAAACACTATGCCCCATGGCTCCCACCCCCAAGCAAACACTATGCCCCCTGTCCCTCACCCCCCAAGCAAACACTATGCCCCCTGTCCCTCACCCCCAACCAAACTCTATGCCCCATGGTCCCCTCACCCCCAACCAAACACTATGCCCCATGGCCCCCTCACCCCCCTAACCCCCAACCAAACACTATGCCCCATGGCCCCCTCACCCCCAACCAAACACTATGCCCCAAACACACTCAAGCATGCACCCATACAGACCCAAACCCCCACCCCCCAACTCAGCACACACACAAACATGCACCCATACAGACCCAACCCCCCCACCCCCCCAAATCAGCAAGCTCTCAAACAAGCACCCATACAGACCCGAACCCCCACCCCCCAACTCAGCACACACACAAACATGCACCCATACAGACCCAACCCCGCCACCCCCCCCAAATCAGCAAGCTCTCAAACAAGCACCCATACAGACCCGAACCCCCACCCACCAACTCAGCAAACTCTCAAACATGCACCCATACAGACCCGAACCCCCCACCCCCAACTCAGCACACACACAGACCCGAACCCCTCACCCCCCAACTCAGCACACACACAAACATGCACCCATACAGTCCCAAACCCCCCACCCCCTCAAATCAGCACACAAAAAACATTCAAATCAAAACATTCATACACATCCGACACCCCCCCACCCCACCATCTCAACATACACTCAAAATAAATTCAAACACTCAAAATACATTCAAACACAAACATTCATACTCATCCGACACACCCCCCCACCCCCGCATCTCAACATACACTCAAAATACATTCAAACACAAACATTCATACACATCCGACACACCCCCACCCCACCATCTCAACATACACTCAAAATAAATTCAAACACTCAAAATACATTCAAACACAAACATTCATACTCATCCGACACACCCCCCCACCCCCGCATCTCAACATACACTCAAAATACATTCAAACACAAACATTCATACACATCCGACACCCCCCCACCCCACCATCTCAACATACACTCAAAATAAATTCAAACACTCAAAATACATTCAAACACAAACATTCATACTCATCCGACACACCCCCCCACCCCCGCATCTCAACATACACTCAAAATACATTCTAACACAAACATTCATACACATCCGACACACCCCCCCACCCCCGCATCTCAACATACACTCAAAATACATTCAAACACAAACATTCATACACATCCGACACACCCCCTCACCCCCGCATCTCAACATATACACAAAATACATTCAAACACAAACATTCATACACATCCGACACACCCTCCCACCCCCGCATTTCAACATACACTCAAAATACATTCAAACACAAACATTCATACACATCCGACACACCCCCCCACTCCCGCATCTCAACATACACTCAAAATACATTCAAACACAAACATTCATACACATCCGACACACACCCCCACCCCCGCATCTCAACATACACTCAAAATACATTCAAACACTCAAAATACATTCAAACACAAACATTCATACACATCCGACACACCCCCCCACCCCCGCATCTCAACATACACTCAAATACATTCAAACACAAACATTCATACACACAAACATAAAGCAAAACAAACCCGACACACAAACACAAACAGACCACTTACCGGAGACGTGCTGGAAGGCAGGCAGGTAAGCTGGAAGTCGCTGGAATTGCACTACGGCTGGCATGGTCCAAGGCTGAAATGCCTTCCGGCATCAAGCCTTATGGACCACGCCAGCCGTAGTGCTGGCCCTCCATTGGTGCAGCACACACGCATTACGTGGCTCGTAGGAGCGACGTGATGCGTGTGTGTGCTGAGCCAATGAGGGCTAGTGTTTTCACCGGCCCGGAAGACAACAAAGACTTTCCTAATGGAGGGCGGCCGCGCGGGCCGCCCTCCATTAGGAAAGTGTTTGTGCCTCGCGGGCCGGTCAAAAGGGCATGGCGGGCCGCAACTGGCCCGCGGGCCGTATGTTGTGCACCCATGCCTTAAGCCAATAAAATTCCTTCACTTGTAGCTGCCACTCCCCACACAGGTACGGTGGCCACAAACCTGATTCCTCCGTGTCAACGGGCCACCCCCTTCCAACCCTTATCTTTCATGTCATAGCTTTTAGTTTTGCTAATTGGTGCCTCAGCCGCCGGTTGCCACCTCTTGTCATTTACTTATAGAAGACTCAGGCGACTGGCTGGGCTAAGCAGTGCATTGCAAATATTCTGTGCTGCATGTGGAATGTAGTGTATTGCACATACACGCAGCGTCAAATGATGTGGAGTGCATGCTCCGTGATGAATGGTAAAGTGACCTTATGTTGTAAAAGTTGGAGGTGTGATCAAGTTTGGGCAATAATGTGAGTACCCAGACATTTATGTTTATGTTCATACATTTATGTGGAACACTCACCCTATAACCAAATTCCTTCTTAGCACGTTTTGATGATATGCATATTCAGTGAAAAAACTTTGTTGAAGGGACGTTTTGGTTACAAGTAAAACTGAAAACCCCAGAAAGTTGCCAGTTATGGTAAGCTAAGCAACCATAACTCGCACCACCACTGTGCACTGCTAAGACTAACACCCACGACATCAAAGATGACATCACACATTAGAACTTAATTTGGATGAGAAGTTCTTACAAGCAGTTGTGGTAACAAGATGGCAGGTGTGACCAGTCGACCTATCATGAAATACATAATGTATTAAAGAATGTATTCATCTAAACAACATATTATATTGGAGTGTTATTGTTAATACTGGAACTTATCATACATACACATAGGCAATGGCTGCAGCATGCACCATAGAAGTACAATAGTTTCAATCTAGTAATTTTGACTTGTAAAATAATTAATGCTACCTTATCAAAGTTTTGAGTAATGCTAAGCATGGAATAAAGACCTAATAATTTAAGATTTAGTACATACTTGTGTTAGTACACACAATACATATGAAGACCCACAATGCATACACATATTATATGAACATTTTAAATGGAATTATATGTGTTAAAAAGGCAGGTGAAGTGCATGGTCAGAAATGGATTTTATTTAAATTGTGATTTTGTGCATGTAATTTCTAAAAGGTTTATTAAACCAAATGCAATAAAAATGTTAAAGCATACAAATCAGAGGCACATACAGGGTAACTAAAGTAAGGGAGAAAGAAACAACATCACTAGAAAATGTCAATAACTTTAAAGTTCATCATCATCTATACAAATGTATAGAGTGTCTGAAGCCTGCTTATTGCCCTGTAAATGTGCGCCATGAGTTGAGAGCAAACCCTAAGGAAAGTACTTTAAGAACATAGAAGATGTTTTATGTCTACATATATAGCACATTTTCAATGTTCATATTCTGACTGTCAGTTCACAAAAGCACCTGCCCTAGACATGTCAATGCAAAAATACAAGTGGCCTAGATATGTAATGTGATCAGTGATATCATCATTGACATTTGTGTCCTGGGTGTTAGTCTTAGCAGTGCACTGTGGTGGTGCGAGTTGTGGTTGCTTAGCTTACCATAACTGTCAAATTTCTGGGGGTTTTCAGTTTTACTTGTAACCATAACGTCCCTTTAACAAAGTCCCTTCCCTCATTTCCCTCCACCACCTTACTTCCTGGCCTCTCCTGCAAAAAATGAAAATTAACAAATCAAAAAACACCAAAAAAAGCTTCCTTTTGGAACCACCTTTCACAGTTAGACTCAATAAGATTCTCCAACATTCCCATTAGCATTATGTACTATGCTAATGGGAATAATGGACAATTATATACAAGAGAAAAGGAAAAAAGCACAGAAACAATTTTCTGTCCCAAATACCTTTCTCTAGTATACAATAAGGACCATAATCCATGGACCTTCATGACTATCCGCGGTCTCTTTACTCCCCTTTCCAGGCCATGCATCATTAAAAGACCCATATTGCACGTGCACACCATCACACAGAACAGCCCGTCTATTCTTTTTACTTTTATGTTTGTAACGCTCCCTCATTGCCTGCTTTCGAACAGTCACAGATCCATCTAACAATCACTTCTAAAAACTCAACATATAACTCTATCAACATGTTACATTGCCACACACCAACTGTCACTTAACAATGTTCTAGAAATCTTTTGCATCTGCATATCCCTTATTTATACAAAGAAATTATACAAACTGCTGCTATAAATGCACATATGCATTGTGCAGTAAGAGAAGTACATGAACAGAAGGGAAGTAGGGATTCCCAAATGTTCATAGGAGCCCAGAAGGAAAGTGCCAAGCGATGCCAAGGTGGGACGCCACCGGCCAACTGCTGGGGAAGAGAAGTCGCATAGGTGGGGTACACATCCGCCATGCAGTAGACCCGCAAGGGCAGTGCTGAAGGGGCTGGGGGCTGTACTGGTGTTGACAAGAAATAGGGCCTGGAACCTGTGAGGTTCACGAGGGACTAAGCCACCAGTCTCAGTGACAGTGGTATGAGTTAGCAGGGAAAGGATTGCGGGAAACAGGAAGAGAAATCTGAGTTGTGAGAAGTTTACAGAATTTAAGGAAGTCCAGCTCAAGTGTGAGAGGTGCAGGAAGGCTTTTACAAAGTGAGGCACCGGCCGAAGAGAGAGACATGCCTCCTGCTCTCTGTTTCAAAAAGCATTTGAGAAGCAGAGAATTGGAGTTAGATGAGTGAAGGAGCAGGGGATTATTTTGGGAGACAAAGTTGTAGATAGCGTGGTCCCAGGCCCGAGAAAGCCTGGTCAATGATCTTGTTTTTCATCCTTGCAGTGACCAGGGGTCAATGTACACATTTTAGGGCTGCAGCAATACGATCCCTGGGCTAGAGGCCAAGGAAAAGTCTTGCAGCCCTTTTCTGGATCAGCTGAAGGGGCGTAGACAACATTGGGAGAGGTTAAGGAAGAGGCTTTTGCAATAGTCCAGTCTAGAGAAGACCAGGACTCTAGAGACGTTGAGTTTCTGTGGGAAGGTGAGGAATGGTACAATGCCTGTAAAGGAGGTAAAGCTGAAACTGGGCCTTCTTTACAAGCTCCAAAATGTAAGGCGTAAAGGAGAGAGTGGAATCAAAGATGACCCCAATATTTTTGGCCTTACAGGATGGTGAGAGTAGAGGCCCCAAGGAGGGCGGCCAGAGGGTAGGAGGAGAACAACCCACAGGTGTCCCAATAAGAAGGATCGCTGTCTTACTGACATTGAGACAGAGGTTGTTAGCCGCACACAATGCCTGGATGGCAGTCAGACAATCAGGGATAAAAAAACGGGGAGAAGAAATTAGTAGAGGGAAGTTTCAAGGAGAGCTGTGTGTCATCAACATAATATGGAAATTAGATGAGAAGAAGGCGATCAGGTGAGCCAGAGGCACGAGAAAGATATTGAAGAGCCACAACGATAGGATAAAACCCTGGGGTACGCTGCAGGTAGAGATTGAGGTGATGCAGAACAAATGTCTCAGGTGCAGCTGGGAAGGGCAGTTAGTAAGGAAAACAGGTCAGCAACTCCAGTGCCTGTACGGTGATGGCAAAGTTATCATGTAACCATTTAATGAGGATAGAAGGGTTGACCGTGTCAACAGTAGAGGAGACATGTAGGAGCACTATCCTCAATTGTAGTATGATCATAAATACCATATACACTTCAATTATATAATTCCACCAAATTACAAATACGGTATTCTCTCCTTATAGTACCTATAATAACTAGACACATATTACTATACTGTATGTGGCCAGTCGTCAGATTCATGGGGGCACGGCCCCATATAACATGTACAATACATCTTCAAATAACAAGACTCACCCAAACCACCTCCCAATCCCAATAGCATCTGCGGACAAATAAATAACAGACATGGCAGCACCTGCACAGTTTCTTTTACTTTTTTCCACTGCCCCACCATTTCCAGGCCCTCCTTCATCCACAAAATAACCCCAAATATATTTTCCAGACTTCTTTTCCTCACTGCGCTGTCCACGGACAAAGGCCATGATCAGCCCATCCAATATGGTGACCATTTCTAATATTATGACGCACTTTAAATTTTCAAACATCCAATCAGCATGCGCCTCTCTGCAAACTTTGGTGACCATTCGTCAAAGGACACCAAAATTATAAGCTGCAAAAAGGTTCTCTTTCTATAAATTCAGCAACCAATTCATTATATAAACATTTCTCATAAACAAATATCACCATTTATTATTTTGACAGAAATGGCAAACACACTTCAGTGGCTATAAGAAAACTTTCCCAAAGTAGAAATGAGTGAAGATCAAATCTCTAATTGTAAACAATACTTCTTTCAATATAAACAAATATTATAATTTATGGAGAGCTCATTGAAATAATAATTTCTTCTTTTCTTTTAATACATATTTTACATGAAGAAACTATACCACAGATTAATCATACAGAATCCCAACACTCAAAAATACAGTCCCAAATCCCAACTGTACAGAATGAAAAAATGATCTTGTCTTCAAAATTGGATTAACAGTCTCAATAACTTTAAAGAACTTATTATGTTAAAAATAATTTTATCACAAAATGTTGATTATCACTCTCCTACTTGTACCTGTCCGCCTTGCCCAGCAGCACTCACCCCAATCAATATCACAAAACATATACCAAAGATGGTCCTCCCCAGATAATGACTTTATTGAAATTCCAAACTCTCCCATTGATATTTCTTATTTCTTATTTCTTTTTTAAAACCCCAATCAATAGTCCGAGAACATCTCGACCATTCGGAGGGTCCATTTGTGCTCTGAGTTTAGCAACTTAACCATAACTTACAGGAGTGCTATTGCAGGCCCTGTAATATATATATATATATATATATATATATATATATATATATATATATATATATAGATATATTGTGTGACTCTTACAAGAAATAATAGCAACTGCTACATGAGTAGTGCTGTGCATGTGTGCATGGTGTCAAATGATCTTTGTAGCAAATTAAATGAGGGAGAATGACTTTACTGATAGTTCAACAAAATCTGTTTATGACAACTTACCAGTTATATCATTTCTGTTTTCGTTGACTTAAAGTTTTGGCTTTAAATGACCAAAGGTGGTTGGTCAAGCCCTCTCCAGGCCAAAATTAAGTTTGTGATCAGGTTTGTCATTGAATTTTTTTATTCTAAAAAAAGAAGGTTATGTTTGTTAGAGTTGTACCCCAGTAGGCTATTAGCAGTTAGTTGAAATGGGATCTCCGCTTTAATTCACGCAGAAAACGTTGTCTGTACTTAATTTGTCTACATGCACTTCACCAGACATTGACTGTGTCTTACCTTTACTTCTTCGTGCATTTACCTAGTCTACATCTTCACATTGTAAAGGTGGCAATGGATGTGGTTAAGATTAGCTTATGGTTAGGGTTGACGTCAATGGGTCACAGGGGGGGGGGGGGGGTGGCGTATCAGAGAAGGGGGCACAGCGAGTCTCCGCCTGTGATGACAAAGTGACTGCTTGCCAAAGTGAAAGACAGGATACCTAAAGGTATGGTAAACGTGTCAACGTATATGTGTGGTGAAGTGAATGCAGGCAAAGTCGAAACATAAATGTGTTTCTGCAAGAGACAATCTCCTTCCATTTGCTATCAGGAACGACAGTAGAGAGCACTGACCCCTGACTCCAAAGTCCACCAAGATGCATAGGGTGACCACATGATGCTCAAGCATCAGGGCACCACGTCTCCCACCCGGGCTTGCCCTTTACAATCAGCGCTAGAGCAAGCTCCGTTAAATAGACAGCCGCCTTGGCACATTGCATGGATTACATGAGTTACAGAGTAGGAAAGGGCTGTCTGCAGTGGGGCTCCGTCAATGCGTGGAACTGTATCACCACTTCCTGGGTCACAGCAGCAGGGTTTCTGAGGGCGACTTGGAGGTGTGAGGCGCAATTCTGTGAAGACTACAGAAAACATGCTGTTGACAAGATGTGCATCAAGGGTTGTTTGTATATTAGCTTTCTGGTAGTTGTAGTTTTTTTTTTTTTTTTTTTAAATCTATTCCCCAGTTTTTATTTTAATACATCCAGGACTACACGTTCTAGAGTGCGCAGAAAAAAATCATCTCCAAATGATATGTGTTATTGTGGCATGCATGTATAAGGAAATATGCATTCTTATTGTTTGCAACTCTTGAATTTTGGTAAATGGGTATCTGAACACTCTTTCTTTAAATATTGAAAATCTGTGCCTGCGGAAACTCACCAGGGCGGTTTATATTTGTGTCATCCTAGATTAGTTTAAAAAGTGCTGCGACAAAGCACTTGGGTGAAGTCAGGGCTCAAGTCGAGAGTACAGGTGGGTGGACGGAGTCCCCCCCCCCCTTTTTTCAGAGGATGGACGGAGTCCCCCCAGGTATTTTAGAGACGAGTGAAAAATGAGAACTTTGACTGTCTTTTTTTACACCGACCTCGGGACTCGAACTTCGCAGGCCAGGCACTTCACCACTTCACCACATAACCTGACGAAATGCCACACACGACTAAAGGTGAAATGCCAAGTTTTGGGACTGCATGTTCCAGGGAAAACATTGACATTGGTTCTTGGAGTTTAAAACATGCACACCTTTTAACGTTTTCAAAACACTATTATTGTGTGAGTTTATTTTATGAAAGGCAAATTCCATTCGTCCTGTAAAGTGTGTATGATTATGCAAAGCCAATTGATTACATTTGCATATTCCACCTTGATATGCTAATTATGGGGATGTCACATTCCATTGGTATGTTGATGAGTCCCCACACCTTTATTTTCAGGACTTGACCCCTGGGTGAAGTGCATTGCAAGTGCAAGTGTTGTTTTAACCTCACAGGGTGTGGGGGAGGGGTAAAGAAATATAAACAACCATGGGGAGTTCACAGGTAGCACCTGTGCTTTTTTTTTAAATTATGGCTGGTTGCACCGCACACTAACTTGATGTATTATTTAAAACAAGCAAAGCCTCTAATCCTGCAGTCTGGGAGGGCGGGGGACTTTAGCATTCCTGTTAATGTTCTAGGAGTGCAGTTCTGTGTAGGACAGAGCAGAGCTTGCATAGCTGACACGTGGCCTCAAGTCATCTGTGACACCTTCAGCCAGTTCTGCATGAGCACATTGCATGATGGGGCTTGTAGTTTAGGTTATTCCATTGAAAACATGGACCAACAAGTCCCAGCATGTACTGTGCAAAACCAGGAATGGCTGAACGTGTCACGCAGAAAATGGGGTCGTTTTGCGGCTGTGAGATTATGTCGGGAGGGAAGGTCGAGGCCTACAGCCTTTGAAAGCACTTTAAAACAAGTCCCTCTCTCGTCCTCTCTCTTGCCCTCTTTCTCGCCTCTTCTTCTCTCTCGCTATCGCTCTCTTCCTCTCTCTCGCTATCGCTCTCATTCTATGTATTATAGTGCAGCAGTAACTGCACTATAGTTGGGTATCAAGTTCCATAGGAAACCTGAAAATTGAATTTATAATGGCTTTTGACTCGCATGAAGATACGTTTGTTAGACCCCTCCTCCACACTGATAATTGTATGAATGATTCGTTAACGAACGAAAAAATTAAGACATCAGGAAAAACGGTGGTTTCAGCCTACTCCCATTCATTTACTCATAGAGAAAACATCTGAATTTATGCACAGTGGACAGCAAAAACTGCTGGATGGAAATGGACAAGGAATGAAAAAACTTGGGCATTAAGTATTGACTTAATTTCCAGGAGGGTGCACTCCCAAGTATACTGCTTCGATACAGTCGTTATTCGATCTGTGAGCTGACAGTTGGGTTACATAGTGTGGTTGATGCTTTTGCTAAGTCTCCGTTGGTCACAGAAATATTGTTCCTTACAGGTTAGTCATATTACAACAAATATAAATCAAATTGGATGTAGGAACAAGTCAAGTAACCTTGTGTAGGGCCCAGGCAGTCAAATTTGTGGCCATCAGGTAATTGTTAAATGTGGCCTTGAGGCGCAAGTTCTCATCATGTGGTAGAACTCTGGTAGAGTCAAGTATAGGAGTCATTGGTGGAGGGAACATTATTTGGTTAAGGTATGCAGGCATATCTGAGCTAGATCTTCTGTTCAAGGATCCAGATGTTCACATTTCTCATGACCCTCTTGCAGATATATTCTGTTTTCAGGGTTGTGAGGAGGTTATTCCAGAATTTCAGACCTAATACTGGAAGGGATCGTCCTGTATGTTTCAGTTCTTTGAACATGGGTGTTGTTAGGGTGTTAAACTGTGGTGATCTTAGCGGTCTTGTAGCTAAATGTTTATTAATGTAAGAGTTGAGACATTTGGGAGTAATGTGATGGGGGATTTGGAAAGTAGTTCAGTTTATTTTGTGTGTTATCAACTTTGTAGCAGGAAGAAAGTTGAGGTTTTGTAAGTGCCAAAATAAGTCTAGCTGCTTTGTTTTGGGTAGGTTGCAGTTGGTTGAGTGGTTTTTTTTGTTTAGTTCTAGATAGAGACTATTACAACAGAACAATGAGGAGAGGACAAGGGCTCTGGGCCCTTTAATGTTGGATGCCATTACAAAGTAGGGGGCAATTGTCCTAAGGGTGTGGAGCTGGAAGTGGGATTTTTGTGCTTGTAAGCATGGTTGTGGTTGTAGTGAGAATTCGAAATTGTAAATCCTACCTAGATTTTTGGCCTCGTCTGACGTGGTGGGTGTCTTAACCATAGGGGAGTTGGGGGGCATTTGGAAGGAAGGAAGTGTTACCGTGGTTGGGACCCCAAAGTAGATAATCTGTGCTTTAGAGGTGTTAACGCAGAGATTATTGTCTATTGTCTATTGTCCAATCCTTGAGTCGCTGGAGAAGTTACATTAATGGTGATTGTTGTGAACAGGCTCCAGGTTACCCGAGAACCATCTGCGTACAACTGGAAAGATTTTAATGTCTGCTAAGGGTTGAATGTCAACATTAAATAGCCATGGGGATGAGCTGGGACCCTGGGGGACACCACACTGTAATCGGGAAATTGGTGCGTTGAAGTCTCCCATTTAACCCTCATGGTGCCATCATCGAGTCCGTTCGTGATCCACTCCAAGGCAGTGCCATCTAGTCCCATTGGCACTTTTCATATTTCTATTCCTGGTTTGGCTGAATAGTATGAAATGTGGATTACAAAGTTGTCATTTCTGATGGCTTGTATATTAGCCCGTAGTTGTGAAAATTAAAGAAGAGGAGAGAGGTTGGCACCTGGGAGGTGACAGGCCACAATTACTGGCATGCAGGTGTTATTTTTATGTGGTATTTGCACACTCATTTTGTGGGTTGTGTCCGTCTGGGATATCTTTAGTCCCTCTGGGGAGACGAGGGATTCATCTCTTTTATTAATTCTATTTGAGACAATTATTTTACAGTCAGATTGTATTATTGGGTGAGTGACATTTTGGTCATTCATTGTCTGTCTCTGTCTCGCCTACTACTTTAAGGTTGCTTAGGGCTAACGTGCTTTCTGGACCACGAATCAGCTCTAGTTCTTTACTATTCTTGAATGTTCTGATACGTGTAGGTGGTCTGTCATCACACACAACTAAGGTTCACTTTTTAGCCTGGAGCGTCATGTGTTCCTCATCACATGTGTTGACGGTCTGTCTGTTTTGCATGGTAGGATAGTTATGTCCCGGCGTAGTCCTGCATTTATGGCGGTTTCAGAAAGCTCATTGAAAAAGGCAGGGGCGTTGCTAGGGGGGGGCTAAGGGGGCTATAGCCCCTGATCTTTTGGTTGTAGCCCCGGATAGAATCTCAGGAGCTACAGCCAAAAGACTAGCTAGCCCCCAGTCCCAACAGTTCCGACATCAGCTTAGCCCCGGGTCTTTTCCAGATCTAGCAACTCCCCTGGAAAAAGGTTTTTAGGGTCAGCTGCCAGAGATGTAGGCAATTAGTAAAAACGACCATATTTTCTTATTGTGGCCCCAACAGCAGCCAGCGTAAACGGTGTCTGGGCTATAACCGAGGCATTTCTTTTTACAATGTGCATGTCCATTTTTAAGAGGTCATTTCAGGAGGGATGTTAATGCAATGACACTGTTTAAGGCTATGCTGGTGATTAGTGTCAATTTCAGTGAGTTGCTCTTCCCTAGAGTGTTAGGGTTGAGTTTCCAAAAGAAGATTAGATGTAGATTATATGCAGATTAGATGCATTTATTTAAATGCACGTCGGATGCAAATTAAGTATGACAGCAATATTACAAGGCCCCAGGTGCTAGATTAGGTTTGATTACACACAGTTCAGATGTAATATAAACGCCCAGGCAAAAAACACAGCGACAGGAGGGGGGGTAGGGGGGGGGCATAATATTTTTTTTTTGTAATGCACATCAGATGCAATATCAATTAACAGGCAATAAATACTGGGTGCTTCAGCCTGATACATTTCTTGAAATATCCTTAAAACGCGCAAGAAAATGCCAAGGGTGTTGCTAGGGGTAGGCCTGAGGGGGCGGGGGGGCTAAAGCCCTGGGTGTTTTGGTTCTAGCCCCAGATAGAAGCTCAGGAGCTAGAAAAAAAATGCTAGCTAGCCCCGAGTCCCGACAGTCCCAACATAAGTGTAGCCCTGGAATTTTTCCAGACCTAGCAACACCCCTGTGCGCCATTAATGGACAAGAAACTTTAAATGCACCGGTAATTAAAGGGCCGTAGACCTATGCCAGGGACATGCAATCAAAAGAAAACAGACCAGTCTGTTACGGGTGGAAAGAACCGGATTACAGTCAGGGTAGCTCAGTAGGTCAGGCTGGGGTAGCAAGCGGAGGCCTGAGGCCTCCACACACCCTAAAAGGACCAGGGAGGTCCCGCCCTGCCCTCTGCAGCCTCTTGCTGTGGATGCCTCTGGGCGGGGAATTAAAGGATTTCATGTTCTGCGTGGTCGCTGCTGAAGAAATCGTTCTTTTTCTACTAAACATGTGAGCACAGAGAAGCTCGAGCCCTGCTTCTACGTGTGACCTGTGACCTACATCCTTGCAGGGGTCTGTAACGTGGATTAAAGGCCCGAGCGCCTCGCTTGGCCGCTCTCTTGTTTGGAAACTGTATACGCTGCCACATGGCCTTCCCTCTTCTCCCACACATATGCAGTTGGCAGTGACCCCAGTGTTGTGGCGGGCAGCCCGCGGTTCTTTTGTGCGTCTCTGGGGCTCGGCACTCTGCGGGCCTTTAAATCTGTCAGCGGCCCTGCCAGCCTCAGAGTGCAGTGCACCTACTCTTTCCACGAGTTCCCAGGCTAACTTCTCTCGAATGGGCTAGAACTGGGGGAGGATTAAAGGACTACTGCCCCATGTGGCCTGCATGGTGTCACAGTGATATAGGAAGCCGAGGCGGGCTACCTTTGTTCTGGGTGCAAGACCCACATATTTCAGAGAATGTGCTCCCCGTTCAGCGGACAGTTCGGAGAGAATGAATGGGACTGCTATTTATGTGTAATCCAGTGTGTCTGTGGGAACAAGGTTGCCCCAAAACACACGCTCCCATGCAGCGGTTTGACATACTTGCCTACATTTCAAAATCAAAAACCCTGAGCTGTATGCTCCGCCCATAGTCACACAAGACTCGGCTCACATGCCCCGCCCACATGTCAACAAGGTCAACTCAGTTGCGAATACTGTCAAGGGAAATACAGCAAATAAAGGCAACTGACCTGGTCAGATGGCACTGGGAGCTAAGCACTCGCCCCAGATATCTGCATGCAGCCTGCTGTGGCAGGTTCGAATCCCGGCAGGGTCAACTCACCCTTTCATCTTTCTGAGGTCAATAAAATGAGTACCACTATCTGGGATTATAATGTGTTCTGTTATTTGAGCGCTCTGAAACCTATGAGTGTGTAGCGTTATAGAAGAAATACATTATTCATAATCATAAAAATATTATTATTATTAACTCTATCACTAAGTACCATGTTTGGGACGGTGGGGGGGAGTTAAGGGAGGGAGGCAGTCCATGTCTGTTTGACGGTATGGTCAAAGTAGGGGAGCCTACAGTTGAACGCTGCAAAGACAGCTGAGCAGGTTTGACGACTGCTGCTGAGAATTAATGTGTTTAGACCTGCCTATAAATCCTATGTTTATTTATTATTATTTTTTTTGTTACAATATCTGCTAAATGAGGTTTAAGAGGTTTTGATTCGACCTGGATATAGACTCCGCTCTCCACCATCCCACAGAAGTGAAGGCGGCGTGGGTTTCTACAGTAAATGCTGTCCATTTCCAGCACTGGAAACACTCAACATCGCAGTCTTTAAGTATTCAACGAGATCATCTCCATCACTCCAAACCGTCTCAAAGAAAACATAAATATGGCATTTCCTGTGCAAAGGGTTTTCAGTAAAACGTGCTTATTCTTTGGCATACCCGAGATCACGTGTTTCACTGGGAGGAGGTACAACCACAACCTTGAGAACACTGCTCCGCCAATATGCACATACCCTGGGTGACCCTACATACAGAGGAGTCGATTGCTGGCCACCAAAAAGGGAAATTGAGCCATGTGATGGAGACTGCTTGACGACCGAATGCTGTGCCTTTTCGCGTTTTGCCCCAACGCTCACTTTTCAGCTGTACAAGCTGTGCGCGACCTCACTATGCACGAAGCCCGATGCTCCTGTCATCGGAAGCAGCAGGAGGGCAGCCCTGCGCTTCACAACAGTAACAAAGGGTGTGTGGAGATTTGGGGACGAACAGACTCGGGCACGCCGGGCCCAGACCACTCTTCAGCCCACAGGTCACAGGCGGCTGCTGCAGCACCAGAGGTGTTGCTAGGGGTGAGGCTGAAGGGTCTATAGCCCCCGGTCTTTTGGTTGTAGCCCCAGATAGAAGCTCACGGTCAACAACCAAAATGCTAGCTAGCCCGAGTCCTGACAGCACCAACATTAGCGTAGCCGCGGATGTTTTCCAGACCTAGCAACACCCCTGTGCAGTGCCTTTCCACCTGGCCGTTCTGCTACTGCTGATGAAGAGCAGTGCCTCGCGCCACTACTGGCCCCGCCCATGCATCCACCCGATTGGCTACCAGCAGCAGTATTTCTTAGCCAATGGGTGGAGGCATAGGAAGAGTCGCAGCAACTCTGAGGATCCGCCGGAAGATACATAGTCTCCACTCTCTTCCCCGGAGACGAGAGTAAAAACCCTGAGTCTCCGGGCTAAATCCGGAGGTTAGACAGGTAGGGTGGTTGAAGTGTAATGTAATGAAGGTCTCCTCCAAGCTGGCATGGTGGGAGAAGGCGCAGCAGGCGCACTATTGAAATTAAATGCGCCCTGCTCTCAGGAGCGGGGCGCTTTTAATAACAAAAGGGCGCTGATGCTTTTGCATCAATGTAGATTCTAAAAATGTAGAACCCCCGCACATGATCAGGGGCGTGCGGGGGTGAGGGAGGAGTTGCACATTTTTGTTTTGCTGCCGCTGCTAAGGCCCGCCCTCCTGAAACAGGTACTGCTAGTCACAAAGTAAGGGAGCGATGACACCCTTTATTTCCCGCCCGAGACTCTTCTCACGTCGTGAGAATTAGTCATGCGCATTTCCTTTAATTAGTGAACGTCGCCCTTCACGCCATTCCTACCATTAAAGGCCTAGAGGATTCAAGTTAAGGACACCTGCCTGTGTTTTTAGGAACACCTGTTGACCATCTTTTGAAGCTGCTAAATAGTGGGGCTGAATCAAAATGTGGCTTTGGGTAGATCTTCAGCTGTATTCCATTAACAATAGGATATTCGCTGGACGTTGGATGATGAATAATGGTTTATAGTCATTGCTTCAAATGCATTTTCTTTTTCTTTTTTTAAATTGGGAATCACCTTCCCAAACCCTATTTTTTTACCTTTAAAACCCATTTTAATTAAACTAAACCCTTTACCATTCAATGCTTTTTTCTCTCGATGCTTTTATTTCTCTGGTATGGCATTCAATGCTATTGCATTCGATGCTTTTTGTTTCAATGCTTTTGTTTCTCTGGTATGGCATTCAATGCTATTGCATTCGATGCTTTTTGTTTCGATGCTTTTGTTTCTCTGGTATGGCATTCAATGCTATTGCATTCAATGCTTTTTGTTTCGATGCTTTTGTTTCTCTGGTATGGCATTCAATGCTATTGCATTCGATGCTTTTTGTTGCGATGCTTTTGTTTCTCTGGTATGGCATTCAATGCTATTGCATTCAATGCTTTTGTTTCAATGCTTTTGTTTCTCTGGTATGGCATTCAATGCTATTGCATTCGATGCAATGACCAGATACCTGAATAATAAATCACTTTACCTCCGGGAAAAGCTGAACACAACCACACCAAGCAAAAAAACAAAGACTGTTTTCAAATGGCTATAGAAAGTAAGCATAGTGGCTGTCAGGGTCGCCATGACTGTCTGCAGGGCCGGGAGAGTTTGGGTGAAAAGCGAGTTGGAATCCTATGGGGAACCCCCCAGGAATGGCCTTTTAATCCTGTGTTTTAATTTATTAGAGCTGTGCGTAAGCTGCATCCCACGGGTCCAAATCCCTGGCTGGTAATGAGGGGGTTAACATGTCTACTGCAGAGATCCCTATCAAGGTTGCGTGAGATGCTGCAAGAGTACAAGGATGCTTGGGAGTTTCTAAACTCCTTTCTCATTTCCCTCTGCACCCTCTGATGAAGAAGGCAATGAGACTTCGAAAACTAATGCATTGGTCCATCGCTGCATGATATTTTCAGTTACTCCAATAAAAGGTTGCAAAACTTGCATTTTGTGTGATTGAAAACAAAAAAATCAATTAACACAGAGACAAAACTTTCTATACGCAATAAAACTCTTTAGCATCGCAAGGGCCTGTAGCACTTCAGTGGCCAGCGGGAGGCGCTGTCCGCTGCCTTTGCCTGACCTTCTACAACCAGAACTCAAAATATGGGCAGATCCAAAAGAAACATTTGAAAGGACAAGGGGAGACATCCCCCACCCCAAACAAACTGTGACTCTTCTGGAAGCACCAATCACCTCAGCCTCCATCGACCAACACGCGCCTCTAAAACAACACACATGCGAGCCGAAATGGTCATTGCACTGGTAGACACAAGAGCTCAACCTCAGCAAAAGAGAAATCGGGAAAGAAGAGAGAACCTGGCGCCCCTCCAGGACTCCTGCTCCTCAAGGAACTCTGAGCAACCTGCTGACAACTAATCAACACAGCCAAGGCCTCCTACTATCAGAACACCATAGCCGAAGCCGACAACAAAAGCAGAGCCCTCTTAAGCACTGCGTCAACCCGCTACCCAACCCTGCCATACCAAACTCATCGAAAAATCCACCGCCATCAACACCTCCTTCATCAACAAAATCAGCAAGATTCGCCAGCACATAGACATCAGCTCTAGATCCACAGACCCACCTCACTCCCCTCCTCGTGAAATCTCCACACCCTGGACAACATTCAAGACACTCTCGACAGAGGACATGGTAGAAACTCTGGCAGCCCTTAAAGCCACATCGTATACAGATGACATGCTTCCCGCATCCATCCTCAAGACCCTCCCAGCACCTTCCCATAGACCCTAAAAAGAGGACAACTCCTCCCTCTACTAAAGAAACTCACACTGGATTTCTACAACCTAGGTAACTATCGCTCCATCACCCATCTTCCCTTCCTAGGTAAGATCATAGAGAAAGCGGCAGCCCCACAACTGCGGCAACACATCGACATCAACAATCTCCTCCAAACCTACAAATCCGGATTCATACCCAGATGCAGCACAGAGCCAGTAACCATACAGCTGGCCGGCGCCGCCCTCAACATCCTTGACGATGGCCAACCCTGCCTCCTGGTACTACTCGACCTCTTGGTCGCTTTCCAAACAGTAGACCACCAGGTGCTTACTGACACCCTACATTGGCGCATGGGGGATCAACAGCCTTGACCTATGCTGGTTCAAGTCCTACCTTGCCAACCGCAGGAAGTTTGTTTAGATGGACTCCGCTAGATCGCCAATGCTAATCGTCACCTGTGGAGTCCTGCAGGGTTCCATCCTCTATACAGTGATCTTCAATCTATACATGGAGCTGCTCGGAGCCCTCCTAGCCACACACAACATCCAGATCCACCAATATGCCGACTACACAGAGCTATACCTCAAGATCGACTCCATCAAGGACATCCACGGGCTCAAACCCTGCCTCTCGCTGATCCAGTCTTGGATGTCCAGTGCATACCTGAATTTCAACCCCTCTAAGACCGAATTCCTAATCCTCACTAACAACACCGAACACCCAGACATAAAGACCTGGCTATCAATCTTGAACTCTGAGGGCTTCACACCCAAGCTCACCTGCTGCGCCTAGTACCTCGGGTTTCACACAAGGCATAAATTAGTTTTCAAAAATTGTTTAGCAGAATTTGCTAATTAAAAAATCTGTTGGGGCGGGAGAAATATTATTTCCAGCCACTTTCTAAGCACCCAGGCCTGCAGTAATAACATAGCCTGCTTGTAGAGGGCATTTCAAATATTCCTTCCTTCTCGCGAATCACGAGAAGGAAAGAATATTTGAAAGGCGGTCTGCCAGCATACCATTTTACTGTGGCGCTGGGTACTAGCAAGTGGCTGGAATTAATATTTCTCGTGGCCACTTGCTAACACCCAGCCCCGCAAACAAGGAGCTCCCCCTCTTCCACCCTCCCCTAAGCACCCCAGCATGACTCCTTACCTTGGATGGAAGCCGGGTCTGTGAGTGGAGCTGGGGTGCAAGTCTTCTCCGCGTGACTTCGACGCCACTACCGGGCTGGGCTCATACATTGATACAATGTATTTAGCCCAGCCCTGGAGCTGCTGCCTGCTGCCTGCACACTGTCAGTGCACCGAGCACAGAGTTTAAATAAACAGGCACAGTAATCTGTGCCTTTTAAACTTTGTGCTCGTGCCATAAATCATATCGCATTTTCTGTGACATGATATTACATTTAAACGCAAACCAGCGGTATTGTATCGCAAATTGCGATGCGATACTGCTTATTTTATGCCTTGTTCACATAAACAAACACCTCTCCTTCAAGACACGCATAGCTCAGAAAACTTAGACAGCTTGGGATCAGCTCTCCCTCTGCAGAAAGTCAAGCCCTTCCTCCCTCCAGACAGCTTCAGATCCCCCCTTCAAGCACTGGTCCTATCCCACCTGTATGGGGGCAATGCCCTCCTCAAAGGCTTCCTGTCGTGCTCCACTTAAGTGTCCTACACGTGGCAGCACACCTAATCAGGGGTCTATGCAGATAAAAGCACATCACCCAGCCCTCATCGACCTTCACTGGTTCCCAATACATTTACAAATCACCTTCAAGTCTTACTGCATCATCCATAGGGCAGTCGCCCTCATGTCACCAAGCTACCTCGCAGAGAAACTCAACATCTCCGGCGGGCAGTGCACCACCCGATGCCAGGACATGCGCAGACTTGAAATCCCCTGCTGCAACAAGAAAAAGGACCAGAAAACTACCTCCGAAGACTATGGAACCTCATCCCAATCGGCATTAGACTCGCCCCCACGTTCCAACAATTGAGAAAAGAACTCAAGAAACACCTCTTCAAGGAGTCTCTCCTCCTCAAGATATAGGCCATCGCGTCGCCCCTAGCGCCACCTGACTCGCTATACGCCGCCCGTCCCTCTCCTCCCCACCACCTGGTACAGCTGTATCGCACATCTGTGCCCCTCTGTATCCTACCCCCTCCCCGTTGTAGATCTGTTCTTTTGTGACCTCTGAAAAGTGCTCAGTTATGCATCTGTGCTGTTGTACACCTCTGTAAAGCGTTCCGTTGTGTATCTGTATTGGTGTATGCCTCTCTAAAGCACTCCGTTGCTTCTCGACGCTAGGTCCACACTGAATAAATACCTAATAATAATAATAATAATAATAGTGCCAATCATTTTCCACCCCAAGAGTAGCTCATACCAGCCCCATTCTATCTACACGGATAGTTGCAGAAGAAGGCAAACTACACTGCCATCAAAGGGTCTGTTTCTAACTATGTTTTACTTTACATGCTTCCTGTGCGTTAAACAAACACAATCTGTAGAGGACAATATGAAGAATAAGAAAGCAAGTGGATAGGGCCGATAGGATAGCTGAGGGGCAACACGTTAGAGCAACACAGGTTTGTTTCCCAGTACCGCGCTTAGAGGCTGGTCTCCTGTATTAAGCGCGTTATAAAAGAGTCATCCTTTTTTTTATTAAAACAGATTTACTTTTAATTTCTGAAGTGGTTTGACCTTGTTGGCAACTTCATTAAAAAGCAATTATTTGGTTACAGCTTCAATTGAATACTTGGCCTTCTATTTTATATGCAGCCGAATACTAAAAATGCTCTTAAGTGCACTCCTATTTAATTGAGTTTAGCTGGTTACAGCATCAAATATCTTCATAAACTTGAGTTTTGAAGGTTCTTTTTCCAGTAAGCTGAACTTGTTTTCCAGATAACCAGGCCTAACAGGTGGGAATAGGGGACTGCACGGGGAGGGGGGGGGGGGTTAGTAGAGCAGGACAAAAGAAGTCAGGAAGGTACCATGTGGTGGTGGGGCCTCCAAGGAACAGTACACGAAACGATTGTCAGACAGCGGCTCTAAGGGAATTGAATATGTGTTTTCAGGGCTTCAAGTGGGCTGGGGCTCACTGGGACACAGCCTCAGCAGTGTCTAAAAACTTCACTCAAGCTTGTGGCGTGCAATGGCTCCCTGACCCGGTATTCTGACGTGCAAAAAATTAATGAAATGAAGTAGTGTGACAATACTGCTCTTAATCAGTAGATGTCAGTATCGCCCCATATATATCAATCCCATCATCAGTTTTATATATTTGAAGTTAGCTTGTGTATTTTATAATGTTGTGAAGGTTAAATATATACTTTACTTGATGTTTGCAGCAGATTATTATATCGAAACCTTTAAAAGTGTTTGAATAACAAATGAATGTATGAGGAACATGGATTTCCTCCAAAAGAACTGAGGAATTGGAGCCTGCGCTGGCTTCGTTTGATGTTGGTTTCCTTTCAATATTTTAATATTTTTATTTGTATTGATTTTCTGGCTGCCTATTCATTATCTTTTTTAACACACTGCTTCAAATAGATTTTGCTACCTTTTATGATTGGTACAAAACCTTGCCTGTGCCTTTGAGGCCAGTGCTTTATCTATATAATCCACACCTACTTTAACGTTCTTTAGCTACTTGCTACTCATATACTGCCCCAGACACTAATTCTGCCACTCCCCATACATGTTTTTTAGCACCCCCCTTGATTTCTTAGCCCACCTAAAGTTCTGCTTGTGTAAAAAAAAAAAAAATCTCTTATTGCTTCCTACTTGGGAGTAATGGAAACAGTATCTGGTGAGGAAGGATAGCTCAGGAGCAACACATTTGTCTTGGAAGCAAGACAACGCAGGGCAACACAGGTTCGCAGCCCGATTCCGCGCTTAGCAACCACTCGCTGGTATTAAGCGCGTTATAAAAGAACAATTATAATTATGTGACACAGGGGCAAGGGTGGTCTATACTGCCATCTTAAAGTGGGCTTCATGGTCGTGCTTTCAGCCTGCCCCCTAGTGGCCACGATGATAGTTACAGCAGAAGGAGAGACAGGAAATGGTAATGTAGGCGGGGCTTGGTGAAAGAGGGAGAGAGAGCTCTGTAAAGGGAGGGTAGCAAGGCCAAGATTGTAAGGCAAGCATCAAAGCTACACAGAAATGCATGAATATACATGATTATCCCACCCATATCCCGAACATCGTTTCCTAATAACCAACTCTTGCCTTCTTCCCAACTATTAAGTACAAAAGCTGCATGAATAGACCATGAATGTAGCACTCCACATATATTAAAATAGCATATGTCTTGTATAACTCTCCATGCCAGATTCCTCCCACTTCTAAGCACTGTAATAATAACTATTATTATTACTACTATCATTATTGCATCATTTCATGACGCAGCTCCCAAATCAATAAAGAAAACACTAAAAGTGGCACTCCGTCCATCAAAAGGTCTTAATTCTGAAAAGTAGACACGTATCTGTTGATTTGATGACAATCAACAATAAACTTAACACACAGACTGATCCCGATATGGGAGCAAAGTGTAGAAGACTTCTAAACAGGACTTCCTTACCCTCAGCAGCATGGCACAAAATACAACCAAACACAATTTCATTTTCTGTGTCAGCCCTCCCCGCCCCCTCAGCAAAAGGATTAAAACATCTGTTCACTACCTCTAGAGTCTGCGGTGGTCCCTTAGCATGTAGCCCCAGTACTACTACTCTTCCAGATGTGTGACCACTTGAACTCTCACTCAGCACTGGCATGGGTGCCACCCTCACAAACCCACATCCTTCTTTCTCCTGACTTCCCAAAATCAAAACCTGCTTTGGACCAAGTCATTGGCTGAGCACCAGCCACATGCAGTACCATCTTTCACGAAATACAATTGTTGGGCGAGCAACTGCCAGAGGCGATTTCCATCCTCCACCAAAGCCAAGCAGTGGGCGGAATACCTGCCAAAATCCAGTGTTTTCCCTGACCAAGAACAAGCAGTGGGCTGAGCACCTGACAGAGACCAGTCCCCTTCTCCAGGAAAACCAAGCAGTGGGCTGATAACCTGTGAGAGGCCAATGCCATCCTCCATACACTCAAACAGTGGGCAGAGTACCTGCCAGAGGCTAATTGTGATGCTGGAAATGCATTGGAGGGACTGGGGCCACCTGTCCTTGTTCTGTAGTCCCATTTTCGTGTATGTTCTGTTTTATTTTCTGCACAGGAGTCCATGTGGAACTCCTGGCAGTGCAGCTCTTCCTCTTTTTGGTTTGGTGTTCAGACCCCTGGGTTACCCGTATGGCACCCATGCGTGGGGGTACAACCCTGTATCCCTAGTGTATGTTTTTGGGCAACTGTGTGTGGCCCACAGAGCAGGGTATGGGCTGGTGGCAGCTCCATGCTGTATTTGACAGGTGCTCTGAATGTCCTCCATTTTGAGATACCCAGGCCCTGCCATTGGAATCAGTTGATTCCTGGTAGGAAACAAGATGGCCCCTGTGGCCTCTTGCTTTCTATTGCCTGTTACCTTGTTTTTCCCAAAGTCCTGTGAAGCCCTGACTCTGTTCCTTCCACCTGACTGGCTGTTGGGTGGAAGTGCCATATATGGTATTGTGGGGAAGTCCAGGCCAGACAAGCTGGAGTCTTCCCAGTGACTGTATGTTGTGGGTACGCCCTTGGGGTGGGATTTAGGTGAATGGAGTGTATGACCAATATGCAATCCTTGTTATGGGTTTCCAGTTTCTGGTATGTGACACAAAGACTGAGACAGCCCCGCCCGAATCTGTTATGAATGCAGTGTGGAGTGCTGAATGGCTGGGAACTTGTCCCAATACACATTCCTTGTTGTGAGTGTCTGAGAGGGAGGAGGATGGCCTGAATGCACTGTGAGCCTGATTGGCTGCCTGACTGCCAAATTCCCTTCTGAGTGATTGGTTGCCCGAGTGTGACCCAGCAGAGTGAATGAGAGACAGGACAGTATATCTGGGGGCCTCTCACTGCTAGAAATCATTCAGAAGCTGAAGTCGAAACTGATGCTTAATCTCAAAGTCGAGCCCGAAGAAGAAGGTTGACTGCTGTTACCTTCACCGCAGTCTGAAAGCCGCTGTGACGTCGAGACTGATCCGAGAGAGGACCTGGCTAACCTGGCTAGGAGACCTCTTCCCGAGCTACGAGGGACCATCGTGCACAGCTAACCTTCGCCGGAGCACCCTGGAAGCTAGCCTTCGAAAGACTGTCAACCGGAGACGGTGACCGGGGGGGGGAGGGGGAACGAAGAGAAGCACCGGGCAGTTGTCCTCCGTCTTCGACCAGGGTTCACGGGTTTGCTATCATCTCTGGAGGCCCGTCGAAGTTGTGTTTCCCAGAAGCGAGAACTGATTGACTCTGAGCCACTGACGACCGGAGCCGCAACGCTCCATTGATTAAGACACTTTGAATTCACGGACGTTCTCTCCAGCATTGCGACCACTTTGTCCCGTCAGAGAAAGTCCAGGCCGCTGATGCGCCGAGGAGCATCCGCCGGAGGGTTTCCCGCCACCCAGAGACCGCAGAGACGCTGACGACTCAACATCCTTGCTGGGCCAAAGTTCTTCAGTAACGCTTTGCGGCAATGAACTGGCATCGTCGAGGTGCACTGCATGCCTCATCTTCGCAGGACATCCCCGACTGATTGTTGACGAGCACCACCAGGACCGAAGCTGCTGTCTCAACACCTTTGTTCATCATTTCTTCGAGGGATCTCGATGATCTGTGGTTCCGGCCTTAAAGGCGCCACTCAAGAAGGATCCGTCGACGACCCGACATCAAACTCTGCTGTTCTAGGTACATTGGGGTGGTAGAACTATTTTAGAAGAAAATAAGACACACAGAAACAATATATGAACTATACTTGCATTATATTTATATTTACAGGTTGCCGAGGTGGGGGGATCCTCACACAGAACTGTGTCTAGGTAACAGGGCCAGTATTCTGCCTATTGTTTTAACCAACCTGCTTTCCTCCTATGTCTATTGTTGGTTTACTCTATTAACTGATTTGTATGACATTTGAACTGAGTACAGTTGGTGCATTTTAATGGAATCAAAGAAAAAGTGTGGTACCACATAGAAACTGTATATATTTACCATTTTAGATTAACTTGACCACAAAGTGTCTTATTGTGATTGTGTACATAACTTGAGCCTATTTATATAAAGAACTGTGTTTCCACTAACATAGGGTGTGGACATTCCTTTGTGGGTGCTTGGGGACTACACTGTACTTAAGAACCAGCCTGCATCACCTCCTGAGAGCTTAAGCCTTAATTGCTTGGCACATATACCAAATAAAGAATCTTGGCTGGGGTACTTTGTGCTCCCACTCTGCCATATAGAGAGCAGAAGTACAGACATCACCCTCCAGTCTTTACATGAATACCCTATTCGACCTCTGAGCACCTTCTAGAGTCAAATACCTTCTTTCACAAAATCCAAGCAGTAGGCTGAGCACTTGCCAAAATCCAGTCCCTTCCCCATAAAAAGCAGTTCACTGAGCACCTACTGGAGACCAATGCCTTCCGTTATGAGAATCAAGCAGTGGGCTGAGCACCTGCCAAAACCCAGTGCCTTCCCCATAAAAAACAAATCTTTTGGCTGAGCACCTACCAGAGACCAATGCCTTCCTTCCATTATGAAAACTAGGCAATGGGCTGCGTACTTGCCAGAAGCCAGTGCCTTTCTCCACCAAAGCCAATCAGGGGACAGCCAGAGACGCACATGCCACAGGAACTAATCCCTAGAGTGTCCGCTCAACCTTTTATCTTCTCTAGATAGATATTATTATCATTAGTTCTATAATCTTTTAAGATGGAGCTGATGGAAACTTTAGAAAGTGATTGCCAGCATCAAGGGAAAGCCCCCAGACTGGAAAGGTATCAGACAAAGCCGTAGTCTTGCCAGTGTATTCAGTCTGACAATCCCTTCATATTCCCACTTTAACCACTCAAATGAACCCCCCACTTTGACAAAAGAGGGTATCCCTGTTTAGCACAATTCTGTTGGTTATTCTTCCCTTCATGTTTGCAAACCTGTTCCCGCACTTTCTAAACTTTAGAAAATGTGTTAGGAAGGCACGGGTGGAGGCGGCAAAAGGAAATAGCGTGTATATTTTGGATTATTTACTGGTGAGTGCCCTTTACACACCTGATCCACCCAACCAATGATTGAGTAGCTGCAGTAGAGCACGCCATAACTGCTCTTCTGTAGAGGCCAATACAGTCCAATCAGATTGCGTTTGTCTGTTAGAGATCTGCTCAGCATTTGTTGGACTCTGCTTGTCCGCCATTTTGACTTGTTTTCTTGTCTCCCACCCTATGCAGGATGAACTGGATCTCACCGACAAGAACAGGGATGCCATGTTTGCCCTCCCTCTGGAAAAGAAGTGGCAGATTTACTGCAGCAAGAAAAAGGTAGCGTGCCGCCTGTTAGTAGTGCATGTCTGGGAGGGCACCACTGGTACACTATTACATTTCTCAAAATGGAGACGGGTCTATTGCAGCACTGGTCCTCTCACCGTTTACCTCACTCGTCTTCTGCAAACTTCTAAAGAGTTCACAAAGGAGGCAGAGTTAGGGCTTCCAGGCTCTCATGCCAACTTTAAAAAGATTCACAAACACAATCACTCCAAGGGGGTTCACAATGAGTGTTGTAGTACAAATAAAGGACGATTCTGTTGTGTCGCATTGGTGAAACCGCCCTATCCCGTTAGCGTGCCATTAGATGGGATAAATCAATAGTTATTTTGCCATAGCATATTTCAGTGTTTTCTCCAAGTGGCTTCAGGGTACCCTTTCCTTACTTGTTTTGACTCTGGGAAGCAGAAAGTAACTTTACTAATGTTTATTGAACTGCTCTTGATGGCCACCCCGTTGCTGTCCGCGTGCCACCCACAATCCTCTTGGAGATCCAGAAGAATGCAATCAGAACTCAGCAGCGCCCTCTGTTCCTATGCAGGGGCGTGGATTGGTATCGGGGTCAATATTTTGTTACTGCTCGCTAAACCCTGATTTTTCCCCTGTTGAGTACTGTTAAGTTGAGGGCATGTGGCCGAGTACTGCTCCAAGGAATGTCATTCGACCGCCCCCGTAAACGGGACTGTAGGTTGGCCTCCATGGCGGCAGCCTGGAGCAGATCGCTTCCAGCATCCAAGCTCCATTTCTTCCCGGGACCAAAAACATTTTTCAGAGGAACTTCCATGGGAGATTAATTGGGGAAAATGAGAATGAGATGGCCTCTGCAACTTCCTTTTTTATCACCAAAGTATTGGGCAAACTGATCACCAACGCGAGCAATTGGTGAACAAGCTTAATATCTTCTGGGCACCCGACTTTGTGGTGGGCGGGTTGTTAAGTGTTGCCAGATCCTAATCCCCCTCCAGGCAGGAATTGGCACCAAGGAATGGTCATAAAGTATTTCTGTTCTAAATATGTCAAGCAACAATATGAAATCTACTAGTATAGACATTGAACGCGCCAATTTCTGTCTCACCCTGGTGACCCATATTTCAATGGTGTTGCGTTGAGACTATCTGAAGAGAGTTTATAATAGGAGTCACTTTAGAATATGTGTGCAGTGTTCCAAACTACAATAGTGAACATACATGTTGATTACATTTAAGGATATAAGCCAAACATTACACAGGTTCTGATGTTGATTAGGGTACGACGTTCGTTCATTGCATGTTTTTTGTCCGCAGCACTTTTTGCCGAACATTTTTTTTCCAAAAACAATCTTCGAAAAATATGGGGGAAAGGGGCATATAATGGGTAGAGTGGCGTGGTGTACAGGGAATAGATAATAGGTGGGGGCTGGGAGGACCCCCTCAAAATAAAAAAATCGAAGTTGATTAGCATCCTTCTTTACGGATGAAGCATGAGGATTCTTTTTTATTATTATTTATTTTTATTTGGTCATGCATATTTTTATAAGCAATGGGGAGAAACTGAGACAAAGAGTGGAAGGAGATGAGAAGAAGAGTAGTCTGAACAAATGAAGACTGCTCGGAGTAGGTCTGAGCTGTAATTGCCCAGATGCCTACAGGGTAGGTGGGAACAGGGTATTCCGACATTGGGGATTGCTTACATTATGATGGCCTTTCCCCTGAAAGGACCACTCTTGCCAACTTAACAACAGAGCAGTCTTGTGGGTCTGTCATGGTGATGAGGTAGGCGATGGTAGGAAAGGAAATCTTCCTGCACCCCTAGGATCTTTAACAAAGGTTGACTCCCTTCCGCTAATACAGAGGATGAGAGGATGTTGCAGCCAATAGGACTCTCTGCAAACCACAGGTTGGGCCTTATTGGGCTAGTGCACCATATGTTCTCTCATCATACATTGAACATGATTAATTGGAAAAGGTCTTTGGAGCGATGGAATTAGGACTGGGCACTATCCAAAATTACTTTGTTGTTACTAATGGGCAAGTCCAAATGTGTGTTTCAAATAAGCATCTCAATTGTGGCCGTAATAGGGCAAACCTCTCAGTTGCCTCATCTGTGTTTTGAATGGTGGTGTTAATCCTCTCTATGGGCTAAAGTGCTGCATCCCTCTCACTACATCACACCACAAGAAGCAATTCAGTGATCTGGGGTGTTTATATCCCCACTTTTAAGGGGCCTTCTGGAAAAATAAGGCCTTTGTATCGTTGCTCTTAAGAGGTATCCCCTGGTCAAAGATATCAAAATAAAAGATGTTGAAGAAAAACAATCATAAACCCACTTTCAGAAGACGTGAAACATGAGTAATATTAAAAATACAGATTGAGGGGCAAGGAAAGAAAATGAGAAGGGAAACGGGAACCTAAGACAGAGCCGAATAGAGAGAAAGTTGAATAGAAAGAGAGACAAAGAGAGTGTGGGAGTGTATGTGTGGGAGCGTGTGAGTCTGTGTCTGTGTGTGTCTGAAGAGTATTGAATAATGCAGACAGAGAATGAAAGACACAGAGCTAAGGAGAGCAGTTTGTATGAGGTGGTTTAGAATGAAATAAAGGGAATGTGCATTAGGTGCTGCAAAATGTAGAGAGGTAGACTAACACCTGTATTCTTGGTCTTCAAGAATGAAGGGAGAGGAAGAAAGTGCTTGGATATGAGGAATATGAGGCCGTGCGTTATTTGGGAAATATAAGAGTCACATTCTGTTTGACCATATTCTACCCATTCAGACATCTGTATTTTGTATCTTTACTCGGAGTGGATCTTGTCAAGCTCATTGCATGTTCTTGTTTCACCAGCGTTGCCAAGGACAGTGAAATGGATGAATTTCTTCACTGTTGAAGGGCTTTAGATCTTGAGTTTTTGGAGAATGTATAAGACTTCCTTTCCTATTAGAGCCATCTGTTCTGTTGTCATATTGATATGTGGAAAATGTGCAGAGCCTGCCTATGTTTTCTAGTGTTCAGTGCAACCTCTGTTTTCGGCACTTCAGGGTTTTCTTGTGGGCATCCCGGACAATAATGGCCTGGGCAGTCCCATTTATGTGTTTCATTGGTTACATTTAGAAGATCATGAATAGAAGGCCTTTGATAGCAGCCCCGTTTGAAGACGGCTCAAAGGATTAATGGCCTATAGAAAGGGGCACCAGACAGCGAGGCAGTTGCTCTGTACATGGAAGTGTAGCTTTAATCAGTTGTAGGCATTCACTTGTAGTGCCCTCTTCCCTCCCCCAGTAAAAGATGATAATCTCCACCGTTCTAAGATTGACAGTATTCTCAGCTTCTGCTTGGAATCATGGAAGATCTGGTGTCTGTCACTCATTGAGAATTCAAATGCCCCCACTTTCTGCTGCTGGCTTGGCTTAGATGGGAACACTTTGTCGAAGGAGTCCAAATGTAGTGTGGTGTGTAGGCGATCCTGGGAAGTGTGTTCCTTTGGCATGAACATTTCATCAGCAATCCAGGACGCCACACATAAGATGTTAGAACTCATGCATTCTGTTCTACACACATGAGAATTGTGCACACGTCACCAGTGTAGTCAAAATGTGTGCATTTGCGGTGCTACATTCTTGTGCAGGGCGGACATGAATTTGCAGTTTTGCATACATATCTTTGCATTATTTGAACTTGGAGAGTAGCCAAGGTACTAACCACCCTGTTCCTGCTCCCCTCCAACTCACCACGCAAGTACTGTGCAAGCCCACTTGGGCTAGCCAAATTATACACAAACACACACCCAACATAAGTAAGACTCACACACAACAAACACTCCCTGACACTGGACCTTACCCATATGGCTACAACAATCCAGTGTGCACAACAACAACCTTAAATACCCCGACAATCTACACAAGAAACACATAAACACACACCCAATATAACAAACATTCTCATAGAAAACAACCCAGGCAATGTGCACATAAAACACAAAGACACACCCCAACAACCCCAACAACAACAAAAAAACAATCACATCAAAAACAACTCAGTAGACCTTTGGCCTTACTCATACGGATACAACAGGCGCGTGCACGCAATCGGCCATCTGCATTCCAGAACACACAGATGGCAGTTTCTCCTGGTTCTGGATCTATCCTATCACACTATGCTTACTAACCAACCCTGTCCTCTTTCTTGCATAGCCACTTGAGAGCCTGGTGACTGCCCCTGTGTGGTAGCGGTGCTCAGTATAAATCAATAGAACATAACATAACATTAATGGTTGTACATTACATACAAACCCTAATAAGGATACACTCTACTCCTCACATATGGAATCGATAGCTTTTAGCCTGCCATGGTGCAATTCAGTCCCCTTAGAGTGCATTACGATTCTTACCAAAAAAGAGGATAGCACATATTGTAAACACACAATAGCTGATGACTGAACGAATAGAGCAAAATGCATAGAACCTATTTTTATTAAAAAAATATATATAATTTGTTCATTACGACACAACTCATCTACCATGTAATAATGTCTTGGTGCACGAGAATTAAGTTCTTAGCCTATGTTGTGGGTCAGCCCATGATTCCTTAAATAACATCTGGTCCAGGGAAGGTGCGCGATAATGTCTTCCAGAGCTACTCGCACACCCTTAGGGCAGATTAAGCCAAGTGTATTTTTATGCTTTTGATAAGATAGGTTATTTATAACGCGCTCAATACCCAGAGGTTTCTAAGCACGGATCTGGGATCGAACCTGTAGTGCTCCGTGTCGTCTTGCTTCCAAGGCAAGCGTGTTGCCCGTGAGCTATCCTCCCGATACAATATCGATCTTTGCAGCAGAACCTGGGTTTGTCACCTATATTGTGATGTCTATCTCCTAAGTCACTTATGACCCGAGGCATCGCACGCGCAAAACGGGGTCCCCGCTGAGATCTGCTCTGCCATCCTCACAAGCATAACCTACTTTCTCCCCTGCAGCGTGTGAAAGACCAAAGAAATACTGAGGCTTAGTACCACAAAATGAAATACGCCAATCACGGGTTCAAAGATACAAGTATCTTTATTTCTGTACAGATTCAAAGGCAAAATCAGATAGCTATCTGGGCTCCCAACACCTTGCAGTGTGTACCAGCAGACACTGTGAGGGGAGTGAGTGCTGGACATCCCAAAGCATGCTCTATTTATACACCATCCCGGTCATTGTCCAGCCCTCCGCCAAACTAATAAGTTACATACAAGGGTTCATGCCCAGTTCACATGACAAATATGACAATATTGTTTAACACATTTAACATGTTTTCCTGTCCATGAAGATTCAATGGCGATGTTGGTTCTCCAGCTTAGAGTAAGTCCATTTTCAATAATGAACACAAAGAGTTTCTGCCAAAGCACACGGTTTTAGTGAATTAGCATTCTGTTCCCTTGTTTGAATGAGGATGGGGCTGTGGGTGCAGACAACACTTAGATTGCAGTTCATTTTGGTTACAAGGTTTCTTTGCACAGAACAAACATTCTGCCTTAGGCATCCTCAGCATGTTGACGTAGTCCAAAGTTCGTTTAGCTCTGCTGAGGCAGGAAAATATACAGTACAGTTTGAGACAGAAAACAAGAACTAATCAAAATGGCAGACGTTTCTAAAATGGCGGCTTTAGTCAATTCTATTCAGGACATTTTAGATTCGGTTTTCTGTACAATGTGAATGTGCTTAGGCCAATGTTCATAATCAGACAGTATTATACGAATATGGTTTAACACGTGGTCTAAACCTTCCATCCCACACACGTTCTACCCTCTAAAAACCACTAGAATGCTTTATTCAAGAGTGAAAATGGAAACACCTCGCCAGCGTTGAGTTAAGTGGCCCAAACCCACAGTGAGAGCTTCTTGGAAGGTCCTACCCCCACTGTCATGGGGGACGGGAGTTAACAATACACCGCAGCTGGGAGTTCATATGCATTTTCCCCACACTACAGAGATGTCCTTGGACCTTTTAGCGTGGAGCTGTACATTGTGGTTCCAACTTGCCAAGCTACCAACATTATATTGCAGCTTCCATACTCTTACGTTTTCTCACAAGAGACATCCACATGCATAAGGAGATCTGATCTCCATGTGATTCCTAGCAGTTTCTGAGCCTCCTCCCCCCTCCATCAGTACCTCCTTAAACATGAAATCCAAGTGGAGGAGCTTCAAGAACTGAACACACCTCTCCCCCACCCACGTATTTTCGTTCATGGCTTTCATGAGGTGAGGGCAACCCTTATTCCTGGGTGCAGAGGGTCATCCCCTGATCTCCCTCCACATTGTTTATTAATTTACAAACTGCACTACCGCTTCCATCTTTCTGGGCATTCGTTCTCCTTTTCCTCTGTTCTTTGGAACATTTTTACTGTAGAATGTGCACACGACTAAATGATACGACTGTGATCTGGAGGATATGTTGCATCTTGCATCCTTTTGTCTAACCTCTGCTTTTCCTACTGAATGTGTTTGCGAAGTATGCAATGCTTGCTGGAGCCTGACAGCGGGTTCTCTGGAAGATATGTCCAGCTGTTTACTGATGTTCCCTAAATGTCTCCCTGACCACCTCAATCCTGCCTGATAATGTCCATGAGGTTTTCTCAGTACCCAGAGGTTCTCAAGCACCTACTCTTCTCTTGTACTCTAGCTTTGTCCCCCCAATCCCCTTTGGATCTTGGTCCCGGCATTTTTCAGCAACTCTATCCCCCCATGCCCATATTGTGAAAATGCAGCCCAAGCACAAGAGCGAAAATAGTGTGCCCCCCACAGGTCTTATAATCCTGGGGTCTCCAGCACTGCCTAATGGCCTTCTTCGGGTGCCCTGTCTAGGCATTTCTAATAATACTGATCACCAGCTTTCTCCCTGATCCTTACTTCTCACTCCCTTCTTTATCCTTTTCCAGTAGTTAGTCTGAAGGTGGTCTAGTCACATCACTTACCTGAGGTCACAGCCTGCTTGGTGGGGTGGTGAAATGCGAGTCCCCGCCTCCTCAGAGTTGAGTTGACTGCTTTTCGCGCTGCATAATACAGAAGGATGAAGGAGCACCTGTGGTGGTGGGAGAGAAGGCCACTGATGAGACTCTGGCTCCCGTGAATTGGCACGGCCTCCGGCACGCTGCCACTGTACTTGCTGGTGAGCATGTACCCAATTGCTCTCACTGCCATGTCATTGCCCTTGAACGAGTACTTTGAGGATGTGGCACATGTAGTTAAGCAGTGTTCCCCACAGAGATCTCAACAACGTTCTAGCAGATCCAAACCGAACATTTGTTGGGATGGCATCAAATGTTTAGGGCTTCCTGTCTGTACACTCCTTTGCCACAGAACTAGTAGCATGTGACGAACGTGTGCCCTATGTCCGTAAGGCTTCATCACAAGTCCCGTCAAATTCTATAATGTCTATAATGTATTCAGCCAAATGGCAAAAGCCTTTCATGAGTGCACCAGCACTCTGATGAGATGAACACAATGTTATTTAATGACACAAGGAGAAGCAAGTGAACTTTGATACTGTGTTTACCTGGCAAATCAAGGGCATCTCTTCCTTGTGCAGTTGTCGTTCCTTCATAGTGGCTAAATTACCCAGCAGTAGCTCCTTCATCTGTTACGGTTAGCCCCAAAACCTTTGAAAGGATGCAATTGACCACTTTACCGGCACTGCCACGTGTGAACCCATCGCTCACATGCTTAGTAATCTCCATTGGCCGACAAGGGATGAACAAGCTTTTCACCAGGGTCCACAAATCTCTGTTTAATATTTGTCCATTTTCCCTATATTCTGTCATCACTACTTGCACTTCTAGTGCCTACTCCCCACAGCAGGATTAGTCCCCATTCTCAACAAAAGGAACTTCTTTCTTGGTTAGAGGTACCTCATCTCCGGACACCGGCACTACTTCTGCCTAACCACCTGCCGAGCTTTTAAGGCCAGACTGTTTGAAAGGTCCTTCAATCCTGCTGGTATGTTTTTCTTATCTTCATCCATCCAGTAAACTAGAGGTCAGATTATAAAAATGGTTCCCAAAAAAAGCTCTGCACCAATGTTTCTGCTTATACAATACAGAGTTGGGGAAACAAATTTACCCCCATCCAAATGATCTACAAATATGTTCACTAAGGCAAAAATAATGCATACAGTTTTATTTATGATAGACATCATTTAAGAGTTTGGTGGTATTGCATCTGCTTATACCAACAAACGCTTTCACTGCTACTGCGTGCAGTAAGGGTGGAGTCCAAGTGATGCAGTCATGCAGAACCTTCAGTTATTCCCAATTCTAGAGTCCCATTAAATACCATTCGGGATTGCATTTTACCACATGCAGTAATTAGTGCATGCAGTAATATCGCATGCCTTTATGGATTTTGCGGAGAAAAATATCTTTAAACAAAAAGCAGGTGATTTTTAGCTCATTTCACTTGTGATTCAATAAATTTGGCACTGTGGTAAAAGTGGTGGTAATTCCATTTCTATATACCAATGAAAGAAGTAATCCCTATCACGCGATATACACATGGGATACCGTCTCAAGGAAAAAAAAAAGATATATATAAATATCTCTTGTGATAAATGGAACAAATTCATTATTTAACAATCTAACATAATTACATCCCATTCCTGCGGTAACTAATACCAAATCAATAGTCTACAAATCAGTCTTTGAAATTAAAACTAGTTTATTTCATTTTTTTTAAAATACTAACCCTTTCTTTCCCTTTAATTTGCAAAAATACACACCTACAAAACAATCAAAAGTCATCTATATACAACATCAATTTTTACCAAAACTGCAAAGTCCGTTAAAACGCCGTCATTTAAATTAACTAGGCTAGCCCTGCTACCCTAATCATGTTTTCACCGACATAAAAAGGAGACTGATAACTACAGAGTCAACAAGCAGAACGCTCGCTCTCTTTTCAGAAAATTCTCCTTATCACAGCTGTTTTATTCACTAACATTCACATCACAACTAATGTTCGCATCTACTTGTCACCACTTGTTTTGAGTTCACCTCAATTTTTTTTAAATGTACAGTGCAAAACCACTGAAACACCCCATTCTAAAAAAAATAAACTTCTCCATCCAACAATTATTGTCCGGGTTCCCCTGATACTATATGCCTCCAAAAGCGTATTGAGCGTTGTGTTATGAGACCCCAAACCCGCCAAATGAATTCCTGGAACCACATATGCGTCTTGACGTCCATTTAGCTATTATTAAAGCTTGTGTGAGTAATGTCTATGAGCCACAAAGTTCCACAACCCAGACTCCTATCTTCAAATTTAAGCGCATTATAAATCCTAGTGATGGCAGCGCAAAAGTGTTTAGTGGATAGTGGTGAGCTTTGGGTCCCTGGGGGTCCCGCGCCATCGGATGGAGCGAGCAAGACATGTTATCCTTGGCAAAAACAGAAGATCCGATGTGCATATGCAATGAATGAATCCTCTTGCATATGCAGCCCGGGAGCCCTGTGCCTGTGCCCTTCGCATTGCGCTCATTGCGCAGCGCGTGGGCGCAACTATTCCGTGGGACGCAGCGCCCTTTGCAGCTCGAGAGCGACTGGACAGGGCCCCATCACAAGCCGGCGCACAGGACGCCTCTCCACGGACCGGCCTAGGAGCTCTGGAACTGCTGAAGTGGTGGGTTGGAGCAGCATGCAAACCTATTAACAGAACACGTGAAAATGCTGTTTCGGATCTGAAAGACGCTTTAAAGAGCCGAGTCCCTGGATTTAAATGTCGTGCAATATGGTGAAGCAAACGGGCAGCAGTTCTCATTAACGCACACTCCTATTGCTCGTTCAGATGACGAAGAGCTCAGCATTAATAATAGAAGAACCGGAAGTTCTGTGCAACTTGCATTCCATAGCTTTTTAGTTCCCCACTGCTATTACAGAAAGCAACTGACCGTTTGCAAATCAGCCTTTCTCGCCAGCAATGAGAACCGGCTCGGCCTAACCGACAGACACTGCACAGGAGGAGGGGTAAACACAATGGCACTGGAGCAGCCCAGACCAATGCCAATGGCTATGATTAATTGAAATCTTTGCATCTGTTGTTAAAGTTGCTGAGGTCTGCATTGAACATAGACATGCATACAGATGGCAGATAACTGAGAACCACCCAGTCTCACCCAAGCTCAGGACACAGCGGCTTAGCTTTTTGGCAGGTTTGGACACTACTTCCTGGTATCTTTGTTTTTTTTAGCGTGGATGCCAACTTTGTGCTGGAAGGCTCCTCCCAGCATGGCACTGATTCCCATTGACAGGGTTTAGTCTTTGCTGCTAGTGCCACCAGGGACGTCATCACACGACACTTGACCTCTGATGACATCACAGGAAATGACATCATTTGACAAAACCCTGAAGTGACATCACAGGGACCGATGGAACACGACCTTTCACCCCTTGACAAAACAGGAATGGGCATCACATAGCAAATGGTTACGATATCACTATATTGAAAGATCACCATATGTATCGTTAACATCAGTGTGTATAGGCCCTTATTACCAAATTATTGCAAATTCAAGCAGACGTCCAAGGCCAAATGATAATGATGTGTTATTATACAGCACTTACGCTTAAGCGCTTCATATAGAACAAATACATACAGTATCACCCAACCTGTGTTGGTACTCAATTATCGACCTCAGAAGGATGAAAGGCTGAGTTGATGTGTTTAAGAACAGACTAAATCGGTGACTCACCCCCTGAAGCGTGTCTGAAATAAACCTTTAATGAGTCTAGCAATTATGGTATAGAATTCCAGAAAGACAAATTGTTTGTTATTCCTAATCTTCCTTATTTAGGGCCCCTGCTCAAAGTTTTACACTTGTGCAACACCATGTTTTTTAGAGGCCTAAACAAGAACGCCAGCCACTCCATAAACAAAGAGCCAGGAGCTTACATTACAAAAACGTTGTTTGTAAACATTTCTTTTAGGAGTTGCAAGGAAGAACCCATGGGTAGCAAGGGAAATCAGAGGGGTCGCAGTTGCGACCCCTGGCTACCCCCAAATGACGTCCCTGGGTGCCACCAGTGCTGACCATGGCAATTTCTCTACAATAGAGCCAAGCTTGCTAAGTATTTATGTTATGGTTGGTTATGTTATTGAGTAATTATGCTGCACCCATTACCCATCAAGAGGAAGTGTATTGTGTACTTGCAGAATACTGTGGGACCTTAGCCTTTTTAACCCCTTAAGTGCCAGGCTATTAGGCAAGTCTATGCAAAAAGGACGAGCATACTTGTCCTTGGCACTTAATAAAGAAGAGGGCTAGGGGTGGGATGGAGACAACAAAGTGGGGTTAGCCAGTACAGAAGGGCCAGGATTCGTGGGATGGTTGGGTGGTAATATGGTTGTGGTGGTGGTAGGAATGCTTGTTTCTTAACTGGGATTAGTTATCAGTAAGCAAGAGAGAAACAACTAGGAATGCTATGCGAGGTTTAGGACCAATGTTTTACTGCGATGGTGATATCTAGACCAGGCAATGCATGATATTAGTTGTAGCCGGCGTGTGTGCGTGCGCGTAGTCTTGCAATGTTCTCAAATGGGCCTTTGTAGTGATAGAATGGCTCACTGTGCTCTAGAGCAGTATGATGGCCACTGAGTGGCAGTTTCAAAAAAGACAAGAGCGACATTTTACCTTGCCAGACATCTCACTCATTGGCAGGCCCCCGGACTGGTGGGAGTGTGGTCTTGTGAACATACAATGTTGGGCGATAATGGGACCTTGAATCGGTGGGACACTGTGGCTGCCATTGTTTACCATGTTGCTAGTACACACCGGAATAGGAGCACAGTCTATGCATTCTGATGCAAGTTATTTATTCCCAATCATTAATAAATAAATAAATAAATAAATAAGTGGGTTTTTTATATTGAACTTCATGCCAGACTGCAGCCTCTAAGCGCGGTGCCAGGACTGGGAATTGAACCTATGCTGCTCAGTGTAGTCTTCTTTCCAGGATGGGCACTGGAGGACCTTAGCAAAGATACATTTGGGATTGCGGCCAAAAGCAAAGAAATTAGGGATTCAAGAATCTCTGTCGCTTCTCCCCCCCATCACTCATCCTGGACGCAACCCATTGCTTGATATCTTATTGTAGCTGTACTCCGAACTACCTGAGGAGGGCCGCCTTCATGCTCTCATAAACAGGCCTTGCCTCAGGAGTTAACAGAGGATTTGCATCAGTCCCTAGTGTCGGTAAGCGACTCATCAGGGCTGCACCCCATAGTACCTCGTCCATCTCCTGTAGCTGAAAAGCAAGCTTGAGCGCTTCAAACCAGTCACAAATATCCTTCCCCACCTCATAGGCTTGCACTAAGTCTTTGGGGATGTGGCGCCAGGGTTTATCCCGGGCCCCCTGGTTTGAGTCACTACCACTGCTTTGCTAGAGGTGGATCTGTTGGCCTCCTCATCAAGTGCCACTCTGCGCAGCTCTATGGCGGCCCTGACCCGCTCCATTGCGACCTTGTCCCGCTGCATTTGTTCCTCCAGCGCTAGTCTCCTTTCCTCCAACAGGAGCTTTCTAGCGCTACATCATTAACAGAGGGAAAATTACTGGGACACTTAGAAACTGTGCCGATGCCTGGGACCTGCGTGATGCTGCACTAGCCCCTGACCTCTGTGATACTCTAGAGTGCTGAGAAACCACCATTGCCACCCGTGGGATGGTTGGCGAGAAACGCTGCTCATGCTGTCATCCTCGTCCTCTTCCACTACCCCTCCCGGAGGGTCTTTTTCATTGGGGTACACGTGGTCTAACCCGTCCCGTGGGGTCTTCTACCAAACCTCACTCGCTTCTACCCAAGCTTGGAGGCTGGTCAGCAACTTAAGTTTATTAACCTAAGTGCTGTGAGGAAGTCCCCTCTATTGACATAAGACGCGCAGGACATTCTTGCTCATGTCTTTCATCCTATTTATGTCAAGATCCATGATTATTTAACAATACCTAGCAGTGTCTAAACGTTGCCTGCAACAGTACTTTTATCATTGGGTTATTAAGCTGTGCGCAAGGCTCCATCTCGATCCAACCGCCTGCCACCAATGTGACAAATCAACTTCCGGGGCACCAGTGGTCCAGGGATGAATATCGGTTTCTAAACTATCAGTCAGCCCCACACCTCTAGTACATCAGAAGGGATCAAAACAGATTGGAAACACAAGCAAATTAAAAACCTCCTTGTCCAATTTTTGGTAACATGGATGGAACGGCAGGCTTATCTCCGAAAGATCATGGATCATTGGTTAGTTTCAACACAGCAAAAATACAATAATTATCCAATGATAAAAGGGACTGTTCTGTCAAGGTTTTATACAAATAACTACTTTATTATTATCACAACAGATAGTTCTAGAACACTACAGAATACAACCCACCCTGTAAAGGAATGTAGAGGACAGACAGTTTCAAAGAAGGAAAAGGGATGCACTCTGGAAACGGACATGTGGGTAGTCGGTATAGTAATTAATTGTAACAGTTCAAAGATATTTGGTTTCAACACAAAGTGAGCAATTGGTTTAAAATTTTCACCAGGGCCTTCGGAGATGGACCAGGGGAAAGAACCACAATGTAGTTTGTGCTGTAGGAGATCTTGGTGCTCGACAGGGTCGAGTCAGTTTCAGGGCACTTTACAGCATATGCAACAGAGTTCAAGACAGGAGACAGCTACGGGTATCAGGCGGCAGGCTGATCGGCAGGCGAAAGCTGGGCAGATGGCTGCAGGCTTGCATACACAGCGTCTTTTGGTCAGAAATCGTAGTCTCAGTGCTGATTGGCAGTTCTGAAGCACCGGTCAAGGCGTCTCAGATGGCTCTAGTGACTGCAGCGCAACAACAGTCAGTGGTGCAGTCGGTTTCAGCTCGACTGACTCAAAAATATCCTTTAAGGTGGATGTCGGTAGATGCTTGTCGGTGCACTCCTCCTAGCTTCTTCACTGGGCTTGTGTCGTCCTTTAAGGCGGACAGCCCAAAGTTGAGGAGAGTGTTGCAGGCGGCTGCCTTGTCATTGGTTTGGGTCAGATACTCTTTGGCAGTTCCAACCTAGCAAGCTTGCTGCAGGGCACGCTGTGTGCTGGCTGGGTACTGGTTCTGGAGCTGCTGGAGGGTCCTCTGGATTTGATATCTCCCACTGTTTCCTGGGAGATGTTTAGGGGGTGGATCTTGCTTCCCTCTTGGATGACCTGGTTTTCCTTCACTGGCAGAAGGTGTGAGGCAGACTGCACCTTCAGCCAGAGTCCAATGATGAGTTATTCCTTCTGCTTCTGGTGAAGCCTTCAGATGATCTGCCAAAAGATGGGCACAGCCCTCCTTTGAAGCCAAATGGGCCACAGTTATTGGTGTAGGCTAAGCCTACCTCATTGAACCAATCATGGGTCCCCACCAACAATCTCCTATATGTGTGAGGTTATAACCAGAGTGCTTGGCAACAGAAAAGGTAAAGGGGTGAAAACATGTAATACTAACCCCACCCATCTTCCTGTCTGTTGTGGATCAAAGGGTCTCTCTGGTTAATGGAGCTCTCTGCGGTTCCTGATTAAAAAGGCAGGTGTCCCTTGAAGCTGTGAAGAGACCAGAATTATTTTCTCAGTCAATCCACATACTTCTACCTACTGAATAGGTCCTCCCTGCGGGGAAAACTACTGTAAACACGCAGTCCAAGACATGATATGATATGATATGATATGATATGGTATTTGTAACGCGCCTATACACAGGTGTTTCAAGGCGCGACGAGGCAGGGAGGGGAGGGACAAGGGGAGACAGACAATGATCCTACTAGGCCAGGTGTCATTCAGATCGCGCAAGTGCAGGGGTGGGGGAGGGGGAAAAGTGCAAGGGGAAGGGGAGGGGGGGAAGTGCAGTACAAGGTAAGTGGCGTAAAGTAATAAATAAATAAATAGGGCCAGCTGGTGGTAAGTGCAGAGCAAGTGCTGGGGAAGGGGGGCTGTAGGGATACAGAGACAGTCCCGCAGTGCAAAGGGGTTCCAGGGCATCAGTGCAAGTGGAGAGTGGCTGGGCCCAGGACCGAGGCCGTTTAGAGTGGTCCAGTTGCAGGATCAGTGCAGTTTCAGTGAACAATTAATTAGCTGTTCAGCAGGGGAGAGGGAGAGAGAAAGCAGAAGCAAAGAGGAAGGTTTTGAGGTGCTTCCGGAACCGGAGATGGTTCTCCTCAAGTTTCAGGGAGGCAGGAAGGCTGTTCCAGAGGGAGGCCCCTGCCGCGGAGAGAGATCTACCCCCAGCTCGATGCTTCGAGAAGCGGCTAACCCTGAGGGAATTGGAGGCGGATGAGCGAAGGGCTCGGGAAGGAAGATATTTGGGAAGAGAGAGTTGAAGGTATTTAGGACCCAGGCCCCAGAAGGCCTTGTGGACAATGCAGAGGGTTTTGAACTTTATCCTCGCAGCCACTGGGAGCCAGTGTAGAGATTTCAGTCCTGGAGAGATACGGTCCCTGGGCTTGAGGCCGAGGGCGGGAGCTGGCCTCAGGTTGAAACAGTGCATATGAAAGGGTGTTGACATTTCCTGTGCCCTTTGTTATCCTCTGTAGCCAGGCCCCATGTGGGCCTGTTTAAATGAAACACTGATTAGTATGCAAATGCTGCCACCAGCTACAGGGCTCATCAAAAGTACAAGGCAGATCTGTGGAATTTTTTTATTAGTTAATTAGGCTGGCCATGGCAGGGGGAAGGTTTGGCCCATCCCCTTCTGAGATGACATGGTGTACTCCTGGCTGTCATATCCAAGCTAAATAAGAAAGGGGGGGGGGGGCTGCGTCTGTAGGCTGTGTCCACCCATAGTACACAGGTCTATGTGTATGTCGTGCAGTAAGCATAGGAAAATGTGTGCAGATTAGCCCCACACATTTTCCAGAGGTTGATCCACCTTTATTCAATTTAAAATTTCAAAAAAGCCCTGGCAAGCGCACACCCACTGTGCAGATGGTCCAATTCCTCACAGTGCTGGAGGAAATAAAAGGCAGTCAAGTTTACTTCTGCCTGAATGGTGGGATGCTTGACCGTTACTTCAACGATCATGTTATATAACCGTGGGCACCATGTTGAATTGCATTTAGGGCATCATAGAGACAAGCATCATGCATTGCCCCTCAAGGCGGCCTTTGTGTTGATATGAACAGATTATTCAGGTTTATGCATATGACTCACTGAGGATTAATTAGACAAACAAATCAGCATGATCAGAGAGGAGTTTAGCGCTACAGTGTTTACCTCCCTGGCCGGAACTCCCTGTTACACTCTGGAAGTTACCATCCTAAATAATTGTGGAAAAGTTAATTTTTGAGGTACTGATGGAAATTCCCCTGCGTAGAAGAATATGAAAGACAGGCAGCAGATCATCTGGACTGTAGGGACAAACGGGCCCAGAGCGAAAAAAAGGCTTGATCCTGGGTCATTGAAGGTATCTTCTGGACGTCTTCTGATCCCCATTGTGGAAAAATGTCCTTGGCAAGTGTATCATTGAGTGTCTGGAGTAGTCCCTACCTTGAGAATGTATCCTTTTAGACTATGATGGCCCAAACCCCCATTGAAAGACCCGGAGGTTCTTGGAGCTTGGATCCTACTGCAGGTACCCGATTCATTCTGATTTCCGGGTGAGGTGACATTCCCCATTGGAGGTACCAGGCAGAGAGCTTGAGCTGTGCACCCTTCCCTCGACCACTGGAATTATTCAAATCATCCGTGAGACCCAACCCCCCCCCATGGACAACAAACACATTATGCATCACCAAAATGTGCTCCAACCTCTATAGTGTAAAGACTGGAGGGGGGTGTCTGTACTCCTGCTCTCGATATGGCAGAGGAGAGGCACAGAGGACCCCAGCCAAGATTATCTATTTGGTAAACGTGGGCGAGCAATCAAGGCTTAGCTCTCAGGAGGTGATACAGGCTGGTTCTTAAGTACAGTGTAGTCCCCAAGCACCTACAAAGGAATGTCCACACGCTGTATTAGTGAAAACACAGTCTTTATATAATTAAGGTTCAAGGTTATATACACTATCACAATAACTCACTTTGTGCTCAGTTACTCTACAATGGCAAATATATACACAGTTCTACGTGGTATAACAATTACTATCAGATTTCATTAAAGTGCATCAACTGTACTTTGGTCAAATGGCACACAAATCAGTTAATGAATTGAACAAACAATAGATATAGGAGGAAAGCAGGTTGGTTAAAACAATAGGCAGAATACTGGGCCCCTACCTCTAGGCACAGTTCTGTATGAGACTCCCCCCACCTCGGCAACCTGTAAATAAGGATATGATACAAGCCAGTCCATATATTGTTCAATGAGTCTTATTGCCTTCTAAATAGTTCTACAACCCCAATGTACCTGGAATAGCAGAGTTGGGTGTCGGGTCATCGACAGATCCTTCTTGAGCGGCTCCCCTTAAGGCAGGAGCCATGGATCATCAGATCTCATGAGGAAAAAGGGTGAACACTGTTGTTGCGGCAGCAACTCCAGTTCTTGCAGTGCTCGTTGACAATCGGTCGAAAACATCCTGCAAGCTGAGGCATGCGGTGCACCTCGACGACGACTGTTTGTTGCCGCAAGGAGCCAATGAAGAACTTTGGCCCAGCAAGGGCGTCGAGTCATCAGCGTCTCTGCGGTCTTCGGGTAGCGGGAAACCCACCAGCGGATTATCCTCGGTCGTTGGCGGCCTTGACTTTCTCCGGCAGGACGAAAAAACGGTCGACAGTGAAGAACCAGGGAGTCCTTGGATCAAAATGTTGTTAGGCAAAGGGAACACTGCGCCTCCGGTGGGCGACGGCGGTCGGCAACGGTGGACGGCTTTCCAGTGGTTCTCTTCATTCTCCTCGGCGGTCCCCTTCTCTGGTCGGCAGCCTTTCATAGGTCTGTCTACCAGGGAGCTTTGGCAAAGGTCAGCTGGTGCATGATGGTCCCTTGTAACTCCGGAAGAGGTCTCCTAGCCAGGTCCTCTCTTGGATCAGTTCTTGAAGGCACAGCAGCTTTCAGATTGCAACAAAGGGAACAGCGGATCACCTTCTTCTTATGGCTCGGCTTCGAGAGTAAGCATCAAGTATCAACATCAGCTTCTGAACGATTTCTAGCAGTGAGAGGCCCATACTATTGATCTCCCATTCACTCTGCTGGGTCACACTCAGGCAACCAATCATTCAGAAGGGCGTTCAGGCAGCCAGGGAGCCAATCAGACTCACAGTGCATTCAGGCCATTCTTCTCCATCCAGACATTCACAACACAGGATGTGGATTCGGACAAGTATCGCGCCATTCAACACTCCACACTGCAATCATACCAGTTTCGGGTAGGTCGTCATGCACTCCATTCACCCAGGTCCCACCTCATGGGCGTACCCACAACATACAGTCAGTCAGGGGGAAGGGACAGAGTCAGGGCTTCCCGGGACTTCGGGAAAAGTAAGGTAACAGGAGATAGAAAGCAAGAGGCCACAGGGGCCATCTTGTTTCCTATGAGGAATCCACGGATGCCAATGACAGGGCCTGGGCATCCCAAAATGGAGGACGCTCATGGCACCTGTCAATTCAGCACAGAGCTGCCACCAGCCTGTACCCTGCTCTGTGGGCCACGCACAGGTGCCCAAAAACATACACTAGGAGTACAGGGTCGTACTCCCACCCATGGGTGCCATAAGGGTATCCCAAGGGTCTCTTCACCAAACCTAATACAGGAAGAGCCGCGCCACCAGGAGTCCCACATGAACTGCTGCGTGGAAAACAAGACAGAACACATGATAAAAAGCAAAAAAGACAAGGATTCGGAGGCCCTGTCCCTCTGATGCTTTTCCAGCATCACACGTAGGTATGGAGGTAAGTCCTTTATCAAGGAGAATGTCAACTAGGGTGCCATCGTCAACACTGTAGATGTTTTGATCATGGCACGATCAGTGGTCAAAGTGTATGAAAAGAAGTAGTGGAACTATGTTCCCTACGGGACAGTCCCCTCTCCCACCAAGCCCCATCACCACCCCCCTGCCACACACAATACAAACCAACACATGCACCTGCTGTTTAAGGGAATGTTCAGTGCAGTGCACTGAAAGTGAAAGTTTCAATTTCTTTCTACACTTCTATTTAAAAATGAAATCACTCTGGAACCATTCTTTCTAAAATAGAATTATAGAACAGTAAAGCGTAATAAAAGCAAGTAGAGGAGTTCAGCTCCCAACCGCTTCCGCCCACTTTGACCACTGGGTACAATGTGCCACAACGCTTCTAGAAAACTGATTACCTACTCAAGAACAGATGTTTTCATACAAGAGTGTTATTTGAACTGCATGATTTTCGGTGAAGTAAGAAAGATCAATACAGCATGAAACGCAAAGTTAGTAAGCACCCCACCTAAGTAGCGGCAGCTGCCACATGATGTGGTTAATTCATGAACGGTTCATAGATCATCATGTTGGCCTCGTCTTAATTAAGGATTCCTGTGCATGGTCACATGACATGAGCAGACAACATGCAGATCTTGATGCGGCCTATCATTTCGTAGATTACTAGCAGAAGTACCCGTTCTCCGAACGGGTTCTATAGACAGACATGATAACACTGATCCTGTAGGTGGATGTTCCGATTCCCTTATCACTGGATGTGCTTTGCACACTGAAGTAAACTGAACTGAAGATGGCGCATGTGGCTGGCTGGCATACCCCGGAGCAGACTTCGGGGGTAGGCGAGAGTTGATTGTGCTTCTGCATACGGGGACCTTCCGTGCGCTCTCCCCACCTGTCGCCTCACCCTGGCCTGCTGCAGTTCGTTGCGGTGCATTACGGTGCAAAACTTTTGGGAACCGTGTATCCTAGGGCCTGGACCACGAGTATTGTTCCTCTTGTCGGACTGGTCCTTCTACAACGACATTGATGTTTAGGCAATTTCAGGCAACCGTCTCATGTGTGAAGGTGCTGAAATCTAGGAAAAGGGGCGGGGTGTCCAAATGTCACGTAGATTGGTGAAACAGTGTGGATTTGTATAATGAACAGCGCTTCGCCAAGCCACAAAAAAATGTCAACGTGTGCTGAAATTCAGGGAAAGGGGTGGGGTGTCCAAATGTCATGTAGCTGGTAATGTATGGAGGGTCCTAACAGGTAACTATGTAAAATTTGGTGCAGATTGGTGAAACAGTGTGGAATTGTATGATATGATATGATATGGCATTTGTAACGGCGCCTATACACAAGTGTTTCAAGGCGCGACGAGGCAGGGAGGGGGTAACAAGGGGAGACAGACAGCGATCCTACTAGGCCAGATGTCATTCAGATTGCGCAAGTGCAGGGGAGGGGGGAAGGGAAAAGTGCAAGGGGGGAAGGGAGAGGGGAAGTGCAGTACAGGGTTAGTAGAATACAAGATAAAATAATAAGGGCCAGCCGGTGGAAAGTGCAAGGTAAGTGCAGACAAGTGCTGGGAAGGGGGGCTGTAGGGATACAGAGACAGTTCCACAGTGCAGGGATTGCCAGGGAGGCAGTGAAGGGGAGAGTGGCTGGGCCAAGGGCCGAGATTGGTGAGTGGCCCAGTTGCTGATTCAGTACAGTTTCAGTAAATTAGCAGGGGAGAGGGGGAGAGAAAGCAGAAGCAAAGAGGAAGGTTTTGAGGTGCTTCCGGAACCGGAGATGGTTCTCCTCAAGTTTCAGGGAGGCAGGAAGGCTGTTCCAGAGGGAGGCCCCTGCTGCGGAGAGAGATCTACCCCCAACTCGTTGCTTGGAGTAGCAACGAGTTGGGGGTAGAGGGTAGAGTATAAGGAACAACGCTTCGCCAAGTCACAAGCAAATTTGGACTTGTGCTGAAATCCGGGGAAAGAGTTTGGGTGTCCAAATGTTATGTAGCCAGTAATGTCCGACGGGTCCTAACAGGTAACTATGCAACATTTGATGCTGATTGGTGAAACAGTGTGGAATCGTATAAGGAACAGCGCTTTACCAAGCCACAAACCCACAAACAAATGTTGACTTGTGCTGAAATCGGAGGAACAGAGTGGGGTGTCCAAATGTCATGTAGCCAGTAATGTCCCGCAGGGTCTGAATAGGCAATTATGCAAAATCTGGTGCAGATTTTGGTGACACAGTGTGGAAATAGATAAGGAAGAATGCTTCGCCACGAATCAGGCCACAAACAAACACATTTTGACTTTTATATATATAGATTAAGCGGACCATTGCCTAATTTGCGATTCCCACGCACTTTCACCTAGTGTGGCCCACAATTTGCATTCCTTCCAGCCTCAGGTTACCTACAGTATCACGTGGCCATTTTCATAACAGAGGTTTTCCGTGCGCGTTCACGTGATGCGCATGGCTGTGTAAGATTCTTGACCCGTGCCTATCATGGCTTAGATTATCAAGGCAGCCATTTACCAATTAGGGAGCCCTGTGCCCTTTCCCATAGCGTTGGCTCACGACGTGCTGTTCTTGGTTCAGCCCATCGCGTCCTAGAACATCAAGTGGCCTCTTTCCTAATTAAGGTTTCCCAGGAACCGTCACGTGACCTGTAGGCGTGATTTACTGTTTTTGATTTGTCCTCATATGTCTATCGATCATCACGTGGTCCAATTGCTAATCTCTTCAGAGCTTTTTCAGAACGCAGTGCACAGGAAACTACGCCCCCACCGGCCCACCCCCCCCACTCCACCAGATAGCGCGCACTGGAACCTTCCCAAATCATAAACAGATTGGCTGTTTCTGCCTTGTGATATATCACGTTATTTTTACCACCAAACACTGTAGTTCGCAGTGACATGTTTGTCTTTTTACAACATAAAAAATTCCCCTTTAATTGCTGCTCGGCTGACAGGGTGAAGCATTGGTGGCACTCGCGAGTGAAGTGTTCAGTTAAAGTTGTTAGGGTTTAAAAATAAATGTTTATTTGTTTTAGTTGTTTCCTGCCTGCTGAGAACGATCCATTAACCTGTGCCTGCCCCTCGCTGTCGCCCCTACGCGTCATCAGCAGGGACAGGGGCAGGCGAGATGGATGGGCCTGATTCGACCTCTCCTTATTTTCCTTTCCAGCCCCACTCCCTATGAAATGTCGCCTCAAACATTGCTGAGTACTGGGGTCAGCAGACAGGGACGCTTAATCTTAGCTCGCGGGTGCTTCTCTTTGAGTTGCTTTTTAAAACGATTATTTCCGATCAGATTTACCAGAATGTGACAGTCTCGTTCGATTTACGGGCATCGCCAGAAGGTGGCGCTATCATGCCCTACCAACGGAGGTGGCGCTATCATGACCACCCGCCCAAGGTGGAGCTATAATGGGCAGTTGCAGGTTGCGGGGCTGCCATGAGCTGCTGCAGAAGATGGTGATACCAACTGAAGGTGATACTATCATAGCAGCCAGAGGCAGACCTAGAAAGAGGAGATACCAGGAGCAGAAGTTGGTGCTATTAATGGGCACAAACAGAAGGACAATATAGCAGACCAGTTAAATATCAGTGGAATGAAAGTTGTGGAGTAATACCAGCTAAACTACATGACAATTTACACAACATTCTTGATCACAGAGAACATTTCTGGATCGACAAATTGGAATCATTGGCCCCAGGGGGGATGAATGAAGACTGCAATTTTTCTTGCTATCTTTAATTTTTATCTTTTTATGTTCGGTTCTTGCAGCATCTAGATTCTCATTTAACCCGTTTCTTCTGGGTTCTTCCATCTGATTTAACCTTTTTTGGTGTTAGCCTGTCTTTTGATTTGTATTTATCTATCATTTTTTTTGGTTCCTGAAATGTAACCATTTACTATTTATGTGTGCATGATCGCTTGACTTGTGTTTTGGTACATTTGCTTGTATGCTCTACCTTGAATCCTTTGGCTTGTGCTTCTAACTTATTTGTATCTTTTCATTTCACATGGCACACTTTGATCGTCTCGGACTGGATCTTTCTGTATCAACGCTCACTGTGGCTTTTATACACTATTTATTTTCTTTGAGTAGTAGTATTTTAGTGCTATCACACCATAAATGATCACACAAAACAAACACAAGAATAACACAATCTTAAAACAAATACAAAATATATTAAATAGCTTAAAAATGTTAGGGCAAACAAAACCGCCATCTAAAAACATGATAATAAAAGGCTACAGTAGCTTTAATTTCTGCTAATGAAGTGCCACATTTCAATGATTCAAGCGCGACATAAGAGGATCTTGTATCTAGGCGCACCCAGATAGGCTTCATCGCTCCCTTGCATAGGCAGGACTGAAGCAAAAAAAAGTGCTCTTCATCCTCAACTGAGGCAAGACAGCAGGGACACACAGAGGACTTATTCTCCCGCCATTTTCAAGTGTAGCATACAAGCGGCAAAATACCAAATCAAAAATTCGAAATGATACTCTTCTCTTTTGCATTCAGATGGAGCTCCGAGTACTGCTCAATGCCCCAAATCTTTTTAATCGAAAGATATTTAGCTGCCCGCTTGCTCGTTAGGCAAAAGTCAATCAATGAGCTCATCTCCCCCCCCCATTACTCCGGACGAAATCATCAAAGATGAAGCCTGGTGTACCAGCATTCAACCTGCCATGCTAAACAAAATTGACCTTCTCCAAAAGAAAATCAAAGACCACTGCAAATCACTTCCTCAACAGACAGGAACCAAACCCACTAACACCCCACCCACCTCATCCAAGCCCACCATACCTGACTTCTCCTTCAGAGACGTCACTGAATCAGAAGTTATCAACCTACTAAAAAATCTCAAACCCTCCCCCTGTAAAGGCGATATATGCCCACCTAAACTCATCAAAGACAGCGCAGACTGCTTTGCGCCACTCTTTACGGCATTCATCAATGTGTCCTTTAAAACAGGCATCATCCCAGTCAACCTCAAAGAGGCTTGGGTCCGGCCCCTCCTAAAGAAACCTACTCTTGACCCCTTACAACCTAACAACTACAGACCAATAACAACAGTGCCATTCCTCTTGAAATTACTGGACAAAGCCGCACATTGCCAAATCCAACATTTTCTGGAGACTCACTCCATCCTCGGGACCAGGCAGTCAGGCTTCCTTAAAGGACATGGCACAGAAACAGCCCTAGTGGATCTGAAGAGTCAGATCACCCAAATCATGGACAAAGGCAAGCCTGCTCTTCTGCCCCTTCTAGATCTCTCAGCCACCTTCGATCTAGTTGATCATAAGACTCTCACATCACACCTCACACACTCAGCCAACTTCTCTAAAGAATCAGCTCTCTGGATCACCTCCTTCCTAGAGGGAAGAGCCATGAAAGTCTTCTCGGACATCACCAACGCCTCTCCCACGACTATCCACTGCGGGGTCCCGAGGATCATGCACTGCACCCAAACTATAGAACTTGTTCACCAAGCCCCTCTTTGACAAACTCGACTCATATGGCATCACATACACGAACTACGCGGACGACACACAAATACTTCTTCCCCTCTCAGGTTCATACAACTAAGACGCTAAGGCACTCCATACAATCTACTCCATCATCAAGGCATGGATGGCAGTTAATGGCCTTTGCCCCAATGGAGACAAAACTGAAATCATGATATTAGGTCAACAAAACACTCTAGACAAACTTGACAAACTGTACGCTAACTTCTCCATTGACAACACCATCATCCCCGTATCCACAGCCGTAAAGACACTGGGAGTATACCTTGACTCTTCTCTATCAATGACCAGACAAGTTAACGCAATCACTTCCGCGTCTGCGCACTCCACCAAACTCCTAAACACCATCAAGCCTTACCTTTCCAAACCCAACTGCCTCTCCATGGCGAGAGCCACCATTGGAGCCAAACTGGACTATTGTAATGCACTCCTAGCAGGCACATCAGCCAAAAACCTAAACAGACTACAAGTCACACAGAACAATGCTCTCCGGGCTGCTGTTAGTATCCCAAGAAGAGACCATATCACCCATGTCAGACACTCAGCCCACTGGCTCCCGGTCAAAGATCGTATCTCTCTCAAAATCCTCACACTCACTCACAAATGCCTCTCCCTCTCCGCCCCGTCATATCTATCAGAAACCATCCTCAAACCATCCTCCTCCCGTCCCATCAGGACGCAATACACCAACCTACTCTGCATCCCACGCATCAAAAAAGCCAAAGCCGGAGGTCTTAGTTTCCCCTACATTGCAGCCAAGACCTGGAATGCTCTTCCGGCAGACATCAGAGCCGAAAACTCCCTCCCTATTTTTCGCAGGAAACTGAAAACCGCATTCCGTGCAAAATAATAGGCAACTCTCTTAAATCCTTGTAAATTTAATGCATTGCTAATGTGTACATGTCTACTGTAAATATTGCATTTGTTTGCAAATATTGTAACCTATGTAACTAAGACATTGGGCCTCATTACGAGTCCGGCGTTAACCGAGGCGGTAAAACCGCCTGGTTAACGCCGGACTCGTATTACCATTCCGCCTCCGTGATTCCCGGAATTACCGGGGCATCACAACCCCGGTTTTCCGGGAATCACGGAGGCGGAATGGTGTAAATCCCCATTCCCATTGAGTCCTATGGGACTCAATGGGAATCGGGATCATGGAAACACCGGCAGCATCTTGTAATGCTGCCGGTGTTTCCTCGTCCGCCTGCAGGCGGGCGGTGTTAAACCCGCCAGGTCAGACCTGGCGGGAACATCACCTCCCGCCTGCAGGGATCGGGATCAGGCGGTCCGGAAACAACGGTGGCGGCGGGTTTACCGCCACCGTTATTTCCGGACCGCCACGGTCGTAATGAGGCCCATTGTCTGTAACAAGCGCCACAATGCCCCTAGGCTGACGTGCGCTCTACAAATCTGAATAAATAAATAAATAAATAAATCATCCTACCCCATGCCTAGTGATTAATAGAAGTCTTAACACAGCTTTTATATACAGGACCCCGTTTTGGGGGATTTGGCCATCGGTCTGCAAGTCCAATATTAGTAAGCATAATTCGCACGTGCGTAATCCACGGCAGCGCTCTACATCCAGCCATGGAAAAGAACTCTTCCAGCCCTTCCCTAAATGGTGCAAGAGCCTCTGAGTCCCAAATCCTAGGCCAGTACAACACGGGCAAGAGCACAATGATGTATTTAATCTGGACTCACCCTACTTCTCAGGCAGCTGGTACACAGAGTGCATTAATAGACAAACCCACTAGCCTTTTTTAAATGTGTATTCTCGGTCGCTTGAATGGATGCACAGTCAGCCCACCCCCAGAACTCGGCTCCATAGGAGATTGCCAGAACTGCTTCGATCGAATATCATTTTTGGATTCTCTAAATTACCTCTTCCCTCAAACGGGAGACCATACTAGTGATGAGACCGCATTGCTGTCCGCCCGCGCGTCTCACAGACTGGGATGCCCATTTTAATTTGTGAGAAAAGGGCAGACCCAGATAATTAAAAGAATTCCCCAACTCCAATATGTGGTTATTTACATAAAATGTAGTTACTAAGCGAGCATAACGCCCACAGGGGGCACAAACCATTGTCTCCGTTTTTGCCTGATTGATACAGAGGCCTTTTGCAGCACACCATTTCCCAAAGACATCGAGCTGACTTTGGAGCCCCACCAGTGTTTTACACAAAAGAACAGCATCGTCTGCGAAGAGAATTAAGCTCCATTTGGGAGAACCCAAGCCTTGGCCACTTCATGTTAATCAGAGGCAATAACATTAATGCATAGCATGAATAAAAGGGGAGCCAGCAGATATCCCTGCCTGACTCCAATGCCAATAGGCACTGGCTCCGTCATTTCACTATTGGTCTCCTATTTATTTTTGTTTTTGATTTTTAATTTTATTTTTACCTTCTTTTTTGCATTTCTGGTATTTTTCATTATTATGTTTTCTTCTTTTACCTCCCAGTTTCCATGGTTTCATTTCTATGTGAGAATTACATTGCTGGAGCAGAATCCCGATCTGGAGCTGAGCGCCGCCTGGATCCCGGATCTCCGGATGCCACATACATGTCTTAAGCCTCCTGTTCACGCATGGTTGGAGTGCTTTCAACCTGGTTATATTACAGTTTTTGGAGACTGGTCTTCACAATTCTTTTCTATTTTTGCATTTCTTTAGTTCAGTTAGCAGTGAGATGTTCCAACTGCTTGATTTTGAACAAGGATCACAGCTACACAGTGCATTTGTTTTAGTGTCTAAGACCAGTGCATGTCCCTTCCATGTCATATTTCCATGATATACTTTTATCATACAGTGGGTCTTGGTCCCAGTTCTTTTTTTGGTTTTGATGATTCTTAATTGGTTCCCAGTGAGAGTTGACACAGATATGCATCATCTCATTTTATTGATATGCTACTTGTTTCCGCTCTACCTTTCCTTGGATTGGGATCCGCCTGAAGGGACTTTGGGTTGTGATTCCCTTTTTCAAATGTGTCTTCTTAGATACACAAATTCAATCTCCTATGGAGCCGAGTTCTGGGGGATCAATATCCTGATCCAAAATGCATTGGCTTCGTACACATCACCTCCTCCTCGCTCTTTTTATTGACATGTATTAAAGACATTTTTGAATCATCAATATTGTGAATGTAATAATTCTACTGTTGTTATATTTGTGAGACATTAAACACTTCAATAAGAAAGGTCCATTTCTTCGATTTGGTGAGCAGGCCGTATCTAGGGAGACTTGTAAGATATTTTCTGAGGTTCTTGGACCAGGTACCTTTTGTCTGTAGTGCTCCACACCTTAACTGCAAAGATTTCTCGCTGTATATATACAGACCCTAGCTCTCGGATAACAGACACAAAAGGACACATTATTATAGCAGCCAGAGGATAACTTGGAGCGCTGTGCCACGACACGCAGCTACAGACGATTGTCCTATCACGGAAGCTGCAGGGTGTCGTATTATCATGGGTACCAACAGATGGTAGTGCCAACATATGCAGACATAGAAAGTGGTGCTGTCATGGGCAGCCACTGACAAGCGACAATCTAGAGCGTGGTGCCATGGCACGCAGCTACAGACGATTGTCCTATCATGGAAGCTGTCCTATCATGGAAGCTACAGGGAGTGGTATTACCATGGGTACCAACAGATGATAGTGCTAAACTATGCAGACATAGAAAGTGGTGCTGTCGTGGGCAGCCACTGACAAGCGACAACCTAGAGCGTGGTGCCACGGCACGCAGCTACAGACGATTGTCCTTTCATGGAAGCTACAGGGGGTGGTATTACCATGGGTACCAACAGATGATAGTGCTAAACTATGCAGACATAGAAAGTGGTGCTGTCGTGGGCAGCCACTGACAAGCGAAAACCTAGAGCGTGGTGCCACGGCACGCAGCTACAGACGATTGTCCTATCATGGAAGCTACAGGGGGTGGTATTACCATGGGTACCAACAGATGATAGTGCTAAACTATGCAGACATAGAAAGTGGTGCTGTCATGGGCAGTTGAAGAAGGCGGTGCACCCACAGGAAGGCACAGAAGGGGTATCGTTTATGGACAGGCCCAAAGGTGGCACAATCATGGCAGCCACATCTGTGGTGGTGCGTGCCAGGCGCTATATTGGTGGGGCTTTATGCCCTCTTTGCTGGTGGTTGATGGCTGTGTGTCGGACACATGTTCCCTTGCATGCTCCTATGCAGGACCTTGCGCACCCTTTATCTATGGGCTTGCGTGCTAACTGCTGGTGGCAATGTAGCTGGTTGCCTTGCCCTTGTGGATGTTGGCACACATGGCTTCACCATCATGGACATGTCTGTGTTAAAGTATTTCTGGGGGAAGGAGAGTGGGTTCAAATGAATTGTACACGTGCTTGTAGAAATGTATTGCTTACTTGCCCATGTTCGGTAGGGCCGGCGACCTAGGACCGTGCGTAACACATCCGCAACCTGCATGGATGGATCATGCCAGTGTGAAGTGCGCAGTTACAGACAAGGATCTAGGTAAGCTGAAGCAGGAGCTCAAACTATGCATAACAGCCTATAGCCATCCGTCTCTTATCGCTGATCTCCAGGCTCACATCCTGCTGGAGCCTGGCCTGCCTCCAAGGAGTGCAGCCAGCGCTACAAGAACCCTCTCTGGGGCGTCCATCTTAAGCCGTCAGATATAGACAGCGTGAAGGTGAAGAGTGAAGTCACCCACCACAAGCATGCAGCAGACAGGAGCAGCTGCCCCACCTTACACGTACCCTTAACTGCTGATCTATACATTCCTATGCAAAAAGGACGAGCACACTGCTCTTAACACTTATGGGTCTTAACACTAGGACTCGTGGGTCTAATTTTAGGGGTGGGCAAGGGTGTCCCCCCACACCAACGTTCGTGGCACACCACTGTTCCCCTCATTTGTCCAGGGCCCCTTTCGTTTAGATGTCATGTCCCTCCCTAACATTTTCCGCAAAGTTACTCCAATGCCAAGACTGGCAGTCAGTCGAGTTCTATGGAAGTTCAGAACACAATGACCCACAGGCTAGTAATAGACACACGGACTAAAGCCTATAGTTCATTTGATCAGTTGCTGATTAGTTTAAAAAAAACAAATATACATATTAGAGTCCCAGAAAGCGATGCCTCTTACCTTTCGTGCTTTATGTAACTGAGGGCGGCCGAGTCTGTTTACTTCTGCTTCTCTGGATTTTGTTGCTGTTGTTGGTCTATTTTGTCATCCATTGTTTCTTGACTGCCCTGGGCACCCTCCAATGCCAAGGCCTTGGCATAGCCTTAAATATGAGGGTTTTGCACCCAACTATCAAGATGCCTTTTAAATGTTTGAGCGGTTTCAAGAAAGTATTTCACCTCTAGGTCACCAGTGGCAGAGGACCTTTGGGTCAGTAGTGACAGGCATTAGTGACCAGCAGACAAAGTGAAAATCATGTGTTGGTCTCAATCCAGTGCCTGTGAGTGGTGTCCACCTCGGCACGCTGCCGTAAGCCACCACATATTGGCACCAATTGGAATAGCTCCACCTTCAGTGTCAGCTGAGAGGCCATCTGCTTGTGTAAGGGTCCTGGGGTGTTCTCCCTCGTTTCTGTGGCCCTCCCAGCTGGAGGACCCACTAGTGCAAAGGCACTTTTCTAGAGCAACATCAGTGTGCTGTGGTGCTGTCAGATAATGGACTGCCACAGCTCTTGCCCATCACACCCATTAACAGGTAATATTATATAATGTAAATGGTAAAACACAGCTTCTGATTTTGGGTGGAGTCCTGCAAGCTGAAGGTTGGCAAAATTGGTGTGAAAATGGCTAGAGACGAGGTGAGTGTGCTGATATATTGGTGCAAGCATGTGCTAGTCAGCTACCAAGTGTCTGGGTTCAGGGGCTGTCCTTTCTCTCCGACCAGCAGTTCACACTCTCTTCCTTCACACCCGAGGCCTATTCCACCAACACTGCCTTCTCCAGCTTCCAATCCCTACTATCTGACTCATTCGCCTCACACTTCCCACTGCTTACTTTCACCCCTAAGTCTCAGCATCCTCAGCCATGGGTCACCCCATTCATACGCTCTCTCTCTCACAGACTTGGATCGGCTGCTGCACAAATGGAGACGTACTCACTCGCATGAGGACCTGCCACCCTACCTCTGTGCCATGAACTCTCTCAAGTCCACTCTTGATAGAGCAAAAGGGGAACTCTACCTAAGCCTCATTGACTCACTCCTACGATCCTCGCAGACTATAGGGCACCCTAAACCCACTCCTCCTAAATGTATGACTATCAACTCCACTCTCACACCTTTGCCCCCTGTCTCTCCTTCCGCGCTACTCTTAAGTGCTTGAAAAGGTTGTGTTCAACTGTCTTACCAATTTCATAGACATCCACAACTTTCGAGGCCCCCTACAAGCAGGTTTCCGCTCTTGTAACTCCACAGAAACTGCTCTCATGGATCTGTCCAACTTCATGGCCTGTGCTAAGCACTCAAACCTATCCTCTATCCTAATTTTCCGTGACCTTTCTGCGGCCTTTGACTCAGTTTATTACTCTGATCTCCTTAATACTCTCTTTCCTCTTGGGATTCGCGATCAAGCTCTTGCCTGGATTGAATCCTACCTTGCACCTTGCCAATTCTCTGTCTCCTGGAGCAACAACACCTCTCAACTCCTCTAGTGGTTGGTGTTCCACAAGGCTCTGTCGTGGGACTGCTGCTCTTTATACTACACCTCTGCTCTTGGACAACTAATCTCCTCCTTTAGGTTCTCGTACCATCTCTTTGCAGATGACACCCAAATCGTCTTCTCTTTTCCTGAACTCTCTTCTGATCTCTCTATCAAAATTTCAAACTGTCTCTCTGCCATTAAATATTGGACGGCTTCACACTCTCTGATGTTAAACTCTACCAAAACAGAGGTACTCTCCTTCCCTGCCAAAAGGTCTCTCTCATCTCTTCCTCTGCCTATCCACTTCCCACCTGACACTCTCCCCTACTCTTCTTCGGTATAGGACGATTTAACCGACATAAAATGGTTGCAATGACCAAAAGTTCTAAAAATGCTACCACCAAAGGTTCGAATACCAAAAGTTTGAACATTTGGTAGAAGCATTGTAAAAAAAGAAATGGGTGCTGCGGGGGTGTCCCCCACATTGCCCCGCTCCATATACTTCATGGTATAGTGAGCGGGGGTTGCGGGAGACACCCCCGCAGCCTTCCGTTTAAAGAAAAAAAATAAAAAAAATAAACGGGGCTGCAGGGGTGTCCCCTGCATCACCCCGTTCACTACACTATATGGTATATCACTATAGTGAGCGGGGGCTGCGGGGCACACCCCCACAGCCTTCCATTAAAAACAAAAAAGAAAAGAAAAGAACCCTGTGGCGCCGGTTCCCGATCATGGCAGTGAAAGGGAACTGGTGCTGCAGGAACCCAGCGTGAAGATGAAGGTGAGTGGGGTTTGTTTATGTTGGGGGTGTGGGTGTGGGTGGGGGTGTGCTGAGGGTGTCGGTGGGGGGGCTGTTAAGGGTGTGTTGTGTGTGTGGGTGTGAGTATGTATGTGTGTTCGCATGAGAAAGGTGCACACTTTTGGTAGTTCGCACCTTTCTCATGCGACCGTTTCGGCCGCGGTAGTTTCAGCCGTGGGCAAATCACTTAGAACCTCTTCTTCAGCTAGAAACCTCGGCAACATCTATGACCCTCCTCACACGTTCTCTACTTTCATCCACAAAACCTGAACAGCAGCACGCCTCAACCTCCTAACTCTTAGTAAAATCAGGCCCCTCCTTCTTTTCAACACTATCTCTCCCGCTGCCTACCCTAGCATACACATTTTGTATGTGACATAGAACTGCACACACAAAGGCATTTTCCCATTCTGATTTGATTTGCCCACAAATAAAGTGTGTGTCCTTTTCTCACTTGACTGTGCACTAGTCACAACTAGCACAGACTTAAAAGCCTTGGACCCTAAGGGTTTTACACAGATACCCTCACACCAGTAACAATTCAACTTAAAAGGTTACAATTAAATAAAAAAACAAGCGCCAATATTTGAATCCACATCTTTCCTGCCAAGGAGCAAGGCAAACACTTTTATATAAATGCTCCCTATATAGGTGACCCCCATAAGTTCTCTAGATGTCTCTTTCTCCAGAAGGTGGCCATGCACTTTTTTTAAACCTTTTCACAAACGTGTTGCAGACTCTAAAGCCTTGCCTGTATATCTCTAGGGAAAAGGTGCCTCTTTCAAACATTGTGGCACACACAGCCCACGTACTTGCTCCAATGCAGCAATGACGATGGCGCTCCACAGCCTTCTCCAACCTTTGATGAGGGTTACAGGATATTTCTTAAGTTGTTGGGTCCCTCAGCACTTCAATGCTGCGTGATCTCCATAGCCTTCCACATAATTCAGTGCAGCGTGAGCTGCATTTACCTCTGGAGAGTTTGGGCCACCTCGGTCAACACCATTAGATGCAGGGTGGAGCTGCCATTTCTTCAGGGATTGAGATCCTCATCACGCTGCAATGCAGCGTGGAGCTGCAGTTTCCATCAAGGCCAATAGAGATACTTAGTCCTCCACATCCTTCAACGCAGTGTGGAACGGCCTTTCCAGCAGGACAGGTTGTGCCTCCTTGGTATGCACACTTAGATGCAGGGTGGAGCTGCCATTTCCTCAGGGATTGAGATCCTCATCACGCTTCAATGCATCAAGGCTAGTTGGACTTCCTAGTCCTCCACACACTTTGACATTGTATGGCGTTGCTTGCCCCTTAAGGATGGTTGACTTCCCTGGTCCTTCACACCCCCTGACAACAAGCTGGAGCTCCCCTTTCTCTTGAGTGGTGGACACCCAGGTACTTCACATATTTTGGATCCGTTGGAAGGGGTGTTGCTTTTCCGTCAAGGCTGGCTGGGCTTCCTAGTCGTCCACACACTTTAACACTGGTTGGAGTTGCTTTTTCCCTTAAGGGTGGTTGACTTCTCTGGTCCCCCACAACCTTTGATACAGGATGGAGCGCTCCTTCCTCATAATTGGTGAGCACCCTCATCCCTCGTACATTTGGGCGCTGGGTGTAGTTGCTTTTCTGGAAAGCATATTATGCTTCCTAATCAACGACATGCTTTAATGCATGCACAGTGTTCCTGCTTTCGCCTTAATGATGTTAGACCTCCCCAGATCTCTTCACCCTTTGAATCAGGGTGGAGCCGTCCTTGCTCGTGATTGGCAGACACCCTCCTTTCTCACACACTTTGGAGCTGTGTTTCTCCCTCAAAGGTGATTGGGCTTCCTGGTCCTCTGCGCACTTTGACACTGTTTGGAGTTGCTCTTCCCTTAGGGGTGGCTGGCATCCCTGGTCCTGCATACCCATTGGATCAGGATGGAACTGTCCTTCCTCAGGATTGGTGGACACCCTGGTCCCTCACACACTTTTATCGCTGGTTGTAGTTGCTTTTCCCTAAAGCATGGTTAGGCTTCCTAGTTCTCGACACAATTGACTGGGTGCTGTAGCTGCATCGCCATCGAGAGCCGTGGGCCCCCAGTCCTCAGCACCCTTTGGTACAGGGTGGATCTGCCCCTTCCTGTAAGGATGGCTGGTCTCCCTATCCCTACACACACTTTGATACAAGATGAAACTCGTATCAATTTACAGAAATGATAGCATCTGTAGCAATGTGTGTACATGTTGCTCTTTCATACCTTCCTCAGTGCAGTTATTTATTTACTGTTTGCGGATCTTACATCCTTTCTCCGGCCTGACTTCCTTCCGTAAAGTAGCTTTTCCATGCCACCGCCGATTGTGCTGTATTTGGATCCAATCTTCCAGCATCTCCAGGTCCTAGTTTTTCAGAATCCTCTCAGGGAGCCCCACCGGCTCTCCAAGTCTAAGAAGCCTATTCAGCTCTTTGGCCAGTACAGATGGAGTTTCTTCAGCTCAGGGGATGCTATGTACAGCCTGGACCTGTTCTGGATTCCTGGGGTTCTCAGGAGTTGAAAGGTTCACAAGGGTTGTCCACAAGTCTGTCGTTGTGCCAACCCAGACGCCATCTCCTGGAAAGATTCTTGGGTCTAGTTGCGCATTGGAACCCAAGCCAACAATCGTTCTGTTTTAATTGGATATCCGCTACCTCTGACATCTGATCTTCGATTATACCGTTTAAGAATCAGCGCACTTGCTGACAGCCTTGACCCCTTCAACATTCCCTTCACAAATGTATTTTCTTTGTATGTACATTTTCTGGGCTCCTGCTCTGCTTAACCGCTCTCTCATCCCGTGCCTGATAGGCCACATGGTGTGCGCGGCCGCAGCTGGCGCAAATGCATAACCGCAGCTGAGGTTTTCTACCCCGGCTGTTCTCTGGACAAAGAATTACTAGGCAGCTGTGAAGAGCACCACCAGCAGGGGGCACCAGGTTTACTTCACAAGAATCAAATGTAGCCCAGTAACTAGAAAGGGCAGGGCTTCCTTCGGGCAGCGCAAAGTCTTGCGCTGGCTTGGTTTTCTACCATGATTAATACAGCCCACTGGACTTGTTCTCGTACATTGTGCATCTGAGATCAGTTTCCCACCCCTTGCCAACCTCATGGCCCTTTCTCTAGTATAAAACACATTTCAAGTGAGAGCCATGACCCCTTGTCCCTAACCACAGCTTTACCAATTGCACCTGCTCTCTCACCTTCTGTTTCATCTCTCTTGCTGTCTATCCCAGCTCTCCCACTTTCCGTTCCACTTTCCCATCTTCCTTTCTAGCTCTCCCACCTTCATGTCAAGCTGGCCAACCTTTTGTTCCCCCTCTCTCCCCCTCTCTCTCTCTCTCTCTCTCTCTGTTCCAACTCTCCCAGCTCCTGTTCCAGTTCTCCCACCTTCCATTTCAGCTCCCCCACCCTATGCCCCCACTCTCCCTTTCTCTGTTCCAGCTCTCGCGTCTTATGTCCCAACTCTGCCATATCTGTGCTCTAACCCATAACAAGCTGATACAAGCAAACAATAATGGCTGCGCTGATGTACCCAATCCATTTACCTAGCACATTTCTTGAAGACTTGTTACCACCATCAAGTGAAAACTCAAACATATCTTTTCAACCCTGCTTCGATGAAAAACTTAAATCACTGTTGTTAAGAACTTGTGACCATCAGACCATGGCCTTAATGTGTGCACTTTCTATTTTTATAGTTTGTCCACTTTCTATTTCTATAATGTGTCTACTTTCTATTTCTGTAATGAACCCATTAAATTAAATGTTGACGGGACCTGTTTTTAACCGCTATGTGTCTAAATGGGGAAAAGCAGAACTCACTTTTCCCCCTTAAAAATAAAATATATGCCGGTTGGGCCTCCATCTCTTCTCTTGCTGTATTTACACTCATTTTTAGTGATGCATTCACAAGCTGAGATCCTCTTTCCTTGCCTGCGGACACATAGCGTTGCAACACACGTGCCGTCCAACACTGTATAAGGATATCACATGTTCCTTAACTTATCTAATCAATAAAATTGTCAGAATCCATACAGGCAAGAAAAGCACTTGCATTGAGGCTGCTTTAAGGATGAACGAACAGTGCTCAAGCATAGCCGTAGACATAAGAGGATGGCAGTGCAGGAAAGAATTAGCGGTAATGGAATTACTGCCATTTTTCTCGCTCCGCCATGCAAGTATGGAGCTGGAGTTGAGGATTTCCTCCAGCATCATGCTGGAGGTAAATCCTCCCACCGTCTGCCGAAAATTGGCAAAATCAGCAGAATCACTGCAGCGGTAATTCTGCCAAAAATGCCCCATAGAGTGCAATGGACTCTCAAAAAATGGGGATTAACTCTGCCTCCGTCACTTAAGTGACGATAACGGTAATTCTGTTGGGCGCTATTCTGGCAGATTTAAAGCCGGAATACCGCCCAACTCGTAATGAGCCCCCAAACACTTCAAGAAGGCAAGGCCTGATACACTGATGCTGGCCGCTCACCCTACAAATGGCCCTAAAAGTAAGATTGCTTCTAGAAAGGGTGAGGATTTTCGGTATTGTGTTCTCAAATCGCTGGCTGGCAGGGTGCAAAGTGCAAGGCTAGGAGAGCATTTCTCTGAGAAGTTAAATGTCACGTGGGGAGTTTCCCAAAGCACTACACTCTCCCAGCCGTGGTTGCCAGATTTTGCTTTTTTTCCGCCCAATTGGGCTACTCAAATTTGTGCAGGAAATTACAGGAGTGTGCGTGTTGTGGCCTTTGGGCTATTTTGGGCTAGTTTGCACTATACTATGTGCGAAGTTGGAAAGCGTAACACAGAGCATTGTTACTCCTAACACCAGTTCATCATTTAAGTGCTTACCTTTAGTTTAAAGGGTCACAAAAAGAGGTACTCCCCATTTCCCAAGTCATGGCCTGGCTGAGATACACACCTCTTAAGGACCTGCAAAAACATTTTCTTTGTAAACCCTTTCTTATGCCTGATGACCGAACAGGGCCGGCTTAAGGCGCGATGGAGCGGTGCGCACTAAAGGGCGCATCAGCACCCCGCATCGCCCCTTAAAGACGGCCCAGTGTGTAATAACATATATGGGTTAGATTGCTTTTGCGATCCATGACTGCATGTCTTTCTTACCTGGCGGCATTGGGCTGAGCAGGGGGGCATACCCAGGGAAAGAGTGAGCACACGTGACTCTGAATTTGGATGCCATACCAGGCACATTTTTTAATACCACAGCAAACATAAATCAACACAGAAATGTGACATTCCTTAAAAACACAATCATTAATAACAACCATTACGCATTTTTTAACACTTCTCCAGCCGGACCATGTCTCCCTGCCCCCCAGGGGCGGCGCATGGTGATGAGACCCTGTCCCTTCCCCACCATGCCCTCATCAGGAGGCATTACCGGGAGGCAGCCCTCTTTTCACTGGGCCCAACTGCCCCCCCCCCTGGTCCGCCACCCCTCACCCCCGCCAGGAGCCTCCAGTAGCCATGCCCCAATCCACCTCCGGAGTCCCCCCGAAAGGGATCTCAGTGTCCCCATGGTCCTCTCCCACCTGCCACAGGGGTGTGGACTGATGGTCCGCGTACCACCCCCACCTGCACCAATGTTGCTATCACAGCCAAATAGCTCTGTAGCAATAGCTCAGTTCCGTGCTGGAATAGATGCGACAAGTCCCTTGGCCCCTCAGCAGGCCGTTCCCAACTATTGTAGGCGCCCGTGGCATGCAGCCAGCCAGGCCAGTTCATTGTTCAGTTCACGTGCAGACATGTTCAATGGGCGTGCCGGCTCAGGACACCCCCAGTTCAGTCTCGGAATGATCTACGACCAGGCGTGCATCACCCCAGGCAGGCTCGTCCGAACCAGGTAAACAAAGATAACAAGTGTATGATCAGGTCCTTCCTGCCCAATTTCACCATCTTGTTTCCCCCTACGTGTAACATCATTAATGCCGGGCTTGGCAGACCTTCCACCAATGAAGGCACTTGGCACACTTGAAGACCCCCACAACTAATCCAGTGGATGTCAAATTCTGTTCTGTCAGACAGCAACCCGGGGTGCTCCTGCACTCTCGGTTCCACCCTTCTTATGAACAAGTGTCCGACGACCCACACCAGCGGTTTTGCCATGTTCCTGCTCCAAGCGACAAAAAAGGATAGTTTGTGAGTCATATCATGGTACTTTGGAACCATTATAATTGTGTGTAAAACGCACGCCCTCCCCACTCCCTTTTTGCCCCAGTAGACTGTCATTTAGCACAGGTGATGAGGCCGGGTGTAGCCCTTGCAGGCATCTGACAATTGCTTTAATCTGTCTTACCTTGCACTTATACCCTGCGGCCATTGTGACTGCCCCAATTCTGAAAGAGTGTGGGGCGAATCCAGGCCCCCTTACCCCACTTTTCCCAGATATGTTTCCATGATCTTCAAAACTGGTACCCAGATAGGCAAGACTCATCCCTGTGTAAAAACAGTGGCCCCCCCTGCACCCCTCTGTACATCAAATATGCCCAAAGCCGCCCTACTGGCAGATATCTGCCACAGCATGGACAGTCATTGGGCCTCATTACTGGGTGGGCGGAATGGGTTTAGCAGCACTGGTGATGGTGCCAGTGTCGGTAAACCCATTTGCCCTATTACAAGGTTCCCTTGCAGGACCAGGGAGCTAATAACTGGCCCGGGCCCGTTATTAGGAATGGCGATGGGTTTTTTCAATGAGAAATTACCGGGCCCTCCAAGGTTGGAATGACCCGGTAATTCCTCATTCAAGGACCCGGACACGATTATGGAGGCAGCCATGGCACTAATAGCACCATGGCTACCTCCAAACTCGTAATGAGGCCCATTGTCACCCTGATACCCTTCCCTTCTTGATCCGTTTTTGACTTTCAAACCATATGTGGGCCAGGGCACTCCCTTCGAATGAAAGGTCATCCCTTGACAACCACCCCATCAGGTCGAATGCAGATGCATCCACTACTTCCCAAATCCTGAATGCACCAAAGAATGACGTCACAAAAACCGCCCATGACAGTGCCACTTCCCAATCATCTCTGCAAATCCCCCAGCACCCGTACCATTACTGCCAGTTTTTCCAGCTCTAGGGGCCTCCTACTATCTTCCCCTGGTACTGCTGCCCTTTTCCAAACAGTTAAGGCCTTCTTTATGGCGAGATCGGTTGATGGCGGAGCCTTCATGGCAACCCTCCAAAAACCAAATGGCAGCCATCTTTGTTCTGACCACCCCCACTGTTACTCCCTCTGCTCGCAGCTGACCCAGGAATTTAATCATTGCACCGCTACGAAATATGCCATATAGACCCTGAGTCCCACAAAATTCCCTGAATTCCTTAAATGCTCTTTCGTATACCCTTTTTGTCTTTTTTGTAACCTCTATCAATGATGCTAACTCCGGGCACCCAGTTCCCATAGTATCTCGGGGAAGGGTGGCATCGCTGGGTCCGCCCCTGGTAACCACTGCTGGGACTCCTGTAGTTTAAAATGGGACAGAGCATCAGGTGAAGCATTTACAGCTATATAGTTGAGGCAAGGGTCAGGATGTAGCACTAGGACATCAGCTGCACCTCACCAATCATGAGGCACGTAACACAACAATGTTTTAGTGTGCGATAATTGAACCTACACGTTATGGTATAGATCAGTTGCTTTTGTAACAGCACCAGTGAATAAATTCACTCCATAAGGCGATCACATGACAGAGGGGCACAAATGAGAGCTCACGGTAGGCATTTACGGCAGTCGGTAGTGGCTAACAATATAAGGCAGCGGTAGGGGCAGCAATTGCAATGTGGGCAAAGGCGTACACTTACGTTGAGAAGAGCTGGAACGCAATCATTACTGTGCATACGATAATAACAAAGATATGCACATATGCATTGTGCAGTAAAAGAAGTGCATGAATGGAAAGAGAAGTAGGAATCACCAAGAGCTGATAGGAGCCCAGAAGGAAAGTGCCAAGAAATGCCAAGGTGGGACAACACCAGCTACCTGCTGTGGCAGAGGAGTCCCAAGGGTGTGGTACAAAGCCGGCAGGTGATAGACCCGGAAGGGCAGTTCTGAAGGGGGAGGGTGAACTGGTGTTGACTAGATATAGGGTCAGGAACCTGGGAGGTTCATGAGGGACCAGGCCACCAGTCTTAGTGGCAGTGGTATCGGTTAGCAGGGAAGGGATTAAGTAAAACAGGAACACAAAAGCAGAGTTATCAGAAGTTCCCAAAACCTAAGGAAGTCCAGCTCAAGTATAAGAGGAGCAGGGAGGCTTTTCCAAACAAGAGGCAACGGCCGAAGAGAGAGACATGCCTCCTGCTCTCTGTTTCAAAAAGCATTTGACAAGCAGACTATTGGACTAACAGCAGCGGAGAGCTCTAGCAGCGCAGTATTTAAGGAAACAAAAGATCGACATATTGTAGTGGCAGGCCTCATACAGCCTTGTCAATCATACAAAGGATCTCGAATTTCATCCATGCAATTAGCAGTAGCCAATGTACACATTTTAGGGCTGCAGTTATATGATCCATAGGCTTCAGGCCAAGGATAAGTCTTGCAGCGCTATTCTAGATTTGCCAAAAGGAGCATAAACAACAAAGGGGGAGGTTAAGGAAGAGTCTGTTGCAGTAGTCCAGCCTACACAGGACTAGGGCTCTACAGACCTTTAGCTTCTATGGAAGCTGAGGAATGGTACAATGCCTGTAAGGAGGTCAAGCTGAAATCATGGGCTTTCTTTACAAACTCGAAAATGTAAGGAGTAAAACAGAGAGATGACTTAAAGATGACCTCAAGGTGTTTGGCCTCATACAACGGTGAGAGTAGAGGGCCCAAAGACAGTGACCAGAGGGTAGGAGAAAAACAAGGCACCGTTTTCACAATAAGAAAGATCTCTGTTACTAGCATTGTGTCTCCGCACACAATGCCTCGATGGCAGTCATACAATCATGGATATAAAACGAGGAGAAGGAATTAGTTCAGGGAAGTTTAAGGAAAGCTGTGTGTAATTAACATAACACTGGAAATCAGAAAGCAAGAGCCAGAGTAACAAAATAGCTATGGAAGAGCCACAATCATAGGATAAATCCCTGGGGCGTAAGGACCGGCACCGTTCATTTCGGGCCGCCTCATTACGAGGTCTGGTCAGACCAGGCGTCCTTAGCGGGACCCGCTAGCAGACCAGGATGCTAACAACGGGCCCGTCATTAACAGGCCCATTGTTAGCATCCTCCCCATTCCCATTGAGCCTATGGGAGCTCAAATGGGAATGGGGATGTACCGGATCCGGGTCCCGGGAAAGGGATTTACCGGGCCCTCCAAGGTCAGAATGGCCTGGTAATTCCCTATTCCTGGAACCCGGACCCGGTACCTGGTTTGGGGATAGCTATGCCACTAAAAGCGGCATGGCTACCTCCAAACTTGTAATGAGGCCCTATGTGTTGCCAGAGGCCTCAGCCACCACAATAGAATTAAACCAGGTAACAAGTACTTACAATACACCTTCAAATAACAAAACTTACCCAGAACCTCCTGCCACCCATATGATGTACGGGCACACCAAATTTGACTGCGGACTCGGCGGCACTTTCACACCTTCTGTCACCTATAAAAACAGCTCCATATCATCTTTATTTTACTCCCCTACCATGCCCTCTTTTAGCCATCAAATAACCCCAAATGTGTTTTCCAAACTTCATTCACAGCGCTGTCCGCGGACCATCATGGTGTTCGTGGAAAGCCTGGGCCGCGCACGCTCTTTTTTCACGTATAAAAACAGCTCCATATTATTTTTATTCCACCACCCACCCTTTCCAGACCCTCTTTTGGCCACCAAATAACCACAAATGTGTTTTCCATACTTTTTCCCCACCGCGCTAACCAAGTACACCAGCCGATGTCCACGGATACAACATGGCAAAAGTTTAAAAAAAATATGACTCACCTGATGCTTTTCACTATCCAATCAGGGGGCGCGTCTGAAGCCTGCAGACATCACGCCGCCCCCCGGATAGGTCCAGAGGGGTGTCTGCGGACCAAATAGGGAGGTGAATCTGCGGCCGGACCCAGACATCACACATTTTTCTTTACCTACTTTTGGCCATTTTAAAACAAAAACTACTGGATGGATTTACACCATATTTACAAAAGCCCGCTTTCGGGACCAAGACGCCACTCCTGCAACAAATGTGGTGAAAATCCATCCAGCGGTTTGGGCTGTACGCATGAACACATTTTTGTTTTCCGTTGCATCTATGAGGATTTCCACAAATTTTGCCACCCCCCTCCCACTTGACGAAATGGCACCAAACTTCACAGAATCATTCCGAAGGGGCCATATACTTTTCTTGCAACATTTGGTGAGGATTCGGCCAGGGGGGTCTGAAAGTTATAAACCGCCCAAAAGGTGCTCTTTCTATGAGTTCAGCAACTTAACCATTACTACAGGGCCGCTACAGCAGGCCCTATAATACATATATTTATATATCTGAATGTGTGAGCGTGCATGGACCAGAATGGTGGGGGGCGCACCCAAAAATCACGCACAGGGTGCTGGGAGACCTGGAGCCGGCACTGTGTCTGGGACTTCTCCAACTGAAAGACTCCAAGCGACACAAGTTGCCTAGAAAAAATATGCAAATATCCAAATCCGTTAAAGTGAATAGAATAAAGTCCCCTTTTCAGGATTTGTGTATCCCCCTTAGGTCTACTAGATAGACAGGAGAGAACTGACATGTGTCATTTATGTCAGTGATGATGTCAATGATGAAATGTTCTTCCAAGATGTGAAAAAGAAAGCTGCAGTGATGTTCTTGTAGCTTTACATTTTTCTATAAGGATTTAGATTTAGATGTTGGCGGGGCGGATCGCAGGGCATGACAAAGGGTTTCTGATGTACGCTGATGACACCATATTGCTATTCAACCTTGATACATGCATAGGTGATATGACAAGGATTGCATTGAACCTGCTGCAGTTCCAGGAGTGGATGGGTGGTTCCGCTTACATTGGCTTAGCGCCAGGATATTGTAGGTCTCCTGCTATGGTAAGGCGCTGAAGCAGATGTCCTCCCCTGCATCTAACCCAGAGCTCGGGGGCCCTCTCCAGCATTCAGTGGGAGTTACCTGCAATTTGGGGGGTTCCCTTTGATAACAACCGCACATTTGAAGCACAGGTCGGAGCTGTTGTTAAGAATGTTAATGTGTCTTGTACTGCGCACTGCCGCTGCTTGTGTGGTCTCCTGTCGCTCTGGCAGATCTGCAATGCAATGAGCGTTGCAGGGTTTGTTAGTGGGATCGAGAGGGAGAAGAGCAAGAGAGCTTTGATGTGCTGTTGGCAGGTTCTGTTTGGAGAAACCGGTCACTGAGCATTGGTACATTTTCGGTTGGTAGCCGTCATGTGGTGTTGAGGTGTGATTGTGTATGGTTTGTTTTCATGTCGGGTATTGTGAAGTGCATGTGGTTTGTGGTGCGGTAGAGGTATGGTTGTGTTTAGTTCAGAGTTTGCGGGTGCGCATGCAGAAAGGTGAAATTTTAGTATGGTTACTGGCAATCATTTTCCTACATTGAACATGCGATTTAAATGTGATATCTCTCCCACTCCCCAACCGTTCATTATAGTGCAATGCATTTGCCACCACCTGCAATTCATCCCGCGGATATACATTCCCTCTCCCCGGCATTCAATCGAAGTACAGCATGGGTTTTTACCTTTGACCAATCCCTCTTAGTGCCACGCATTTCTCAGCCGCAGCAGTTGGGCTGAAAACAAGGTATGGCTACCTTACACAATTAGGCTAAATGCAAAATATGGCTACCTTAAACAATTAGGCTAAATGTAAAGTTTGGCTACCTTACACAATGAGGCTAAAATCATTCATTCATTGTGTTCATTTTGTCACCCGTACAACACTGCCACTGGCCGAACGCCTCCAGAGGCACTGGAGTCCAATTCTGGGAACATCCATTATCATCTTTCCTGCATTTTCCACACATGCCCTCTGATCCGCCCGTCCATTGGGCCACTCTGGTCCAGGTTAAAATGAAACTAGCACAACAGAATTTACATTCCAAGGAAAAGTCTCAACATACAACACATGGTCCCAAACAGAGTCATCAGCCTTATATGGGGCTATGGAGGCACCAACATGTCCAACACAACAAAACAAAGGAGGCTGGCTTTGTGTAGCACACCACTTCAAGATTAAGGCACTCCCTCTGGAAGGTTTCTAAGGCTATGGGCCCAATTTGCTTAAGGAACCCTGCAATATCCTATTTCCCTATAGGACCACTTTGTTTCTCTACAGCGAGCAACAGTCTAGTACCCCTTAAGATGCACACAGCAAGATGGGGCACTAAATATCTCCAGACCTGGGGAGTAACAGCTTGGAATTTTCTACCGCCGGAGTTAAGCCAGGTGCCATCGCACAAAACGATCCTAAAATAAGAAAAAGCCCATCGATTTGAAATGGGTGTATCCTCTTTTTGAGAGGACCTTCATGATTTGCTGACTCAGGAATTTCACTTGGGCTGTGCGATAATGAGTGTGGGGCTGATGTTGTGCTATGTATTTGTCCTGTTTGTTTTATGTTGTGTGCCATGAAGCTGACTTGTTTTGCTCTTGTGCGCCTAATACATTCGGCCTCAATATAAGTCAGCTGTACCGGTAAAAATGTGCCAGTATTCGTGGATACCAGCACTTTACCGGACCGGCCGACTATGGGTTTGCCGGTTCGGTGCCTGCGTTACCTCCAGCTAAAGGCAGGCTCCCTTACGTCAAAAAAAGCCCTCATTACAGGCATTCAGCAAATCATCTGATGCGGTCATATGGGACTCCATGAATGGGGATTTAAACCGGAACTTCGGCACTCAGAATCTGGCAGCAATGATGACGAATTGAGTGCCGGAAATTGTATCTACATTTGCCGGTATCCCGGTGGCTCTACCGACAAACTCAGACTGAGGCCAATTATTTATATTCCATCCTATTCTGATGCCCCCAAAACATATTTCTACCAGAGAATTGTACTGCATGGTGAAATCACTGTATGAAAGCAGCGTCAACCACATTGCCGCTCGATGGTGACCCACAAATCTGCATCGCTACAAAAGAAGATAGAGGACAATTGCTGTGAGAAGGCAGACATTGCCATTGGCTGATGACCCTAAAACGCACTGCTTCTAGGGCAGGGTGAGGATTTTCAGTATTGCTTGATAAATTATGGTTCAGCCACATTTTCATTGACTGATGACCCTAAAATTCACATAGCTACTAGAGATGGGTGTGGATAAGGGTGAGGTATGTGCCTGCTCAGATTTGCATGAGCAGGCAGGGACAGCTGCATTGTCGTCGACTGATGACCATAAAATCCACATTACTACTTAAGAAGACTAAGGATTTTCTATAATGTGTAATGAAATGGCCATTACAAGACACAGTAGGCTACATATCTATTGGCTAGTGACTCTAAAATCCACAATGCTAGAAAAGAAAGTTTAGGATTCTCAGTGTAAAAGCAGGGGCGGCCCATTTGACTGATGACCATCAAATCCACATTGCTACTGGGGAAGGCCGAGGATTTTCTGTGTTATGTGCTCAAAGGGCCACCGTAAACCGAAGTCAGATACATTTTCATTGGCTGATGACTCTAAATTCCATATTGCTATTGCAGAGACTTTAAGTCAATTATAAACCTCCTTGTCCAATTTTGGTAACATGGATGGAATGGCAGGCCTATCTCAGCAAGGTCGTGGATCGTTGATTAGTTGCAACACAGCGAAAAATACAATTATTACCCAATGATAAAAGGCACTGTCCAGTCAAGGTTGTACACAAATATCTTCTTTATTATTATCACAACAGACAGTTCTAGCACACTACACAATACAATCCACCCTATAAAGAAATGCAGAGGACAGACAGTTTTAAAGGAAAGCGGATGCACTCTGGATACTGACAGGAGGGTAGTCGGTAAAGTAATTAATCGCAATGTTCAAGGATACTTGGTTTCAGCACAAAGGGAGCAATGGGTTATACAATGTCACTAGGGGGCTTCGGAGAAGGACCAGGGGGACAGAACCACAATGTACCTTGTGCTTGTAGAACTTCTTGGTGCTCGAAAGGTTCGAGTCGGTTCCAGGATGCTTTGCAGCTCCTGCGACAGAGTTTAAGACGGGAGACATCTGCGGGTATCAGGCGGCAAGCAGTTCGGCAAGCGACGCTGGATGGACGGCTGCAGGCTGGCCTACATGGTGGCTCAGGCTCAAGAATCTATGTCTCTGTGTTGGTTGGCGGATCTGGAACGCTGGTCGAGGCATCTCGGATGGCTTTAGTGACTGCAGTGTAACAACAGTCAGTTGTGTAGCCGGTCATCTTTCGAGGGCTCGACTGCCTCGAAAAATGTCCATAAAAGGTGGACACTGTTTGATGCTTGAGGCTCCTCCTAGCCTCTTTGCTAGGCTTGTGTCGTCCTTTAAGGCTGACGGTCCAAAGCTGAGGAGAGTGTTTGCAGGCAACAGCCTTGTCCTTTGTTCATGGACTCTCTGGCAGAACCTAGCAGGGCACGCTGTGTGCTGGCTGGGTACCTGTTATGGAGCTGAAGGAATTGTCCTTTGAGTTCGGTATCACCCTCTGTTCCCCGGGAGAAGTTTCGGGGAGGGATATTGCTTCACCCTTGGAAATACTGGCCTTCCTTCACTGGTGGAAGCTGTAAGAAAGACTATACCTTCAGCCAGGGTCCAAATTAGTCCTTCTTACTCCTTTCGAAGTCGTTGGATGATCTTGTAAGAGAAGGGCTCAGCTCTCTTTTACAGCCAAATGGGCCCCAGTGATTGGTGCAGGCTAAGCATACCTTAATGAACCAATCATGGGTCCTCACCAACAATCTTCTGTTATGCGTGAGGTCATAACCAGAATGCTTTGCAATAGGAAAGGTAAAGGGTTGAAAACATGTACTACGAAGTCCTACCCATCTTCCTTTCTGTTGTGTATCAAAGGGTCTCTCTGATTAATTGAGCTCTCTGTAGCTCCTGATCAAAACGCAGGGCTCCCTTGAAGTTTGTGATGAGAACAGACATCCTGTCTCCATCAAATCACATACTTCTTCCTTTTAAAAGGGGGTCCTCCTACAGTTGGCCCAGACATGACATTCATTGCCCTTCATACTAATGGGTGGGAGTTGACTTCACTATGACACAGATGCATATCAAAAAGCTGTTGGGTTTCCTGTCCCCTTTATCAGCTCTGCGACCAGGCCTCCTGCAGGCCTGCTTCAACTAACTCTCATCAGTATGCACCGCCGGCAGCAGACTGACAATGGGTAGGGCGGATCCATGGAGCCTTTGATATGTAATTAGGCTGTCCATGGCAGGAGGAAGGTGTTGCCCTTCTCCTCTTCATGCGTTCATGTACTCCTGGCTGTCAGATTCCAACTAAATGTAACAGGGAGGACTGCGCCTGTAGGCTGTGTCCCCCCAGAGTACACAGACCTATGTTTTTGTTGTGCAGGGAGCATAGGCAAATGTGTGCGGTTTAGCCCCACACATTTTCCGAGGTTGATCTCCCATCATTCAATTTCTTTAAAAAACATCAAAAAACCCCAGTCGAGTGCACACCTGTCGTGTGGATTGTCGAATTCCTCACTGCACCAGACACTGGAAAGCAGGTGATGGCACAGCAGGACACAGAGGCATTTGGCTTGGCGAGACTTTCATTGGATACCCAACGGAACCCCGAGGACCCCTTGTGTGCGCAGGCGTGCACGCACATCTTCCTCCCAAACCCCCCCCTGAAATTTCACTCCTAGAGAAGCAGTTTATCCTGCTTGCAGTTCATTGGAAAAGACAACATCTACTACTACTACTACTACTACTTGGTCCGAGTGCCTGGCTTTCTGTATCGGAAATATCGAATACCAAAGGGCCTCTTAAACTCAAGGTGCATCTTGCCAAAAAAGACTCTGGATCATTATCTGCCAATGCCCTCTACGCTTACCGCCACTATCAATGCCTTCCCCCATTGCTACCATGTCTTTCTGGAGTATTGCTCGGTTACCAAAGAGCCTCGTTGACTCAAGGTGCCTCTGACCAAGGCACGTAAGAGTGGTGCACATCACAAACGAGATTCCGTCAGATTTAGTGCGTAGCTACCGAGAGTAATGCGCATGAAATGCAGACCACCAAAGAACCTTTCTGACTCAAGATGCATCTTGCCAAAAAAGATTCTAGAAGGTTTTAAGTCATTCTCTCCTAATGCACTTGCAACCACTTTCAATGCCTTCCACCAATGTTGCATTATCGTTCTGAAGTATTGTTCTATCAAATGCTGACTCTTGCTAGTATTGTGACAACATGACTGCTGCTCCCTACTCAGCCCCACACTACTACTAAAGCACCAGTGATCCCAATCACCAAGGTGAAACAGGCACAGCCCGAAAGGTAGACCTCCTTTGCCTTGTGCGCTACTGCAGGTGAAGGGCAGGCTATATCATCAGGAGGTGTGTGAGCCGATAGCAGTAGCAATGTAAACAACCTAAGCACAATAACCCAAAATAAAAGAATGTCCCATCAAGATTCTATGAAGAAAATATACTCTACCTCTGCCTGCAGTGACCTTGTGACCCGGCAGCTGTCAGGGATGGCAAGATGACCTACGAGCCTGCTGTGTGCCAACAGAGCGGGCATTGTCATGTCAGTAGACTGGTTACAGCCAGGCCCCTGAGTGCACTTTAATTTTGGCGCTTTCATTTTGGCATGGAACATTTTGAAAGCAGGGTCTGATTAGCAGACACCCCTTTCATAAACAGAATTGTCTGCATCATTGTTTGAATACAAGTCAGAAAAGCTAGGTCTTTCATACCCTTTCAGGTGGTAATCCATACCAAGTATTTTATGATTAGGCGAAGAGCAACAAAGCGAGAAAAAAAAATTCTAGGGCAAGGAATCAGCCCAAAATTTTACATTTTGTTATGCAGGATCCAACTAGCGATGTGTTCATAAGGGGCCTCACCGGGACTTGTGTCGTCACATGCAGCCACTTTGCTAGTGGACACAGGCCTCCTTGTTCGGATTCTACTTGGAAACCTATAGATTGCCTGGACTTGGCGAACTCCCAATGTCAATGTGTGATTAGATCTGTGCAGTGGGGTAGCAGGGGCAGTCGCATCCAAATGTAGGGAGCCAGTTTCCCAGTCGGCTCTGTGTGTTATACATGAAGCAGGGCATGTAAAGGGACCTTCACAGTGGAGAGAGCACTTTGAGGCCATAGCTGATGAAAGCAGAACCCCAGCTGCCATTAATGTCTCTTCAAGAGGGAAAGGAAGACCCCATTCTTCCCTGGAGTACCACTTGGCAAGTTGTCTCCATGGAGTGTGAAATTGACATCATTCCCGCCGCGTGGTTGAAAACTCTAACGCTGCCCCACACGGCCCTCACTTTTTCCCATCAGCAGAACAATGATTTCTTACACACAGTGACCTTTCGAAGTGATTGGCCCTTGTTTTCCCCCTTCCCACTACCAGCCGTGTGTGCCAGCTCTACACACAGACTTGTCAATATTTTGGAAAGGGCATGGGTCATGGGGGGCTTGGAAGCAGATATCAGTGAGATGCATCAGAAACCTTGATTGCTAGAAGTGTTTCAACCAGCCATTGAGGGTGTGGGGGTGGGTGGGGGGGCGGGAAGTAGGGCAGTACCCTCACTGAGAAAGGTCAGAGGATTTGGACTTTCACTCTAGGGAAAGTACAGTGGGACGTTCTGTTCTGACACAAAAACACTATGAGGGGGTCAGTTTCCGGATTCTCGTAAATTTCACGGAGACACATCGGCGTAATTTTAGGGGGTTCGGGGGTGTTTGTCCCCTCCCCCCCCAACTTTCAAGGCACACCATTTTGTCCCCATTCATTTGGCTGGGGCACCTTTTCTTCAGATGTCATGTCCCCCCCACCAACATTTTCAGCAAAGTTACCCCACTGCAGAGACAGCCTGTTAAGTTTGCATTTACTTTCAAACTGATCCCCTGCATGTCATGTTTGCCATTTGCAATTTCATGTTTACAAATAAGGAATAAAAAGCAGTCGGAATTGCCTTTAAGCTTTTTTCTTATACTTTGCAGGGCAAATTGTATAAATATCGCCTGTAATAAACTCATGGCAGGCAGCATGTACAAGGGATTACTATGGAATCAGGTTGATTTTCGCAGGTGTAAAAAGCAGGCAGATTCCATAGGAATCCAATGAAAATCGCATGCTGGTGATAATGCATGTGTATTTGGATGGCAATGCGGAGCATAGGCAATAAAATATGGATGGATATGGCCAGTGACGTAGTCATGCACCGTCTAGTGCATGGGTGCACAACATACGGCCCGCGGGCCAGTTGCGGCCCGCCATGCCCTTTTGACCGGCCCGCGAGGCACAAAGACTTTCCTAATGGAGGGCAGCCCGCGGCCACCCTCCATTAGGAAAGTCTTTGTTGTCTTCCGGGCCGGTGAAAACACTGGCCCTCATTGGCTAAGCACACACACGCATCACGTCGCTCCTACGAGCCACGTAATGCGTGTGTGCTGCACCAATGGAGGGCCAGCACTACGGCTGGCGTGGTCCATAAGGCTTGATGCCGGAAGGCATTTCAGCCTTGGGCCACGCCAGTCGTAGTGCGATTCCAGCGTTCCAGCTTACCTGCCGCTTACCTGCCTGCCTTCCAGCACGTCTCCGGTAAGTGGTCTGTTTGTGTTTGTGTGTCGGGTTTGTTTTGCTTTATGTTTGTGTGTGTATGTTGGGGGGGTGTGTCGGATGTGTATGAATGTTTGTGTTTGAATGTATTTTGTGTGTAAGTTGAGATGCGGGGGAGGGTTGTGTGTCGGGTGTGTCGGATGTGTATGAATGTTTGTATTTTGTGTGTATGTTGAGATGCGGGGGTGGGGAGGTGTGTCGGATGTGTATGAATGTTTGTGTTTGAATGTATTTTGTGTGTATGTTGAGATGCGGGGATGGGGGGGTGTGTCGGATGTGTATGAATGCTTGTATTTTGTGTGTATGTTGAGATGCGTGGGTGGGGGGGTGTGTTGGATGTGTATGAATGCTTGTATTTTGTGTGTATGTTGAGATCCGGGGGTGGGGGGGTGTGTTGGATGTGTATGAATGTTTGTATTTTGTGTGTATGTTGAGATGCGGGGGTGGGGGGGTGTGTCGGATGTGTATGAATGTTTGTATTTTGTGTGTATGTTGAGATGCAGGGGTGGGGGGGGTGTGTCGGATGTGTATGAATGTTTGTATTTTGTGTGTATGTTGAGATGCGGGGGTGGGGGGGTGTGTCGGATGTGTATGAATGTTTGTATTTTGTGTGTATGTTGAGATGCGGGGGTGGGGGGGTGTGTCGGATGTGTATGAATGTTTGTATTTGAATGTATTTTGTGTGTATGTTGAGATGCGGGGGTGGGGTGTGTGTCGGGTGTGTCGGATGTGTATGAATGTTTGTGTTTGAATGTATTTTGTGTGTAAGTTGAGATGCGGGGGTGGGGTGTGTGTCGGGTGTGTCGGATGTGTATGAATGTTTGATTTTGTGTGTATGTTGAGATGCGGGGGTGGGGGGGGTGTCGGATGTGTATGAATGTTTGTATTTGAATGTATTTTGTGTGTAAGTTGAGATGCGGGGGTGGGGGGGGGTGTCGGATGTGTATGAATGTTTGTATTTGAATGTATTTTGTGTGTAAGTTGAGATGCGGGGGTGGGGGGGTGCGTCGGATGTGTATGAATGTTTGTGTTTGAATGTATTTTGTGTGTAAATTCAGATGCGGGGGTGGGGGGGGGGTGTCGGATGTGTATGAATGTTTGTATTTGAATGTATTTTGTGTGTATGTTGAGATGTGGGGGGTGTGTGAATGTTTGTATTTGAATGTATTTTGTGTGTATGTTGAGATGCGGGGTTGGGGGGGTGTCGGATGTGTGTCGGATGTGTATGAATGTTTTGATTTGAATGTTTTTTGTGTGCTGAGTTGGGGGTGGGGGGTTCGGGTCTGTATGGGTGCATGCTTGAGTGTGTGTGTGCTGAGTTGGGGGTGGGGGTTTGGAGTTGGGGGGTAGGGGGTTCGGGTCTGTATGGGTGCATGTTTGTGTGCTGGGGTGGGGGGTTCGGGTCTGTATGGGTGCATGTTTGTGTGTGTGCTGAGTTGGGGGTTGGGGGTTCGGGTCTGTATTGGTGCATGTTTGTGTGTGTGCTGAGTTGGGGGGTTTGGTTGGGGGTGAGGAGGCCATGGGGCATAGTGTTTGGTTGGGGGTGAGGGGGCCATGGGGCATAGTGTTTGGTTGGGGTGAGGGGGCCATGGGGCATAGTGTTTGGTTGGGGGTGAGGGGGCCATGGGGCATAATGTTTGGTTGGGGGTGAGGGGGCCATGGGGCATAGTGTTTGGTTGGGGGTGAGGGGGCCATGGGGCATAGTGTTTGGTTGGGGGTGAGGGTGCCATGGGGCATAGTGTTTGGTTGGGGGTGAGGGACATGGGGCATAATGTTTGGTTGGGGGTGAGGGGGCCATGGGGCATAGTGTTTGGTTGGGGGTGAGGGACATGGGGCATAGTGTTTGGTTGGGGGTGAGGGACATGGGGCATAGTGTTTGGTTGGGGGTGAGGGGGCCATGGGGCATAGTGTTTGGTTGGGGTGAGGGGGCCATGGGGCATAGTGTATCTAGGGTCAATAAAATATATATAAGTTAATTAAACAGGCGAGATACAATAACTAAATAGAAATAAATTATAACAATGGAAAATGTGTAGTACAAAATGTAAGTTTGAAATGCAAATAAAAATCGTTACCCCTCAAAAACATTCTTTTTCCATGTGTTTAGTACAAATTGGGGGTTTAAAAAGCCTCCTGCCACGCCCCGCCTACCGCCCGCCCACATTTACTTTTCGGCCCACTATAGCCCTCATGTAAGGTACTTTCGGCCCTCTGTCAAAATCAGTTGTGCACCCCTGGTCTAGTGGGACGTGACTGTAAACATACCAACCACTTTATGCAAGCTATTAACTGGGCATGGAATGCCCTGTTTCTGGAAAGATGTTTTTGTGCTTCAGATTTGTGTGTGTGCTGTGGTTCGCATTTGACACACTCATGCTGGATCTCCATCCATTGAGAGTGTGACTCCTTTGTGCCTAGCAAGCCCAACAGACAGATCACAGCACTATGCGGCAAGCACAGGGCTTTAGTTTGGTCGTGCACGCTGCAGTTTGGCAGGGTCCGTAGTGTAGCTTCCAGAATTACAGAGCATCAGATAGGTCAAGGAATTGAAAGGTCTCCGGAGTCAGAGAGGATCCAGGCCGGGGGGGGGGGGGTGTGAGGACAATATGGTGGGGTTGGAGAATTGAATGCTTCAGAATTTGCAATCTCAGGCTTAGCTGTGGGATTGAATGACTCAGGCGCAGCAAAGCCCGAGTGGGTTGGGGAGTTTCTGTTCCCATTGTGGGTGGAACCATGGAATGTGTGGGAAGATTTAAGTGTAACACCAACGTCCTGGCCCAATCCCAGGCTGAGGGCACATGGTAGTGTGGATCTAGGGGAAGTAGAAAACTTCAACGCAGAACCCTGTGTTGACTTCTTTCAGAGTGAGGAAACGCGAACGCACAATAAGCTCCTTTGCTTCAGTTGTGAAGTCGAAATTCAATAATACTATCCAAATTCTCCCTGCTTCCTGCAGCACCGTGCATGAGCATCCCTCCCTCGGGCATGAGAAATAGCAATATCCTACTGTGCACCCCCAGAGGCGTGTGAGTGGGTGAGGGTATATATAGTGCAAGCCTAGCTGGACGCACTGTACATTAGTGTGAGGGGTCTACAATAAAAAGCAGGTAGAGTAACGTGGAAAGCGGAGACATGACCTGTGCTGGTCAGATGTTCCTGGAAGGGCAGCGAATTAATTTCCTTCCTGAAATGCATGAGGGAGGGAGATGTGGAGTTAGGCGTTAGCAGATTGTGCAGGGTATTGGTGGGTCGGGCGAGTAAACATGCTTTTTCCTCTTGGCATGTCCTAGTTTCCTTCCTGGTGGTGATGTAGCTTCCTGTATTGCATCGACCTCCTGAGACGGGGACTTTTTCGGACACTTATGAGGTTGCCTTCTGTGTCACTACTTTGAAGTGGGAGAATGGAAAACCAGACTCCCGTCCTTCACCTCTCGCGCTTGGCCTAGAGGGTCGCGGCCCAGACACCCGCCACGAGAAGAGTTTGCCCATTTACCAGATGACCAAATACCCTGGTACAGAAACATACGGATGTGTCCATCTGCCTGCCCAACAGCCCGCACTGGCCATGCCGACACCTGCGGCACGGACCAACTAGACTGAAATCTACACATCGTTAGAGATGCCATGACGACCTAGATAACGGGAAGCACCGCTGAACTATTATACACGCTGAACATTTCCACACCAATCTACACGAAGAACATACTCAGTGCTCTGACGTAGGCGACAGGCTTATTCACGGACGTGCATCTTTATTATTTTTACATAGGCTTTCAGAATGCAGAAACGCAAGACGCACCATGAGCTCATTTATAACGCTTGCTCACGCTTCTCTTGAAACCCGTTACCATCATGAGAGATATAATGGAAACACGATACTGGCCATGAAACTGTATGCCACTATAACCTAAAGCATCCATGCACTAAATGGATTACTCGTGCACCAGGCCCAAGTAGGCCCCAAGCAAGAGTTCCCGTGGACATTAACAAAGCAAAAGTCAGGTTGCTGAGCCTGCAGAAAGAACCCAGTGGAGCAACCAGCCAAGGTCGTAATGTTGCAAACCCACAGTCAAGAAACAAATCTTCAAAGGCACGATGTTGCAACCTCGCACTCCACGTACCAATGTTAAAATCATATCTGCAAATTAAACCAGACATACAGTGGAAAAACAATATTAATTGTGCAGAATTATGCCTCAAACACGGTCCCTCCCCACGTGACCAAGCCGAACCTGACGAGATGCCAAAACCCAGGAGAGAAAAGGCGTCTGGGTACCTCGCTACGAGACGCAGGCCGACATACTTGAAAGGCTCAATGGACACCTGCTACAGTGGGAACGGTCAGTCTCCCACCTATGAATAAATCCTCACATTGCCTGCACGTACCCATACTGAAACACTGTTGCAACCACAGGTGCACCGTGTGCTGGGAACAACGGTGGTCCCAGGCTGGGGAGCTCACGGATGCACCAATCAGAACATGAGGTTCTTATCTCAGACGTCAGTAACGTTAGCCAATCCTCAGGGGTCTTCATGTAACAATTCTTATGTATCTAATTGTAGGGACAACCCAGATATACCACCTGACTACACCTTAACCACTAATATCATTCTCTATAGGCGTACTATACTAACCCCACCACTCGAGCAACCAATCAAGAGTGGCGATAGGTTCTTTTGGTAACTTTTTGGAATGACGCAAGTAGCGCGTCATAATGTAGTAAAAAGGGCCTGCGAGCCCCACTATTGTGTGTGTGTCAGGACGAACGCGTGCGCTCCTTGACCCATCCCTGCCGTTTGCATAATAAACGACAGAAGTTGCCTTGCTCCTTGTGTGTGCCTCATACTCTGTCTCGATCCGAGATATACACGGGAGGAGTTGGGGCCTCCCTGCCCGGAGGTCTGCGGACGGCCCGGCCGACCCCGGCAGAATCCCCCCCGACAAGTTGGAGGCACTGCTGAGATCTGTTTAAGATCGACTTTTATTTTTTATTTTTCCAGGCACTCCCGTTGCGGGGAGGCCCGGCGGCGCGGCCCCCTCTGCCGTTGCCCCCTTCTGAGGACTACAGGACCATCGCGGAGCTGCGAGAGGACCGGACAGCGCAATCCGGATATTGGCCCTCGGGAGCCGGTTGAGAAGTATCCCGCCCGCGGTCGGCGAGTGTCCAGACGTGGTCCAGACGAGGGGAGGTGGCGAGCCGCTTGGAGGGGTGCACGCAGTCGAGCGGCCCTGCATCGAGGGAACTTGGTGAGCATGACACGCACAACAAGCAATGCGAAATTGTGAGGGAGGGGGCGGAAGTAAATAAGGGAGGAGGGAGGTATTGTAAAAAGGTGGGGTGAAGGTTTAATTGAGTGATGATAATGGAATGAATGGTAGTGAATTGAGTGCGAGAGAAGGCGGCTAACGTTACGCGAAAGAGGGGGGCAGGGCACGAGAACAACACGTGCAGACGCTCGCAACAAAAAGCTAACGTTACGCGAAAGAGGGGGGCGGGGCACGAAAACATCACGTGCAGCCGCTCGAAAGACACTGATTGGCCTAAATCGCGACTACGTGTGAGGGTGGGTGTGTGTGGTTTCCTACGATTTGACATTTATCATTCAATGAGTAGATGAGGTTCCCTATTGTTCGAGCAAGAAACTCGATAGGTAGATGAGGTTCCCTATTGTTCGAGCAAGAAACTCGATAGGTAGATGACGTTTCCCTGTGGGCGGTGGCTAGTTACGTAGTTGCCCAAAACGGAAGATAATTGGCTGGTTAAGCCCTCCTGTTGAGGGGCGTATCACACGCGAGGCGACGCAGCGTGCGCAGTCCGGTTATAGTATTGATGAGATTACCTTGTTCCAGGAGAGACAGGAAGACAGCTGTAGGGTTAGCGGGGTAGATTGCAAGTGTATTTTGAATTTAAAGAACATAACACGAATATACCAGTAGTTCGAAGAAATAGGTGACGTCACCAGTAGGGATTTAGTAAGATATCGTGAACACAAGAAGCTTTGGGTTTGACATTGGTGGGGAAGAGAAACATGATAAAGGAGCGGACACGGAGATAAACGATAAACGAGTGGATCAAAGAGGAGAAGGGGAAGGGGGCGTGGCTGCGCACGGAGAACGCCGGCCACGGCAAGTGTAAAGGTGGGAGGAGAACGGGGAAAAAGGACGACTGTGTAAGATCGTCGTAAGGGGTACGCAGCTGCAGGGGGCTGCGTGCGCTTCGGCCGCAGGGGGCCGTAGGGGAAGGAATATAATATAACATCATAAATATATTTGTTTTATAATTTTTTTTTTTTTTTTGTGATTATTATCATTGCATAAATTGTCAAAGGATTGTCGTAAGTCCCCACACTTGCGGGGCAAGGTAAGCAATAAAAGGTTGTATGTTGCAAACTGGTAGCAAGGGGAAGGGTAAGAAAGGGTGCGCTAGTATGTCATACGGGAGAGGGTTGGGAGGGTGGGGGAATACCCTCACTACCCCACTACAACATATATGCACCACACTGCCACCACATAGGGAGAAGTTAATTAAGTACAGCATAGAGTGGACCCAGGGGACGGACAACAAAATGTTGACACCATGGCCGCCTAATGGTAGCTTTGACCCATATGCCCAACATTCACTATTAAACCATCTGCACAATACATACAAGGGGAAGAAGTTGGCAAACCATGTGGAGGTGTTTAACTTATGGAGGATGTTCCAGGGGTCTAGACCAGGACCAAATGGAATGTTCACTATGGGGGAAACACCGGAAGAAAAGGAGATTAAGAAAGAAGGAACGGATGGGGAAAAGGAGAGTGAAGGAACAAAGAATATGGGGAATGAAAAATTGGGTGGAGGAAAGGTTGATAAATTAGCTGACATAAAACAGGAACCGAGCAATGAGATACCCTTAACACCGGGAGTGAAAACAGAGGGGGGAGGGTTGTACCCTTTAAGAGAATTAGGAGAAATAAAAGGACAGTTAAGGGCGGCTGAAGGATACTCAAACCCGGCATACAGCCCTCCACCATATGTGGCTCATGGAAAGATACCAATGGGGGACGGGAGGAGAGAAGAGCAGACTGTAGAGATAGGAAACGATGAGTGGGTAGCTGCACAGATATTGTTGAAATTACGAGGATCACTAACTGGAGAGGAAAGGGAGGCGGTAAAGAGAACAAACGAGGATAGTGAAAGAGAGAGTGAAATGAGGGGAGAGGAGCTGTTACGGCAGAAGGAAGAGATTTTGGAGGAAAGATTAGCTAAACTAAGGGATGAGCAGAATGAACTGATAAAACAACTTGAGGGGGAGGAAAGAGAGAGAGTGAGGAAAAGGAAAGAAGATAAGGACGAATTGGAAAAATTAAGGGAGCAAAGTGAGGAGAGAAAGAGGGAAGCTGTAAGGGTAAAAGCAGCAGCAGAAAGGGTATCAAGAGTAGTGATGAGGGAGAAGAAGAAGGAAGAAGAAGAAAATGAAAAGGAAATGGAAATATGGAGGAGGAGGATAATATCAGAGACAGCTAAAAAATATGAAGAGGGGAAGGTAATAGAGAGTATAGTAGAAAGAGAAAGGGTGAAATGGGAAAGGAGGAGAGAGGATGAAAGGATATTGGAAGAGATGAGCAACGAAGTAATGGAGGAATTAAAAAGGAAAAGAGAGGAAAATAGTAGGGAGATGGAGGAGAGGAGTGAAGGGGAGAGAGAAGAGAGTAAGAGGGAGAGTGAAAGATGGGGAGAAGTATATAAAAATAGAGAGGTAGCAACAACGTCAGCACTAAGGGGAACAGGTGGTAACTACGGAAAGGAAGAGGGAGACCTAATAGACTTAAAAACTGTAACAATAAAAGGAAAAAAGGCAGAGTGGGGGGCGCAATTTATGAATGATTTTTGTAGTGAGGATGGAAGGAAGAGTGAAAGGGAAAGCTTAGATAAGCTATACCTCACTAGAACAAACATAGATTCGCCATGGGTGAGTAGAAGATGGGAGGAGCTGGAGAGAAGTAAGGAGGAAGTGAAAAGAATGGGAGAAACACAAACTAACGAACACACGCCACCGACGCTCACCAACCAACACACGCCACCCACATCACCATCACGCTCTCTAACGCCACACCCCACATGTTCAACAACTGCACGCTCTCTGCACAGAATAAAGCTCGCACCCTTCATGGACGAAGTTACACCTTATGCATGTCGGCTTAGGGACCTCCCTAGTCGCAGGCAAGACAGGCAAACAGACGTGCCAATATTGAACACAGGAAAGGATGAAAAAAGGGGAAAGGAAGAAGAGGGAGGTAGGAGAAGAGGTAGTAAGGAAGGATTTGAAGTAGTAAAAGGAATGGGGGAAGAGGAGGGGTGTGAAGAGTTAACATCATGGAGCATAAAGGATGACACAAGACAGAATGTAATGCCACTGCTGGAGAGAGGAGGGGTTAGACCACAATATGTACCTTGGAAACATACGGATAAGGAAAACATAAAATGTAGGCTCCCATCATTAAGTGGAGGTGCGGGTAAATGGATATATGAAATGGAAAAACACACCGCAGGACAGAAACTAGCAGTGGGAGATGTTAAGGGCCTGTTAATATCAATATTAGGGGATAGAGCGGATGACATTTGGAAAAGAGCGGGATTCCATGGGGTAACAATAACAAACACATCGCATGATGGGGCACCATTTGCAAACTGCAGACATGCGCTATGGCAGGCACTAAGAGTGCAGTACCCAGACACATCAGACATAGGAGCCATTACTTCCCGTAAGATGGGTGAGAACGAGGATCCTGTTGATTATATCCAGGATATTCAAGAGAAGTGGCGCATGGAAACTAGAGAACAATGGGACAAAACACCAGCCATATTTTATCATATACTAGTACAAGGGCTCCCAGAAGGAGTTCAGAGACAATTAAAGAAAGTAGTGGGGATGGAAGCAAAACCATGGCCGGAAATACAACTGACTATAGTACATCACTGTAGAACATGGCAAGGAAAAATGAAACAAAAGGAAGAGGACAGGAAAACAGAAGAGGCCAAATTAGTACAGAAAAAACTTACTAAATATACCATGGAAGGGGCACTAATAACTGCGCCAACACCAATGGCCCAAAGCCCAACGCAAGTAGTGGCTGCACAAAATCCAGCTCAAATAGCGCCTCCACAAGAGGTAATAGAGCAAGTGCTGCCTCTGCAATCACACGCACAGAACATGGGAGGAGGGTACCCAATGCAAGGAGCTGGGTATTATAATTATAATAGAGGGAGAGGAGGGTTTATGAGGGGAAGAGGATACGGATATAATACCCAACAACAGGCTGGGGGACTCAGAAATAACTACCAGACAGGGCAACCAGTATACCAGGACAACACAGGGAACTTCCCATGGCAAAACAGGGAACCACCCGTGTGTTGGAGCTGCGGACTATTAGGACACATGTCACGTACATGCAGGGTCAGGCCAGGAACACCAGCATGGAACGAACAAGCACAACATAGGACATCACAAGAACAGCAGGGCATACAACCACAGCAGATGTCACCACAAGGGAGTGACCAACACTATTCCCTACCACAACAACAAATAAAACAATACCTGCCACAAGTAACTGGTGCAGCGTTAATACAACCACCACCACAACCTGAACGAACGCAATTGGGTGGGGTGACGGTGTTGGGGCACAACCCTTACACAGGGAATGGCCAGTCATTGTACCCCCAATAGGACAGCCCACAGACGGCCTTGGTGTGTCCCATCCTGTCAGTAACACCTAATAGTGCGGAGGAGCCACGCATAGAGGTAACGATAGGTGACAAAAAATTATCATTCCTTGTTGACACCGGGGCAACCCGGTCTTGCATAAGGGAAGGTAAGTTTAAGATGTCAGGCGAAGCCATGAACACACAAGGGTTTTCTGGGGCTAAAGGGTTGGTTCCATTTACTGATAACGTTCCGCTATCTATTGGAGATTACGATCTGTCAGTACCACTTTTGTATTATAGTGCCTCACCAGTAAACATACTGGGGAGGGACATAATGAACAGATTAAATATGACGATCTCCTTTACAGAGGATGGCATAATTTGCTCTACTCCAGGGATTAACATGCTTGCAGCACGACAGATTTTGCAAGCATACTGTGGACAGATAGCGATCAGGGCGGAGCCGGTAGACGGCGAGCTATTCCAGTACGGAACAGACATGGCATTTGCATGGATGCCAGGGATAGGAGGGAAAATATGGAGGAGACCAGCAGCCTATCTATTCCGACCAGAAACACCAGCTAATGAACTGGAAGGGAAGGTCATTGCAGTGGACATTGAGAGCATTATTGCAACAGCTGATTATGTTGCTGTGCACGCCCAAGATAAAGAAGGGAGAGCATGGAGGGCGGTGATAGCACTAGCAGAAGGATGTAGGCTGACCCAGGTGTCAGATGAAGAGTTGTTTTCAGAAGAAAAGGAGGAAAATGAAATGGTGTTCATGATGAGTGTAGAAATGTGGCTAACAGTGGCTCACAAACAAGTGGCACAGAAAATTGTAATGGCACTTGAGGCACCCGCTGGCACACCAGTCCCATTTTTTAAAGAAGATATGTCAAAGGTGCCAAAATCATTATGGACTATTAGCCCTTATGATGTAGGATGCATTAAAAGCATAGGGGGTGTAAAGATAAAATTAAAAAAGGGTGCCATACTACCAAGAGTGAAACAATACCCATTGTCAAGAGAGGCAGATGAGGGCATATACGAAACCATAACAGCCCTTATAAACAATGGCATATTGGTCCCCTCAGAATCCCCATGCAACACAGCTGTGTACCCGGTGCGCAAGGCTAAAGGAGGGTCTTGGCGGTTCATACAGGACCTCAGACCGTTGAACAACATAGTAGAAGCAGAGTATCCAGTAACAGCAAACCCGGCCACAATTTTGTGTGGCATTCCAGCAGAAGCATCACGGTTTACAGTGATTGACCTTAAAAATGCTTTTTTCTCAATACCATTACACCCAGACTCACAAGACTTGACAAGCTTCACTTACCGAAATAGGAAGTGGAAACATACCAGATTACCACAGGGATATTGTGAATCACCTTCAATTTTCAATAGGGTAATACAGATGGATTTGGGTAACGTTGAGTTGGAAAGCACAGTGTTACAGTATGTGGATGACATAATAATTTGCAGTACAAATGAAGATAAATGTAGAGAGGACTCATTAAAAATGTTGACGATATTGGCTGAAAAGGGGTACAAGGTAGACATGGAAAAGATACAATACTGTCAGGAACAGGTACTTTACATTGGCCAACTGATATCACAATATGGAAGAAGGATTGCACCACAAAGAGCACAGGCAATATCAGGCACTCCCGTGCCACAGACTGTAAGAGAACTGCAGCAATTTCTGGGACTGTGCAACTACTGTAGAGCATGGGTATTTGATTACAGCTCTTACATAGGACCCCTGCTTGAGGGTTTGAAGGAAGCAAATAAAGGGGAGAAAAAGTTGGGATGGACTATGGAAATGAAGGAGGCATTTGATGAATTAAAAGAAGCGATATCAACTGCTCCAGTACTAGCATCCCCAGACTATGAGCGACGATTTTTTATATTTTCACATTGCGACTCAGCAGTAATGAAAGCAGTATTGGCCCAAAAGACTAGCATGGGCTATAAACCAGTAGCATTTTACAGCGGTCACTTAGATCCAATAATGTTAGGACAATTCTCTTGCGAACAAGGTCTTGCTGCAGCTGCATTTGCAGTAGAAAAAGCATCATCAATAACTATGGGGTGTCCAACTACACTATTTGTAGAACATGCACTATTTGCGATATTGAATAAACCTAAGTCCACACTGACGACACAGAGGGCAACAGGTTATGAGATTATTTTGTCCAAAGCTGAACTGGCAATTGTTAGATGTAGCACGGTTAACCCTGCAAGGTTCCTAGCAGAAGTAATTGAAGAGGGAGATTACGCCCACGACTGCACCCAAGTAACTGAGATGTACTCATGTACTAGGAAAGTTGAAGAAAACGCACTAGAGGGAGGTGAGCTTTTGTTTATTGATGGGTCATCAACTATTGATCAAGGAGACGGGATAAGGAGGACTGGGGCAGCAGTAGTACAAATGATGGAAGCGCCAGTGTGTGTGGCTATTAAGTGTGTACAATTACCACAGCATTACTCTGCTCAAGCGGCGGAACTGGTTGCACTCATATTGGCACTAAAGGAAAGTTTTAATAAAAAAGTTACTATATATTCCGACAGTGCATATGTTACATCCACTGTCCACTCAGGGCTATCAAAGTGGAGAAGAAGAGGGTTTAGGAGAGCTGACGGCACTCCAGTACAACATGCCCTCTTGTTGGCTGAACTAATTGAAGTAATAAACGATCCCCAAGAACTAGCCCTAGTAAAATGCACAGCACACACCAATGGAGAAGACTATATATCAAAAGGAAATGCAGCAGCAGACGCACATGCAAAATATGCTGCATATTTTGGTGAGATATGGAACCCCACAGACTCACAGAGAGGGAGAGGGAGGGGAATAGCGAGGGAGATGTTAATAAAAGAAGGGTACACCCATCTCCCAGCCACCCAGATTATGGAGTTACAAGCGGCTGCACCAATGGCCGAAAAAGAAGTATGGGTGAAAAGAGGATGCACAATGTCACCAACCGACGCACTATGGCGCCAGGGTGGCACTGGGAAAGTTGTAATACCATTGGCATTGTTAAATACCGCCTTGAACCAATTACATCACCCTGCCCATACAGGCAAAGAAATAATAGCAGCACGAATTAGAGAAGATTGGTTCTGTCCCGAGTTAACATCCCATGTGTCAAATTTTATCAGCAATTGCCTTACATGTCAACAGTTCACGGCCGGTCATACTTTAAAGGTGATAAGAGGTACCATACCCCGACCAGAAGGACCTTTTCGGCACCTCCACATTGACTATGTTGATATGATCAACATTTGTCAAGGCAATAGATACATGATAGTAGTAGTATGCCCATTTTCTAGGTGGATCGAAGCAGGGCCCTGTTCACACCCTGATGCGTTTAGAGCAGCCAAATTTATAGTAAGGGAGGTATTCCCCAGGTGGGGAGTGTGCGAGGTGTTAAGATCAGACAACGGACCCCATTTCGCAAATGAAATGTTCCAGCATATCACATCCCTACTGAACATTAAACACAAATTTGCATGTGCGTACCACCCACAGGCCAATGGTGTATGTGAACGCCTGAATGGCCTATTGAAGGAGGCAATTGCTAAAATACAGCAAACAACAAAGAAAAGTTGGTTGTATTGCCTTCCGTTAGCACTGTTCGAACTTAGAAACAGGCCAGGGTCCGACCACCACCTCACCCCACACGAGGTGGTTACTGGACGCCAAATGCGCCTTCCCCTAACACCAACGTCAAGGGCATTCACCGACCAAGAAAGTTCTGCGAATGTGTTAGGTGATGAAATGTATCAATATGTGTCTTCTTTGATTACTAGCGTTGTGTTTGTGTCTCAACAGCTCGAGCGCACACGGGGCGGGTCCACCAGCAACCAAGAAATAGACGAAAATACAGAATTGGAAAAGGAGAACTTGTGCCAACTTGCCAAAGGTGACCACGTACTACTTCGAAATTTTAATAGAAGGTGGAACCAGCAGAGGTTCACTGGCCCCCATTTAGTAGAGGACGTATCAACAAGAGCAGTAAAACTAAAGGATAAGCGTGCGTGGAACCACCTGCATGATGTAAAAATCTACAAACTGCAGACCCGCCCCAGCGCCAACGACAGGTCCATTGGAAAAACGCCAACAACATCCCCGGCAGCGGAAGAAAACACAACCACAGACAACGACCCAATTGTCCCCTCGGAGAGAATAACGGACGAAGAAGGGGGTGATCCCCACACTGCCCACCCCATGGTCACACGTTCAAAGAGTAAAACTGCTCCCACCATCTGAGCAAACCCCCCCCCCATTGACTACTAAATACAATTGTAATAAAAACTAAGGACTTCGCTTGCACCAATACACATGTAAACACGTGAATGTTCTCTTTTTCTCTCGCACATACAGGAGCTGCGTAATATTGTATTGTTAAGAAAAGTTATCTAACAAATTCAGTGTGCAGGCGTAGATGGTGCTGCCAGACGATAGTTACCCAGAAGAATTGTCACACCAATTTGTATACGAAATAAAAAGGCCAACATACTTAAAAAAGAAAAGGGTACGTGTATACTACACGGCCTTCCTCCTGGCCATAGAAAATTACATGCCCCACCTCCGCCCATACTTGCCGGTCTTGAGAGACCGATCACTTAGAGTAGCGTGGGAGCAACTCTTCACCTGGGCACTGAATGACTATTTGATAGGGAGAGCTTAATGAAACAAAACTAACATTTAATAACAAGCACCTTTTGAGAATTTTTAGGCGGGCAACTTTAACGTCGCAAGAATACGCTGCCAGGACTGCAGCAAGGTAAGAGCAAAAATGTCGGTGAGGTTAGCATATGTAATAAAAATAATAGGGATTTTTATGATCACCGGAGTTTTGGCTGCCTCTGTATGGCAGTACAGCTATGCTATGAGTTTTTTTGCTGCACCCAAACCTAATGTACCCCACCTCCCTGCTGCAACAGGTGTTACGTCAGGTGGTAACAGTAACAATGAACAAAAGCGAAATAAAGTTAAACGCAGCACATACTCAGACAATAAAGGTATTGATAATTATGTACAAGATTCAGCACACGTCACAAACAACATATGGTACCAGCACATGACCCGCATTGGTAAGCAGACAACTGAGGATAGCTGTTACGTTTGCTCATTAATACCATACGCCATGAGCGCTTCACGAACATTTGTTGCCACAGAAATAGATGAAAAAACAGCACAGTGCATAATATATTTGGCCCTGTTCCAAACGAAAGGAAGATTCCAAGGAACAGTAGTGCACATGACATGGAAAACACGAGACTCATACCCATATGAAAACAACTTCCTCAAGACCTATCTGAGTTATCACAAGACCAGTTTACATGCTGAAGCATTCAGATACATAACAAGTGGCCCTGAAAAAGGAGAAACAAAGAAGGTAACACTGCAGTATCTACCATGTGATTGGTACGCCACGGAAGTTCCGGGTAAACAAGGATGCTGGGAGAGGCCATTACTGACGATAACAGGAAAGGTGTTCCTGGGTACCAGCTGGGAGATAGGAGTGGTTGGCAGCAACATGGTAACAAAAGAAACTATCTCAACCATCGAGACACACAATCATCGATGTTGGACGACATGGATCAAGTATGTACCAATGCTCACGTGGGTAGAAGAAGATGAAGACCCGATAACTATATTACCATTGACTGCGCCCAAAGTATGTTACCAGCATAAAGGAGAGGTGGACGTGGGATATAACACCAATTGTGCAAGTGTGATGGAGTTACCTGAGGGGGGAGCGGGAACAGCAGTAATAATGGACCATTATTGGGCCTGCGGAGAAAAGGCATATCATACACTGCCTCCCCTGTGGAGTGGTGTGTGCACAATGGTACACGTCAATGTACCATCACTAGTGGTACCTAAGAAGCATGTCGATGTGGCGAAATTTCCGAAAATGGATGAAGGAGACAGGAGAAGAAAGAGATCTGCACCACTCCAGAAGGAGCAAGAAAACAGGACCAACAGCAATGATACTGTCCTAAACAGGAGAAAAAGACAAGGAGAGCCATTAACAGGAAATTATCTGTGGGGAAGGTCGGAAACGGAACTAACCTCAATACCGCCAGAACACAGACTATTCAGCAGAGCAGCAATGTTCTTCTCCTCAATAATACATCCGGGACTGCAGGCATACGCAAACGCAAAATGGCTGCAAATAACCAGATGGGAACTAATGATGACCATAAATTCGACAGTAAATGGGTTTAACGCAATTAAAGAGGAGCTGCGAGCTGTAAGGATGGTAGCACTACAGAACAGATATGTATTGGACCTTCTCACAGCAATGGAAGGAGGAGTTTGTGCAAAGATAGGACAATCATGCTGCACGTTCATACCTGCCAACGATGCCGACAATGGTACACTAACAGAAGCAGTTTCACAATTGGCCCAGATGCACTCCAAAATGATGGACGAAAGTAACGGCGTAAACAAGGATAAAAGCTGGTTTTCACTATTATGGTCATGGATGCCATCTTGGCTGTCAGATGGACTGAAAATAATAGTGGGATGTGCTATTTTGGCTGGAGCTGCACTGATAATAATTAGATTTTGGAAAGCCCGGAAGGCGCGCTCAACTGATGAGTTGCTGGAAATGGTGGGAATGCACCCCTTGATGCCAGCGGATGACGGCCAGCACACAGGTGTGATAATACACGAAAGGGAGAAGTTGCGCACCCAAATCATTGCCAATCATCTAGACCCACCATCAGTGAAGATCGAGAACCCAAGGAACCCTAGGAGCTACATAGGAAGATGGGTGTACTGTACTCCTGGAGGAACATGCGAATACATGTATTGGTCATTTGAAGATCACGTAAACCATTATGGACATCTCGGAGGGATAACCAAGATATGGAGAGTAAGAGGAGATAACGAGAAGGATATGTTTGTGGTCGACAAGTCGACCAGAGGGGGGACTGAAGTGGGAGAATGGAAAACCAGACTCCCGTCCTTCACCTCTCGCGCTTGGCCTAGAGGGTCGCGGCCCAGACACCCGCCACGAGAAGAGTTTGCCCATTTACCAGATGACCAAATACCCTGGTACAGAAACATACGGATGTGTCCATCTGCCTGCCCAACAGCCCGCACTGGCCATGCCGACACCTGCGGCACGGACCAACTAGACTGAAATCTACACATCGTTAGAGATGCCATGACGACCTAGATAACGGGAAGCACCGCTGAACTATTATACACGCTGAACATTTCCACACCAATCTACACGAAGAACATACTCAGTGCTCTGACGTAGGCGACAGGCTTATTCACGGACGTGCATCTTTATTATTTTTACATAGGCTTTCAGAATGCAGAAACGCAAGACGCACCATGAGCTCATTTATAACGCTTGCTCACGCTTCTCTTGAAACCCGTTACCATCATGAGAGATATAATGGAAACACGATACTGGCCATGAAACTGTATGCCACTATAACCTAAAGCATCCATGCACTAAATGGATTACTCGTGCACCAGGCCCAAGTAGGCCCCAAGCAAGAGTTCCCGTGGACATTAACAAAGCAAAAGTCAGGTTGCTGAGCCTGCAGAAAGAACCCAGTGGAGCAACCAGCCAAGGTCGTAATGTTGCAAACCCACAGTCAAGAAACAAATCTTCAAAGGCACGATGTTGCAACCTCGCACTCCACGTACCAATGTTAAAATCATATCTGCAAATTAAACCAGACATACAGTGGAAAAACAATATTAATTGTGCAGAATTATGCCTCAAACACGGTCCCTCCCCACGTGACCAAGCCGAACCTGACGAGATGCCAAAACCCAGGAGAGAAAAGGCGTCTGGGTACCTCGCTACGAGACGCAGGCCGACATACTTGAAAGGCTCAATGGACACCTGCTACAGTGGGAACGGTCAGTCTCCCACCTATGAATAAATCCTCACATTGCCTGCACGTACCCATACTGAAACACTGTTGCAACCACAGGTGCACCGTGTGCTGGGAACAACGGTGGTCCCAGGCTGGGGAGCTCACGGATGCACCAATCAGAACATGAGGTTCTTATCTCAGACGTCAGTAACGTTAGCCAATCCTCAGGGGTCTTCATGTAACAATTCTTATGTATCTAATTGTAGGGACAACCCAGATATACCACCTGACTACACCTTAACCACTAATATCATTCTCTATAGGCGTACTATACTAACCCCACCACTCGAGCAACCAATCAAGAGTGGCGATAGGTTCTTTTGGTAACTTTTTGGAATGACGCAAGTAGCGCGTCATAATGTAGTAAAAAGGGCCTGCGAGCCCCACTATTGTGTGTGTGTCAGGACGAACGCGTGCGCTCCTTGACCCATCCCTGCCGTTTGCATAATAAACGACAGAAGTTGCCTTGCTCCTTGTGTGTGCCTCATACTCTGTCTCGATCCGAGATATACACGGGAGGAGTTGGGGCCTCCCTGCCCGGAGGTCTGCGGACGGCCCGGCCGACCCCGGCAGAATCCCCCCCGACAACTTTGTTGGTGATGCAGCCTACCTTGAAGATGATGAATGGTGGTGAAGTGAAGTGCTTAATTTTTAAAACAAATAAGTGCCAAGACCCACATTTTTTGTAGCATTCCCTTGACACTGCGGGTGGGCCCCACTGCTGCTGCTCCCCTCAGTGTCGACATCTTTGGGGTTACACTGCAGCTCACACCTGCTCACTGTGGTCGATGAATGCACTGACTATCACCACTTCATTATTAAAGTGAGTCAGAGACAATAAGTGCCGGCGCTCACAAATAAGTGCGATGGCTCTGCCCTGGCAAACACCCCCACAAATCGAGCACTGGTGATGTGATCAAATTCCCTTTCACCTTGTGATGCGCCCTGGTTGATGGCTTTCATAGTGGCGAAGGTGGACGCTGGTACACCTGCGAGGACACGCATACTGCTCTCACCGTGACATGTACGAGATCGGCATATGTTGGCGCTATGGCAACATATGCAGACATGGTTCATGCTGACTGCTTCAACTGTGCCAATGCCACCCAGAGCATGGCACGTGCAAGGAATCTCACACACCTGGCAATACAGGAACACCCAGTGAATTTACCACTCGTTTGAGCCATAGAATGATCGAAGTCCTTGGGAAGCAGGCATGGCATTGTGCCAGCATAGAGCTAGGTTAAATAACCCCTTCTTTATCTATATAATAAGGCATGCACTCAATACTCATCCTTTATATCGCAACAGAATGCCTGCTTTTCCAGGAGGAACCCTACTTCACAAGTCAAGGGGCATGCTCGTCCTATTATGGTTTAAAGGGTAGATGATCCAGGGAAAGGTGTTATGGGAAGTGAGACTTTGAATGAGATGTATAATTGAAGATTTTCAGTTGTGTGACTCTATTGGTAGGTTGAGGCTGAACGTAGTGGCTGTGTCAAGCGTTTTCATCAAGAAATGCACTTGGGGTTGAAGGGCCATTTTCAACCTGAACAACCAATGTTGAAAGTGTTGTCTGTATGTTCACAGAGAGGAACCTCCTCTCGCCATCTTCAGTAGAGGAACGTTTTTCTTGGACCAAAATGTGTTAGGCTAACCCATGATGCTAAATGATATGGGCAGCTGTATCCGGGTTCCAAATTGAGGCGAGCTGGGAGCTATTTATCTTCTGCTTCTAGCCAGGGTTCAAGTCCTAAAAATTAAAGTGGGGGGACTCATCAACAAATGCAATGGGATGTGACGTCGCCAGAAATGACCATATGAAGGTGAAATATGCACATTTAGTTAAATTCCCTTTGCATAACCACCCAAATTGCAAAAGACGAATGGCACTTGCCTTTCATGAAAATAAACCCAAACACAAAACCAAGACAGGATATATTCTTGTAATAATGTTTTTGAAAACGTTAAAAGGTGTCCTTGTTTTAAACTCCAAGAACCAATACAAATGTTTTCCCTGGAACTTGCAGTACCGAAATGGGACATTTCACCTTTAGTTGTTTGTTATTTATCGTCAGGTTATATAGTGCAGTGGTGAAGTGTACGGCCTACAACCCTGACGACTTTGGTTTGATCCCTGAGGTTGGCTTTAATTCATACATTCAAAGAAGGCATCCAATCTTTCGCTTTTAGCTGGGGGAGGGGGGTGAATTCACCCTCTGAATAAAGTGGGTGGACTCCATCCCCCCGTGTGTACCCTCGACTTGAGCCCTGATTCTAGCACAGTAGAGCCTGGCTAGCTTGAAACAAACAGCTACCAGGAGCTACTTCTGGCTCCTAGGGCCAACTAGTCCATTGCAAACATGTAAACGTGACATTAACCTTGAGTATTTGAGAATGTTAATAAAGAAGAATTAGAACACATCTAATACACATTTAATCACAACGGTTCATACAAAATGGACAAAAAGTGAAAGGAGTATCTCTGGCAGCTCCTGGTTCCGCTGCGGTAGATCCTGCCTACAGGGTGATGCCCAACAGCCAGGAGCTGGTTTTACCTCCTGCTCATCGAATCTCAGTTTCGAACCCTGCAGTGTACATGTACCAATTAAAAGCTAATGAGTAGCAACACGCTCTGCATTTGCCCATTTGTACCTTGTTTACCAGATGAAGGCTAGTACGGGCTAAGAGGGGCTTGTAGCTGCCTGCATGCCCCAGGGTCTGCTGTGGTTGCTCTGCGCGCTTGAGCCAATCCCTATTTTGTAGTCAGATTGCATCCCTGGGTTAATTGGATGTGTTTGGCGCATCTGAAGTCAGGGCTAAAATAATGCTTGATAATGTTGCATCTGGAGTTCCCCATGGAGATCCTGGGGAGCCCAGAAGACTCCAGGGAGAGAGGTGATCACTTGGGCTCTATTAGCGTCTACCTCAGGGGTGAAAGCCAGTTTGCCTCGCGGTGATCCTCTGGTGGGTCGTGGCATTCAAATAGAGAAAAGAATGTGTGGAGAAGACAGCTCTTGTATTTGGGCAGTAGCAAATGGGACAAAGTGCTTGGAGGCATTGGGGGCAAAGAGACAGCTCAAAGAAAAGAAAGGTTGTACACAACCCCTCCTGCTACTTTATAATCAAGTAGGATTTGTTCTCCTGAGCCAGTGGAGATCCTCAATGTTGTTCATTCAGAGAGGGTTTCCTCTGACAAATTAATAGGGTAAGAACCAGCAGCCCCTGACGCTTCACCCTCGATGAACAAGCAGGCACTCTGAGGTTCACTGCAGGTACTCAAGAGCGGGGTACATGAAAAGCAAGGCGCGGAAATGTTTAGCGTGCAGCTACCCAGCGCAATGTACAGGAAAAGACACATGGGTGAGATATCAGGGCTCATTGTAGGCCTCTTCTGCCCTGAATTTACACCACAACAGTACTTTTGTAATTAATGAAGTTTACATTTATGACACCTCATTTAACCCTTTACAATTGTGGGCGTCATATTATTGTTTGCATATTATATTTTTTATTTATTTTTTGCTTGGTAGGTGCTTATACAATAAGAATATACTGTTTCAAAGCGCCCACAGGGCAGGAACCGAGGAAGGGGGAGAAATACATTACAGCAAAACAGCACAAACTTTAAGAGCAGAGGCGGGAAAGGGGAGGGAGACGAACCCACTATGCCTTGTGAGTATTCAGAACGTGCAGTAAAGAAGGAAGCGGGAAGAGGGGGGTAAGTGCTAGGGGGTCCAGGCCCGTGGGTGAGCCAAAGACTAGTTGTTACTGACCCATTAGGCTATCCACTGAAGTGAACCACTGGGTATGGGCTGCTCGTTAAGAGGTCAGTGTGCATGAAGGGAAACAAAGGAACATTTACATCCATTCCTCACCCTGAAGAGACCAATTCCGAACTCACTCATAAGTGCTCAAACCCGTTCATTGCCAACACAATATAATTTAATCAGCATGTTACAATAAATAAAACTCATATATTTGTGTAGCAAGAAAAGATGCACCTAGTGATAGCATAATGTGACCCACACCAGCATAAACATTCAAATACATTGCATCCTAATCCCATTACGTTAGACACAACACACTATCATTTTGTCAAGACCTATAAATGACATGATCCCAGATTGAAAAATCAGTCCTACATGTTTCGTTCCACACACAGCAACTCTTGGAACTTCTTCAGGGGCTACACCCAGGATCAAACACTTCCAAATCATATAATAAAATACATGATCTGATTTGAATGCATCTCACAACACATTCAATCACAGCCTTCCTTCATTCAAACACATTATCTATGCACACTCCATCATACAAATCCATCACATGTATCACAACATTGCCAACACTACAAGCCAACATGTAATTGTATTCATATCACATGTTGCCCTCAACTCTACCTTACGTTTATGCTGCTCATATGTTTCACATGTTACAGCACTCCATCGCTGTGCATTAACGACGGGTGCATTGCAAAACAAGCTTCATATGCATAGTGTTGTGATTTCTAGACTTTGACCTCCACGCCATTAAACAGGTACACATAGAATTTTGGTCATTTTAGCTCAGATGGGTTGTCCTTAGTTGCTTCATCCATCTATGGATTGAATTTGTCTTTGCATTAATATCTAATGCGGTGGCAAACCACCATGTTTGGTGGTCAAGGGAGGATACACAAAGCTATGATACACCAAATGGAATCCAGCGTAGGCACCGTCTCGGATCTTCTGCATCTTGTATTTGCGGATCCCAGATATTCTCATATTGACCATAGCCTGCACCAGTGTTGCATGTCCCGGGCGTCATTCCTAACCATCGACATGGGGGCCAAGGGTGCCTTAATTTGCCAAAGATAACAGGTTGCATCCCCCATGGATGGAGGGAAGTAGGCTGGCCGCTAGCATGAGAGTTTGGGCCTGATCATAGAATAAATCCTTGATTGTTACACAGTCTTTATCACTATGTGGAGCAAAATGGGGCAAAGGGCAGCATAAGGGGAGCTCCGCTTCTGTGTTTCCCGGGGTAGACGCTAGCCTTCTCCGTCGCGCCGGTCTCCATAATCAGTGATAAAGCTGCATTCTAGCAACCCATCCCTCTGTGATGCCCCATGCACATGTGGCGGAACAAGACCCCTTTTCCCGCTGCCCCCAAATAGCAGTGAGCCAAAGATTATGGGGTTAAACATCAGTTGCTTTCCTCCAGATTTGGTTGTGAATGCCCAGGTGTCTGCGGCCTTTTGGAAGCTCGCCAATGTGGAATACTGTGAACCAGCTATACTAAACAGACTCAGCAGTTCCCAGCTTTATTCTAGACAGGCTCATCAGTTGCCAGCTATACTAGACAGACTCAGCAATTGTCAGCTTTATTATAGACAGACTCAGCAGTTGCCAGCTATACTAGACAGACTCAGCAGTTCCCAGCTTTATTCTAGACAGGCTCAGCAGTTGCCAGCTATACGAAACAGACTTAGCAATTGGCAGCTTTATTCTACACAGACTCAGCCGTTGCCAGCTATACTAGACCGACTCAGCAATTGTCAGCTTTATTATAGACAGACTCAGCAGTTGCCAGCTATAATAGACAGACTCAGCAGTTCCCAGCTTTTTTCTAGACAGACTCAGCAGTTGCCAGCTATACGAAACAGACTTAGCAATTGCCAGCTTTATTCTACACAGACTCAGCCGTTGCCAGCTATACTAGACGGACTCAGCAATTGCCAACTTTATTCTAGACAGACTCAGCAGTTGCCAGCTATACTAGACAGACTCAGCAATTGCCAGCTTTATTCTAGACAGTCTCAGTAGTTGCCAGCTATTCTAGAGAGATTTAGCAATTTCCAGCTTTATTCTAGACAGATTCAGCCGTTGCCAGCTATACTAGACAGACTCGACAGTTTCCAGCTATACTAGACAGACTTAGCAATTGCCAGCTATACTAGACAGACTCAGCAATTGCCATCTATACTAGACAGACTCAGAAGTTTCCAGCTATACTAGACAAACTTAGCAATTGCCAGCTATACTAAACAGACTCAGCAATTGCCAGCTATACTAGACAGACTCAGCAGTTTCCAGATATTCTATACAGACTTAGCCATTGCCAGCTATACTATACAGACTCAGCAATTGCCAGCTATACTAGACAGATTTAGCAATTGCCAGCTATACTAGACAGACTCAGCAGTTTCCAGCTTTACTAGACAGACTCAGCAATTAACAGCTATCCTGAACAGACTCAGTGGTTGCCAGCTATACCAGGCAGACTCAGCAGTTTACAGCTATACTAGCAGACTCAGCAACTGCCAGCTATACTAAACAGACTCGGTGGTTGCCAGCTATACTAGACAGACTCAGCTATTGCCAGCTATACTAGACAGACTCAGCAATTGCCAGCTATGATATGATATGATCGTTTATTTATTTAGCGCCTATACACAATGTGTTTCAAAGCGCTTCAAGGCAAGGGAGGGAACAAGAGAAAACACAACCACATTCTTACAGGCCATGAACAGTAAGGATGTGAAATTAACTATCTTACTCGGCCTGGCGACATTTCAGATAGTGCAAGAGCTAAAACATAGATAAGGAAGGGAGGGGGAGAGTGGGAAGGAAATGGAAACAGACAGGCGACTACCGTACTAGGCCTGACGACATTTCTGGTAGAGCCTGAGGGGTGGTGGGGAGGAGAAAAACAGTAATGGGAGGGTGGAGGAAACAGACAAGGTTGCTATCATATTAGGTCCAGGGACAATTCTGATAGAGTAAGTGCATAGAAGAAAGTAAGGGGAGGCGATAGGGAAAGGGAGAAGGGAAAGGAGGAGAGAACAGAGAGTAAGCAGTCAAAAAGAGTGGAGAAGCAAGGGTGGAGAGCGAATACAATTGCAGAAGTCAGTAGTAACACATAATGTTGCAAGCCAGGATACAAGATGAAGATGGGAACAGCATGCTTCAGGGCCACCATGAGTACAAGATGCAAAGGAAGTCCAGCATGAGAGTTGAGAAAGAGTGACGCACCGTGAATTAAGTCCATAAAAGTCGAATCCAGCATTGGTCACAAGACAGTGATGGTGAAGGAAGGCACCAGGTGGGCGGGGCTTGCTAAGTGGTGAAAAAAAGCAGCAGGCAGGAAGGCACCAGGTGGGCGGGGCTAAGGCCAGGTGACCTAGATCCACTTGCACCTGCTCCCCATCTGCAAAGGAAAAGAAGCTGGAGGGCTCCTTAAGTAGGGAAACAGAACGGCAAGCAGGACGGTACCAGGTGGGCGTGGCTTGCTAAGTGGTGGAAAAGAGCAGCAAGCAGGAAGGCACCAGGTGGGCGGGGCTTGCTAAGTGGTGGAAAAGAGCGGCAGGCAGGAAGGCACCAGGTGGGCAGGGCTTATGCCAGGTGACCTAGATCCACTTGCACCTGCTCCCCATCTGGAAAGGAAAAGAAGCTGGAGGGCTCCTTAAGTAGGGAAACAGAACGGCAAGCAGGACGGTACCAGGTGGGCGTGGCTTGCTAAGTGGTGAAAAACAGCAGCAAGTAGGAAGGCACCAGGTGGGCGGAGCTTGCTAAGTGGTGGAAATGAGCGGCAAGCAGGAAGGCACCAGGTGGGCGGGGCTTGCTAAGTGGTGAAAAAGAGCAGCAAGCAGGAAGGCACCAGTTGGGCAGGGCTTGCTGAGTGGTGAGAAAGAGCAGCAGGCAGGAAGGCACCAGGTGGGCGGGGTTTAGGCCAGGTGACCTAGATCCACTTGCACCTGCTCCTCATCTGCAAAGGAAAAGAGGCTGGAGGGCTCCTTAAGTAGGGAAACAGAGCGGCAAGCAGGAAGGCACCAGGTGTGCGGGACTTGCTTAGTGGTGAAAAAGAGTGGGAAGCAGGAAGGCACCAGTTGGGCGGGGCTTGCTAAGTGGTGAGACAGACTCAGTGGTTGCCAGCTATACTAGACAGACTCAGCTATTGCCAGCTATACTCGACAGACTCAGCTATTGCCAGTTATACTAGACAGTCTCAGCAATTGCCAGCTATACTAGACAGACTCAGCAATTGTGAGCATCACCTGCATACTCATGAAGTGTGAGGCCTTTAGACACATATCCTGTGTGCGTAGAGTATACAGGTTCTGTGGTGGGACCAACATTGGGGCTCCAAGACACCTATATACTAAGTGCACAACATTGGATGGCCGAAGAGCTCAGAGCTTTGGTGACCTAGTAGGTAGACCTTTAAATGAAAGCTGTAGAAAAGTGATGGAAGGGAATCATAACAACTTAATATTGATGATTTTAGATTACTGGGATAAAACGATCAATGTTTTACTAGGATTATGAATGTCTATTGACTTTTATTGTGAATTCGTATGTTTGTTCTTCTCGTGTGTATATCGTGCGTGATGTTTGGTGATGTTTTTAAATGATTATGAATCTTCTTTTCTTTTTTGTAAATTGTTTTTGAACAGTGTTTAAGGTTTTTAAAAACAATAAAACATTATACCACATAAAAAATAACAAAGGGGGTAGCAGGGAAATCTGGAGTATGTCACTGGGCAGAAGCTCAACACTGCGCCTGGGAAATAGGACGATCAATGGATTAAGACCAACCAGTTAAAAAAAGAGTCAATCCAATGACCGACCTGTACGCTAGAGCCGATCTCCATAGTAGACGTAGGGGATTCTCTGATAGGTTGTTGTAGAAGCTCACCACTATGACTGTGAAATAGAATAAGCAATGGATTAAGACCAACCAGTTAATAAAAGAGTCAATCCAATGACCGACCTGTACGCTGGAGCCGATCTCCATAGTAGACGTAGGGGATTCTCTGATAGGTTGTTGTAGAAGCTCACCACTACGACTGGGAAATAGAATAAGCAATGGATTAAGACCAACCAGTTAAAAAAAGAGTCAATCCATTGACCAACCTGTACTCTAGAGCCGATCTCCATAGGTGATAGGTATTTAAGTACGACAGAGTCAGGGCCCCTATATCACTGTTGTCAAATTCAAACAGTGTGATACATTCACACCACCGGTACTGGTGCCCCAGGCCACACGAAAGCCAGATTGGGCAGGTTTCAAAATCCTCTCTGCCTTGTAATGAATTCAGTAACACCGTTTCTAAGATGGCCACCAGTGAGTAGAGACTGGCGTGTAACTCCGTTGCTCCATTTGATCTAGGAGGGGCTTTTTTAAGCAAGGTGAGGTCGATGTTAGATTTGTGTGCATCCATTCCTGACCAAACAGTAAATAAGCTGCACATGTAGAAAGTATTTAATCAATAAACATGAAAGAAGGACAACAATTACATGGTCAAGTTTAATCATTTGGGTGTATGACTGAGGCATATGCAGGGGGATGTCTAACAAAATAGTGTTACGGATTTTCGGACTTACCAATGGAGCTGCCCCTTCTCTGATGTATTCTTGTCTTGTGTGAGTTCCTGATGTGGTTGCGTGACAGTGAGGTGGAAAAGAAATCCCTCCCAGGCGATCAACCAAAAGGGAAGGCCCCTCCTCAGCAAATGTTGCCATAGACCAGCACAGCAATTTTCTTTTCCACACATACAAGTGTTTAAAACAGGGAGTTGTCTGTGGCAATTCTGTGGAAATAAACAGGTCTGTTCTGGGAACAGGATCCTGTGTGACTGCGCGGAGGGCCCTGGGTTCCGGAACAGAGGCCGGCTTCTTCCTCCCGGATCGCCTTTGGAGGCGTCAGCCAACACGAGATCCTCTTTGTCAACCAACTGTGAAAAAATATAAGATGTTTAGGTAAACACTTGACATTCTTCCATCCACAGGGCGAGCGGGACCGTGACTTGGAGGTATGTAGAGGGGGTCCAACGCTCTGTGGTATTTTAATGGAAAGTTCATCCCGCGGAAACGCTCTCCTGGGACGCAAGGCTCTCGTGGTTCAGCCGCGAGCAGCCATCTTTGAGGAAGACGAAAACACTGGTAAAGGGCCCGGCCTGCAGCGAACTTCTATAGCTGTGTCCAGAATGCAGAGGGAACTCAGCATGGCCAGACGTCCAAGGGTGTCGCCTTGGCATGCGCTGTGGAGTGACATTAATATGCTTTTTTAACACAAGTAACACTAAACCTCAGGGGTGCATGCGTGCTTCCCTCCGGGAGAGGTTGAGGGTCCTCCAGGGGGTTCTAGCTCGTTTCAAATAGAGGAGCTCTGGGGTTTTTCTTGGGGGCGTTGCAGCACTCCTCGCTTCTCATGTACAGGAGAACCTTATTCAGAGCTGTCATGGGCACAGTCCTGCTACGTGCCGGGCAAGATAGCTCAATGAGTGCAGCAGCCGCCTCAGTGATAGTTCAGCCTGCAGGGCACACGTTCAAATCCCTGCACGTCTGACTCAGTCTTTCATCCTCCAGAGGTCGATTAATTGTGAACCATTACAGTGGTCTACAAGCACACCTATTATTAAAGCTCTTAGAAGTTGGAGTAATACAGCGTGAAGCACTATATAAAAATGTTTTTGTCACCTTTTATTATTATGTTTAAAGGCAGTGTAAAAAAAACATTAGGAAAGGGTTTCGCCTTCATACATGTGTGTCCTCCTGCTATTGATTGTGCATAGCCTCAAAACTCGGTGGAGCAAGTGGAGGGGGGTGGGCAGCACGCACAGCCCGGGCACAGTTTCTTGTTTCTGGTCTTTTTTTAAGCAAAGATATTCCCTCACAGCAAGGGTTTCCAAGTATTGTAATGTTGAGACCCTCCAGCTCCTCCTTGAGTAAAATGAATGTTGGCAGGCTCCACCAAGTACTGGGTCCCACCTAACCCCCATTTTGAAAGAGCCTTGCACCAACCCACCCAGTAGTCATTCTATCAGCCCATCTTTGGGGGCCTCACTCCCAGTTTTATGATCACTGCCTCTCAGTGACATTGGTATTTTATGATGCAGTCAGAAGCACACAGTGTGCTTTTTTAAAGTTGTGATATACTTTTTGGGCTTTTTAAATGTTCCCCCATTTTATCCCCTGGCAAACTCGAACTTGGCAAAACTACTCTTTGTTGAAAATTGCTGGAGTCATACAAGAGTGCACAGCAGGGACATGTATGCACACATTTGCAACAGGTGCTAAGACCCAGTGCAAAACGTGCACATCCAGTCCCAAACAAACAGCTGCAAGGGCCACTGCATAAGAGCGGATAGGCCAGCACACATTGGAGGAGTGGGCCACGCTCCATGCCATCGTGTTGGGTGTTCCTTTTGTCTCCTGTCAGCCAGGGGTTAAAGTAGAAGAAATGTTTGTTTCACTGATTTCCCTATTTTGCTCTCCCTGCTGCTGGTACCTGGTTGGGTTTATATTATTTGTCATTTTTTCTTGTTAGTGCTATTATGCCTGAGGGCCTCTCTCTACCGCTAAATCTATATATATATTCCAAATTCGTGTTTGTTTGTGGGTTTGTATGTGGCATTGATCTTGGGGGAATAACTCCTCATGAACTGTGAGGTCTGGCATCATGAAGTTTGCATGTTATATTCTTGATTTCATTGCCTAATTAATCCTTGATTGATAGAATCGTTTCTAGCTTGATAGGTCATCCCGTTCCCGAGATAATACATTTTTTATTTTTTCAGCATTCTGATTTGTGGTGTTCCGCACGCCATCTACATGTAATTTGTGCTGAACGGGTCTTGTGTTTTTTTTGTTTTCAATTTTTTTTTAGAAGAGTTTGTGTGTCTTTTCATTGCTTTGTTTTGCAATAAACCCAATACATGTAAATTACACTAATTAATTGAACACCACATTTTTATTTACCTCTGATTTTATTTCTCACATGAATATCATATTTGTATGCTTACTCGGATTATCTGCAGCGTGTGTGTAGCAGCGAAAATGGCCAACACGGCTAACAACACTGCATATATTCAGAGTAAGCATACACATATGATATTCATGTGAGAATTTAAATCGGAGCTAAATGAAAATTTGATGCTCAATTAATTAGTGAAATTAAGATGTATCACAGTTTTCCTTTGTGGCAAACAACAATATTCATCTTTTTCGGTGGAATATGAAAAAAAATCTGAGAATGGACAACCCGGATGAAGTCGGGTACTTAAGCTAGTACATTAATAAAATAAAGTAGTGGAACTATCTACCTACCCATCTACTCCATCCCCAACACCCGTCCATCACCCACTGACATCATACCCTCCCTCACTCTCCTTCCCCCTACACTCCAACCCCCAAAACAGTGTTTCACAACTGTGCTTCCAAGACTGAAAGAAACACAGTGAAAGAAACAGCATCTTAAATGGCCACCATTGCTTTCAGTCATTGTCCCCCACGGCATGCAGCTTCATACACCATCCCCTTTCCAAACACCCCCCATTCACACTACTTAAAGGACATGCCAAAGACTAAACCCACCCCACCCACCCAGTGCCTGCACACACAGCTGTGCCTGCATGAGTGTCACGCTCATGGTGCTTAAATGAAGAGGAGAAAGGCTGCTCAGTGCGTGGAGGGCTGTGTGGCGACTCCGGAATGGTCATTATGTCCCAAGCAGGCAAAAGCAAGCCAGTGCCTGCAGGATGTTTCACTAAAGCATCCCTGGTGGGGCCCAAGTTCGAATCCCCAGTAGGGGCGATGCAGACAACAAAGGTGCCCTTTGCTTCTGTCCAGGAACGGTGCTTCAGATGACATACATTAAGTGAACCATTCAGAGGCTTGTATTAGCGTGAAGTTCCCATCCACTTCGACCACTGCCACTAGCAGATTTAAAACGATGCTAAATGCAGCAAGGTTCGGGCTGTGGAAATAGCAGCGAAATGTATTGATTATCCGTTTGCACTGCTCAAGCCCTCTGCACAGCAACTCAGGCCAGTTTACTTCTAATCCACAACATCTTTTGTAAGTTAAATTCCACCCAATAAAAAAATGGGATTGATCCCACCGCATCACAGCAACATTTTGGGAAAAATCACCTGTCTATGAATCTACGTCTCCATAAGTAGCACAAACCCCTGGTTTATAAAGTGAGCAATTCTTGGATGTTTATGGCCAAACTCAGTGTCTCAGGGTCTTCATCTGCATTCTATTCGGATGTCCTGTTGAGCAGGTGCCCAAACAACAGTCCCACACGAGATCCGGTGGATACAGGCACAGCATGTGTGGGGTGCTTGACATAGAGTTCTGAGACTGGGCGCATTATAGAAATGCCAGTCACTGTGGCAGGTATAGCGACGAGTGGATTTATTCTGCAGAAGAAGATGCTGACGCCGCATTCTGCACGAACCTGCCAATGTTCGTTCAGTCTTTTTGCTTGACTCCTGATACAATTGTGGATACTTTTCTCAGGGAAGAAGAGGTCGTCCCACACTGTTCTTGCATTAATGCCTTAATTGCAGCTCTAAATATGCTACTGGTGGAATAAAAAATGCCTTACCCAAGTGTGCTTGCTTTATAAACAGTATCTGTGTCCTCGCATGTGTTCCTTGCACTGATGTCCTGTTAAAAACCAGCATTTTCAAAGGCAATTGTGTTGGCTTGTGAATAGGTATTAGAAAGGCATTTGCGAGGGACTTCTACCATATGCCCAAGTAATCATGCCATTTTACAGCTGTTGCCATCGTATGCCCAGGTAGTGCCCCTATGGCAGTGCCTAGTAAATGCCTATCCCGTGCCTACACAAAACCCAAAACTGTTTGCTTTGCCAATGCTTGTTTTTCGAAGTTTAAAAAAGCATGCTTTGTCATTGCCCCATGGCTTTGAGTGGTGATGGTTGCCACCGGCGGTTGGTGTGTTCTTTGGGACCAGAAGCAAGTCCCATGCCAAGGGCTCCTTGGGTGCATATAGGATGGTAGCTCTTCCCATTAAAGATTCCTAGTAGCCCAAGAGAAAGTGCCACGTGACTGGATTCTTGCACCCCCACTCTCACTGGTGAGTATCACCCATTGTCCTCTGTGTCTGCGGATTCTCCTGAGTGCGGGGGCCACACTTCCTATGAATCCGGCGCTCTGGACATACATGATCATTCTGCTGACATAAGAATCGAGGTGTATGTCTGTTACTCCAATGAAAAATTATGTGCACCCCATGCTTGGCCCCAGCCTATAGAAAAGCTATAAGTGATGCCATAATGAACTCCTCACTATGAAGCTCCAAGGAGCAGCTCCTGAGGAGAATCCCCCGGGAATAGCCCAACAGCGATGGGGCCGTTCTCCGGGTGTCCTCCACCAAAGGAATGAGCCCCTTGCTTTGAGGGTCCTCACAACGTGAGATTTGAGGAAAGAGGCAACGGAAATCCTTGTGGCAATAACTAGAGGTTTTGAGAGTTTTCATTATATTATTAGGTTATGTATTGAGGGCGAGCCTAGCTTTGGGAAGCAATATAGCACTTTACATGTCATTGGGGGAGGGGGTATACGTTTCGTGCACGTACTCGCCCTGAATCAAATCTACTCCCAGAAAAAAGAGTTCTTCCTTTACGAAGGGGTGGTGTTTGGGAAAGGAATTATGGGGTAAGGGATAGGCGACTGGTTGGGAGGAAGAGGTTGGGTGTTGGAGGAGGAGGGGTCTGTGACAAAATCAACTTCCGGGGCACCAGTAGTCCAGGGATGAATATCGGTTTCTAAACCATCAATCATCCCCACACCTCTAGTGCACCAGAAGGGATCTGAACAAATTGGAATACAAGTGAATTATAAGACCTCCTTGTCCAATTTTGGTAATGTGGACGGAACGGCAGGCTTATCCCTGCAAGGTTGTTGATCGTTCATTAGTTCTAACACAGCGAAAATACAATTATTACCCAATGATAAACGGGACTGTCCAGTCAAGGTTGTATACAAATATCTACTTTATTATTACTACAACAAACCGTTCTAGCACACTACAATGACAACCCACCCTGTAAAGGAACACAGAGGACAGACAGTTTCACGAAGGAAATGGATGCAGTCTGGATACTGAAAGGAGGGTAGTTGGTAAAGTAATCAGTCTTACAGTTCAAGGTTATTTGGTTTCAACACCAAAAGGGCAAAAGGTCATAACTGTCTCTAGGGGCCTTTGGAAAAGGGCCAGGGGGGCAGAACCGCAATGTACCGGGTGCTGAACATGTTCTTGGTGCTCGACAGTGTTAAAGCGGTTCAATGGCCCTGCACAGCCAGTGAGACAGAATTAATGGCGAGAGACAGCTGCGGGTACCAGGTGAGCGCCTTCCCCTGAGCTATCCTCCCGAGACTATGGAAATGGGATGTTATCATCCCTAATTTATATGAGCAGGAAAAATACAGCGCCTGCTCATATTGCGACGTTTCGGTGGCACTGTTGTCTAGCCACCTTCCTCAGGACCTTCTCATGAATTGCACTCCGGAAAAAGGACAAATGAAAAAACCTATTACCATCTACCGGTCAGAATGGGTTATGCGCCCCTCGTGTTTCATGAGGACCCGCCATTCAGACATTTCAAGGGAAAGTTTTCTTTTCATGCACGCTATGTCTGGAGCATCATCGCAGTCTTTTAGTCTGATGCTTTGTTGACAGCAAGGAAGACCTCAGGAGTGGAAGAACGCAAGGTGTGGCTGCAGAGGCGCCAAATCAGGGCTTTCGGGCAGTCTGTGGGACGCAGGCCACCGCCCCGGAAATCTGAAAAGTTCTGCAAAATACAGGACAGTGGGCCACACTAACCGGCTCGTGCCCCTGACCCCTATCCCAGGATTCTGTCATTCTCAGAATATTCAATGTCAGAAAAGCAGTCTGCTGTGTCCATACAAAGAGCCCCCTTCCCGCCCCCCCCCCATGGCCCTGGGCTATATCTCCACCCATTCACCATTCATAGTGCCTCAAAGACCAGACATTTCACACTGACACATTCTATGCAGCTCGGTGATAAAGCGTCTTGATGCCTTCCGGCCAGACGGCAGTGAGGTCGAAGGACACAGTTGTCCACTTGCCAGAATGTAGAAGTGGGCCAATCAACTCGACAGTCTTATGGGCCCTGGCAACAGCGAGACCCTTCACAGGGTCACCCCAGTGCTTGCAGATGCTCTGTTACAAGAGATTAGATGCCTTCAACCTAAGGTCACTAGATAACTCCATGCCACTGTGGGACTCTATTCCAGTCCTGGGCTTGGCCTTTACTTTAGACCATTTATTTCAATTGAACCGACACAAGACTACAATTCCCAGAATGCATAGTCAGTCATCCTGAAAACCTGGTGTGTTCACGAGTTCCCAAGGGCTGGAATTCTATTAACCCTGCGTGTGTAGTGTACTCACAGTAAAGACCCTGCACTATGATTCTCATCACCTGCGTTTGTAAGGGTGTCTATGGCTAAATTGAATGAGAAATTGGGTGGAGAGGGGCTGCGATTCCTGACAAGTCACAAAACAATATTTGTTTGTGGGAGTGGCCTGTGTGGTACTGGGCATGGCCTGTGTGGTACTGGGCATGGCATAAGGAGTTTAAATAAAGTTTTTTTTTTAGTTGTGGCTATTAGGTGACCTTTTAGCGTCACCTTTTGGCCTGAAGGAGTACAGATAGGAGAGAGATGGGATGTGAGGAGGGGCAGCCTCCGGGTTCTCTATGGTTATTTACCCACCCATGCTAATCCTATGGCCATTCCCACCCACTATCTGACTCTCCCAACTGAAATACATCCTGCTGGAATGCTTTTGAGCTAGTTCTGACATGCTGCAACATCAAACGTCGGGCTGCATAGGACATGCCAGTGTTATTTCTAATCAACCTTCTGAGAGTTAATGGATTGTTTGCCACTGTAAATGAGCTCATGGTGCAGTAACAATATCTTAACCAAGTGTGCCCTCAGCCCCTTGATTTATAAGTAATATGCCTGTCCTCACATCTGTTCCGTGCACTGAAGTCATGTTAAAAACAAGCAGTGTCGAATGCAGTACATTTGACTTGTGCACATGTATTTGATAGGCATTTGCCAAGCACACTGACATCATATGCCTAGGTACTCACACCATATTGCAGCTGTTGCCATCTTACATCCAGGTAGTATTACCATTATGACAGTGCCAGTCAAATGCCTATACCATGGTGACATAAAAACAAAAGCTGTTGGCTTTGCCAGTGCTTGTTTAAGATGTGTGGCCTGTGTAACCAGGTGCTTCGACTAATACTGCCTTTGTTTGATATGTTTCTAATTTTAACAAAACCGTCTTACGTTAACAAACACAGTTTTTGACCCCAAAAGTTCTTGGTAGTGTGTCATTATTCTGCACGCTCCAGTATATCAGGTTTCAGTTTTAGCGAGGAGTGGTCTGTGCCTTTGTCCTGTGGTTGTTTACAAGACCCGAGTCAGACAATTCCGTTTGGGGTGTGATCTATACACTATAAGATACCCTCAAAACATGGTGTGTCCATTTTGGGGTGTGGGTGGGGGGGTTCACATTAAATCACTAAATGTTCTTATTTCATATAGTGCAACACCGTTTTAAATCCCACACTGCCAGATAAATCGCTTCTAGGCGCTGTAATGTTCACTTCTAGATGTTCCTCATTTTTCATAAAAGAAAAAAGAACACTGACGATTTGCCCAGGATCGCACAATTTGGATACAGGCACATGCTGTGAAATGTCTTACTACTTCACACTGAGTTCTGAGAGAAGACATTACTAATCGCAGGGTAAACCCATCTGCAGGACCAGAAGAACCCATAGGTCATCTTATCTCGAGGGGGTGATATGTCTAGGTAGCTTTCCGCCAATCAGAGACCAGCATTGATTCCATGATTGACCAACGACGTAGGCCTCTTCCAAGTGTGCAGCCATCTTTATCTGCTGGCATCTGTTTCTATGGTCAGAAGTAGAAAGGGATTGATGGGTTTGGAGGATTTAAACATGACTGGAAATCCTTCTTAAGTATCCCAACACGGCTCTGGCGTCTGCCCCATGTCTCCCCGGGAGGGTCCACTGAGTAAACTGTTAAAGATAAAGTGAACACCAGTAATTTGCAGTAAAAGACAGAGTGAACTGGTTATTTTTACAGGAACATTCAAGTCCAGAGGAACCACCCTAAATAGGATGACTATTACACCTCAATTATATGCAACTAAACCTCTATCCACACAAATATGCATTGCTTAGCGGCCGCTACCAGCGCAAAGGACACACATGCTCTCACTGAACCCTAAGCATGATAGACTGCTAGCAGGGCTTTAAGTGGGCTGGGGCCAGCTAGGCCCGTGTCCCGGCAGTCTCCAGAAAGGGCTACCGAGCGAGGGCCATGCAGGAGCACACCCCCGACTGGCCCCAGCCAGCTGACACCTCAGGCAGACCATGTAGAGGCTGCAAGGTTACACGAGCTGCCTGCAGGCATCAGCACTTCAGATTTGAAGAACAAAAAAGGCACAGCCTTTTATTTTTTCTAAACCAAAGTATTGACGCCTGCAAGCAGCCCGTGTAACCGTGCAGTGTGGGCTGCCTGATGTCTATGTACTCAAACAAGAGGAGGACTGGACTGCCCAGCTCTCCTTTTGTTTCCGAGTAAAAAGTCATCATCCAGCAGGAAGCCCCTTTGCTTCATGCTGGGTGATGACTATTCACTCAGAGACAAAAGGAGAGCTGGCCAGTCCAGCCCTCCTCCTGTTTCTGAGTACAGAGACACCAGCAGCAGGCAGACCTTTCATTCAAGGAGCCCGAGGTTAAAGCGTTGACTACCATGCGGCTCCTATAATGAAAGGGCTGCATGCTCGGTGTGACGTGCGGCCCACTGGTGTCACCCCTTTGGTGCCCCCAGCCCCTTCTTTTGTTTAAAAGGAGGGGCTGGGTGCATCAAAGGCAATAATGCCAGTGTGCCCCAGCTCCCAGGGACTGCCTTAGGGGCAGCATCGCCATGGGCGAATTGGTCCCCCGCCCGCACACTCTCCTCTGTGCGCCCCTGGTCAACAAGGGGCGGGGCGGAGGGGGAAGGTCCAAGCTGTGCCACTTTTATTTTTATTTTTTTTAACCTCCTAGCTCCGGCGAGGTGGTAAGGATATGAATATGGTGCATCAGCCCCCTATTGTTATTAAATGCGCTCTGCAGGCGCATTTAATAACAATGAGGCGACCGCCACGTCTTCTGCCACTAAGCCAGCTCGGTGGAGCCCTTGAAAGACTCCACCGAGCTGGCGTGGTGGGGGGCTAATGGCGCCTTTTGCTATTAAGAGCACCCGCAGGGTGCCGACAACAGCACCCCATTGTTAATAAATGTGCTGCATTCTCCCACTACGCCAGCTCCACTTCTTTTACCAGCCCACCCACCCCGCCCTTAATCTGTAGGTACGGGGGGGGCTCACATTAGGCATCCCCCTCCATTTCTAATCCCACTTAAAGCTCCGACTAATAGCATGCACACGGAACGGGGAGCGCATTTTACAATGATGGCCTGTGGAAACGTAAACAAAGAGAAAAAACAATGTCCATCCCTGTCAGTGGTATGGAAAGGCTTTCTGGGTCACATCAGTAGATAGTGTACATGTACTCAAAAAGGTGTTATTGCCCCTTGGCCCTCACCCCCGTTACTCCTGTTCCCACTCCTCCCTGCCTCAATGAGCTTTCACGCCTGACATTTTAGGTTGTCTGCTCCGTGTTACATTTCTTCTGCTACTCTCTGTTCCCCGTTCTACGGTAGTCCATCAACAAATTAGTTTCTGTTTTCTCTTACCAAATAACATCATAAGTTTTGGCTTTTCAGGGGAGCTTTAGCGGCACCTATAAGCCAAATCTACTGCATTAGAGTACAAATAGGGAGCAATGGCATAGGAGGAGGACAACAAAGCTTGATGGTGTAGTTTGTTATTTTCCCACCCATTGACTTCCCATAGCCATGCTAATCTCTATGGTCATTCCTACCCAGTTTCTGTCTCTCCCCTGCCCAAAACACTTGGCCCTGGGCACTCTTTCAGCTCGCTTTAATCAAGCATTGCCATCAAACTTTGCACTCCAAGGTCCTGCCAGGGTTTTTTCAAAGCCGCCTCCTGAGAGTCATTGACATATTTTTACCTGTGAACACAGGTAATGGTGTAATACAAATGTCTAAATTAGGTCTGCCTTCATCCACTCGATGTATAAGCACTACTCATGCCCATCATGAAGCCCTGTCGAAAACAAGCATGGGCAAAGCCGACAGTTTTCACTTGTGTATGAGTGCTAGGCATTTTCCAGGCACTGCTATTAAGCACTCACACCATTTTGCACCTGCTACTATCAATGGCTAGTTAATATCACTGCGGGCGTGCCCGGAGAGTGCCTTTCCCATGCCCACAAAAAAGCCCAAACTGTTGGCATTGCTTGATTAACTGATGAGAATATTTTATTATAATATTATAAGCCATTTATTTGATTGTACAAAAAAATTCTTCTTTTATGATGGTGGAGCAGTCCATTCTGATAAGGAAAGCAGGTCCCGTTGCCTTGGTTAATATTTGTAGCATTTATTTGCAATGAACAAATCCTGTAGGTTTCTAGGCACTAGTTTCATTGGGGAAGGTTATTTATAATGCGCACGTTTTTTTTTTTAAGCGCACTTTTTATTTCAAGCGCGGGTCTGGGATTCGAACCTGCGTTCGCTCAGTATGGTGTTGCTTTCAAGACCCACGCGTTGCCACAGAGCTATCCTCCCGTCCCAATATTGCCTGAAGAATGCCCCAGAGTGGTTTCGATAACCTTATAAATAAGGGCATGAAAGACCGAGTGGTTTGTAAATGTCACCCGAACCTCCATCGGGCCTTGTTGGACCATAATACATGCTACCAGGCATGTCTTTTTATTTGTTAAGAAATATGTCCACTTCACAACGTCTTGAATCCTTAAGTGAGGAGAATGATCTGTAAATATGGATCTTTACATGTGACATCAATATATTGTGTCATTATCGCCGTGCGGGGGTCGATGTGAGCGGGAGCAGTGCTCCTCTACCTTTTTTTACTACATTTCACCTTTCACATACTTTTAAGTTTGAGAACACAAACGCGACGGTGCATCATAAAACGAATGCCGTTCATCTTACGTGAGACACAGCCTTGGCAGAAGTGCTGGGTGAGGTTGCACGCCTCCCTTGATCCCCCCCCCCATCGCCTTCTCCCAGCTGTAAGGTGATGCGCTGATGGTGCAAACACGCGAGCCATCCTGGGAACGCGTTATCGGCTCCAAATAGCGCTAAGTGGCCTGCCACTATCTCCCAGCCTGCCCCTCTGGCTCTCTAGTCCAGCACTCAGCTGAGATAAGGCCCGCGCCTAAGAATAACGGCCCTTCATCTGCGGCACGCTTGAACTGCAAGGTCACGAGGGGCGGGCGCGTGCTCGCTCTCGTCCTGATTACACCCTTACAGAGGCGAGAGGCCTGGCAAGTCTCGCGGTCACTGACAGCGCGCGGGGCACGGCAGGTCAGTGGCAGGGCACAGAGGAACTTGACCCGCCCTGACCCGGATGCAACTCTGGTCCCTTCCGCTAACCATAGACCCGGAAACAATGAGGCGTCCTCCCAAGAAAGTCCCCAACAAAAAACTGTTACCCTCTACCTTTGCAAAGCTTGACACATTCCCTTTGCCAATGGTTACTTTTACGTGATGCCAAGACCTGTGTGCTGTAAAGCATTGTGAAATATAAGCACCGCTCCTCCTCCTCATTTGCTCCCAGCAATGTCCTCTTGCTAAGATATACTGAAATCAGGTCTTAAACGCAGCTGGAATTGGGTATGAGGTTTAAATACAACGCATACCCTCAAAAGATCCACCAGCATACCTGCCTACATTTGAAAATCAAAAACCTTGAGATGTATGCCCCGCCCACAGCCGCACAAGACTCCGCCCAATTGCACAAGGCTTTGTCCACATGCCCCGCCCACATGTCAAAAAGGTCAACTATATTGATTGTGTGATCCTCTGTGCACAAAACTGCTGTGACCTCAAAAAACGCATGTACTACTTGTACATGTGCCCTTTTGCGTTTGGAAACCTTACACTAGTCCAGATAAAGGCATTTTCGCTAACATGTGACGGCGGGTCTTCTCAGCTGCGGGTAAGGGTACCTCCAAGCATTTTTTTCAAATGCGCACCCGCAAACCATTCCATTCGGAGACGGCCTTCCAACCTCTTTAAGTTGATTCTGTGACTATACCCCTGGCCTTTCCCCGTTAGAACTACAACACTACGAGTCCCAGAATGCATAGTTAAAAAAGGCCCGGACTCTCTTTACCTCAAATTGTTGGCATGTGCGCAAGACCATAACAGGGAAGGGAAAACTACAGCACTGAACATGAAAAGGGTGTGAGTGAAAACTACCCGGAGCACTGTCTTGCCACCATGCGAGAGGTGGGATCTCGGTTTTCAAGCGAGTGTGCCACTCTCAGACTAAAGCACCCATGTCAGTCCTAATTTTTGTAAAGCATCCCCTCGCAGTGTTTCTGGCATTCATTTGACCCTTTCCCCTTCATAAGCACAGCCTAGGAATCCGTGAAATGTCGAACACACCACTATATGGTTGAAAATGCATAGGGCCTGATTCACAGAAGCATTTTATAATGGCGCAATCCCACTGGAAAACACTCTGTGAATCAGGCCCATAGTCTCTCCACTTAGTCTCCAAGATGCGGCCTTCTGTCTTATGAAAGGTTTGGTTTCAGGAAAAGACATACAGGTTTCCTTCTGTGATCCCTTTAATCGGAAAGTAACATGTGTGCCATGTCTCCCTGGCCTGCTCTCGCTCTGTCTCTGTGCCACAGGCTGTGGCCAAGAGCTACTGCAGCCAAACAAACATTCGCAGAGAGCCCCTTTCCATCAGCCTTTTAACAAATTCTAGAAATGCAGATGAACTCTTGCGCAATGTTCTTCCCCGTCACTTATTTCGGTCTCAGTGTTTATTCAAAAGAAAATATGCAGAAACAAAGCTCTTAAGTACTGTTCTGTAGGTCCATATCCGGTGCCAGTGGTTTTGCATTCGGGTACATTTGTAGTGCGCCACATTATAAAGTGGTGCCTATCAGAATGCAATATGATGCAAGCCTCAAAGCCAGGATTGGCCGATTATTGCAAATCGCACGTGAGGCAACAGCGGAAGCAGCTCAGTCATTTCACACCGGCATGCATCTTGTTATGCAGGACGTAAATAAAATGGGCAATGTCTTATGTCATGATAGGTTATTTATAACGCGCTTAATACCCGAGGTTTCTAATCGCTGACCCGGGGATCGGACCTGTGTTGCTCGTGTCGTCTTGCTTGTAAGACGGGCGTGTTGCCCCTGAGCTATCCACCCGAGACTGTATTAATGAAGCACGCATCCCCCCAGAGGCATCTTGGCGCTAAGAACATAACAGCTACAGCGAAAAACTGCACCAGAATATCTAAAAGGGGAAGGTCTTCAAAGAGCGTCTAAAAGGGAAATGATCTTCCGTAGCTCTAAGAGAAATTGGTAAAGAGTTCCAGAGTTTCCACGCTGCGGTGGAAAAAGACAGACCACCAGTCCTTTTTAGCCGTAAGCGCGTAAGCGCGGCACAGCCGATATGATAGGTTATTTATAACACGCTTAACACCCAGCGGTTTCTAAGCGCAGACCCGGGGATCAAACCTGTGTTGCTCCGTGTCATCTTGCTAAGTACTAAAGAAGCCATGAATGGGACACGGAGAGAGGAAGGCGGAAACGGCAAACCTTCCGAAGAATCTTCAATTGAAAGTGACCGGCTTGGGGTATGGAGAGAAGGAGGCGGAAACTGCAAACCTTCCGAAGAATCTTCAATTGAAAGTGACCGGCTTGGGGCACGGAGAGAGGAAGGCGGAAACGGCAAACTTTCCGAAGAATCTTCATTTGAAGGGGACCAGCTTGGCAGACGGAACTAACTTGAGCCTCGGTAGAAAGAGGGGAAGACATTTTAAAGCCCACGTTTTTCATAGTAGTAACTTGTGTAGGTAGAGGACCCAGAGCAGGAGGTCAGAACTCAGAAGTGTGAAGAGAAGGAGAAACAGAAGATGAAGAGCCGGCCACCAGTGCCTATGCCATAACCACAATTCCCACCTTGGTGTTCAGTCCAGAAATAGGAATTTACAGCTGTGATATATCTACCAGTCTCCCTTGTCCCAAACCCTGTAGTGAGCTAATGTCTCAGCACCTATGAGGCCTGGCGCTGTGATGTCCATGTGGCTCTGTGTCACGTGGAGCACGCTGCCCGCGTGGAGGGGTCGGGGAGAGAGCCTTGTCATCACATTAGCAGGCGTAAAGTACAGCTGTCATGGCTATCAGGAAGGAGTGTAGCTCTGGGGCTGAGCCTGCAGGAGCCGCACACATTGCAAGGTGTTGGAGTGAAGAGGTGCTGGGCTGTCAGCAGGGTGGCTCGGGGCCCAGCACTTTGTCAGCCTCCCACCTTCGCCCCAATTGCAACAAGTGGCACCAAAGGACCCACAGCCGTACCAGTGTTCTATGAAAAGGCGGCTTTATTTTGAAGCTAGTACTTTCATACAAAAATAAAGCATTTTTGATCTCATCAGTTTATACCGCAAACACTAATTCCCACCGTGCCGTCTGTCCATGGCCACTCGCCCTAGAGCGGTGCTTGGTGTGATGCTAGCAAGACATTCCCTATTGTACAGAGTGTCCAACTTTATTGAATAACATCTAACTCTCAACCTCGTACACCAACAAACACCTACACAACCCCCCCATGACATCACCTATTTCACTATCATCACACAAATCACGCACTCGCCCACCTAGTACATCTCTCAGCACTTGCCACCAACGTTTTACCACCTGATCGAGCTGCCACACCATGGCCTGCTGCACACTGGCCCCTAATGACAATGTGATGACATCATGCGCACATCCTTCCATCACACACATGCAGACACAGCAAGGGCTCAGGCGTGCTGAACACCAACATCCGGTGAAAAGGCGACCACAACCAGCGCAAGCTCACCTGCATCCCTTGTCTCCCTCTAGCCCACTCCCAAAAGTCAAACGACTAGATTAGTTAAGGGATAGAAACGGCAAGGGTTCCTCCTCAGCCCCTAAACAGCGTCTCATGAAATGACAAACCTCCCCCCTGACACCAACCCTGAGAATTCCTGTCCAGCTTTCTGGTCTTCAGTAGGCCTCTAGGGCACCATGAGCTCTTCTGGACCTCCCTAACTTCCTAGTTTGGAGCGTAACCTGTTCATAGGCCAGCAGACCTGCTCTGGGGCAAGGCCGCACTGGTGATCTATTGGTCGCACACGCCGACGATTGATTACCCCATCCTTTCATACTCCAATGTTGTATTATTCATGTATATAATTTGTTGAAAGAATAGGAGGGTTATCAAGTCCCGCGCTCAAACCCTATAAGTAACAAAGTCCAAAGGAAAAGGCAATGTTGCCAAAATCATTCAAGAGAAAAAAATCCAAAAGTTCCAGAAATTCTTTTTAATATGCTGTACAGCCGACACGTGTTTCGATCCCTGGTCGTTTTCAAGGCTGTTTTTCATAGTAATAGAATATTTTGTTTTCAATACATTGGTTCCAAAAATTAAAGAGCGTATATGAATTATTCATAAGTACATGTATCAAATATGAATCGAAGGTTGGATGGACATAAGAAAAGGTTAAAAAACATACCATATTTGAGTCACACCATCGAAACAAGATGAAACGGGTGGGCTCGGGGTGGAGGGGAAGACAAATTATACATATATGATAAGTGATTATGGTTATAACAAACCCTGTAAAAGTATTCATTTATACCTTAGACTATCGAAGTCTAATTTTCTTATGTAATAATATGATCACACAATGATTTGAAATGTACCAGAAAATGTGAAGCCACTCAATCACATACTCAGGTCACTAGCGCACATTCCATATACGATCCCACATCACACAGGTATTCATGTATATACCTTGCCAACTAGCACGCTGTCTCCCCTGCACCGCTACAATTTCTGACCTAAGGAGATGACGGGTGGCCCTCACAGAGAAGCCAAAAAAGCTTGGAATGCTTCTAATAACTGCGCATGACGTGTCCACATGTGTTTGGCCTTAATGACCAATCAACAAGTGCCGGACATTCACTTTGTTTGCTTGCTCTGTGGTGGAGAAAAAAGGAAAGCCTGCCACCTTCCTCCTCAAGGGCCCCACGTCACGGTCCACACACACGCACATGCGCACCCACACACACACGCACCCACACACATGCGCACCCACACAGACGCGCATGCACACACACACCATCCAATCTTATACACAGACTCGACTCGTTTTATACCTATGGAGAACTCTGCAAAAGTCGGAGGCCGCCCTGCAGATAATATGCCTGCCAGACACTTTTACTCCCTAAGAATTGGCAAATAAGGCCAGCAACATCACAGGGGCCAGACATATAAACACCTGCTCACTGCTTCCATGCAAAGACGCTCTACTGCTAGGTCCGTATATGAGCAGACCGACAGGAAATGCATCTTTAATTTGCAAAGAAGTTCGGATTACAAAAAAAGATATACTTTTTAGAATTAAATATATATTTTATTTGAAAAATAACAACAGCCTTTGGGAATGCAAATGTCTTTCTAACTCCCTAACGAATCATTGTACTCCCAACTTCTAAAAATAGGCCGCATAATCCTCCCAATTACAAATCTTATCTGGAACCCTGCGGAGGGAGACCTCCCGGGGCTTTTGCCTCTTAAACAGCTATTGTCCTCCACTTGTCACCTGGCCGGGACTTCCAGAAATGTATCAATGGACCAGAAATCCAGTATCCCGTAGCAGAAATATACAGCAAACGCATTCCCAAATGATAGCTATTCATCCTTACATCCTCATGAAAATAATGTTTTCATGTGTTTGTTTTCAACCTCATCTATTAAAAAAGTTAAAAGACAAATAATACATACACTTCTCCGACCAAGTAAGATACACACAAAAGCAAGCCTTTACCCAACGGGCACCAAGGGCATGGCACACCTGCCCCTTCACATCTGCACTGCACCATCCATCGCCACTTTCAGGAAGAGCCTCAAAACATACCGGCTTCCCAACATATAACCCTGCCCCTTCATCTCCTACGCTACCACTTGCCTATCCGAATCTTTCTATCCTATGCTGAAAACATGTTGTTACTTCTGTTTCACCGCCCAACTTTTTAACTTTTTTAAAAAAAAATGTTTTTATTGAGCATTAGCCAAAACATTGACTTTTAACACAAGTAAAAACATGTTAAAACATAAATTACACATGATCAATTACAATCGTTCAGGTTTCACATTTCTTATTACTCATCCAGATGTAAGTCTTTTAGAATCCGAACCACCTCGGTTGTCAGAAATGTCTCTGATCTGGATGATAACCTTTCCCAGAATTCATCAGTATCTAACCAACAAACATTTAACCTTTGAACCTTGTAAGGCGCTCCGAGGCCTTTTGGGTAGGGCCAGCACTGAACTCAAATTTGAATAAAAGAAATCAATAGCAAACATATACCCCAAGTCCTATGTTTCATAGAGATATGTTCTCAGTACTAACCTGGTCTAACCTGTGTCTAAGAAAGGGTGCCTTGAAGTTTCATTATGAACCTGTTGTGCCAGCCTTTCTGCCGACCATATGCCTGGTAAATAATTCACGTTTAGATTTTCCATGGACGTGTCCACTTTGCCATCAAACCTGAGCCTTCCTCTTCCTCTCCTCCTCAGGCTCTGTTCTGCATGCCCCAGGCGGGGGCACAATCTGGCAGCCTGTGATCAAGCCTGGGTGCTGGCAGACTAGTAGGGCATACTGTGGCAGTATAAAAAAACTGTTTACATTACCTTAAACCAGGGTTCTCCAACTCCAGGTCTTGAGGACCGGATCCATGTTCAGTTTTCCAGATACCCCTCATTAATATTCATGAGATACATGTGCATACAATGATTCTAAATGGATGCACATTTTCTTTGTGAATATTAATGAGGGATATCCTGAAAACCTGTCAGGATCCTGGCTCTCGAGGCCTGGAGTTGGACAACCCTGCCTTAAACGCAGCAGAGAGTGAAAGCAGCGCTGGGACTTCACCTTGGGGGGTGTGTCCAACTGGACAGACAAGTGTCAGAACTTAGGAGCCAAACTCAGCAGTTAAAATGGGGAAAAAGCAGCGGTGGGAAGAAGTGCAGCAATACGTTTCCAGACTGTCACGATAAGCGCAAAAACCCGCAACAGTCTTACAGGGACATAAGACTGTTATCTGGCACTTAATTAACGGGTACATTGGTTCCGTGTGAATATCCCGCCTGCAAAATGTCGTCAGGGAGATGATTCTTTTTTCCTGAGCCCTAAACGACTTTTCCCAAATATTTTAGGAGGGGTGTCATTTACTATTCTAAATTCCAGTGCTAGAATAATTGGGGAAAGTATTTAATTTTCATCAGGGTGCACATTTGGGGAAATGTCGCCCCCTGACAACATTTTGCTTGACGTGATTTTCACTGGACACCGTCCATTTTGTTATCCAAGATCTTTTGTTTCCAGTGAACATCTATCTATTTTTAAAAATGCCAGAAAATATTGTTTCCATGCCGGATAATCGCATGCCCAGATTCGGTATCAGGTATTAATATCGCCACATATATGGTCGCCGTAAATAATATCGGCGGGAAAATGTTGTGGCGATATTATTTGGGTGACCATATATATGGCAACAGGGGCAAAAAAACATTAAAAAACAAAAAAGAAATTGGGGGTTGCAGGGGTGTCCCCCGCATGTTCCATGCAATAATGTCGCCACAAAAAACGACCATTTTTCGGCGATATTTTTGCATGGAGATATTTTTGTGGCGACATTATTACATGGAACCCCAGATTCTAGAATATACAAACACAGAACAAAAAGTCCAGGATGCTTAGCTATGCAGCCCATTGTGCTCTCACTGGTTCCTGGTTATCTGGCCCCTGGATAACTGGCCTTCAGTTATCTGGCATCTTTGATTATCTGGGATCTTTGGGGATGTTCACCAGGGCTCCCTGTACTGTCTCCATGGATGTGGAAACAGGATTTTCCGGGCCAGCCTGCAAATGTTTGGAAAAGGGTTTTCTGAGTCCTGCTGAAGCACTTTTGCTCACAGGGGCTTCCTCTGTCCTATACAAATCTGGAAAATAATTCCCCTTCACCCTCGTCCTGCAAACATTTTGAAAAATGGCTTTTTATGTCAAAGCGGAATAAATGTGTCCGCGGGGTACTCTGTCCTGTCTGCCTATGTCTAGAAAAATGATTTCTTTACTGTGTGCCTTTTCTTGAGAAGTGATTTTTTTTTATTTTTCTGTCATGGTTGTAAAAATGGAAAATAGGTTTTCCATTTCTTGCCCGGTATATTTAGGAAATGGTTCTCTGTGCGGTCTGTAATAATATGGGGATTATATTGTTTCATTCTGTTTGTATATATTTGGACAAGCAATCTTTCTGCGCTGTCTGCCCAAGCGGTGAAGCAGGTGTTTTCTTTGTCTGCCTGTATAGGAACAGGTATTTTCTTAGTAAATAAGAATGCAGAGAGTGCACACAGATCCATGCTCCAAGAGCGTTGTTGTTAGGGAAGGTGTTTTGCCCTCCACTGTGCTTTCTCAAGGCAAGATACAATGAAAAGACACCTGTTTATATAAGCCAGTGCATTAAATGGAAAAAAAGAAGTGCAGGTACTCACCAAGCTACAAAGCCAGACATTCTGGCATAGCACTTTTGTCGACAACCATTTCGGCATGGCACCTTTGACATAGGTCCCTTTTAGGCACACCCTGTTGTTTGCAGGCAATGGCCAGTGAGATTATGTGCCAAGGATCACACACTTTGGTAAGGCAGTGTATCTGAGATCCTTTCACACAGACTTCCAGTTTGTTGTTATGCATTGTGCTAAGAAAGTTTGAATATCTATACCCAGTGAGACTTTCTTTGCGTATCGAGCTAGCAGATATCACAGCTGTAAACTAGGCTTTAGAAGGGGAGTGTTATTATTGCTCGATTCCCTGCCTAATAAGCAATTTGGTAGGTAACTGGAGCTATGTCCAAGTTTTCAGTCGAAACGTTCCATCACAACAATGTTTTAAACATCTATACATTAGAATAGGCACTGTGAATAACAAAGAAACATCTTAAAAAAGTAATTTCCCAGACTTTCCAAATCAATCCCGGCTCCATCATAGGACACCAATGGTAACAGGCGAAGCCCACTTAGTGACTCAGCAGTCCTCGCCCAGTGTGCTGAGAGCACAGTAGATGCACGATTGTCTCTCCTTTTGTTCTGCAGGGTGGGCCCTGAAGGAGACATTATGGGCACTATGGGTGGTGGGGAGAGGAGCAGGGAGAGGGCGCTGGTTTACCCAGCAAAGGCTGCAGAAGCTTAGTCCTTTAAGTTGTGATAAAGTGAAATGAAAAGCTTTAATTTTCATCTTGCAACATAGTTGAGTACTGGTACTCTCTTTCAGGCATTGACAAGTTCAGGTACTCAAATGCTCAAAAATAAGAAGTGCAGGGCGGTCCCATTTAAAGCACTGGTGTAGGCATTGAAAATGGATTAATGAACTACAATGCACTACACCAATGTGAAGAGCGCAGACATGGACAAGGAAAAAAGACTCTTTAGTAATAAACAGTAACATTGAAAGAAAGAAAAATGAAAATAAAAGGGCATCAGACTGACAGTGCAACTCCCCTTTTCAACAGGTATTATCTTAGTCCGACATCAAGAAAAGTATAACATACATCAGTCCTGCTCCGTCGCACCACAAGTGCACCTCCATCTTGAAAAGAGGTGGAGCAAATATCTAGAGTTCAGAAAAACCTCTGAAGTCCTCACCTTTTGTGATACTAGAGATAGTCTGAGCTCTAGCATCACAAAATGACTCCATACCTCTGGCAAAACTGAGTCCCAAGTTTTTCTTTGTTTATTTTCAATATGTTACCCATTTTTTCTAAGCTCTCACACCACACATCAGGGTCAGTCGTTTTTCAAAGAAACGAGCTGGGGGTAGATCTCTGTCTTCTGCTGGGGCCTCCCTCGGGAACAGACTCCCTGCCACTCTAAACCTTGAGGAGAACCATCTCCGGTTCCGGAAGCACCTCCAGACCTTCCTCTTTTCTTCTGCCTTCGCTCCCCCTGCCCCCTGCTGATCTGTTCTCTCTTGGCACCGTGCACCTGGTCACCCTCTGTCCTTCGGGCCCAGGTACCTGCTCACCCTGCCACCTTCCCGCACTGCCTCCGGGCCACCCCTAGCACTTGCAAATTGCTGGCTGCATTACCACTGTTTGTTGCCTTTATTATGTATTTATTGTTATTAATCTGTTTTCTCCTCTGCTTCACACTTTCCACTTCTCCCCCCTTCCATGCACTTTTCCCCTCCCCCCTCTTTCATGCACTTGCACGTTCTCAATGTCACTGGGCCTAGTAAGATCGCTGTTTTGTTCTCCCCTATTCCCCTCCCTTGCCTTGAAGCACTCTGAAACACATGTGTACGAGCGCGATAGAAATAAAATATCAATCAATCAATCAAAAAAACACTTAATTATGTTTTAAGGAGAGGAACCCACCCCCTCAAATCTATTGCTCGCCCCAATATACCACAGGCCTTAAAATGGGGGAGGGACCTTCATGCCACCTCCCCCACCCTGTTCTGCCAACCTCAATATTCCTGATCCTACCATAACCCCCTCATGCCTCTTCCTCATAGAGGAGATCAGGCTAAAAAGTTTGTTTTGAAATATATTTGATTATAAATATTATTCATTAGAGTACTAGATGCCATAATTGATCATTCATGCACATTTAAAATGCCCTTTTAGAATAACATGTCAATCAATACCAGCGGACAAACACTCTATGGAAATGCGACTAGAGCAAAATAGTTATAGGAACCAAGAGGTTCCATTGCATAAGATCCACGGGTATCGTTATGGAGATCCTTCACAAAGACCTACTCGCTTTTCTGAGATCAGCTTTGGTGAAAGTAAGGGATTAACATCCCTGCCTTGGAATCGCAGTCCAGTGCATACGTGTGTCTCAGCTACCCTGTAATCTACATGCAAATGGCTGCCAATGAGAGTTCTTCTAATTATATTTAGGGAATTTATTGAGTGTGGATTTAGCTACGGAATCAACGGAGTGCTTTATAGTCATAGAGGGAAGAACATGGTCGGGGGATCAGAGAAACAAGGGAGTGGGGAGCTAACAACAGGGGAGGGGGAGGGCAGGCAATGTGTCAGCAATGGATCTGCAAGCAACCAGGGGAGGAAACCGTGGGGGTAAGATCATCCAGTCTCAGGTAGAGTGGGCAGAGTTAGTCAATATTGGTATGCCCTAGATCACTGCAGACCTTGAAATGAGGCCAGGTCTAGAGGGGTATTCATAACTGCTTCAGCAGTAGGCATTGCTGCCCATCCCCCTCCAATCGACAGACCTTCTGTCCCCGGGGGCCTCATATTCCAGCCCTATGTTGGGTTTCAGAGACTGGCCACTGGACCTTTTGAAATGGTCATCTAAGTACTCTCCTTTGAGGGCCATTCACCTCATCTTCCGGGGCCACACTAATCACAACACCAGTGGCAGTCAACATTATTTCTATAAAGTGCTTTGAGGCCATACCAGTGGCACTGGAGAACAATAAAACTGCCACATAAAATTAGCTATATTTTATGTGATGTTCAATGCTACCATGCCACCTTATGCCAGCTTAGAAATACTAGGCCCATCTAGTGCAGGAGCAGAGGGGATTAATTGTTCCTGTTAATGACATGGGAGAAGTTCCATGGAGTAGCTAGATCCTCATTGGTCCACAAATGGTGCCATTGACTCAAGCCACACGGTCTATATCAGGCCCCGTTCGGCAGCATTGAGGCCGTCTGGTCCATCCAATGCTGAAAATGTAGCTCATGTGTGGAGCATTGTTAGGGGATAATTTGGGCCATAAGTAGCCTATTCACTAGAAATGTTTCCGTGTATAAGCCCCTCTTTAGTCTTCTTGGGGAATGCTACTGTTCATTACTGCCCGGTTTGGAGTCCAGTGAGTTCCACAGCCATCCGCCTCAAGCTTTTCTTGACTTCCCTCTGTATTCGGTTTGTTCTTAATCAACGTATGGCTTAGGTTGAACTTGGCCCGAGGGGCCAGTTTGGGTTGTAGTGGGGTGCTGGCACCCCTGGTGCTCCACTTGAAGCTAGGGGAGGGATTTCAATCCCATGGCTGTGCAGTTCAGAATTCTTAATCCTGAGTCAATTCCCTCTTCTCGTTGACCCCACCCAGACAATGAGGCACACACCAGATGAGTGACCTTTATTATTTTTGGAAGATGCTCCATGTACTTTCCTGGGCGTCGTTATTGGTACCTCTCTGATCGTGAGAACAGTGGTGATCTGTGGTGAAAAGGAGAGATCTGCACAGTAAATTCCCTCTGGTTGTCTTACTTTCTTTACAGATGCCTGGGTCATTCCAACAGTTTGGCTACTCAAAAAGTATATGTTTTCTAGGTGAGTCCCCCTTTCCAAGGATCTAGATTTTGAACCAAGATAGATATCCAGCTTCTAGGCACTCTATGGGCCTCATGGTAAACCATGGTGCTATTAGCACCATGGTTGCCGCCGGTACCATACCGGTACCACCATAGAGAAAAGGGGAATTACCACCCCATTCCAAGGTTGGCGGGGCGGTAATTTTCCCTTTGTCCATGGCCTTCCCCATATTCATTTTTGCCCCATAGGGCTCAATGGGAATGGGGAAGGAGCTAATTACGGTACCGCAAATTGCGGTACTGTAATTAGCACCAAGGTCTCTTTGCGTGTCCCAACTTTAACGGCTGGTCTACACCAGCCGTTGAGGTCGGGTCCCGCAAAGGGACATCGTAGTAAGGCGGTAAGGGTTTACCGGCACTGGTGCCCTTAATGAGGCCCTATGACCTTTCTGTGGCCAGCCTGTCCCTTTCGCAGGTGGAGCAGCACCATACATTTCTACGTACTATTCATGTAACTAGCGTCCCGATGCCTCAGGGTTTGGCGCGCAATACAAATGTTAGATAATGAAAGAAAATGCATTAGTGGTGCAGGTTTATCGCCCCTGCCACGGGTGCACGCCACAGCGCAGCATGTGCAACATCAGCCCCTTCGCTCCCTGTTTCTAGCTTCATTGATCGGGTATCATTCGCCCACAAGTCGGTACTGGTCAGTACTGCCTCTGCCACTCTTACTCTCTCCAGCACTGTACCACGCAACAGAGCCCGCCATTAAATGGGCCTTTCATTGGTTATCAGCCAGCCACATTCCGTCCAGTCCTTTTCTACTGCTAAGTACGACACTTGTGTTTCCAGGATCACGAGGAAATGTACAGCTTCCTAGGGACGGAGAGTCGGAGGGAAGTCGCGTCTCAGTGACGTCTGAGCGCCTTTAGTTTGCCAATCCGGGAAAAAGAACTACATGCAATATAGTCAGTGACATTGGTAACCATAAGCACTGTGACATTTCTAGAGAAACAAGCTTCATCATGTAGTATAAATATTCATATGAAATGTGTGCATGAGAAGAGGAGCCCAAATTGATCCAGCAACAGCCCCCCAAGAGTTCTCAACAAGACAAAAGTCTTCTCTTCACAATTTGTTGACTTAAACTCCTGAATGCAGATGGCACGGCGTCACTGTCCTTCATGTTACTCTAATCCCCCTGAAGAAGGTTTATAATAATTGGACCGGAAACATGTCGTCAGAATTGTAGTCTCTGCTGGAAGAAACACAAGGACACCTTCCATTTCTATTTTAACTTTAAGGATACCTGGTTAGATTTGTGTTATTGTATATACTGCTTATTGTTTATGTATTGTAGGGAATTGATTTGTCGCATGTAGTTGTTTCTAAGAAGCTTTGTAATGAGCGTACAGTGGCTAGGACAAGATGGTGATTAGTTAAGATATATATAGAAGATGTCTGATTAAATGTAACAATTATGGAATGATGGCAATGAAAAAACTATTGCTAGGAATTATTTTACCTTTTGGAATTTTGTTATCATATGCCAGGAAGTTCTGTAGAGTGGAATGGGGTTATTGTTGTGTTTTTTTCACTAATAACACTACGCCACATCAAGAAAACATCCCCACGCTGGCTATGCCCTTACTCGTTTTAGCTGTGCTCTTAATGCCACGGATAATGTCATGCCAGATCAAGAAAATATGTCCATCATGGCTGTACCCCTGACACTATCATCACATACGAACATTCGAATTGGCTTTGCTCATAATGACAGTAATAATGCTGTGCTATCTCAAGAAAACATGTCCAGGTTGTGGCGGCTGTGCCAATTATACCAGTATCCCCATTTAAGAAAACTCAATATGGCTTTACTCACAGTGCCAGTAAAACCTCAATGCCATGCGTGCAGGCTGTACACATGTAGGCCATTAACCCTCTGTAAGAACACTCATTTGGCTTAGATCTTAATGACACTAATAATGCCAGGACACATAAAGCAAAATGTCCATGCTGACTGTGCCAATGACAGTAGTCCCACATAAGAAGACTCACTTGGGTTTTGCTCCTAAATCCACTAATAATGCAATGCCATAACCCCCACCTGTGCAGCTAATGGCAAGCAGCGTCCCACGAAGGAGAGCACAGCCACTGTCCCTAAGTCACCACCAGCATTTGATTGATCGCTGAATGCACACCTAGGAGATCTCTCTTATCACCCTCAGATACATGCCCCTAGGCTCTGTCCATTCTATGCCAGATGACCCACAACAACCAGAGGGTCTGCAGAAAACCAACCTCCACACTGGCAAGGACCAATATGTCTACCACTAGTCATGCACACATCCATGGTGCCCGAAGGATGCAGCTGGGCAGCCAGGGATGAGTGGTAGTGGGCAACACCCGCAACAACTAGAAAAGGCTACTGATCCAAGAGGAATTCTGTAGCCTGTACACCATGTAAGCGTCGAGGGAGAAACTGCAGTAGATGGAAGCAGACCTTGGTGGCTCATACGAGAGAACCCGCTTTAATTGGAGAGGTGTAACCATTTCCCATAAATATGCCCGAGAAATTGTTTTAAATGATGAGTTAAAATAGTACAATTTACAGTATACTTTCTGTAAAAGCATTGGTAAAAAGACACACAGTTTACAATTGGTTGTGTAGGGTAATTTGTGAAATAATCTAAAAGATACCAAGCATAAGAGCACTCACATTGGCTTTGCCTTTTCGCCAGTAAAAAAAAAGCCATTCCACTGTGAGAGAACATGTCCATACCGGCGGCAGCTATGTAGGCTAGTATACCCACATAAGAACACCAGTCATGTTGGCTTAGCTCATAATGCTAGTATTCATGCCACTGTAAGAAAACATATCCACACTGGGTATGCCAATTTAGACCAATAGGTCAACTTAAGAAAATTAATCATGATGGCCTTGCCATAGTGCCAGTAAATAATGCCATGCTGCTGTAAGAACATGTGTTCATTCTAGTAGGCCTGTATCCCATGTTAAATACTCTATTTGGCTTTTCTGGTAATGCCATACCAGTTTAGTGTGCTCCACATCCCCACCACCTCTGCAGGTCCATCACTGGCTGTTCTTATCATGGGGAACCTGAATCCTTCCCTCCCAACAATCACATTCATTTATGCACCTGACCCATTCCCCAACATTTACACAAACACATTAATTCTTACTTGCTTTCATTAACCTGCTAACCTGCCCCCAAACCATGCCCACACACAGGGCTGGCCCTAGGATTTGTGGGGCCAAGTGCGGCAAATTAAGTGTGGGCCCCTTAATGTGCATTTGATGACATCACAGGAAGTGACATCACAGGAAGTGTCATCACAAGATAATGACCCCTACCTGTGTAGGCATGAACGAAAACATAGTAAATATATATCTCAAATGAACTTTCCTACATATATATACATATTACATGGCCTGCGGTAGCGGCCATGTAGTTATGGATAAGTTGCTCATCTCATAGGAAGAGCTCTTTTTGGGCCATTTATAACTTTGCTCCCCCTGGACGAATCCTCACCAAACTTTGCAAAAAAAGTATATGGCCCACTCTGAGTTTGGTGAGGTTTGGTCAAGGGGGGGGACAAAGTTATAGGGGGGTCCCAAAATTTATTTTTTCCCATAGACATAATGGGAAAAAACTTTGCTCACGCCTACAGCCCAAACTGCTGGACGGATTTTCACCAAATTTGCGGCAGAAGCGGCGGCTTGGTCCTGAAAGCTTGCTTTTGTTCATTTGGTGTAAATCCGTCCAGTACTTTTTTTTTAACGACCAAAACGTAAGGCAAAAAAATTAGTGATATCTATGTCCGTTCCGCGGACTCACTTCCCTGTTCGGTCCGTGGACTGGCCTCTGATTGGCTGTACTGTCCGCAGACTGGCCTCTGATTGGCCAAATAATTCACTGACTTTTGTGTGGTCTGCGGACATTGGGACGCGGCTGCTGGTTGGGTGGTGGAAAAATGTGAAATGCGTCTGTTTTCCTGAAACACCCGCCATCTTGTATTCACTGACTTTTTTGGGGTCCGTGAACAGCGCGGTGAAAACATAAAAAAAAAACAGCATTTCACTTGCCAAACTCAACAAACAATCTCTCAGGATGTGGGGGGGGTGAGGATTGGATTGGATATGGCTATAAGAACCAAAAAACGGGTTGTTTCACCCCCGAAAGTCCGCGAACACTCCAGAAGTCCTACGGCAGTCCTGTGGTGTTCGTGGACACATCAGATGTCCTAAGACATCTGTTAGGACATCTGTACCTATTTCTGAATTACAGGGTTGGGGAAAAGCTGTTTTTGGATGGCTTATGAGCTTTGCGCCACTCAATGAAACTGCATGCAATTTTGCAATTTTATTCTAGACCTAATCCTGAATGGTTTTACAAAGTTTTGTGGGATTCTGTCAAGAGGGGGCAAAATTAGAGGGGGGGTCCCAAAATATTGTAACGGCATATAAATGTGGTGTCATTTGAAGAATCTGCACAACATTTGGCAAAAGGATTTTGGATATAAATGGTTTTCTAAAGATTGGTGGGAATATCAATGATATTTGTGATGTCAACTTTGATGTCCTGGGTGTTAGTCTTAGCAGTGCAAGGAGGTGGCGCGAGTTATGGTTGCTTAGCTTACCATAACTGTCGAATTACATTTTATTTTTTGATTTTGCTTGTAACCATAACGTCCTTTTAGCAACATTTTTTAACTGAATATATATATATATATATATATATATATATATTTCATAATTAAGAAGGAGTAGTTTCACTTCTTCCAAAGAGGGACGGCACTCTCCAAGATGCAGTCATATGCCAGTTCCAATTTTGTTGAAATCAGCCCATCACATAACGGCAAGTTTATTCAAGTATCCAGTTTTATTTTGGCATCAATGAGACAGATTAACCACGGTACAACGCGTTTTGTAGCGCTTCCGCTGCTTGATCACGTACAAATGAACAACTGTTACACCACAAAACTTACAGAGGACTGGGTTTTTTTTAAAAGTCAGAGGCTTAGGACGGTGCCCGATGCAACACGTATTGTCTCCAAAAAGGGTCCTAACTCCTCTCAAAAACTCACCCTTAAGGATACAAACAGATCTGTTTGGAAACCTTACGAACTAACATCCTCAATTGCAACAAATGACACTCACAACTCTGATTGGAAAAATATATATATCTCTATGTTTTATTACAAAATTCTTTTTTATATATTATAAAACATTTTTTATAAAAATCAACATTTCAACCACATCAAATCCTAATATGCTGAACAAAAAGAAACTGAAATAGGAAAAAATAAACAACAGGTACAAAAGAGGGTCCTAAGATAGGACCTGAAAAGTTCTATATACTTGTGAATTAGAAACCTGCACCATTAATAAACAAAAAAAAACAATCACTAAAAGCAAAAAGTGTTTAGCTTTGTGGTTTCTTTCAACATTACAAAACAAAACATCCAATTGTACACTGAACAAAACACATGACATAAAAGATATGTATCATTAGCATCTTTGGTAAAACCACAAGTTTGATGTCTAATCTGGAATCTCCTATGTTAGTACTGAGATTCTTTCAATAGTTCTTGGTACGTAACAGCTATTAATTCCTTAATGAAACTGTGGCACCATTCTCACAGACACATTAACCCGACATGTTTCATTCCCATTATCCTTGAAAAGGGTTGGTAACGAGAAATTCATCAAGGGGATATTTTGTAAACAACAATTGGCATGTCGATTACTAGAGATATTACGTATACATTCTGTGCAACTTGATGCAAAAGAGAGAGGGTAGCTCTTTTAGGATGGCTTCTTTTATTGTGGAGTACCAACCTAAGCAAAGGGGAGAAAGACAACCAGACGAATCAGTTGGATATCTTAGGAACAAACACTAAATATAGTAATTTGTTGACCTTCTCAACTATTAACAAATTGAAGGCTTAGCTCACTGCCAATTTATGAATAGTAGCAGGGGTAATGGTAGAGGCTTCATGTGTGGAAGGTCTGATCTCTGGAAAAAAGTGAGGTAGCAAAAACCTAGTCAGTGACTGTTGGAAGATAACAGGGTATATTTTTTCTTGAATGCAGTAACACTTTAGGGCTTGAGTCAAAATGTTGTTAACAGCAGCAGCGAAGGCCAAGCTCCTATTTTCTGCTTGTTTTCGCGGCAAACTGTAAAAAGTGCATTGAACTTTAAATATTGCACTATCTCGCTTCTATGCAGGCTCTCTAAAGCCCTACTCTTTATGTAAAAAAATATATAAATATGCACATCTTGAGACAAAAAGTGGGCCCAGACTCGTCGAGGTCAATTGCTAGCGGTTCTTTGAGCTGAATAGCTTATCTAGGTGAACAACACAAGTTGTTTATACTGTGTCAACAGGTTGTATTTAATGTTAAAAAAGTCTGACCTCTTGTTAGGGTCCCTTTGTTTGACTGGCGGCTCGAGTGTAGGATACTCATGCAGCCATGTCCATATCGGGGCGTTCGGAGTCGGTTCTTTGCCGCCGTGCTATTCCCTCGCAAGTACTTGGCTGTGCCTGGTAAAACAAAAATTGGGAGAGAGGCTGGCTCTTACAAAAAGTAAAATGCCCTGGGCAGACTCAAGATCTTAGTGCATCCAGTATATTCAAACGTACAGTAACACTCGTGTGTGTTGCTTCTGTACTTACGATGTTAGCTTTTATCGCCGCATTTCTGAACTCATCTCGGTCTCTTCTCAGTCGCGCGTCTGCATCAGTAACACGTAACTGTTTGACGTTACATCGCGTCAGGTTGTATATGCGGAAGCGTGCAGTCGGGGTGTAGAAACTGATGATGCTAAACAACTTCATTGTCCGTGTATTGGTGGGGGCCATCTTGGATAGGGTCCAATATCAACTGTACTCTACCTACAGCATTGTTAATGAAGCAGAATGACCCGTCCTCTGAACCCTATACCAACGGTGTGTTGATTGCATATATCCTTAACACACCTTTGTTCTGCTGAGACTCGCTGTCTTTGTGAAGCAAAAATGCACTAATCTCTTAATTGGTGAACATAACCTCTTATATTTCGTATGACTTCTACACATGGATTGTAACTTATATAGGGAAATATCAAGGAAAACTTACTGCTAAACTCGAATGCATCCTTGAAATGGGGCTGATTCCTTTCACAATCTATTCCAATCGATAAGTTCGTTGAACCTGTCTCTACAGAGTTGCAAAGGTAGATTAATCTTTGTTCTTTATCAAATAATCTTTTATTGCTGTGTCTTCTTTTCGATCCACTTGTGACAGGACACTCCATGTTAGGGATTCCGGTGTATGATCCATGGCCAAAAAATGGCCCACAAGGGGAGCTGTTATGTTCTTATTTCTAATGCAGCTTTTATGTTCTGTGATCCCTTTTCTTATTTTCCTTTCTGTCATTCCAATGTATATTTTTTGACAAGGACACCAAATCACATATACTACCATCTGTGAGTTACAGTCGGTAAACTGTTTTTGCTGCCAAGGTTTTTTTAGGCCCAAATCTACTTCCTTTGTGCGCTTGATGCTAGAACAACAACTACAATGGCCACATGGTGTATGTCCAGTTGGTTTTGGCATGCCCCAGGACTCAGTCAGGGTCATCTGGGGTAATTGTACCGAAATATCGTTTCTAGTAACCAGATCTTTTATATTCGGACCTCTCTTAAACGCGCATAGTGGTCTGGTGATCGGACACTCCCCAGAGTCTAAAATGTGCCAATTCCACTTAATGATGGCATTCACTTTTTGTAGACAACTGTTACACCACGCCCTTAAATACAGATACATGCAAAACTCTATGGTTCTGTAAGTTTTGTTTGTCCATTTTCACTTTCTACCCAAATGAGGTTCTATAGCTCCCTTTGGTGAATGCATTCGCCCATTTTGTAATAGGTTTTATATTCATTTCACCACTAGTTTCAAAATCACCTTTTGTGTGCGATTCATATTTACGTAGTTTTTCATATATTCCATGTGTTTTCAGGAATAAATAAATATAACAGAGAAACTACTTGATCACTTTTATAAAAAATGTATATAAAGTGCTTAGTGCATAAAGGAGAGATAAAATGTGTAGTTTCATTTCTCGCACACTTAATTTTATATGAATAAAATAAAATAAAATAAAGCCATTCTTGTTTTGCAACTGTCTCTAATCTATTTAGAATACAATTATTCCTTAGCTTCTTTCATGTAGGCACTTGTTTAGTTGTTAAACTTGTGCCAGATTTATTTAGTCTTTGAGGTTATGTACAAATCGTGTTCAGACAATGTATAATTTAAAATATATTTATATAATCTGAGAGGAAAATTTCCAATAACTACACTAGCAAAGTTTAAAAGGAGCCCAACAATTTATGATTAAATATTCCAAAGAAAACAAAATCCAAACATGAGACGTGCGCTTTAATGGGACTTTTATGTGTTCTTGTGGGCAAGCATCTGCTTTGGAAACATGAAAACCTGGTGTAAAATCCTAGTAGCTGAACACTTGAGCAAGCAAACTTTTTTTTAATGCTAGCCTCAAAAACACACAACACGGGCTGCGTCCATCCGTTGAAAGAAGTGGGTGGACGCTGTCTACCCTCATGTATCGACGTGGGCCCTGAAAATCAGTTAAGGGCCAGAACCAGAGAAAATATCCCCTCCAGTCTCCAGGATGACATCCTCTCTTGTCACATCCTTGGTAAATGTTCATGGCCCATTTGCATGCATCATGTACAATGTGAGGAAAATGTTACATTGTACTTAAACGCTTTTTGGCTTGCTAAATATAAACATGTGGCAACAAGGTTAATAGCTAAAACGGTTTTGTGCGATATGTTTTATTGTGCTGTAGGAAGGCACAGATTGTAGGCAGCGAACTGCTGCTTTGCATGTGATTTCAAAATAAAAAAAAATCCCCTTTGCAGTTCTGAACACGTCACGAACGCTTTGTCCCCGAGAATGGTCTCTTAAATAGGCCATCACTAGTAAATCGCACCCACTTTAAACGCTCTGCTTTAAGAAAGTAAGTGATCAGCAGTGCTTACGAGGCCAGCAGCGCCTATTGGGCCGCTGGGGGGGGGGGCATTTGTCTCAGGAGGTTGACAGGCAGCAAGGTGCCTCACCAGAAGAAACAAAAGGGAGCCAAACCTCGAGGGATAACAGCCGCTTTTGAAAAAGATAAGCTTCGCCTTTGTCATGCATGTTGCAGCGTGTGCCGCCCGCACGCTCAGCGTGGACTGCAGCAAGCTGAGGGACTCTGAGCACACGGCCCATGCTGCAGCCGGCAAGAAGAGGGAGTCAACGGCACCCTCTGAGCGGGGCCCTATGAACGCGGGGCCAAGTGCAGCTGCACATGCTGCACACGCCTAGCGCCGGCCCTGCCCACACACACACTCACACAGACGCACTGACACTCGTGCGAAGGGCAAAGGGAACCGACTAAGAATGACCTGCACAGGCATTGATTCAAGGAGAGGCGGGCAGTTGGGTGTTGAATCTAAGTGTTGCAAAAGAGTGCCCCTGAGCAAAGCGATTGATAGAGTGCTCTTTTTGAGAACAATGATCCAATCAAATGCATTGCTTTGCTCGAGCAATCTGCATCCTGTCCTCGGTGGCTCTCAATAAAGGCCGACAACACAACGGAAGCCCCCTTACGTGGAAAGACGAATGAGGGCTGAGTATAGCTAGGAAACAGTGGGGTGTAGTCTTTCTACTAATCCATTTATGACATACTCTTAGTCCAGTATGTATTGAGTTCAATAAGACGTGGCCAAAGTAAATCCCCCTCCAAGGAACCCTTAAAAAAAGTCCTGGAAATACCTGGTCAACACACAGGGAATCCAAAGGTGTTGGTATTCCCCTCAAAGTGTCACACATATATTACAATCCACATGTTTTCTTTTCGGTTGTGGTTCAATCTGTAACCGTTCTTTATTAAATTTTTTATGACAATTTTTGTAGAATTCTTCTTCATATAATGTAAAAATTGCAAGAAAATATGCAAAAAAATCATAGACAATCTGTAATGGTGAATTGAATGTGAAACAAACATAAATAAAGCTTAAATCACATTGGTTGAACACTTCAATGCAGTCAAACATAACATAAAAGTACGCTGTAGTGTTAACAACTCCTAAAGCATATGTGTGTGATCGGCAGAGTTAGAACAGGATTCAGGTATGTCAATAAAGGCCATGATCCTTTATAGTGGTTCCAGAAAATACTAAAAATGGCTCTCACAGTCGGTGCACATACTGAACAGCGTCTGGGCATTCTGCCAGGGGGAACACAGCTACCTAAAGCAGTTGTGGTCAGAGGTCCAACAAGAGCAGAGTCCTTGATGCATAAGCCATGCGCATTTGCAGGGTCAAGAAACCCACACACAAATAAGGATGGCCGATGGCTCCACAGTCTTGAAAGGCTAATTGTAGGGGCCGAAAGATACAAACAGCATCTCTCCTTGGTGAAATTATGTGGAAATAATGTCTTGCAATTATTTAACAATTTTTGAAAAAGTTATGTTATGGAAAGAGATACTGTAATTTTCCACAAAACATAAATGCATTGTTTGCAAATATTTATTTATTTTATTTACTTGTTTAATTTTATATAGCGCAGACCGGCCCTGGGGCATTGTGGCACTGTTACAGAATACTTGCTTAGTACAGACTTACATGAAAAGGTCGACAGTGCGATATAAGATGGAACCCAAGCCTTGAGTGGTTGGAATCAATGGTAATGTCCGTCACCCACCATCAGTAACAAGAAACTGTCAAAGGACAACCACCCTTAATTGCATAGCAATGCCCGAAAGAGCAGGAAAAACATAGCTCTTGGGTGTCCCTGGGCCCCAGTCGCCAATGCATCGCTGCCATTTCAAATTTTAACTGAGCATAGTGCATTAAACACAGCTTTTTCTTTTTTTAATTTTAGGAACAAGAAGACCCGAACAGGCTTGCCACCAGCTGGCCGGACTATTACATCGACCGCATCAACTCCATGGCTGCGGTGAGTACTCTGCAGCACACTATGAACCCCAGTCCACCGTAGAGGTGGCAATCGCAAGAGACGCGGCCAGATATCTCCCTTTTTATCGTACTGATATAAGTGTAGGTTGATTTTACCCGCAAGGCTCGCTGTAAGGGGCCAGAGATGTTACCACTGTAGGGAGTGTGACTGTGGTTTGGATTTGACCCCTGTTTCCATCGATATGCAGTTGGATCCAGGCACCAAGTGACTTCATACCACTTAGCGCAACCTACCAGGTGATAGAGAAATACCCGAAGGTCTTGCCCAACAGGGAAACAAAGGGCGGTTTTGTGGGCCAGTTTGGTGACTTGGTGTACTGTGCAACTGGTAGGCTCGATCAATTTCTTGACAACTTTTGCTTTCAAGGCACCATTTGCCGTACATTGTCTCAAAAGTACTTTTCCAGGTGCAAAGCAGATTCCATAAAAAAATCCTGAACTGTGATCATGGAGGTCAGGTGCTTTTGCCGAAGTAGATACTTTGTCCCAGTTCACCTCCCGAAAAAGGGATATGATGCATGATATTGCTGTGATTCTGATTTCTGCTATGTTATTGTATGTAGCTTGCATGATGCCGGTCACCACTGCAGTGATCTTACTGCACTGATAGGTTGTCAGAAAAAAACGTTGTATATTGCTCCCACCCGGGGTAGCCAGAATGTGGAGAAAAAAGAAGGGAAACCGGGGCTAAAAGTGGGCTACAATGAATAAGAGTCCTAATTCACTTAAAGATGGGTGTATTCAAGAGTACTAGGACATGTATTTCGTTTCGGCTTCATGGGACTCTGAGCCTATGTTTTGGGTCATCATATGTAGCAGACCTTGCCATTTGAAACCAGGTGGGACAGACCCATGTGTTCGGTTTCTTCCTGAATAAGACTGGAGAACGAATTTATCCTGCAGTGCTATGTGAGTGGAATCTGATAGCGCCCCCCCCTTTCCAGCATTACTTCCTCACAATTATTTTTATTAAGGTGTTTATTGAGTGTGGATGAAGCTGGGGGAACGCTCCACTCCGGATTGTCTTGCTGCAAACGTGGGATCCATTATGATATGATATAGGTCATTTATAATGCGCCTGTACACAAGTGTTTCTTGTCCAGAACTCCAGTCACATGCTGTATGGCACTGGTAGCCTCTGGATTGTGTATTGAGGTTACTTTATGTTTCACGCCACACTTATTTAATTCCATTTCCATTCCTCAACTAGATAATTGAGTCCATTGTCCTTTAGTGCATTATCTGAATACTCTTAACGATAACAAGAAATGTTTTATAGGAACTGGATCTACTCGTCGCCCACCTTCACCGTACATAAGGTACAGCTTGTCATCTGCTGCTAAAAAAAAAACGACCTCATCCCTGCACTTACCTGTATAGAAGCCTTTGTCACTGGATTTGGCTTCCAGCTTCAATGGCACCCTTGCCTCTACTACATTTCTCTATTATTTTTTATTTACTGCGAGATCTGCGTACAAAAAGTCCTGCTGATGCACGAAGATCGGAAAAAGGGGTTCCCACCCCTTCTTCCTTCTCTAGCTCTTCAGCATCCGTTACAAAGCTTCTCAGGTGATCGGTGAGGGATCAGGCGGGGAACTACTGAAAGTAAGCACTCTTACTTTTTGTTTGTCACTGGCCCTGTCCTTCCTGATCCAGGGGTCTCAAAGGCAGAGCCTGGACTACCAAGGGGATTGGAAGTGGTAGCAAACTGTATCTTTGGTGACCCTTAAATAGCATCCCTGCTTCCCTTAGTTGATGATCCTTCAGAAATGAACCCGTTATCAAGGTGTTATCTTGAAACTACAGTACACAAGCCACACAAGCCACTACACGAGTTGTCTAAGGTCCTCGCATACACAGATTTCTCCACTTGACTTGCAGGCCACCATTAAGGGAGGCACCCATTCTGCCCTTGTTGCACAATCTTTCCAATTCTTTATGTTCTTCACCAGGTAAAGACACCTTGAGCTTCCTCCGGTTTAGAACCATCTTTTATCAGCGCCTCGTGCACGTAACCCAATAGACACCTATTGCTGGGTGCAAAGATAGAACCGGGATAAAATGTACATTTTGGTTTGGTACACTGACACACTTCCATACAACTGTTACACTGTAAGTCATTTGTGGCAGTCATAGGGACAACAAGGATTATTTGGAGGATGTGCAGTATTTATGTATGTGTGTATGGGATTTACAATTCCCATACCTAACTGCGGAGCAATGGCCGGCTGTACGTACTGGATGCACCCAGAGGGTTACAAGAAAGGGTGAAGGGGTAACAGAGAAGCTGGGATGGCTAGTGGGACGGGCGGGGTCGGTGTAACGACACAGATCTATGAAATTCCCATTATAGGCATCCAAGAGCTAATGTGTTTTTTTAATGTAAATAAATGAGGACAAAGGCTAATTACAACTTATATTTTTCCATAGAAAATCTAAATGTGTATAATACAGATAAATGACCAAAAAAATAAATATGAAGGAAAACAGACGGAATTGGTGCAAAAAAAATAACATAAAACCGGGAGCCTTATTTATAATGCAAGGGCGCACAGATAAGGCTTAAGTATGATACATGGTGTTGCAGAAGGCAGAAAAGTTTTTTGTACTACATATTTCCTGACAGAACCAATTTAGGGCCTAATTCACAGAACGTTTTCCAATGTGGTTTTACCATTATAAAACGCGTCTATGAACTAGGCCCTTAGTGAGTGAGAGAGAGAGAGAAACAGAGAGAGAGAGAGAGAGAGAGAAACACACCGTGATCTGCAAATGTGCACAACTAAGGATGGCAAACGTTGGAGAGTGGGGGTGGGGTCATGTGCGAGCATTACAGGAATAAAAACAACAGAAAAAAAGCATCAGAATTGAGAGAAAGATTCCCCCTCCAAATGAAATAGGGTGGCGGAAATGTAGCTCTGTGGGGCCATGTTGTATTTGGGGCAAGCAAAATAGTCTGACTATTTTCACATGTATTTAATTTCAAGAGAACGGCTTACTTCCTATTTCATTCGTGACAATGCCCGCTCCCCCGCCCCCACCCTCTTCTGTCTTCTTCGCAGCCCCCGGTGAGTCACGAGATGCCACAAGTTTTTACTATAGAAAAAGGACTGACATTTCATGCCCGTGGCAGGGGCGCTCAGCCACGGCTAACATTCAATGTTGCCCATCAGAATTAATTAAATATACAATAGAATGTCACCCAGATCAGGTGACGGGGTCTGGCACACATTTCCTCCCCCTCTTCCTCTCCTTGCCAGAACGGGAAGAGAAGCACCGGACCTAAAGTCTGTGCCACATTTGGGCATCCGTGCTCTGCGCCCCCGGTCCGTGCCTCATCCAACCCCTTGGGAATAGTGGAAAATCAGGCGAAGTGAGACACAAAATGGACACAAAATAGGGCAGACTTAGGCCGTTCTCCTCCGGCAGAAATATACCCCTAACCTAACACCAACTTTAGATGGTTACCAAATAGAGCCGACCTGCCACTACTGAGGCCAACATTAGCACAAGGCCAGTCTAGTTTTGAGACTTTTTGTTAAAGTGTAAATAAAAAAGAAAGCAGCAAAACGGCTAGCGACGATATACAGGCTAGACAGCGAGAAAAGTTCACGAGGTAAACATTTACAGAAGTACCATGGCCCTGTAAAGCACCAAAGAGCAGCATTGCGTTCAGGCCTCTATTGGGGGTTAGTGCCCACAAACCAAACTTCCTGATTGGCTAGTGAGGGGAAAACAGGAACTAATGAATCAATGCCATAGAAGTTTGGTTATAGTCGGCTCTTCTTTAAGCCACATGTCTGCCTTTCATTTATCCTCCGTGGCCTCCTTGCCGAGGCTGCCAGCAGGCGTACCACTTCTATGCCCAAAGAACTTGTGCTTTTGTGGTTAAAAAGAGTTGGAAAAGAGATATATATATTTGTCATAGATATTACGGCTAGGAAGAGAGGCAGTAAAGACCTGTGGGTTTGGGAGCCACTCTGCGAGAAGCACATACGCCTTTGCAATCTCAATACCGGTAGCCAATCTCTTATCAAAGTACACTTACATTTCTGTATTGCGCCACTCGTCCAAAGACCTCAGGGCGTTCACGAGGCAGGCAAACAGAAGAAAAACAACCTGAATATCCCTGTCAAACAGAAATGTCTTTAGGTGTTTCTGAAATTCAGCACAGTAACAAAGTATTAGTTGCAGAGCATTGGACCCTAACTCAAATAGTAAACTTGAGTTCCCACAAGTGTTAGGCGACACAGGTTTATTTTGATTATGTTGTCCAGTTTTCCAATTATCTGGTTATTTTTGCAACAGCCGACATGTGTTTCGGTCTTGTCACACTTTTCAAGACATGGGCCCTCATTCCGAGTTAGGACTACACCATGGAGTAAATAGCTCCATGGTTGGCAACCATGGAGCTATTTACTCCATGGAATACCGGCATGGTGAATGGAGTAATTTCCGGTCCATTCCAAGGTTGGATGGACCGGTAATTCCCCATTCACCATAGCCCTTCCCCTTCCCCATCCCCATTTCTGCCCACATAGGGCTCAATGGGAGTGGGGAAGGAGGTAATTACGGCACCGTAAATTACGGTGCCGTAATTTACTCCAAGGTCACTTTGCGGGTCCCGTAATTTACTCCTGCTAAAAGCAAGCGGTAAAGAGGGACCCACAAAGGGAACTCGGAATACGGAAGTAAGGGATTACCGCCATCGGTGCCCTTACAGGCGCCGGTAATCCCTTACCTCCAACCTCGGAATGACCCCCATGTTATCTCTGTTTCATAAAAATGTTATTGCAGAGGGGTGCATCACAGTCTCTGGGTGAACTTGTAAAGCGCTCTGTTGCTTCCCAAAGCGCGGTCCGCGCTCAATGAATACCCTGATAATAATAATAACATAAAATAATGTAAATATGCTCAGAAGAAGCCAATATTAAACATGTATATTATTCCTAAAAGTACAATTTTGCTAGGCCTTACTTTTACTGCTTACTTTTTCATGGGGGAATACCCCTAATTTCAGCATGCTTTGCTCGCTGGATTACAACTTCAAAACTATAAAAAGGAAAAGATAATGGAGATGTGCCTTCTTGGCCTTTAGCCCAAGATGGTGGAACAGAGTCCTCTTCTATATCAGACAGGCCTCGCTTCTACAAATTGAGGGCCCTACTTAAGACTCACCTGTTTAACAATGACAGTACCATAGCGCCCAAGAACACGCAGGTCTCCGCGCAAGACCCCACTCCTGTGACTGCATCATGCTTCTGCACCACTAAACCTCTGGACCGCTGTAGCAATCCCTTCTGAAACAGCTTCCTTGTGTTTGCTCAGGAAGGATGAAGTCAGGTATCCAAGCACGCAATCACAGTCCTGCCTAGTGCCTGCATCCTGCATGTCGATTGCTCGAGTTGGTGACATGCCAGGCAAATTGTATCCAGCACAACAGATATTAAAATCTCTGCTGGCATGGCCAGTCTGAGACATTTGGGACTCTTTGGTACAGATTTGGCTACATCAGGCATTATAGGAAGATTGGAGCCCAGCGGCAGTAAAGAAATAATCCTGCCGTACTGCTCAAAATACTTTTGCGTCAAATCATTTGGTGTTCCTGTAGGGGATACCGCCAAACTCATAATGATGCCCTCTGTCGTGGTGTAAATGTTTTCTCGTAATCTGGACCACACTTGGGTGACTCTCTACTAAATGCCAACACCGTCATATGACTAATTTGTGGCAAATCCTCATATGCTGGTTGCCTGTTGGCTACTGAGACGGTGAACCTCAATCGGATCGGATTCTCGATTGATAGGTATTGCTACTGATCAATTACCATCAAAGGGAAATTACTCACTAAGGTATAATGCACACTGCAGGTGGTAAATGTACCACTCCTGGAAGATGAAGTACCACAGGAGTAATTGCAGGAGTCACCACTGAGGCCAATTTCTTAATTGGGAACCTTCTTGTTTTCCATTTGATGGTTGAGGGAGGAAGAGTTCCTCTGTGGAGAGGCGTAGGAGTGAGGCCCTGACCGAGCAGATTCTAGTTTATGTGAAGGGAACCACGGTGAGGCAAGGAGGGTTGGGGTGGGCACTGCCGGATTTGCTCAGTGTCCTTCAGCTTCCACCATGCATAATTGGCAGACGATGGAGCAGCTGTGGCGCATTTGCCTGGATGTCTTGTGACGCGTGGCTCCTGCTGGGGAAACGCTGGAACTGGGTGCCGGGCTGCATATGAGCACGAGATGGCACCAGGGTGCTCTTTCTCCCAGGTGCACATATCCTGTAGGAGAGACCCCAGAGAGGCTGATATATATGTGATATGATTGGTTATTTATAACACGCTTAATACCCAGAGGTTTCTAAGCGCAGACCCGGGGATCGAACCTCTGTTGTTCTGTGTCGTCTTGCTTCCAAGGTGAGCACGTTGCCCCTAAACTATCCGGCCGAGGCTGGTGGAGTGATGTGCTTTGCCAGTGTTAGTACCAGATGGCCCGTGGCACCAGTACAGCAGGGGAAATGTCCGACACCTCTTCCAACTGGAAGGACTCATAGAGCACCAGTGATGCCCCAGTGGGCATAGACTGGACCCCATCCCCGTAGCATGGTGGACGGAGTACCCCATTAGACGTGATCAGGCCAGCGGGAGAAGGGTGGCGTTGCTGCCTTAGTGACCTTCAAAAGCACCTCTGCCATATCTTGAGTACGAAGAGGCCTAAGGCAAATGACAACTTTTGGTATGGCAGTCAAAGAAGAGAACCAGAGAGAGAAAATTAACCGAGTACAAAAAATGACGCTAAAGCACTTTTGTCAGTAAAAGCTTAATGATGCTGAACCCAAAAACAAGCTGAGAAAGAGTAAAGGGTTCAAACAAATTAAGGAAGGTTCGGAAGTAAGAGGAAAAAGCCAGGGGGGGTACAGGGGTACCCCCACCCGCCAAAATTAATAAGAAAGGGTAAAAAAAATAGAAGAAATAAATTACCAAATTCAGAAGGTGTTAATGACAACGACGTTTTTCAAAAAGGTGTTTCCAAATACAACCGAAAAATGGGCCCTTTGTTGCAGAGAAAAGCAGCGTCGGTGTCTGATCACGCACAGGCACCACGTTTGGCAGCAGAACCGCGAAGACAGAAACATGGCGACGCGCATGACGAGTAGCAGCCAGGGATGCCGGGAGTCCCGGAAATGGAGGCGTTTACAGTAGGCAGCAGAGCCCAGATCTGTGAAGGCGACTGCGGGGCGTCAGAGCTTTATGCACGTGTGGAAAGACAGCCTTTCTACGGCAGATTAATTTGGTGAACGCTGCTCTGCATACACCAGTAATGAGAATTAAAGAGCGATTAGCTCATGGTTCCAAAGGGACCATTTCACAGAAATATACTTATTTTCTTAGTGTTGGTTGACTGTTAAGGAAAATGTAAGATAGATCACAGGCTATTTCTGAACAGTGTAGCTGGAGGCTGGCGGCGCGCAGTGACTGGTGCAGGAGCAGTAAGGCACACACCCCATACCTCCCGATTTAGCCCCCATGCATTTCTATGGCAAAATATAGGTCTTCCGATTTCCCTGACGAAATCTCCCTCACAGGTGCGTGCCTTACGGGGGTCCGAAAGGAGGACGCGCACACGGAGGGAGTGGAGGACAAACACAACCTTTAATCTTCGTAACAACAGGAAAAACTGGCGCTCTCGCGCCTTACCCAGAACTCCCCTTTCTTCCTCCCACTCCCCATAACATAGCTCCGCCTTCCCAACGGCGGGGGCCGCACTCCTTAACCCTTGAGTGCCTGGCAACAATGTATGGTAAGGCAATGGCGTTATCCTTAAGACACTGGAGGGTGATTATTAGAAAATTGTCAAACATGCGTGGAAGTCCATGTACTTACAATGGGACTGGAAACCCAAAAGTCTACGCCCCTGCATGTGCAGTCCCTCAGTCTTGCTCTTCCAGGTCGGTGAACTTCTTTAGGGTAAAGCAACATTTTGCTGTATCCAATCATAGCCTTTGCAGATAAGTGGGCATTTTATAATGCCCGTAGGGTCAATCAGTTGTGCCTGTGCTGGTGGCACCCCAAATGGCCTCCTTGCATTCCCTTGCGGCAGGGCTGGAATGGGAACTAAAAAAGGCCCTGGAAATAATTACTGGGGACCAAAAGAGGCCCTGGAAATAAAGTTCAAAGAGGCCCCATATGACACATTTTCAGCAAGCCCAATGCTTTTCCTATGAGAAAATTTGGAAATAACACAGAAAAGAGGCCCAGGGTGCAGAGGCCCACTGGGAAATCTCTAGAGTTCCCTATAGGCCAGTCCACCCCTGCCTTGCGGTAGAACGGACCCTACCTACTGCCTTACACAAACTGCAGCTTCGTGCCTCCGCGTCAGTTCATGCTTTCCTTGTAACCATAGAGATTTGGATGTGCATGTCAGTATTGTGTCTGACTGTGTGTTGCTTTGGGTAGCCTTTCCCCACTGGATTACTACATTTTCTCCCCGGATTAAAAATTTGCAGTCGCTGATATTTGTGTCATAGTTGCACGCTTCATTTGTGGACACGGTTTTCTGCAAATGAGCCATTCTTGACATCTTTTTAGCGTGTGGGACCCATACATCTGGTTACACCTGCTACGGTGTGTGGCCATACATTTATACACCACAAAACGTTTTTTCGAGGATAACCAAAAGTGGGGTTGGGTTACGAAAGGAAATAGACTTCATCTTGACCCAAAATAAGAGTTTGAGGGTCTAAGTTCTGAACACGGTATGTGGATGCACTTGACATTGAGTCTCCGGACTCCAATGAGGTTCCTGTCCAGGCCTCACCCGGACCTCTAAGAGTGATCATTTAAATTAGCCATCCAAAGGGCCACAAAGCAGCTCGCTTGACACCACACACCCGTCATACTCAGGTGTCCATTATGGATTCTGCCTGAGCCTCACTCTGATATGATATGATATGATATGGCATTTGTAACGCGCCTATACACAGGTGTTTCAAGGCGCGACGAGGCAGGGAGGGGAGGAACAAGGGGAGACAGACAACGATCCTACTAGGCCAGGTGTCATTCAGATCGCGCAAGTGCAGGGGTGGGGGAGGGGGAAAAAGTGCAAGGGGAAGGGGAGGGGGGGAAGTGCAGTACAAGGTAAGTGGCGTAAAGTAATAAATAAATAGGGGCAGCTGGTGGCAAGTGCAAGGTAGGTGCAGAAAAAGTGCTGGGAAAGGGGGGGGGGGCTGTAGGGATAAAGAGACAGTCCCGCAGTGCAGAGGGGTTCCAAGGCATCAGTGCAAGTGGAGAGTGGACAGAGTTACTCTGTCTCTGTGACTGCGTTATCCTTCAAATGGAACATCCCGAGGACCTCAACACTGCACACCTGACACCGCACACTCACAGTGTCCATCATGGTCACCCAGATACCTGGAAAGGGTTGAGATGTCACATGTCTTTGGTCAATGCCACTGAACCCAGTGACTGCCCATTGACTCTTTTTCTAGCTTAAATCTAGTTTGCATTCCCATAATATAAAAAGAAAGAGTAGTGCCCCCTACATGAAATAACATTGTTACCAGGTATTCTAGATTTAAAGAGGGGGTTTTCTCACAAAAAAGGGATCCCCTGCAAAAATTCTTTGTTCTTGTTATCGTAAGGTCCGCCTTTAAGAAACACGAATCTGATGTCCCAATAAAATACAAGACAAAGGGTAGAATATGGAGATGGACCAGGCGATGTTCCACAGATATAACCGAACAAACCAACAGAGAAAGAGAGACAGAAAAGCGTGCAGAAAGCATCTGCACTTCAACAATTTAGTGCAGCTCGCTCATGCGCGTGCACACACACACTCTCTTTGCTAATGCAATGCACATTGGCGCCACCCACATTTTCTTCAAAGTAACTACCACTCAAAATGTAGTACTAATTTGCACTAAAATTAAGATCACTTTCCAAATGCTTTGAAACACAATTTACTTGCTGTAGAAGCGCCTAACAAATGCACAATAAATAAATAAATAAATAAATATACGGGAGGAATGCTGACACCTGCTGTGAAGCCAGAAAATCAGCAAACATACCTGTGATATGTGACTTGAATCATGAGCCGAGAGTACTGTGCACAACCAAGGCACGGTATGCAAGCAGTAGGCAGAGGAATGGATCATAGTGTACAGGGTCTGGTCCACAAAGCAGAGTCCATTAGATCATGAGAAAACGGAGCAGTTATGGGGCAATTATGAAAAAGGGTTGCAGCGCCCACCCTGCTGGAGACCTGCATCTAGGCACAATTCTGGACGCAGATGAAGCTTAACCAAAGACGAAACCCGGCATAGCTTCAAGCAGGACGAAAGATCTCGGAGAGGCCACGACACGAAAGGAGAGTTAAGATGCCCATAGCACAATATTTTGGAGTGAAAGTATTTTGTTTATTTACTTATTTGCGCTGGTTTTTCCAAACCTTTATAATACGCAATACATATTTATTACAAACTCTTGTACATAGTAGTTCATATAAACAAACACAGTAGAAAACTACATTAAAGCAATATATCAAATACAGCATTCAAAAGTGAGATAATAATACATAAAATAATTCATAAGTTTCCTAAAACACTTTCAAGTGAAAAAACTATCAAAGCATTCAGCTAAAAAGTTTGCATACATCAGTTAAGAATCTTAAAACTGCCATGTTCTGAGGAACAGATTTACGGTGCAGAATGTCCCACCACGAATGCTTCAAAGAAATCCAATTGGAAGTGAGCCCAAATTTCATAAAGTAATCAATCCTCTCCGGTCTAAGAACAGGGCAAGTTAAAAGCAAATGTGGGAGGGTTTATTTTGAATTGGTGACAAAATCGACAGTGGGGTGAAGCATCAGGCCGACCCCCTTTTGTAGGCAAGTATTTCCTTCGTAGGCAAAGCATTCAACCTGAAGCGGATAGAATTGTTTCGCATCTTCTTATCCGGATATCGTTTCAGGTAAGGCTCAATAGGCCCTAGTTCTTCTTGAGAGGAGATCATCTGTGAGTGTAAATGCAGGCTTGAAACGATATCATTCGTTTGAGCCCAGTCGTAACTTTGGTTCAACTTTTTGACTTAAAGAGGATTTTGCAGAAGGGTTTCCAGAGAAGTTCCCTCTGCATTCAGAATGGAGATTAGATGCAAACCCCTCCTCATGAGAAAATGTTTCCTGGTAGGAGAAATAATTGGAAAACCCAAATAGTTCATGCCGGATTTCAGTATCAATTTTGTTTGATGAAAAAACCACGTAAAATTGATCGGTATTTTCCGCGTACTCCGCCTTAAAATAACGTGGGTTAACCCTCAGGTGATTTTCATTTATGTCTTGGGTAAAACCCACAATTAATCTTTGTAGGCCGATGGGTGTGTGATCAATCAATATAAAATCATCTGGCAAAGGCTACCCAAGATGTATGTACACACCCAATATTGGCGGAATTGGCGGAGCAAATGAAGCTTTGGAGAGAATGTTGCCCACATCTGAAAGATACAGATTAAACAGGGCACTAATATGCAGCCTTGATGCAAGCCATTACAGATATTAAAGGATTTGGTCGATAACCCATCATTATTCAGCCTGACGTTCATTTTGGAACCATCATGGAGATGTATCAGTATGGTCAATAATCCATGGGGTAAACCTAATTTGTCCAGTTTAGACCATAACATATTCCTATCCTCTAGATGAAATGCCAGTGATGAATCCATTGAGGCAATGTATATTGAGGGGGAATTATCTAATCAGGCACACATTTGCAATGAGCTCAGCAAAGGACCACCACAATCTGTGCCCCTGTGTTTTCTGAGGCCCAGCTGCAGTGGAGATAAAATACAGCCACAGCCCACCATTCTTCAAGATGCTCAAGGAATCACGAAAGCAAACACTTTGGAGTCCGCGTCTAACAAGGCAATAGGTCGATAGTTCAGAGGGGATAACTTGTCTCCTTTCTTATAAATGGGAAGGACATACGTTTTCCACGAGATTGGGAAGGACACAAAGATCACAATATCCTCAAACATTATCCCTTGAACTTTAGACCATAGGTCAATGTTGTTTTTCAGGGTCGCATTTGTGAGTTGGTTAGTACCTCCGGCCCTAGAAGAGCTGGCCTTAGTAATTAGCCTTGCAATATCCTCAATTGAGAATTTTGAAGCCCGTGTGTGTGACCAGAGGCCTTCCAAAGCACTAAAGGTGGCCCCCTACGGCACACACAGCTCTGAAAAGTGTTGATGCCAAGTCGCTTCGGTGATGGGGTTAGTTTGGGCCATTGTTTGATTAGTCTCTAGCCCTTAGCTTTGAGCCCCTACTCCATGGCATCTTATTTAAAAAAAGTGAATCTGTCTGCGAGTTCATATCTTTCACCAATGGGTCATACTTATGTATGTGTGAATACTTCATTCGAGGCTTCCCAGCCTCTTTAGCTAAATTACATATCGCTGATTGCAAATAGGGACCAAATAAGCTGTGTGCATAATTAGCTAGTTTAGACGCCAAGGGGAGATTGTCAAATTTCTTCACAAAACTATGTTGAGCTTTGAAATGTTCCCGTCATGCCATGCTAGGCGGGAATGTTTGGTATTAACAATCAAAGGCACAGGGTAGACTTTTCTAACCTGATGAGTTTCGCTCAAACTAAATACCATGCCTAGCATTACATGATCGCTAAAACCAGTTGGCAATACATTGAAGTTAATTACAAGATCAGACAACCTCTTTGATACAAAAATGTAGTCGATTGTAGAGAAAGAGTTCCCATTGTACCAAGTTGGGGTGTTTTCTGTCTGCTCTTTATAAAAGTAATTCACCAGGTACAGACCCCAACTCACAAGTGACTCATACCATATTTGACCATGGATCCTTTTCCTCCATGATGCAGGTACCACACCATAAGGGACCAAAGGACTAGAATGACAATATTGGAGATAATGAAGATCCAAGATAAATCCCCAGCCATAATCACCTGGCCACCAGGGGTCGTGACAAACCAGTCTTCCAACACCAAATTGAGATCTTTCACTGTGTTTGCCAGATTATCCCAGGGATTCCAATAAATGTTATTAATAAGATGCGTCGAAGATGTCACATTGATTCCACCTCAATAGTCACAGGGAAGATTTGCCTGGTCACATTTCAATGCTCTATCACCCTTAATCCCCAACAATTCAAATTAGAAGTAAGAAGGCCTCCTACCAGGCGTCCCCTTTGACCTTGCGTGGTTATTTCCACCTGTATATCATACCCATCTTGAACAGGGGAGTCAATCAGCCAAGTTTCTTGTAAAAGTATGATTGCAAAGTAGCCCAGATAACGACAAAGGTCCAGGCTAGTAGACAGATTAGAAAAAAACCCTGGTGTTCTAAGAAATCACAGATAAGTCATTAACATTGCTAAAGTTGAGGAAAAGGCTAACCATCGCCATTAAGGTTTGCCCTTCTCAATAGGAGTCGTATCTGAACCAGAGTCCCCTCAAGAAGAAATGTCTCTTTTAATAGGATCTAGCTCTACCCTCTGCGATCCCTGGCTATTGTTACCATAAGTGATCACCAGGTCAAAAGATAAAAGCTCATATCCCAATTTATGGACATTTTTGACTTTGTTTAGAAGGGCATCATATACCAAACGTGACGGTATGACCAGACTCATATAGTCATACCTATGTGCGTGCATGAAGTCCACGAACATGATATCTTTCGAGGTAATAATTCTCAGAGCAGGGATTTCGTTTAGCAGGGCCAGTAGTCTCAATCTATTTAGGGAGTCAGGACCCTCATAATAGAACATGTAGTGTAACAATAGACTGGTGTCATCAGGAAACGCTGGGTAAGGAGATCCCGGGCATTCCAAAGATGACTTTGGGTTCTAAATGATTTTTAGGGTGTAAAATACTTTCCATTGACAAAAAGGGTATTTTTAAGGTGAGTTTACATTTGAACTTTATACAGGTACCTTTCTGGGTTTGTTGTAGTTTCATCTAAGTAAAGTACTTACTGGTAATTGACTTAGCTAGAATTACCTTGCTGCATTATCTTTTTTCCTTTTGGTTCCGGAGTTGCCCCCATAGCCTCTGTACCCACACCCTCCCCTACCTTCCTCTTCACACCCCTGTGCCCCTATTCCTGTGTCCCTCAACATACACTAACATATTTTATCGCAGCCAGCAAGGAATTTCCAGTGAAGTAAATTACCACAAAGTAATTTATCTTGCTGGGAAATTGGAAACGTTCGAACTTTGCACGCCATACCACTGACTGGGAGGTAGACATGTCATCATCGTCATTTCTGCCACTTTGGCAAATTGCTACACATATTAGAGTATTTATGGTAAATGGGCTAAGTGTTACATTTAGGTTACTTTGTGTTATTTTGTATAGAGGCGATATATTTGTAGATTTGCATGTGCACAGAACATAACAATGAAACAATGGCACACGGTGGGCCCCTCCCCACTTAGGTGAAGCAGGCGATTAATATGTGCTCGTGGAGTTTAGCTGTATGAATGGTGGTCAAGAGAGGCGATCGTAAGAGGTATAGAATTCACACATAATGGTATACGTGCATGGCAAGTAGTTTTCAAATTTAGTAAAATATATTAACTATGTGAGGTGTGGTTGCCCTGTATATCAGGGGTCTCTGTATTGTGGATTCATTAGAAGGGTGTTTGCGCATGGTAAAGGTACGACAGCAATCAGGGAACATGTTTCGTAAGTTGGCCAATGGTCTGGTTACAGTCATTTTGCAGATGGCTCAAGTGCTGGAGGGCGAAGGGATGATATGATCTCTGGTAAACAGGTGAGATCATTGTTGTAAGGGATAGGCATCTTGTGACCTCGCTGTTTTTTTTGGGAAAGGTGGCTTCTCCCAGGGCACTTATGGAGATCAGTACTAATACATTTAGTCTCTTGAGGATAGCTCAGGGGCAACGTGTTGCCTTGGAAGCAAGTCGACACACAGCAACAAAGGTTCGATCCTCGGGTACGCGCTTAGAAACCTCTGGGTATTAAGCACGTTATAAATAACCTATCATATCATATATTTCAGGACAGCTATTGTGTTGTAAGAGAGTGGGCGGAACTCATGTGAACAGGAAAGGTCAAAAGGTCATACAAATCGGACACTGGACAGGTTTGGGCAATGAGGTTAGCAAACACGAATAGGTCAAAAGGGAATCTACGTGTCTTTGTCTCATCTTCATGTGCTTAGGTATTTTTAGGGCAGGTCCATTTGCGTCATTAATAGGAATTCTAGTATTATGTAACTAAGAGGAAAGGCTGCCACCAAATATGGAGAGGTTTTTGGTAAGGGGTGTGTTGAAAATGTAAACCTTGTAATTATAGGTTTTTAGGGTATTGTGTTAGAATGGCTGTGTCCAGTGAACTGCAGGGGTTTTAGATTGCGCTGTACAGGGCAACCAATCATGGTTGGGAGGATGTCTTTGTAACGGTATATGGGGCAGTGTATTAACTGTTGCAAACTGTATATGATATGTGTTCTTTGCGTGGTTTCTGAGAGACCAGGGTTAGTGTGACTGTTATCTAAGCCCTCTCCCGGCCGTTTGTACAATAAACTTGCTTTATGAACAAAAGACGCACTTACTAATTCTAGAGGTGGGCCTAATTTGGGTAAAGAGGCAGAGCTAAAGGTCCACACCTACAATTAAGGTCCACGCCTACAACCTCTATGAAACAGCAGTGTACAATTATTTTTGTAGTCTAGGCTTCTTTGAACTGACTGGTCATGTACGTTAAAAGATGCATTTTCACCTTAAAGTTCTTCCTATCAGGCAGCAGTTGCCACTCCTCTGCTGGTGCCACTGATCTGTGTGGGTGAAAGCGGGGGGCTGCATTCTCTGTGTCCCTTGTTACCTAATTTTTGTTTGGAGTATATTTACTCTTTCCTTTTTACGTTGGGAGCATGTACCTGTTTTTAGGGAGTAAAAGTGGCTGGGACGCCACTTATCTGTATCTAGAGACACCTACACCTTTTCAGCATACCCTACCCTACCACCTACGTGGCCCGTGCAGGGGAAACCACTTCACCACGTAAAGATGGATGGATGGGAAGTCTAGGCAAGATGCAGGATGGATGCAGGGAAATGCTGTTGGGATGGGCAGCAGCTGGATAATGATTGGAGGGAGCACGCCAACTAGAATGGAGGGAGCTATTTCGAGAAGGTTAAATCCTTGAGCCTGTTCACCTTCGGCTCGCGTAACAAGAATATCACATTCATATATTGTATTTCATGATGTATTCCTCCTGCATTAAGATGCTGTAATAGTAGCTTTTATTACTATCCAAATTAAGTATATTCAATTTATCAACCACAAAAGGCTGAAGAGTTGAAACGATCCAGTCAGGATTCGATATGGTGAAGTGCAGGTTGGCCCCATGCCAGAGGTGAATGCTTAACCTGTGAGCTATCCGCCCACATCTTTGAGTGCTTGCAGCCCAAACATAGCATGAGGACGCAATACACCTTGCAGTCACTAGCCCATTGCACCTGCCTTTTGAAGGATGTCTGCCCCTTGCTGAGCCCCGTCTAGCGGAGAGGGAAGGATAGGTGTGAGTTTGACTCACACGCTTCCCTATGGATATATAGAGTCTGCAAGCATTTTTAATGCCGGAACGGTTACAGACTGTTTTGTGAATAGTATTCAGTCTAGGCTTAAGATAAGATTCTATATGGTTGGACCAGGATCAAGGATCTGAAGTGTACAGACGGGTTGCAGGCCAGTTATGACTGAGCACAGCGGAGGTATTGCTAGGTGTGGAAAAAATCTGGTGCAAAGCTAATGTTGGCACTGTTGGGAATCAGGGCTAGCTAGCCTTTTGGTTGTATCCCTGCACTTCTATACGGGCTACAACCAAACCTATAGCCCCTCGACCCCCCACCCACTAGTGACACCTCTGAAGCAGAGGGTCCTGGTGGTGGAGACCCTGGCACCAAGGACAGTGCCTATGAATGGGGCTCAGTGTCCAGAGCAGGACAATTGCTCTTTTGTCCAGCTGAGAATGTATCTGTATGGGAGGTGGCGGTGCAGCCCCCGAGGATGGCAGCTCTGCAATGCAGTAACAGTGTACAGTGTTTGACTCTGCTACCCCTGCACGCTTACTTTTAATCCCCTAAGTGCGTCCCGTCTGATCAGTGCTCCGTTCCTCCCAGCTAGGCTTACACTTTATAATGCATACATCCATCCATACATGGAAGCGCAGAGCATTTAAGATAAAATGTGAGAAATATCTTTATAGAATCTGCATCATGTATGGTAAGGATCATCTGGCTCTTAGCAATAGTTATGTTTGTTATTGAGGGTATAAACTATGCAGAACCTGTGTCAAGCCATTAATTTCGGTATGGATATGTATGGTATGGCATGATATAATGTGAAATATGTTTTCCAGGCACTAGATGGGCAAGCTGGAAGGATTTATATTACCCCGACCCTCCCTTCAGGTTGGCCAGATATGATGTGTTCAGGGTCAAAATGATGCCCTTGACGAACCTTTGCAGGTGGCTGCCTCGGCAGTTGCCTAGAGTTGCCTTATTGTACCACTGGATCTGGGTACAGGTTAAAGGTCACAGGGAAGAAGAGACTGCCATTGACTTTGAGTGCTCTCAGGCAGGGTTGTTCAACTCTAGACCTCAAGGGCTGGATACTTGTTGGATTTTCAGGATGCCCCTCATTAATATTCATGAGATACATTTACATACAATGGTTCTAAATGTGCTCACATTTCTTCTTATGAATATCAATGAGGGATATCCTGAAAATGTGTCAGGATTCTGGCCCTCTAGTCCAAGAGTTGAAAAACTCTGCTCTGGGGTCTTGTTTCAGGATTCCAGCAATGAGTTATCCTTGAGGGTTGATATCTGGCTGGAGAGAAGCACAGCTTCAAACTTTGGCCCAGCGTCATCAATAATGTCGGGTCTGACGATCGTGCCTGCCACCGGGAAGAGAACGAGTTGAGGAAATACAAAACAGATTGCGCAACCAAGTATTGATATTCATATTTTATTTCTATCGCGCTCGTACACAAGTGTTTCAGTAGGGGAAGTTTTATCATGTTGACTTTTGCTCTGGCCTTTAACTTGGTCTCAAGGCTTCAGTGGCCAGCATGGCCTGCCACGGCTGGCAAAAAGCGTATTTGCACCCCAGCCATTTACCTCGATGCTTTTATTTCAATGGTAGGCAGCTGATGGATTTCTAAATATTGCATGCTCTGAGCACAAATATATTTCCATCAGTGAGAAAACAGAGGTGAACTTGGCCACGATGTACCTCTTCACAGATGAAAGATTGTCACCCAATTCGACTACTTTCATAATGCTTTACTGGAATGGGGTGAATGTTATTGAACTGTGAACACATGGATTACAATTAAGCCTCAATGAAACAGGACCATTGCTGTTAGTTTCGGTAGGTCAGCAAAGAGAGCAAGAAGCCAGGAAGAGGAAAAGAAAGAAGAACAAGAACGGAAACTGCTGGACCCCGCGGGCTGTTCCTAGGAACCTACACCGGCTGATCCACCTGCAAGAGCAGAGGTCAGAGGATACGGAAAGAGAGAAACTGCGGGAGAAACCTAGAGACCTCCCAGAGGCCTGAGAGATGTCCACAGGAAACCCAGAGACATGGGTTTCCAGAGGAAAGACTTCAAGCAAGAAGCATAAGAACAGAATCCGCTTGACCCCGTGGGCTGATCCTTGCAACCTGCACCAGCTGATCTGCCTGCAAGAGCAAAGGTCAAAGGAGGCCCGGAAAGAGGGAAACTGCGAGAGAATCCTAGAGACCTCCCAGAGGTCTGAGAGTTGTCCACAGGAAACCCAGAGACATGGGTTTCCAGAGGAAAAATCTCAGCAAGAAGCACAAGACCACAAACCTCTTGACCCTCGTGGGCTGATCCTTGCAAACTGCGCTGGCTGATTTACCTACAAGAACAGAGGTCAGAGGAGGCAGAAAGAGGGAAATTGCTGAAAAAAACTTGAGACCTACCATAGGCCGCAGAGATCTCCACGTCCACAGGAAACCCAGGGACATCAATTTCCAGAAGAAAAACCTCAGCAAGAAGCACAAGAACAGAAAGCACTTGACCCCATGGACTGATCCTTGCAAACTGCGCCGGCTGATTTACCTGCAAGAGCAGAGGTCAGAGGAGGCAGAAAGAGGGAAGCTGCAGTAGAAAACTTGAGACCTCCCAGATGTCTGAGAGATCTCCATGTCCACACAAAAACCTCAGCAAGAAGCCAAACAATTCACCTGGAGGATCATGAGAATCCTCAGAAAACAGGGTGCTATATCCCTGAAGGCATAGTCCTCTGGGCACTATATCCCTGAGATTGCCAAGGAGAGAGCTGGGCATTTTATTTCTGGTAGTGTGCTGGGTGCCCTATCCCTAAAGACTGAGCTGGTCAATATACCCCTGGAACTGTCACAGACATAGACAAGCAATATATCCATGAGACTGTCAAGGAAAGAGATGGGAGCGTTAACCCTGGAAGTCTGCTGTGCCCTATATCCCCAAACAGGGAGCTGGGCACTATTCCCCTGAGCCTTTGAAAGAGTGAGAAAGTGAGCAGGGCCCTCTATCCCCAAAGAGTGAGTTGGGCACTACTCCCGTGAGACTGTGTAAGAGTGTGAAAGTGAGCTGTGCCCTATATCCCCAAAGAGTGAGTTGGGCACTATTCCCCTGAGACTGTGAAAGAGTGAGAAATTGAGCAGGTTCTTTGTCCCCAAAGATTGAGTGGGGCACTGTACCCCTGAGACTGTGAAAGAGTGAGAAAGTGAGCAGGGCCCGATATCCCTAAAGGAATAGTGTGATAGTGTTGTAGTTTATTAGGTGGTCACACTCAACTCAGTGAGTTTGTTTGACCTCTCAAGCAAGGTGACGCACCCCCAAAGCGCTATTACAGATTCACTTGGTGATGCCTCCAACCCGTCTCCCGCCCACCCCAACAAATACCCTGTGTCACCAATGGACTAAGAACCAGGCTGGTGTATAGTAAGAATATTTATTTATTTATTTATTTATTTATTTATTTATTTATTTAAGGCTTGACAAAGAAGACTAGCATCAACCACCAATGCTGTGGCAACACCCAATATCACAACTCCAAATTACTTTCCTTTATTAAAACAACACAGGTAAAATTGTGAAACATGCAGTCACAATTTACAACAGATTTAATTTCAATTTAACCAATAGAAGACATTCACAATACAATGGAAACATCGATTTGCAACACACATTCAAATGAGAAGCAATGCTTGGTAATTCTGGTTTGGGATACAAGGGAATACATTGCAAATTTTGGTTTGCAGCACACAAACAAATGAGATGTAAGGCTTTGTAATTCTCTCTTTGGAATCACTGGGAATAAATGGGATGTTTTGTTTTTTACCTTCTACATTCCCTTGAAAGGTAGCATTCAGGATTACCTATTTTGGGATTATGGACACCTCCATTTGGGACAGGAGCCAGGGGTTTCAGAAGGACTGTCGCCCAAGTCTTTATGGCATATGCTGGCTCTAACACACTGGGCATGAACTTCGTTAGTTTTGAATTCTAACAACACTCATCTCGTGCTTTTCTATATAGGAATTGATTTATTTAACTTCAATTCAATGCGCTAAGGATCTACACAGCTCCCCCCACCCCACAATTTATTGGAAAGGATTAAGGCGGGCTGTTCCCAACACAATACAATTTAAATGGATATGGTGATTTTCTATAGGGGAATTAATTTGAATCTGATTTAATACAATGTGCCAAGGGACTACCCAGTTTCACCCCCCCCACCCACTAATGGAAAGGGATAAGTCAGGTAGCTCCCCACAAAATTGATGGATTTTGGATTGGTCTACTTACATGGGAGGCTTTGGTCAGGGAAAACAGCAGGGCTCTTCTGAGGGCAGATCTGGTCAAGTGCTTTCAGTCAAGGTTTTTCTCCTGCTCCCAGACTCCTTCTGCCCCTCTGATTGGGTCCCAGCTAGCTTCTATATTTCCCTGTCACTTTCTCCAATGCAAGGATTGAGGCCTCTCTGCTAGATGTTACCATGCACATACCTTCCCCAGTAAAACCGGCTAATAAGGCAAGTAAAGTTTTTTCCAGAAACTTTAAAAATATTGAAAGAGCAGATTTACAACTTTGCATCGATAGCGTCTTAGCTAACATTAATGAAAAAGATTCATGTGACACCATTATCAAAAAATATGATCAGCAGATGCTCATGTTAATCAATCAGAAAGCACCCAATCGAGAAAAAAACTGTAAGGCCCAATCTTAACCATCAACAATATGTTTACACCTGAGCTCATCTCTCTTAAGAAAGAAAAAAAACATAGGGAAGTTGAATGGCTTAATAACCAAACAGAGGACCACAAAACAAGATGGAAGTCAATAGAAAAATCCTACAAAACAAAGATCAACGAGGCAAAAAAGAACTATTTCAACAGCCAAATCGAAGCATCATCTAATTCAGCCAGTGAGCTATTCGACATTTTTAAATCCTTAGATAAACCTAAGGCGTTGGCTACGGAATTTACTCCATCACAAACAGAATGTGAAAATACTCAGGCTGCATTTGCGAACAAAATATCTAAAGATAGAGAACGAATTGCACTAGCACAAGCTAATAAACCTCAACGTAGCCTCCCTGCAGAACAACCAATAATAATGGGCAAGGAAAAGTTTCAATTTCAATCCATTTTTTCAGAAACTATGTGAAAACATTGGCAGCTATGAAACCATCCTCCTGCGCTGAAATCTTACTCCCTCCGAAGATCATCCTACAATATCCAGAAATTTTCGTGCCACTCTTTACTAAAATTGTCAACACCTCATTTCGGGACCAAGTAGTGCCTAACAATATAAAAAGGTTACTGTCACACCACTGGTAAAAAAACCTACCCTTGACCCTCGCGACCCCAACAGCTTAAGACCCATCACAAACTGTAATTTTACAAAGTACTAGACAAAATAGCAACAGCCCAACTCCAAGAATATGTGGAAAGCCATGAGATCTTACATCCTCAACAATCTGGCTTTAGAGCAGCCAACAGCACTGAAACCGCCATGCTGGACTTACAGTCCAAAATGCTGGAAATTATGGACCAGGGAAAGGCTGGCTTACTCATCTTGTTAGATCTGAGCGCCGCCTTCGACCTGCTTGACCACCAGCTCTTGCAACAAGCACTGGAGAAGGTCGCTAATTGTTCCAAGGAATCCATAAGCTGGTTAGCATCCTTCTTAGAAAACAGAATATCCAGAGTACACTGGGACGACAAATTCTCCTCTGAATTTAATATCTTATGCGGGGTACCACAGGGAGCTAGTCTTTCCCCTTTGCTCTTCAATCTGTACATCCGGTTCCTATGAAAGCTACTACAACAACTCCAGATATTCTTTACCAACTATGCTGACGATGCGCAGCTGGTCCTGGAACTGAGTGGGAATTACGCTAAAGATAGTATGACTCTAAATACACTTTACGAAAACATCGAAGACTGGATGGACAATAACTGGATGTGCCTGAACGGAAACAAAACCGAATTAATGGTATTTGGCTCCACCCAGGCCCGTGCCAAACTCTCCGCGGAATATCAGGCCTTCCAAATCAAAGAAACCCTTATTCCAGTGACAGACAAGGTTAAAACATTAGGAATGATGCTGGAAGCATCCCTCAATTCTGTTACTTAAAGCCATCAGACCACTATTGAGTGAGAAAAACTGTGCCACAATAGCAAGAACGACCGTCATGTTACGCCTGGACTACGGTAACGCTCTCCTGGTAGGAGCTAGTAAGCAAAGCATCCAAAAATTCCAACTGGCCAAAACAACGCAATCAGAATGGTCAAAAAGAAAGCAAGAAGTGAACACGTTAGTGAAGCTAGACGAGACCTTCATTGGCTGAGAATAGAAGACCATATACAATTGAAGTGTATGTGCCTAACTCACAAGTGCTTATATGGCAAGGCACCAGCCTACTTGAATTCCAAACTTATGATTTACCACCCACGCAGGGCATTAAGAAGCAAATGGACTCATAACACCCCTGAAATTCAAGAAAGAACTCGGTTTGGGCAGAGCTTTCCCCAACCGAGCAGCCTCCAATTAGAACAAGTTGCCAAAGCACCTTAGATTGGAGCCCAATCTTCTGGTCTTCCGCAAAAAACTCAAGACAGAGCTCTTCAAGTAACTCCATTCTTGGCCTCTCTGATTCACTTATCTGGTATATATATGTCTCCGTCCCGTCGCCTCACTCAGGCTCCTTCTTGAGCTTTGTATATGTCTAATTGTAAGCGCCCCGAAACCTGCGGGCGGTTGCCGCTATGTAAATAAATAAATAAATAAAATGTTCCTAGCAAGCGTCCGTCAGCAGGCTATTTCTCGGAATAAAGTAAAAAATCCCTGTTCTGATGCAACAATGACCTATTATAGGGCTGATGATACTCCAACTCTGTCATAATTCTCATGGTATGGATTGGCTAGCACAATCCCTTTACCTCCCACCAAGACGCCCACTGGCTGCTGATAGGACCAGAAGTTGAGAGATATGTATGATATGGGATGAGGGAGTAGAAAGATTAATCATCTCAAAATGACAAGTGGGTTTAACCTTTTTGTGTTCTGAAAAGCTCATAACATGACAGCTATGCTAATTATTCAGACAACTACATAAATATATAGTTTTGGATTCTACACTTTATTGTGAGTTGGAAAATACTAATTTTATTTTGGCACGCCCTTCCTGGGCAGAGCCACCATTTTTTACGGTTTGCTACTGTGCAGAAATAGTTACAACTCTGACACTACATACTTCCAATGTTATTTTCACCGTCTATTAATCTATCAATATTTCCAATTCCTCAGATTTATGAAAATGCCAGAATCATAATATTGATCATAACTTAAGTTATGTACACCACAAAAATATTGTATTTCCATGGCCCCAACTGGCTTTTTATCCCAGTGGGCTCGATAGGAAACACAATGCTCTTTTCATGTAGGGAAATGTGTCCAATGTTTAAACAATGGCTTTGCATGCTATGAGAAGTAGTTTCATTTCTCCTCCAAGTTTCTATTTCTCCTTAAGCATGTGACCAACCACCTGCTTGGACGAATGTTTATTCCACCCTCTTCTGCTGAGCGTCAAAGGGTCTTTTTTCCGAGGTAATGCACATTTTATGTGAAACCTGACCTTAAAGGTCATTTCTGTATGTCATGTTCTCTGTAAATCCCACAATTTCAATCTACTTCTTTGGACATCATAGCATTTAAATTGACAACCAAACCTGTTTCCAAAGGTGGGCCCAGCCCCAAAGGTCTTGGGGTCAAAGTTTCAGCTCAAAGAGAAAAACAAGATGCGGTTCACAATTCTGAAAGTCTAGCATATTACATTTACCCACTCTTTACATGTAACTTTCAATACTGCACCAGGGCCTGTTGTTCACAATATAATCTTTCTTTTTATACTGTATAAACAGAAATAAGTTCACTCTTGCTATTCGTCACAAAATATGACACAGTTACATAAGAAACCACTGTTCATTTATGCAAAAACGGAATAGGCCTTTCCTTATAAATGTTGTCATTTCATGTGCTGAAATGAAGTCTCTTTATTCCTCATGAAGGCAATTTGTCATTCGACTTTACTTTTCAAATGTAAGGCATCATTCCTACTTTTTAGCTTGCAAATGCATAGTATGTCAAATGTATTTTTCTTTCCATGTGCACTGTTGCAGTTTTGAATCTGTCAAAGTGGGCATTTACACAAAGTCAGCATTTGAAGTGCTCCGTGTCTTTTGGAACCCATTTGACACAGTTAACAATATTCCAACTCTAAGTTGCACTTTCTTCCGTTGAGTGCCTGTATATTCTAACAGAGTGGAGGGAGGCCCATTCTCGCTCATTCACTAGGCCTTGTGTTGAAATCATAGTTTTGTACTGGCTTTTATATTTCAAATAGAACTCCACACTTAGCCAGCTTCACTCTCACAATATGGGCCTAGCATGGCCTCTCCATCTCCGTCACTCAGGGGCTGTTTTTTTACCCCACAAAGGGCACTAAAGCCCTGAGGGTGCCTAGAAACATGATGAATGGTATAACCACAAGACTTTGTTTTAACTGTCACAAAGCTTTTTGCTGGAGGAAGAAATCCTGCTTTCCGCCATGCTAATTGAGCCGCCTCTAATAACTCCCCCCATCCCCATTGGGTCCAATGGATCCAATGGGAAATGGGAACTTACTGCCTTACCGCTACTCAGGATCTGTCGCAAATAGGGCCAGCCCTTAAATACGGCGGTAATAGCGTTACTGCCGCATTTAAGGGCTATCGTCCAACTCGTGATGAGGCCCATAGTCACCACTCCACTCCACTCTGTGACCCTGAACATTGATATCCGCAGCATTACTATGTACTGGATAGGCCTTGATGCAACGTTAATCAATAATTACATATAAGGTTTTCTAAATGCTGTTCCTGAATCTCGGAAACGTATGCACTGGTATTTGTTATACAGTGTTGGTTATTATACTGTGAATTGGCCATCCCTTAACAGAAACTCAAATCCATGCAGCCATGCACAGTAGGGCACAGCGCTATGACGCCATACCATTTGGAATGTAAGCAATAGCCAAATCCAATGTATAAGACATGTAAGCATATGGACAATTTGTTATCAATAACCTATGAGTCTATGATCAGTAAGTCCTGCAGATGCTGGAGTACAACGCCAATTGGGCTAATGGGGCTTTTGACTGCCTGTAATTCCTGTCTGGACCTCGTTCACACATAGAACTGTCCTGGGCAGGATAGGACGCCCATGATAAACGGTACCTTGGGCTGCACACCCTGTCAACAAAGGCTTGGCAGTTACATCTGCAATTGTATTGTTTGTAGCAATGTTTTCTTTAAGCCTTCATATGCCAGTCAATTGAAACCTTGCTGGGACATTTCCAACTGAAAGAAACCCCCACCGCTGCAATTACCTGAAAAAAGTGCTTGCTTGCAAGACAACCAAAGTGCGTCACAGGTAGTCTATTTTTAAACAAAAGGGAACACACCTTAGTCGTGAAGCAGATACAGCCATATAATGTGTTATTGACAGCATGAAGTCAGAATGGGAGCACCTGTATGTCAGAGGAGTTCTTAGTTTGCATTCTTGGACTTGTAGTTTGTCGCATTCATGTGTTTATATACATTCAAAAAATTATTTCTCCAGTCTTTAGGCCTTGTTATGCTATATTATGTGATGTTTGGCTAACTCATGCCATTTCAAGTTACAGTATGTTGTGGCAAAACTGAAAGGCCTACAATTTGTAGTCTGTTGCCTGGGAACGCGATTCTGACACCTGAAAGACACTCCAACCATAGCGAGACTCCAGATGAAATGGGGTTATGTTACAATGCAACTGTACGTACACAAAGAAATAGTAGCTGACAAATGCCAACCACACACCACATCACAACAATAGCATTACCAGGCCAGAAAGTACCAAGAGAAACATGGACAATGAACTAGCAGCTGACAAAGCCAACCACACACCACATCACAACCACAGCAAGTACCAAGAGAAACATGCACAATGAACTAGCAGCTGACAAAGCCATGCACACACCACATCGCAACCACAGCATTGTCGTGCCGGCAAGTACCAAGAGAAACATGCACAATGAACTAATAGCTGGCAAAGCCAAGCACACTCCACATCACAATCACAGCATTGGCAGGCTGGCAAGTACCAAGAGAAACATGCACACTGAACTAGAAGCTGACCAAGCCATTCGGACACCACAACCCAACTACAGCATTGCCGTGCCGGTACGTACCAAGAGAAACATGCACAATGAACTAACAGCTGGGAAAGCCAAGCACACACCACATCCCAACCACAGCATTGCTGTGCCGGCAAGTACCAAGAGAAACATGCACAATGAACTAAGATATGGCAAAGCCAAGCACAAACCACATCACAACCACAGAATTACTAGGACGGCAAGTACCAAGAGAAACATGCACATTGAACTTGAAGCTTACCAAGCCAACCGGGCACCGCATCCCAAACACAGCATTACCATGTTGGCAAGTGCCAAGAGAAATATGCACAATGAACTTGAAGCTGACCAAGCCAACCGGGCACCGCATCCCAAACACAGCATTACCATGTCAGCAAGTGCCAAAAGAGACATGCACAGTAAACTAGCAGCTGACCAAGCCAACCACACACTACATCACAACCACATTATTACCAGGCCGGCAAGTCCCAAGAGAAACATGCACAGTGAACTAAAAGCTGACAAAGGAAAGCCAAGCACACACCACATCCCCACCACACCATTACCAGACCGGCAAGTACCAAGAGAGACATGCACAATGAACTAGGAGCTGGTAAAGCCAAGCACACAACACATACCTACCACAACATTTGCAGGCCGGCAAATACCAAGAGAAACATGCACAATGAACTAATAGCTGACCAAGCCAACCAGGCACCACATCCCAGCCACAGCACTACCATGCCAGCAAATACCAAGGGAATCGTACACAATGAACTAGCAGAAGACCAAGACAACCCGGCACTACTTCCCAAACATAGCATTACTAGGCTGGCAAGTACCAAGAGAAAAATGCACAATGAACTAGACACTGACCAAGCCAACCAGCAACCATATCCAAACCGCAGCATTACCATGTCAGCAAGTACCAAGAGGAACATACACCATGAACTAGCATCAGACAATGGCAACCACACACCACATCACAACCACAGGCTGGCAAGTACCAAGAGAAGCATTCAAATTGAACTAGTAGCTGACCAAGCCAATCAGACACCATATCCCAACTAAAGCATTGCCGTGCCGGCAAGCACCAAGAGAAACATGCACAATAAACTAAAAGCTGACAAAGTCAAACACACACCACATCACAACCACAACATTACCAGGCTGGAAAGTAGTAAGAGAAACATGCACATTGAACTAGAAGCTGGCAAAGCCAACCACACACCACATTCCTACCACACCATTTCCAGGCCGACAAGTACCAGGAGAAACATGCCCAATGAACTAGCAGCTGATCAAGCCATCCAGGCACCAAATCCCAACCACAGCATTACTATGCCAGCAAATACCAAGGGAAACATGCCCAATGAACTAGAAGATGACTAAGACAACCAGGCACTACATCCCGAACAGATTATTACCACGCTGGCATGTACCGAGAGAAACATGTACAATTAACTAGAAGCTGACCAAGCCAACCAGGCACCACATCCAAACCACAGCATTACCATGTCAGCAAGTACCAAGAGAGACATGCCCAATAAACTATCAGCTGACCAAGCCAACCAGGCACCACATTCCAAATACAGCATTACCATGTTGTCAAGTACCAAGGGAAACATGCACAATGAACTACCAGCTGAGCAAGCCAACCACACATCACATCACAATCACAGGCCAGCAATTTCCAAGAGAAGCATGCACATTGAACTAGAAGCTGACAAAGCCAAACACACACCACATCCCAACCACAACATTACCAGGCCGGCAAGTACCAAGAGAAAATTGCACATTGAACTAGAAGCTGGCAAAGCCAAGCACACACCACATCCCTACCACACCATTACCAGGCCGGCAAGTAGCAAGAGAAACATGCACAATGAACTAGCAGCTGACCAAGACAACCAGTCACCACATCCCAAGCACAGCATTGCCATGCCGGAAAGTAGCAAGAGTAAAATGCACAATTAGCTAGCAGCTGACAAAGCCAAATACACACCACATCACAACCACAGGATTAGCTGGCCGGCAAGTATCAAGAGAAACATGCCCAATGAACTAGCAGCTGACCACGCCATCCAGGCACCACATCCCAACCACAGCATTACTATGCCAGCAAATACCAAGGGAAACATGCCCAATGAACTAGAAGATGACCAAGACAACCAGGCACTACATCCCGAACAGATTATTACCACGCCGGCATGTACCAAGAGAAACATGTACAATGAACTAGAAGCTGACCAAGCCAACCAGGCACCACATTCCAAACACAGCATTACCATGTTGGCAAGTACCAAGGGAAACATGCACAATGAACTACCAGCTGACCAAGCCAACCACACATCACATCACAACCACAGGCCGGCAATTTCCAAGAGAAGCATGCACATTGAACTAGAAGCTGACAAAGCCAAACATACACCACATCCCAACCACAGCATTGCCTTGCCGGCAAGAACCAAGAGAAACATGAACGATGAACTAAAATCTGACAACGCCAAACACACACCACATCACAACCACAACATTACCAGGCCGGCAAGTACCTAGAAAAAAATGGAAATTGAACTAGAAGCTGACAAAGCCAAACACACACCACATCCCAACCAAAGCATTGCCATGCCGGCAAGAACCAAGAGCAACATACACGATAAACTAAAATCTGACAATGCCAAACACACACCACATCACAACCACAACATTACCAGGCCGGCAAGTACCAAGAGAAACATGCACATTGAACTAGAAGTTGGCAAAGCCAAACACACACTACATCACAACCACAGGATTAGCAGGCCGGCAAGTATCAAGAGAAACATGCACAATGAACTAGCAGCTGACAAAGCCAAACACACACTACATCACAACCACAGGATTACCAGACTGGCAAGTACCAAGTAAAACATGCACAATGAAATAGCAGCTGACAAAGCCAAACACACACCACATCACAACCACAGCATTACCAGTCTGGCAAGTACCAAGAGAAACATGCAAAATTGATTAGCAGCTGACCAAGCCAAGCAGGCACCACATCCCAACCACATCATTACCAGGCCGGCAAGTACCAAGAGAAACATGCACAATGAACTACGAGCTGACTAAGACAACGAGGCACTACATCCCAAACAGATTATTACCACGCCGGCATGTACCAAGAGAAACATGTACAATGAACTAGAAGCTGACCAAGCCAACCAGGCACCACATCCAAAGCACAGCATTATCATGTCAGCAGATACCAAGAGAGACATGCACAATAAACTATCAGCTGACCAAGCCAACCAGGCACCACATCCCAAACACAGCATTACCATGTTTGCAAGTACCAAGGGAAACATGCACAATGAACTAGCAGCTGACCAAGCCAACCACACATCACATCACAACCATAGGCCGGCAAGTGCCAAGAGAAGCATGCACATTGAACTAGAAGCTGACAAAGCCAAACACACACTACATCCCAACCAAAGCATTGCCATGCCAGCAAGAACCAAGAGCAACATACATGATACACTAAAATCTGACAATGCCAAACACACACCACATCACAACCACAACATTACCAGGCCTGCAAGTACCAAGAGAAACATTCACATTGAACTAGAATCTGGCAAAGCCAAGCACACACCACATCCCTTCCACACCATTACCAGGCTGGCATGTACCAAGGGAAACATGCACAATGAACTACCAGCTGACCAAGCCAACCACACATCACATCACAATCACAGGCCTGCAATTTCCAAGAGAAGCATGCACATTGAACTAGAAGCTGACAAAGCCAAACACACACCACATCCCAACCACAACATTACCAGGCCGGCAAGTACCAAGAGAAAATTGCACATTGAACTAGAAGCTGGCAAAGCCAAGCACACACCACATCCCTACCACACCATTGCCAGGCCGGCAAGTACCAAGAGAAACATGCACAATGAACTAGCAGCTGACCAATACAACCTGTCACCACATCCCAAGCACAGCATTGCCATGCCGGAAAGTAGCAAGAGTAACATGCACAATTAACTAGCAGCTGACAAAGCCAAATACACACTACATTACAACCACAGGATTAGCTGGCCGGCAAGTATCAAGAGAAACATGCCCAATGAACTAGCAGCTGACCACGCCATCCAGGCACCACATCCCAACCACAGCATTACTATGCCAGCAAATACCAAGGGAAACATGCCCAATGAACTAGAAGATGACCAAGACAACCAGGCACTACATCCCGAACAGATTATTACCACGCCAGCATGTACCAAGAGAAACATGTACAATGAACTAGAAGCTGACCAAGCCAACCAGGCACCACATTCCAAACACAGCATTACCATGTTGGCAAGTACCAAGGGAAACTTGCACAATGAACTACCAGCTGACCAAGCCAACCACACATCACATCACAACCACAGGCCGGCAATTTCCAAGAGAAGCATGCACATTGAACTAGAAGCTGACAAAGCCAAAAATACACCACATCCCAACCACAGCATTGCCATGCCGGCAAGAACCAAGAGAAACATGCACGATGAACTAAAATCTGACAACGCCAAACACACACCACATCACAACCACAACATTACCAGGCCGGCAAGTACCAAGAGAAAATTGCACATTGAACTAGAAGCTGACAAAGCTAAACAAACACCACATCCCAACCAAAGCATTGCCATGCCGGCAAGAACCAAGAGAAACATACACGATAAACTAAACTCTGACAATGCCAAACACACACCACATCACAACCACAACATTACCAGGCCGGCAAGTACCAAGAGAAACATGCACATTGAACTAGAAGTTGGCAAAGCCAAACACACACTACATCACAACCACAGGATTAGCAGGCCGGCAAGTATCAAGAGAAACATGCACAATGAACTAGCAGCTGACAAAGCCAAACACACACTACATCACAACCACAGGATTACCAGACTGGCAAGTACCAAGAGAAACATGCACAATGAACTAGCAGCTGACAAAGCCAAACACACACCACATCACAACCACAGCATTACCAGGCTGGCAAGTACCAAGAGAAACATGCAAAATTGATTAGCAGCTGACCAAGACAAGCAGGCACCACATCCCAACCACATCATTACCAGGCCGGCAAGTACCAAGAGAAACATGCACAATGAACTAGGAGCTGACTAAGACAACCAGGCACTACATCCCAAACAGATTATTACCACGCCAGCATGTACCAAGAGAAACATGTACAATGAACTAGAAGCTGACCAAGCCAACCAGGCACCACATCCAAAGCACAGCATTATCATGTCAGCAGATACCAAGAGAGACATGCACAATAAACTATCAGCTGACCAAGCCAACCAGGCACCACATCCCAAACACAGCATTACCATGTTTGCAAGTACCAAGGGAAACATGCACAATGAACTAGCAGCTGACCAAGCCAACCACACATCACATCACAACCATAGGCCGGCAAGTTCCAAGAGAAGCATGCACATTGAACTAGAAGCTGACAAAGCCAAACACACACCACATCCCAACCAAAGCATTGCCATGCCGGCAAGAACCAAGAGCAACATACACGATAAACTAAAATCTGACAATGCCAAACACACACCACATCACAACCACATTACCAGGCCGGCAATTACCAAGAGAAACATGCACAATTAACTAGAAGCTGACCAAGACAACCAGTCACCACATCCCAACCACAGCATTACCAGACCGGAAAGTATCAATAGAAACATGCACAATGAACTAGCAGCTGACAAAGCCAAACACACACCACATCCCAACCCCAGGATTACCAGGCCGGCAAGTAGCAAGAGAAACATGCACAATGAACTAGCAGCTGACAAAGCCAAACACACACCGCATCACAACCACAGCATTACCAGGCTGGCAAGTACCAAGAGAAACATGCAAAATTGATTAGCAGCTGACCAAGCCAACCAGGCACCACATCCCAACTACAGCATTAGCATGTCAGCAAGTACCAATAGAAACATGCACAATGAACTAGCAGCTGACTAAGACAACCAGGCACTACATCACAACCACAGTCCGGCAAGTTCTAAGAGAAGCATGCATATTGAACTAGAAGCTGACAAAGCCAAACACACACCACATCGCAACCACAGCATTGCCATGCCAGCAAGAACCAAGAGAAACATGCACATTGAAATAGAAACTGGCAAAGCCAAGCTCACACCACATCCCTTCCACACCATTAACAGGCCAGCAAGTACCAAGAGAAACATGCACAATTAACTAGAAGCTGACCAAGACAACCAGTCACCACATCCCAACCACAGCATTACCAGACCGGCAAGTATCAATAGAAACATGCACAATGAACTAGCAGCTGACAAAGCCAAACACACACCACATCCCAACCCCAGGATTACCAGGCCGGCAAGTAGCAAGAGAAACATGCATAATGAACTAGCAGCTGACAAAGCCAAACACACACCACATCACAACCACAGCATTACCAGGCTGACAAGTACCAAGAGAAACATGCAAAATTGACTAGCATCTGACCAAACCAAACACACCATATCCCAACCCTAGGATTACCAGGCTGGCAAGTACCAAGAGAAACATGCAAAATTGATTAGCAGCTGACCAAGCCAACCACGCACCACATCCCAATACCAGGATTATCAGGCCGGCAAGTACCAAGAGAAACATGCACAATGAACTAGCAGCTGACAAAGCCAAATACACACCACATCACAACCACAGCATTACCAGGCTGACAAGTGCCAAGAGAAACATGCAAAATTGACTAGCATCTGACCAAACCAAACACACCACATCCCAACCTTAGGATTACCATGTCAGCAAGTACCAAGAGAGACATGCACAATAAGCTATCAGCTGACCAAACCAACCAGGCACCACATCCCAAACACAGCATTACCATGTTGGCAAGTACCATGGGAAACATGCACAATGAACTAGCAGCTGACCAAGCCAACCACACATCACATCACAACCACAGGCCGGCAGGTTCCAAGAGAAGCATGCACATTGAACTAGAAGCTGACAAAGCCAAACACACACCACATCCCAACCCAACCACAGCATTGCAATGGTGGCAAGAACCAAGAGAAACATGCACGATGAACTAAAATCTGACAAAGCCAAACACACACCACATCACAACGACAACAGTACCAGGCCGGCAAGTACCAATACAAACATGCACATTGAACTAAAAGCTGGCAAAGCCAAGCACACACCACATCCCTACCACACCATTACCAGGCCGGCAAGTACCAAGAGAAACATGCACAAATGACTAGCAGCTGACCAAGCCAACCACACACGACATCCCAATCACAGGATTACCAGGCCAGCAAGTACCAAGAGAAATGTGAATGTTCTCCCTCAACCCTAGCTCCTCTACCTCTAACTTCCTCCGGGTCAATCGTTTCTCAAAGAAACAAGCTGGGGGTAGATCTCTATCTTCAGCTGGGGCCTCCCTCTGGAACAGCCTCCCTGCCACTCTAAAATTTGAGGAGAACCATCTCCGGTTCCGGAAGCACCTCAAGACCTTCCTCTTTGCTTCTGCTTTCTCACCCCCTCTACCCTGCTGACCGGCTCTCTTGGCACTGTGCACCTGGCCACCCACTTTCCCCTGGGCCCAGGAACCTGCTCACCCTGCTGCCCACCTGCTCTGCCTCATGACCACCCCTTGCACTGGGGGACTGTATCTGTACCCATACAGCCCCTCCTTTTCTTTTTTTTCTTTTTTTTCTGCACTTATCAGACTTACCAAGTCTGCTGCCATAAACATAGCACTTGCCCCTTGCTGGCTGCACTACCACTGTGTATTGCCTCTATTTTTTATTTATTTTTATTTATAATTTATTATCTGCTCTCCCCTCCTCCGCACTTTCCACTCTCCCCCTTCCCTGCACTTTTCCCTTTTTCCCCTTCCCATGCACTTGCGTGTTCTCAATGTCACTGGGCCTAGTAAGATAGTTGTTGTCTTTTTTTTTGTGTCTCCCCTGTTTCCCTCCCTTGCCTAGTCACGCTCTGAAACACTTGTGTACAGGCGCGATACAAATAAAATATCATATCATAGCCCTATCATGTTTACAGGCAGTGTCCGTGGCCCAGTTTGCTTTTGATTGTACCATTTGCTGCTAAGTTGACACTCATTCTTTGGTGGGGAATGTCCCCCAAACCCCAGAAAGTTTGCTCCTCCCTCACCAGTTAGCTCTGTACGAAATTTTGGTCCAGTTTCGCCCCTCTGCACACATTTTAGCCACAGAATGTCTTTGCAACTTGCAAGCGATTTTCAACAGTTCAGACTAAAATAACACTCCAGGAAGTCACTTTTAAGGAGAAAGCAAAGATGCTACGTTCCCAGGGTTCATCATGGCGGACCCTCCTCCCCTCAGGAAGCGCCGACCACCGCAGGAATCTTATCTGTCACACAACGTCCTCCGTGGGGCTTTCGGCCATTTATTGGTTTCACTATTTGCGTTTCTCGTTGTGTACTTGTGCTTCCTTCAAAGAACATCAGAAATGGCTGCTCTCCGCGTCTCTGTTTATCGTGCTGGCACGGGGACGTCTTGGCCAACGATGAAACGTCGTGTTTCCTCCCAACACTTGCACTCTGTGTCAAGCCAAAGCCATCGGCAGCAACGCGCATGCGCCGGGCGGGAGCGAGTTTTGCTTCAACTGGGAATATTTGAGGCCTGCTCCCTCCCTGGAGCGAGCTCCCGCTCCCATCCCAGCTGTGGGAAACAGGGCGCCATTATGTGGCTGGAACATGAGATCTGACCGCCATTCCAACTGAAGGAGGACCAGCATTGGGTGCGGCCCGCCAGCCAGTACCCCCTGCTGCGGGCAGGAACAGGGCAGCTTCTGTCTCCATATTGGACCTGCTACCGCATGGTCGGCTTTTTGCCTTGACAGGCTAAACTCATGTCCATTCTGAACGCAAATTCTGGGTCTTCTGAAGATGCTAAAACAACAGTTCACCTTTCCACTGCCTGGGGCCTAAGAAAATGTGCGAGGTCCATGCTGCTGGCAATCAACTGTAATTAGGAGGCGTGAGTGTTTTTACTTACTTTTTTAACCCCACCATGACCTTTAACCAGAAAACCTATGGTAGGTTTATAAAAACCTGAAGAAAAAAAAAATGTCCACTTGAAGTAGAACAAGCCATTTCAGCTAAATCCTGCGTGCCACAGCAGCACCCAGTAGCCAGGACTCAAGTCGAGGGTACACGCGGGGGGACGGAGTCCCCCCCAGCTAAAATGAAAAACATTGAATGTCCTATTTGAATTTATGAATTCAAGCCAACCTCAGGGATCGAAACACAGTTGTCAGGTTTGCAGGACGGACACTTCTCCACTGCACCATGTAACCTGATGAAAAATAACAAATAACTAAAGGTGAAATGTCCCATTTCGGTACTGCAAGCCCCAGGAAAAACATTTGTTTTGGTTCTTGGAGTTTAAAACATGCACAACTTTTAACAATTTCAAAAGCACTATTAGAAGAAAATATCCTCTCTTGGTTTTGTGTGTGTGTTGATTTTATGAAAGGCAAATGCCATTCGTCGTGTGCAATTTGGGTGGTTATGCAAAGTCAGTTTAATGAAATGTGCATATTTCACCTTGATATGTTAATTTCTGGTGATGTCACATTCCATTGTGTTTGTTGATGAGTCCCCCCACTTTAATTTTTAGGACTTGACCCCTGCCAGTAGCCATCACTGCAAGTTTGCCTCTAATTCAGAGCCACGTGCGCAATGCATTGTGGGTATTCAAGCTTTTACTTCAGAAAATAACCTTTGTCCGATAGGGCAGTTCTATTTCATGCATGTGTTTTTCTAACCAAGACAGACAGCTTGCAAGGCTGCAGACAACTCCATTCTCATTTCCCCCTTGTGCGGGATAGGCGGACTGCCCTGTCGTTGGAGCATTGGAGTATGTTTTGCAAACACTGTCAAAGTTATGGTGGGTTTATAAAAGTTTGAAAAAACCCTTCCACCCTAAATGTGAAAGTAGAATAAGCCATTTCAGCTGAATCACACATGCCGCAGTACCACAGCACCCACCGCCTAGCAGCCATCACTGGAAGGTCAGCTCCAGTTCAAAGCTAAATGCGCCATTGTGGGTGTACAATTTAGCTCAAATGCAAGCCTTTCACTCCAGAAAGTTCGTACTTTGTCTTATAGGACAGTGCTACTTTATACATAGCTTTTTCAACCCCAAACAAACTCTCTTCTTTATTTAAGATATATAGATGCATATATAATATGCATTAAATAAAAACAAAGACTGTCAAGCAGTCGAGATAACAGCCGCCCTCAAACAGTACTTCCCAAAAATTGAAGACCGATGGGAAGTATTGTCTGAGAGCAGCTGTTATTTTGACTGCTAGACAGTCTTTGTTTTTATTTTTTCAACATGTACCGACCGCGGCTTACAGCCAGCACCTGTGTCGGGCCAACGAGTCGCAGGATCTTGTCTTTCAAATGAGCGCCCACCAGCCAGCAATTGTTTTCCATAAGATATACATTATATATATGTGGCCCAAATAGGGCCCAGCTATATACGGCTACATGCTTGTCCCCTAAGGGAAACCTAGAAATAAGACACAGGGTTTGTAAATGTAATACTTTACTTAATGTAGTGTGTGTGTGTGTGTGTTTAAGAGTATTGAACGCGTGGGGCTGGATGGAATGTTCAGAAAAAGAAAGGTAAAAAAACAAACTCCCCTACCCAAGAATGGTCTGGGCCGGGGCAAAGATTCCAGTGGGCAAAAGAAATTGGAAGAAAGAAAGAACCGCTAGAGGGAGGAGGAAAGAGAGGGGGGCGAAACACAAAAAGCCACTTCCTGGTGGGTCAGTGGCTGGAGCGGCCCTCAGGGCCTAGAAACATTTTATGGCTGTGCCATGTGTGATGGGTGACCCAGCGTATGTGCTGTGGGCTGGGTCTGGCCTATAAGATCCTAGCTAAAGTTACCCTGTTAAGCTATGCATACATTAGATGTGCATTATGTTTTGTTACACAGCTTGAAGCGCTGTATAATCAATTCGAGCTGATTTTCTTAATTCAATTTGCATCTGATTTCTCTATGTGCCAACAACTTGCAGATAATATAATCTTATTCCTCAAAAGAAATGGCAGAAGTCAATATTACTGCCTACTCCAGGAAATGTACTCACAATCTAGTTGCCTCCCCTGGCTCTCTAGTTCCACGTGTTCCAAACTATTTATAACCTGACCCGGTTGATATAGGTCATGACTTGATTACTTCCCCAGTACAAGAAATGGCAGAAGTCAATATTACTGCCTACTCCAGGAAATGTACTCACAATCTAGTTGCCTCCCCTGGCTCTCTAGTTCCACGTGTTCCAAACTATTTATAACCTGACCCGGTTGATATAGGTCATGACTTGATTACCTCCCCAGTACAAGAAATGGCAGAAGTCAATATTACTGCCTACTCCAGGAAATGTACTCACAATCTAGTTGCCTCCCCTGGCTCTCTAGTTCCACGTGTTCCAAACTATAACCTGACCCGGTTGATATAGGTCATGACTTGATTACCTCCCCAGTACAAGGTTGCCCCATGCCAGCTAGCCTAATGTAAGACCAAATTGGCCCCAGCAGGAGGCAGATGGGATGGGAGGAGTGGCACACAGTCTGAGGTGTTGTTTGGCTATTTACTTCTTGACTTCCCATGGCCTTAATAATCCCTATAGCCTTTCCCACCCACTACCAGTCCCTCCTCACCCAATCATCCAGGAAAGCGAAGCTTCGGTGGAATGAACATCGCTCCAACATCCGCACAGGAAACCAGAAATCTCCAGCAGCATGCCACTTCACGGAAGCAAAACACCAAATCTCACAAATGAGATTTCAAATATTAGAGACAATTGAGAAAAGAGACAGTGGATGTAATACTGCTAGACCAAAAAGAAACATTCTGGATAGAAAAATTTAACTTGCTATGTCTAGGAGGTATGAACGAGGAATGTCATTTTGCTTGTTTCCTCTAGACGACTCCCTACTACAGAATAAGGTACCCTGTCCTACCCACTCATCAGCAACCAAGAATGAACTTAGCATGCATGCGTTCTACCACAAAACACAACATCCCCCCCCCATTAACTAACATTGAGGGGACATCAAAATGGGGACCCTCATCTGCATACTAATGTAAATTCTGTGTAAATATGAGTAAAGAAATGTAAGGGTAACTAACACCTGGCACGAAGGTAAACAGATGTTAGTAATGCCATCCATTTACTAATAAGCGACAATAATATGTCACTAATATGCTGTGAATGAAAAACAGTACGGACGTACCACAATATGCACACATTGAAAGAAACTCATGTAACTTGAATAATTTCAAGCAGTGTAATGCATGTATCAACAATATTCCCATGAAAATGTGTACAATGTAGTACTTTGATACACCTGAAAAATGATAGCATTAGTGACCACTGGCAAAAATTGTCGCCAACATGATGACGCTAGTACTGGTCAATGATAAAAGACTGTATGACTAATAATGTGAATATCGATGGTTTTAGAATATATCAATATGGGAAGTTACTGTACATCAGAAACTGTGAAACTTTGTTTTTGTACTGTTTTCAGACTGAAAATGTATTTGTTATCAATGAAACACACTTGCTCGAGAAAATGGCAACATAAAGAATAATGTTAATATTGATGGATACAAGAAGTATCAATGAGCGAAACACACACCGCTCATCATAAGATAGAAATCTTGGCACAGTACTGTCTGCCATAAGTAATTTTACCTGCTACGACACATTCGCTATCAGAACTACTTTAAAAATGGCAGCTGGCGCACAATGACATCATCTCGTCGATGACATCATCAGGCACCAATTGCAAGCGCCATTTTCCAAATAAAAGCGGAACAGGGAACACAGGTAACCTCATCACTGCGGTCCTGGTGTCCCATGGAAACGCTTCAAGAATACTATGGAGGTAAGAGTATTTGAAATACTTCAAGCAATGTTAGACAAAGGTCTTCAAATAGATAAACTCTAATAAGAGGTATACCTGACACAGGTCACCAGGATTAGAACCCCAAGAAAGCTCCAATAGGAGAACAAGAGAAGGTATCACCCATTTACCGCTCTTTAGAAAATCTGGGAAATGTATTTAAAAGGCATAAAGGTGAAAACTGCTCCAATCACTTATATTTCAGATACCTAATGGAGTTCCTGAACTGAAAACTTACACTAATTGTAAATGCACCATTGGTGCATAGAAATGGAAGCAAAGCCTGTTAAATACTTCAAAATAATGACAAAGTAAGCAAGATGAGCAGAATTTTCTCTTTGGCAAATGTTTGCAATTTTTTTATTAATTATTTTTCTGCAAACTGTCCCCAAACTCTGGTAAAGTTTAGGAAAAGTCACTAAACGCTGCTGAGCACACACGCACACAAACACACGCACACACACACACTGCATATAGCATGTACTACACAAATGCACATAGACCACAGAGATTGCCCACAGAATGTTCTGCATCTCTGTGCACACACTACACTGCGCGCAGAAAACCCACCGTAACCCCACCACCCCCACACCCTGCACACAGACACACTGGACTCAGAATTTAAATAAATTGTACACGCACAAAACTCAGAAAATGGCACATAGCCTTGCACACCCAATGCACACAGCACATACTACATACATGCACACAGACGCTGCTTACAAAATATTCTAGAGTTCTGCATACACACACTGCACAGAAAGATATATAAAACACACACACACACACACACTGGTAAAATAATATCAAAGAGTTCTACACACACAGCTGAAAACAAAATCACAAAATAAAAACCCAGCTCTGAGCACTGCACACAGAATCTCATGCACACACCCGCATATATTGCACCTATGCACACCCAGACACACACGGGGCACAGAGTGCCACTGCACGGACAAACCTAGGGGCTCTGACACTGTTACAGTGATGATTTGGCACAGTATAAATGCATAGTAGCATAATATACACACATAGAGCCCAATTCATGGAAATTTGCGCAGAAAACCTGCAAGGGCAGCACCCCTAGAAGGACACTGTGCGAGTCTGCGCGCAGAATAAAAAATGCATTCCCGGGTATTCATGTAATGGTTTGACAAAGTAACCGTATTGGCAAATCGTGCCCAGAAAGCCTGCAATACGCCCACACGCAAAGGATAAACAGCTAGATCAGCTACCTTTGAGCGCTCCCCTGGATGCAAATACGCGCACCCTCCAAACAGTACATGAGGTCCTGCGCAAGCAGACCTGCATCTTGGGGACCCTGCGCAGGGTTCCCCGGAACTGTTCCCGACACCCCGACAACCTGCGTTTGAAAAATCGTAACTCGGTTTAAACTCGGAAAATCTGTGTGCAAACCCCTGTCAACCGTTCCTGCACCCTGCTGCACTGTTTATGTACACCCCTAAATTACATCAGAACTCCGATTGAGTTCATGCACCCCGAAATCTGACATGCAACCCCCGCGCTGCAAATCCTACGTGCAAGTGTACTTATGCCTGCCTTTGGGTGGCGGATGGTATGAAGGACTTGCGTGGCCATTTCCCGACAGAGAGGTTGTGCGATTGAATCCATGAATATGGCTTGTGCCGCGCAATTGTGGGCGTGCGAGGGACTGGCTGCAGGCCGTACCTCGGAACACCCACTTTTTCGTAAGTTCTTCCCCATTTTTGGTTTTCCGCACCCTTCCCAGCCCTCTGTGCAAGACACGCCCTCGCTCTGCCTGGAGTCTTGCGCAAGGCCCTCGATGGCTCGCACAGACGTGCCAAGCCTGCGCAAACTCCACGCAAGTCCAGGAAAAGTACTGCACATTTGATTCCATGAATCGACGAAGGCAGATTTGTGCGCAGTTGCACGCGCATGTTTCCTATTTTCCACGCAGATAATTCCATGAATCGGGCCCATACTATGTCCACGGGCAGAGTATCGAACGCCACACGCACAGACACATACTCGGACGTCACAATATAACTCTTTGAGAGTCATTGGTTTAGTAGCCATTTATTCGGAAATTGATTACTTTATGGTTTTATACCGAATTTAAACGAAATGGAAATTGATTCGGTTTTTGGAAAATGATGAAAACTATGAAAGTTCCGTATATGCTTCTTTCATTTTAGAGCACTTGGAAGAAAAGATCCTTCTCCTGGCAACCAGCCTGTTAAGTTCCTTGTTATCTTCTGGCTATGCGTCTGTACTTTTGCTTTGTTTACATTGTTGCCTGGCAACATACAAAGAAGACTTTCCCGAAGATGAATCATTGCATTTTATTCAACTTCAAGGGCAAGTCTTGTGTGGGCAGTGAGCAGCAGAAGCACCCTTGCTTTGCATCTGATGAACTTCCGTGTCAGTGTAGAGAATAGTACCACGCGTGTTAGTCTAAGAGTGAGCTCTGCTGTCATGCCATCGTGTGACAAGGTCAGGTGGCCAATGGCCATCTTCATCTAAGCTTAACAAAGAAGACCGGCTTTGATGTCATTTCATGAACATAGGCCTATCGGAGTGCATAAGTGAAAGCCCCAAGAGGCAGGTCTTGGACGGGTAATTATTCCGTCACCATGACTGGTCACGTTGGTTGAAGAGGTTCATCGCCTCTTAATGGGGTCCTGATTAAAGATCAGTGCACTGCTTGTGACTGGGCTAGGGAGGGAATTGCCCTTAATATTAAAATATATCAGTGAGGTATTTCTATTTGCATTTATTTGAAGAACAGGGATGTCAATTTCAGTCAGAAATGACTTGCAGTAACACATTTACAGATGATGCAAGCTCTCCCGCGAATAGCAGAAAGATGAGAAGAAGCGGCGAGCCGGTGGTCAAGGGTGTGAACAAAATTGGCATGGACCATGAATAAAAATGTAAAAAACAAAAAGAAACAGGTACAGGTGGAGAACGTCTGCGACTGTGCCATGATTATAAGGTAAATAGCCCTTAATGGTTAAAGGTCCTTGCGGGGGTCAGTTAGAACACAGTTGTGCCAATTGTGACTTGGTGAAGGATGGACTAGCATTTGCCGCAGAAATAAGGTGGTGGCACTGCGGCTTGATCAATGCTAGAACTATAATAATGAGTGCAATTTAAACAAGGTCCAAACAAAGAGAGCCATATAACAAAATTGCACCCTTGAAAAAATATTTGAGTTCTTAGGGATCTAGGGGTTGAGAGAGGGATATCTGGAGTGGGAGTGTGGTGGGTCATTCCTTCTCCCATTCATGCCACATCTACAGTGTATTCCTAGGATTCTTTGTAGGAAATGTGCAACGTTATTTATCTGTATATGTTTTGTATGTATTAATTAGACCTTAATATGTTTCCTGTACTTGCATTGGATTGGAGGTCGATGTTTGTGCAGGCATCATTATTTGGTGGATGTTTTGCTACTCTTCGTTTTGATATGAGATCTTTTGACACATAGCCCCTTCCTGAAGGGCAAACCAAACTTGGTGGAGCAATAACTTAGTGGGGTTCTGTTATGGCAATGGTTGACCTCGTATGCTATGATATTGGGATGAAATCCCACAGTGAAGGCTGGTTTGCATGCATTTCAAGATAGATTGTTTCATGCACTCTTTTGTGGATTGGTTATCTCTCTTTTCACTTTACACACCATAACATTAAAAAATTATTGTTTTTTCATTAGAAATTAGGCAACTTGTGTCTTTGGAGTAACCACCGGCTGCATTCGGCTCATGTTGTTTCCGCTGCCTTTCTCCACAGATGCAGACGCTTTATGCTTTTGATGAGGAAGACACAGAGATGAGGAATAAAGTCGTTGAAGACTTGAAGACCGCTCTGCGGACTCAGCCTATGAGGTAAGGCCTTCAGTTCCCAATCGATGCAAAGAGCTGTTTTTGCTATAATGTATTTAAAGCTTGCTAAAAGCGCAGAATACGCTGCCCCACCTGGGTTCCAATGAGAACATGATCCAGGGTAGGACAGAGCGCATGCAGAACTCTATTGGATGTCTACTTTACCGGACATCGTTAAGCTCAAAACATACAACAGGTAAACATGAAAAGTAAAATGAGGCAATATTTGAGCATAATGACTCCTCTCCAAGAGTTCAGCCAAAATATACATTGATGACAACACTCCGACGAACCTATGGCAGCCCCACTTCCCCATGGAGGCTCACTGTGGTGTTGGAACGATAATCTGTATACGTCTAACATCTCTGTGCTCATGCTTGAAAGTTGAAGCCCTTTGACTTGTCGTTAGTCTTGGGTCCGAGCCCTTGCTGGACTTGAGGGGCGGGATGATCTTTATACATCTGGTTCAACATGCCCCAGTTCATCCGTCCATCACACTAGATACACTACAAGGTCCTTTCCTCAAAACAAGCACCATAGTTGCTGCTGCTCCCGGGAAGCAAGCCAATATGATGGTATCTGCTGTTTCTTCGAGTCATGATAACATATGTACACATGTGATTTGTCACCTGCTCCCCTAATATCAAAGAATGCTTTGGGAGTCACTGCAGAGCGTTTGACTCCCAAACAGCTTCTTCACCATCCATTACTATAAATCACTGGAGAAGAGCTTTGAAGAGTGAAACACACTGCCCATTGTCGGCCAATGCTTGAGCACGTTGCAATTTAGTGGCTATTGAAGGCCTTTTGCAGGAGTATCCTGAAGTGGGTGCAAAAGTTCTAGAGGAGAGGAATCTGCAGTATGGGGGTCACGGGGGAGGGCGGGTGACCTCATGTTATATAGATCTGAAATCTCACTGCCAGATTGTCATGGAATGTCTGACCCTTAGGTTCTTTGTTGGTGCAGAGGAGAGAGTGGGTGTATATTCCTGCACTAGTCTCGCCCAGTGCCAGAGCCCCAATGAAGTGCTGTCAGGCCAGGCTATGCCTCTTCTACTTAAGGCACAATTGGGACGCCCCATCCTGCTCACTTTGTAGCCTTTATACGCCCTGTCTGGGGCTACCTATGTGGATTTTGTTGCAATAGTTCATGTGAGTGCATTGATACCAATTATGCTTGTGTAATGTTATGTTGTGACATCAATGGCTGTTTTGTTTTGTAATATGCAATGACACTAATGAATGTTGTGTTTTGGCTTGCGCGTGTGTGTGCATGTCAAACGATATCTGTGACTACGGTGCAGTTTGTGAGCAATGAAACCTACGAAGGTTGTGTTTGGCTGTTATTTGTGTCTAGCGAAACTGAAGCCTTTTGGTGCGTGCAATGTGCAGTGACTGGTTGCTGTTGAGTAATTGTGCAGGGTGTGCTCTGTGGAAGCACACATATCTGTTGGCCCATTCTGCAGGTTGTGTGAGTGGATACACTGAATGTAGTGTGATAGTGTGCATGCAGCCCTGTGACTATGGATGTTGTGTGTAGGGACACCTCTAATTGTAGGGCTGTGGTGTGGTTTGTTGTCTGGATTCCGATGGCTGTGGTTGTAGGGCTGTGGTGTGGTTTTTTGTCTGGATTCCGATGGCTGTGGTTGTAGGGCTGTGGTGTGGTTTGTTGTCTGCATTCCGATGGCTGTGGTTGTAGGGCTGTGGTGTGGTTTGTTGTCTGGATTCCTATGGCTGTGGCACTATGTTGTAGGGTTACCAGTCAAATGGTCGAAAACATTTGGTCGACAGACAATTTGGTCGACACCATTTGGTCGAATGCCAAATGGTCGAATTTTTTTTTTTTTTTTAACCCATTTTTTGTTTTTTTTGGGGGGGATCCCCCCCAACCCCCTTTTTTTTTCTTTTTTATTTTTTTTCCCCACACGAAAACCCACAAAACACATATATATATATAAAAAAAAAAAAATTCGACCATTTGGCATTCGACCAAATGGTGTCGACCAAATTGCAGTCGACCAGTTTGTTGTCGACCAGTTGACTGGACACCATGTTGTAGTGAGTGCGCGGAGACACCTAGAACGGTTCTACTACCGTGTAGTCAAGCAGGGGTAGACACTTACAACTTCTTACTCGCCAAGAGTCAATAATCACTAGCCAAAAGCTAGCGGTGAGCGCACACTTTGGGGCCTGTATTGACACCTGTGGCTGTTGTGCTATAAATGTAGTGCTCTGGTGTAGTGTGCGTAATTATAATCACGTGACGCCTGTGGCTCATTCAGTGCATGCTTTTCAGTTGCAACAACATTGTTGTAAAAAAGGAACAGGGTTTGGGTATTTTATGTCTATCACAATGCATTTATTTCTGTGAAATCTTTGGGGGACGGTGGGTTCCTTGTACCGCTCTTTTATTAGTGCAATTTTCACCATTATCTTCATGGATGAAACGACCCTTCTAATTACTTTCCTACTACTTACCTTTTATTGGTTGTCAACACCTTTAATCTTTTTTGAATGCATTATCCCTGATTCTATTATTTTGTTCCTCTGTCTAATAACTTTTTTAAATCAAAAAAGATAACGTATGCACTTTTCTCCAGTTACATATTACACCGATATTTCTAAATGTTATCCCATGAAAGTTTTGCTGTGATGTAATGTGTGTATCTATCACATCATTGTTATTCTCTAGTTTTTATTTTAGTAGACATATGATTGCTGTGTGATGTGCGCTGTTTGGTTCCAGGGGCCAGAGGACATCTATAAATAATGTGTTATGGTGCTCTGGTGATTGTGTGTGTGTCGATCCCACGATTGTAGTGCTATGATGTAGCTTCTTTGACATGGCATCTGTGACTGTCGCACCATGCTGTAAGCAAGGGTAGCCAACCTATATAACATTCCAAATATTTGGCCTACACTTCCCATGATTCCTCACCACTGACTATGCTGACTAGGACGGATGGGAGATGAGGTCAAAACACGTGGAAGGTCAGAGGTTGACTGCCCCTGCTCTTGCAGTACATGCGAGAAGACACACTTAACTTTGGTGCGATGGTGTAGTTTGTACGCTGCCCCTATACTGAATGACATTTCTTTGCTATTTATACAGTCTGTGTGACACACAATACCTGCTTTATTCTGCATTTTAGTAACTTTTTTACTATTCTGAAATATTCATTTGAAAATGACTCAGCAGGCTTGGAACTCTTTACAGGCTTCTATATTCATTAAAGTCTTGGGAGGATAGCTCAGTGGCAACGTGCTCTCCTTGGAAGCAAAATGACGTGGAGCAACACAGGTTTGATCCCCGGGTCCATGCTTAGATACCTCTGGGTATTAAGTGCGTTATAAATAACCACTTACAATTACAAAGGCTCTCTGTTCTCCCTTAGTCCTCGGTTGTATACAGTCTATTTTGTTCTTAAAGGCGGGTAATCACCACCCGGCACCTTTAATGGCCGGCTCAACTATGGGATTCTGTGCTTACACACTAATACCTCCAGAATGTGTAGCTTGTCACACCTTGGCAATTACACATAATTACGTAAAAACAGTTATCTTATTCTCAGAAGGATAGCGGCACAAACTGTACACGTGGTATGGGTGGAGTGGCAAAGGTTCCCTTTACCAAATGTTCAGGGTGATGCAAAGTGCTTCAAGTCGAACACTTTTTCCTTCTGCGATTCAATGTGGGTCCGAGGAGGAACCCCCACCCTGACCTTCTTCTCACTTCTCCAATAATCCCTGCAAACTGCGTTCAGCAGTACAATTTTCCGAGTGCAGCTAATACCCTGTAATTTCAGGAGGAATCTCAGACGTGAGAAGCATGTTAATCTGAGAAAAAGAGGGCAGTGTTCCCTTCATGCAGTCCATTCTGGGAACCTGAGCATTAACAGAAAGAAAGGATTATATCATGGCTCCAAAGCGAAAAAAGAAAGAGTTATTAAATTATCCTTTGACCTCTGTTCATAAAAAGGACATTTCAGTTTCTGGTAGGTTTCAAAGTTAGCGTGCTGATGAAGGCCTCTACTAAGTAGCTGATTATAATGCCGAAACATGCGTCATTAAGTTGAGTTGGCGATTGCACATTGAAGGCTAAGTACTATGTGCCACTGTTTTACCCTCCAGGCACCAAGCAGAGCATGAGAAGGAAACATACAGATTTTCAACAGGATGAAAGAATCAAGCGTACAGCAGTTTTTTGGTTTGTAGTATAAATTTAGGGCAAAGATCAGTAGCTGTATGAAAAAGGCACTCAGATCCCAGCATTACAACAGAACTCATATTGACAGCTTCATAGAATGAAAAAGTTCTCAAGCTTTCACACACGAGACAGATTGAAAGCAATGAGAAAAGTTCATATAAAATAGCGTAGATAGTGGTTACGGATTAAAAGCTACCCGGTGCTCGTATCAGAACATTGGCTGAGATCAGCAGAAGGCCATGGTGTTCAAGTGCTTTTGCCATTAGGAAGCAATGGAAAAATTACTTTCTGGTGTGCAATATATGAATGACCAGAATTATTATACATGCAGCATATCCATAGACAGTTGACTGTGAGTGAGGCTTTTGTGAAGAGAATACCATGAGAACTAAATCACTCTTAGGGGCTGCACATATTGAAATATTTAGGGACCTTCAATGTTGACAGGTTGGGCATCACAAGATTAAATGAGTTGCCCAGGATCACACACTTTGATTAACAGGTGAAGGGAGGATTTGAGGTCAGTCGGCAATGTCTGTGCACTGGACCTCATTGTTTTCTAATTCGTGCCTTACAGCTAGGTGCAATTCATTTTGAATGTTTGACATTTATGACCTACAATTAGACTCTGTTTTATATACTTGAATTGAAAAGGACTTAAATCCCGTAGTATCCCACCAAGACGATATAAAACAAATACTGTAAACAAAGAAATTATGCATAAGGAGAATGACTCTTTCTTCATCGTCTCCATCATGCAGGGAGGTATTCAGGTAGAAGTGTGGTGTGGGCCTAAAAAAGCACATCTGCTTTCACGACTGTATTTTCAAGACTTAAATTCACCCAACACACACACACTTGTTGATTGTTATTCATGATGTGCAGAAGAGCATTTCAAATCATACAAAAAAGGAAACTATTTTTGTGCCAAATAAGCAGCCCTAAAAATGAGCTAATCGGAGGCTCGCCACATCTGGTCATCTCTGCCCTTGAGCACAAATGATCAACATGAAAGAAAGACCAGGGAATGGGCTAAACCATTACAAAAATAGGGGTGGGCAGAGCTTTTCACAGAAGGCAGCACAGTACTAAATAAGATGGTTTATCCACAGTCCCGAATTCAGTTGCCTAACTAATAACACGTTATGCTCTTCATTGGGGGAGGCTGTCAGTTTTTACAACCATCAACTGGAGTAACCGAACTCTTGGCCTGTACCATTCTGGTGACAATTTTGTCTTTATGACTAGTGCTGTCTCCTTCAGGTCAGTTATTTTATAGCACAATAGGTGTTATTATCACATAAGTATGTATATAAAGTCAAGTTGATCAACCTCAGACAGAGCTGAGTCGGCCTATTTGGAATTCGGTACAGTGATTGGGCATATGAAAACTGATCTCCACAACAAGTGCCTAACACGCTGAGCTATCTTCTGAAGCACAGTGGCACTCTCATTTTTTAATATGCATTTCAACTTTCATGTTTGTACATGATCAATATATTCACCACACTTGTGCTGTAGTGCATGCACAAACTGTATGCACTATAATGACACAACAGTAATTACAGGATTAATTGATCGGAACAGAACGTACTTGTCAACAACAGCTGGGCACCAGACCCAGACTGCCAGCAGTGCATCATACAATATGTTATGTTATGGGGCATTTGTAAAGCGCCTTTTGACATTCGTATGATTTCAAAGCGCAATATCAAGACTTTATAATAATTTATGTTTTATAGAAAAATGGGCACTGACTTGTTTTAAATCAGTCAGCCACTTGGGGGCCTCTCCCAAAGTGGGGGGCCAGGGCATATATTCCTTTTGTCATCCCTTAAAGATGCTTATGACAAAACATAATTAATACATTAAATCGTGATTGTATAGTGCGCTGCTGATGGTTTCAGTCTGCTACCTGCCCGTTGTCGACAAATAAGTATGGTCCAATCTGATCCGTTTATCTGGGATTTGTGGTCCTGCATTTTAAAAGGAATAGACAAAACTACAATTCCCAGAATTCATTGAAAAACAGGTCTGGGTAACTTTCTCATGCATGGAATGGGGAACCTTGAGAGCTATGCCTGTGATCTGAACAGTATACGGCCTCCTTGTTGTGAAGTGCAGGCCCTGCAGTGTTACACAGGCAATGCCGAATTCTCACAAGTGACCTCCCAAATGTGTGCGGTTCGCAGGAAATGCCGTAACGCATCCCAGCTGTGAATAACTTAACGCTAAATTGGGCTTGGGATCGGCCAGTTCAGGAATGCAAAGATTCCGGAGAGTATTTTCAGCAAATGTTCTCATCGAGGAATTTCCACTTCTTTAGATGAAATGACGGGAACATTTGGAAGTGTTCAAACTGCAAGAAATTGCAAGGACCAGGGAACTGCTGTGCACACAAGAAGAGGGCTGCAGGAGGTCATCCCCTGCTTCATGTTAGTAACATTTTGCGCAATCCTACATGGAAGTGTCAGTGCCTCCATATGATGGCATAATGGATACAGCCCTAGATCACCCTGCACCTCTCTCTCAGTGCTCTCCTACATGGCAGTGCCAGTGCCTCCATATGATGGTGGTTAATGGCTACAGCCCTAGTTCTCTCTGCACCCCTCTCCCGGTGCTGTCCTACATGGAAGTGTCAGTGCCTCCATATGATGGCATAATGGATACAGCCCTAGATCACTCTGCACCTCTCTCTCAGTGCTCTCCTACATGGCAGTGCCAGTGCCTCCATATGATGGTGGTTAATGGCTACACTCTGCACCTCTCTGCCGGTGCTCTCCTACATGGAAGTGTCAGTGCCTCCATATGATGGCATAATGGATACAGCCCTAGATCACTCTGCACCTCTCTCTCAGTGCTCTCCTACATGGCAGTGCCAGTGCCTCCATATGATGGTGGTTAATGGCTACACTCTGCACCTCTCTGCCGGTGCTCTCCTACATGGAAGTGTCAGTGCCTCCATATGATGGCATAATGGATACAGCCCTAGATCACTCTGCACCTCTCTCTCAGTGCTCTCCTACATGGCAGTGCCAGTGCCTCCATATGATGGTGGTTAATGGCTACAGCCCTAGTTCTCTCTGCACCCCTCTCCCGGTGCTGTCCTACATGGAAGTGTCAGTGCCTCCATATGATGGCATAATGGATACAGCCCTAGATCACTCTGCACCTCTCTCTCAGTGCTCTCCTACATGGCAGTGCCAGTGCCTCCATATGATGGTGGTTAATGGCTACACTCTGCACCTCTCTGCCGGTGCTCTCCTACATGGAAGTGTCAGTGCCTCCATATGATGGCATAATGGATACAGCCCTAGATCACTCTGCACCTCTCTCTCAGTGCTCTCCTACATGGCAGTGCCAGTGCCTCCATATGATGGTGGTTAATGGCTACAGCCCTAGTTCACTCTGCACCCCTCTCCCGGTGCTGTACTACATGGAAGTGTCAGTGCCTCCATATGATGGCATAATGGATACAGCCCTAGATCACTCTGCACCTCTCTCTTAGTGCTCTCCTACATGGCAGTGCCAGTGCCTCCATATGATGGTGGTTAATGGCTACAGCCCTAGATCGCTCTACTTCCCTCTCCCGGTGCTCTCCCGGTGCTCTCCTACATGGAACTGCCAGTGCCTCCATATAATAGCATAATGGCTACAGCCCAAGATCGCTCTGCACTCCTCTCCCGGTGCTCTCCTACATGGGAGTGCCAGTGACTCCATATAATAGCATAATGGCTACAGCCCTAGATCGCTCTGCACCCCTCTCCCGGTGCTCTCCTACATGGAAATGCCAGTGCCTCCATATGATGGTGGTTAATGGCTACAGCCCAAGATCACTCTGCACCCCTCTCCCGGTGCTCTCCTACATGGAACTGCCAGTGCCTCCATATAATAGCATAATGGCTACAGCCCTAGATCGCTCTGCACCCCTCTCCCGGTGCTCTCCTACATGGAACTGCCAGTGCCTCCATATAATAGCATAATGGCTACAGCCCTAGATCGCTCTGCACCCCTCTCCCGGTGCTCTCCTACATGGAACTGCCAGTGCCTCCATATAATAGCATAATGGCTACAGCCCTAGATCGCTCTGCACCCCTCTCCCGGTGCTCTCCTACATGGAACTGCCAGTGCCTCCATATAATAGCATAATGGCTACAGCCCTAGATCGCTCTGCACCCCTCTCCCGGTGCTCTCCTACATGGAACTGCCAGTCCCTCCATATAATAGCATAATGGCTACAGCCCTAGATCGCTCTGCACCCCTCTCCCGGTGCTCTCCTACATGGAACTGCCAGTGCCTCCATATAGTAGCATAATGGCTACAGCCCTAGATCGCTCTGCACCCCTCTCCCGGTGCTCTCCTACATGGAACTGCCAGTGCCTCCATATAGTAGCATAATGGCTACAGCCCTAGATCGCTCTGCACCCCTCTCCCGGTGCTCTCCTACATGGAACTGCCAGTGCCTCCATATAGTAGCATAATGGCTACAGCCCTAGATCGCTCTGCACCCCTCTCCCGGTGCTCTCCTACATGGAACTGCCAGTGCCTCCATATAATAGCATAATGGCTACAGCCCTAGATCGCTCTGCACCTCTCTCCCGGTGCTCTCCTACATGGAACTGCCAGTGCCTCCATATAATAGCATAATGGCTACAGCCCAAGATCGCTCTGCACCCCTCTCCCGGTGCTCTCCTACATGGAACTGCCAGTGCCTCCATATAATAGCATAATGGCTACAGCCCTAGATCGCTCTGCACCCCTCTCCCGGTGCTCTCCTACATGGAACTGCCAGTGCCTCCTTATAATAGCATAATGGCTACAGCCCTAGATCGCTCTGCACCCCTCTCCCGGTGCTCTCCTACATGGAACTGCCAGTGCCTCCATATAATAGCATAATGGCTACAGCCCTAGATCGCTCTGCACCCCTCTCCCGGTGCTCTCCTACATGGAACTGCCAGTGCCTCCATATAATAGCATAATGGCTACAGCCCTAGATCGCTCTGCACCCCTCTCCCGGTGCTCTCCTACATGGAAATGCCAGTGCCTCCATATGATGGTGGTTAATGGCTACAGCCCAAGATCACTCTGCACCCCTCTCCCGGTGCTCTCCTACATGGAACTGCCAGTGCCTCCATATAATAGCATAATCAGACCTTCCAGGATTTTGCGGCATGAAATGGCAAATTTTGCGGCATGAAATGGCAAATTTTGCGGCACAAACCTTTATTTATTGCGGCATTTTTGCGGGACATTTTGTATTAACTGGAGGGTGTAAGATTGCCACATTGCAGGAAATAGGTAGAGTGCAAGGCTAGAAGAGAGCCAGGGTATCATTATTATGTGTCTTTTGTATTAATTTAATAGGAAGAGTCCCAGATGTCTCTGGCTTGGCAGAACAGTGTTTGATTTGGCTACATTTCTGGTTTAATGTTCATGCCTATTTAATAGTATTAACTAAATTGATCATTATCAATTGTAATGCTGAAAATATTCCCCTTCTATGTTCTCCAATCCCCCAAACACCCACAAACATCTCACCAACTCTCCATCATAACTTACATTCCTTAACCTCTCACTCTGTCATACAAATACTCACGTGCTATGTCACACTGACAAGTCACAATCTGCACTGCCCAGCCCCTGCCACACTCCAAATCATACTCCCAACTCACACCTTACACTCTACAATTCCTCCCTCAATATACAGTCCTTCATTCTTTTGTGCTGCTTCTGCATCTTGCATCTTTTCTCCCATTCTATCACATTCTTCCCTCATCCTTTTTCCCAATCTGCAGCTCACTGCCTCTTTCTGGCCAACCTCTTCCTCTACTTTCTGTACCTCTGCTCGCTCTCAGATTTCCTGCCCACCGCATCACTGCTTCCTCTGCTCTCTTGTGCAGCACTTCCTTCTCTGACCCACTGCTCTTCCTCTGCTTTCTTGCCCATCACTTCACATCTCACCCATCACTCTCCCTCTCTCTCATAGTGTAACCATTTTTATTATTTTTTTTTAAATGTAGATTTTGTCCCAGTTCCTCAAATGAGGGGGCATTTAAAAAAAGAACGGAGGATATGCTATTTTTAGACAACCCATTTTTGGAAATGAGCAGGTCACCTTATTCTCAAAGGTGACCGGCGCATTTCCACAGGCTTGAGCTGTAGCGCAAATTGTGCGCTGGCAGCTGCCTTGAATGGTGTTCTGGGTTGTTTGAACGAAGTGTAATTATTTGCGGCGGAATTGACCGTAGTCAATTTTGATGCAAATTGATTTGCACTTCAGCCAAACAACCCAAAATGTACCTTTCACCACCACCCGACCCCCTCCCCTACTTAACCGCTTGGTCGCTGCAGCTTCCCCTGCAACCCTGCGGTGCCAGATCCGTCCCTCTAACGCGGGTCGGATCCGTCCCTCTAACGCGGGTCGGATCCGACTCTGCAGGGTCCTTTTTTCGTTATTTTCCTTTTTTTTCTGTCCCCGCCTCCAATTTTGAGGAAAAAGGGGAAAACACTTCTGCAACCACCCTAGACCAAAAATACTAAACAAGGGGAGCGGGTGACACCCCCGCAACACATGTTCAGTATTTATAAAAATCGATCGAATAGAACTGCACGTAATTGGTCAAATTGTAACATTCGATAGATTTTTGTCATCAAAATGGGGAGTACTTTGAATAGAATCGCTCTCCCGACAGTGTTCTGCAAGCTCCCAGCGCCTTTCACAGGGACAGGCACTCTAGGTGCCTGCCGCTGTAAAATGTGACCCAAAAAATGCATTTTTATCCTGTTTGAGTAACAGAAATGCAAGCGACTCAGCAGCGGTTCATACCTTAAAAGAAATGCATGACAGGGTCAGGAAAGACCCTGTCATGCAGTGGCAGCCCCACATCCCGTGCGCGTAGGGTTGCCTACAATTTCTGCACATTTAAAAGTGCATCTTGCTTGGAAATGCGGGATGTGCTTTTAAATTGACAGAAACGCCACTTTATTTGATCAAGGAGGTGAAAAAGCCATCTGAATGGGCGCGCATATAAAATGTGCCCATTCATGTGTCCCTTGTGGATTGGGCTGCAATTTTTGGGGCGCAAGTGATTTCATTTCTTGTGTAAATAAAAACAAAAAAAAAAAGTTGAGCACCTGGCACCCTGAGGATTCTTTTTTTCAAAACAGTAATTTTTGCAGATTACTTAAAAAAAAAAAAAAAAAAAAAAGTTTTTTTTTTTAAAAGATGCTGTTTTTGCACAAAACGGCCATTTTTGCGGCATTTTGCGCAAAACGGCCGTTTTCGCGGCATTTTGCGGGATCGCAAAATCGCAATAAGCTGGAGGGTCTGCATAATGGCTACAGCCCTAGATCGATCTGCACCCCTCTCCCGGTGCTCTCCTACATGGAACTGCCAGTGCCTCCATATAATAGCATAATGGCTACAGCCCTAGATCGCTCTGCACCCCTCTCCCGGTGCTCTCCTACATGGAACTGCCAGTGCCTCCATATAATAGCATAATGGCTACAGCCCTAGATCGCTCTGCACCCCTCTCCCGGTGCTCTCCTACATGGAACTGCCAGTGCCTCCATATAATAGCATAATGGTTACAGCCCTAGATCGCTCTGCACCCCTCTCCCGGTGCTCTCCTACATGGAACTGCCAGTGCCTCCATATAATAGCATAATGGCTACAGCCCTAGATCGCTCTGCACTCCTCTCCCGGTGCTCTCCTACATGGAACTGCCAGTGCCTCCATATAATAGCATAATGGCTACAGCCCTAGATCGCTCTGCACCCCTCTCCCGGTGCTCTCCTACATGGAACTGCCAGTGCCTCCATATAATAGCATAATGGCTACAGCCCTAGATCGCTCTGCACCCCTCTCCCGGTGCTCTCCTACATGGAACTGCCAGTGCCTCCATATAATAGCATAATGGCTACAGCCCTAGATCGCTCTGCACCCCTCTCCCGGTGCTCTCCTACATGGAAATGCCAGTGCCTCCATATGATGGTGGTTAATGGCTACAGCCCAAGATCACTCTGCACCCCTCTCCCGGTGCTCTCCTACATGGAACTGCCAGTGCCTCCATATAATAGCATAATGGCTACAGCCCTAGATCGCCCTGCACCCCTCTCCCGGTGCTCTCCTACATGGAACTGCCAGTGCCTCCATATAATAGCATAATGGCTACAGCCACAGATCGCTCTGCACCCCTCTCCCGGTGCTCTCCTACATGGAACTGCCAGTGCCTCCATATAATAGCATAATGGCTACAGCCACAGATCACTCTGCACCCCTCTCCCGGTGCTGTCCTACGTGGAAGTGCCAGTGCCTCCATATGATGGCATAATGGCTACAGCCCTAGATCACTCTGCACCTCTCACCCAGTGCTCTCCTACATGGGAGTGCCAGTGACTCCATGTGATGGCATAATGGCTACAGCCCTAGATCACTCTGCACCGCTCTCCCAGTGCTCTCCTACGTGGGAGTGCCAGTGACTCCATGTGATGGTGGTTAATGGCTACAGCCCTAGGTCACACTGCACCTCTCTCCCGGTGCTGTCCTACGTGGAAGTGCCAGTGACTCCAAATGATGGCTACAGCCCTAGATCGCTCGGCACCTCTCTCCCGGTGCTGTCCTAAATAGAAGTGCCAGTGACTCCATATAATGGCTTAATGGCTACAGCCCTAGATCACTCTGCACCCCTCTCCCGGTGCTCTCCTACATGTAACTGACAGTGCCTCCATGTGATGGTGGTTAATGGCTACACTCTGCACCTCTCTGCCGGCGCTCTCCTACATGGAAGTGCCAGTGCTTCCATATGATGGCATAATGGCTACAGCCCTAGATCACTCTGCACCTCTCTCCCAGTGCTCTCAACATGGGAGTGCCAGTGTCTCCATATGATGGTGGTTAATGGCTACAGCCCTAGTTCACTCTGCACTGCTCTCCCGGTGCTCTCCTACATGGAAGTGCCAGTGACTCCATATGATGGCATAATGCATACAGCCCTAGATCACTCTGCACCTCTCTCTCAGTGCTCTCCTACATGGAAGTGCCAGTGACTCCATATGACGGTGGTTAATGGCTACAGCCCTAGATCGCTCTGCATCTCTCTCCCGGTGCTCTCCTACATGGAAGTGCCAGTGACTCCATATGACGGTGGTTAATGACTACAGCCCTAGGTCACTCTGCACCTCTCTCCCGATGCTCTCCTACATGGGAGTGCCAGTGACTCCATATGACGGTGGTTAATGGCTACAGCCCTAGATCACTCTGCACCTTTCTCCCAGTGCTCTCCTACATGAAAGTGACAGTGCCTCCATATAATGGCATAATGGCTACAGCCCTAGATCACCCTGCACCCCTCTCCCGGGGCAGTCCTACGTGGAAGTGCCAGTGACTCCATATGACGGTGGTTAATGGCTACAGCCCTAGGTCACTCTGCACCTCTCTCCCAGTGCTCGCCTATATGGGAGTGCCAGTGACTCCATATGACGGTGGTTAATGGCTACAGCCCACATCACTCTGCACCTCTCTCCCGGTGCTGTCCTACGTGGAAGTGCCAGTGACTCCAAATGATGGCATGATGGCTACAGCCCTAGATCGCTCGGCACCTCTCTCCCGGTGCTGTCCTAAATAGAAGTGCCATTTACTCCATATAATGGCTTAAAGGCTACAGTCCTAGATCACTCTGCACCCTTCTCCCGGTGCTCTCCTACCTGGAACTGACAGTGCCTCCATGTGATGGTGGTTAATGGCTACACTCTGCACCTCTCTGCCGGTGCTCTCCTACATGGAAGTGCCAGTGCCTCCATATGATGGCATAATGGCTACAGCCCTAGATCACTCTGCACCCCTCTCCCGGGGCTGTCCTTCGTGGAAGTGCCAGTGACTCCATATGACGGTGGTTAATGGCTGCAGCCCTAGGTCACTCTGCACCTCTCTCCCAGTGCTCTCCTATATGGGAGTGCCAGTGACTCCATATGACGGTGGTTAATGGCTACAGCCCTAGATCACTCTGCACCTATCTCCCGGTGCTGTCCTACATGGAAGTGCCAGTGACTCCATATGATGGCATGATGGCTACAGCCCTAGATCGCTCGGCACCTCTCTCCCGGTGCTGTCCCAAATAGAAGTGCCATTGACTCCATATAATGGCTTAACGGCTATAGCCCTAGGTCACTCTGCACCTCTCTCCCAGTGCTCTCCTACATGGGAGTGCCAGTGCCTCCATGTGATGGTGGTTAATGGCTACAGCCCTAGATCACTCTGCACCCCTCTCCCAGTGCTCTGCTACATGGAACTAACAGTGCCTCCATGTGATTGTGGTTAATGGCTACACTCTGCACCTCTCTCCCGGTGCTCTTCTACATGGAAGTGCCAGTGCCTCCATATGATGGCATAATGGCTACAGCCCTAGATCACTCTGCACCTCTCTCCCAGTGCTCTCCTACATGGGAGTGCCAGTGCCTCCATATGATGGCATAATGGATACAGCCCTAGATCACTCTGCACCTCTCTCCCGGTGCTCTCCTACATGGAAGTGCTAGTGACTCCATATGACGGTGGTTAATGGCTACAGCCCTAGATCACTCTGCACCTCTCTCCCGTTGCTCTCCTACATGGAATTGCCAGTGACTCCATATGATGGCATAATGGATACAGCCCTAGATCACTCTGCACCTCTCTCCCGGCGCTCTCCTACATGAAAGTGCCAGTGACTCCATATGATGGCATAATAGATACAGCCCTAGATCACTCTGCACCTCTCTCCCGGTGCTCTCCTACATGGGAGTGCCAGTGCCTCCATGTGATGGTGGTTAATGGCTACAGCCCTAGATCACTCTGCACCCCTCTCCCAGTGCTCTCCTACATGGGAGTGCCAGTGCCTCCATGTGATGGTGGTTAATGGTTACAGCCCTAGATGACTCTGCACCCCTCTCCCAGTGCTCTCCTACATGGAACTAACAGTGCCTCCATGTGATTGTGGTTAATGGCTACACTCTGCACCTTTCTGCCGGTGCTCTCCTACATGGAAGTGCCAGTGCCTCCATATGATGGCATAATGGCTACAGCCCTAGATCACTCTTCACCTCTCTCCCAGTGCTCTCCTACATGGGAGTGCCAGTGCCTCCATATGATGGTGGTTAATGGCTACAGCCCTAGTTCACTCTGCACTGCTCTCCCAGTGCTCCCCTACATGGAAGTACCAGTGCCTCCATATGATGGCATAATGGCTACAGCCCTAGATCACTCTGCACCTCTCTCCCAGTGCTCTCCTACATGGGAGTGCCAGTGCCTTCATATGATGGTGGTTAATGGCTACAGCCCTAGTTCACTCTGAACTGCTCTCCCAGTGCTCTCCTACATGGAAGTGCCAGTGACTCCATATGACGGTGGTTAATGGCTACAGCCCTAGATCACTCTGCACCTCTCTCCCGGTGCTCTCCTACATGGAATTGCCAGTGACTCCATATGATGGCATAATGGATACAGCCCTAGATCACTCTGCACCTCTCTCCCGGTGCTCTCCTACATGGAAGTGCCAGTGACTCCATATGATGGCATAATGGATACAGCCCTAGATCACTCTGCACCCCTCTCCCGGTGCTCTCCTACATGGAAGTGCCAGTGACTCCATATGATGGCATAATGGATACAGCCCTAGATCACTCTGCACCTCTCTCCCGGTGCTCTCCTACATGGAAGTGCCAGTGACTCCATATGATGGCATAATGGATACAGCCCTAGATCACTCTGCACCCCTCTCCCGGTGCTCTCCTACATGAAAGTGACAATGCCTCCATATAAATGCATAATGGCAACAGCCCTAGATCATCCTGCACCTCTCTCCTGGTGCTCTCCTACATGGAAGTGCCAGTGACTCCATATGACAGTGGTTAATGGCTACAGCCCTAGATCACTCTGCACCTCTCTCCCAGTGCTCTCCTACATGGGAGTGCCAGTGACTCCATATGACGGTGGTTAATGGCTACAGCCCTAGGTCACTCTGCACCACTCTCCTGGTGCTCTCCCGCTGCAATGGAAATTGTGATTCACCTCTAAAATACTCAATAGAAATATTTAATGATTATTCCCGGTTCCATAAATATTTTCTTTAAAGCGCTGACTCATCTCTGTGAGATTGATAAATTGAGTACCAATTAGGTGTGTGATGATAGTACTGATGATCATGTTGCAAGTGATACTTCAGTACGTGGGGTGTGCCATGTACATGGTAAAGATGATTATTATTAATTAATCAATCAGATTTTCCCCTCCTATTCTGCCCCTAGCAGAACACTCAAATCTCTAAAATGACCTCAATAATGAGGATATTTATTTGCGTGCATACCATCACTCTGGGAGGACCCATCCATTGAGAGAGCAGACGGACAAGAAGTCTCCTCCGCCTCTAGAGGTGTCCTTTTTTTCGTGGTCATTTCAGGTTACATTGACATGCTGGTCCTTCCGTTACAGACAACGCAGTAGCAGAGGGCAATATTTAGGCAATATAACCTGAGGATGGGGGCATTACCGTCGGGTAATGCCCTTGGCCCGTAGTTAGAAGCCTGAATCAATGTAAAAAAAAAAAAATAAAGAAAGAAAATGGCCACCATGAAAGGGGCGAAGGGACTACACGTAGTCCCTTCTCCCTTTCCATGGCGGCCACTCACAGAAAGAACTCCGGACCGGTGGTGCTCTGAGACTTCTAGACGAGGTAAGGCCCGGGTGAGGAAAAATGAGCTTGCTTGTAGCAAGCTCATTGACTCTCTCTGGGTCCTAATAGCTGGTATAAGTCTTCCGTCCCAACGTTCCAAAGTTTCTCCTTTATCATTGGGTAAAATGTTTAATAGTAACAATGCCCACCCGCACGGGCCGTTAGCAGGCAGTGATGTCCTTTGGCCCTGGTTAACTTGCACCAAGGGCCATTACCACGTGGTAATCCCCTTCAGAGTCTGGCATTATTGCTTTGGTATGAAGTTCCATAAGACATATCACCTCTGAATAAGCCCTGACACCTGCAGATGCCAATAACTGAGTAATAGCATTATGCTCTCAGAGCCACTTGAAGGCTTAATTCTGGCTGGAATATGCTGTTGTAGTTTCTGCTTTGGACATAGGCTTCTCATCACTGTTCAATCAATAAGGCAGAGTGAATTGTGGGCTTGAGTCAATTGGATATTTGGTTTGGCCGGGAAGTGATCAATTGTCTAGGTTTTAATTGTGCACTGGAACATAATCTTTTCAATTGAGTTGTGATCTATCCAACCCCTGCAAAGCTAGCATATAGGGCATCCTCTTTGTAGAAGTGGGAGGATACCCAAGGGCAGTGGAAGATTAGTAGAGGCATGGGGCTACCCATGTATCTGGGAGGATCAGTCGAGGCATGAGTATACCCGTGTGTAGATGAGTATTAGTGGGTGTGTGAGGATACTCAATGCATATGTGAGGATGAGTAGATGCGTGAGGATACCCATGTGTAGGGCAGTATTAGTGGGTGTGTGAGGATACTTAATACATATGTGAGGATCAGTAGAAGCGTGAGTATACCCATGTGTAGGTGAGTATTAGTGGGTGTGTGGGGATACTCAATGCATATGTGAGGATGAGTAGATGCGTGAGGATACCCATGTGTAGGTGAGTATTAGTGGGTGTGTGAGGATACTCAATGCATATGTGAGGATGAGTAGAAGTGTGAGTATACCCATGTGTAGATGAGTATTAGTGGGTGTGTGAGGATACTCAATGCATATGTGAGGATGAGTAGATGCGTGAGTATACCCATGTGTAGGTGAGTATTAGTGGGTGTGTGAGGATACTCAATGCATATGTGAGGATAAGTAGATGCGTGAGGATACCCATGTGTAGGGCAGTGTTAGTGGGTGTGTGAGGATACTTAATACATATGCGAGGATCAGTAGAAGCGTGAGTATACCCGTGTGTAGATGAGTATTAGTGGGTGTGTGAGGATACTCAATGCATATGTGAGGATGAGTAGATGCGTGAGGATACCCATGTGTAGGGCAGTATTAGTGGGTGTGTGAGGATACTCAATACATATGTGAGGATCAGTAGAAGCGTGAGTATACCCATGTGTAGGTGAGTATTAGTGGGTGTGTGAGGATACTCAATGCATATGTGAGGATGAGTAGATGCGTGAGTATACCCATGTGTAGGTGAGTATTAGTGGGTGTGTGAGGATACTCAATGCATATGTGAGGATGAGTAGATGCGTGAGTATACCCATGTGTAGGTGAGTATTAGTGGGTGTGTGAGGATACTCAATGCATATGTGAGGATGAGTAGATGCGTGAGTATACCCATGTGTAGATGAGTATTAGTGGGTGTGTGAGGATACTCAATGCATATGTGAGGATGAGTAGATGCGTGAGTATACCCATGTGTAGGTGATTATTAGTGAGTGTGTGAGGATACTCAATGCATATGTGAGGATAAGTAGATGCGTGAGGATACCCATGTGTAGGGCAGTATTAGTGGGTGTGTGAGGATACGTAATACATATGTGAGGATCAGTAGAAGCGTGAGTATACCCGTGTGTAGATGAGTATTAGTGGGTGTGTGAGGATACTCAATGCATATGTGAGGATGAGTAGATGCGTGAGGATACCCATGTGTAGGGCAGTATTAGCGGGTGTGTGAGGATACTCAATGCATATGTGAGGATGAGTAGATGCGTGAGTATACCCATGTGTAGGTGAGTATTAGTGGGTGTGTGAGGATACTCAATGCATATGTGAGAATCAGTAGATGCGTGAGGATACCCATGTGTAGGTGAGTATTAGTGGGTGTGTGAGGATACTCAATGCATATGTGAGGATGAGTAGATGCGTGAGTATACCCATGTGTAGGTGAGTATTAGTGGGTGTGTGAGGATATTCAATGCATATGTGAGAATAAGTAGATGCGTGAGGATACCCATCTGTAGGCGAGTTTTAGTGGTTGTTTGAGGATACTCAATGCATATGTGAGGATCAGTAGATGCGTGAAGGTACCCATGTGTAGGGGAGTATTAGCTAATGCATGAGTATACCCTTGCGTGGGGCCTGAGGGCTTAGCCGAGGCGTGAGGTTATGCATGTTTATTTTAGTATAAGGAAATCAGATTGGGGAGCCCCTGCAGAACCCCGGCTCAAGGGCAGTTTTTCGACCCTGCCAGCGCTAAGCCTGGGCTGGCCCTGGTCCACTGAAAGCCATGTCTACTCCTACCCAAACAGAGTGCCAGAATAATGCCACAAAACTGAGTGTGAACCACCACAAATCATTATCTGAGTATGTCATGACTTCTCAAAAGGGAGGGTGACCTCACACTTGCTATCGCTCAGCAGTTCTTTCCCTGTAGCCCTGGTGAGGCCTTTGCAAGCTTAGGAAAGCCACAGGAGGAAGACACCGGTGCATAAAGCCTGGTGATCTTAGGGTTTCTGTTGGTAGTGGATGTCTTCAGCTTTGGGTCGCATATAGAGACTGTATGTAATTTATTACGAAGAAGAGCCAACCGGTGCCTCAGAATGGTAGACCTTTCCTTCGTGGGGCAGTGCAAAGGGTTATGTCCCTGACAGTACACTGTCCCGTGCTCACTGCCAAATCCAGTCTATCCAGGAAGAGTGTTCCATCAAACATGCTGGCTGTGTGATAAATGGTGCTGGCTATTGGCTACCTTGTGTTACCTGACTGCACGGCCAGTGGGCTTGGCTGCTTCTTTAATGGTGTTGGTTGTGTGATCATTAGAGCTGGCTTTGGATCAGTGTTGTTGGCTCCTTAATTTGGGATTCCACCCACTGAGAATGACCACAGCTTGAATAGCCTGTTCCATGGGAACATTCCAAGGTAAGAGGGTCTACAATCATGCTTCAGCCCACTGTGCCTTACCAGAGGAGAAATAACCACTTATATATCAGCCTCACCTCACCAACAAGGGCAGCCCAGAACTGAAATGCCAGGCAATTCTCCTCGGAACAAGAGTACCAACAGCAACCCCAGACAAATGGCTCTACCTTGTTGGCCATTATTAGTGAGGTGAAGCTTTGTCTCGCTAGGCACAGTTGTCCTGGGGGGATAGCTCAGTGGCAACGTGCTCGCCTTGGAAGCAAGACGACACGAAGCAACACAGGTTCGATCCCCGGGTCCGTGCTTAGAAACCTCTGGGTTTTTAAGCGCGTTATAAATATGCAACTAAGACAACAAAAAAACATTCTGTAACAGTGCCTCGATGCCCCTGGGCTGTGTGAGCGCTTTAAAAATGCAAATAAATAAAATAAAGAGTAAGAGGTGCATGTCCACATTAACTGTTAAAATGTGCCCGAAATGTGGGACACCCTCTACTGATGATGAACGTGGCCTGCTCTGGGGGAATGTGCCCAGACATGGGGCTCTCACCAGGTTTTGCCACTGTGCCTGAGGAGAACTATGCATTTGCATATTCGCTTAATCATGGGTGTGAGAAAGACAGAATCTTACCTGGGGGTTGGAATTGCAGGGTAGTCCTGCAGATTTCCATGTTCTTGCCTTGGCCAATTCAGAGTCTTGATTAGGGGTTTGCCAGTCCTGCAGTGTTGGATCTTGGCTCTTGTGGGGCCCAGGAATTGTGTACATAGAATGGGTTTATATAGAATCTTACCTGCAGAACACTGCAAGGTCAGTAAAACACACCACAGGTCTTGCTAAGTGCACGGGGTGATGAGGTGATACGCGGCCGACAGCTGTGTGCCTTGCGTGGGGATTCCTTGGCCAAGCAATCCTCATGGTCTTGATTTGGAGGCAGGGCGGTTGGCAGGCGATGGATGGGGTTGGTAGGAGGCTATGATGGGTTTTCTTGAGGGGAAGGAATACAATCTTCTCTGTGGTCTTTCCATGTTGCTATCACGAGTCGGTAAGGTGGGCGCGAGTATTCAGATTGTGGGCAGTGATGGAGGGGTTTGGGACACAGGGCCTTCCCCAGAGGGCTTCCAGGGTTGTTTGCAGGTTCTCGCTCCTTTTCTGCTTACAGCCACACTGGCCTATCAGAGCTACAGACCTGCCAGGAATTCTCCCTATTTCCTCATAGGCCTGCCTTACACAGACTTATTCCAGTACTTGAAGCACCACAACTTATACATTTGCTGAACCTGGAGGCATAACTTAAAGAGCGCCTGCACATGCACCCCGCGATTGCAGGGAAGCGCAGCCTTAAACAATTGCAAATATTGTTTAACACTTTTTTACGTTTGGGGCTTAAGCCAACCGTTGTCATTTTGGTGAGCAATTGTAAAATGGCAAGAGGTGCCACAAAACCGTGGCAAAATCTTGGTCCATTTTTCTACAAGATACATCTGCATGCCCCTGATTAGCCTCGCCCATGACAGGCATGACTCCGGCCCTGGCTAGGCACCTGCCAAGCCTTACCCTCATCACACTCAGCATGCCCACACCAGAGGTGGACACCCATGGGAAATAGCTCTACTTCTAGCATTGTTGGAGATTGGCAGTATCTGCAATTGCTCATTCAAATAAACTCATGTGGATGTTGCATCCCCCCCATCCTTAATTGGAAGCTGTGTAGAGGAGGAGCCAAAAACCTCTATCAGAAGGCCCGCCCCATGTTACCTATATGTTGGGAACCGGAAATTGCGAAATGCCCAGTACCAGTCAGGATGCCTATACCGCAAAGAATTCTTGAGACAAGTTATCCATTGAGAAAACCCTACATGCATTCACAAAGAAGTAATGGTCTTCTGGAAAAAGTCCCGGAAGAAGTATGAAAATGAATGGGAAAGAAGACTGGTGACGTCACATGAAGCAGAATTGACACACCCAGAAAAGACACAAACGAAGAAGGAATATAGACATTCGATAGGATCTGAGGATGAGGCATCGAAGAAAAGCAACATTTCGGGATCGAAATGAAGATTGCTCATGCAAAGAAACACTGAAGAAAATGCAGACAAAATGTACAGATGCTGTAACGCAAGTAGACAAAGTAATCCTAAGGCTGGCTACGTAGGGAATAGAGTGCGGCGATGCACCAATGTATATACATAGGAATATATAGACTCTGGATGTTCCACAATGCACTTTAGCGAACTTGAACCCCATGAATGGAAAGGGCTACAAGTGTGGCGCAGTTGAAAATAGGTGATGGGGAAGGAGAATTCAAGAAAGGCTGGCTGACCCAGCACCAAGAGTCGAGGCCACCGTGAGCCTGGTTGTCTGTCAAAGAAGTTACATGGATGTGAGAAAGAAACAAACTTCTGTTTGAGGTGAAATGGAAATACACTGAACGTGCCAAAGGTTCCTCATTTAATAGAATTTTATGTAACGAAAAACTCGAAAACGTGGTCTCCAGTCACATGGTCAGATGGAAATAGACTGTGGGTCGAGCTACACCGAAACCAGAAGATAAGACCATGACACACTCCCTTTTATTCTCAGGCACAGTGAGTGTCTACAAGGCCAGGTTCAAAGGCTAAGTGAATGACAGACAGCAGGAGTGATGATAGATGTTGGGCCAGTTGGGTGGGGACGCATGACCTGGCCATCCCTCCCAGCACCTGGGGTAACCAGCTTGCGTGCTGCTTACAAGTGGAATATTCCAGAAGGTTACAAGCATGCCAACCAATTATGGAGGGCCACATACCAAAGAGCCCTATAGTTTGTGTAACCAATAAGGCGTTGATTATTATTATGACACGGAAGATAACTTGCTCTTAAGATGGGCTTAGTTGTCCATCTGATCTTAGAGACCCAATCACAACCCCCGTCAGTATGGAATGTATACCTAGATGTTCCCTTTATGCCTATCACATTCACTAGTAGGTTTTTCTTATTTGCCACATAGGATGACGTCAGAAGTGACACATTTTTAGTATAATAATGTTGATTTTTCATTAAATGCTTTGAGGGCAAGAAATCGAGCGAACATCCGTTGATGTCCATTGTAACTCCCTGTTTTAGATCATTGTTAATAAAACCGTATTGAGTTTTGCCAACTTCCTGAGTCGGTTTGATTATTTATGTATGAGTAAGTTCTGCATCCTCATGCATCTTTTAGTATTGCTACCTCGTCTTAAAAGGCCCCAGGTCCCGGGGTTCAATGGAACCTACCCACTTGCCATATTTCAGGTTTGTAGCATGTTGGGAAATATGCTGAACATTTCGAACAGACACACACACACATATCCACATATGGCTGGGGTAAGCATTGCAGAACACTTACATTGATTTTCGGTTTTATACTTTTTACATTGTTTACACCATGAAACCTACCCACATTCCACATTTCAGGTTTGTAGCGTGTTGAGAGGTATGCTAAACATTTCAAACAGACACACACACACAGACGCACATATCAACATATGGCAGGGGTAAGCCTTGTAGAGCGCTTATCCTTTATACTTTATACATTGCCTGTAGCATGGAACCTACCCACATGCCATATTTTAGGATTGTAGCATGTTGGGAAGTATACTAAACATTTTGAACAGGCACACCACATATCTACATGACAATGGTAAGCATTGTAGACCGTTTAAATATAGAAAAAATAGACAAATGTGTATCTTATACTTTTTACATTGTCTACATCATTGTATAGAGGAAGAGACAAATACCCCTACCAGAAGCTCCTCCCCATGTTGACTATAGGTTGGGAACCGGAACTTGCGACATGTGCAGTACCAGCGAGGATGCCTAAACCGAAAAGAATTCTTGAAACAAGGTATCCATTGAGAAAACCCTATATACATTCACGAAGAAGTAATGGTCTTCTGGAAAAAAGTCCTGGAAGAAGTAAGAAAATGAATGAGAAAGAAGACTGGTGACGTCTCATGAAGCAGAACTGACGCACCCAGAAAAGACACAAAGGAAGAAGGAATAAAGACATTCTATAGGATCCGAGGATGAGGTATCGAAGAAAAGCAACATTTCTGGATTGAAATGAAGATTGCCCATGTGTAGAAACACTGAGGAAAATGCAAAGACATTTTACAAGAGTACAGATGCTGTAACGCAAGTAGACAAAGTAATCCTGAGGTTGGCTACGTAGTGAATAGAGTGCGGCGAAGCACCAATGTATATACATAGGAATATATAGACTCTGTATGTTCCACAATGCACTTTAGCAAACTTGAACCCCGTGAATGGAAAGGGATTTAAGTGTGGCGCAGTTGAAAATAGGTGATGGGGAAGGAGAATTCAAGAAAGGCATGCTGGCCCAGCACCAAGAGTCGAGGCCACCGTGAGCCTGGTTGTCTGTCAAAGAAGCTACATGAACATGAGAAAGAAACAAACTTCTGTTTGAGGAGGAGTGGAAAAACACTGAAGGTGCCAAGAGTTCATCATTTAGTAGTATTCTATGCAACAAAAAGCTCGAAAACGTGGTCTCCAGTCACATGGTCAGATAGAAATAGACTGTGGGTCGAGCTGCACCAAAACCAGAAGATAAGACCATGCCATACTCCCTTTTATTCTCAGGCACAGTGGGCCTCTACAAGGCCAGGTTAAAAGCATAATTGAATGACAGTTGCAGGAGTGATGATAGATGTTGGGCTAATTGGGTGGGGAGGCATGACCAGGCCAACCCTCCCAGCAACTGGGGTAACCAGCTTGCGTGCTGCTAATAAGTGGAATATTCCAGAAGTGTACAAGCATGCCAACCAATTATAGAGGGCCACGTATTAAAGAGCCCTATAGCTTGTGTAACCAATAGCGTGTCGAGTATTAGTATGACACAGAAGATGACTTGCACTTGGGATGGGCTTAGTTGTCCACCAGATCTTAGAGACCCAATCACAACCCCTGTCAGTATGGAACGTATACCAGATGTTCCCTTTAAGCCTATCACATCCCCTACTGGGTTTTCTTAGTTTGCCACGTAGGATGGTGTCAGTAGTGACACATTTTTAGTATAAGAATGTTCTTTCATATGATGCTATGAGAGAAATCTAGCGAACGTCCGTTGATGTCTGTTGTAATTCCCTGTTTTAGATAATTGTTAATAAAACGGTACTGAGTTTTGCCAACTTCCTAAGTCGGTTTGATTATTGATTTATGAGTACGTTCTGCATCCCCATCCATCTTTAAGTATTGCTACCTCGTCTTAAAGGGCCCCAGGTCCCGGGGTTCAGCTGTTTGCCCAGTACTGAGTGAGAAAAGTTTTTTCAGACAGGTGAATGGTTGTGGGCTGTCAAGGTTGCACCCCATGACATGCAGTCTCTTCCATTGCCCTCCTGCACCCCATTGCTTCTATGCATGACACCCTTTTTCCTGCCTGTCCCTGGTGAGGCCATGCTTCCAACTTCCCACTTTTCTGTAAGGACCTACATGCAACTCCTATCACCCTTCCTCCCCAGTTCCTCAGCAGACATGACGCAGAAGGTTCTACTAGAACCTTGCTAACACTTTACCACGTAACACTTTATTTGTTATGATAGAGCATTGAAATGGGAAGCACAGTGAGTATGTGCACATGTAGTATATAGGGCAGGTATGACAGGGCCACATTTGTCAAAACATATTTTTGCTTTTAAAGTACGCTACTTGCAATACTCTGGACCAACCATCAGATGGTGGAATATGAATTGTATTTAATTCTAAACAGATGCAAGCTCCAAAAAGACGTTTCATGGATAACAAATGTTTGTCTTTAAGTGATGGTTTGTTTGAGTAACCATTGTTTTAGCCAAGACCTTAGGTTGCAGAAATAAGAAATGCAATAGAGACATTTGTCTTCTGAAAGCCGATACAGAGCACCAGTTAGCTACTAACAGCTGTGCTTTATTTCATGAAAGTTCAAATGTGCCACTCAAAAAAAAAATGTAAACGTGTTCCCTTATTTGCTTATTTGACACACGAGAAGCATTATTGTGTGTGTGGAATGACACATTTTGTTGGCATCAAATATGGAGCATGCTTTTGTCAAACAGTAAAAGCAACCTGGCAACATTTTTCTTTTGTTGTTAGTTTTCACGTCATTAAGGTTAATTTACAAAGCACATATTTCAGCCTCCCAGTGAATTTAATTCTGGTTTATTATGATGTGTGTCCTTTTTAAGTAACTTCTATGAAAAAGAGTTTTGCTCAAAGTCAAACACTTATTTCTACCAACTACAGCTGGAAGGATATAGGCCTGAGTTGCAGACAGCTTTTAATTCCCAGCTTCACCACTTAACTGAACTGTGTGATCCTGAGCAAATCATTTTATTTCACTGTGCCTTTTGTACCAAAATTAGAAGTCCCTAGAAGTTATTCTGTTCACGCTCTCTGCTACTCCCAAAAATCATGATATGTTTATAATATAATAATATTAATAAAAATAATAAAAACAACAATGGCCAAGATACAACTTTTATTTGTCTCTAGGTTTAATCATGGCAATTTCTTTTATTGTTACGATCCCTTCGAGTGTCAGATACTCATGTCAGTCTCTGAGATGTAACTTTCTGTGATGTCAATACATATGCAAATTACGGGCATATCTTTTGACTCCCCTGGCCTGTGCATCCTAGAGCAGACCGTGTGGCTGTAAGTAAGGAAGATAGAAACAGACTCTTCGTTGGCACGTGGCATATGGTTAACATTTGTCCCATGGGCCGGTGTCAAGTGATATCTTGCCCCATAGGCATTTGTCCTTGTTTTTTGAGCAATCGGGTGGGGGGTATTGGGGCATGCAGGGATCTCATGATACGTGGAAAGTTTCCAAGTATCACGAGATCCCAGCATGCCTCCTGGTTTTGTACCAATTCAAATTGTTAAGATGCAGAATATGGAAACCTGGTTGGCAGTCAACAAACATAAAAACGAAATTCTAAAAGCCGATAATTCACGAAAGTGGTAAGAGATTTAGGACAAGCGGTGGAAAGCTGGAGACTAAGTAGGCGCTACACTAGGTGTGGTATAGGGTAAAGCAGGCATGCATTGTGATAATTCTCTGTCATTCCTTGGCATGCATGTATGAGTAGTGCCAAGGGCAGCAAGGCTTTCCTCGTTCCTGCCACCAGGGCTGCTATAAATATTGTAGAGCCCTGAGGAGTCATTTGGCCTGGCCAATCAGTATTGCTAGTGAATCAAGCTGCAGCTAATGTTACTGTTGGTGCCCCCCCCCCCTCTCGCCGCCTGCCGTTACAGTCCTGGCAAAGGCTGATTCTCTGGCAGGCAGCGCCAATGTCTCTGTTCCAGGCCTGGCATCTTTTAATAGCTCAGAGGAGCCGCCTTTTTCATCCGGGCCTTTGTCTGGGTTGATGTCTCGAGTTGGTCAATGTCCAAGAACATTAGAGCCAGCGCTGAGGGCTCTCGACTGGCACTGAAGGACGGCATGATAGTTCTTTGGTTGGCATGCCAACGCTTTTATCACTTCTGACTAGGAAAGGCACTTTGCGAGCCGGGGATGCAGCGAAGGACATGAGATCGCTCAGTCTTTCGGTTTTAAAACATAATTCAATTGCGTGCGTTTTGAGTGGACGTAATTCAAAGGGTGGCTGCTGTCTGGGCACTGCCATTGGCACAGGACCTGATGAAGCCCAAGAGATGGCAACTTCTATTTTTTGCTGTTGAATTTGCCACCGTGATCAGCAGCCAATATTACTCGATGGTCCCCCATACCAGAGTTTCCCCATTCAGGGCCTAATTCACAGAGCGTATTCCTATGGGGTTGTGCCATTATAAAATGCTTCTGTGAATGAAGACCTTTATATATTCCAGGTCCTCACTTATATGTTCTGTTATTTGATATTTGTATAGCGCCTACTGCAATTGTTATGGCTTTGAAGAGCTGTGGAGTGGAAGGCCCAGAGGAAGACCATAATCTGTGAAACACGTAAATAAAGAGCATTACACTGCTTGTTAACAGTAATAATTAGAATTTAGGTGACGGTATCCAGTCATTGCGTCGAATACCAAACATTGAATGCCAAAAGCATCAAAAAAATGCATCGAATGCATTTTTTCAAAGGTAAAGGTTTTCTTTTAATTATAATGGGGTAAAGAATAGGGGTTGGGGGGAACCCCCCATAAAATATATATTTTTTTAAATTCATTCAATGCTTTTTTTGTTGCTTTTTTTTAGATGCTAAGGCATTCGATGCAATCACTATAAACCGTAGGAGAGATGCTAGCAGAGATGACAAGTTTAAAGACATTATAAAAGACAGCATCAAAGTAATTTTTTCCGACAAAATTACTTTGAAAAAAAACAATCAAAATATTTGGGGGAGGGAATAGGGTAGTAGTGGGGAGGGGGTTGGGCTAGGATTATTAATATAGGGAAGGGACCATGGGGGGACCCTCAAATAAAAACAAAATAATTAGATGAGTTTTTAAAAAATAAATTCAGCAAAAAACATTTTTTTAAAACTCATGTCAGTAAAACACCATAGAACCATACAAGCCATGCCAAGCATTGTATTCATGCACAGAGAGAACAGCTATGTCAGTCACTATGTGACAACTGGGCTGACTTTTTCGTGGGACTCAGCTGTATTCAATGGGTTGCGGCGCAAAAGGGGGTTGTGTGCTCTTGCATCAGCTCCTTGCACTTAAGTCCTGTTAAAACAAGCAACAAAGGCAAACTTTCTAGATTTTGCGTGTTTATTATGTGACATAATGTAAGCGGTCTTGTATAGCGCCCATCTGTCACTATTGATGGTCTCGCTGCACTTGGCGCTGTAAGAAAAAAGGGGTAGGTGCGATTCATTGCTGGAACATTGACAAAGTTAGATGTGAAATCTATAGTTTCGATGGGCTAATGTCGGAAATACCTGGTTTCTGGCTGCCAATCTGCTTTCTATTGGTTTTGTGGAGAGATTTGGGAGTATGCCGGTAAAATAGCTCAGCGGTTTGTGCACTCGCTGCAGCGACCAGGTTCAAATCCTGGGAAGGTCAACTCAGCCTTTCATCCTTTTGAGGTCAATAAATGAGCACCAACTTCGTTTGGGTGATATTGTATGTAAATATGGTCAAAGTAAAGTGCTTTAGCAAAAGAGCTATATAAAAAACACATCATTATCATGACGTTATTCATCAGAAAGAGCCCAAGATGTGATCGACTCTAGTGCCTTGGGTCTGGTTAGCCGCTGATGTGGAAAATTGCATCCGGGCTAAAGAGGAGAGCTTAGTCGTGGCTTGGTTAGTGCTAACAGCTAGGCCTGCGGTGGCCTTCTGTGGGGGGCTTGTATGAGTAGTGCAAGGTGGTAGGACATCTTAGAGGGCAGTCGGTTTGTCGGGTGTGCACTGTGTCTTTACATTATACGCTATATATTTATATATTTCGGGAAGAGTACCGTAGCGTGCTAAGTGCTCACCTCAAGTGTCTGCGCTTACCCTGGAGGACACAGGTCCGACTCCTAGCAGGACTGACTCCTTCAGAGGCTGGTAAGCAGAGCATCATTACATTGGATTATAATCACACCCGCTATTAAATGGCTTAAAAGTGATCGGACACAGGTATGAAGGACGATGTAGAAATGGTATATTACTAGTTGTCCGTTTTATCATTTGACGTGTGTATATTACTAGTTGTCCGTTTTATCATTTGACGTGTGTATATTACTAGTTGTCTGTTTTATCATTTGACGTGTGTATATTACTAGTTGTCCGTTTTATCATTTGACGTGTGTATATTACTAGTTGTCCGTTTTATCATTTGACGTGTGTATATTACTAGTTGTCTGTTTTATCATTTGACGTGTGTATATTACTAGTTGTCTGTTTTATCATTTGACGTGCGTTATGTGTATTTTTTTGAGGTGTGTCTTTGTAAGCTTCCATGACATTGAACACAATGCCCGGGGACTGCCCTGGGGTGGTGGCGGTGCACGATATAAATCAATGGTATGACGTTGTTTCATCGACAGTCGTTTTTTTCAGCAGGTGTTTTTACGAAAACACTTTGTCAAAAAAAATGGGGTGGGAAGGGGCAGATAAGGGATAAGGGGGGCCGGAAACAGTTAAAAATAGGAGGAGGAGGGAAGCTTGGGGGGAACCCCCCAGAAATAAAAATATTCAATGACTTTTTTGGGTAAAATGAATTTGTAAAAAACACCCGTCGTAAAAATGCCTGTCGATGATATGACATAGAACCAAATCAACATAACATAACCTGTCTGCTAGATGGGTAGAGTTTGCCAGGATATGAGGTTTGTCGGGGGAGTATTTAATAGAATCTGGGGTAATTTGGCATGAGACGGTTCTTGAGAAGAGAGCTGGCTGCCACGCAGCTACAGTAAGTCAAGATTTAATAAAAACAAGCTTCTTTTCTTATATAACACATCACATTGCAGGTGTTGCCGTTTTTTAGCACTGTACAATAGCAGACGCTATTATTAGGCAATTAAATAAAGTGCGACTGAGTCAGCCCTCACAGGATTTGACCATGTACAAACATGTTGAACCCATATCTCAGCCGCTAGCACTAAACCCACTGAGCCATCTGACCACCAGAACAAACTGCAGTCTGTTGAGGTCACTGGCCATGGAATATAGGGGCCAGAGGATGCCTTGTCCATGGCACACTGTTTCCTGTCCGGTGCTTTCCTGTGTGGTGTCCTGGGTCAGTCACTGCAATTAAATGAAGTGGGGACACCTGATTTCGAAAAGCAAAGGACAGGACTGGAAAGGTGGTCTCCGTCTCTGGGTGATGTGGAGCCATCGGCCACCTCAGCAAGGAGGAACTTTACATAGACCTTGCCAATCAGTACGTGAGAAAACGTCTAGAGACATTTTTTTTAAAGTGCCAGCATGCCATCATGTTGCCTACAAGGCACTAAACAGAAGAGATGCAGAATGATGAACGACCCATAGAAGAGAGCCCATAATGAACTGATTTCCGATCAAAAAGATATGAAAAACAGAAAATGTTCTTCATGTGACCGCATTGGTCGACATGTAAAGATTGTTGCTTGGCTCTTTTTCGCAGGCAGGTTAGCCGATGTAACTCTTGGTCACAATAAAAATATATTTCAAAAATAAAAAAATAAAAAGATAAACCATGATTTTGGGATCACTCGTAAACCAGCCAGAATGGTAAATAAGAGGCATTCCAGAGGCTAAGGCACCAGCCAGCTATCCTCCCATCGAATGGTAAATAAGAGGCATTCCAGAGGCTAAGGCACCGGCCAGCTATCCTCCCATCGAATGGTAAATAAGAGGCATTCCAGAGGCCAAGGCACCGGCCAGCTATCCTCCCATCGAATGGTAAATAAGAGGCATTCCAGAGGCCAAGGCACCGGCCAGCTATCCTCCCATCGAATGGTAAATAAGAGGCATTCCAGAGGCCAAGGCACCGGCCAGCTATCCTCCCATCGAATGGTAAATAAGAGGCATTCCAGAGGCCAAGGCACCGGCCAGCTATCCTCCCATCGAATGGTAAATAAGAGGCATTCCAGAGGCCAAGGCACCGGCCAGCTATCCTCCCATCGAATGGTAAATAAGAGGCATTCCAGAGGCCAAGGCACCGGCCAGCTATCCTCCCATCGAATGGTAAATAAGAGGCATTCCAGAGGCCAAGGCACCGGCCAGCTATCCTCCCATCGAATGGTAAATAAGAGGCATTCCAGAGGCCAAGGCACCGGCCAGCTATCCTCCCATCGAATGGTAAATAAGAGGCATTCCAGAGGCTAAGGCACCGGCCAGCTATCCTCCCATCGAATGGTAAATAAGAGGCATTCCAGAGGCTAAGGCACCGGCCAGCTATCCTCCCATCGAATGGTAAATAAGAGGCATTCCAGAGGCTAAGGCACCAGCCAGCTATCCTCCCATCGAATGGTAAATAAGAGGCATTCCAGAGGCTAAGGCACCAGCCAGCTATCCTCCCATCGAATGGTAAATAAGAGGCATTCCAGAGGCTAAGGCACCAGCCAGCTATCCTCCCATCGAATGGTAAATAAGAGGCATTCCAGAGGCCAAGGCACCAGCCAGCTATCCTCCCATCGAATGGTAAATAAGAGGCATTCCAGAGGCCAAGGCACCAGCCAGCTATCCTCCCATCGAATGGTAAATAAGAGGCATTCCAGAGGCCAAGGCACCGGCCAGCTATCCTCCCATCGAATGGTAAATAAGAGGCATTCCAGAGGCCAAGGCACCGGCCAGCTATCCTCCCATCGAATGGTAAATAAGAGGCATTCCAGAGGCCAAGGCACCGGCCAGCTATCCTCCCATCGAATGGTAAATAAGAGGCATTCCAGAGGCCAAGGCACCGGCCAGCTATCCTCCCATCGAATGGTAAATAAGAGGCATTCCAGAGGCCAAGGCACCGGCCAGCTATCCTCCCATCGAATGGTAAATAAGCGGCATTCCAGAGGCCAAGGCACCAGCCAGCTATCCTCCCATCGAATGGTAAATAAGAGGCATTCCAGAGGCCAAGGCACCAGCCAGCTATCCTCCCATCGAATGGTAAATAAGAGGCATTCCAGAGGCCAAGGCACCAGCCAGCTATCCTCCCATCGAATGGTAAATGAGAGGCATTCCAGAGGCCAAGGCACCAGCCAGCTATCCTCCCATCGAATGGTAAATGAGAGGCATTCCAGAGGCCAAGGCACCAGCCAGCTATCCTCCCATCGAATGGTAAATGAGAGGCATTCCAGAGGCCAAGGCACCAGCCAGCTATCCTCCCATCGAATGGTAAATAAGAGGCATTCCAGAGGCCAAGGCACCGGACAGCTATCCTCCCATCGAATGGTAAATAAGAGGCATTCCAGAGGCCAAGGCACCGGACAGCTATCCTCCCATCGAATGGTAAATAAGAGGCATTCCAGAGGCTAAGGCACTGGACAGCTATCCTCCCATCGAATGGTAAATAAGAGGCATTCCAGAGGCTAAGGCACCGGACAGCTATCCTCCCATCGAATGGTAAATAAGAGGCATTCCAGAGGCTAAGGCACCGGACAGCTATCCTCCCATCGAATGGTAAATAAGAGGCATTCCAGAGGCTAAGGCACCGGACAGCTATCCTCCCATCGAATGGTAAATAAGAGGCATTCCAGAGGCTAAGGCACCGGACAGCTATCCTCCCATCGAATGGTAAATAAGAGGCATTCCAGAGGCTAAGGCACCGGACAGCTATCCTCCCATCGAATGGTAAATAAGAGGCATTCCAGAGGCTAAGGCACCGGACAGCTATCCTCCCATCGAATGGTAAATAAGAGGCATTCCAGAGGCTAAGGCACCGGACAGCTATCCTCCCATCGAATGGTAAATAAGAGGCATTCCAGAGGCTAAGGCACCGGACAGCTATCCTCCCATCGAATGGTAAATAAGAGGCATTCCAGAGGCTAAGGCACCGGACAGCTATCCTCCCATCGAATGGTAAATAAGCGGCATTCCAGAGGCTAAGGCACCGGACAGCTATCCTCCCATCGAATGGTAAATAAGAGGCATTCCAGAGGCTAAGGCACCGGACAGCTATCCTCCCATCGAATGGTAAATAAGAGGCATTCCAGAGGCTAAGGCACCGGACAGCTATCCTCCCATCGAATGGTAAATAAGAGGCATTCCAGAGGCTAAGGCACCGGACAGCTATCCTCCCATCGAATGGTAAATAAGAGGCATTCCAGAGGCTAAGGCACCGGACAGCTATCCTCCCATCGAATGGTAAATAAGAGGCATTCCAGAGGCTAAGGCACCGGACAGCTATCCTCCCATCGAATGGTAAATAAGAGGCATTCCAGAGGCTAAGGCACCGGACAGCTATCCTCCCATCGAATGGTAAATAAGAGGCATTCCAGAGGCTAAGGCACCGGCCAGCTATCCTCCCATCGAATGGTAAATAAGAGGCATTCCAGAGGCTAAGGCACCGGCCAGCTATCCTCCCATCGAATGGTAAATAAGAGGCATTCCAGAGGCTAAGGCACCGGCCAGCTATCCTCCCATCGAATGGTAAATAAGAGGCATTCCAGAGGCTAAGGCACCAGCCAGCTATCCTCCCATCGAATGGTAAATAAGAGGCATTCCAGAGGCTAAGGCACCAGCCAGCTATCCTCCCATCGAATGGTAAATAAGAGGCATTCCAGAGGCTAAGGCACCGGACAGCTATCCTCCCATCGAATGGTAAATAAGAGGCATTCCAGAGGCTAAGGCACCGGACAGCTATCCTCCCATCGAATGGTAAATAAGAGGCATTCCAGAGGCTAAGGCACCGGACAGCTATCCTCCCATCGAATGGTAAATAAGAGGCATTCCAGAGGCTAAGGCACCGGACAGCTATCCTCCCATCGAATGGTAAATAAGAGGCATTCCAGAGGCTAAGGCACCGGACAGCTATCCTCCCATCGAATGGTAAATAAGAGGCATTCCAGAGGCTAAGGCACCAGCCAGCTATCCTCCCATCGAATGGTAAATAAGAGGCATTCCAGAGGCTAAGGCACCAGCCAGCTATCCTCCCATCGAATGGTAAATAAGAGGCATTCCAGAGGCTAAGGCACCGGACAGCTATCCTCCCATCGAATGGTAAATAAGAGGCATTCCAGCGGCTAAGGCACCGGCCAGCTATCCTCCCATCGAATGGTAAATAAGAGGCATTCCAGAGGCTAAGGCACCAGCCAGCTATCCTCCCATCGAATGGTAAATAAGAGGCATTCCAGAGGCTAAGGCACCAGCCAGCTATCCTCCCATCGAATGGTAAATAAGAGGCATTCCAGAGGCTAAGGCACCAGCCAGCTATCCTCCCATCGAATGGTAAATAAGAGGCATTCCAGAGGCTAAGGCACCGGACAGCTATCCTCCCATCGAATGGTAAATAAGAGGCATTCCAGAGGCCAAGACACCGGCCAGCTATCCTCCCATCGAATGGTAAATAAGAGGCATTCCAGAGGCCAAGGCACCGGACAGCTATCCTCCCATCGAATGGTAAATAAGAGGCATTCCAGAGGCCAAGGCACCAGCCAGCTATCCTCCCATCGAATGGTAAATAAGAGGCATTCCAGAGGCTAAGGCACCGGACAGCTATCCTCCCATCGAATGGTAAATAAGAGGCATTCCAGAGGCCAAGACACCGGCCAGCTATCCTCCCATCGAATGGTAAATAAGAGGCATTCCAGAGGCCAAGGCACCGGACAGCTATCCTCCCATCGAATGGTAAATAAGAGGCATTCCAGAGGCTAAGGCACCGGCCAGCTATCCTCCCATCGAATGGTAAAGAAGAGGCATTCCAGAGGCTAAGGCACCGGCCAGCTATCCTCCCATCGAATGGTAAAGAAGAGGCATTCCAGAGGCTAAGGCACCAGCCAGCTATCCTCCCATCGAATGGTAAAGAAGAGGCATTCCAGAGGCTAAGGCACCAGCCAGCTATCCTCCCATCGAATGGTAAAGAAGAGGCATTCCAGAGGCTAAGGCACCAGCCAGCTATCCTCCCATCGAATGGTAAATAAGAGGCATTCCAGAGGCTAAGGCACCAGCCAGCTATCCTCCCATCGAATGGTAAATAAGAGGCATTCCAGAGGCTAAGGCACCGGCCAGCTATCCTCCCATCGAATGGTAAATAAGAGGCATTCCAGAGGCTAAGGCACCGGCCAGCTATCCTCCCATCGAATGGTAAATAAGAGGCATTCCAGAGGCTAAGGCACCGGCCAGCTATCCTCCCATCGAATGGTAAATAAGAGGCATTCCAGAGGCTAAGGCACCGGCCAGCTATCCTCCCATCGAATGGTAAATAAGAGGCATTCCAGAGGCTAAGGCACCGGCCAGCTATCCTCCCATCGAATGGTAAATAAGAGGCATTCCAGAGGCTAAGGCACCGGCCAGCTATCCTCCCATCGAATGGTAAATAAGAGGCATTCCAGAGGCTAAGGCACCGGCCAGCTATCCTCCCATCGAATGGTAAATAAGAGGCATTCCAGAGGCTAAGGCACCAGCCAGCTATCCTCCCATCGAATGGTAAATAAGAGGCATTCCAGAGGCTAAGGCACCGGCCAGCTATCCTCCCATCGAATGGTAAATAAGAGCCATTCCAGAGGCCAAGGCACCGGCCAGCTATCCTCCCATCGAATGGTAAACAAGAGGCATTCCAGAGGCCAAGGCACCGGCCAGCTATCCTCCCATCGAATGGTAAACAAGAGGCATTCCAGAGGCCAAGGCACCGGCCAGCTATCCTCCCATCGAATGGTAAACAAGAGGCATTCCAGAGGCCAAGGCACCGGCCAGCTATCCTCCCATCGAATGGTAAACAAGAGGCATTCCAGAGGCCAAGGCACCGGCCAGCTATCCTCCCATCGAATGGTAAACAAGAGGCATTCCAGAGGCCAAGGCACCGGCCAGCTATCCTCCCATCGAATGGTAAATAAGAGGCATTCCAGAGGCCAAGGCACCGGCCAGCTATCCTCCCATCGAATGGTAAATAAGAGGCATTCCAGAGGCTAAGGCACCAGCCAGCTATCCTCCCATCGAATGGTAAATGAGAGGCATTCCAGAGGCCAAGGCACCAGCCAGCTATCCTCCCATCGAATGGTAAATAAGAGGCATTCCAGAGGCCAAGGCACCAGCCAGCTATCCTCCCATCGAATGGTAAATAAGAGGCATTCCAGAGGCCAAGGCACCAGCCAGCTATCCTCCCATCGAATGGTAAATAAGAGGCATTCCAGAGGCCAAGGCCCAGCCAGCTATCCTCCCATCGAATGGTAAATAAGAGGCATTCCAGAGGCCAAGGCACCGGCCAGCTATCCTCCCATCGAATGGTAAATAAGAGGCATTCCAGAGGCCAAGGCACCGGCCAGCTATCCTCCCATCGAATGGTAAATAAGAGGCATTCCAGAGGCCAAGGCACCGGCCAGCTATCCTCCCATCGAATGGTAAATAAGAGGCATTCCAGAGGCCAAGGCACCGGCCAGCTATCCTCCCATCGAATGGTAAATAAGAGGCATTCCAGAGGCCAAGGCACCGGCCAGCTATCCTCCCATCGAATGGTAAATAAGAGGCATTCCAGAGGCCAAGGCACCGGACAGCTATCCTCCCATCGAATGGTAAATAAGAGGCATTCCAGAGGCCAAGGCAACGGACAGCTATCCTCCCATCGAATGGTAAATAAGAGGCATTCCAGAGGCCAAGGCACCGGACAGCTATCCTCCCATCGAATGGTAAATAAGAGGCATTCCAGAGGCTAAGGCACCGGACAGCTATCCTCCCATCGAATGGTAAATAAGAGGCATTCCAGAGGCTAAGGCACCGGACAGCTATCCTCCCATCGAATGGTAAATAAGAGGCATTCCAGAGGCTAAGGCACCGGACAGCTATCCTCCCATCGAATGGTAAATAAGAGGCATTCCAGAGGCTAAGGCACCGGACAGCTATCCTCCCATCGAATGGTAAATAAGAGGCATTCCAGAGGCTAAGGCACCGGACAGCTATCCTCCCATCGAATGGTAAATAAGAGGCATTCCAGAGGCTAAGGCACCGGACAGCTATCCTCCCATCGAATGGTAAATAAGAGGCATTCCAGAGGCTAAGGCACCGGACAGCTATCCTCCCATCGAATGGTAAATAAGAGGCATTCCAGAGGCTAAGGCACCGGACAGCTATCCTCCCATCGAATGGTAAATAAGAGGCATTCCAGAGGCTAAGGCACCGGACAGCTATCCTCCCATCGAATGGTAAATAAGAGGCATTCCAGAGGCTAAGGCACCGGACAGCTATCCTCCCATCGAATGGTAAATAAGAGGCATTCCAGAGGCTAAGGCACCGGACAGCTATCCTCCCATCGAATGGTAAATAAGAGGCATTCCAGAGGCTAAGGCACCGGACAGCTATCCTCCCATCGAATGGTAAATAAGAGGCATTCCAGAGGCTAAGGCACCGGACAGCTATCCTCCCATCGAATGGTAAATAAGAGGCATTCCAGAGGCTAAGGCACCGGACAGCTATCCTCCCATCGAATGGTAAATAAGAGGCATTCCAGAGGCTAAGGCACCGGACAGCTATCCTCCCATCGAATGGTAAATAAGAGGCATTCCAGAGGCTAAGGCACCGGACAGCTATCCTCCCATCGAATGGTAAATAAGAGGCATTCCAGAGGCTAAGGCACCGGACAGCTATCCTCCCATCGAATGGTAAATAAGAGGCATTCCAGAGGCTAAGGCACCGGACAGCTATCCTCCCATCGAATGGTAAATAAGAGGCATTCCAGAGGCTAAGGCACCGGCCAGCTATCCTCCCATCGAATGGTAAATAAGAGGCATTCCAGAGGCTAAGGCACCGGCCAGCTATCCTCCCATCGAATGGTAAATAAGAGGCATTCCAGAGGCTAAGGCACCGGCCAGCTATCCTCCCATCGAATGGTAAATAAGAGGCATTCCAGAGGCTAAGGCACCAGCCAGCTATCCTCCCATCGAATGGTAAATAAGAGGCATTCCAGAGGCTAAGGCACCAGCCAGCTATCCTCCCATCGAATGGTAAATAAGAGGCATTCCAGAGGCTAAGGCACCGGACAGCTATCCTCCCATCGAATGGTAAATAAGAGGCATTCCAGAGGCTAAGGCACCGGACAGCTATCCTCCCATCGAATGGTAAATAAGAGGCATTCCAGAGGCTAAGGCACCGGACAGCTATCCTCCCATCGAATGGTAAATAAGAGGCATTCCAGAGGCTAAGGCACCGGACAGCTATCCTCCCATCGAATGGTAAATAAGAGGCATTCCAGAGGCTAAGGCACCGGACAGCTATCCTCCCATCGAATGGTAAATAAGAGGCATTCCAGAGGCTAAGGCACCGGACAGCTATCCTCCCATCGAATGGTAAATAAGAGGCATTCCAGAGGCTAAGGCACCGGACAGCTATCCTCCCATCGAATGGTAAATAAGAGGCATTCCAGAGGCTAAGGCACCGGACAGCTATCCTCCCATCGAATGGTAAATAAGAGGCATTCCAGAGGCTAAGGCACCGGACAGCTATCCTCCCATCGAATGGTAAATAAGAGGCATTCCAGAGGCTAAGGCACCGGACAGCTATCCTCCCATCGAATGGTAAATAAGAGGCATTCCAGAGGCTAAGGCACCGGACAGCTATCCTCCCATCGAATGGTAAATAAGAGGCATTCCAGAGGCTAAGGCACCGGACAGCTATCCTCCCATCGAATGGTAAATAAGAGGCATTCCAGAGGCTAAGGCACCGGACAGCTATCCTCCCATCGAATGGTAAATAAGAGGCATTCCAGAGGCTAAGGCACCGGACAGCTATCCTCCCATCGAATGGTAAATAAGAGGCATTCCAGAGGCTAAGGCACCGGACAGCTATCCTCCCATCGAATGGTAAATAAGAGGCATTCCAGAGGCTAAGGCACCGGACAGCTATCCTCCCATCGAATGGTAAATAAGAGGCATTCCAGAGGCTAAGGCACCGGACAGCTATCCTCCCATCGAATGGTAAATAAGAGGCATTCCAGAGGCTAAGGCACCGGACAGCTATCCTCCCATCGAATGGTAAATAAGAGGCATTCCAGAGGCTAAGGCACCGGACAGCTATCCTCCCATCGAATGGTAAATAAGAGGCATTCCAGAGGCTAAGGCACCGGACAGCTATCCTCCCATCGAATGGTAAATAAGAGGCATTCCAGAGGCTAAGGCACCGGACAGCTATCCTCCCATCGAATGGTAAATAAGAGGCATTCCAGAGGCTAAGGCACCGGACAGCTATCCTCCCATCGAATGGTAAATAAGAGGCATTCCAGAGGCTAAGGCACCGGACAGCTATCCTCCCATCGAATGGTAAATAAGAGGCATTCCAGAGGCTAAGGCACCGGCCAGCTATCCTCCCATCGAATGGTAAAGAAGAGGCATTCCAGAGGCTAAGGCACCGGCCAGCTATCCTCCCATCGAATGGTAAAGAAGAGGCATTCCAGAGGCTAAGGCACCGGCCAGCTATCCTCCCATCGAATGGTAAAGAAGAGGCATTCCAGAGGCTAAGGCACCGGCCAGCTATCCTCCCATCGAATGGTAAATAAGAGGCATTCCAGAGGCTAAGGCACCGGCCAGCTATCCTCCCATCGAATGGTAAATAAGAGGCATTCCAGAGGCTAAGGCACCGGCCAGCTATCCTCCCATCGAATGGTAAATAAGAGGCATTCCAGAGGCTAAGGCACCGGCCAGCTATCCTCCCATCGAATGGTAAATAAGAGGCATTCCAGAGGCTAAGGCACCGGCCAGCTATCCTCCCATCGAATGGTAAATAAGAGGCATTCCAGAGGCTAAGGCACCGGCCAGCTATCCTCCCATCGAATGGTAAATAAGAGGCATTCCAGAGGCTAAGGCACCGGCCAGCTATCCTCCCATCGAATGGTAAATAAGAGGCATTCCAGAGGCTAAGGCACCAGCCAGCTATCCTCCCATCGAATGGTAAATAAGAGGCATTCCAGAGGCTAAAGCACCAGCCAGCTATCCTCCCATCGAATGGTAAATAAGAGCCATTCCAGAGGCCAAGGCACCGGCCAGCTATCCTCCCATCGAATGGTAAATAAGAGGCATTCCAGAGGCCAAGGCACCGGCCAGCTATCCTTCCATCGAATGGTAAATAAGAGGCATTCCAGAGGCCAAGGCACCGGCCAGCTATCCTCCCATCGAATGGTAAATAAGAGGCATTCCAGAGGCCAAGGCACCGGCCAGCTATCCTCCCATCGAATGGTAAATAAGAGGCATTCCAGAGGCCAAGGCACCGGCCAGCTATCCTCCCATCGAATGGTAAATAAGAGGCATTCCAGAGGCCAAGGCACCGGCCAGCTATCCTCCCATCGAATGGTAAATAAGAGGCATTCCAGAGGCCAAGGCACCGGCCAGCTATCCTCCCATCGAATGGTAAATAAGAGGCATTCCAGAGGCCAAGGCACCAGCCAGCTATCCTCCCCTCGAATGGTAAATAAGAGGCATTCCAGAGGCCAAGGCACCAGCCAGCTATCCTCCCCTCGAATGGTAAATAAGAGGCATTCCAGAGGCCAAGGCACCAGCCAGCTATCCTCCCATCGAATGGTAAATGAGAGGCATTCCAGAGGCCAAGGCACCAGCCAGCTATCCTCCCATCGAATGGTAAATGAGAGGCATTCCAGAGGCCAAGGCACCAGCCAGCTATCCTCCCATCGAATGGTAAAGGAGAGGCATTCCAGAGGCCAAGGCACCAGCCAGCTATCCTCCCATCGAATGGTAAATAAGAGGCATTCCAGAGGCCAAGGCACCAGCCAGCTATCCTCCCATCGAATGGTAAATAAGAGGCATTCCAGAGGCCAAGGCACCAGCCAGCTATCCTCCCATCGAATGGTAAATAAGAGGCATTCCAGAGGCCAAGGCACCAGCCAGCTATCCTCCCATCGAATGGTAAATAAGAGGCATTCCAGAGGCCAAGGCACCGGCCAGCTATCCTCCCATCGAATGGTAAATAAGAGGCATTCCAGAGGCCAAGGCACCGGCCAGCTATCCTCCCATCGAATGGTAAATAAGAGGCATTCCAGAGGCCAAGGCACCGGCCAGCTATCCTCCCATCGAATGGTAAATAAGAGGCATTCCAGAGGCCAAGGCACCGGCCAGCTATCCTCCCATCGAATGGTAAATAAGAGGCATTCCAGAGGCCAAGGCACCAGCCAGCTATCCTCCCATCGAATGGTAAATAAGAGGCATTCCAGAGGCCAAGGCACCAGCCAGCTATCCTCCCATCGAATGGTAAATAAGAGGCATTCCAGAGGCTAAGGCACCGGACAGCTATCCTCCCATCGAATGGTAAATAAGAGGCATTCCAGAGGCTAAGGCACCGGACAGCTATCCTCCCATCGAATGGTAAATAAGAGGCATTCCAGAGGCTAAGGCACCGGACAGCTATCCTCCCATCGAATGGTAAATAAGAGGCATTCCAGAGGCTAAGGCACCGGACAGCTATCCTCCCATCGAATGGTAAATAAGAGGCATTCCAGAGGCTAAGGCACCGGACAGCTATCCTCCCATCGAACGGTAAATAAGAGGCATTCCAGAGGCTAAGGCACCGGACAGCTATCCTCCCATCGAACGGTAAATAAGAGGCATTCCAGAGGCTAAGGCACCGGACAGCTATCCTCCCATCGAACGGTAAATAAGAGGCATTCCAGAGGCTAAGGCACCGGACAGCTATCCTCCCATCGAACGGTAAATAAGAGGCATTCCAGAGGCTAAGGCACCGGACAGCTATCCTCCCATCGAACGGTAAATAAGAGGCATTCCAGAGGCTAAGGCACCGGACAGCTATCCTCCCATCGAACGGTAAATAAGAGGCATTCCAGAGGCTAAGGCACCGGACAGCTATCCTCCCATCGAACGGTAAATAAGAGGCATTCCAGAGGCTAAGGCACCGGACAGCTATCCTCCCATCGAACGGTAAATAAGAGGCATTCCAGAGGCTAAGGCACCGGACAGCTATCCTCCCATCGAACGGTAAATAAGAGGCATTCCAGAGGCTAAGGCACCGGCCAGCTATCCTCCCATCGAATGGTAAATAAGAGGCATTCCAGAGGCCAAGGCACCGGCCAGCTATCCTCCCATCGAATGGTAAATAAGAGGCATTCCAGAGGCCAAGGCACCAGCCAGCTATCCTCCCATCGAATGGTAAATAAGAGGCATTCCAGAGGCCAAGGCACCAGCCAGCTATCCTCCCATCGAATGGTAAATAAGAGGCATTCCAGAGGCCAAGGCACCGGACAGCTATCCTCCCATCGAATGGTAAATAAGAGGCATTCCAGAGGCCAAGGCACCGGACAGCTATCCTCCCATCGAATGGTAAATAAGAGGCATTCCAGAGGCTAAGGCACCGGACAGCTATCCTCCCATCGAATGGTAAATAAGAGGCATTCCAGAGGCTAAGGCACCGGACAGCTATCCTCCCATCGAATGGTAAATAAGAGGCATTCCAGAGGCTAAGGCACCGGACAGCTATCCTCCCATCGAATGGTAAATAAGAGGCATTCCAGAGGCTAAGGCACCGGACAGCTATCCTCCCATCGAATGGTAAATAAGAGGCATTCCAGAGGCTAAGGCACCGGACAGCTATCCTCCCATCGAATGGTAAATAAGAGGCATTCCAGAGGCTAAGGCACCGGACAGCTATCCTCCCATCGAATGGTAAATAAGAGGCATTCCAGAGGCTAAGGCACCGGACAGCTATCCTCCCATCGAATGGTAAATAAGAGGCATTCCAGAGGCTAACGCACTGGACAGCTATCCTCCCATCGAATGGTAAATAAGAGGCATTCCAGAGGCTAAGGCACCGGACAGCTATCCTCCCATCGAATGGTAAATAAGAGGCATTCCAGAGGCTAAGGCACCGGACAGCTATCCTCCCATCGAATGGTAAATAAGAGGCATTCCAGAGGCTAAGGCACCGGACAGCTATCCTCCCATCGAATGGTAAATAAGAGGCATTCCAGAGGCTAAGGCACCGGACAGCTATCCTCCCATCGAATGGTAAATAAGAGGCATTCCAGAGGCTAAGGCACCGGACAGCTATCCTCCCATCGAATGGTAAATAAGAGGCATTCCAGAGGCTAAGGCACCGGACAGCTATCCTCCCATCGAATGGTAAATAAGAGGCATTCCAGAGGCTAAGGCACCGGACAGCTATCCTCCCATCGAATGGTAAATAAGAGGCATTCCAGAGGCTAAGGCACCGGACAGCTATCCTCCCATCGAATGGTAAATAAGAGGCATTCCAGAGGCTAAGGCACCGGACAGCTATCCTCCCATCGAATGGTAAATAAGAGGCATTCCAGAGGCTAAGGCACCGGACAGCTATCCTCCCATCGAATGGTAAATAAGAGGCATTCCAGAGGCTAAGGCACCGGACAGATAGTCCCGATCCGCCTTTTCCGCAGATATGTCTGGTGGGCAAGACGATTTGCTAGCCACTTTGCGCAGTTGATTCCTGAGCCTATGTCGGCTGTGAGACTCCACGCCTGGGGGTCTATCGGTTTGAACTACTGCTCAGAATGACAGGGTGCTGAATATTCATTCTTGCCTAGACTGCTGCAACAGCCTTCTGAGTGGTTGCTCTCAGCTCAATTTGTCATCTCTCCAGGTATCTCAGAATGGAGAAGTTCAGGCTGTATCTGGTCTTTCTAGGCAAGCTCCTATAACCGTGTCTAGGCGGGATCTTCACTGGTTGCCCGTGAAGCTCAGAATTACTCACAAACTACTTACGCTGACCTACAAATGTCTTCTTAACTTGGCTCCAAAATATCTTGCGGTTCAACTCTCGCATTCCACTCCTTGGCGCACTCTCAGGTCTAAAAATCAATTCAATATTGTTCAGACTAGATTTAAACTCGTCAAAGCGGGCTGACGTAGCTTTGATGGGCAGAGTCCAACTGCCTGGAACTCACTTCCGTACAGCCTCAGAGCCAGTCCAACAACCGCAGAATTTAAGACGTATCTCTTCAACCTACCACCTGATTGATTTTCTGCCTCCGTTCTTTTTTTCTGCCCTCTGACTCTGGATCTCCTTCACTGTCCTGTTAGTCCTGTTTGTTCTCTCTGTCCGCGCTCTGAGGCCTGCGGGTAAGTGACGCAGTATATAAAAAATGTTAATAAATAAATAAATATAGGCCGCGCGTGAAAATAAAGATGATTTCTTAGCACCCTCCACTTCTCCAGGTAACATTAACAGCATTGACCTCTCCACCGCCTTCCAGCTACCAGGCTATATTGTGGTAGCTCTGCCTCATTTTACTTACCCCCCCCCATCTACACCTCGCCCATGGGTAGCTGCAATTTGGCGATTGCCATGAAGAACATAGTATCTCCATGTGACACAACAGGGATGATTGCGCGGGTACCCCATGCTGCCCCCAGCTGTGGAGTGAGGGTCCAGTGGCCCTAGTGGGAGAATGACACCGGTGTGGTGGAAAAAAGAATATCGGGTGCAAGCCCCACTACTTGAGTCTTCATTTGGGGAAATACAAGCAACCCAATACATGTTTCAACCTGGCCATGGGATCAAGATTCATATGTACTAGGTGCTCTTTTTTTATGAGATCGATGAGGGCACATCATATGGAAGGGAAGGCTTCCTATCGACATTACCTATGGCTCGTAGCAAAAGCGTTGGCAGCCATCTTGTTTTGCTTTTCTATTTGAGAATTCGGAAGGGTGGGCCCAGACTTTCACCCTGGACTTAATGTGCCGGGGGTCGCAAGCCTAACCTGACTACTGTGAGGAAAACGTCTATGTGCTGTATTTGTGAGACAAGTCAGTAGTTTGAGGAGATTTGAGCACTGCTGCCTGTGCTGTGACTGATGGTGAAATGGCTGCTTGCGAAAGTCGTGGGCAGGACGTCCATGTGAAGAGGTGAGGACACCTTTGGGGGACAGAGTGCTATAGTCAGGACCTATGAGCTCATAGTGGAGGGTGACACAAATGTGTGCCGTGGCCATGTGAACAGGCCCTATGGCAAATCATCTCCCGGGGCACTAGTGGTCCAGGGATGAATATCGATTTCTAAACCATCAATCAACCCCACCCTCCAGTACACCAGAAGGGATCCGAATAGATCGGAAACGGAAGCAAATTATAAACCTCCTTGTCCAGTTTTGGTAAGGTGGACAGAACCGCAGGCTTATCTCCGAAAGGTCGTGGATCGTTGGTTAGTTGCAACACAGCGAAAATACAATTATTACCCAATGATAAACCAGACGGTCCAGTCAAGGTTGTATAAAAATATCTACTTTATTATTGCTACAAGAGACAGTTTTAGCACTCAACAAATATGACCACTCTGTAAAGGAGCACAGAGGACAGACAGTTTCACGAAGGAAAGGGATGCACTCTGGATACTGACCGGAGGGTAGTCAGTATACTAAATAATCACAACAGTTCAAGGATACTTAGTTTCAGCACAAAGGGAGCAATGGGTTATGAACTGTCTCTAGATGCCTGCATGGTGCTCAGGGTTAAGCATCATTGTCTCAATGCTGGTTGGTGGTTCTGAAGCACTGGGCGAGGTGTCTTGGAAGTCTTTAAGCGACTGGGGCATAACAACGGTCAGCGTTGCAGTCGGTTGCAGCTCGAGGGACTCGACTGGCTCGAAAATGCCCTTTAAGGCGAATGTCAGTAAATGATCATCGAGGCACTTCTATTAGCTTCTTCACTGAGCTTCTGTCGTCCTTTAAGGCAGACGACCCAAAGCTAAGGAGTGTTTTGCAGGCTGCTGCCTTGTTCTTAGTTTAGGGTTTAGCGACTGTCTGGCACTTCTCACCTAGGAAGCTTGCTGCAGAGCCCAGCATGGTACACTGTGTGCTGGCTGGGTACCAGCTCTGGAGCTGCTGGAGGATCCTCTGGATTCAGCATCGCCCTCTGTTCCCTGGGAGATGTTTAGGAGAGGGATCTTGCTTCTCTCTTGGCGGTCCTGGCCTTCTTTCACTGATGGACGATGTAAGGCACGTTCTCTGAAACATGTGTGTATGAGCGTGATACAAATAAAATATCATATCATAAGGCAGACCGTCCTTTCAGCCAGAGTCCAATGATAGGTTCTACTTTCTGCTTCTGGTGAAGCCTTCAGATGATCTGCTAAAAGAGGGCCTTGGCCTTCATTAAAGCCAAATGGACCACAGGAATTGGTGTAGACTAAGTCTACCTTAATGAACAAATCCTGGCTCCCCACCAACCATCTCCTGTATATGTGAGGTCATAACCAGAGAGCTTTGCAACAGACAAGGTAAAGTGTTGAAAACATGCAATACTAAATCCCACCCAGTCTGTTGTGGATCAAAGGGTCTCTCTGATTTATGGAGCTCTCTGTGGTTCCTGATTAAAGCGGCAGGTCTCTCTTGAAGCTGCAGCGAGACCAGACTTTACGGCTCCGGCCAACCACACTCTCGTACCTTATTAATGGGGTCCCCCTGCGGGTAGGACTACTGTAAACAAGCAACCCCAGACATGACAGTTCACTGTCAATTGACACTGAGGGTGGGTGCTGGCTTCAAGTTGACACAGTTGCATATGAAAGGTTGTTGGGGTTTCCGTTCTCCTTTGTTAGCCTTTGCAGCCCGACCCCATGTGGACCTGTTTGAATTACCCTGTGAATGGTATGCAAATCTCTGTCACCAGCTGTCGGGTCCAACAAAAGGACAAGTCCATCCATGGAGCCTTTGTTAGTTAATTAGGCTGGCCATGGCAAAGGGGAAAGGTATGGTCATGCCCTTATGATGATGCATTGTGTACTCCTCCTGTCATTTCCCAACAACTAAATATGACAGGGGGGACTGCGCCTGTAGGCTGTATCCACCCAGAGTAGATAGGTCTATGCATATGTTGTGCGGTGAACATAGGAAAATAGGTGCAGATTAGCCCTACACATTTTCCGGAGGTTGATCTACCATCATTCAATTTAATTCAAAAAAACTCAGACGAGCGGATGGTCAAATTCCTCACAGCCTCTGTTCTTGCTCTCCCCAGCGCCATGATGCCTTTGGGCGACCGTGCGCTTTACAAGACATGATAACATAACATGGAGTGTCCACCATACCTCTGTGAGGGTTATTGTAAATGGTCAGCCCTTCACGATGGCTACCAGAATCGCTTGCTGTTCTTTTTGTTTTTCTCTGGCTTGCAATTCAGTTTTTTTCCTTTGTCAGAACCAGAATCACCTTCAAGGCCCTCTGCCTCACTCACAAATACATCCATTGGAAGGCCAAAATATACTAGAGCGACAAATGTCTGCACTGCACGCCATGGCGCTGCTCTATTCAGAACCTGCAGTGGTGATACAGGTCAAGAGGAGGGTGGCTTCTGGGAGTCAGAGGACCATGGCTAGAGAAGCGCACCCTCTTTGGTCATCCTCCATCAAAACCAACCACCCTGCTTTTTAGTAAAAACATTTTCTGGATACACACTCGCTCATCCGATCAGGAAGCACCTTGGAGCTTTTCGGTTTGCATAATTCATTCAATGCTGCACACAGACTACACTGTTGATTTTGTTTTCGGGATGCAAGAGGGCCCAATAAGGGGTTAATCCTGTGAGCCTGGGTTAATCACATTTAATTACAAACAACCCCATCTCGTTAGCCCATTAATGTGGTACTGTTGAAGTGAAAATTGGCATGGTCTATACGTACCTCCTCGCCCTGTGCCCCGGGGCGGTGCTCCGGTTTAAGTGCATAAGTGCATCCTGCTGTGTGCTTAAAAGCTGGGCCCAGGCCCAACGTTTGCTGGGCCTGTGCAGCATGTGCCGCGAGGGTGCGGGGCTTGCTGCTGCTGGCGGCCTGGGAAAGGCTGCCCGTGCCGTGTGGCGGGTGGGAACGTCCGGCTCGCCGCCGCCTCACGTGACACGCCGTTCCCACAGTCCCGCTGCAGCCGCCTGCGAGGCAAGGAAAGGGTCAGCAAGGGTGACTTGCCACAGCTTTGCTGGAGAACAGGCATGGCTGGCAATCCGAGCCCGCACGGACATTAATCAGAGTGAAGGTTTTCCACAGCAGGGCCGGTTTTTAAGATTTACGAAGCCCTGTGGGTCAAAAGACTGCGGCCCCTTCTTCTACATTTCTTTCAGATTGTCTTCATTGACAAAACGAAAAATGGCATCACAAGGAGTGACATGATATTCTACTTCATCGTGGTAATTTGCGGTAAAATAATTTAATAAGATAAATTAATCAGATAGCTCAGCGGGTTCAGCACTTGCTGCTGCGATATGAGGGTGATCTGCAGGTTGCAGGTACGAATCTTGGCAAGGCCAGCCTTTCATCCTCTTTGGATTAAGGCGTTATGTAAATAACACATAATCACATTATAATAACGAGATAAATAACTTGATGATGTGTTAATGAATGGTTGCTATTATTATAAATTGGGCAGCACTATATATTCAAACTAGGATTTTACCTTCTTTTCTTAAAATGTACACTAAAAACCGAAAAATCTCGGCAGACTCAAAGTTTTGCCAGGCAAGGCACAGTAAGAAAAAGTACGTTGCTCGCGTCCACACAGCTTTAGTTAGGTGGAGAAGCTGGGATTTGAGCCCAATTGGCAATGTATGCCCTTGACTGACCTTGGATCTTTTGATCTCTGGTTGGTAAAAAAAAAAATATGTAGGAAACCAACCTGATACATGTGTAAATCCTATTCCCTGTGCTGAACGGAAGTAGGCAAGTAACCAAATACACAACCAAATAGCACTAGGCAGAATGAAAAGGGGCTAGGGGCTATTTTGCGCGTGTGCTTAATCACTTGGAGGCAAGAAGCAGATTTTGGTAGACAAATGGAGCTGCGTGGAGACTTTCAGATGCAAACGTGTCTTCAGCAGTTATCAGACTTGCTGCAATTCACAGCTGGTAAATAGCTGCACTGTAAAATGCGATAGGGTATTTGTAAGGCCTCAAAGCAAGGTGCCGGGGTCCGGTAGTCCTGGAGGTGAGTGGGGCCCACTTAAGAGTGGGGCCCTAGGCAGGCCACGCCTCGCGGCAGCCCTGTTCTATACTGCTGCTTTAATTATTAATTAAACACCCTTATATGGATTGCATTGGCATGTAGAATATAGCATTATTGACAGACTTGGTGGTCAATAACTCTGGTTATTGTCCCTCACTGGATGTATGGGCTTGAGACGCAGAACAGGCCATATACAAGAATAAGTGACAATGGCGTTATTGACAGGCTCGCACAGCGCTCTCCACGCAGGCGGCGCCTTTCCCTCCTAGGCGCTCTATTCCTCCTGTCACATGTCAACAGTTACTTGCCTGATCATTTCCAGCATGTGCGTGATTTAGGGGTAACCAGGCATGGCAAGACCTACACCTGCCAATCCCCTTGGCATTCCTAGCACTGGCTCAGCTACCCCTTACCCATTGGCCCTCCCACATTGGAGTTCATAACGTTATGTATTGCTCGCTGAAAGAACTCTGTTCACCTGAAATAAATCACTCTGATTTTGACACTCGAGTGTACTGTCTTAGGGCGCGATTCACAGTGTGTGTGGATTAAGGAGTGGAGATGGCTCAGTGAGTTAAGTGCTTGATTCCAGCACCTGAATTCATCCTGCAGCCTTGCACAACTTTGAATCCCAGATGTGCAGACTTAGCCTTAATCCTACTGATGTTGAGAAACTGAGAAGAATTAAGGATATCATGAATATTTATTCTTTACAGTGCTACAAAGTGGGAAGAAATGTTAGCAAGCACTGTATTGAAAAATTAAATTAAACCATACTCAATTTACCCAACACATTTTGATACAAAGTTCTTTCTTATTTTTTGATTAATTTAGAATGTATTGACATGTGAAGGGGGTGTTCCTGGACTATATTGGTTCTGCTTGATATTCGCCTGACATATCTGTACTCACGGCTTATTGAGGTAACATTGTAATGAGTATCTGGCTGGTAACTGCCACAGACTGTGCCCATTTTATTTCTATGCTTTTTATTAGTAATAATGTTGTGTTTTTTCAACACATGTAATGTCGATTCCTATGATAAAATACGTGCCACGGTCCTTTCAGCATCACTCTCTGTGATGATATTAAGGCCACGGGTCATGTGATGTTCCCTGTGATTACATCAGGTGTATCATGTCACTTCCACTCCCCCTGGTATTGTGTTGAATTGACGTCCCCGATTGCCAAGGCTAAGCGCGAGTGCTGTTGGGAAGAGAGATTACAGAGGGGGCCGTTAACAGCAGTTACAGACTGCATCTTCGGGAAACTTTTTGGCTGTGCTTGCTCTGAACACTCCAATGAATTTCTGAATCGGAGTTATGAGCAGGGACCCAAAGTGATCTGTGCAGACTTTACCTTACCATACCACGAAGCATGTTCCTATTGAAGAGCGCCACTTTTTATTAGCCCCAAACAGTCGCTAGATAGAAGGACCCCTAAAGCTTGTTTTTCCATGTTGAAGTGAGCAAGCACGTATGACAGATAGAATAGCGGTTTCTATGCGGACTCGGAAGGGATTCCTTGACGCTGGCGATTCCCTGCTTCAGAAATGGAAGCCACGCGATGGGGTGGTTGGTAATTGGAAGGAGCGCTCTCATCTTTAAGATCCCTAGGCAGGGCAGCATAGTGCTAATTAGGGGCCGTAACTAGGGACAGTTTGGGGCTGAAGTCTACACCGTTTAGAACCATTAAAAAGGCATAGTAGCCATGTTTCATCTCCCTTATGCACTGCATTGCCCTACAGCATTTGTATTATATACACAGGGGCACTGAGGACCAAAAGAGGCCCTTGAAATGATGTTCAAACTGACCACATATTAGACATTTTCAGCAAGCCCCACCCTTTTCCTATGAACAAATGTGGACATTAAATAGGTTACCACACAAAAGAGGCCCAGGGCGCTGAGGCCTACCAGGAAATCTCCAGAGTTCCTTATAGGCCAGTCCACTCCTGCTCAGGGTGCAGAGGCCTACCAGGAAATCCCTAGAATTCCCTATAGGCCAGTCCACTCCTTCCCAGGGTGCTGAGGCCTACCAGGAAATCTCCCAAGTTCCCGATAGGCCAGTCAACTCTGTCCAGGGTGCTGAGGCCTGCCGGGAAATCTCCAGAGTTCCCTATAGGCCAGTCCACCCCTTCCCAGGGTGCTGAGGCCTACCAGGAAATCTCCCAAGTTCCCGATAGGCCAGTCCACTCTGTCCAGGGTGCTGAGGCCTGCCGGGAAATCTCCAGAGTTCCCTATAGGCCAGTCCACCCCTTCCCAGGGTGCTGAGGCCTACCAGGAAATCTCCCAAGTTCCCGATAGGCCAGTCCACTCTGTCCAGGGTGCTGAGGCCTGCCGGGAAATCTCCAGAGTTCCCTATAGGCCAGTCCACCCCTTCCCAGGGTGCAGAGGCCTACTGGGAAATCTTCAGAGTTCTCGATAGGCCAGTCCCTCCATTCCCAGGGTGCTGGGGCCTACCATGAAATCTCCAGATTTCCCGATAGGCCAGTCCACTTTGTCCAGGGTGCTGAGGCCTACCGGGAAATGTCCAGAGTTCCCGATAGGCCAGTCCACTCTGTCCAGGGTGCTGAGGCCTGCCGGGAAATCTCCAGAGTTCCCTATAGGCCAGTCCATCCCTTCCCAGGGTGCAGAGGCCTACCGGGAAATCTTCAGAGTTCCCGATAGGCCAGTCCCTCCATTCCCAGGGTGCTGAGGCCTACTGTGAAATCTCCAGATTTCCCTATAGGCCAGTCCACTCTGTCCAGGGTGCTGAGGCTTACCGGGAAATCTCTTGAGTACCCTATAGGCCAGTCCACTCCTGAATATGGGCAACTGGAAAAAGTATACAAAATGTTAATTTCTATTTCATACTTGCCGCAGAAGGCCTGCGAAGCAGATACGGGGGCAACATGTGCCTGGACGTACATCTTTAGAATTGAAATGGCTAGTAAAAGTTTGGAAATTAACATGAACCTGCACACAAGTAAGAGGGTGAAACATTCCTCTATTTGCAGCTAGTTCAGGTATTCATATCTTTTCCTATGAGGAGTCTCTCTTCCATTTCCATTAAAACTCGACCTTAACGGCAGGCAAATAATGTTATTCTGCCCTGCTTTCCAGCGTATTCTTCTACAGACATAGGAAAAATCCAAGAGCCCAACAAGTGCATCAGCCACAGGAATAAGGCACTGTCATTTACAGCCATTGCCTATGGAATAAGGCCAGTCTCCTAATAACATATGCATAGAAGACGATGTGTAAAATGCTCTCGCCCTTTGCTTAAGATACTCCATTGACTGCTACACACTCGTCTTACAGCAGCATCTGGACATGCAAAGTCCACTCCTATTCATGCTTCTTCAAGCATTAAATCCACAACCGAAGGATAAATCCCGGGTAAATGACTTGGGACTGGTTGACTTTGCTTACAGGTCATACCTTTTCATGCATTGCTTGCCTATATCCCTTCGGACATACGATCGACTGTGATGGGAGCCTTCATCCTCTTGATCACGCAAGCCCCCTTTACTCTCGATACTGGGACCCCCTGGACCAGCTCCATAAAGTCCATGACGTCATTGTTTGGCCAACTGGAGCCCGAATAAGAATTTAACTGGTCCGCTCCCTTCCGAGAATCCTTCACTGGCTCCTATTTTGGACCAGGGTGAAATAAATGTATAAAGCTCTGCCTTTTGTACACGTAGCTATGTATGATGACCACCTCCTACGCTCTCCATGGACCTTCGGATCTGCCCACCTCCAGTTTTGTTTCATCCCTATTGTTTGTGGCGACACATGTTTCACCTCCTCTCACACATCCAAAATGGCCCTTTCTTGCCATCCTTCAACAAAGTACTTTCCATTCCATAATTTATAACTTGTCTTCCTGCTATATGTTCTGTGTCTGGTAGAAAGGGCAGATGGTACATGGCGTGTGTGGAATACTTTCCATAATATAGCAAACCAAAGTATAGGGGGCATTACATCAAGGCACAAAAACATAGCACCATACAAATTGTTTGATTCAGTAAGGTCATAGTATAGTCAAGTGTCAGACTGATTCAAGCAAGTAAAGGAAAGTCATGTGGAAGAAGTGTCTTGCACATTCCGAGGGAGCATTCAACCACTCTAGTCCTACAGGCCTTCAACAGGCCCTTTCAGTGAACAAGTGCCACCCAGGTCCATCAGCACTTCCCAGGTGGAGCGATGCATTTGATTCTGGCAGACTTCATGTTACCCTGGCCTCTGTGAGATGTGTTAGAAAGCCAAGGGTGGCAGTCATTACTGCCGCCAAGAGGCTTTGCAGCATGGTTGGTAAACCTTGCTTCTTGTGTGCTGCGTGGACCTTCTCAGATAAACCTTGGTGGATGTCATGGACATCTGGTTGGTCGATGATGGAGAAACTATGATCAACCCTGATTAGTCAATGCTCATAAAAACAGGTTCAGACCAACATCTTCAAGAGGGCATGTCAGGCCTTTGGGAGAATGTGCACAATGCCATATGTAAGTGACATTGATAAATACACAACTGTGACAGCAGATGTCAAACTGGTCATTCTTTTCCTGAAGAAGAGACTATAAAAGATCAGTGCAAGTGTAAACTCTGCGATTAGCCCAGCCCGAGTAGAACTCCCACCGATGGTCACTGCACAAGACCACTGAAATGCTCTGCTAACAGCCCAGCCATCACTCACCATCACACCGTCAAAGGTTGCACCCCAGGACTCCGCTCTCACTGCCATTTTCAAGCTTTAGTGCCCAACGTTATTTTGCAGACACCTCTACAAATGCCGTTGCAAGTGGTGTCATTTCATCAAAATCCTAAAGGTAGCAGAAGTGCCTTCACACACCATTTGACCCAGGTGACATCACCGGACGTGACATCACACAAACGCCGGCCTGCAGCTTGCTAATGACCAGCGATAGAAAACCAGACTCGACCAGCAGAGACTTAAACGAGTTTAAGCTACAGGCTACTAACTTTTAAAAGAGCATTATTGATAATGATTAAGTTACCTGGGCCGAGGAACCAGCTGTTGTTATTCTGGATATTATTTCCTCGTGGAAATGTGGGTGTTTCCCCGTGTTCATGGACACATGACTTCCTGCAAATTAGGGGACCTTGGTATTGCCAAACCACGCACAAAGAGAAAGAGATTCTTGGGCAGGGTCGGACTGGGCCATAAAACTGTCTCGGGCACCAATTAAAACGTGGCCCACAGACGCAAATGGCAATTCATTCCTTTTGTGACACCGTTTGAATGCTTCCCAAGCCCAAGGTGGAATTTTGTATAAAGTGTGATGCAAATTGCGCATTTTAAAGAATATTTATTCAGCAACACTGGTCTAAACTACCAGCCGCATACAAAGAGGCTCCCTTTGACCAACAAAACTGGCCCACACCAACAGTTTGTGTTTTTGGTTCGGCCATGGGCCTATTGCCCTATAGACCATTCCAAGCCTGTTCTTGGGGTGCGCACTGAATATTCACCTGTTGAGGTCTGCTAGTTATGGCAGGGGATCAGCTAGCAATACTTTTAGGTGTGCATTTTGCTCCCTTACATTTGAGAAGAACGCGAAGGCTCCCTTACCCCCCACTCCCTTTCCTCGCCCAGAGTGTGTGTAGTCTGCAAACTCGTTTTTTGCGTGCAAGGCATGGAAAGAGTAATACACGTTTGAAAATAATTGTTGAATTTCTTTTCTTGGCGAGGCTGCTTCAGCCTACAGTTAACCGCAGCTTCAAACTATTGACTTCCATCCAGTTCAGCAAATCCCAAAGTGTTTCATTTGTTTTCTGGTTAACATGCTGTGCCACTGTTAATCCCATAATTCCTGGAACCGGATGTACATCTGCCGACGAGCACTGTTTGGGAATCCCAGCAGCGCTGTTCCCGTGTGCTCTTTCTCTGGCGTTAGTCCTAGCGGACACAGTCATCATAACGGGTGGGCGGAGGTGGACTGGGGACCAAAAGAGGCCCTCAAAATGTTTTTCACAGTGCCTCCACATTACACATTTTCAGCAAACTTAACTCTTTTCCTTTGAGAACATTTGGAAATAAAATACCTTAACACACAAAAGAGGCCCAGGGTGCAGAGGCCTACTGGGAACTCTCCAGAGTTCCCTATAGGCCAGTCCACCCCTGCAGGGGTCACGGGGATGCAGGAACACTCGGATTTTGTGCGGAGCAGTCTACATAGTGTTTTATCCTGAATAAAGGCCCTTTCATCAACACACTGCTAAGGAAAGCATATTTCACTGCCACTGTCAAGGGACGGTCTATGAGAACGCCAGCTTCCTGCCTGCGGGCCATGCCATCCTGTCAGTCTGAAATCATGTCTGACTTGGCCAAATAATTGCCTCCATTTTCTTCTCCTTGCCGCCGTAGTCTATTTTCCTTAACAAATTCTAATTGAGAAAAGTCGGCAATTAGAGCCCTGATTTATTCTTGTAAAATGGCGCTCTGCACTTCTGGGCACTGAGGGTGTGTTTGTCTGCGTGGGTCAGAGGGCATTTTCAGGCCTTGAGGGGGACATGCGCTGTGATGAGGCAGTTGGTCATCGTGCCAGTCTCTGTTAGTGGGGCCGTTTTAGACTATCCTGCGGTCCCCATTTGTCGGTTTGGAGACAGTGCCACAATGGAGACAGTTCCACAAAGATGGTTTCACTCCTATTCGGCAGATGTCTCGAGCACAGTGAGACCAATACACGGCTCCTGCCCACTCAAAGTATCGCCCATGGCTTTGCAGGACTAAGGCTGTTGGGACGAGACTGCAGGTCATGACCCCCAAGGCACAAGCATAGCCAAGAAAGGATTTATGCTACACAAGGCCTATTGAGGGTTCTTCCCCATAGAAAATGTTTCGGAATAATGTGCTCAAATGGTGCATTTGACAGCACACTGTAAGTGAAACATTTTGTAAAAAGCCAGATTGTTTGCAGTTGATTTTGTAGGGTAACTCAATAGGTGCAAATCACCAACACTGAGCATTTCCATGATGCATTTAACCAAAATAAATGCTGGCATTAAAAAAATTCACGCTGCCTGTGCTCATAAATTTCCATGCTGGCTGCACCAATATATGCTGGTACTCCAAAATAAGAACATGCTTCGGTTGGATTTATACATAATGCCAGTAATGATACTATAAGTAATGTCCACACTGGTTCTGCCAATATTCAGCAGTATCCCCACGGAAGAACATACTCCTGTTTGCTTTTCCATTAGAAATTCCATGTCACAATATGAAAACATCTCAAAAAGGCTGCACCAAAAGGCCAGTGTAGACACATAATAACACATCATGTTTGCTATATTATACATACATAGTAAAAAGACCATACTAAGGAAATAGACAGTCTCACTGCACCAAATTACCAGTCTAGCCAAGTAGTAACACTTATCATGCTTGCTTTATCAAAGAAGCCCATTAAACAATGTCATGCCACAGTAAGAAATGCCAATCTAGCCATGTAACAACACTTATCATGCTGCAATTTATGAGATGGCCATGATATTGTATCCTCCCTTAGCCCTCCAGCCCCCAAAATCAGAGGCCCAGACTGGCACAAACACACAAGTGCACACCATACACATTCACACAGCATTCAGTTGCTCATTCACACAGCGTTCACTCATGCACCCATACACATGCTCATTCGACACGCCCCCTGAACCCACACATGCATCATACACTCACTCATTTGTTCACGCATAAAAAAATACATCTTTCTTGCATGCAGCCACGGTCTGGTCAACTCCATACTGCGCATCCCCACCCAGGGAACACCTCAAAAGCCCTCTTGCTCCTGCACCACATGGGAAGGTTGTTGCATTTTATTGGGACCACCCTTAACTTGGGGAGTTCCTTCCCACCCCAATCAAGGAGCCCTGCAATACGTGCTTATGTTTCTAGCAGTAGCCTTAATGAAGACTCATATACAGTCACACAAATCCCTCCCCCCCTGTGCCCATAGAGAGCCAAGAACCAGGCCCGAGGTATAGGAAATATATTCATATTTATTTGGAAGATAGGTAATAGAGATCACACTAAAACGATACATGCCACCTTCTTTGTGGCTCACAATTAAACTTCTGGTTACACAAATACATCAAGCACCTTGGTTGGGAAAAACACAAATCACAATAATTTACTTTATACATATTTCACTTTGAGAAATAATCAAACTGGTCAATGAATAAAAGTTATTTACATATGTAGTGCTGTGAAATTTCGATTTCCCTGTGCACTTAAAAGGCTAGCAATTTGGTTTATAGACAACCAACTGAATCTGTTGTGTCTCCATGACCATCAGTCTGGCTTCAGAGCAGCCAGAAGCATGGAAACTGCTCTCCTGAACATCCGTGAAGACCTACTCTTTAACCTTGATTCTAATCTCCCCTCTGTCCTCAGCTTACTCAATCTCTCTTCTGCCTTTGACATGGTCAACCATGCCACCCTGCTCAATCGTCTCCGTGATAACCTGGGTATCACCGATTAGGCCCTGGCCTGGCTGACCTTGTTCCTCTGTGATCGACCCTCCTAGGTCCAACTTCCCTTTTTCTAGCTCACTCTCTACCTGTGGTGTTCCCTAGGGGTCTAACCTCTCTCCCTGGCTGTTCAACCAAAACCTGGCACCTCTCGGCCACCGTATTGCCGCTCTGTGCTACAACTTTCAGTGCTATGTGGATGACACTCAGCTCGTTTTCAGGCTACCCTCTGCCACCTCTTCTCCTTCTCTCATCTCTGACTGTCTATCTGCTATCCAGGAGTGGTGTGCCACCAGCGATCTCTACCTTAATGCCAGTAAGACTGAGATTCTCCTCATCGGCACACCTGCACCATCCTTTCCTGTCACTCTCTGGCCGGCCTCCCTTGGCCGTCTACCTGCTCCCACCTGTGAAGCTAAGAACCCTTGGATCATCTTCGACTCCACACTGCCCTTTTCTCCTCAAATCTCTGACGTCTCTAAGAAGTCAAACTACCAACTGCACCTCCTTTCCTCTACTTCACCCAGTAGCTCACTGTCTCTAGAGCTCTGGTTCTCTCTAGGCTGGACTACTGCAACAGCCCCTTTATAAATCTGCCTGATTCTACTCTCCATCCTCTGCCCTCTGCAACTCATCCAGAACAGGACTGCGAGACTTGTCCTTGGCCTTAAGCCCAGGGATTGTATTTCTCCAGCACTGAAATCTCTGCTTTGGCTCCCAGTGGCTGCATGGATTAAGTTCAAGACCCTCTGCATTGTCCGCAAGGTCTTCTGGGGCCTGGGTCCTCAATACCTCTCTCTCTTCATAAATACCTTCCTACTCGAGCTCTTTGCTCCTCCACCTCCCACTCCCTCAGGGTCAGTCACTTCTACAAGAAACGAGTTGGTGGCAGATCTCTTTCTTTGGCTGGGGCCTCCTTTTGGAACAGCCTCTCTGCGTCTTTGACATTTGAGCAGAATCATCTCCAGTTCCGGAAGCACCTCAAGACCTTCCTCTTTGCTTCTGGCTTCTCTCGTCCTCTCCCCTGCTGATTTCCTGTCTGATACTGAACTGGTCTGATTTCGGGCCCATGTTCCTGCCCACCCAGTTGCACACCCGCCCTGCCTCCCGGCAACCCTTGCACTTGGGTCTGTATCTGTAGTCCCACAGACCCCTTAACTGCACTTTTGGACACCTGCTGTCTGCACTTACCCTTGCACCTGCCACCTGCTGGCCACACTTCTTGTTATTGTTTTGTTCCCATGTACAGCATTGCGCACTCCCCTTTCCCCTGGCACTTTTCCCTCCCCTCATCCCCTGCACTTACACAATCTCAATTTCACTTGGCCTAGCGAGATCGTTGTCTCTGTCTTCCCTCTGTTCCCCCTTCCTTGCCTCGTCACGCCTTGAAACACTTGTGTTTCAAATGCCATATGGCTTCCGGTTTTATGATATTTATTTTTCTGCCATTTCCGCCTGTTTTTATCCATATTTATTGTTTGGCCTTTTTTTGTATTCACCCACATTTATTTTCTGTCGTATGAAAAGATAATTTGCAGCCAGTATTTTTCTGCATTTATTCTAATAAAAACATGCATTTATTAAATCATACATGCAGCCATATAGAAAATAAATGCTATCTCAATTTTTTACATAACAACAAACTGTTGCTCCTGTGACTGCTGCAGCCTTAAGATATATGCTGTTAGCAATTTGAAGAACTTTAATGCTATTTTCATACAACTTTTACGCTCTCCATGCTGCCAATCTGCAATGTGATTGGCCTGCTACGTATCAGTGACATCACCAGACAGAAAGACTTTTTCTGTTTTTTCCATTTTTATAAATAAATGCAGACAGAAAGCAGATTGATTTCCATCTGTATTTATGTTTAAACATAAGTAAAAGTGGATGAATGGAAGCCTTATTTATATATTGATACAAATGCATATGACAATTATGATTTCACCCACACTTTTGGTTTAAAATAAACACAGGGTCATTTAGTGTTTTTATTTTCAGTCCCCCCTCACTGAAAGGTCTGTGTTGGGGAAGTTGGAGAGTAAAAATTGGGATGATTTAGGAATATGGGATTTTCAGCCCCCCTCCACTTAAATGCCGTTTTGGGGAAATTGGACCCACAGGATTTCCCAATTGAATTACAGTCTATAGTCTTCAGCGGCACACTGGGAATGAGCTTTGTTAATTTCGAATTTTAACAAAATAACTCTGTGGTGTCCTGCCAAGGGGAATTAGTTAAATTAATCATTTTAGTTAAATAGGCTAAGGATCTACACAGTTTTGCCCCCCTCCCCGCCCACTGTAAAGGGAAAGGATTTAAGGCAAGCAGACTCCCCCACATTTGGTTTCAATTGACTCTTGGAGAACAGGGCAGGGGTCTGGTCACTCCACTCTCAAGGATGGTCCCCAGGTCCTCTTCACCTTAGGACCTATCAGATTTTAGGCATCCCTCAGATGGTCATTTTCATCAGCTCTCCCCTTTTCTCATAGTGCGTCTTTTATATACCAGTGATGACACCATTAATATTTCAATACTGGGTGATGCCCTGGAAGAATTCTCTCAACCAGGAGTGGGGAGTTGCCCTTTTCTCTACCCGCAAGTCCTGCCTCTCTCTAAGGATTGGTTTAGGAGTCTGGAGCAGACGTATGGCAATTCCATTCGTTTTCATGTCACCTTTTGGCAAAAATGTAGTTATATGTCGAAAACTTTGTGATTTACTAGTAACTGCTATAATGTATGTATTTTCCAAATCAGCTGATCATGGGAATTCAATAAAATGACAGCCACATCCGCACCATGTAGCACGGGCGTTTGGCAATTTTCTGCCATTTTAACAAAAAGCATAATAGTTAGGAACATGTAATTTACATCCCACATTGTCATGCCCACTGGGAATGTAACACAACGTCTTCCCGACCACAGAAGCCAAATGGATGTCAACCCTCCCAACTTGGTTGGCACGGGTTCCTGATTGAGAATAATAGGTCACCACGTGACAGCCAGTGGGGAAAGAGGGTTAGGGAGAAGTGGATAGGGAGGGGGAGTTAGGTACACAGGAAAGAGGGTTATGGAACTTGAATGTATAGGTAGGGGGAGTTTAGGGAAAATACATAGTATATAATACCAACTTGAATATATGAACATATATAGACAGACCCAAGCCTTGTTCCTCCAATTATGCTATGGCGTCTTTCTGAAACACCTTGACTCAGAATGCCCTTTTTAATCAAGGACATATGAATTCCAAGCCATATGGTCGCTACCAACTGCCCACCTGTTCCTACCACCTTCCTAACAACACATAGCCTTAGCAAGTCCCCGCTTATGGGCAGAATGGAGCGCAAAGCTTCTTCCACTCAACGCTGCCTCACCCACATCTTCTCTCCATATACGCCTCACACCAGGTGTGTAGAACTGCCTGTAGTAGCCTTGGCCCATCTTGCATCCTCTGAAAATCACCAGCAAGTGGCACGGGCCGAGGTGGTGCTTAAGAAGAACTCCATCAACATCACATGCACATTCAACGTAGCGTGACCGGCCCCAGACTACTTTCCCATGGGACTTGTAGTCCAACGGCCAACAATCCTTACATTATCCTCTTCCTCAGGGCCCCTCCAGGTCTGTATTTATTTATTTATTTATTTATTATGCATTTGTAAGGCACTTACACATCAAGTCATTTGTGTTTCAAAGCACCCAAAGCATCTTGGTTTATTTGGATGCAAATGATGAAACAATTATACCAATCTAGGGGCATGCTCCGCATCAGTAAGTTCCCACAAACTGCCCTCAAGACCATAAGTGTGTGTCTCCTCCTAGAATCCAAATTTTGGTGCACCTCATACTCTTCTTGACTATCCTCTAGCAACACCAGTGGTTTCTGAATCCAGGCAGTAAACAATGCTGGTTTCACTAAATAGACATGAAAAACAGGATGTATTTTCATAGTTGCTGGAAGCCTTAATCTCACTGCAGTTCGAGAGACACATTTCACAGCAAAATAGGGACCACTATATCGAGGCAGAAACTTTTGAGAACCTGCAAAACGAATGTGTTGCATAGACAACCACACCTTGTCTCTCACTGCATACTCAGAGATCGAAGTGGGCGGGAGTGGTCGGGAGCGGTGCTCCTATACTTTTTATGTTTACGTTTCACTGTTCCTATACCTTTAGTTTAAAAAGAAACCATTCTGGAATGGTTTAGTTTTAAAATAAAAGTGTTGGAAGAAGTTCAAGCTTGTACTTCAGTGCACTGCACTGAACATTCCCTTAAATAGCAGGTGTTTTTGTTGGGGGTTTGGATTGTGCATGGGAGGGGGCGTGGTGATGGGGTCATGGGGTTTGTGTGGAGCGGGGGCAGGCCGGCAGGGAACATAGTTCCACTACTTCTTTTCGTACACTTCGACCACTGAGTATACTTAGGTCCCTCACGCCTCTTTTCGTCCACATATTCCTTATATGATGCTTTCGCCTTAGCCAACTGTTGCCGGCCTTTTGTCTGATTTTGACAAGCTCTTGCGTATACTCTGTCACAGCAGGAATAGTGTTATTTTAAGACAGCACCTCAGGTAACATGTTTAACTCCTGGCCATATAAACACATATTGGTTGTTATAGCAGAATTCTGCTAACCATAATGCCTGCACCCAGGATCTTAATCTGTCTGCAATAAAACAGTGCAAGAATTGTTCCCTAGTTTGGTTAACTCTTTCAGTTTATCCATCCGTCTGGCGGTGGTAAATGGTGGAAGGAGCGCAAGAGATTCCCAACATAGCACAAAAGATCGCCAAAACTTAGATGTAAACTGTGATCCTTGGTCCGATACTATGGATCGTGGCAGACCATGCAACCTCATTACATGCTGAAGGAACAATCTGGCCAACACCCCTTCATTAGTTACCCCCACACAAGGAATAAAATGTGCCTGCTTAGAAAAGTTATCCACCACCACCATTATGGTGTCATATCTCCCATTCGTAGGGAGATCTGTTACAAAGTCCATGGATATATTAGTCCAAGGTTCCTTTGGGGTAGGGAGAGGTTGCAATAACACTGCACGCCTAAGGGATCCGCCTTAGATCTCATACATGTGTCACACTGTTTGACATAAGTCTGAACATCAATATTCATTCCTGGCCGACACCCGAGCAACGCCTTTTCCCTTAGTGAGTGAATAGGTAAATATAATCTGCCTGCATGATAAGGCAACCCATCCCGTATTGTCCTTTTCTCATCCCACGCTGATGACACACAACTCTTCTTCAAACTTCCTACTGATGCCCTTGCACCTTCCTTCATCCCAGACTGCCTCGGTGCCATCTAGGCCTTGTGCACTGCTAATGACCTCTGCCTCAATGCCAGCAAAACCAAGATTCTCCCTATTGGGTCCCCCGCACCCTACCTCTTCCCTTCACTCTCACCTTCCTCCATCGGCTCCCCCCTGTCCCCTCCTCTGAAGCCAGGAATCTCAGAGTCATCTTTGATTCATCCATTTCCTTCATCCCTCATATTCAGGACATTGTCAAGAAGTCCCACTTTCAGCTCTTCCTTCTCAAAGGACCTCTACCTTTCCTCATCTTCCCCTAGAGACTAAATGTTACCCGTGCTCTGGTTCTCTCCAGGCTAGACTAGTGCAAAAGCTGCCTCCTTAATCCTCCTTTGTCCACCCTGCGACCCTGTAACTGTCTGCCATTTGGTCTGCTGGTTTCTGTCTCTCCTTGTGCCTTTATGTATTTGTCCATCTGTCTTAATCTGTCTATGCGTCATTTTTTGTGTCTGCCATTGTGTGACTGTCTTAGTATACCTATTTTTATGTTTGTCAGTAATTGTAACGGTCTGTTGTTGTGTCCATGTTTGTCTATTATTGTCCATCTCCCTTAATCTTTCTGTCACTGTGTGCCACTTTCATGGTGTCTGTCTGTTTTTGTCTACCTCTCTTTACTGGCCGGACTTTCACTGTTTACTTTTTTGGCCTTATCGATTGATTATATCCCAGACTGCTCGTACGTAGGTTTTCCTGTACCCCAACCCGCAAGTAGAGAAATAAACCGTAATGTCTGGCAAAATGCATTGAGTCAATTCTCTGGATTACTCATTATCTGCTCTCAGTTTGAGATTTATAGTGCATGCATAGTCCTGTACTAAGGACACATAAGCCTGAGAAACGCCTAGAACATCTACATGGACAACATTTCATTTTCTGGTGAGGGGTCTTTAATGAACAGCACATGGGTTAGGAATCTTCAGAACCTCCCTGACTCAGGCTGTGTCTGCCTTTCCCCCTTAGCCTCCATCCCCTGACTCTAGCCCTCTGTGTCCCCTCTCTCCATATCCCCAATAGTCTGGCCTTCTAATCGCCTCCATGTTGTTTTGGCCTGTTACTGAACCCCCTTGTTGTCAAGTTCTTCATTGCTTCCCATCTAGGTTTACACGCCATAACATTCATTTCATGCATATGCCCATAAGTGCATAGGTAGAAAGCTGGCATATGTTTATTCTTGCATTACCTTATATTACAATGTGGTAATGAGGAAACATACACACATGCAGCGGTTTAGCCACACTCTGCCTCCATCCAGAGCCACCATAGCAAGGCCCAGAAGTTTCTGAGGTTCTTGGGAAGCTCTGAGTGAAGCAACCTGCTAATACCAGAAAGGTTATGCAGCCTAACAGGTGACACCACAGTTCTAGTCGGACACCTCACCAGTTGTGTTCCCTGGAGCGGATTAGTGAAATCCCCTGTGTCAGGGAGCATCAGAAAGAAGGTAGTGGAAGTGGGGTGTCCGACGGCAGTAAGAGCGGCCACAAAACTCAGGATTTCTTCATCATTAGGTCAGAACTTCCTGCGACTGTGCAGACCTTATATCCAGGCAAGGTAACTAGAATGTTCCTTTGGATGTAGAGTGCTATTGGACAGGAGGCAAGTCGTGCTCCGTTACAAACCATAATGACATTTGGGGAGTATGATACCCCCTAGGGTAAATGTTGGGGTCTGGGGCCTAGCCCGATGCAGCAGACATCTCAGGCATAGTCCAGAGCCAATCATAGTTGCTGACAGGTGACATGCACATCGTCCAGTTCTGTCCTAGCACAATGCTCTAGTTTAAAGGTACAGGACAGGTTCCATATGTGTAATGTAGAGCGGTCTTGTGCAGTGCACTGGTGCTATTTTGGCAGCGATTGGTACATGGTTCTGGGCTAGAGGCAGGCAAGTGGCGGGAGAGGGAGAGGCAGGGAGGGAACCTGGGGTGTTGATGGGTGCAGGGTGGAGCAGGCCAAGCTCTCTGTGCCCAATGATACTAGGTGGTTTGTGGCATTGACTCGGGGGATCTAGTTATCCAGCGGGGATAGCCCAAGAATGATTAGCAGGCGGCCAATCCTGTGAAATCCAGGATGACACTGTTCTTTGAGAAGGTGTGTGGTGGTGTGGGTAGGGCCAAGGATGTTGGAGGCCATGCAGAGTGCACAATAGGGCTCCTGTGGCTGATGTGGGTAGGTGGGGCCAGAAGGCAGAGGGCATCACGTTCATGCGTCTAGTGAAAAGAGGTTGAAGGGTGAGTAGGTTAGTTGAGAGAGAGGAGATGTAGATTGGAGGAGCCATGATATCTGAAGTTGGCTTTGTTCACCAAACTACGAGTGTTACAGTCTGCTGGTAGAGGAAGAGGAGACAATCTTGCACTGTTAACATTTTTAGGGACGGCAGGGTTTAGTCTTTCTTCCCTTTTTATGATTGTTGAGTGATTGCAGCTGGGGCTGGGTTGGACTTGAGGAGTCGAGTCTCTGTGGTTACCGAATTAGAAGGATCAAGTAGAGTTTTGATTTGTAAGCGTGTGAGAGCCGGGTTGCGGTGCAACTACCGTCCTCATGGAGCTATTTTGCCGAGAACAGGATTCTTTCATTTCCATGTATATTTCATCTTTGGCCTCTGCCCTGTGATACACCTGCTTCAGTTCTAAGGGGAGGTTTCGATATGTGTGTTTATTCACTTTGGGAAGCTGAATGTTACTACACATGGGATGCTGCAGAGTCTTCACGTTCACCACACTAGTGGCCCTGTTCTAAGACTCCAGATGGAATTAGATGAACTTTGATTAAGGTGGCCATTCCTCTAGACATCTTTCCAAGTGCTGTTATTCATTGACCTCCCCCACCGCCCGCCCCCGCAAGGACTCAACAGATCAATTGTATCCCTTAAATAAACAAGGGAGATACACTGCAGATAAAGGTGCAGTCTTCATGGTCAGTCTTCATGGTCTCCTGCTGTGCTCCACACTGAAACAAGGCAGATACACTGCAGATTCAGATGCAGTCTCCGTGGTCTCCTGCTGTGCTCCACACTGAAACAAGGCAAATACACTGCAGATTCAGATGCAGTCTCCGTGGTCTCCTGCTGTGCTCCACACTGAAACAAGGCAGATACACTGCAGATTCAGATGCAGTCTTCGTGGTCTCCTGCTGTGCTCCACACTGAAACAAGGCAGATACACTGCAGATTCAGGTGCAGTCTTCGTGGTCTCCTCCTGTGCTCCACACTGAAACAAGGCAGATACACTGCAGATTCAGATGCAGTCTCCATGGTCTCCTGCTGTGCTCCACACTGAAACAAGGCAGATACACTGCACATTCAGATGCAGTCTCCTTGGTCTCCTTCTGTGCTCCACACTGAAACCAAGGCAGATACACTGCAGATTCAGATGCAGTCTTCATGGTCTCCTGCTGTGCTCCACACTGAAACAAGGCAGATGCACTGCAGATTCAGATGCAGTCTCCATGGTCTCCTGCTGTGCTCCACACGATACAGGTGCAGTCTTCATGGTCTCCTGCTGTGCTCCACACTGAAACAAGGCAGATACACTGCAGATTCAGATGCAGTTTCCATGGTCTCCTGCTGTGCTCCACACTGAAACAAGGCAGATACACTGCAGATTCAGATGCAGTCTTCATGGTCTCCTGCTGTGCTCCACACTGAAACAAGGCAGATGCACTGCAGATTCAGATGCAGTCCTCATGGTCTCCTGCTGTGCTCCACACTGAAACAAGGCAGATGCACTGCAGATTCAGATGCAGTCTTCATGGTCTCCTGCTGTGCTCCACACTGAAACAAAGCAGATGCACTGCAGATACAGGTGCAGTCTTCATGGTCACCTGCTGTGCTCCACACTGTTGCGCAAATGCACATTGGCTCCTTACAGGACTGACGCTGCAAAAAACGAGGGGGCGCCGCCAGTAGCGGGACACCTGGAGGCAACATTTTGCTCCTTAAAATATGCAATCTGGCCGCATTGTGAGAAGGTGAGGCGGGGAGGGGGGCAAAATGAACCATCTTCTGGGGTGCAATAAATCCAGTGCTTTAAGTAGGATGCTAAATCGGGGTGAGGGTACTCTCGTTAGGTGGCGTGGCCTAAGTACGTGTGTAATTAGGACACGCCCCTAATGACAGCCCCTCCCCCTGCCTAAGGGGGGCTGGTGAAAGCAGGGGAGCTGTATTACCTTTGCTGTGGCCCTTTCAAAGAAAAGGTGGGGCTGGTTCACACTAAATGTGTGACACCAGTGCGCCCCAGCTCTCAGACGCAGCAGGCAACCCTTTAAAAACCACAGGCTCCTTGAGTGAAAGGTCTGTCTGCTGCGTGATGACTCTGCATTCAGAAACAGGAGTAGGACTGGGGGTCCGGCTTTCCTGTTGTTTCTGACTAAAGGCAGCATGAAAGCCTCTAACCGAGGTGGTCTCTTTATCTCTCCATTATAACCTAAGCACCCCGAGGGTGCCGCAGACTGTTTTTCAAAGTGGTAGGCAAGGGAACCCCCAAACATACTTTCAAAATGGGCCCCCACGTGCTCCGGCAATTCTTTATCCGGCCCTGGTAAGGACTTCTCCTCTGGGGGCCTAGGAATGTATAATTTAGAATGGTCCCCCAGTGGATACATACGTGAAAGCGTGAGACCTGGAGGCTGCACGCGCTCCCCCACGTGACCCTACTGCATGATCTGGGACAGCTCATTCTAGCAGCCTGTGGCCCCATGTTATGTCGCCACAATTGCGAGAGGAGCTTAGAAACTGGCAAGCAGCAGTGTTAGGCGCTAGATATACGGAAGTGGGCCTTCCTTCGCATTTGGTAGAGCACAGGCACTGTGATTTCAATGTTCCCGCTGCACCTCAAGTGCCTTCCGGGCCCCCATTACTGGGGCATGCTGCCACCTCGATCAGCAGCCGGTTTAATGCCTGTTTTGAACATGAAGTAACGAGGGTGATAATTCAAAGTCCCCCTATTGCCCCGTATGTTGTATGTTTCTGTAATGTGGTGTGTTATACATTTTAACATGTGCTGTCTGGGACGTGTGTGATGCCAGCGGGGGCTCCTCGCATACATGCCTTCGATGCCAAGGCATTAATGCCCAATCTCTTAGTGAGAGGGCAGCCTCTGCTCTTTGGCTCTCTCTGTACACTTTCTTATGTTGTGTTATATGTTATCTTATCCTAAGTTACATTATAGGTTATGTTTTCGCAGTGCTATGTTATGCTTTTCTATGCTTTCATATGCTATGTGATGCAATCTCATGTTATACAATGATATGCGTTTTGTTTTATGTAATGCTATGCGTTACGCTTTATGTTATTTTATGCTGTGATATTATATGTTATGCTACAATATGCTCTTTCAGAGTGCTGATATGCTTGTTATCCATGCTATGTTACATGTGCTATTTTGTGTTAATTGCTATGCTATGATATTTCGAATGCTATGCATTATCGTATTCTTTGATGTGTTCTGCTATGTTATTTATTATCATGTGATCTTTCATGGTATATATCGTGCTGCGTTATGCTATGCCGTTTTATATAATTATAATAGGTTATTTATAACGTGCTTAATACCCAGAGGTTTCTAAGCGCAGACCCGGGGATCGGACCTGTGTTGCTCCGCATCGTCTTGATTCCAAGGCGAGCACGTTGCCTCTGAGCTATCCTCCCGAGATATGTAATTCTAAACTATGTTTTGCTGTGCTATATGTTACGCTGTGCTGTATCTGGATAGATATCTTACAATAGATGTTGTGGTATGCTATGTTGCTAGCTCTATAGCCTTTTCACCGCTGTCAGGTCCTCCCAGAACGCTGACAGTGGACCAGAGAGGCTGAATGGCAACTGTGGGGGGACATCCTGGGATTGGGCTAATAGGGAGTCTTCGAAAAAGGGTTTCTGAGGCGGGGCGCTGCCAGAGCTCCCTAAAATCCCCTACTAGCCCTAGCCCACATAAGCGCGAGCTTCAAGCTTTAGTACAAAAGGGCTTTGCTTCTAGTGGCCTTGCCTTTTCTTCCTTAATTGTGGCACCTACCACTGCCAAGCATCCATTTAACTGAGAGATACAGGGATCATCACCCTTGTACCCCGCGTGAGAGGCTGTCTGTTCCCATTCCTTCCTATCTATGTCTTAGCTCTTGCACCATCTGAAATGTCGCCAGGCCGAGTACGGTAGTTATTTCACATTCTTGTTGTTCAGGGCCTGTAAGAATGTCATTGTGTTTTTCCCTTGTTCCCTCCCTTGCCTTGAAGCGCTTTGAAACACATCGTGTATAGGCGCTATATAAATAAAGTATCATATCATATAATCGCTAGGAAGGGAGGGCTGGCAGGGGTCAGCACCACAATTAAGGAGCTAGAGGGGAGGCGGGAGGCAGCACTTACCTAGGCCACATGCTGCCTCTTATGTCACGCCCAGCGCTGGCCAATGGGATGGCTCTCGCTGGATCCGAGATCCGACATCGGCTTTCTAGCCGGATCTCGGGATACGGCTTGCCTCTTCCTTAGCCCCGGCATACAACCAAAAGCGCTTGCCGAGCTACGGTATGGAGTGGGGGACGGAGCTGCAGACCACACATTGGCGCCATGAGCACTCTTCTGGCTCCGCCCCCCTGCCTATATCACAGTAGGAGCCAAGGCAGACCCTCGGCGAACCCGGACGCCCAGTGCACAGTTACAATAGTGCGCTCACAAAGAGGAGATTAGAATAGCGAGGTGAGCCCCCAAGTTGGCCGAGGGTCTAAGACCCTGTGACAGATCTAAAAGCGCACTGTGTGCAGAGAGCAGAATCCATTTGGAAAACACAATGATCACCGAGCCCCCAGCTTCGCAGGCTCGATGAACATTGCCTTTCCCGAATGAATTCTGGTATTTGTAGTTTTGGGGATGTCAAAATACATTTTGACACGGATGGTACATGCTCTGCTCAGCTTGAAAACTACACAAACCACAGTAAGGTAGGCACACAAATATATAAATCCTTCTATTTATATATTTGTGTGCGTATCTTACTGTGGTTTGAGTACTTGTCAAGCCATGAAAGAAATTACGCCATTTTAAAACTATTATATCGAACATTTCCTTTCATCAGAGTTCAACGGCCAGCCCCGCCCCCCTCTGAACTCCGCCTCCTCGGAAATCCACACCCTCCTCCAAACTCTGCCTCCGGCCCTTGTGAGGTCCCTCTTCCATTTTCTTTTTCCATTACCACGACTGGTCACACCCCTTTAGGCCATGCCACCTGTAAGAGACCCCTGCTTCCCTTCGATTAACCATGCCATGCAAAAGGACTGTTTTCACAAACCATGATGCCTCCTAAAACCTGGCACATGTGGGTGGGTGTGTACAGGCTGTTAGGTGTGCCCTGGCACGCACTCTTGTTTTGCCATTGCCAACACCCTATCCATGCTGCCAGGAGGAGTACATTTCCCGCTCGAGTAGACTCCTCGTATCGCGTAATCGCGATATGGCGAAATTGTAGGCCGCAAGGCCTGGAAGCTCTTCTAGCGAGAAAAGAATACTAACCAGAGGTCACAGCCAGAGATATTTTGGGTGGGGCAAACTCTGTTGTGAGCCGAAGTTTTATTTCAGAAAGTGCTGTGCACTTTCGCTGACAACATCAACCATTTGGGAGACATTGATCCAGTCCTGGTTTTAACTTTCATTCTGAGTCTTGTCCTTCTGGATTTCCCCATCATAAACCCAGGGCTACAAGTCCAAATATGCAAAGTTAAAACCAGGACTGGAAGAGTGGCTTTGGAATGGAACTTATAAGGTTGGCCTGTATGGTAATGCCCCGAGTATACCGTGCAGAACACATATTTTAAACAGAGCACAGCAGTTGCCACATCAACAATGCGGCGGCACCCCCCATGCCCTTGCAATTTATGGCATTATATAAGGTCCACTTTAACCCATTCATCTCACCCGTGCGGTGCACTGACCTTGTACTCACCAAGGCGCTCGCTGGTGGGGGACCAAAGGCAATGCAGGTCCGGGCATATCAGGCACGTGGGCAGGGGTGTTGCTAGGCCTGGAAAAGACCCGGGGCTCCGTTGATGTCAGACCTGTCGGGACTCAGGGCTGGCTAGCCTTTTGGTTGTAACTCCTGAGATTCTATCCGGGGCTACAACCAAAAGATCAGGGGCTATAGTCCCCTTAGCCCCCCCTGCAACGCATCTGCACGTGGGGCACTTAACCCACTGAAACACCCACACTAAGGGGCTCTTTGGGGGATTGCTAAATGTACACCAGAGTTTGTCAACAAGACATTCCTACTCCCGAACGGGCGGAATGGAGCGACCAGAGGTCATTCCCTGGTGAATTACTTCCTCCTCCCACAACACGTATTCTGATGGCTCGTCCACCATTCCATCCCCTTTGCTGTTGCAGGTAGCACGTGCTTCCCGCCAATAAATGCAAATAGTTTTAGGGGTAAAAGACATCCATAAACATGGACAGGTACTGGGTTCATTACGCATGTTAGTGTCCAAACGGTCCGCAGTCACATTCTGTTGGCTGCCACGCTGCACTCGTCTCTGTCTGTTCCTCAGCCATCCCCTCCTCGGCTTTCTCCTCCCACTCCACCTTCCACAGCCTGACCCCCTTGGCATCCCTTTCTTTCCTCTCATCTTCCTTAGATATGCGCCTTTTGTCCCCCTGCATTGTTAAGTTTACCTACACCACCTTTACAACCTCCTCTGATCTCCGTTCTCCTCCTTCTCGTCCATCTTCTCCTGCATTCTTCTCTTCATCATCTTCTGATGTTGCCCTGCTTCTCCTGTGTCCTTCTCTCCCTCAGCTTCTGCTGTTGCCCCGCTTCTCGTGCGTTCTTCTCTCCATCATCTTCTTATGTCGTGTTGCTTCTCCTGTATCCTTCTCTCCCTCATATTCGGATGTCGTCCTGGTTTTCCTGGGTCCTTCTCTCCCTCATCTTCTGATGTGGTCCCACTTCTCCTGCGTTCTTCTCGACATCATTTTCTGATGTCATCCTGCTTCTCCTGTGTCCTTCTCACCATCATCTTCTGATGTCATCCTGCTTCTCCTGTGTCCTTCTCGCCATCATCTTCTGATGTCATCCTGCTTCTCCGGTGTCCTTCTCGCCATCATCTTCTGACGTCATCCTGCTTCTCCTGTGTCATTCTCTCCCCATATTCTGATGTTACTCGCTTCTCCTTTGTCCTTCTCTCCCTCATCTTCTGATGTTGTCCCGCCTCTCCTGCATTCTTCTATCCATCATCTTCTGATGTTGTCCTGCTTCTCCTGCATTCTTCTCTCCATCATCTTCTGTCATCCTGCTCCTCCCGTGTCCTTCTCTCCCTCATCTTCTAATGCCACTCGCTTCTCCTGTGTCCTTTTCTCCCTCATCTTCTGATGTGGTCCCGCTTCTCCTGCGTTCTTCTCTCCATCATTTTCTGATGATATCCTGCTTCTCCTGTGTCATTCTCTCCCCATCTTCAGATGTTACTCGCTTCTCCTTTGTCCTTCTCTCCCTCATCTTCTGATGTCGTCCCGCCTCTCCTGCATTCTTCTATCCATCATCTTCTGATGTTGTCCTGCTTCTCCTGCATTCTTCTCTCCATCATCTTCTGTCATCCTGCTCCTCCCGTGTCCTTCTCTCCCTCATCTTCTAATGCCACTCGCTTCTCCTGTGTCCTTTTCTCCCTCATCTTCTGATGTCGTCCTGTGAAAACAAGGAAATAATATGAGGCAGGGTAACCAAAAAGGGAACACACCAAACACAGGTTACAAAGGAACATACAAAGTACTTTATTTTATACTGAATCCAGTTACAAAAGAACAGAACAAAATTCAGATAGCTATCGACCCTCAGTACAACACAGCGAACTCCGGCGTGGTTCGGTGTGCTCAGTGAGTGCAAATATACATTTCTCCAGCCTGTTGTCCAGCCTTTCTTCAGGTTAACCATTCCATAAATAAGTTACTGCTCTAGGGTCCCTTGCCAGGTCAAATCTAGTTCATCTTAGGTTTATACATTAACAAGAAGAAATGGTAATAATGTATGCTCTAGGCCTAACATTACAATGTGGGTCTTAAGTTATACAATGTAGTTAAGCAGGTGTTCTCATTCAATTATAGATCAGTTTCGGTGATACAGGTAATCCATTGCACACAGGTTAGCAGAAGGACAAGGTCTCAGCTCATGACCCTAACAAGTGGCCTGCAGGCAAGTTATACATTAGCTGTACAGAGGTAATGACAATCAAGTTCTGTTCTGAATAACATAGGCTACCATTTTAGCTCACATGGTGACTTTATAGAGCAAGAAAACCTAAAATGGCGGCTTGACCCAAAATGACAGTTTACATGGTTTCTAAGGTCAGGACCTTGCAATGCGAGTTTATTCACATGTTGTTTATAAGCAGCTTGTTAGCAGCTTGGCGTAGGCCAATATACATATATTAATAGCAATAGGAGGCACAATATAATTTCTAGTTTGACAAACCCTCCTTTTGGCCTATGCCAAGTGCTAAACTACTTCTCATCTCCCTGCAAATAACTCCATGTGTCATCGTCCATACACCCTGAATAGCAGTCAGAAATATCTATCGCCATTAGATCTTTTCCTAAGATCTCTTTCAGTACATACTCCTTAGAGGTTTTATCCGGGGCATACACTTTATGTCCTATTGTACCTATCGCCTGAGCGCAACATCCCCCTAGCATTGAACATATACTTGGTAGACATTGGATACAACAACAAAGAAATAGCAGGATTCCCAAAATAATCAGCAAGACTGAAAGCACTTTCCAACCCCAAGGCCGCAAGAAGTCCCAGAACCAAGCGCTAAAATCCCAAATTCCCTCGGGAACATGCACTTCTGAACTAAGAATGTGCAGATTCTGCATTGCCTTAAAAATAGTTAGGGAGGAATCCGGTACGAAAACACAGCAAGCGGACCCCACTAGTTTACATACTCCACCACGTTCAGCCAGAATGACATCTAATGCCATCCGGTTCTGAAGCGCTACCAATCTGATTGCTTTCTGCTCTAAAGTCATATTATAGAGTATATCTGTGGTCCGGTTGATGGTTCTCTCCAGTACTCTCGCTAGCTTCCTGATATCCTCGGAATTCGCTATCTGCCCAAAGAATGGAAGGAATGATTTCGCTACGTATCCTAAAACCTGTGCTGGAGTGTCGCCATTCTCGTCCCGTCGTGGACGAGCCTTCGAAACCTCTACAGTACTTGCTATAAACACCCCAGGTAACAGGATTCCTAGATAACAAGTTCCCTGCCAATCCCTGGGCAACCATGGAAATGCTACATTACCGCAAACAAATAGATAGGTTCGCCTACATACAAAGGTCTGTCTTCCCCAGTCAAATTTGCAACATTGGCACAACCTTTAAAATCTCCCATTGACCGGGTGCCATTCCTCTGGATGCAGAAAGAAACTGAATTGGGGCTATGGTTAACAGTATAAGAAGGAGGCACAGCATCCTTATTGCCTATCGGAGCCATTTTAAAGGAAATGAAAGATTGGAAAGGACGAGACAGTCTATCAGAAGGCCTAATAGAAGCAATATTGAGCTTACTCCAATTTTCGAAAAGCGAGCATCCCAGGGGAGTCAGAACACGTTTCTCAAAACTATTCAAATAAGTGCCATCAAAGGTCCCCGAGATGCTATCGTTCCATTGGCCAAAGAACAGTGCTCTAAGTGAAGCATAACAAGCAGTTGTCAAAGGTAAAGGGTGAATATACCAACCTAGCCCCTTATCCCCATGTTGCGGTAAATGCGAGCAGATCCAACAATTAGTCTTATTAAAAATGGCATGTGTTGCATTCATTATAAGCAACAAGGTATTATTGTGATACTTCTGTCTATGCTGTGAGTCCCTAGGTGACAGAGTATGCAAATGTACAAAAGCTGTAGGAACAGTGGGTACAATTTCAGTCGGCAGCAAAGACTCTAAATGATGAGTTTCTTCGAAATACCAAAGGCCTAAGACAGTGACTATTATAAAACCAAATATTATCATAAAAACACAGCAATACGTTTTCGGGGCCCAGGCACATTGTTCATTGTCCGAGTTGGTCACCCCCTTATTTATAAGTCCAATACGAGCAGCAGCGGTGGTGGTAGCAGGCATTGTAGATTTTCAATTGACGACCCCAATCTTCGTTGCTGGCGACACTACGGTCGCGCGGCTTCTTAGTCCTTCCACAACCCCTAGCCAACAGAATCCCCTTCCTCAACTTTTTGGGCAAAAGCAAGCCCTTGATGATCCTTTCCTTCCTTGACTGCACAGCCGAACCGTGCCGTATGTCTATCAGATGCACAGCAAAACCGTGCCGTATGTCTATCTTCGTGGCCGTAAGTTGTGTCTTGTTGTGCCTGGTATTGTTTGATCCGAGAACAAGATTTCGTCACTTCCCGTTGGAAGCAACGTATCAGAGGCAAGTAAAGTTGGAACAGCAATTTCCGGGAGCAAAATTTTCGGAGAGTGCGGAGACAAAATGGCAGCTTCCCCAAGCCTCACGGGCTCAGAAAGATTCTCCGACGCACTCTCAGTGCTACTCACTGCTTTGGGATCATTGGTTGCAGTGTTAGCGAGGGGTTCTGTTTCTTCTGTAACGTGTGGCACTGGGTGAGGAAGTTTCTTGACATGCGTCGCGTGGATCCAATGCTTCCGGCCTGCGACACGCACCGCTGTTTGGGTGACCAGGAGGACCTGGAACGGGCCCCGCCACCGAGGTGCAAGGCAGGAAGATTGGTCAAAGGATTTGACCAAAACCCAACTTCCAGGTTGTATACTGTGGCCTGGGCCCTCGTATCGCACGGGTAAAGCGTCTCGTACCTGGTGATAAATGAAATACAGGTTTTTAGTCAACTGGCTACAATAGTCTGTAAGCAATACATTTTCTACATTCCTCAATGCCCTAGGCTTCGGAAGACCCCAGATATTGGCAGGTCTCCCCATTACCACCTCAAATGGAGAGAGCCCAGTCTTAGTTTGAGGGGTTGTACGCATTGAAAGTAACTATCCTCATGTATAGGAATACTGAAGAAAGCATTCTTTAGGTCCACAACACTGAAGTGAGTAGCCGTAGCTGGAATCATGGTTAATATTGTCGTCACATCAGGCACAATTGGAAATTGCGGAGCGACAACTTTATTAATGGCACGTAAATCAATTATAAAACAAAATGGAATTGCATTATCACCTTTTTTGTACACAGGTAAAATCGGACTATTGCACAAACTTCCTGCAATCTCCTCAATCACCCCACGATGCACAAAATCGGAAACAATGCTCTTCAAAGCTCGCTCGCCTTCAACTGAGATCTTATACTGTGGAATACGGGGCAGCTTAATTCCATGTTTCAAAACTATTTTAACAGGCTCAATTTGCAAAACACCGACATCATTGTCATCAACTGCCCACAAACACTCTGGTACATTACTGAATTCTGGCGGCAAAGGTCTAGTCAAGAATTGCGAAACAGAACATTGCTGTGGTGAAATCATCAAACACACTCCATCAGAAGAACAATGAATTACCGCATTTAATTCCTTCAACAGATTCAACCCCAGTAAATTCTCTCCACAATTCGAAGTCAAGAGAAATGGACAGCGGTCCGTAAAGGGACCCAAAGAAATAGGTACCGGTGAAGAAACCGGACAAACAACTGGTGTGCCAGAAAACCCTACAGAAACATTGGTTTGCCCTGACAGTGGAATGTTTGGAACCCGAGAATGATCAATGGAGCACGTCTGTTCTCCAGTGTCTATCAAAAATTGATGTTTCCTATTTCCCACTACCATTTCAACGTAGGGACCTTTCTGGTTAACGGGAATAGGTGTAGGTTCCAAACCCTGCTTCGGGCAATCCTAACAAAAAAAAATATCATCAAAAGGAAGCTCTTCAGATAGATATGCAGCAGAAGGATGATCAAATATGTTTCTAGTATCCACACACGAAGTCTGATTATCCTGTGAAAAAGGTTGTTGGGGATCCTGCAAAAGCTGGCCTCTACCAGGGCCCCCTACACCCGGGCACCTTTGGATCGTCTACCCATATTTCCAAATGTGTTATTCGACCTCTGTCGAAGGACGGGGCATTGTGCACGCCAATGACCCTCCTGGCGACAATAGGCACACTGGTTAATATTCACAGGACCCAAGGGCACATTCCCTTGTGGAACATACTGACCTCTAATCTGCGAACTACCCCCTCTGTGGCCTCTAACAATTTTCTGTAACAATACTTTAGTCTTCAAATCACCTTTTCTCTTCTCGACTCTATCTTTTTCATTATTGACACCGTTCTCGTAGTACTGAGCCATGTGCAGTATTTCTGATTGGGATTTAGCCTGCCAAGCGTCTCTCAGAAAACATAATTTGTGACTGGATGTCAGGCAGCAATCCACGTACAAATTTGTCCACAAATAATCTTTTCCCAGACTCTGTGCCTAAGTCTTGTCCACTGAAATCCGAGAATACCTGTTTCGAACCGATTAAAGAACTCGGTAGCACCCTCAGATTTTCCTTGGACACAGGCCGTAAGCTTGTCCCAAATAATTCTCTTTTCAGGGATTATAGTTTTCAGTTTTGCAATGATTCTGTCAGGCAAAGTTAGTATCACCTGAGGTGGTCTCTCACCAGCTGGACTTTCCCCATCAAGCCTAACTATGGTAGCCCATGTATCTCCCAACCCTGGTACATCGTCTATAGTTCTAACTTGTTTCCACAAATCTACAGGCAGGAGTACAGGGAATAGCAAATCAATGTCGCCTAGGGTAAACACTGAGGACTGCAAAACGGACTCTATCTCTTTATAGAACCCTGTCGGATTTTTCCTAATGTCAGGAATAGTTTGTCTAATAGTATTCACTTCCTGTCGTGAAAACGGGACGTGAACAAACTGCAATACATAATGTGCAGGAATGTCCACAGCAGGTGTACCTGCTGCAGCATTAGCAGGAATCTCAACTTTTGGGACAAATGTCGGAGGAACCTCTCTCATAGGCAACTGAGATGTAGGCAACTCCGAACGCTTACTAAGCAACAGAGCTAAGTCGAGCGCTAAAGCAGTTGAAGAAGTGTCAAGTGAAAAAGCTCTCTTATAAATGCTCAATAACTCTGTGGGACAACTAACCTTTCTCTTTAAACATTCATCCTGCAGGTACTCTACCATTACCTGTATCACTTTCCTCTACATTTCTAGCGTATATTGACTGTATGTGTCATATACCTCAACTGGAGTTATCGATATGTCTGAAATCCATCTAATCGCATCTTTTGTACAAATCCGCGCCTCCTCAGATGTCGATTTACGACACGGAAGAAATCGTTTCTGTACATACATACTTTCTTCTTCGTCATCCTCATTTCGTAACCTTTCCAACTCCTTTCTATACTCAAATATCCTCTCAACATGCTCATGTACCTTCTCCACAGTGTCTCTTGAAAACACTAAAGTATTCAGGTCCCTCAACCCTTGTGGGAGGTCTGCATTATTCAATTTACCCCACATTACACAGAAATGAATCCCTAAACCTTCAATGAATACATTTTTCTCAGGAAAATTATCCATATTAGAAAGTGTGGCAAGAACATTAGCTCGATCATCTCTCTCCATACAATGCTTAGCCCATGCAAACAAATCCTGTTTCTTTTCTGTAGGAACAGTATTACGAGTAACAATCCTCGACCCCGCACTCTGATCAACTACAAGCGGTACAGAACTACTTGGGAGTGAGGGTGCAGGCAAATTCAATGGAGGTACTATTACTGGTGCAATGGGAAGAGGCAGAGGAGCAGGTGGAGGAACAACAACCGGAGGAATAGGAACAACAGGTTGAGCAGGAAGAGCAGGAATAACAGCAGGAAGAGGTACAGCAGGAGGAAGAGGAACATACGGAGGTGTTGCAGAGGCACCAGGCCTTCGTTCATTTAACAATTTGTCGATAAACTCATCAGAAACATGAAGATCTTTAGAAGGATAGATTTTCTGAATACCGAGTGAGAAAGCCCTGTCCATATTCCTAACCGACTCAGACTGTTTGTCCTGATCATATAACAACGCCTTTTCAGCATTTGTTTTATGACGGCACACGTGTTTTTCCCTACTTTTAAGCTGCTGCAACGCTTCTCTTTTCCAATTTTGCAAAACATCAAATGCTGCAGGTCTGGTCTTCTTTTTTAACAAGAATGACTTTAAATATTCAATACGAGGGATCTCAAAACTACCATTGACTGGCCACTGAAGTTCGGAGGCATGTCTGGTTTGTCTGTGCCAAATTTTATTAAATACTACACTTCCAATGCCATGCTTACAGTACATAGTACATTCCGGTGACCCCTCCTGTGGTGCCGGATGGCTAAATTCCAAAGATTGTCTATCGCTGCGGAATAATGCCCTAAAGCAGCTAGACAATTTCCCAGGCATTTCTCAAATACTCGGTGTTACCTGGTCAATAATTGTGTCTGCAGATACAATGCGCCAAATTCAAATTGTCAGGGTTGAATTAAGAGTCGGGTAACGACTCACCTGACCAAACCTAAGGAGGACCGATCGGTTTACAAAGGACTTACCTAACGAATTTTACCTTGTGTATGGTGATTTCGGCAAATCTGCCCGCCTCACAAAATGGACCCTCGTCAAGATGCCGTCTCAGACCACACGCCTGTCGTCCAGGGAACGGATCGTGCAGCGCTGTTGAGGTGTCGCGTCTCGTTCAGTCGGGCCCGTAATGTCACACCGTCCGATCCCGGTCCGATAGCGTGCGTCAACCTTCAATAATCCGGCATCAATCTTGAGGGTCCTATTCGGGCGCCAACTGTGAAAACAAGGAAATAATATGAGGCAGGGTAACCAAAAAGGAAACACACCAAACACAGGTTACAAAGGAACATACAAAGTACTTTATTTTAATCCAGTTACAAAAGAACAGAACAAAATTCAGATAGCTATCGACCCTCAGTACAACACAGCGAACTCCGGCGTGGTTCGGTGTGCTCAGTGAGTGCAAATATTCATTGAAACAGTCAGGCTTTTATACATTTCTCCAGCCTGTTGTCCAGCCTTTCTTCAGGTTAACCATTCCATAAATAAGTTACTGCTCTAGGGTCCCTTGCCAGGTCAAATCTAGTTCATCTTAGGCTTATGCATTAACAAGAAGAAATGGTAATAATATATGCTCTAGGCCTAACATTACAATGCGGGACTTAATTTATACAATGTAGTTAAGCAGGTGTTCTCATTCAATTATAGATCAGTTTCGGTGATACAGGTAATCCATTGCACACAGGTCAGCAGAAGGACAAGGTCTCAGCTCATGACCCTAACAAGTGGGCTGCAGGCAAGTTATACATTAGCTGTACAGAGGTCATGACAATCAAGTTCTGTTCTGAATAACATAGGCTACCATTTTAGCTCACATGGTGACTTTATAGAGCAAGAAAACCTAAAATGGCGGCTTGACCCAAAATGACAGTTTACATGGTTTCTAAGGTCAGGACCTTGCAATGCAAGTTTATTCACATGTAGTTTATAAGCAGCTTGTTAGCAGCTTGGCGTAGGCCAATATACATATATTCATAGCAATAGGAGGCACGATATAATTTCTAGTTTGACAGTCCTGCATCGCCTGCATTCTTCTCTCCATCATCTTCTGATGTCGTCCCGCTTCTCCTGCTTTCTTCTTTCAATCCCCATCTGATGTTGTCCTGCTTCTCCTGCATTCTTCTGTCCATCATCTTCTGATGTCCTGCTTCTCCTGTGTCCTTCTCTCCCTCATCTTCTGATGTCACCCACGTCTCCTGTGTCCTACTCTCCCTCATCTTGCGATGTGGTGCTGCTTCTCCTGTGCACTTCTCTCCATCATTTTCTGATGTCCTGCTTCTCCTGTGTCCTTCTCTCCCTCATCTTATGATGTCCTGCTTCTCCTGTGTTCTTCTCTCCCTCACCTTCTGATGCCACTCGCTTCTCGTGCGTTCTTCTCTCCATCATCTTGTTATGTCGTCCTGCTTCTCCTGTATCTGTCTCTCCCTCATATTCTGATGTTGTCCTGCTTTTCCTGGGTTCTGCTCTCCCTCATCTTCTGATGTTATCCTGCTTCTCCTGCGTTCTTCTCACCATCATCTCCTGATGTCGTCCCGCTTCTCCTGTGTTCTTCTCTCCATCATCTTCTGATGTGGTCCCGCTTCTCCTGCGTTCTTCTCTCCATCATTTTCTGATGTTATCCTGCTTCTCCTGTGTGATTCTCTCCCCATCTTCTGATGTTACTCGCTTCTCCTTTGTCCATTTCTCCCTCATCTTCTCATGTCGTCCAGCTTCTCATGCATTCTTCTATCCATCATCTTCTGATGTTGTCCTGCTTCTCCTGCATTCCTCTCTCCATCACCTTCTGTCATCCTGCTTCTCCAGTGTCCTTCTCTCCCTCATCTTCTGATGCCACTCGCTTCTCCTGTGTCTTTTTCTCCCTCATCTTCTGATGTTGTTCTGCTTCACCTGCATTATTCTCTCCATCATCTTCTGATGTCGTCCTGCTTCTCCTGCGTTCTTCTTTCAATCATCCTCTGATGTTCTCCTGCTTCTCCTGCATTCTTCTGTCCATCATCTTCTGATGTCCTGATTCTCCGGTGTCCTTCTCTCCCTTATCTTCTGATGTCACCTGTGTCTCCTGTGTCCTTCTCTCCCTCATCTTGCGATGGGGTCCTCCTTCTCCTGTGCACTTCTCTCCATCATCTTCTGATGTCCTGCTTCTCCTGTTTCCTTCTCTCCCTCATCTTATGATGTCCAGCTTCTCCTGTGTTCTTCTCTCCATCATCTTCTGATGTCGTCCTGCTTTTCCTGCATTCTTCTCTCCATCATCTTCTGATGTCATCCTGCTTCTCCTGTGTACTTCTCTACATCATCTTCTGATGCTACTCGCTTCTCCTCTGTCCTTTTCTCCCTCATCTTCTGATGTCGTCCTGCTTCGCCTGCATTCTTCTCTTCATCATCTTATGATGTCGTCCTGCTTCTCCTGCGTTCTTCTTTCAGTCATCCTCTGATGCTGTCCTGCTTCTCCTGCATTCTTCTGTCCATCATCTTCTGATGTCCTGCTTCTCCAGTGTCCTTCTCTCCCTCATCTTGCGATGTGGTCCTGCTTATCCTGTGCACTTCAATCCATCATCTTCTGATGTCCTGATTCTCCTGTGTCCTTCTCTCCCTCATCCTCTGATGTCGTGTCGCTTCTCCTGGGTCCTTCTCTCCCTCATCTTCTGATGTGGTCCCACTTCTCCTGCGTTCTTCTCACCATCATCTTCTGATGTCCCGCTTCTCCTGCGTTCTTCTCTCCATCATCTTCTCATGTGGCCCCACTTCTCCTGCGTTCTTCTCTCCATCATTTTCTGATGTCATCCTGCTTCTCGTGTGTCATTCTCTCCCCATCTTCTGATGTTACTCGCTTCTCCTTTGTCCTTCTCTCCATCATCTTCTGATGTCGTCCTGCTTCTCCTGCATTCTTCAAACCATCATCTTCTGATGTTGTCCTGCTTCTCCTGCATTCTTCTCTCCATCATCTTCTGTCATCCTGCTTCTCCTGTGTCCTTCTCTCCCTCATCTTCTGATGCCACTCGCTTCTCCTGTGTCCTTTTCTCCCTCATCTTCTGATGTGGTCCTGCTTCTCCTGCATTCTTCTCTCCATCATCTTCTGTCATCCTGCTCCTCCCGTGTCCTTCTCTCCCTCATCTTCTAATGCCACTTGCTTCTCCTGTGTCCTTTTCTCCCTCATCTTCTGATGTGGTCCCACTTCTCCTGTGTCATTCTCTCCCCATCTTCTGATGTTACTCGCTTCTCCTGTGTACTTCTTTACATCATCTTCTGATATCCCTCACTTGTCCTGTGTCCTTCTCTCCATCATCTTCTGATGTCATCCTGCTTCTCCTGTGTACTTCTCTACATCATCTTCTGATATCCCTCACTTCTCCTGTGTCCTTCTCTCCCTCATCTTCTGATGTCATCCTGCTTCTTCTGTGTTCTTCTCTCCATCATCTTCTGATGTCCTCCTGCTTCTTCTACATTCTTCTCTGCATCATCTTCTGATCTCTTCCTGCTTCTCCTTCGTTCTTCTCTCCATCAACTTCTGATGTCATCTTGCTTCTCCTGCATTCTTCTCTCCATCATCTACTCATGACGTCCTGTTTCTCCTGCTTTCTTCTCTCCCTCATCTTCTGATATCGTCCAACTGTCCTTCTTTCTCAACAACCTGTGCCCATTAAAATAATTCACAAACAAAAGTTAGAACTTTCCATGGTTATTAATAACCATTTCTTAGTAGCTTTGCCAAGAAGAAGCAAGGAGTTATTAACATATGAAACACTTGTGTATAGGTGCGTTATTAATGCCATATTATATCATATCCGCTCTGAAGACCCCAGCCTAAAGTGGCTAGTGTTGATGGGCTCATTGCATTCCTCTAATGCTGATACATTTATTAATTATTTCTGACCTTTCGAAACAGTTATACTTATAATACAGTTCCTGGTCTCTCTTTTCTCAGTAGAATAACAAGCTGGGCATCCCCGTGCTGCATAATGACTACCATTGTCACATGGCCACACAAGTGAGAGACAAAAGGCTTAGTATGATGATAAGGTGTTATAATGATATGCGGAGGTTGCACTAAGCTTAGTGCTTATCGGTAGCAGCCTCGAAGCTATCATTAAGTGTGTCTCTTCAGTTCACAAATGTGCAACAAGGCACAGTGAGATATAATCAATAAAGTCAACAGGGTGCACAAGACTGGCATAAGATTCTGCTGAATGCCCTTCAGTGTTCAATGTTTCCATGTGGCTAATCACCTCGTTTCCCATTTGCCTTCCCCCAGGTTTGTGACCAGGTTCATCGAGCTCGACGGCCTCACCTGCCTGCTGAACTTCCTGAAGAGCATGGACTACGAGACGTCAGAGAGCCGCATACACACATCCGTTATAGGGTGCATCAAGGCCCTGATGAACAACTCCCAAGGGCGGGCGCATGTCCTGGCTCACCCCGAGAGCATCAACATCATCTCCCAAAGCCTACGCACTGAGAACATCAAGACTAAGATCGCTGTGCTGGAGATCCTGGGGGCCGTCTGCCTCGTGCCCGATGGGCACAAGAAAGTGCTTCAGGCCATGCTCCACTATCAGGTGTTTGCAGCGGAAAGAACGAGGTTTCAGGTAAGACTTGCGGAAATGTTTTGGAAAGCATAGCATCTGACTAGTGTAAAGAACAAGAATCATAGTCTTTCTTCCTTTTTTATTCACAATGAGCTCTTTGATCACGATAAAGACTAAATTATTTGTGTTCCCTACACTACACTGAGATCCAGCCTGAAGGCATGCAGAGTCCTGAAATTAGAGGTGACCATACATCTACTGAAGAGCCCCTCGCCCCTAGCGGTCCTAACATTCTGTCGGATGCGCTATGGTCAGTGCGACTTGCTGCTGTCACTGTTAGGCTATGTTGCTATGTTTAACAACGTCTGCTGCTTCGGGCAAATTGGCCCTGAAGCCCTTACACAACATACCAGAAAGCTATAGTTGAATTTACTAGGTGTTTTGATCTGGGTGGAATGGGAAATGGTCCATAATGTCCCTAATGCTACCAGGGAGTTTCTTCTCTCAGTAGGGTGCTAGATATAAGAATGATCTTCCCACGATGCGGTGCCTGAACTTCAGAGGCTCGAAGCAGAATCCGACTGGTATTAAGGGAGTAGTAGGTTGTGTTGCGCCACACATTCCTAAAGTCGTCCTGTGACGCCGCTCTGCAGTGTTTCCATTCGTTGTGGGATCAAACTGTAATTGACTAGAATTTTGAGGGTGGCTCATGTCTTCTTCAGGTGCAGAATGACATGCTGCATTGTTCATGTTTGCGGGCACCCTCCTCCTGACGAGAGATATGTTTAGGTAGCCATGCTTGTGGGGCCAGTCTGAGGAGAAGATCCTTAGGGCATGATGCTGGTTATGGCTCTGACGCCTTCTGCTGGCTTATTTTACTTGCTCTTTTCCCCAACTCCTCCATTTCCATGGGCTTGAAGTAGGTGAGGGACTCATGTTTGACAGGCAGAGCTAATTTCATGATTCATTATTCTAAACATGTTATGGGGATCTTGGCAAGTTTGTTAGGTGCCGCTCTAAACGTTTTTCAAGATTTCGATGGTTATTATTTGGTAGAAGGCTTAGAAGTCGCCCCGTGATTTCCTGGATGCTTCATTGAGTTGGCGAGAGAAGGATTCTCTGCTTGCCATTTTTATCGCCCCCTATGTGGATTCTGATATGTGGTATTGTAAGGCTCGAGGTTGGAATTATGCTATTGTTGACCAGTAATCAGAATTTTTTTCCCCATTGCCAAGCTCCAGGTGGTACTACTTTTTTTCACGTTGCCTTTATCTTAATATTTTGAAGGGCCCGCTCTTCAGATGTTGAGGTGGCGTGCCTGAGCAAGGTGTGCAAGGTGTACCATCTCTCTCTTGGTTTCCGTTGTCCTTAGACATGTGTGTGGCGGTTGAGGCCTTTATTTAGAATTTTTTCCACCTCCACAGCAGACTACAGTGTGTTTTTGTGGGGGTGGAAGAAGGTTCTTTGGCTTCCAGAGGTATCCTCAACCATTAGACCAATAACATAGGCCTTCAGTCGTCCGCCATTTACTCCCAATCGTGTCTCATGAAATATCTGTGACCGTTTAGGTTTAAAACAAAGCAAAGAACCCTGCCCCTAAACAAACAGGTGGTCCTCAAATTGTGCCCACACAAAGGTCCGGTAGATCTTCATGTCTTGATGTTCCAAGATTTCTTGATCCTCCCCCTTTGCAGGCGCCGTTTTTCAGCTCACGCTCCAGTTCTTTGGGAATCTCTGAAAGGAAGCAAACCACTTCTGTTTAAAAGGAAACTTAGTATCTCACCTGTCCGTCTTGGTTACCGAATACCTGCTCCCAGTTCCTCTTCCTTCCCCGCTGTGCCGCTGCGTCCTCTTCCCTCAATGCTTTGTCCTTGTTCCACGCGGACTCTGACAGTACGTCGTCTCTGCAAGAGAGTGTTACAAATGCTGCATTAGGGACTCTTTTGTGGGGTAAGTGACCGCCACCCAAGTTAGTTGTCCCGAGCCGAAGGTACAGGCCTCTTACAAGTTTGACGGGCGCCTAGAACACAATTGTTCCCTACATTAAGGACTCTAACGGTATTAGAGGTTGTGGAGGGGGAAAAATGGCCGCCTGACCTGGTGTTTTCTGTGGCATTGCTTGTCCGTGTCTCCTTGACCAGTGGCCAGTGTGTACATATTAGAAAGGGGTGCTTGGAATGCTGCTTTTATAGGCAGGGGCTTCACTCCAAGCTTGTTGATCGGCCAGAGAGTTGGTAGCTTTGAGAATACAGAGTCCAATATGGCCGGAGCCTGGAGTCCACACTTTCTAATTGCCTAAAGAGAAGAAAACGGTATCCAGTTTTTTAATTGAAAAATGTTTCATCCAAACATTTTCCATCAAATATTTTCTAACGAAAAAAATGTTCATCTAATGCATTTTTGTGTGGGGTAAATGGTTAATTTTGTTTGCAAAATGTTTGGGGTGGGTTTTTAAGAGTCCTAAACAGGGGGTTAGGGGGCACCCCCCCCCCAAAAACAAAACTAAAATGCATCAGATGAACATTTTTTCGTTAGAAAATATTCGATGGAAAAATGTGTAGATTGAAAATAGAGTTCGGAGAATTACATAGCAAAGCAAAGCTCAAAGGCTTGGTGGGGGAAGCGGGGATTAGCCCCCATAGGCGATGCTGATTTTGAATCAACCGTAAACCAGTGCTACTGTACAGACATAGATGGGGGCCATCCAGAGAGTCATGGTGTAGGGTCTTGTAGTCCGTGGAGTTGAATCGCTATACTAATGGCCTTTAAGTCTGCAGCTGTTTTGTTGCAAATACTTGCGGCCTGACCCCGCCCACATATTTCGGCTGGTCAGTGGAGTTTGACTGACGGGAAAGCGAGTAGATAGGACTTCTGGGAGCTTGCCAGAATCCCTCTCAAAATATTGTGGTGACTCGGTAAGGCTGTTGCTGTTCTCAGCGTGCTTCGTACGCGCCTAGAAAGCGAACAGCTGCAGGTCATCGGCACATCTGGCCCACTTCTGGAAATTAATAAAAAGACATGTTTTGCACAGGGCTCACATGCCCACCCCCACCCCCTCCTCATTGCTGTTTGTTTAAAACCGCTTCCCTTTGTGTGTACGGCCAGAGCTCCTCACGAAGAACTCCTGTGCGGGGTCACCGAGGTTCCGCCACGCTTCTGGAGGCCCGCTGCCTGAAGCGCTTGGAGAAAGACTCGCAGCACTACAAAGCTCAATCCTGGGCACCACAGGATGAAACGTAGATAGATGGTGGACTTCATCAGCAGGGCCAGTGCTAGAATGTTCGATGCCCTTCCAGATGAAGTTCTCTTTGCCACGGCCTTCCCCTAACCTCTTGTGACAGTAACCCCTCATGTTCTGCACTCGTGGCTAATCCGGTGCCTCCTTACTGGTGGGTGACCTTGGAAGCGGCTTCTAATTGCCATCGTTTAGGCCCGGCCCGGCCACCCGCTGCCCGCACAGTGGGTGTCAGCGCGCGTGCATTTCTTTCCTGGCCCACGCGGTCCCCCGCCAGCTACACGCAGTGGACGTGGGAGCGCTCGCCTTGCTGACTGACAGGCAAGGGACAGGGGAGGCTTCTGTTCGTGCGCTCCTTCAACAAACAGGCCCAAGAGCGTTACCTGCAGGGGTTCTGGACCCGCACCACCGAGAGAGGTCAGGGAAAAGGAGCTCATTAAGGGAACGCGTGCACATGTGAAGTATGGCCTGCTTCACTCGAGGGCAGACTCAAACTCGACAGGAAACGAGCACTGTCAAAGCCAACAGTTTTGATATTTTGTGAAGACTTGGGATCTGTACTTTTCAGGCACGAACATAATGGTGCGGTCTCGCCGCAAGAGGGCAACAGCTGGAAAATGGCACTAGTACATGGGATTATTATGACAGTGCCTAGCAAATGTTTATAACATATCTAAAACTGTTGGCTTTGCCAATGCTTGTTTTTAACAGGAAATCAGTGTAAGGAACAGATGCAAGAATGCACATACTCCTTATATATCAAGTGGCTGAAGACAGAATTGGTTAAGGCAGTTTTATCACACCAGAAGCTGGTTTCGCTGGTCTATAGCTGCAATCAGGCCATTACCTTGCAGAACCGTGCTTAGAAATAAAAGAGTCAAAGACATCCCAGAGGGATGTGTTTTGGATGGAGTGGGGTGGGTAGTGGGTGGGAATGTCTATAGGATCTAGTATGGCCATTGGCAGTCAGTGGGTGGGTCAATAACCAAACCACACGTACATGCTGTGTGCCCTTCCTCACATCTATTCTCTCTTTGATCTTAACTTCCCATGACAATAGTTTCGGCTTCCAGGCAGCAATTTCAGCGCCACCTTATGGGCAAAACTAAAACGGAAATAATGTGTGGTTGCCACCACTTAGGGGGCAGATACATGATGTCTTTGGGCTGATCCCATTGCGTTGTCAATGTTCAGATAGCACCAGTTCCTTGCATTTCTTCAGCATGTTATATATCATGAGTACCCGGGGGAGGGGATTGCAACCAATTAGGTTGCTTGGATCGTGTGCTGAATCCCACGATCCAAGCCCGTGTTCCAAGCAACCTGTCAGCTGCACCCCCGCCCATCACCTCCCACCCCCATCCTCCCTTCTCTTTAATACTAATTTGGCCCCAATCCTCCCCCCCAGACCCACTTACCTGCTTACTGCAGAGATGCCCACTGCCGCAGCTTTGCTGTCTCCCTGCTTCTGTCCACCATAGAAATGGAAGAGGGGCTCCATATGGAGCCCCGCCTTCCAGCTCAATGGCCGCTGTGACAAATGCACTTCCGGGACACCAGTGGTCCAGGGATGCATATCTTATTTATTTGAACATTTATAAAGCACGCGTAGCCCATAGGCATATAGGGGCTAGAACTTAAGCGATTGGTTACAGATTGTGTACTTCATCAATACAGTTACAGTTGCAATAATACATATATTCACTACATACCGAGATACAGATATACACGTCGGGTGTGATGCAAATATACCTATCAGGTGCTATATACATGGAATTAGTGGTCAGAACAAAATCGCATATCGATCCCGGCCTGTGGTACTGAGGGTCCTAGTGTCAGTTTCTAAACATCAATCAGCCCCGCACCTCTAGGACACCAGAAGGGATCCAAACAGATTGGAAACACAAGTAAATTATAAACCTCCTTGTCCAATATTGGTAATGCCGATGGAACGGCAGGCTTATTTCTGCAAGGTCGTGGATCGTTGATCAGTTGCAACATAACGAAAATACAATTATTACCCAATGATAAAAGGGACTGTCCAGTGAAGGTAGTATACCAATATCTACTTTCTTATTATCACAACAGACAGTTCTAGCACACTACAAAATACAACCCACCCTGTAAAGGAATGCAGAGGACATATAGTTTCAAGAAGGAAAAGGGATGCACTCTGGATACTGACTGGAGGGTAGTCGGTAAAGTAATTAATTGCAATAGTTCAAGGATACTGGGTTTCAACACAAAGGGAGCAATGGGTCATAAAGTGTCACTAGGGGCCTTCGTAGAAGGACCAGTGGGACAGAACCACAATGTACCTTGTGCTTGTAGAAGTTCTTTGTGCTCGACAGTGTAGAGTCAGTTTTATGATGCTTTTCAGCTTCTGCAACAGAATTCAAGCTGCGTGTATCAGGCAGCAGGCAGTTCAGCAAGTGAGGCTGGACGCCTGCAGGCTGCCCTACACGGCGACTCAGGGTCAGGAATTATTGTCTCAGTGCTTGTCGGTGGGTCTGAAGCACTGGTCGAGGTGCCTCGGACGGTGTGAGCGGCGGCAGTGTAAAAACAGTCAGCAGTGCAGTCGGTTGCAGCTCGAGGGGCTGGACTGGCTCGAAAATGTCCTTTAAGGTGGATGCTGGTTGATGCTTGTCGATGCACTCCTCCTAGCCTCTTCACTGGGCTTCTGTCATCCTTTAAGGCGTAAAAGCCCAAAGCTGAGAGGAGTGTTGCAGGCAACGGCCTTGTCCTTGGTTTAGTTTAGAGACTCTCTGGCACTTCCAACCTAGGAAGCTTGCTGCAGAGCTTAGCAGGGCACGCTGTGTGCTGCTGGATACTGGGTCTGGAGCGGCTGGATGGTCTTCTGGATTCAGTATCTCCCTCTGTTCCCTGGGAGATGTTTCGTGGAGGGGTCTTGCTTCCCTCTTGGATGTCCTGGCCTTCCTTCACTGGCGAAGATGTAAGGCAGATGGTACCTTCAGCCAGGGCCAATGCTGAGTTCTTCTTGCTACTCCATGCAAAGTCTTCAGATGATTTGCCAAAAGAGGGGCTGTGCCATCTTTTAAAGCCAAATGGACCAAAGTAATTGGTGTAGGCTAAGTCTACCTTAATGAACAAATCCTGGCTCCCCACCAACAATCTCCTGTATTTGTGAGGTCATAACCAGAGTGCTCTGCAGCAGAAAAGGTAAAGGGGTGAAAGCATGTAATATTAAATCCCACCCATCTTCCCATCTGTTGTGGATCAAGGGGTATCTCTGGTTAATTGAGCTCTATGTGGTTCTGGATTGAAGCGACAGGTCTACCTTGAAGCTGTGGCGAGACCAGACTTTTTGTCTGCGCCAAACCACATACTCGTACCTTCTGAATGGGGTCCTCCTGCTGGGATGACTCCTGTCCCAGACATGACAGGTCACTGCCCTTGATACTGAGAGGCAGGAGCTGGCTTCAGGTTGACACAGTGCATATCAAAGCTTGTTGGGATTTTCCTGTCTTTTGTAAATCCTTGACCAGGCCTCCTGTGGGCGTGCTTGAATTAATTCTGATCAGTATGCAAAGCTGCCACAGCAGCTACCAAAGGGCAGGGTGGATCCAGGTTAATTAGGCTGGCCATGGCAGGAGGAAGGTTTTGCCTTCCCCCTTCTGAGATGCCTTGATGTACTCTTGGCTGTCATATTTCCACTAAATTTGGCAGGGGGGGTGGCGCCTCTGGAATGTGTCCACCCAGAGCACACAGGTCTATATGTATGTTGTGCGGTGAGCATTGGAAAATGTGCCAGGATTAGCCCCACATATTTTCCAGAGGTTGATCTATCATTATTCAATTTTATTTAGACATTCAAAAAAGCCTGGGCGAGCGCACACCCACCACGTGAGGTGTCCCGTTCATTGAAAGAAAATACTTTGTTCTTAGCACCCCAGGTTTCTGGATTTGAAATCCGGGGTGCTACTAGCAATAATCAGTCACCCTTGGGCTGGAACGGGTGATAGCGGCACCAGGGACCCTTGTTAAAGGCCCTTGCTATGCTCAGGCCTTTACCGCTGGCCCAGGGCATTATCAACCTTGGAACGGTTGATTATTGCTTAATTAACTAGTTTAGAATGCAGCAGTTTAGAAGGCAGCAATGGTGCAAAGAATAAGAGATACAATGAACATGACAAATAATTGTAATAACAGTATTCGGTTTTTCATATGGCATTTCCCTTCTGTTTTGATTGAATGCCAGAAGTTAGTCTCTGCATAAACATAGGCATGTTGCTACAAGACCAGAGCTTCAGTTAACTCTTTGGGTGAGGAAGTCACAATTCCTAAAAATATGGAGGTCATTTCATTTCTTTTGGTAGTCCGAATAGATCCAAGCTTAATACTTTGGGAGTAAATTACTTTTATGACAAAGAAACCAAGGTCAATCGTTAGGTCATATGATTGGTGCTTCTGCCCTCTGTTTGTTTAAGTCTGAGAAGAAAACCTTAGACAGAGGGCCCCATTAAAAGTCGCCAGTAGTGGCAAAACAGGTGGCATTTAGCAATACCGCCTGTCTTAACGCTTAACCTGATTTGGCATTTCACAACCCAAACCTAGTAAAATTGTCTGCTTCGTAGTGGAGGTAATTGTGGCAGTAACTGTGGTGTTAACGGGCGGCGGCATTACCACATGCAGTAATGCTGCACCTCCCCACTGGAGTTTGAGAGGACTGCAAAAATGGGGAGTACCCTAACTCTAAATCATGCAGTAATCAGTATTTACCACTGGTGGTAACAGTAATCGGATTTGAAGGGATTACCACGGGTAATACTTTTAAACACATAACAAGGTCCAAAGTATCTTGTAAAAGTCCCATTCGGCCACAGAGAGTGAGGAGGAGGGGAGGTTAGAGGGGGGCAGGAGGGGAGGCGTGCGGTTTGGGAAGGTGAAGGAAAATAAGCGTATCACCAGCAAGTTTTATAATTCTTTGGAGTTTCACAACCTAAACTAACATTTGAAACAATCTTCAAACTATGGACATCTTTGATTCTCTGGTGCCAATGCTTGGTAATTGTCGAGCTTTTTCGTTGGTGAAGTCGTTAAAAAAATTCTTAACCGAAGCGCTACAAAGACAGACCTATTTATAGATGCGCGCAGATATGCAGTATCTTTTAGGAAAACGGAGAGGTCATGTCACTTTCTCGCAAATTCGGTGCATTTCCGAAGGTTACTGTGTTAGCTGAAGAGCTCTCCATTGCCTCCACGTCTGTAGCAGCTGGTTTGTAGCCTTGGGCTGCCACTTGCACAGCTTAGGACACTCATCACGAGTTGGGCGGTAGCCTTTAAATGCGGCAGCAACGCTATTACCGCCGCTTTTAAGGGTCACCTTACAAGGTGGATCTTGTCTTACACTGATGGCCTTTGAGGCACGAGGAGATGTCGGCCTTATGCGGGCAGTCAGAGATGTCTTTCACTAAAGGGCCTATCTTATGCTGTATACCCAATTTTTAAAAACAGCTTTGTCTAAATACCTGTGCTTGTGTGGCTATTACAGGTCCACCCTCTGCGCATACCCTCTGTGGTAACTACACCTGCTGTGTTTGATAACGTGTAATGACTGCAACCGAAGACAAAACCGCCAATCTTATGTAACCAGCGCCTAGATGCCTCTGGGTTAGGTGCGCTTGAATAAATATCCAAATAAATAAATAAATAAGATAAGTTACTCACGGGGAGACCGATGGAGTGACAGCCGATCACTGGGCACTGCGGGTTCCATCATTGAATCCACTTGTTGACTGTCTGAACCCAGCAGAACAGATCATAAAACTCAACCACTTTCTGAGCTCGTAACCACACTTGACTTCCTGTTGACAATGCCAGGTGAGTAGCCTGCGATGGTGGAGCGCTTTTCATAGCAGCCAGAGGACCAGCACAAGGTTTTGAAAAGCCCTTATTTCGAAGAGAACCCAGCCTTTTTTGACTCCGGGTTTCCATGCCTTGAGTCATGTAAGAAGCGTTTTAGATGATCTCCGGGCCCCCAAAGCAAAAGTGACATGGGCTAAGTTCCCAGATAGTTCCCAGCCTTAACCCCTTAGGTACCAAGGACGAGTTTGCTGGTCCTTTTTGCGTAGACTTGCATAATAGCCTGGCAGTAACTGAAAGGCCCCATTAGGCTCTTGTCAGGGTCAGCCTGTTTTCTGTCCCTTGGAGTTTGGTTCATAAATATCCGACACATTTCGCAGAGAATAACAATTGTGTGGACTCATTTCATATGCAGTTTGCACCTGGCTTTTTACGCAGTGACCCATCTGTATCATGTCTTCTCACCCAGTTTTATTTTTTGCAGGGAGTGGGCCCCTTATTGCCCCCTTCTTTTCTTCTGTTTTCCACCCACATCCTGTACCTCACCTATCCCTCTTTTTATGTACATACAACCATTTCTCCAACCCCCTTCTACCTTCCGCTTACACCTGACATCACTTACCCTCCTCTGCACCTGTGCACCAGTGTCAGGATCACAATACTGTGACGTGAAAATAGGCTCCGCCCCACCTGAAAATGGGTTCATGTGCTCTCTGACGTGATGCAGCTGCCGTCCTCATGGAAGCTTTGAGTCCAGTTTCGATAGAGCTGGGGTTTGGGAGAAAACATGACACCTTCCGCATGCAAACAGCATCCGATAAACGCCTTTGCGCAGTCGCGATGACGCGCCACAATCAATGGGAAAGAACTGCACAGGCACAAGGAGGCACTACCCGGAAGTCCCTGCCAGTGGATAACGCTGTGATTCCTGTGTTCCAGCATGCTAATTAAAGCTTCTGTAACCAGTAGGATAGCTCAGGGGCAACACCTTCGTCTTGGAACAAAGACTAGGCTGAGCAGTACCGGTTCCATACCCGGTCTGCGCTTAGAGGCTGGTCTCTTGGCATGAAGCCCGATATAAGAAACCAATACATTTTTCTTTATAACCTTCACCCTATTCTACCTATTGCTGCTGCTCTTTGCACATTTTGCGTCATCTTGGTAAAGGCGTGAATTTGCTGGCTCTAGCTGCAAGCTCCATCCAGGAGGCGATATTTAGTCATTACCAATTAGAATTCATGAACTTCAATGGGCCTACCATTGACTTACACCCTGTATCAGGATTCCTTTTTTAAGAATCCTCTAAACTAGGTACTCTTTTGGTGGCATTTTCCTTGACACTGACATCAAGCATTCGCTGTTCCTAAATCTGACCTTTCTAATCTTTTGCTCAATGAACAGCAAAGTAAGACTTCATCACCCAGTGTTCACTCAACTGTGCAGGTGAGTCTGGCCTGCCATGTCTGACGCAGCCACATCTTTCTCTTGAAAGGTTAAAAACCCAGGCTGCATGTGGCAAGCATCGCTGTGCAGTAATGCCCATGTTTCAGAGGTGGGTAAATCTGTCTATTTCCAATTTAGGCTTCTGGAATCCTTTCTGCCATTTGTCTCTGAATCAGACCGCGCGTGCTGTAGTTGTGGGAACTATGGTAAATTCCAGATTGGATTACTGCAGCACGTTGCTTCTTTGAGCCCTAGATTGTCAATTGCAATTACTCCACGTAGCTCAGAACGCTGCCGTCAGATTGGTGTAAATCTACCAAAAAGATCCCCCCCCCATCCCCAGGTATCTACGAAAACGGCACTGGCTGCCAGTTTGGAAAATAATTGATTTTAGACAGATATGTCTGATTCACAAGTATTTTCAAGCCACCGCACCCAGTTACCTGACTTTAAAAATAAAGAGCTATCAGCCATCTCAAACTCTGCTTTCTTCTGGCAAAAACCTGGTGGATGTCCCCCATCCCATTATCTCTATCGGGGGGCTCGCTGCTTTTCCATCAGAGGTCCCTACCTAAGGAACGCGCTTCCAACAGGACTGCAGAATATATCATATATTGCTCTTTTTTGGAAGAAACTGATAACATATCTGTTTCAAGGATCAACAGGTTCTGTGGTTGTGCCCTGATGTGAGTAAAGGATTTTAACATCTGCGCCTAGATGCAGGTCACTGCTTGGTTCCGGAAGGATATGCGCATTACAAATCCCTAATCAAATCAAATCAGTCTTTTCTCACTATCTATATGCCTCTGTCACGGTTTATGTACAACATGATTGTGCCGAATGGTGTATGCGATGGATGTGTGTGTATGGGAGTTAAAAAGCGCAAACCTAACTGGGAGGATATTGAGGGCTGCAGTTAGGGGAAGCACCCCGGGGGTTGCAAGTAGGGGCCAGGAGCAGCAGTGGAGCTGGAATGGGTAAGGGGAGCAGAGGACATAGGGGGAGGATTTGGACTTGTGTTTTATTACTCATTAAAGAATGCTGCATTTTTGACATGTTTTAATAGATTCTGAAACCATAATATTCTTTTTTTAATACATTTTATTAGAGTTTGTTGAGCAAAAATACAACGTATATCACAATGCAGATGTTCATGAGAATTTACAGAGAAAAGAACGAAACTAAAGAAAGAACATCGAGATGCTCTTCATGACCAAATTACATCCATAATATATGATTGATGGACTATGTGGTCATAGCTAAGAAAAAATGGAACTGCATAACTAGGAAAAGAATTGTAACCAAGGAATATGCAAAGGTATTTGGCCTATGGGGGAAACAGACATGGAGACGAACTAGGAGACATACACGAAAACAAAGGGGGTAAAGGGGAAGGGGAGGTAGGTTATGTGAAGGTAATAAAATCATCAAAGTTTCATGAATGCAATATGTGTGGTAGCCGGCATAATATATAAATAAGTAAATACATCAATACATCAGGAAAAGAAAATTAGAATATACATGTGGAAGTTCATGTGCCACGCATAGATGCATTAAAACAATCCAGATAGCGAATACAAAAACACCATTTAGCATTGTAATTAGAAATAGAGTTTAGATTTTTTGCCATGCATAGTTCCATTCTTTGTATGTTACAGATGTTTTTCCACCATCCCCTAAAAGATAGGGACCGAAAGAGCTTCCAATTGGCTGTGATAAGTTTTAACGCTATGACGATAAGTAGGTCGTAATATTCTTTTAATGCATACCATCTTCAGTCGTTGCTTTCCATCATCTGCCAACTCACAGATCCTTGTTTTTTTGTTCCTCGTGGGATACAACGTATCTATTAGAGAGACAGAGAGAGAGAGAGGGCGTGAGAGAGTGAGAGCAAGAGACAGAGGGTATTTACAAGTGGTATTGTGAGCTAGAGAAATGGGAGGAGTGCTGGGTTGCAGCTTGGTTTGCCTTATAATGCCTTCTTACCTCTTCCCCCGACCAACCACTAAGTTCTACTACCTTAAACTACACACACAAATCCCCCGCAGACAGACACCACAGACCTATCACATATCCAAACCGTGACTCTCACACTCTTCCACATCAGACCAGACCCAAAGCGCTGTAGCCTATCTAATCTTGGGCTCTTCCCTATGGATAACATACTCCCATGTTTCTCCCCCAAACCCATAGAAAGCAAATTGGCATGCAGGACACCGCGAGTACTTCTGACCATCAAACATTATCTACAAAGCTTTCGCATCTGCCTCTCTAACTGCCCACTAATGGCCCTCGCTTTTCTTCTTACCGAGCCACCCACAGCGAGGCCACCACTAGTGGCAGCTGGCGCTACAGAAGGCCACTTACATTGCGTTACATGTGTGTATCTTAAACGCTTTATAGCATGATTCTAAGTTCACATTTCTCGTCTGACGCATCTATGTGAACTTAAGCGTTGGTTTGAAAGTCTCTCCATATCATGAGATGTACATACATGTTCGGAGTTATTGTAGCCTGAGATTATAGTGCTTTAATGTCCTGCTTAACATCATGACTTCCACCATTTTTCATACTGTTGGTCACCACAGGTCAGCAACGTTCAATATTTATGCCCGTCCAGCAATATGTCTCCTCTGTTATTTTACCCATGTTGATGTTCTGTCCCTCTCCATCCATGTGCTTTCTTCCAGCAGACTAAAGTCTTGATACCCCTGACGGTGGCGGCACAGAGTGCCACTCCACAGGCATGGCTAGGAGCTCTGATACCTCTACCGTTGCGATTTGGCGCAGTGTAAACAAATATCTGCATAACGTTTGGATGCTTTCACCTGCTTGATGCCTGCATTCCTTATGCTCCTTATGCTCCTACGCATCCCTTGTTCGAGGAGCCTGCCTCATCTGTTGCTCCACTGACTATCACACTCTTGGGGGTCAGTCCAAGATCTTGAAATTAGATGCAAGGCCTCATTTCGAGGTTGGCGGTAAGCACCGCCAAGTTGCCGCCAACCACGTAAAACTGAATCCGCCTCCTGACTTCCCGGTGCCACCAAGACTCTACAAGTCCCGGCAGAGCAGGAAGTCAGGCAGCAGATTTTGTAAGTCCCCATTCCCGTGGATTCCCATAGGACTGCCACTGACGGTGCCAGTGCTTCCGTGACGAGTCTGTCTGCAGGGGCCATTGCACCCGGCACGGGCAGACCTGCTGGGTGCAACGGCCCCTGCAGGCAGATGCGTAGTGTGGCGGTCCAGAAACAAGGGTGCCGGAAAGCTTACTGGCACCCTTGTTTGCAGACCACCACCCTCGTAATGAGACCCACAGTGTCAGACAAGCAAGGTTTATTGTGAATTAAGTGTTTGTGGTTGCAGAAAGGAGAAACAAAAAATGGACCAGACCCCTTTATGGAATGGGATGGCGAGGCGAACTGAAAAGCTGCAGGCAATGTTCATCAGCTCAGTGCTGGTCTCTTTCTGGGGTTGTGCCCAGAAAGAGCTTCTTCTGGAAGACGTTCACCGCCATTCCCTGGGTCTGGTTTCCTGAGCCTCCTACATACAACCACGTCTCTGACAGTTTCTGGCCCTCTGTTCCACAGTCCTTAGATCAACTGAAGTCTTATATAATGTCTGCATCATCCACACCTAGCGACCCCTCCCACGGCAGGATGTCTGATATTCCTCTCGTCTAGTCTTTGGCCCGTCAGAGCTCTAGAGACTTGGTTTCTCTCCGTCACTGAGGAGCTATATCCTCTCTGGGACCCTACACAACACATTTCATTATCCGACCACAGCTCCTATCTAGACTCTCAATTCTGTGCTTGAAGGTTGGTGGCAGGTTCTTTGCAGCTTAAGGTATTGCTGCGCCTCAGTGGGTTGAAGGTTGCCTGCATTGGTCTAAGGCAACCACTAGAACTGGAGAACTGACCCGGTTCAAAGTAGACTGACCTGCGCACACTCATTGCTGTCGATAAATAAGTCGATAACGGATGATTTAGAAAGCTTGCTGTTGAGGCCAGAAAAATCCAGTTACGTCACCCCTTGCTTTTTGTGCCGATCTGTATTTATTCGTACAGATCGTACCGTGGCATGCAAACGGTATTAGTGTCGTACAGATCGCAAAGTTGTATTGTGGAAAGTGTAGGGAGCCCTTGGGATTTGCATGGTCAGTTTATCCCTCAGCATGATCAGTCAAGGTACTGACCTTAAGAATGGCGCAAGGTGGGTCCGTGCATCGGCGGCTGATGCTGATGTATTTATATAACACATGCGACTAGACGGGCACCGGTGGTAGGGTACATGCTAAATTCTGTGGATGTAGCAGCAGAGAGAGTGAGACAGAGGGGAGGTTAAAGTCACCAATGACGATGAGGTGGTGATCTGGTGGGAGAGAATCGAGTAGTTGAGAGGGGTGGTCAACTAATTGCTTATCAAACACTGATCTGAATGGTTCCAAAGCCTGTGAATATCAGTTCCTTCATCTGCTCCTGTTTTGTTACGGAGGCGACGAGGTTCCTGTACGCATGCTAGACTGGTCACTGATGCTGTTAACTATGGGCAGTGGCAGCAGCAAATTCCCACTGCTCCCCTTACTTTACAATAAGCTCAATTAAATGAATTGTTGTTGCCTAATGTTCTTCCTATGCACTGTTCCTTTTCACGGTGGGTTGTGAAGACCACTCCACAGCAGAAGCTCTCAGAGGCAGATTTCAATTGGCTAGCAGGGTTGTCCAACTCCAGGTCTCGAGAGGGCGGATCCGTGGCAGGTTTTCAGGATACCCCTGATTAATATTCATGAAATAAATGTGCATGCAGTGATTCTAAATGTATGCAAAATGTTCCTCATGAATATTAATGAGGGATATCCCGAAAACCCATCAGGATCCCGGCCCTCGAGGCTTGCACATCACACCAATTGGGGCTGTGGACAGGAGTCCTCTCTCTCTCTTTCTCTCTCTCTCTTTCTCTCTCGTTCATTCCGTCTATAACGACTGTTAGCGTAGGTCGGGGCACGTGGTGGCCTACGGGGGACCCCGGTTGTTTGCCGCGCGATGATGAATGGGTTTGTTTTCTAGCACAGCCGCTCCTGTGCTGATCCTTCCGTTGAGTCAAGTATGCGGCATAACAGATGTCCTTCCAGTTTTAATGTCCTACTCAATCTCTTATCCACAGAGGAGTGGAATGTAAAATAATTACCCACCAAACGCTCTGGCCCAGAAAGTCCTGGGCCAAGAACAAAGGAGATGGATTGCTCTCCCACTTCTCCCTGATTATGGGTTGCGACACAGTTTGCGTGTTGCTTATCCAATGGATCCATATGGACTCTTTCGTCCAGATGGCGAGGTAGGCACGCTACACACACACATTCGCACACATGCACGCACACATCGTGTGTTCCGGATGAGAATTCTCAGTAGGTCTTGCCTTTTCCATGAAATTTTGGTATGCTGATTGTCATGTTTACGGAGACGAAGCCAACGTCGTGTTTCTCGTGTTTCATGCCATGCGTGGTGCAAGGCGAGCCGGGAAACACATGATGGCCTGCACAGAGCTGTGTCCACAAACCTGCTCTCGCCTGGTCTAGATGAGCTTAGACAGGGGCTCTGCCTATGTCAAGGAGTCGCTGCTCCTTGAAGTCTGTGAGAGTTTGGGAAGATGGTGATATTCGGGATACGAGAAGTAGCCCCTTACTCAGCTGACTCCCCAGGGGTTGCGGACATGCAGCTCTCTAGATGTTTTGAACTACGACTCCCATGATCCCTCACCATTGACTCTACTGAATCAGGCTGATAAGCGTTTTGGATCTGGTGAGCCAAAAGTTGCATATCCCTGTCGTGAGACCTACTTCAGGTGCACATCTAGCTTTGACCGCTGACCTTTAAGTGGTTCCAATGGTGGTAATTTCGACCATTGCACTCGTATGACTCGCAACGTACACACAAGTCGTGTCCTGGGTCTCTAACACCTGCGACAGTTCAGATGCAGCAGTTTTGTTTACCAGATCCCTCACCCCCGCAAGTCCAAAGAAGATGACAAGGCACTTTGTGGCACAGCAACTTGTGGGAGGGGCAGTGATGTCATTTCATGTGATATCATCAGGGTCACGGAATCCAGTATTTTACCGAAGAAATTGAACCACACATTTCTTTTTTGCCCTAATTTTATTTTACTGAAGTTTTGCTGCAAACTACTGGGGTGTTGCGGGGGAGGGTGGTTGAGGCTGGGTAGAGGGTTCGTGGGGGGTGGGAGGGCAGGAGTCTTGACCAGCATTTTGCAGCTCAAAAAGAAATTAAAGTGTCAGGAAATGACAGCAGTGAAATGTCAGCAGTAAAAACACGCAGAACCCAGGGGTTTACCTGTCACGCAGTGTTCCTTTCTGCGACAACATCTGGAGGGGGTTTATCTGTGAATTGGGGTCTTTCATTTTATTCAATAGCAATGGACTTCCATAGCTTGGGGGGAGTCGTGTCAATCTTAATAACTTTCCTTAAGTGGTCATATAGGGTCTAAGCTATCCCGCTGGCTGTCCTGTGTTTGTTCTGCCGTGCAGAGGCCTATAACCGTGCCCTTTGATAATATTCAGCCTCTCCCTCCCTCCCTGCGTCTCTGCAAACTGTGGCAAATCACTGCATTGATATTTTATTGTATATTGATATTTTATTTCTATCACGCTTGTACACAAGTGCCATAAACCCTGCATGCCTGCAAGTGGATCTAGGAGAAATCATGTGTAACTGGTGAACTTGGAGCTTAGCCAGGTATTCTATGTGGCATCACCCAGCAGAGGGTCACATGCTTTGATCTGCCACAGAAATTGTTCTAATTACTAAACAGAGTAGAACATGACTCACTGATGTAGACAAGTTAGGGTCGCAACCTTTATCTCTGTGCAGGTGGAGATGGTCGAGTCAAGCTGTCAGATGTGAGTAGCTCATCTGAGACTGGTTTTAATATTTGAATTCTGGCCTTGGATGTATTTCTTTCCCATTATAAACGTAGAACTACAAGTCCCCAGAATGCAAAGAAACATCAGGACTCAATGGCAGTTTGGGCCCCCTGTGGAAATTTCACAACAGGACAAAACCTTTGAAAGGTCGGTGGCGTACATCCCAGCATGCCCCATTTAATTTAATTTGGTTGATATCAGTCTAGAACAAAACCAAAAGTTGATGGCTGGATAAATCATAACCACCAGCACGGTTCTGGGCAACCCTCCAGACCATTGTTCTTCATCCTGCCAAGTCATTACAAAAGGAGAAAGACCATATGCAAATCAGGCTTGGTCCCACTCCAAAAAGGGAAGCCCAGTCCAAACTGCTACGTCACATCTTTTCTGCATGTGACCAAAAGCATCCCCAGACATGTTTCAGCCTTGTTGGGTGTCATTAGTGAGGCGTAGCTTGTGTCTCTAGGCCAGTGCCTTAAGTGGCACTACAAAATGAGCCGGGGCTCATCAAGGGGGTGGGGCCTAATGTGGGGGTCACCTGCTGGCTCATTAGGCCACACCGCTTGACGAGCCTCAGCTAAATGGCTACAGGCACCCCTGCCAGGAAGCCTTTTGTAGAGATCAGCACCCTCTATAGGCTTGCCTGGCCGGGGACAGCACCTCGCCTGTTCAGCCTTAATGGTGGCTCTGCCCCTCGCCAGCTGGGGACGGACAGTGTCACCATTAAGGCTGAATGGGTGAAGCTGCTGGAAGCTGAGGCCTTGTTTTCTAAATCCTGAAACTCCAGCCTCATGTTTCTCTCCATAATGGTGGCGCCAGCACACGGGCATCTCTTGCTTAAAGGGATGCCTTAGAGGTGCGGCGCCACCGTTATGACTGAAAGGCATTTTTTTCTGAAGCCTGAAGCTCTCGCACACGAGAAAAGCCTTTTCGTGTAGGGGCCCGGGCTGCCTGGGGAGATTAGTGGTCCCCGGCAGGGCCCCGCCTCAAAACGAGTTTTTGGAGCAGTCCCCGGCCGGCCTTAGCCCACTTAAAGCCCTGCTCTAAGCCTAGCAAGCTCGGGACCCACGTCTGGGCATACCCATCCCACTCAGGTGACTAAAACAAAACCAAAAGTTGATGGCTGGAAGGTTTTGAGACATGGTTTGATTTCATTATCTCCAAAACATGCATGAAAGAGCCAGTTCCCTTCGATGTGATTACTTCCCTCCCATATTGCTGAGTCAGCCTGTTCATGGCGTCTCTCCCTCTCTCTCTCTCTCTTTCTCTCTCTCTCTCTCTCTCTCCTGCACTTGTTTCCAATTTGAACCAAGGCGGCGGGTGTCAGGTGACAGCTGCAGACGGGAGCACCGGGAAGCGAAACCATTGCGCTCGGTGGAGGGCCATGGGGTCGGGCAAATCCTCCCAGCTGGCACCGGGGAGGGGAGCGGGCCCTGAGCCCAGGGCAGGTGAATGGAAACCCTATCCCGCCCTTTAATCCGGCACTTATTAACACCCCAGAGATAAGCGTCTTGGCCAAAGGCTACAGAGAATGTTTCACGCTGAACGGTATTAGTTTTAATAATAATTAAAGAGCGCTTGGCCTATGCTGGCTGGGCTCTCTTACTTGGCGAGGATTAACGGAATGCCATGTCTGAACAGCTGCGGTAAACTGGCTTAAGACAGCCCGACTAGATTTGGGAAAATGTAACAAAAGTAATTTTTTTAACACTCCCTTCAACTTTCTGAGCTTTTCTGTATGCTTTATGAAATCTGCACATCATAATTTGCATTCTTATATTGCGCCTCCTGCTAAATTCCTCCAGCTTCTAAGCGCTCTAATAAAGTGTTATTACCCAAAGCACTGATACTGAATGTATCAACCTGGAAAGGGTGAAACGCTAAGTCTGCGCTTGCCGCGGGATTCAAAGTTACAAAGTGCAGGTTGGCGCCTCTGAGCAAAGCGAGCGCTTAGCTCGTGAGCGCTTCAGAGTATGACAGAAGCAACTTATTAACTCTATATTGACCTTTATACGTGGTCACTGGAACACCAGTTTCTTTAGCAACAGCAGCTGCCTGACTTCTCCTCTCCTTCTGTTAAAAATTCATAGACGCTATGGCCTCATTACAAATTGGCTGGTTTTCCAGCAGTAAAACTGCCAGTATACCGCCCAACGGAATTACCTTTACCACCACTTGGTCCAGAGGAATTACCGCCGGATTACAAGTGGCGGTGGAGGAGTTAATCTGCATTTATATAGAGTCCATTCGACTCTATGGGGAATTTTTGCCAGAATTACCGTACTTGGAATTACCGCTGCAGTAATTCCACTGATATTGCTGATTTGTGGCGGAAAGTAATTCCCCCACTCCAGGGCCATATTCATAGTATGGCAGTGCGGGAAAAGGGGCAGTAATTCTGTTACCGCCCATTTTTATCCCACATTGCCATCCTTGTAATGAGGCTCAATGTGATTGGCTGGTGGCGCCGGGGGAAAGTTAGTGGTTGTAAGGCAATTCTCTCTATGCCTGTCCATGATATCGTGAATAAATAAAGATGTTGATGTATAAAGTGGGTCCTCTCTTTTCCGCCGATGAATCATGTCGCTTAGTTTTGCAAATGATCTGCCCACGAATGACGGTCGCTGCGTCCATGGTCTCTGTCCATGTAACAGAGGCATGCATGGACAGGCAACCACAGCTTGCCATTGTCATGCATAGTCAGCCTTGATTGTGTTTGATTTCATGTGACCATGGAGTGTCCATGATCCACAGCCTTTGGTCCATGATTTTGCTCATTTCCTTTTCATGGATAATAATTAAATGTAGGGGTGTTAAGGATTGGGAGGAAAACACATATAGGGCCTCATTACGAGATTGGTGGTAGTCATGGCGCTATTTGCGCCATGACTGCCACCAATAACGTGTCCGGCACCGGTCTCGTTCAATGGGGACTTACCAGTGTAGTCCGACCTTTGCGGGACCGGTAAGTCCCCATTGAAAAAGCCATTCCCCATTCCCATTTGAGCCCCTATAGGGCTCAATGGAAATGGGGAAGGCGCTAATTACGGTACCGCAAATTGTGGTACCATTATTGGCTCTGAATTCCCTTAACGGGTCCCGTCCATAACGCCTGGTCAGACCAGGCATTGAAGGAGGGACCCGCTAAGGGGAACTCGTAGTAGGGCGGTAAGGGATTACCGGCACCGATCTCCTTACCGGTGCCCATTATCCCTTAACGCCCTACTCGTAATGAGGCCCATTGTAGTTACTGTTTTTTAGCACTTCTTCAAAGAAGCTCCCTAGTCCAAAACCACTCCTCAGTGATACCCCTTTTCCTCCACCCCCTAAAATTCTAGTTACCCAAAATCTTTTTTTAGCACAATCAGTGTGAAATGCGAGCTGGTTCCATGAATCTTATGGAACATAGGGTCAGGTGGAGACCTCTGCTATTTGATTGTGTCAAAATGCGTCTATCCGACAACAAGGATCGTCGCCCCAAATATATACGATATGGTTCACAGATAAAGCAATGGTCCTGATGATGACCGCACCCCCAGACATGTCCTTGATGATTAATGTCTGTATGTCTTCCATGGGTGCCAGACTCCCGAGCACACATCCCATTTCATTTTTTCTATATCCTCTTACTGTAGGTTCCCTGAAAAATGAGCAAAATCGACGGAAATGCACAGCTGCAAATGCACGGATTTAAATGCGCAAAGCTGAAAATTCATCAAAGGAAAGCCATGCCACTGTCCTCCTTCAACCACATCACTTAGAGGGCAGCCCCAACTCCACTGGGAACTGGGGAGTAAATATAACAGAAACACAAACATTGCTGCCACTGGGAATTATTATGTATTTGTCAGTGATTAAATGTGCACAGCAATTCTTAAAAGCAAAGTGCACCTGCAAGAGGTTACACGGCTGCAACCCTGTGTCAAAGAACAACCAATTCACAGAATGAATCACAATATTGAACAATTGTTTTTATTTTATATTTATTTAAAGTGCAAATTGGTTAATTAAAACCTTATACACTATATAACATCATATTACAATAGAATTAAAATACATAAACATAAAATACATGGCATAAATAAAAATAACAAACTCATTCTATATGTGTAAAATATCTCCATGTTATTTCATATTATAATTACAATTAAAAATGTTACATTATCATAGCATATATAAAATCCAGATCAACCTCTTCCATACACGGCATCATCATGTCCCTGCATTTAGTCGTTTAATATTGCTCTTTTGCAGATATAAAAAGCAGCACAAATGTAAACCATAGTTTCTGCCATATATAAGGCAGACCAAAATTGATCAAATAAAATCATGTTTTACATCACATATAAATTTACCACAGCCTCTAAAGTACCATTCCTGGTTAAAACAATTCACAGAATGAATCACAATATTGAACAATTAAATGGTTGCACTTTAATTTCGTGCATGTGCAAAGAAATACATCAATTACATAATGAAAACAATGCAATGGCAAGGATCAGGGCCTATTTGCAGAGTAACCATAAATAAATGACAATTCAAATCATGCACAAATCATTGTCAACACACCAAAGTACACACATACCTTTGGAGTTCTTGTTCCATAAAATTTTAGAGTAGTAGTTTTATGTTAGTATGTTTGTACTTTCTTGTATTGACAATGACTTCTGTATGAATATCCTGATTCCTCGCTTAAGACATTCCTAGGAATGGCTTCCTAATGAGCAAGGAACATTCCAGGTTATACGGCACTCAGTGCTCCCCTCTGGTACCGCAAGGACAGCAAGGACAGGCGCTCATGTAGACTGAGGACTGCCCGTGGGCCTTGGAAGCGATTAAAGACTGCTTTGGTAGGGCAGATCACATGAAATATTTTGACCGATCACTAACTGCGAAACTCACAGTGCACGCCAGTCCAGTGGGTTCAGTTGGGATTTTGGTCAGCATGAAAACAGTTGTGACTCGTCCCGAAAGACTGAGAAAGAGAGTCTGGCCACGGTTTGGGTAGGAGGACATTATCAATTTACATTTGGGATGGAGTTCATTATAGTGAAAGACTGGCAGGCTCTGGTGATCATCTACTGCAGGGGTATGCAACCTTTGGCTCTCCCAGATGTTTTGGACTACAACTCCCATCAGCCCCAACCGTCATAGTCAATGGTACAAGATCGTGAGAGTTGTAGTCCACAACATCTGGAGAGCCAGGTTGCAAGACACGGATCTACGGGAATCCAAAAGCAAAAATTGCCACCAAGAATGGAGAGGTGAGCGTTGCATTTTCAAGGGGTTACAAGTTCAAAAATGTTCACAGGCCGAGTAAGGTGCATAATCCATACGACTGCTCCTCACAGAACCCTTTATCGCACACCATCTAACCGGTATCCATTGACTCTGAATGCATCCATTCCGTGATTCTTCATGCAAGGACTGGACCAGTGAGTTTGAAATGTGTTGCCAAGGCCACAATGGGGGACATCCCCTACAAGTGTCAAACAAACTGATCTTGACAGGATGGTAGAAGTACGGGAACGGGTATCCCACTTCGGGTAGATGACGTAGTGTTGATGCAACAAATACACGCCAACGAGCAGGATACATCATTTGATCCAATTCCATTCAAATTCACACACGTCAAAGGCAACATGGCCACTGCTCGCAGACCTGGCAAGGAATGCATCACATTTCAGAATCCTGCACTGTTTTCCAGATAGCAGGGATACGTCAGGGTTGGGGTCCGAAGAAAATGTAGGATTGGATGCAGGCAAACAGTATTTATCCCAGGTGAGACTAAAATAGAAAGGGCTATTAACCCTCTGGGAGGGCGCCCACCAGCATCGCTCGATGACCAATCGTCCAGACATACTGATAGAAAATACCCCAGTCTCGGGAGGATAGCTCAGGGGCAACATGCTCGCCTTGGAAGTAAGACGACACGGAGCAACACAGGTTCGATCCCTGGGTCCGCACTTATAAACCTCTGGGTATTAAGCGCGTTGTAAATGACCTAATATGTCATATCATATCATGGGGGGCAGTCCACCAGCACAGCCTTGCTGGATGACCAATCGCCCAGACAGACTGATAGAAAATACCCCATTGGAGGGCTCGCTGGATGACCAATCGCCCAAATAGACCAGTAGAAAATAAGGACTCCAATATATGTTTTGAGCTAAGTAATTGGTGGAAATAGTGTGGTTACTTCCTTTGTGGAAGTGCCTTTGAGACAGGAAGTGAGGTCACACTACAGTGGACGAAGGTAAGAAGGAAGCAAGAGGCGTGGCTGTGTCATGCCCCATTAAAGAACACGAATAAACAGATCCGTTATCAGTGTTCTTGCATATATCAGAAGAGGCAGTCCACAAAAGCGTCCACATCTCCTCCGATCACATGGGTGCGGCATACCCAGAAGATGCTTCACCTGTAAACCAAGAGTCTCAAGGGGTCAGAGGTTGCTGTACCAGCTATGGGGATCCGTGCTGTGAAGAAGGTGCTTGCAAACTCTCTGCTCCGAGAACTTCCATGGAAAGGTGACTGTATGGGGTTATGAGATAAAAGAGTGTGTGTGAGGTTCAAAATAATGCATGAACTAGAGTCATTGCTTGAGATTCCGTGGCCTTCAGTGGGAGTCTTTCATGGATGACAGTAAAGAGTTCCCACTCCATATGGATGGGTACTTTGCATTCCATGGATTTTTCCAGGTAGATGCAAGAGTGAAGATGTGTGTTTGGGGCATGGGGTATGTACAGCCTGATCATATCTGCAGATTTTTATCGGCTGAAAAAACTCATCAAATTAATTTCTTTAAATGTGGGGGTTGCCCCCTCAAAGCCCCACTTCCCTATTATCTAGTCGTTATTCCGCAAACACTCTACCCCTTATATCCCCATACCCGCCCCCACCCCATATTTCCTGATTAGTTTTTTTCAGCCAAACATTTTTGGGAAAAACCTCTGCAAAAACAAATCCTGGCAATGTAACAACGCTGTCCATCAACCCTACCTGGGTAGCCCTGCTGTTGTAAGGACTATGCCTCATTCCAGTGACCCATGCCTTATGAAGTCATGCGGATCAAAATGCCAATATAAGAATATACCAAGGTCTGCCGGGTATCCTCCTTTGCCAGAGAGATATATGGAATCAGTCTTCCCTAATGGAAAGGGAGGTACATATTCCTGCCCCAGCACCAGGAGATATCATCTGGAGCGCCAGTCTTCACAAGGACAGCTGACCTTCACAGGGACCTGGACATCGAGATGTTGGACGAACATCTAGCGAAGCTGAGTAAGAACATCTGCCAAGGACTGGATCAGAACCCGAACCCTCTCATCAGAAGAGTCACTGCCACCACTGCTATCCGCGGCCCATCACGGCAAAGACCCTGTGAAACCAGCCCTACTGTGACAAGACCACACAGACCAAGAAGAAATCCTAACCCACGACTACATACTCAACCCGAGAAGATGGAGTAATGAGGCTCAAGCCTCGGTATCCAAAAATCACAGCTGATGGATAAAAATCTATCAGCAAGAAGAAGACGAGAGGAAGAACTGCCTCGTCTCCATCTGTCCTATTCTCCGGATGGACCTTCACTGAAATGATGAGGCCAAGGGAACCTCCAAAACGTGAGTAGTGAGAATAGCACCCGGAAGCCATGGGAAGCACTTGCTGTCAGGTGGCTGTCATTCAGAATGACGAATAATTAAATGATTAACATTAGCCAGGAGAAAGCTAGGCTGCACGCACCTGGCAATGGCCTACTGTGTTTCAGTGATGTGTCTTCAGACATTTGGGACCACAGTCCATCAATGGCTCACAATGTGCGTGCAGAGGCCTAGCATGTATTCCGCCAGGGGGTAGAGAGGACCCTGCTTAACCTGATAGCAACAGGTCATTTTTAAAACAAAATTAATTATATTTGGCATTTAAAAAAAGAGTAAGTACAGTCAATGTATGTTAAGCCAGTGATGTCAGGTACCTTAAATCTCCTGGGATCACAGTATTCCCATTTGGTCTCTAATTAGTACGTGTATATGGTCTTGATCGGAAAGATCTACAATGTTCTCATTAAGGTGTAGGCTGGTTGGCTTTGAAAAATTGAAAATGACTTTGAAGTTGGAAAGAGCATGTATGTTTGTGTCCTTTGTCCCGTATGGCATGTAAATCTCAGGGAGAGGCTTACACTCCATTACGGATCCAAGAAGAGTAGCTCGACCTTAATGAGGACAAGGTGATCGTTTTGATCAAGATCAACACCGAAACATGATCATTGCAGACCAAACCTGACTGCAAAGACTGTTGAATAGATAGGCTGAATACGCCAACGAAAGCAATGTGCAACACGAAGATCATGACACTGAAAAAGAGGGTCTAATCCAAGGAAAAAGGTATTCAAATGGTGATTGGGAACTTTGGAAATTGCTTCAGTTGGCGCTTTCAGGTACCTGGGGATACAGATATCAAAAAGCACAGTTGAAAATTCTACCTTTGCCAGCTAAAAAAGGAAAGTTCTGCAAATACTTGATTTTACCTATAATCGAGTTCTATAAAACCAAGGTGGTGCCTTCACTGACCTATGGAGCAGATAAACTACTTAAGATGCCCCAAAAGAACTCGGTGAGGTTGGAAGGTCAATTCTGGAAAGAAATGCTTGGCCTCCCAAGATCAGTCCCGATTCAAATTATTACAAAATAACTGGGTTTAACATCTCTGAAAGCATATGAAAGAGTGGAAATCCCTGACCTTTTTTGGGAAATGTATTTGGGAAGAGGCTTTTGCAATAGTGGCCCTTATAAAAACAGAATTCGAAAGAGGGTATAACAACGCCCTGGTAAAATTGGACGCCGATTGTAGATCTATGCTAACAGGGATGGGCTTGTCGTTCTCGCTGTATTGGTGACCAACCCAGATAAGGTGAAGAAAAGGCTATGGACAATAGACTGGATCACCACCAGCGATGAAGCGAGCAAATATAAGCTGTACCAAAGCCTGGCACATGAGACGAGAAGCCATGTCAAGATCCCGGAATACTTGAAAAAATGCCCAGACCCCTGTTTCAGATCACAATTCATGAGAAGAAAACGGAACCTGTGTAGCACAAAGGAAGTGCTATCAATCCGAGAGGGACAGAGCCTGGAAAGCTGAAATTGTAGATTTAGCCAAAACTAAGGCGCAGTGGAAAATCTACCTCACCTCTATCCTAGCTGCACCTGCCTAACCCAGGACAGGACTCTGTATTTTGGTCAATTTCTAGAACTGTTTGAAACCACTCCTATGAGATGGTTTGGCCTTCATGAAATGGCCTCACCATGGCAAACGGACAATAATGGGAATTCAGATGTTTATTGCTAAAAGTTTAATTGATAAACTAAAACTGCAAATAAAATGAATAAATAAAAAGAACATTACGGTAAGTAACTCCCCAAGCAGTGGAACAATGGAAGTTGGCTGAAAGATCACAGTAATAGATTTTGAAGCACCACCCTCCCAAAACGCGTGTCTGCACCACGGGCTAAATTGGGAGCCGGTAATATAGCAACAGGTGGAATTGACAATGCCGGAGAAGTTGAGGGTTCATTGACTGTTGATGGAATCCCACTGGTAGATGGTGGAGCTCATTTTCGGCGCATGCATTTTCATTTTTGGTGCTCGTGTGATTTCATCCATGCATCATCCACATCAACCCAGTGAAGTAGCACCGGAGGATTTATCATGACTGATGTTCCAAGGCTTTGTGACTGCTTTCCAGACACAGCTTGATGGAACTTGGAAATCATGCCAAGATAAATAACTGGATGTGCTGGGACCAATCACAAAGATACTCCACCTGGCTGAGAAAGCGAAAGAGAAAGGGAGGAACATAGACCTTACAGTTTTGAGGAGGTGGGCCCCGAAAGCCATATGCCTACTGTATAATGCCAACAGTTCAATCACAGTGGAAAGGAAAAGGTCCATCCTACTAAAAATATATCTTAAACTGAGCGAGCTAGCAACATCAGAGGCAGCAGCATCCAGGGGCAAATTATTTGGCAACACCTTCATCGAGGAAACCCCTAAAAGAAATGTTAATTTTTATTCATTCTTTCAGACTTTGCCCGTCCCCTGTTTAAGAAACACCAGTGGCAACAAATAAACATGTGTTACATGTTCTGTTTTGTTTCGCTTTTATATAAATCACTAGCTTAAAAAGCTTCTACTACATATCCTGCTGACATATTTCAAGATATGAATAAAATAAACACCAAGGATATATCTAAGTTTCTGAATACCTTCACCTCCCTACATAAGACTCACTCTTCACTGAAAAGATTATTCGCCCCTCAGGTGTTTGCCATGACTAGCATAGGCAGAGGCCGCTTAGCCAGCTGCAGAAGCAATCAAAGGACCTACAGAGGAAACAGCTGACGCCAAGAGGACAGCATGCCCTGTGCCTGTTACTTCAGTTCCGCTTTCCACCTTTCGCGTCGGATACGCTGCAGTTGTTTCTGTCAAGTATTAGTGATGTCACCACGGGCCATAGCCTTCAGAATTTATTTTAAAACCCTGTCACAGTATCTTCCCAAAACAGCTTGCATTGGACATTGTCACTTTCCTGGGGAATGTGTGAATCACTTGCTCAGACCTTACAGGAAACCTGCTCAGCACAGAGAAGAAAAAGCAATGAAAGAAAGTTATAAAGATGTGCATGGGCATGCTAAATATTCGCCTTAACTCCAGCTGGCAGTATTACTGTGTCAGGTGGCAATGGAGTAAAAAGGCCATTACCGAAGTTCAGTGTATTTTCTATTGTAAGCTGTTGCAGATGGAAGCTTCCAATAAACCATCCCAAACATCTGCAACCTCTAATTGGATTCAGCACCTCATCCGGTTCCATTACGACAGTGTGGAGGAACTCTATAGGAAGGCTAATTTCCATCAAAATTTACAAACCCATGGCCTATAATCTGTGCACAGGTATCTGCTGTAGAAAAGCACGCCTGTCTCACTCTCTTCCACTTCTGTTATTTCCTCCGTTCCAGCCACTTCCACCCAACCTCTTCCCATCCTACCTATACCCAATCTGCACGACTGCAAAGTAATATGTTTGAAATATGATAACTGCATCATGGTGTGAGATTGCACCCTACATGGTTACAGAAGAGCTATTTTAGAACACCAAAGCAATTGCTGCCACTACAAATGTATATCATTTTTATTCAGTGTCAATTTTCTGTATCCCCTTATTTTAAAAAAAATTAAAATAAAAAAAAAACTCATGAAAAGAGTAAGCATAACAAACCCATACTTCAAATACTATTTGTGGACTGAAATTGCATTGCTGAAGCCCATAGTGTGCCTGTGTTTCTTGGGGGAATTTGCACCAGAATAAACAGTCTATTTCTTTTTTTACATAATAGGAGTTTGCACAACTAATACCATTCCTATATTCTTCATGAGTGTATCTCTAAAAATAGAACCAATCAAACATATAATTTATGAAGTCCAACACTAGGTTCGCAAAACAGCAAAAAACAAATCTACTTTCTCTTATAGATAACCACACAGTAGCACACTCCAGCACAAAACAATCATTTTAAAGCAGACACATTTTCAGATCACCCCAAAAAACTCTTTAATGCAGATTATTAAAGCATTGTAAATAAAATCAAATTTCTACTGCTCTGTGATCATTCTTTTCTTTTGAGCACAGGAAGTATACTTAGTGATTCTATATCATGCATCTCACTGAAATACATTTTCTTTCCTAATAAACAACATCCAACAATTGTTCCCACCCATTGTCTACATATACAGCAGTACCACTTAATTGTTAACAAATACTGTAAGATACAAAAAAATCACAAAGACCCATTATCAACATATTATCAAATAAAACCTTCAACAAAGACAAACAATTAAAACATATTATTTTGTCACAGGTAACATGAACTGCACCATGAGGACAATGTGAGTTCTGCAGTCAAAATGAAAAAAGTAGGCAACATGGTGGGTTTTATACTTTCCAAAATCAAAAGCAATAAAAGAGCACTATATTGTAAGGAAACTAATAAAATGGCCAACACATATTTACTGCAATTCATCAAAAATGAAGTACACATTTACAACATTCACACCAGCCAATGATAAACACCGAAACACATACAAAACCCTGCCCAGGATCTCTCGTAGTATCACAGCTATTCGATGCGGCTATAAATCTTGCTATGTAGCTGCGGCTACACATACATTTTCAACAAACTCATAATCAAACTAAGCCAACCTCCAAAACTTCAAATAAGACAAGAGACTGCCCAAGCACATAAAATAATAAACACAGATACAATTCTGAGCTGTATCATCCACATAAAAATATGATTATTGCACAGACAATTTAAGCTACAATAGACACTACTATAATAATAGCCGCACCTACTACAACAACCAATGAAATGGTGAAAAGTGTTGATGTGCCCACGCACGTTCTTGTTATTGCTGTGGATATAGAGAAACTTTGCCTGTTCGACTGTTAATACCTGTGGCTAAGACACGTCCACAAACACTAGTCATGCCATTTTCTAGTGTGTAGCTGCGGCTGCACAGGGTGGCCACTATAACCCGCGGGTAGCAAAGCCACTCACTAGTTGGATGCTGGGCAGACACAGGTAAACACGACAGCCGCTGATGTGGCTAGGCGCGTTCATCAATATATCAATCACTCCCTTTTTTGTACAGCCGCGGTTTAAGATTGTTTTTAAAACCTCTCATAGCCGCTGCTATCACACGTCCACAAACACTCGATGTAAATTGTGTCGGTAGATAGCCACGGCTGCACAGTGTGACACTTTTATCCGCGGGTAGCAATGCCCTGCACCAGGTGGGTGCTGGGTAGCCACGGGTAAACACACCAGCCCTTGCTGTTGCTATGCGCAATCCTCAACACACCAATTGCTCCCCTTTTCTATAGCCGTGGCTATAACATTTGAAAAGATCTGAGTATGGAATATGAATGACGAAAGAGACATTAGTAATACAAAGGAAGTTAAAAGATCAATATTTATCTATTTATTTATTTTTACATTTGTAGTGCGTGTCTAACCCTCAGGCATCTGGGCGCAATATAGTAAATGACTGCTCATGTACGGTAGATGATGATAAAGAAAGCAGACTATACATGACAGTTAACTAGGTGGGGATATATGGATATATGTAATGGGTACAATTACACAAGATATAATAGCATGGGCGAGAATACACAGGCTAAAGTCCAGTGGATGGGGCAATTAAAACTAGACTAGGGTGGCTCCATTTTGTATTGATTTTTGTAAACAATGTTCTTTCTTTCTCTACAGTCTCACATGTAAGAGTCTGAAAACACACAGCCAAAATAGATATGACTCCCAAATACCTACCCTGTCACTGACCGCCATAGCAAATTATTTTTCACCCCCATTGTCACTATACCTGTAAAAATATGTTTAAAAAATAAATAAAACACAGACACCCCAAAATGTATAGTTGCGGGCATGGAACTACTCTTACCTGCGGCTATTCGTAGTACTTTGTAGCACCGAATAGAGCCACTAATATCAGAAAAACAGCCACAAAATAAAATGCTTTCCTGCTCCCCCAGGCCATCACCAAGAGCCCCCCTCATCTGTGCCAGTTTCCCCCACTCCCCAGATGGCCTCCTCACCTCCCCTGCCCTCTCCCTTTCCCCCACAACACACGCTGTTTCTGTGACACAGTCTGCTTTGAGATGACGGCTATTTGCGGCTGTAGACGAGACTACAGAAAACTTTGTGTTGCAAACTCAGGCCCTAGACCCCCTCCAACTCCCAAATTTCACTTTGTGCCCTCTAGCCACCCCCATACCTCTAGTATGATGGCATTTGGATGTTTTTTGATCTGCAAATGGCTTTTTTCCTGTGTTTCATTTTCCCATATCCACGGTTAATGCTCGCATTGCGAAAAAAACAAGATGGCAGCTGTTTCATTTCTACAAACACCAGTTTTGGGTAAATCCCAGAAATGTAGCTATCTATGTTGAGAAGGGGGCACCCCCTTCTTTGTCAAAAATTTAAATAAATACTGCACTGAATAACCCCAAAACATGCATGCATCGCGAGTCAACGCTTCGTGCCCAAGTTTCAGACCTGGTCCAAATCTGTCCGGTGGTTGAGCTGTGCACTTTGGCTATAATGTACCTTGTTTGTCTTTGTGAAAATGAATTGGAAGAAGGCCGCAACTTTGGGAAAAAAATGTTTTTTCTTCTTAATAGCTTTCGTATTTACGAAACTTTGCAGTCTGGGGTGGCCAAGAGTCCCTAATCACTTTCACAATTTCGGTCAAATCTGTTACTCGAATCAAAAGTTATTAACAATAGAATTTTAAGGGGTTCCTATAGGAGACCTACTCACATTAACTATAGGGCGGCAATATATAAAATTCAAATTTGTGGATATGTGTGTGTGTCTGTGCGAAATGTTCAGCATAATTCCCAACATGCTACAAACGTGAAATTTGGCATGTGGGTAGGTTCCATGGTCTAGGCAATGTAAAAAAAATAAATATAAATATACCTTTGGGGGGCATATGTGGATATGTGTGTGTCTGTTCGAAATGTCCAACATGCTTCCTAACATGCTACACACCTGAAATTTGGCACGTGGGTAGGTTCCATAATGTAGACAATGTAAAAAGTATGAAATATATATGTTTCTAATGTTGTTTTCTTTTTTGAAGCGGTGTGCAATGTGTGTGTGTGTCTGTTTGAAATATTCAGCATACTTAACAACATGCTATGAAAGAGGGGTGGGGAGGTCTATCCCCCACCTCCCCCTCTATTGAAATTCATGACCCGGAAGAAGGCCAGGAGACATCGCAATTTCTATTTCAGACTAATTCCCAATGAACCGATGGTTGACAAGTATGTCGAGAGGTACCCCCTCAGCCAGCTCTACAGACCAGGCGTGATTCAAACATACCCAGAGTGGACGAGGAGCCCCAGGCTGCAACTAAAGACACTGCATTCGACAGTCTTGATTAAAGCGCCAAGCAGCCATGTTGCTGACGTCGCTAGAGACACTACGACTTAGCAGCATCAGACATGAAGCACACGTGCCATCCGCACTCTGGGACACAAACACACACTCGAATACATGAAGAACATGAGCGTACCATTCTATAGTTAGAGGACAGACACATATACATACTTTCATTGCTTTTATTATGTTTGCCATTAGCCAGACTCAGCAACGCAGAAACCGCAAGGAGCAAGAGATCCTGAGCAAAGCTTGCATGTGCTTTCATGCAAATAACCTTATGGAACTGCAAGAGCACTTATGGGACCTGACAGAAACAAGTGTAACTAACTTATGGAGAATATAGTATAGCACGAACACTGGAGAAGCTGCATTATAAAGGTTTGGGAAAATTACAGCAGGCCACAGGCCTCTCAACGAAAGCCGCGCTGAGCTGAATTCAGGCTGGACAAAGAGCAAAACTTGTGAGACAGTACCCCCACCAAGTGTGGAGTATTTTTATCCATGCCCCTGCGCCACACTGCATCCCTTTGCCAATGGGGAAAGAAAACTGTCAGAAATGGAGGCAATAACCCCTGTGCGCACTAAATTTGCAAAATTGTGCAGAGTTCATAAACCACCAAAGAGCTGCACACCCTGCCACACACACACAGGCAAAGTTTGTGTAAAAACAGAAATCGCTGCTGTCATCTGTCATCTGTCACTGTCACTTGAAAGAAGGCCACAGAAGGGCTAACCGAAAATGCCATTAAATACAGTTTTCTCATCAATGGCAATCTTCAAAGTGCTGTTTTGACGCTAAATTCAGTCATTTTTCCCAGTGAATTATTGAAAGGAAAGTGTGCTGAAATCATGGATTCTCCAGGCAGTCAGAGGAATCCAGGCCTTACTGACTGACAGCTACATTAACACTCGGTTGCTACAGGAAGGCTTCAGTGATGTTAATTGTTCCCGCATAATGAAAACAAAGGAAGCCTCAGACCTTTGTTTCCTGGCTCCAAGGACAAAGGAAGGCTTGGACACCCATCTTCCGAAAGGAGGGGCTGGATGTGGAGGAGGTTTCTCAGTGAACTTCAAAGGACTGGCCATTTGCTCACTTTGGAAGTAAGAAAAAAAAACAGACTGGATTTTGAATGGAAATTACTTGTTTTTGCCGCCGAACTTTATGACATTTAACATGACAGCCAAAATAAGTTGACAAGTGAAAAATATAAACTTATAAATCTGAACTCATGCTAGACAGTTGAAGATGTGGTAGGAGTTCTTACTACATAAGGAACCAAAGATACACTAAAACACTGATTGTGGCAAAACTATAAATGTTGCAAGCTTAAAATTGTATGTATATGATCCCTGATCAGCAGCCAGAATGTATCAAATTAGAAATGATTAATCCAAAGTGTTATGGGTAAAATTGATAAAAACCCATAGAATGACCAATACAGCTCTCACAAAGATGGGAAATGAATGTAAATGTAGAAAATCGAGTAAAAAGTATGTGTATAATTTTATGAGGGTACATAATGGTAGAAATGTACATTTGTGCAAAAAGTATGTTTTGGGTAAAAATCCAGGTGGGTGTTCCTAAATCCTGTTTAGACTGCCAACCAGGACAAAGCACATGCCAGTAGCCACTCACAGACATGGGGGTGTGTTTTGAAGTTCTGCCCACACCATAAACTGGGGGTTGGCATTTGTAATGTATAAATATAGAAGTTTCACTACACAAAAACGCACTGCTTCCAGAACACACTGATTCCAGAACCCATCCAGATGTCCGTGCAGCACCTTATTGCAGAACCTTTCAACTTGTAGCTGACTCCAGAATTCTTTGGAAGATCCAGATTTCTTTGCAGAATCCAGACTCTAGCATAGCAAAATTATTGCCAGCCTGACCCAATTGCAAACATCCCAAACCTGAAGGGATTTAATTCTGATTCAGCTTGGCCTGCTACCATTAAGGCTGGCCTGCTGAAAACTTGCATCCTGCTATCTACCGTGTCCAGTAACCAGAAGGGGTCCTTCCAAATCCAGGCTGAGGTGCAGTCCAGTTGACCAGAACCGCCTTGCTGATCTAATGCTGCTAGATGTGTCTTGCTGCCGGTAGACCAGATCCAATTCATTGAGCAGAGCTGACGGTCCAATTTAATAACTTCTTCTGTAAGTATTAACAGAAAGAACAGTGACCCTTAGTATATCTACATTGTATTATCCATATCTCAAACCCATCCCATCTTTAATTCAGAACTTCAGTATTATTAGAATCCTTCTTGCGCTGATTAATTCACCTGTGTTCCAAAACCATAACTCCCTAGTGATTTTGAACAACTAACGTAAATCCCAGGAAGAAGTGGAGTATCCAAAACAGGATGGGTTACGCTGATCACGTGACTGTAAGATCCATTTGTGGCATTCTCTTTTTCATAGTCATAATATAGTGTAATCAAACCCATCTGTCATTTCCAAAAGCGCATTTCTGTTTTCATTTTCGTGCCTATTTTGCAAAAACGCCTCTCACTAAAACCTCTATAACTCCTTCAGTTTTAAAGATAGAAACGAAATTTCAACTCTCATTGATGCCTAACATAATTAGCTACATCCACAACTAACAGTGTATTTGACCCCTTTTTCTTCAATATCGCATAATAAAAGTTTGCGGTGAATTTCCAAAATTCGCAAGTTTACACGTTTCATTTCCCCATTTCAAAGTGCTTTTTCCATCCCATCCTAATCTCAACTGTGTATTGTTGTTTATATTATAGCCCATGTATTTTAGGACCTGATTAGTGTTGCTTTTATTAGAATTTCTATCCATTTAAGCATTTTTGCACCTTTTTGAAGTATTTCACAAAGTCATTTTTCATCTGTCATTTTCAAAGTGTCATTTCCAAAAATAAGGTTTTCTCTCTGGTTTGGGAGGGAGGATTGCCTATAACTCTAGACATTGGCCCTCATTACGATACTGCCGCTAAACAATGGCGCTATTAGCACCATGGTTGGTGCTGGTATCGTAACGAGTCCGCCAATGTTCAATGGGGAATTACCACCCCATTCCAAGGTTGGCTGGGCCTTAATTCCCCATTGAACATTGGCCCTTCCCCATTCCCATTCTTGCCCCATAGGGCTCAATGGGACTGGGGAAGGTGCTAAGTACGGTACCGCAAATTGCGGTACCGTACTTAGCACCAAGGTCCCTTTGCGGGTCCCTACTTTAACGGCTGGTGTAGACCAGCCGTTCAGGTCGGGTCCCGCAAAGGGACCTCGTAGTAAGGCGCTAATGGGTTAACGGCGCCACAGCCTTTTACAGCGCCGTTAACCCATTAGTGCCAGGGTCGTAATGAGGCCCAAATTGTATTTCATTCCTGAAAACCTGCTGACTACTCACATTGGTGTAGGATTGCTCCTTCGTATTTAAACAAAACTTTGCAGGGGGAACATTAATCTAAACGCTATCTGTGTGCACAACAAGACTGTTCTTTTTCCCAGCGTTTTCTATTTTGCCTCCTTATAAGTGAATTCAATTGCTTTGCTTATCTTTCTGAATTGTATTGTCACCCTTTGGGTGACTATGTGTGAGTGAATATTAAAATAAATAAATAAATATTTACCTTAACAAACTAGCCTGGTTCCCGGTTCAGTGTGGCCTGGGGGGTATTTTGAGAAGTGTGTGATATGAGTGGTATATCATTCAGAATATTGAACTTATAGACAAAAATTAAAATAAGGGTTTCATTTGCACACTACATGCTAGGCGAGACTTGGGTGTGTGCTTGATTGAAATCCCTTACACAAGGCCATAAAATATGGATGACATTCCATTCCCTGAATGACAAAAGCCCCAGCTGCAGTAAATACTAATAATGCCTCATAATTCAGAGCTACACAGCTCAAAATCATGGTCTCCGAACACGTGACTCGGCCGACGCAGGCAATGGACAGTGACCAGCGCTGAGAAAGGAAGCCGATCTCAAGCTATCAGACCGAAGACGGCAACAACGACGCTACAACGTGAGACAAGTGTTGCACCAATCGAAAGAGCACTCTCATAGACTAAGGAGGTACACACAAGTTACAATGCAGAGACATGGTCCTTCTTATTACCTTGAAAAGGTACACCAAGAGCTGAGAACCTTTGCAGATCCCAGGACTGGGGAAGTCAGCTCTAGCCAACCACAGTTCAGTATCTCAGGGGTGGGTAGCAATGGACAAGAACCAATGGAAAGACCCTCACACTGCAACATTGTTATAGATAGTGACTTGGGATGGACCAGGCCAGCCACCTGACATGGGAGAGCCAGTAGAATAACACATATAGGTGACCATATAGGTTATTAGGCTCCTGACGGCCAAATCCCACACATCGATAGGTTTTTTGGAGAGAGGCCTAAGTAGTGGCGGATCAGTGATGTAATTTTGTATCATAACTGGCCATCGAGCCAGAATAAATTGAGACGTCCAGGGATTTCCTCTGTCCCTGTGCTGATCCCTGTTGGTTCGCTTGTGGTAAACCGTAGTTTGAACTTGCCGTAGACTGAGTCGTCCTCTGGAAGGTGTTGAGCCTTCCGAGAGTCCACAAACTCCTAGTGGCCCGCTGGCATACCTGGGAGTTTGTCCCAACACTACAAACCTGAAATTTGGCATCGACTGCATTAGAACTTACTCTGGATCTCTGTCTCCTTGTTCCTCTGGGGGAATGAAGGGATACCAGTCAGCAGGGTCAGGGGGCAGTGTAAAGTGAATTGCGCAAATGGAGTGTCGTGCCCAGTTGGTGCCCTGAGATGCACATTAAGTATTTGTTGAGAGTACGGCATGCTGTGGAGCAAAGAGGCTACTTGGACACTGCAGTGAAAAGCTATCATGCTGTAACATAATAAAATCAGTTCACATGACCCCATTGCCCTTCCCGGAAGTGTGAACATTTGTTTAGGAAAGCAGTACATGCATCCGATGGTCTTGAGCTAAAAGGACACCTCAGTGGGTGGGCAATGAGGAGGCAAAGGTATGGCATGGCCAGGATGGTGGAATGGGAAAGACCCACTGGAGCAACAGGAAAATAGCACAGTAAAATGTTTCTAGATGTGGGGAATTCGATGAACTGCAACTCAGAGCCTTTGCTGACAATAGGACGTCCAGCGATGAGTCCGGGCAATGAGTCCGGCCATTGCCCCTTGTGACTGTGAACTTCCATACATGTTCCAAACTCAACCACTTCCCAAAAGCACGTGTTGCCTACCCGGTTGACTTGTTGAGTCGGATTTCTGTAATCAGTGAACCAAAAAGGTGATCAGGTGCCTTGGAAATCAGGACATTTGGATGCAGTTGGAGAGGCAGTGGGCCTCATTACGAGGAGGGCGGTAAGGGGTTAACGGCGCCTGTAAAGGTGCCGAAGCCATTAACCCCTTACCTCCACATCACGAGGTCCGCTCGCGGGCCCCGCTCAGGACGCCGGGTCCCGTGAGTGGCCCAGCATGCTAACAACAGGCCCGTCATTAACGGGCCCGTTGTTAGCATGCTCCCTATTCCCATTGAGCCCTATGGGGGCTCAAATGGGAATGGGAATGGACCGGGTCCGGGTTCCCAGAATGGGGAAATACTGGGCCCTCCAAGGTCGGAATGGCCCGGTATTTCCTCATTCAGGGAACCCGGACCTTAATAAGGGCATGGCTACCTCCAAACTCGTAATGAGGTCCAGTGATATTTCAATGTTTCCACATGTCAAGGGGTATCTGCTTTGCCTTTCTCAACTTTTTAGTGCTAGCTCAGCTTTCAGGCTGCTCAATCGCCTCTCCTACCTTTCAGGCAGGTCTATTGATGTTGGTAGTAGCTACTTGTAAGTTTGGTGACCTCCCTCGATATACATAGAAGAAAACAGGGATCGCACGGTGTTTCTTGTGGCACATGTAGGCCTCCAGTGATGTTACTTGTTGTTGTCTTTTGACAATATTAACTACCACGACCAATGTTAACCATATTCCCAATGCTCTATTTGTATTGTAGACGTTGCTGAACGAGTTGGACCGAAGTTTGGGAAAATACCGGGATGAGGTGAATCTCAAAACGGCCATCATGTCCTTCATCAATGCAATCCTCAATGCCGGTGCTGGAGAGGTGAGTCACTAGGGAAGAGCATTTGTCCAAAATCGCTGCCATGTCCTTCATCAATGCAATCCTCAATGCCGGTGCCAGAGAGGTGAGTCACTAGGGAAGAGTTTTTGTCCAAAATAGCTGCCATGTCCTTCATCACTGCAATCCTCAATTCCTCAATGCCGGTCCTGGGGAGTTGAGCCACTGGGGAAGAGCATTTGACCAAAATGGATGCCATGTCCTTCATCAATGCAATCCTCAATGTCAGTGTCCCTAGTCAAGATCATCTGCCCAAAATATAAATAATGTCTTTTATCCATGCTGCACTCAATGATGGTACAGGTGAGGTGATTCTCTACCCCAGCGCTTTTGTCCAAAATGGCTGCCAATCCTTCATCAATGCGATATTTGACTGCGGCACGGATGAGGTGCGTTGCTTGATGAGGGCTTTGGGCCCAATCGCCTCCTATGTAATAACGGTTTGATGAGGAAAGCGACTAATAGATTTTAACGTGAATCTGGCAAATGACTGGCCCAAAGCTGATTGCTTTAGGAAAGAGTGGGGTTTCCTTACAGGCCTGGCAGTTCTCAGGCTGAAGAGCCATGACGCGACAAAGCTCTGGATTAAGCAGCGGACCGCAGGAAGGAGTGCACATGGACCTTCTGCGGTTTCGCAGAGCTGAGCTTGTGGAGTCGCTGATTTTCTCCGGCCTCTTGCCAGCCATCTTTGACTGGTTCCAGAACAGGGAGTATGCGGTCCACTCACTGAGAGATATCGCATATGCCACTAACAGGAATAGACAAAATGCCCTTAAAATGGAAGCCGGCTCTGCTGAGTATTGTGTAAAGCCACAGGGCCTCTCTGACTGGCCTACCCCTGCCAGGCGCTATTCCAGAATGCAACCTTCCTCCTGTCTCCAAGGTATTTCCACGACTGTGTACTTGCGGCCACACTGCCGCAAGTCTCCGTTGAAAAAGGCTGCCTGTAGCAAAACAAGCAAAAAACAATGACACTTACCAGATATTCTGAATCCCTCCAGTTTGCAAATATGAACATTCTCAGTTGGCGATAAGCCCAAATATTTAGACTCAGAATTAACGTCCATTGTATCGCATGTGGCCTTCAGTATAGAATGACGTAGGGAAAAACCTGCATGAATTCCTTGGTCACATCTGTATACGCACATGTGTCTACATGCATCGTAGTAAGTGGGATTCTCGAACATTCCATCTTTCTTGGACACTGTTTTCTGGTGATGCGGTCTCAGTGTTATAAGTGGGACGGGTCCTCCTGGTCTTAGTCCCAGTAAAGATGATGGGGGGTGCTCTGTTCTATGGCGGCGAAGCTCAGCCCAGACCTCCCCCTTTCAAGCCTTCTTAGCAGTTCCCTGATCTTTCTGCTGTCTGCCCGCTGGCATCGGCGGGAATAGAGTCCATCTAGCGGTGAGGGGTCCACATCGGATCTCTTGGATCACTGCGCAAGAATTATGTCAAATTCGGTGTAGACCCCCGCAACCCACTCACCCCTAATTAATATTCCTACCGGACTTAGCCTCTATCTGTGCGAAAAAAGGTGCAAATGAACAGGGGAAAAACCCATGTTCGGGCTCGCAGTTTTGGGAATCGACATTTACGCCCTCTCCCTCTACGCGAACACAACTATGATCATGAAAAATGGCTCATCTGAGTGCTACCACTGTAACTGCACTGAAATCAGCTGGTCGGTACCCACTTTAGTTCGGTTTGCAGCAATTGGCAAGCAGCCCCCTCCCCCGCTGCGCTCTCATGCCAACCTATCTGCCTCTCCCACCTGACTTTGTAGAAGAAGATGTATGATTTGTTTGGAACCTAGAGGTCTCAATGTATATCCCGGCTTCCCTGTCTCACCAAAATTGCGTGATCATTGGTGAATTTCCTCTCTGCGCCTCTGTCCATTTTGCTGGCAAAAGTGGGAGTGCGTGAATCAGTGACTGCTATAAAACCGTGGTGTAGTTCTTCTGCTTGTACATGTTTAGCAAGTGAGTTTGAGCTGGTGAGCAAAGCAAAAGCTGCCTCACTTTCTTGCAGGCTTGCTTACACAGAATGAGGTTTGGTACCAGAATATTTGTGGATACTGAATGGCGAAGGACCATGGTTACGTACTCAGAATATGCTGCATAGTTGGATCCACCCATAGCCACGCTCCCTCCTTCCTTAGGACACACCATCGAATGACCAAGGTTATGTGCTAAGACTATGCCGCATAGTTGGATCCACTCATAGCCACGCTCTCTCCTTCCTTAGTAGACACCATCGAAGGACCATGGTTACGTACTCAGAATATGCTGCATAGTAGGATTCACTCATAGCCACGCTCCCTCCTTCCTTAGGACACACCATCGAATGACCAAGGTTATGTGCTAAGACTATGCTGCATAGCTGGATCCACTCATAGCCACGCTCTCTCCTTCCTTAGGACACACCATCGAATGACCAAGGTTATGTACTAAGTCTATGCCGCATAGCTGGATCCACTCATAGCCATGCTCTCCTTCCTTAGGACACACCATCGAATGACCAAGGTTATGTACTAAGACTATGCCGCATAGCTGGATCCACTCATAGCCACGCTCTTTCCTTCCTTAGGACACACCATCGAATGACCAAGGTTATGTACTAAGACTATGCCGCATAGCTGTATCCACTCATAGCCACACTCCCACCTTCCTTAGTGTACACCGTCGAATGACCAAGGTTATGTACTAAGACTATGCCGCATAGCTGAATCCACTCATAGCCACTCTCCCTCCTTCCTTAGTAGACACCATCGAAGGACCATAGTTAAGTCCTCAGAATATGCTGCATAGTTGGATTCACTCATAGCCACGCTCCCTCCTTCCTTAGGACACACCATCGAATGACCAAGGTTATGTACTAAGACTATGACGCATAGCTGGATCCACTCATAGCCACGCTCTCTCCTTCCTTAGGAGGACACACCAACGAATGACCAAGGTTATGTACTAAGAATATGCTGCATAGTTGGATCCACTCATAGCCACGCGTTTCCTCCTTCCTTAGGATACACCATCGAATGACCAAGGTTATGTACTAAGACTATGGCGCATAGCTGGATCCACTCATAGCCATGCTCTTTCCTTCCTTAGGACACACCATCGAATGACCAAGGTTATGTACTAAGACTATGCCGCATAGCTGTATCCACTCATAGCCACACTCCCTCCTTCCTTAGTGTACACCATCGAATGACCAAGGTTATGTACTAAGACTATGCTGCATAGCTGTATCCACTCATAGCCACACTCCCTCCTTCCTTAGTGTACACCGCTGAATGACCAAGGTTATGTACTAAGACTTTGCCGCATTGCTGGATCCACTCATAGCCACGATCCCTCCTTCATTAGGACATACCGTCGAATGACCAGGGTTATGGACTAAGAATATGCCACATAGCTGGATCCACGCATGGCCACACTCCCTTCTTCCGTAGGCCACACCGTCGAATGACCAGGGATATGTACTAAGAATATGCTGCATATCCACACATGGCCATGCTCCCTCCTTCCTTAGGCCACACTCCTTCTATGACACGTTGGGAATTCCCCTCACTTTTCTGATCCCACTTAAATCACTATCTGGACAAATTACTGTCTTGGGCTTTCATTCAACACCCTAATATATGCAAGGCGGCAGTGGACTGACCTATAGGGAACTCTGGAGATTTTCTGGTGCACCTCTACCCCATGGACCACTTTTGTGTTTTTTCCTGTCAGTGTGGGCCACCTTTGAGTGTTTTTCTGCTCGTTTTACCCTCTCACCCCCATCCAAACCTGCCTTCCATCCATCCACCCTTCTCCTCCCCACATACCACATCCCTTTGAAGTAAATCATTTTTTAATAAAGCAGCAAGCATGTTATTCATCACACTTTACACATCAATGTCAATTCTTTTCTAAGTTGAAATCATTTTTAATCTTCATATGTGGGCAAATGTTCTTCAAACTTCCACATTTGGACCCATTTCTCAAAGTTGTCTTGGGGGGAGATCCCCTTTCACCCTACACGGCTTGTTCTTGCGCTCTACATTTCCTCACACGGTGTAATGTGGGGCCACTTAGAAAAATATTTCAAGCGCCATTTTTCATTGCCAGCCCCTGCCCCTGGTTCTGGAAGGGGCAGATTACTGTAGCTTGTGGAAGGAAATGCCAGGCTTGGAAATATGGTACACCCGGTGTCATGGAGTTTTTGCTATCCCTAATATTGATTAGACTTCCAATTTCCGACACCAGCCTTCTAGTGGCCTTTGTAGCTAATTTCTTAGCAGACCAAAAATGATTCGGAGCATAAAACGGGGCTCCTGATCAAAAAAAGGAACCTCCACAAAAATGAAATTCGACCGTATCTCCCCAACACTGCGCACGCCTCACTGGCTTACCCTCCCCGTCAGAATCATATTCAAAACTGCATGCATCACTTACAAAGCAGTCTCAAATGGAACCCCAATATACTCGGCGGCTAAATGTCACACTTCTGGAGGCTCTCACACCTCACGTGGCAAAATGATCAAAAGGTTGAAGTCAAAGCTAGCCCGCAAAGATGAGACGTGCATGCAGTCATTCCCTTGCCACACCGCGACCATCAGCACCTCAATCCCGGTTGAGGCGCGAAATGCCTCAAAGATCCTTCAGTTTCTCAAAACGCTAAAAACATGGCTCTTTCAACAATACCTGCCGGAGGAATTAAAATTCTGCTCTCCCTCCACCAACAGTACTGTGCTACTGTATAAAATGCCAAGTCCAATTCCGGCACAATCCTGTTGTAAAACGCTCTGTGGCTCTTGAGCTAGGTTCACTCTATAAGCAGTAAAATACATTATTTAGGAATTTGGGATACCACTACAGCTGATAAAACACAGATATGTTAACACTGATGTTAAACTTTTAATATTCCAGTTCCTGGTGTCTGTGTGGACAAATGTCCAAAGTCCACCCGACACAACGACAGAGGACCATCCTCGAATATTTTCTAGATGATTCGGCTGGTATGATCTAAACATTTTTGGGGAAGACCCCTTCATATTTAAGGTACTCCAATGGTACGACAATGGATATCCCACTATGGTCCCCCTAATAGATTGCATTGTAAAGTACAACAAAGGCCTGAAAATGTCTCTCTACAATCACAGTGTTTTTAGTAACTTACTAACTTGAGGCTAACTTCCTCAGGGATTCTTGCACTCTACTATTCTGCTACAATTTCCTGTTAGTCCCTTCTTCCCACCCCGTTTTTTGTGATCTTTATGGAGCAGGCATCAGGAGGGGGAACACTAAATAAAAAAAAAACAGTTAAATTAAGTAACTAAAACTCCAAACGTATATTCCGCACGTTGTGCCTGTAAATGTCGCCATCTTGAAGTTTATTGGTAGGCTGTTGTCACATGTCCGAACGAACACTCTGGTTTGAAGCTCAGACAGCAAGCCCCCCTGAGTACTATAAAATTGGGTAACAATAACACCTGTTATTCAAGGGCTTAGAAGCTGGAGGGAGGCTTTTATTGAAGCACTTTCACCCGTAAATGCTATATATATCAATGTGATCTTATTCATTCTGTATGTGTCTGCTCTCCACCTGCATCACATGTAATGATGTGCAGCCACTTTATTTGCACACAGTGTTCTGAAGTGGGGGAAAGCGTGGTGTTTGGCTAAATACAAAACAGGTAAACTTAGGAAAAATACAAAATAATTAAATCAAGTTGATAAATAGGTTCCTAAATGACTTTATTTATCAGTCATTAAAGCATTCTCCAAAGCCCCCACCTCTTTGAGAAGCAATCTGGCAGTGACCGGGTATTCCGGAAGCTGGTGTGGTTTAGGAAATGCTTTTGTCGACTGTGGACCCAGGGAAACTGGGCTGTAAGTGATAGTATCCCAGGAATAATGGCCAGCACTTAAATAAAAAGGCGAAAATGACTCATTTTAGTGCAAAGTACCCTTTAAAGGGATGTGATACACCGCACATAAGCAGGCCGCCTTCCCCGCATTTCTGTTTCCACATCACTGAACTGCCTAAAAATAAAGTAACTGCACCACTTCTCTCTTTCCACATGGTGGTGCTAGATATAAACCCCCTTACACATGTGCCAGATTTGAGCTATTCTCCAAACAATGATTTATCTGCTTTCCTGCAGTGCAGATGCTCAAAGCCACCCCCAAGGTGCGGCTCACACATACTGATGTACTGTATTGTGCTTAAGCTTATATACATTTGTATATGTTTATTGTCCAGAGCAGAAGTAGTGTAGAACATTGGACACTGCTTAGAAAAATGATTCAGCTTTGTAAGCTGGGTTTGAACTTCTCAGACAGCGCTTCACCTTCTTTTAATTTAAATGTGAACTATTATGACATCAACTGGCCTATGAATTGCCTACAACTAAAACAAAATAAAAATAACATGAACACGTGCACAAAATAGCATTGTACATCTTGACCATGGAAAGACGACACAGACTTTGAATACAAGGGGAGCAGCCAGTTGAGCTGGGTTCGAACCTCTGCACCAGGGCTCTACTTTTTTATTTTATTTTCTTCAGTGCAAGGTTACTACGTCCTAAGTTGTGTTCGGTTGCGCTGATTATGCAGGGCCATTATTGAGCACCTTCAGAACCGATTTGTCTCTGTGGTACTGGCCCCTCCCCCTTGATGCTTTGGTTAGGCCACACTCTCCTCCTCCACAACAACTCACCAGAACCGATGGAAGGGCACTCTGCAGCATTCTTTGTGGCAGATTCTGATAGCCTACCAATGCCACATTACCATATTGTGAGTGATGTTATGAAATATGTGGTTTGTAGCAAAAATATAACAGTCATGTTGTGAAATAGTAGGTGCTCAGGGGCTGGGGTGTACAAAATAACATAACAATGCATATGACAAATACAGTTCACCCTATGACAAGCATCTGGGCTTTGCTTGTAAAAAACATTTTAGGGCATGGAATTAGGATTTAAAACTAATTTAAAAGCGCTTTCATAAATAGTATCAGGGGTGTGATAATGGCTGGGGTTTGCTGCCATGCTTTTGTTGTTCGAGATCTAGCTGTATTGGTTGTGTCTTTAATATTTATTGTTTTATGTGCGCCTCTATGACCATGGGCCATAGGCGTGGGTAAATATGTAAATAATATGAGACCAGTGTTGGTAAGGATCGAACCCAGAGCTCTTGGGGCTTTTGCCAAGAGTTCTAGCTTCCGGGCCACCAGCAGTTGCTGGGCTGGGTTAATGTTACCTTTGTAAGTGACATGTGCCTGTTATCATTTGTTGTCCGTTCTCTATGTCCCACTTTGTTCTCACCCGCATAAACCTGCTCTCCAATGTGTGCTATTGGTCAGGGGAAGGTCTCAGCCACCCGTAAATGTGTATTTGTTAGCCAGTTCTGATTGAAATTGACATACCTGTTCTTGAAATAAATACAAACACAAACACAAATGTAGCACGGGCGCATGCGTGAGGGCCTATGACTTGCCGCTCCGCAACTTGAAATGCAAAGAGACCTTCGTGGCTGGAGAGCGGCAGCTTGTACTGAGGCCACTGAGGCTGCTGTTCAACACTGCCCCCCTCCTTAAAAGTCAATAAGGGGGGACATAGTGTGGAGGAGGGGACAGATGAGTAGCAGCCGGTCACATGTTTTAGGGGAGTGTTTATACTTCGTTAATGTTTAGGGAGTGATTCAGCCATGAAATAAAGTCACCATGTAATGGAGTCTGTGTATGTACAGGTTTTTTCTCGTGCAAACCAAGCTGTGAAGCAACGCCACACTCTATGCCTTTGAATGCAATGGAGCACTCCATGCCATTGAATGCAATGGGGAACCCCGCCATTGAATGCAATGGAGCACTCTATGCAATTGAATGCAACGAAGCCCTCTATGCCATTAAATGCAATGGAGCACTCTATGCCATTGAATGTAACGGAGCACTCTATGCCATTGAATGCAGCGAAGCCCTCTTTGCCATTGAATGCAATGGAGCACTCTATGCCATTGAATGCAACGGAGCACTCTATGCCATTGAATGCAACGAAGCCCTCTATGCCATTGAATGCAATGGAGCACTCTATGCCATTGAAAGCAACAGCGCACTCCATGCCATTGAGTGCAATGGAGCACTCTGCTGTCATTGAATGCAACAGATCACTCTATGCCATTGAATGCAACGTAGCACACTATGCCATTGAATGCAATGAAGGCCTCTCTGCCATTGAATGCAACGGAGCACTCTATGCCATTGAATGCAACAGAGCCCTCCATGTCATTGAATGCAACTGAGCACTCTGCCATTGAACGCAACAGATCACTCTATGCCATTGAATGCAACGGAGCACTCTATGCCATTGAATGCAACAAGCACTCTATGCCATTGAATGCAATGGAGCACTTTGCCATTGAATGCAACTGATCACTCTATGCCATTGAATGCAATGGAGCACTCTATGCCATTGAATGCAACGCAGCACTCTATGCCATTGAATGCAATGGAGCACTCTGCCATTGAATGCAAGGGAGCACTCTATGCCATTGAATGCAACAGATCACTCTATGCCATTGAATGCAACGGAGCACTCTGCCATTGAATGCAAGGGAGCACTCTATGCCATTGAATGCAACGGATCACTCTATGCCATTGAATGCAACGGAGCACTCTATGCCATTGAATTCAAGGATATTTACAGTAATGTGAAATCGGTGTAGGCTTTTTGTCTTGGGAAAGAACATTTGTAATACCGCATATTACGATATAGTTATTGTTAATAGCCAGCCTTCTAGTGGCCTGCACTTTTGTGGCTGATATTCCGGACGTTATGCACCTGTAGTCCCAAGACTAAAAGCCCCATAATGCATTGGGGAGGGGGGTTGAAGAGCCAGGCCAGTGTGGGCTATCTTTGTGGGGGCTACAGCTAGCCAGACCAAGCCACTGCACTTACTCCATGTTCCTCCCATAGGGTTTGGAGCCAGTTTGGCAGACTGAATGCATGCTATTTAGGGAGAGTGTTTGGCAGAGTCGCACGGGACCTACTATACATTCTCCTTTGAGCTGCGACTCTTTATATTCCCATCATGGTAATGGGTGCTTGGACCGCATGGCCATTTACAGTGCTTGCTGCAAAGAGGCTAAACAACAGTCGCCCCTTAGAAAGTACTCTTTGACTCCTGAATTATAGAAGTGCAATGCTCACTAGACTCTGCCTGCCTGCCCACTGTATTGATTAAGGGTGGAATGATATGGGCCACTCTATTCTTGCCTTTTCCTTGGTACTTTTCCATTGTCTTCTTTTTTCTAAATGTTTTTCTTCTTGCTTTTTAATAAACAAGAGAGCGCCCTGAAGATGAAGAACTTTCCAAGCATCATACATCCTCCCTCACTTTAAGAACAAAATAAAACAATACCGGTTGCATTTTGTAGTAAATAGTATCTTTGCAGGACATTTAAGAATGTCTACGAGTTTGTTTTTGCATTCAAGACTTGGGCACTGCAGAACACCCCGACCTCCCCCTGTGTTGCCAGACCCAGAGGATGGGCATTGTGTAGCTGGGATGGAGACACTGAAAGGAAGGGCTGCTGGAAGGATCCGTGTAGTGTTGAGTCCCAAATGTTCTGTAAAATGCTCTCAGGTACACAGGAGGCACTGAAAAGGGAAGAGGGAGGAGAGGTGGTAAACAGGCAAGAAAAGTAGATGGTGCCTCCAGTGTGTCTTCCGAGTCAACGTCAGAGGGATATGTCATTACAGACAAGCCTGTGCTGGAAACTGACGATTTAAACTTTTAGTACACATGTCTGACCCATACAGTAGCTTGCAGAATAACCTAAACCATATGAGTCCCTGGCAGATATCAAGCTGCAAAGTTGGTAGTGCAGGGCCCCCCACTTGTATCGTACCTTCAAGATAGCTTGGCTGTGTGCAGTCTACCCATCTTCGTTCATGGCGCTAAGCTATGGTACCGCTCTGACCTTTTGACCTTGTCTGTCTTTTAAGGATAACCTTGAGTTCCGGTTGCACCTTCGGTACGAGTTCCTGATGTTGGGAATCCAGCCGGTGATTGACAAGCTGCGGGGGCATGAAAACGCAACACTGGACAGGTGAGCCGTGCAAGACGGTCGCGTGGCCCTCTGCCGTGTTCATGACTGCTCCGCTAGGCCATCTAACATGGGGACACTCAGGCCCTTCTTGATCGGATTTGCAAGGCGTGTGGCTCGCTAAACATGTTGACATGGACTGGAGTTTAGAGTAGTTGGGTGTTAACATAGAAATCTTCAGCCAATGGAAGTCCACAAGCCAATGGGAATATTCATTTGCCTATCAGCGATAGCATCGTACTTGACCTTCCGCCCACCGGGGCTGCACATTTGTAAACAATCCTGTCATCAACACTTAGGTAGTAAGCAACTTACGTGTGTTCATCAACATTCGTACCGTTCCCTTATCCCGCCTCCTATAGCAACACATTGGTTTCCAAGCCATTTGCCTGCCCGATTATGTGCATTGGCGTCCTAGGGAGTCTCCCCGCCTCAGCCCGGAGATTTGATCATGTGTCTCGCTTCCTCTACATACTGCACCTCACGGATGTGGTCCTCCCTTATTCAAGGACAACCTGGTGCCTTCCCTCCCCTCTATGGCCATGCACTCATCCCCTCCTCACCTTTGCTATGTTCCCGCCTTTTTGCCATCAATTCATTTTTCAGTGTTAAATTGATGTCTGGTCCCCAAGGCTTTGTTACACCCTCCCTGTTACATCCAATCTATTTCTCACCATCACCCCTTCCACAAGGCTTGAAGATTTGGCTATTCCAAAAGAAATGTATCCTTTCACCCCTTTCTCTGACCCCTGCTTTGCACCAGTGCTGTGATTCCCGTGAACGACTGTCCATGCCATACCAAAGCTGGCACAAAATCACTCTGGTCTGGATAACAGTGCATTAGACCTCAATATTTTAAGGGTGCACTCCTTAATTACATTTGCCCTTTTTGGAGGACGGGGATATCCAAATTAGGTTGGAGGGTAATATGTTTATGGTTTCTTCTCTGGAGATTCTGATAGGCTATTCCATTTCACTGTCGTAACCTATATTGTTTGATGAATTAGGTTTTTTGAGCTGTTAATAATCGAGCACTGGATTTGTTTTGTTTCCAGGCACTTAGAATTCTTTGAAATGGTGAGAAATGAAGATGACTTAGAACTTGCCAAGCGGTTTGATATGGTAAGTGGGGGTTACATTGGCACAAGTAAGTGTGAATAAACCTCAAGGCAATTATTCTTCTTGAATTGCATTTACAGAGTAGCTTTGTTATCTCTCCACATCTCTCCACATCTCCCCTTTTCTCTACCTCTCAACTTCTCCTCGGAGACCTCAACATCCACCTGGATGCTTCCTATCCCTCCTCTGGGCTCTTACGCAACCTCAGAGACTATCTATCTCTCTCTCCTACCCTCTGGTCCGACACACACTGCCAGACACCACTGGATGTTCTCATCTCCTCAGACATCCCTCTCTCTAACCCTCTCACTACTCCCCTCTCTTGGACTGACCACTTTCTTCTTTCCTCTCAACTGATACTCTCTGTCCCCAGGCAAAGCCCACCTCGGCACCACTGCCTGCATTCTTGGTCATTCGGCCCCTGAAGTATGTGTCTGTGGATGCCTTTGCCTCTACTTTCTCTGCTCCTACTCCTGCAGCTGACTCACACCATAACACAGCCCTTTCTGACCTGCATCTTGCTATTTCTAACACTCTGGACATCTTGCCCCACCATAAGAATCCATCTGAAGTCTACCTCCAAGTGCAACTCTTGGTATGACACCGACCTTGCCTTGAAACGGAAATGTAGGGTGGCTGAGAGGAAGTGGAGGGCTTTGGGTGCATCCTCTGACAGACTGGCTTGCCGCCTGCTCCAAAGGCAATACAGACTCTCTGTCCTGTCCAAGAAGAGAGTCCACATCCAAGCCCTAGTCTCTGCGGCCGCTAACAACACAGCCAAACTCTTTAAAATCTGCAAGGAGCTGGCCAATCCTTCTGCATTCTGCACCTCTCCTGTTCCCTCCCGGGCTCTCTGTACGCCCCTGGCTTCTCACTTCACTACTAAATCTCCGGACATCCTGTCCTTGTTATGCCCTTCCTCTCCCGCTACCTCTCTCGGCCCCCCCTCTGGCCACCTCTCCCTCTCCTCCTCCTTTCTCCTCTTTCTCTCTGATAACACCTGACGATGTTTCGAGATAAGTCTGATCTATGAAAGTGTAGTCCAAACAGGTGCTCCCTTGCTCCTATAGAACCATCAAGGACAACCTCCCCTCTCTCCTCAAGTGCTCCCTTGTGCACTCTGTTCTAAAAAAGCCTTCTGCCGATCCTACCTGTATGGCTAACTATCGCTCGATCTCTAGCACTCCTTCCCTGGGCAATCTTCTGGAAAAACTGGCCAATAGTACTCTTCACACTGAAACTGTTGGTTGTCTCCATGATCATCAGTCTGGCTTCAGAGAAGCCAGAGGCATGGAAACTGCTCTCCTGCACATCGGTGATGCTTTTCTCTCCAATCTCGACTCCAGCATCCCTTCTGTCCTCTTCCTCCTTGAACTTTCCTCTGCTTTTGGCAAAGTCAAGCACAACATGCTGATCAAACAACTCTGTGAGAACCTGGGCATCATGTATCAGGCCCTGGAGTGGCTGACCTCTTCCCTCCTGGACCGACCCTCCCAAGTCCAACTTGGATCCTTTCTCTCTACCACCTCGCTCTACATGTGGTGTTCCCGAGGGCTCCAACATCCACAGGACTGTGAGACTTATCCTCGGCCTCAAGTCCAGGCCAGGGACCATATCTCTCCAGCCCTGAAATCTCGCCACTGGCTCCCAGTGGCTGCAAGGATCAAGTTCAAGACCCTCTGCATCGTCCACAAGGCTTTCTGGAGCCAGGACATGCATTACACCCAACACTTGCTTCCTAAATACCTTCCTGCTGCCTCCAACTCTCTGAGGGTCAGACGCTTCTCCAGGCAATGAGTAGGGGCAGATCACTTTCTTCTGCAGGTACCTGTCTCTGGAACTTCCTCCCTGCCCATCTCAAACTTGAACCAGACCACCTGAAGTTCCGGAAGCAGCTCAAGACTTTTCTTTTCTGCTCTCTTTTCTCTCTCTGCCTTCCCAGCTGACCTTTCTGCCTGCTGTGCTGACTGGTTGCTTGGATAGCCTCAGAGTCCCACTGGGTACCAGGCTCCTCTGACCAGTCTCCACTGCACTGCCTCCAGGCCTGTCACATGCTAAGGGCTGTAACTGTAACCTCACCAGTCCCCCACCTTCTTGCACTTACTCAGAGCCGCGCTACCCGGGCTGCACTTACTCAGAGCAAAGTGCCCTGATCACACTTTCCCTTTCCGTCTCCCTTGCACTTCTCCCAACCCATTTCCCTGCTCCTTGAGCTACGGCACTTGCATGATCTAAATGACACAAGGCCTAGTAAGCTCGTTTGTCTTGTCTTCCCTCCGTACCCCCCATGTCTTGTCGTTCCTAGAAACACATGTGTACAGGTGCATTATAAATGACTTATCCTATCATATCTGTCACTATTCACAGGTCCACTCTCTTATCTGGCACTTCTCATTGCTGGTCATAATACCCATTGGGTTAATAAAATGTCTGGTAACAATATCATGAGGCCAGTTAATCAAGTAACCAGATAGAAGAGAGTTGGAAAACAGAATTTAAGGCCAGGTAACTCTTGTATCTGTAATTTTGCTCTGTTTTCTGGCTAACTGCCTTCCAGAATACAGACATTCCAACATCTGGCATATTTGATTATCCGGCACCATTTGTATTTTGATATGGGTTTGTGTAACATGAACTTAACTAGGAAGCACCAAAGCACTTTACAAGTACTTTAAGTTTAACCGAGGTCAATGTAATGGTAAGTTACTGATTATAGTATCTTGGTAATCCCATACTAAAGGGATGACATATACCTGGGGATAGCGGGTAATAAGTGACCCGTAGGTATTCCATGAGGAGTAGGGTCTTGAGCTCTCGCTGAACTGCGGGAGAGTATTGGAGTGGTCCTGACTGCGACCATGATCCTGTTGCAGTAGGCTGGGTCATAGTACGAGATGGCCTGTTTCTTGTTATTTTCTTTGCGTGCCAGGTTAGTCTTGAGCCTCACAATGGTCTGGCTTGTAGGTGACGGTGTCCTTATGCGCCCGCAGGCTTTGTGGTTAGGTAGGCTGATGTTGAGACAGTATTAGCCTCATATGTGATGCAAGCAATTGTTTAGAGTGTCCTGGCTGAGATGAGTAGCCAGTGTAATTCTCTTAGAAGGGCGATGATGTGGTCAAATTCCTCTGTTCGTTATGAGGCATATAGCAGCATGCTGGAAGGCCCTAAACAGGACCGGTGTGTGGCTGGGATGCCAGTGAAGAGGGCGTTCCAACCATTTAGGCGAAAGATGGACAGGTCCTGGGCCATGATTCTGAAAGGCTCAGATTGGAGGAAGGGTTTTATCTTCCAGAGGAGTGCTCGTGGATCGCAGGCGGGTTGCTCTTTTTTGATGATAGGCCGCCTGACAGAGAGGATGCTGTCCATAATGAACGCAAGTGATATGGCACATTGGCTCAACGGGGGTGGGACTCCATCTAGGCTCATGTCATTCTGCCACCCTTGGATAACCTCCTGTTTAGATGGATGGCCTAGTAAGATGATCTGGGTACATACTGGCGCTGGATAATCAAGGTGGTTTCCATGTACTTGTAATTACATATTTGGTATAAAGTGTCCAATGGAAATTATTATTATTATTATTATTATTATTATTATTATTATTATTATTATTATTATTATTATTATATTTATATTTATTGAGTGCAGGCCTAGCTGAAGCAATGGAGTCCTTTACAAGTCATTGGGGGAAGGCAACAGTGAGGAAAGAAGAGAAACAAGGAAGCCAGTTCAGCTCGATGAGGGTCAGGGTGACCTTTCAGTCCTGCTGCAACATGTAGGACTCATCTCTGGGGTGCCAGGGTGGTCGCCAGAAGGCCGTCCAGAAAGGCATTGCCACCATCCAGGTAGGAGAGGACCAAGGCTCGTACAGCAGATCGGAAGTTGTTTGCTCGGATGAAGGGCTTGGTTGTCTACAGGAGGGAAATTTGGCACCCAACCTTTTCCTTGCTATTTCCTCCTTGAAGGATAGGTGTCGATGTAGAAGCAAAGAGCTAATGGTTGCATTATACAGCAAGCAAGGACTTTTACAGTACTGTATTAGAGAAAGAAGGAAGTTAGGGTGTGGGCGGGGGATGTAGAATGAGGCGCTCGAAGGTGCAGCAGCGCGCCCTGAGCAATCATTTGAAGTCAGTGTTGGAGTTCAGTGGTGAGAAGGAGAGTTCACCTTCAGGAGTTGGGCATATCAGGTGCCGGTTAGGTTATGCAGCACGCGCCCGAGCGCGGCAACGGCAGAATCATGGCCTGGAAACAGTTACTGGTGAAAACCGGGGATAAGCAGTTCTGACGGGACAGTTTATTGAGGACTAGATCCTAAGCCAAGGCTGAGGCCCATCTTGTGGCAGTCGAGTAGGTGTGCATGGGTGGATGTGATGGAAAAGTGAATAAAGGCGCAGCATTGCGGTTCACTGTCGAAATATAGATGGGCTGAAGGCATGCGGAAATAAATAAGTATCCTTAATAGATTGTCAATGGCATTTGATTTTCCTCATCATCTTGGCTGTACGCTCCGCCGCAGCTGAAGCATGGCGCCGGAGCTTCCCGCCTGGGACACAATGTTAACTCTCTTCCTCCACCAACGGGCTTTTGGGGATGGCCCCAGTTTTGTGATGCTTTGGTCTGTTTCTGATTCGAGCAGCTTAACGCATGATGCAGTCAACAGGGAAGACATGGATCTTGTGAATGGCGCTTGCCAAATATCTTCCATCACTTTTGCTCCAACCTATAATCAGAAACACTGGTCGAATATAGCAGCTCTCCCCAAGAGAAGTCAGCACAGAGTGATGCAGCAGCCTCCTTGCACGAGCCCGGTTCATTGAGTTGCTGGACGGAAAAGAGGCAGGGCTCTTTCCAAAGCCATGCCGCGTGTTGCCCACGTGGCTGTGTAAACCATTTGCTCCAGTAATCGACCTTTGGCTTTGGGTTAAAGGGACCGTTGGGCGACATGGCTCAATTACCACAGGCGGGATTTACTATGTGGAAAAGGTTGATTTAATGTGACAGGTCTACGCTCACAAACAAACGCAAGCCTGGCTTGCTTCCTTCACAGACTCCCGCCCTAGTATCATACTAACATATTTGCTGCCTTAACCCACACATCCTTTCCTAGGGCGACCACCCTCTCGACCCTTCCTTTGCAGATATACAAAAATGAGCTTGGCTAGAAAACAAGACAACACTGAGCAGCATGGGTTCGAGACCCGGTCCCGTGCGCAGAGGCTGGACTCCAGCATGAAGCGCGAAATAAAAGACCAATTTAATTTAATATACACAGTAAGCTTCTCAAGCATTCTCTGTCTCTTCAAAAGATTGCAGGTCACACGTCTAGAGTCGGGGGTGGACTGGCCTATGGGGAACTCTGGAGATTCCATGGTAGGCCTCTGCACCCTGGGCCTCTTTTGTGTGGTATTTCCAAATGTTCCCATAGGAAAAGTCTTGGGCTTCCTGAAAATGTGTAATATGGGGACACTTTTAAAATAAATTCCAGGACTTCTTTTGGTTCCCAGTCCAACCCTTGTACCACCAGTGTGGCCAACTTTGATTTCACTTGTGTACAGGTGCGTTAGAAATACCATATCATATCATGGGTGGGTGCCTGTACTTTAGGACTGAATAGCATTGGTGCAGGTGACAGGGGCATTGACTTTTGGGTTTCCTGGTGTGGGCTGGTAAAGGCAGACGGCAAAAAGTCCCATTGCAACATAAAGGGACTTTCACGCAATTGGCTTTTCATGGAGTGTGGGGGGCAACCGGGCCCCGGCGCACTGCATACCGGGGCCTCTGGCACGGGAGAGGGGAAGTCCACAATGGTGCATGGGGTGTCCAGACAATAAGTATATCAGGGGTAAGAATATCACCCCAGTCCCTAGAGACGGCCTGCCCCGTAGTTTGTGCTAATTAAATGAGGCATGAGCGAAAGGGTGAGGAAACGCTTTGGGAAGTGAATATCGGGAAAACCTCTGCCTCTGAGGCATGCCCCAGACCTGTTTTTCTGGAAGAGGCCCAGGCTCGGGGTCACCCGTGTACTCAGTCCCGCCGTGTTACTGAAATCGGCCGCGTCTCCCATGCTGGTCGGGTATCAGAGCAGCTGGGCAGCTTGAGAAGGAAGCCTGCGTCAACCAGGTGTCTTGTCTCTTGATTGGGCAGAAGTCAACAGCCACGTGCCAGCAGCCCGGGACTGACTTTGCTAGTCAGCAAGTAGACAGTGTCAAGTGATTCCCCAGCTACAGAGTGCGAATGTCTAACTAATGCCCAAGAACAGGGTCAATGACACGCGGACCAGGACACCGCAAGGAATGTGCACAGTGGCAAAAGTCCCAAAGATATAGCGCGTGCTCTGCACTAGGAGGCATAGGGCAGTGTCTCTGTATATGATTAATGTTCACCTGTGTACTCCTGGCAAGCACTCTCTGATGCCAAGGACATGGACAGCCACTTCCTCGCCGCAGTCACTAGGATTGCGGGTGCAGCATTCCGGCGGTGGTTGCATAGCGTTATAACAGTTACAGCAAATGTTTGTTTTATTTGTTTTGTTCTATTCGTATTTATCTAGCGCACAACAGCCCGAGGACATCGTGGCACTTGTTACAGTACAAAGCTTAGTTACTTAGTTACATGGTCATTAGCAGTATATATACAGGTTGCAATATAGTTACATAGTCATTAGCAGTATATACACAGGTTACAATATAGTTATATCACATTTGTGTTATATTACAATATACATGGCAGAAGTGGAGGAGGCAGTCCTCCACTTGCTAGTTGAGGAGAGTGGTCTTGAGATTGTTGCAGAAGACAGAGATGGAAGTTTCAGCTCTAAGGGTGGCAGGGAGTGAGTTCCAGAGTTTCGGTGCAATATAGGAGAAGCCTAGACCTGCCGCTGTGGCTCTCTTTTGCGTGGTATGTGTAGCTGGTTGGTGTACTGAGCTCTGGTGGGGCGAGTGGATGTGGTCCTTGATATTGCTGGAGCGGTTTTGTTGATGTACCTGTGAGTGATGGTGAGGATTTTCATAGTAATACGGTCTTTGACCTGGAGTCACCGTGCTTCACGTCTGGCGTGGGATATATGGTCTCTTCTAGGGATGCTCATGGCGGCTCTGAGGTCATTGTTTTGTGTGGTTTGCAGTCTGTGAATGTTTTTGGCGGAGGTGCCAGCTAGAAGGGCGTTGCAATAATCGAGTTTGGCTCCTATAGTTGCTCTAGCTATGGCCAAGCGGTTGGGGGTGGATAAGTAGGGTTTAATGGCATTGATGAGTTTGGTGCTGAACGCTGATTCAGAGGCTATGGCGCTGACTTGTTTGGTCATTGATAGATTTGCATCAATGTGAACACCTAGCGTCTTGACAGAGGATGATACGGAGATGGTTGAGTTGCCTATGTTGAAGTTGTTGTATTGGGTGCTTAGTTTCGATAATGTATTTGACTGGCCCAGGATGAGAATTTCAGTCTTCTCCCCGTTAAGACAGAGGCCATTGATTGCCATCCAAGCTTGGATAGTGGCATAGATGTTGTGAAGGGCCATGGCGTCTTGGTGATAGAGTCCAGATAGGGGTAAAAGTACTTGAGTGTCGTCTGCATAGTTTGTATATGCAACACCCATGGAGTCAAGTAGGTCGAAGAGGGGTTTTGTGAAGAGGTTATAGAGGGTGGGGGCTGTACAAGATCCTTGGGGGACACCGCAGATTATAGCGGTAGGATCTGCGTTAGCTGTGTCGGAGTAGACCTTCATGCTCTTCCTTCAAGGAAGGAAATTATCCAGGATGCTGCTTGATTAGAGAAATGGGCTGCATGGGTGAGGTGGGTGGTGAGTGTTTGGTGATCTACCAGGTCAAAAGCAGCTCGAAGATTGAGGAGGAGGAGCAAGGCAGATTTGCCTTTGTCCATGATCTGTGAGATTTGATTTTTTAGGTCTAATAAGGCGGATTCTGTTCCATGCCCGGCACGGAAGCCAGATTGTCTTTTGCCTAGTATGGAGTTAGCTTCTATGTATGATTGGATCTGGATGTGAGCTGCTTTGTCCAGGATTTTTAGGAGGAAAGGGACTGTCGTTATCGGTCTGTAGTTGTTGGGTTGCGCTGGGTCAAGTGTGGCCTTTTTTAGAAGTGGCCGCACCCAGGCTTCCTTGAGATTCTTTGGGACAGTGCCTGTTTGGAAAGATGAGTTAATGAAGGCAGTAATCAGGGGTGCTAGGTCATTGGTGCATTCCTTGATGATTTTGGGAGGGCAAATGTCTGCTTTGCAGAGGGATGGTTTGAGGTTTTTGATGAGATTAAGGCCCTCAGGTTCAGTGACGTTTCTGAAGGAGAATTGAGCGCGATTGAGATTACTACGCTTGTCTTGTGTAGGGCGGTTGGCTTTTTGGTTTGGGAGGGCTTTGCAGTGGTTTTGGATTTTGTTCTGGAGGAATTTTATTTTTTTGAGCATGGCGGACTGAATGCTGGCACACCAGGCTTTGTCTTTAATTATCTTGTCAGCCGTACCGGAGGAGTGACGAATTCATTAAAGATTGCGAATAGTTCTTTAGCTTGGGAGTTGGCCTTTGAGATCCTATCATTGAAGGAGTTGTATTGTGCTGCTTAAATGTTTTTTTTATATTGGAGGGCTATTTGTTTGAAGAGGCTCTTATTTAGATCACTCGGATCCGTTTGCCACTTTTTACCGACTGGCGCTTTTGAGCTCGGAGGGTATGGAGTTCTTCCGAGAACCAAGAATTACAGGGAAATTATTTTTTTTTCCTTCTTGCTTTCAAGTGGGGCTATAGAGTTTATGGCATTGGTGAGAGTATCATTGAAGATAGCTGATAGTATATTTGGGTCCTAAGCGAAAGGTGGTGCTAGGCAGGGGCTTTTAAGGTGGGGACCCAAGTTGTCTGCGTTGAGTTTTTTAGAACGTCTTATTGTGGCAGGTGGTGCGTGGGTGAGAGTGTTAGCTTTAGGGTTGGTAGGGATGAGGAATTCGATGCATGTGTGGTCCGTCCAAGGAAGGGCAGTGTTTGAGGTAATGTTGGATGCACAGTTGTGATCCATGACCCAGCCAAGTGTGTGCGGCCTTTCGAGTGAGTAGGGGTGAGGACTCTTTGGGAGAAACCTAAGTCTGCGAGTTCTTTAGTTAGGGTTACAGCGGATTTATCCTTAGGATCATTGTATCCTAAATTTAAGTCCCCTAATAGAAGGATTTTGGAGGACTTTTTAATGTTGTTGCTGAGTCGATGGGAGGGGTGCTCTTGGAAGTCAGCTGGGAGTCCGGGAGGTCTGTATAGGATGTGGATGTTGATTAGATTATTGGGGGAGAGCGTAAGCTTGGCTGATAGGATATCAGCATTACCACCCCATGTACTATGGTCTGCTAATCTGATGGATAGTGAGTCTTTGTGGATAAGACCGACTCCCCCTCCAATCTTATCACATCTATCTTGCCTAAGGATGGTGTAGCCTGTGGTTAGGGCTAGTGCGATGGCTGGGCAGGAGGCATCATTGAGCCAGGATTCGGTGATGCAAAGTAAACCCAGATTAAGTGTGAATAGTAGATCATTTATCTCGAGGTCATGTGCAGGCAGGGAGCGTACGTTCAGTAGTGCACATTTAAGAGGTGGGTGTTGTGTGCCTTTGATGCTTTTGTTTTGTTATCACATACGTCCAAACATACCACTAAAATTATGATTCCACACATTTTTAAATGTATTTGGTGCTAATTAGAGAGCATCAGGCATCAATCTGAAAAGGGTACACTAGGGCTCATGTATGCGTGCATTTGTGGCATATGTGTGGCGAGAGTTGATATACATATGGAAGTACGTGCCGACTGCTCAGAAACTTGCTGATCTGGACTGACTGTGCTCCCCTCTGGTTTCCTCATGGCAGGTTCATATTGACACCAAGAGCGCGTCGCAGATGTTTGAGGTCATCAAGAGGAAGCTGAAGCACACGGAAGCCTACCCGTACCTGCTGTCGGTGCTGCAGCACTGCTTGGAGATCCCGTGTGAGTACGACCACCCGCGGCTGTTTCACCGGCCTGCGTTCCACGTAAAATCTACTATGGGAAGAATCTTCTCGGTGCTTAATTTGTAAGAAAATAAGTGCCATGGTCCAAATATTTTCTAGCATGCTTGTGTCACTGCAGGAGGGCAGTTCCCCACTATTGCTGCCACCACCCACATCTGTTCCACAAAGTGTCAACACATTTGGGGTTAAACTACAGCTTGCACCTTCTCATTGGGGTTGGTCATAATCAAAGTGTGAGACAATAAGTGCAGGGCAAACACGCCTACAAATAAAGCACTGGCTTCTGCTTGAAAGAGACTTTGGCGGCAGACAAGGCCTTGGGACGAGTGATGAATATATGTAGTTTGAGGCCTACATGTTAGGGTGATAATGTCGCTTGTCTTTCTGTGGTTTTATGTGTAGCCGTTGGCACCCTAGACATAGACACATGCTTGCTTAACATCTCTCAAGTCCTTAAAAGTAATGTATTGACAGCTTTGAATTAATCCTAGCAATTGAGGATTGCTTTGGGCAGCTTCCTTTCCACCATGTTTTTGCTCTATTGCAGAATGGGACTAATCACAAGCAAGGCAGTTTTGGTTTTGTCACCAATGGGAGCAGTCCAGACCTAAAGTCTACGTACCTAATAGGTCCCCTTCCTGCTAATTTGTTGTAATGAAGAGGCGCCTCAATGATGAGGCCCAATAATATGCAGAGAGGTGCGGCATGGCGTAGTAGGTCAGTCTGGACTGCTCCCATTGGTAGAAGGACCAAGATTGAATTTGCAAATGATTGGTCTCCTTCTCCAAGGGCCAAGAAGAGCTGAACAACTTTGGAAGGGGAGCTGCCTCAAGGAATTCTCAGTTGTTATGATTAATTCAAAGTTTTTACTCAAACTCTATTCAAGATAAGAAAGAAACCGGCACTGTGTGTTTTTTACAGTAAACACACATTCCCCATAATGCCCTCATTTTGAGCTTGGCAGATTTCGCAATGGAAATAGCCCATGAGGTAAATAACGTTACCCCATGTGGTATTTCTGGCAACCCACCTGATTATGAACAATCTGCTGTGTTGGTAGGAACCAATGATCATTTTCAGAAATACTGCATGCCATATTTCTGGAAATCAGTATGCAATATTTTGTTATTTTTGTATCAGTTTACACCCTTTTTGTAAGGCTGGAATGTGATTGTGTACTGTAGCGGGCCATAACTCGAATGTACAATTTTGTTAAATGCACAAAGGCTAAATTTTGATCATTATGTACATTATCTACAAAAAGTGGCGAGACACTGGGCATCTACCTAAAACTTACATAAACGTACCTAAAACTTTCAAATCAGCAAACATGGCCTAGAAGGATAGCCCAGTAGCAACGTGCTTGTCTAGGACACAAGAAAACACACAGTAACACAGGTTTGAATCCCGGTCTCGCGCTTAGAGGCTGGTCCCCAGTATTAAGCGTGTTATAAATACTTCAAGCCCCTCCTAAAAAAAAAACAGGAATTGTGGAAGACCCTGCCAGCTACAGACCAATATCGAATCTACCCTACCCAGCAAAAATCCTTGAGAACAACTCAACCACGGAGAAAGCAACGGATAATTCAACAATCTCATGTCGACTTCACACCAATGAAAGGAACTGAATCAGCACTTCGCTCCACATGGGATGACCTAAAAATAAATGCAGACAACAGCACCCAGTCAGCCCTCTTACTACTAGAAATATCCGCTGCCTTCTACACAATCAGACACACAACACTAATAAAGAGACTGGAAGAATGCGGCATAAAAACTCTGCGCTACAATGGCTGAAATCTTTCCTCACCGAACAGAAGGGAACACCTGCCATTTACATCTAACACTGAACACATCACCTTCGGCGTGCCACGAGCATCAAACCTCTCCCTGCTCCTCTTCAACATCTACATGTCCTGCTCCCAATTGGATTCAAACCCACGCTTGACAGCCCACAACTACGCAGATGATACGCAGATGACAACCTACTCATCTTCAAAATATCCTCCAACACCCTCAACAAATGCCTCACCGCCATTATGCACCTGGATGACAAGCAACAACCTCAAGCTGAATCTGACCAAAACAAAAATAACGGTCTCTCCACCAGAAAACAATGCAACACAGAAACACCTGAGCTGGCCACCCTTCATGGGAACCCAACCAGAAACAGTGATAACAAACCTGGGAATCCTCATGGACAACAGACTTTCTCTAGAACAACAAGTCAAGGCAATAGGAAGAAACATCTTCTACCTCCTGTTACTAATCAGAAGGATCCTCATCTTCCACACAAAACGCTCTTTTTTTGCTGAACACAACTGCCACACATCCATCACTTCCATAAGACCCGAGTCGGACCACTACCTGATCTCCTTCACCTTAGAAGCTAGACTCCCCACGATTACTGGTAAAACAGCTCCAGCTGCACCCACTAGAAAGAAAAGAAATATTACTCCAGAAAACCCCATCCTCCTATCCTCCCTACTCTAAATTCTATCCCAGACCTGACTGACCCAGCTACTATGGTACAAGTGTACAATGAAGTGATGCTTGCATCACTTGACACCATTGCACCATTGAAGGTCAGAAAGAGCAAACCTTGACAACACCTAAACTCGTGGTTCACACCCCACCTGATAGCCATAAAACAAGAAAAACGCCTAACTGAGAAAATCTGACGATCAGACCCTTCAGACCTTAACAAAAATAACCTGACCTAACTCTCCACCCTATTCAAGAAGGAAATTATCCTAGTCAAACAAACCCCCTACAACACCCGCATCTCCCAAGCCAAATCCAACGCCAAAGAATTATTTGCCATCCTAAAAGAAGTAGAATCCCCTATTCAAGCTCCTGACTCCTGCTTGAAGGATAAAAACTGGTGCACGAGTATACAGAATGCTCTGGCCAACAAGATATAAATGCTCCAGGTGAAAATTAATAATAAAAAAGACACCATTACTACTACGAAGACCAACATCCATGCGAATACTACCAAGACTGACACTAACCCCACATCTCCACTGCAACCCACCCCCACCCCACCGACTCTACTTACCTCCAGCTTTCACTTTCGCAAAGAATCCACCAAAGAAGTGGAGAAAGTTATTCTCTCCATCAAACAATCCAACTGCCATGGTGACCCATGTCCAGCCCAACTCATAAAAGACGCTGCCCGTGAACTCTCCCCGTTCATTACCAAACTCATAAATGCCTAATTCACCTCAGGCACCATACCCTGCAACTTTAAACACTCCTGGGTCCTCCCCCTCCTCAAAAAACAAACTCTTGACCCCAATATCCCTAGTAACTACCGTCCCATAACCACAGTGCCATTCCTCCTCAAAATTCTGGATAAAGTAGCCTACTTACAAATTCAGCACCACCTGGAACAAAATCACCTCCTAGGTGTTCGCCAGTCTGGATTCAGACCCCAGCATGGCACTGAGACTGCTCTCTTAGACCTCAAGGCACAAATAGATACACTAAGAGACAAAGGCAGCACAGCACTTCTACTACTCCTTGACCTACTCCTAGACCTTTCGGTCGCTTTCGACTTGGTAGACCATACAATACTTTGCAACCATCTAGTCTCCGTAGCCTGCTTCTCCCAGGAAGTAGTCGCATGGCTCCAGTCCTTCCTAGATAACAGGACAATGCGAGGCTTTTCGCCCATAGCAGCGGCTGATCCCACACCTATCTCATGCGGTGTACCCCCAGGCTCCTGCGTTTCCCCTACTTTGTACAATATCTTCACAAAGCCCCTTTTCGATTATCTAGATGATCTAGGTATCACCTACACTAATTATGCTGATGATACACAGATCCTCATCCCTTTGACGGGAGATAATTACAAGGATTTGGCCTTTGTAAACAGAGTCTACCTCATCATCCAGGCATGGATGGCCTCCCACGGTCTATGCCTGAATGATGACAAAACTCCTCATCGTAGGTACACCATCCAACATTAAAAAACTAGGCCCTAACTACGCCTTATTTGCAATTGACAACAACAATATCACTGTGGCCAAGGTAGTCAAAACACTTGGTTTCCACCAAGACTCCACGCTTTCCTTTGGCAAACAAGTTACTACTTTGGCCTCAGCCACCTCCTATACTTGCAAGCCCAATAACTGTATCACACTAACGCAAGCCTTAATATTATCTAAATTGGATTATTGCAAGGCCTTATATATTGGCAGCAATAGTCACATCATCTCCAAAATTCAAACTCTCCAAAACAATGCCTTAAGAGCGGCCCTACGTCTTCCTAAAAGGCCCCTATATCTGACCTTAGGTGATCAGTCAACTGGCTGTCTACTAAAGACAAAATCCTCCCCAAAACTGCATCCCTGACACACAAATGCCTCAACCGCACAGCCCCACAATACCTCTCAGACAGATTTAATAGACAAACAGCCTCCCGCCCACTAAGAAAGGTCAATTCCAACCTCCTACTAGTACCTAGATTTAGGCTAACCAAGTCCGGTGGGAGCAGCTTCCCTGTTAAAGCAGCTCAATACTGGAACTCCCTCCCCCCTGCATTAAGGGAAGATCAACCCTACCTACAATTCTGAACTAGCCTGATCCACTGGCTAAAGGAACAGGACGTCTGACCAGACTATACATGTATCCATCCTGCACCCATTGTATATAAGTAACCATACTGCCTTACTATATTTAGGTGTGTCTCTATGCCACACTCTGTACACTGTACACTTTCTTTCTGCCTGCCCATTGTGGCAGCTACACAGCACTGTAACACAGCTGTATCTATCCTTGTACACTTGTAACTGCCTAACATTTTTATGTATGTCACACACACTCCTTTTGCCTGTCTATGATGTCTGTCGTGTCATCTATACAGCGTTGTAACCTAAGCTTGTACATTTGTAACCTAAGATTAACAACCCTCTTATGCAATCGCGCCCGAATACCCTTGGGTCTGGTGCACAATATAAATAATAAAAACAAACAAACAAACAAACAAACAAACAAACAAACAAACAATCATCTCCTTGGTACTATCAAGACAAGACTAATCAAACAGCCTCTACACTCTACCCTGGAATGTCAAAACGTCTCCAAAATACAGCAACAAGAATACTCCTGATAGAAGGGACCACATCGCCCTGAGAAGCCTGCACTGGCTACCAGTAAGAAAATGCATGAACTTTAAAGCCCTCTGCTTGCCCACAAATCACTACGTGGAGAAGGAGCTGAATTTCTGCAAGCTAAAAATCAACCGCTACCAATCAGGAAGAAACCTACGATCGAACAACAGCATCCAAATAGAAAAGGAACACTCCGAGAGAAAGGAAATTCGGCGGATCCGCTCTTGATAGATAGCCAAACGATGGAACTGGGTACAAAAGGAAATAGGAACGCCAGAAGACCAGCTAACTTTCAGAAAACGACTGAAAACCTGGCTATTCAACTCACCGAGACAAGCATAAAAACGCATACCCCCACAAACCATACTCTAGGACCAAAGCAAACAGGGGACAATATGGCTTGAAGAACCATCAATGAAACCACCACACACCCAAAGCCAAACACAAACCAACTGAATACCCCACTCATTTTCTCCACACCAACATACCTCCCACGTACTACACATGCCCAAAACTGCACACAATTAAACATGCAAACCCACACCCATGGCTAACCGAACCACAGAACAAAACAGTTGCAAACAACAAACCAACCAAACACTGGACCCTACCCCTCCGGACACAACTAGCCCAGTGCACTTCCCTGCACTTGCTCGCTCTGAATAGTAAGATCGTTATTTTGTCCTCCCTTGTTTCCCCGCCCTTGTTTTGTCGCAACTAGAAACGTGTGTACAGGCGTGTTATAAATGCCACATCATATCATATCATATCATAACAAAGCAGACCCAGAAAGCTGATACGCACAGATGCCAGTTCCTCCTGGTTCTGCATGCATCAACAGAAGAGCACAACCTCTATTCTATCCCTCTTCACTCACTAACCAACCCCACCCACTTCCTTACAGAGCCATGTGAGCGGTGTATATCATCATAACATCACATCCCAGGTGTCCACTTCTGTACCCCCTTTGAACGTCCCCTTAGAAAAACCTCTTTTGATTTATTGATGGGGAACAACAATTACTGGCGGAAATTGCCTTATGAGGCATCGCCTCACTTATGCACCAATTCCATCAGGCCCATAATCAGGCTGGAGGTAAAAACAAGTGGTATTTTCAAATACTGCTTATTTTCACTGTTCTGCCACAAAAAGGTGAGCATTGGACTTTTAGCCGAGGTGCACTCTTTTTTCCAAGCAAGAGTTCAGTATAAGATCACAGTCCTCGACAGAGTCCCTTTATGTCAAAATGATAGTGAGTTATGCCAGATATGTACAAAGTCGACCACCAGAACGTTTGCTAACAACACAAGGCGATTCAAAACCCAACCACTAGATCACGATTATATCGTTTACGTGTTTTTATTTTGAATTTTGTAAATCGCAGCTTGATTATAAAGATGCTCCAGAGCGAAGCCGAGCGTTCCGGTGCAGCACATTGGGCGCGTGCCGTTTCGGCACCGAGATTTTGGCGCAGTTTCCTTTTAGGCGCACCCTGTTGGCCGCAGGCAGCAGGACGCAGGGACTTGCGCGTCGAGATAGTTATGTTTTACTTAAATATATTGCCAACCAAAGCACATAAAAATGCTTTGGTTGACAGTATATAAGCAAACAGTAGAAGCTCAGGACATGGAGCTGCACTCTAAGTGCACGCTCAATAGGTTGCTGTGTCCCGCATGTTATGTATGCCCGACACACCAGCCAGCCTATTTCTCCATGGAGTCTGCACTTAAAATTCAAACCAATTCAGCCAGGTTATAGCAATACCTTGGTTCCGTGACTTTCCTGGTCATATCCCATTCACCCATCAACATTCCACCACCCCTCCCTTTCAACGCCTCCCCCCTAGAACCGTATGAACACCACCTTCAATGTTTAAGGGGGCTTCAACTCTTCTGAGGAGTGTAGTTCGTTTAACAGTTGGCTCCAATTCACCACCACCCCATCTTCCACCATCGGGTCCGAGGTTTGTTGCAGGATATCTAACTCTGCCATCCCCCCATCTACGGATATCTTCCAACCATTGCACCAAGGACAGGCCCTGGGGCTTCTTCCATGCTATGGCCCCCCTTCTTTTCGCTACTATGGCCATGAATTGGGCTAATTGCTTCTGCACTCTGTGGCGTTTCCCACTCAGCAACAATCCCCATAAACACACTCTCGGGCTCCATTCAAAACTGGAATACAGTAGCCTGTTGATCCTCGACACTACTGTTGCCAGAAGCTGGTAATCATTCCGAACCCCGGTCCAGTCCCACATCTCGGACAGTCGATACTCAAAGTGTTATTCATTGCGTGTCATTTCACAGGAGTTACATACACCTTGTGCAGGACATTGAACTGTATCAATTGAAATCTGCCATTCCTTGAGCCCTTTCGGACCTGTTCCCACATTGCCCCCCTAGTCCGCCTCCAAAATCCGGCCCCCCACGTCCCTTTCCCTCTTGCAAGGGAAACGGCCCGTGCTGCTCCTGATAGATTCGGGCAATCCTGGAACCCTCCCACACCCCCCTGCGCAAGCAGGACTTGCATCAATGGATTTGTAGCGGGTTCCTCCGGGATGCCCGCCCACATTACGCCAAGCGATTACTCATTGCCCCGTAGGCAAGGAACTGCCCTCTAGAAATCCCGTATCACTGGCCACATCGGCCGGAGTTGCTTAACAATCACAGACTTGGACGCCCCTTTCCTGGGCTTGTACTTCTGCATTATAAATGAGGATGTGCCTCGCTGCTTACCTGCAGATCCTGCGCCCCTTGACGCCGAGGGGAGAACATAGAATGCAGCGCTACACAGCGTCTGCAAGGGACCTTATGACGAGGCTTCTGTCCTGCTGCATGAGAGGAAAAGCTTTAGCGACCGATGTCATGGACTACACTCAAAAGTGAAGAGACGGGTGAAATGTACAATGTTAAGTTTAAATACAGCGCTTCACACTGAGATACTCCAGCTTCTAGTCACACTGATAATAGGTACACGTGTTGCCTAACTCGGGGGTATATAAGGAATCAAAGTGAATGGCTGCGTTGGCCCTGCTGGGATTGAACCCTGGGACCTGCAGGGTGAGGTCAGGGCCACGTGATCAGCTTGCCCTAGTAGGTGTAGTACATTAACGGGGGAACTTACTTCTAACCCTCGGTTGCCCATTGCCCTGCTGTTCCCTCTGCTCCTTACCCCCTCCTCCCACCCCTGCATGTGTGCTGTTCTGCCATTGTCTGGAGGGTTTTTTCCTTCACTGGGAGGGGGCTGCCTGGGCCCTGTTCCCCCTTCTCCCTGTGGTAAAATAACCACAAAACGAATGCTGCGGTAAAATGACCCGCCCTGGGCACCATAATTCCACAGGGCGATAACTTGCTTACACCCAAGATCAAGTGTCAAGTGGGAGAGCGGGGGGGGGAGGTTAGGGGGGGGTTGGTGGGGCGAAGAGCCTACTTTCCCTGGTTTCACAGTCTGACAACTTAACCACGAGACCATGAAGCAGACTGCCCCCCTCCCCCTTTCACGCCGCGCCCTTCCAAGAGACTGATCAGCAGTGGAAACGCCCCCCACCCCCTAAAGACGCCCGTACACAGCACAATGGCTTCTCTCTGCAGTGTTGTGCTTAAATTGAGGAGGACAGCATTAAGCGCTCCACCGATGGAGCAGGGGGCGTCACACCAGTGTGAGTGGAGCGCAGAGGGCAACTTGAACCCGGCTGTGGCAAAAAGCCCAGCTCACCACTTCCCGCCGCCTCGAGGGGCCACGCGAGCAGCCTCGCGGTGTTATCCCTGCACTCGAGCGACCGCACGCAGGCATTCTCAAGCATAGAAGCACAATTCAATTCAATATTGAAAAGCATTTTTGAAATTCCACTCCACAGCATTGCAACAGTCGTCGTGTAAGTGTTTCCCTGATCTTGACGAGCAGTCATTTGGTGTGACATCTCAGTGACTTGGGGGGTTGGGGAGAGGCACCAGTTAGCGCAGCCAGCGGGTTGTTTTCCAGTTTTCTTCAGTCCTGCCACCCTCAAAAAAAAAAAAAAACAAACAAACACCCACCCACACGCCCCCACCCACACCCCACCCCGAGACTCACCCCACCCCTCCCCACCCCCCCTCCGACTTCTGAGCAGGTCTCTAAGTCCAGCAGTGTCTCCAGGGTGTGCCCTCTGCCTTGTCCGTTCGGATGTGTACGATCTGCCTGCAAACGTTTTGTTTGCGGGCAAACTGCCCGCATGAAAACTGCTCAGGTCCCTGTTTTGACCGTTCATTGAAAACGTGGGCCCGGGCAATTTGTGTCCCCTGCCTCCATTGTTAGGGATGCGGGGGGAACCCCTGCAACCCTCTTTTGACCTACTTACCTGTACTTGAGGAGCGGGGGATACCCCCCAGCCCGTGCACCTCCTGTTCAGGTAAATAGGTCAAAATGATAGGTCAAAAGTAACACATATAATTAGGTCAAAATGACCTAACGACCAAATGCAAACAATCAGATTGGGTAATTCCGTCCGTTCAGATGGGAAAGGAAATAGTGACATTATACTGTGCCGCCGCAATACACCACGCATGTGTGGACTCAATTACTTAGGGGCTACTTACATGCAACGGTGATTATATAGACCAGAGGGCACACCAAGGGCACTTTGTTTACCTCCTACAGTGGACGAGGTACAGGGAGGAGGATGCCAGCCTGTTTCTTTCTCCTGGGTTATTTGCTGGGATGCAATGGTCCACTGATTGCTGGTGTCCTTCATTCATTGTCATTCAGTCTTTCACTGGCTCATCTCCCCCGACTTTGGGGGCCCAATCAGACCTCATATGTTCATCCACTGTCAGTCTTCAAGAGCCTCGCAATGTCTTTCTCACCAGGTGGCGTGCCTCAGAGCAAGGGCTAGGAGCTCCACTTCTGCATCTGGTGCTTGACCGTGGAAGAACACTTCCTAAGAAATTAGGTTGTCAACCTAAGAAGGGGATAGGCTTCCAGGGTTGCGGATGCAACTACCCTGGGAAGCATTCTTCTAGGACTCACCCACGCTGGTTTATCCAAGGCCCACGCGCGTGTTAGAACTGTCCAGAGAAATCTTTCTTGGAAGAAGCGTATTATCCATTGCATTTCTATAGCTTCTACTGTTGCGAGGGTTCGTTCCTCTCGGTTGGACTTCAGGGCCAGCTCCCTCTTGCCAAGCTTCCTTTAGCACCAACCACCCTGTGATTTTAATGTTGCTGGGCTCAATTATTCCTTTGTGAAGGCTGTCTGTTTGCCTCAACTAAAAGGGCGCAGGTAATGACATGATGCATCCACTTCCTGTGCTAACGCGCTCTTCCGTAATGAGGTAGTGGTCATGGGAGCTTTTCCTCAGTGTCTGCTGAGCATTGTGTCTGACAGCCGCATAAATCAATCTCTCTTGCTTCCACTCTTCTTTCCAAGAGAGAAGCCATGCTCTTCAGTGATCAGCTCCCATCATCTTGATGTTAACAGGACTCTTACATAATGCACAGGCTGGACCGGGAGCTCCATGAATCTTGTTGGCCGAGATCCCCGCTCTGGATCGGATCCAGGTCCTTGGGCAATCACGAGCTCTGGATAGCTTTAGGCATTCCTCGCAGCTGTGTGATCAAGAAGAAGCCAATGAGTGAATGCTTTATGACCAATGCACTGGGAATGAAAGCTTCATTTGTGGGTTTCCTAGAGCATTGCAGCTCATGGACTAGTCGCAGTAGTAATTTTGGCCACTGTCCATTCTATTGGAAAAGCTGCTGGATTTCAGCATTGACGAGAATGGATGTTTTTGGCCGGGTCGCACTTTCCACTGGGTTTCGTTGAAGCCTTGCTTGACCCCATGCTTCAACCACCATCCTGTTGTCCTTCAGTTGCGAAATCTGGTGGTAACGAATCCCAAACTGGACAGACATCTGCAAATCAGGCACGGTTGAGAAGGTTTTCTCCACCTTGAGTGTGCGTTACCACTCACTCATTCACTCACGCTTTGGTCCAAATGTAAGAAATTGACGAGTTACTAAAGAGGCTCTAGAACACTTTTGGCTTTTTTATTTAATGCATAGGTTTTGGGTGATGAAAACACAAACCTCTAGAAGTGGGCGTGTAGCCATTTAAGGAGCTCAGGGTTTGCTCAGCTTTGTGGGGGTGGGGGATCTGGGTTACACTATAATTGGCTGAGCAGTCTTTAAGCTTGTGTCCTTGGATGTGTCTTCAGATTCATTCTCGAGAGGGCCTTGAGCAAGCATGGTAATCCGGGGAATCCACAGCCTCGCTCACGAAGCATCTCAGTGTTTCTCTTGCCCTCTCCACTGGGAAATGGCTTTTTCTAGCTCCATGTCTCAATTGCAGGAAAAGGAAATAGGGGTCAGAATTGCAAAGTAAGCCTCTTCTTCCCAGTACACATGACTGGTGGACATGAGGTAACCAGCCTCTCAGTAAATACACAGTTAGAATTGCACTGTATTCTGCCTGGAGCCAAGTATCTTTCTCTCTCTCTCTCGCTCTCTCTCGCTCTCTCTCTCTCTCTTTCTCTCTCTCTCTCTCTCTCTCTCTCTCTCTCTCTCTCTCTCTCTCTCTCTCCCCTCTTTCCTTTTCGCCTTTCCTTAATTATACTTATACTAGCTCGCAATATCGCTCTCTCTCTGTCTTTCTCTCATGCTCTCGCTCCATCTCCCCTTCTTTGTCTGAAAGTATCTCCCTCTCTACATCTCCCATAGTTCCTTTTTCCTCTTCTCTTCCTTTTCGCGCATTCTCGTGTTCTATCTCCACCGTTCTGTCTTCTGTTTCCTCTGCCTCCCTTTTTTTCTTTCAGTCTCTCAATTTCTATCCACACTCCCTTGCCTGCTTTTTTCCTCTCTTACACACATACACTGGTCCTTCATCTGAACCATTTCCCTCTTCTCGTTACACTTTCTCCGAGCCTGCCCCCTCTCACTCTTCCTTCATCTCTCTCTATCCCTGTCTCCTTTCTATCTCACTTTCTGTGACAGAATGCCATCTGTGAGGCTATTCTGTACTGAGCTTTTTTGTTTTTTCTATGCAAGTTAAAGGTGGTTTCTCCGCAGGAAATTATGTTCTGCTCAGCTGAACAGACACACTTTCCACGTGTTCTCTGTTGCTAAAAAGGAGTGGCAGCGATTACACCAGATTTTAAGCTCTGTAAATAGGTAACATAGTCAGTGAAATTCGTTAGGACGTTCATTCAACCCCCGTGTTTTCTTCGCTGCACTTTTTGCCGAATATCTTTTAATAAAAAAACATCGAAAAATATGCGGCCTGTGGGGAGAGGACATATAAGGGGTAGCGTGGGGTGGTGTAGAGTGATACATAATAGGGGTGAGGGGTGGGGGAACACCCTCAAATAAAATGAAAAATGCAATGATTTCTTTCGGAAAATAATTTCGTCAAAAAGTTCAGAAAAAAAAACCGTCGAAGAGTGAACATAGAAACTGAAATTCATGGGGGGTTCAGGTGCAGCACTACGGTGCACTTTCTACAAACACACTATTTGCCACTTGAAACACACACATATCAGGTTTCTTTAAATGTGCACTATGTACATATTTTTCATGTTAGGTTTCATTTTGTCAGCTCATTTGGCACTAAGGGAACAACTTGATATCATACAGACATCTATCAACAACTCTTACTATCTGAATCTAATATTTAAGAAACATGGCCCGAAAGATCTGCATGACCGGGGCACTAAAAGCATTTTTTTCTGTCCCAAAACATTTCAGGACAGAAACAAAAAAATCGACCAAGAAAATGGTCGCCGGGAGCGGCCATCGGGAGTGGACGCACTGGGTATACTTCTGTTCCCAGTGCGTCCACTCCTGAAAAAAAAGACAAGGTAAGTGGCGTTGGGGTTGGGAGGGCGGAAGGGAGGGTGGGGGAATGGGAAAAAAAAGAAAAAAGTACCTGTGGGGACGATGTAATCCTCCAGCCGTGTGGAGGCTCGGAGTGGTGATGGCCCCACTCCGGAGTCTCCACATGGCTGGAGGCTGCCATCGTCACCCACCAGTGACAAAGCAGGCTAAAGGTAAGTGGGTGGGGAGGGGGAAAGGTTTGGAGAAAAAAAAAACGTACCTGAGTCCCTGGCGGGGAGCGAAGGCAGTTTCTCAGCCGTGGAGGCTCGGAGCAGGGATGGCCCCGCTTCGAGCCTCCTCATTGGCTGAGGGGCTGCCACGCCACCTACCAGGAAAAATGCCAGTGGAATCCCAGCCGAGGGATTCCCGGCCAGGTAATTAGTACCCAGCGAGGGCCAATCAGAATTGCTCTCTCTTTCTGATTGCGCCCTCGCTGGGTACTAATATCAAATAAGGGAAGGTATGATGTGCAGAGCATAATAGCTTACACATCACGTTTTGTCTGGCACAAAATAACAAATACCACATTATTTTAATTATTTTGTCCGGATCTGTTTTGAAATATTGAATCAAATCTTATTATTTGAGGTTTAAACAGCGCACACATTATTTTGAGTACACACTTAACATTTTGATAATGTTTAATTCAGTAGTTTTTTAATATATATTATTTTATACAAAACACGATCACATTGTTTTTAACAATATCAAACAAAATGTGTTAACACAACAAGGGACAATCATATGTGAAGAGAAACAGGACAAAAGTGACACACAAATGAACTCTAATATTAACAGGACAGTCTACCTGAAGTGTTCTAAAATCAACACAGCTTATTTGTAAAATAGTACACGATCGATGCACAACACTGCGTTTCGGCGGAAATAAAAATACTGCCTTCTTCAGGACCAAGAACCCAGATTCCCTAATGTTCCAAGTGACCTAGTACGGATGGAGCTAGTCATATGCCGTAAAAGGATGAACCTGTAGTATGCACAGAAATAAAGTTATGACCAATATTACTTTGACCTTTTTTGAATATGAAGATGAAAAACCGGTAGCGGTTTTTCATCTTAAAACACAATAATGTTTTCAAATGTCTCATGTATGGTGCCAGCATCCTGGGATACTATACACTGGAGACAAGCTTTAGAGAAAATACTATCCTAACAAAGATGGCCAGAGCAATATGAAGAGAAGTGAAGTTATAGCCAATTTGAATTTTGCTCTGTCAAAATATTATCTAAGCAATTTGCTTTCCACTCATTGGCTGGTCAGATGAAAGGGGCATCTTCTGGTTGGATTTCACTCTACTCTGCAATGATAATAATCTGATAACGTATCATAACGTAATAGTTACTGAGCAAAATATTTTATGGATTTTAAAATCATGGACCCAGACAAATTATGGGTAAGCATTTTTATCGGTGAGACTTGCAACAATAAGATTCCTGTCAGACTTACAACTAAGCGCATAGTTGGAATAATAGTAATGACACGGAAAACCTTAAAAGTTCTAACCGGGTGCTCTGTGTAGAAAGATACTTGTAATTGTTAAATAGTTGGAGGAACTCAAAAGGTGTATGAATGCCGATTGTTATTAGCGTTTTGTCTGAGAATTCGGTTGTTGATATAGACCTATTGATAAATGCTTGTTTTTTAAGACAATTGTATTTGCAGTTAACCTTGTTTAAAAATGAATGATTAGCTGGCTATATACACAATTTAATTATATATCTGTAAATGTTAGTATTGACGATGATGAGTTAACAAGCACTAATGTTATTTAAGGATGCAGACATGTGTTATTAACTGTTTAGGTGAAGCACGAGCTTATATGTTTTTAGTTTCCACTTTTGATTGTGTTAATTGTGATGAATATATATGAATGATTATTTTGCCATCCGTGCCCCATGCTTGTGCTGCAGAGAGAAGCACCAACAAGCCTGTGTGAGGCAGTTACTCTGTTGAAGAGACTAAGGCAGTGGACCTGTGGACTAGGTGGCCTCTCTCCCTAGTAATCTTGGGTAACCTGATCACCTGACCTTTACCTGGGGCCCCAGAGAGTTGCCCCAAAACATTTTGATATGACCAATTTAATGTTGTGTTTTCACTGATTTATTCATGCCTGCCTTTTCCCCTCTTGAGTTACAATATCCAGAGTGTACAGTCTCTATATATATATCTAGCCTGCATTATCTGTGTGGTTACCTAAGAGGGGTGTTTTTTGGTTTTATGTGGTATGTGTTTAAGTGAAGTACATAATTTATAGACCCTTGCTTGGGCACTTCTTTTATTTTCATCGCTACCCTACAATTGTTGTTTGGAGGCATAGGCCGCTGAATCACACCTGGGAAGAGTATCGACCCATGCTTCCTGTGTAGAGGTGATAAGGTTTACCATTACTGTGGTCTCTGCAGGGGAGAGGCTAGGTGGAAGCCTAGTGCAACATGTAACTAGGAGTCCCAGTCATGGCATTCCAGTAGTCTAAGTGACTAGTAACTATGGTCCCTATTACCACTTAACACTTGCATAGGGACATTCATGGACAAATCCTCTATATAGAATGGTGAATATGGTTGTAAAATAGAGAGGAATGGTAAACAGAAAAAAATTAAAAGTAGTGGAATGCCGTTCCTGACCATTCCCGCTCACTTTATTCACTGATCTCAGTCCTCCAACTATTAGGGTGACCCTAGCCAGGAGACAGGCACCTATCTGCTACTATTTATAAATACAAAATCCTATCACCTCCTGCCTCTGTCTTGAGTTTAGTAATCAAAGGGCTATGAAATCAATGTGGGCTGCCCATGGACACGACCCCTATTACATCAAACCACAATCATCGACTGTAGTTAAACCAAACCACATATTTGTGAGGACAGGCTAGGGAATGGACAGATTCAATGAGTCATGACTATTGGTGGCAGTGATGTTCATGGCATGGCCTGTCGAACAGGCAGCGGGGCATGTTAAGGTGTTGCCATGTAAAACGTCCTGTATGGCGCACATTGATGTGATATGTGGAACCTATTTTTTTTTAATCCCATACAGATAAGAGAAATGGGGGCAACTTCCAGCAGTGGCAACTCTTTGACCGGATACTCCAACAGATCGTCCTGCAGGATGAGCGAGGGGAGGACCCCGATGTGGCGCCACTGGACAACTTCAACGTCAAGAACATCATCAAGATGTAAGCTGTGGCGGAGGCAGTTTTGGTTGCCAGGGGGCACGGATCATAGGGTGCCAGCGGGTGGCTGGGAGTCACAATGGGCACCAGGAGAGTGCCCGGGTGGGGGGCGTCCACCTCCTCTGCCCCCACCCTTGCTCTACCACTGAATGTAAGCATCGTCCTCCAATGGGACAGTTTCATCTGGCATGGGTGCTGGCTTTCCTATGTCTAGTCTAATGCTAAATTGCTTGGGTGCAAACAGTCCCCAATTCCTCAAGTTTGAGGCTCAAGGTAGGGTGACCATATATAGAAAATGTTTAAAAAAACGGGACAGGCCATAAAAATAGAAGCCGGACTACAGTAAATTCACATACAACTGTAGTCCTACTTCTATGTCGCTGACCTGTTTCGGTGGGCGGGGAGAGTGTGTGCTCACAGGCACACTCATTTCATTGGTGGAGAGCACAGGGGAGGGCAATGGGGAGGAAATGGGGGCGTGAAAAGCATTTCACGCCCCCATTTGCACAGGAAGATCTGTGCCGGGACCCGATTTCGGGATTTCGAAATCAGGACCCGGACCGTAGCCACCCACATTTGAAAACTCTGGACGACGTTTATAATATTAAAAAACTCCTGGGACGGCGGGTGATTTCCCCGGACTGTCCCGGGAAAACCGGGACGCCTGGTCTCCCTAGCTCAAGGTGGCCATGATGAATTAAAGGGGTGAAGGTGGCTACCAGTCAAAGTGCTATCTCAAAGTATCAGGGACATCTATATTATGCTAAGTTCAGGGCGGTCTGCCTGTTCACTAAAGTCCTGAAGTGGGTTTAAGCTGAAATCAATAGTCGGGTCTATCTCCTTAGGCAGCAGGGCTGTGTGGTGCTGAGACTTACCCAAGTGTCTCCACACATGCCGTACAATGTGGCACAGCATGGCAACACGGTACAGTGTGTGTGTCAGTAGTGAATATAATAAGCCAGGCCATGCTGTTTGCACAAGACTGCTCAAGATGCCCACTTGCTTCAGTCCAGGGATGGGGACTTCACTGGACGCGGCCAGAGGACTATGTGGTTCAAGGTGTCCTGCATGGTGGTCACAGGAAAATGGAGGTGGGTAGCAGTCATCATTGCGGCTAGTATGCCGGGCCGTGGCCTAGAAAGGACATTGCCATGAGGACACGCACAGTGACTTTCCACTAAGTTCCCTGCACCTCTGCTCACGTTTGGAACACAATGGGTTGCAATGGCGATGTTTGGCCTCACAGTAGGGGTAGCATATTTCAGAGCCCTTTAGTACACAGCCATTCAGAGTTTTTGGCTGCAAAAGGCAGATACATGCCCGAATCACCAGTACTGTTACTTACGATTACACTCCATAGAATAGGGAGTTACCGGTGTCTCTGATGCCTGTAATATCCCAGTAACACTGGGATATCGGGTGGCGGAGACGGTACGGTAGTACCCCGGTATCCCGCTGGAATTACCAGCGAGATACTGGGGAACTCATTATGAGCCCCAATGTGTTTCATATTGCTAGACGTTTGGGATTTGAGATGTCTATGTCCTCAAATGTATAGAGAATGTTTGCAATACCAAAGAAATATTTGATACAGCGGTGAAGCAGTGAGTAATTAACTAAAGAAAACGCTCATCAAAGTATAACAAATATGTACAATTGAGATTTAAAGATGGAGGCTTTTCATGTCAGAGTACACAAAAAGGTGTTCCTTGTACGAAATTGTAAGTACAACTTATGCTATTTAGATGTTGTCTTAAGTGGGGATTTAATCACATATTTTTACAGATCTATGTTAACTGTATATATATTGTAACATAAGCCCTGTGAGGATTCAGGGTCTCAATGATGCCAAAATCGAAAAAAAGAAAAGAAAAAGTAAATAGAGTATACAACAAATTGTTTTTTATTTTTTTGCTGGGGTTCGCGTAACTAGTTAGCATGGAGGAGTCTTGTTCGCTATTGGAATTAACCAGACAAATCGCTCCACCAACTCAAAACGGCCATGCACCACCACCCACAGAATCTGGCCGGGTGAGGTTTTCCGTGTTTCATGACACACCTGTGTCCTGTGATGAAAAATGTGTTCGTTTTGGAAATAAATAAAGTCTTGCATACAGTTTCATAACATGGGGGTCTGATTTCTTAGAGAGTCGCGTTGGATCGCCAGTGGTTGCGTACTAATTCTTGTCTATTGCGCTGTCCCATACACATGGTGGAAGGGCAAGGAATAGGGAGCGCCCCGCTGCTGCTCTCGTACATGACGCGTCAGTCTCCCGCTACCAATGGCATGGGTTTAGATCTCGCACGGGGCCAGCCCCAGTAATATCTCCCAGTGCTATATTATGCAAAGATGCCGGATTTTGCTGGTCTTTTTACTGGTGGTACTGGTTGTGCTAGCAGGGACAGCTGTTTGGTGGAGCCCTGTAGATCTCTCCTGCCACCTGTGGAGACGCATAACAGGCCACCACAGGTTTTGCATTGCGTAGGTCTAATGTCGTGAAAACAGGCACGCCAGCATCAGAAGAAAGGGATTAATGATGCAATTCCTCATTAAGAGGAAAGGCAACTGGCTGGTATGGAATGTATAGGGGCCGGGGCCACGTTTTTGTATCTTGTGTTTAGGTTATTGTTTTGGAAACAAGGAGACCCATATGTGGGTGTGGAAGCTGTTTCACGGGGTGCATCACATGGGTCAGTGTGATATCATTTCCTGTACCCTCTGAACCCATGTTTCTGTAACTGTAAATAGGTTGTGCTTAAACCATCTGCACATACTTTTTCATAAATGAGGCATCCACTTGTGCCTTTTCTCTGTGGACACCACTAAACAGGATATTGCAGTCGTGCAAACCCTAATGGGCCATATGCGGGTGAGAGGAGTATCCTGAACTCCTCCCACCCAGGCGCAGCTCGCCCATGGTGACATTCCCAGGGCAGGGTGCATGCTAGGAGGTCTTCAGCTCACCTCTGAACCACCAGTCCAGTATCACACCAACAGGTGTTCCCCACTTCTTAAAACATCAGAATCTTATGAAAATAAACCCACATTTGCCCTAGTCTGCCTGCCACACTAAATTTGCATTAAATCAGTGGTCTCCAAATCCAGATCCCGCAAGCAAAATCCACCTCATGTTTTCAGCATAGCCACCAAAATATATTTGAATACAGTCGATCTAAATGGGAGTTCTTTACATGGGAAGTGTTCATCCTGAAAACCTGGTGTTTGGGGATATTTGGGACTGGATTTAGAGATCTCTGCATAAAATTCTCATTCGAAGCCAAAAAATACACATAACCCGCAGGTGAGTTTAATCTTCCACCACAACAGTGGCCGTTTCGTACCAAAGGGAAGCTCTCTCTGCCCTCACCTCTGATCTGGCAGCTAATGCTTACCCCTATGCTAGCTTGGTTCCTCCATAGTCAACCCTCTTCCCACCCCCCACCTCCATTGTGTGCTTTTCTGGTCTGCCTGGCCCTCCAAATAACTGATGAGCCTCAATTCTGATAAGCCCACTTGGGGAGTGGGGGGAGGGGTGGTTAATAATGCAATGTTGCACCAGAATGGAAGCTATGTTGGAACAGGAACAGTTGTTACTCTTCAGTAGAACACGTGTTCACTGTTCTATTACTTTAATGGGTAACCATTTTCTGTTTTCAGGTTGGTGAACGAGAATGAAGTGAAACAGTGGCGGGAACAAGCGGAGAAGTTTAGAAGAGGTGGGTATAAGTTATGTTCTGTGTCGCGCGCGCTGCGTTTCCAACCAGCAGATACACAGAGATCTCATTGCTATCCTCAGGGTATTTTGTTTATTTTTCTATCCGAGTAAAACACCTGGATTTCACATTTTAAAAAAATGTGGGTGGGTTCATGATGTGAAAGAAAACAAACATTTTGCAGAAAACAGGGTCTTCCTTTGTTGGTCAAATCTTAATGGTGACCATTACAATTCTGAATTTTAAGTTCCTAATTCACTGGTTAACATCTAATATTGGTACATTTCGATCTAAAAACCGATGTGAAATAAATGCATCCTGTGGACAAGTGGGCATACATCTTCAGTCTCTCTGCTACCATTCTGACTGCGCTTCGAAGACCGGCACCAGCTTCCGTCCTCCTGCTGATCAAGGGTGGGAATTGGAAAAGAGCTGCTGCAGTCTACACACACATACACACATACACACACACATCGTGAATGTTCCATCATGGAGAGGCCTTGCTGGCGTGGCTCTCAGAGGGTGGATTGCACTCTCTTTCGCCTGTTCCTCTCTCTTTAGACGGCCACTCCGTGGCTTTGCCACTTCTGACAATTTGGCCTGGCAGTCCCAAATTATATCTCGGGGAAAATGCAGGGGTTCCCAAAAACCACACCAATATATATCTCGCGCCTCCACAATCAAAGTGTTGCCTGAGCACATCTTGGGGTAAGCACTCCTCCACGAATCCATTCAACTTGCTTGTGTTGCTCACACCTTTCGGAATCCTGCACCCCCTCACTCTCTGTGCCTTTTCCTTTTCCTCCCCACAGACTCAGTTATAGTCTCGCCTGGCAGAAGCGCACAATGCACCATTTCTCGGTCAAGGTTACTGGCACTGTAAGACCACTACAGTGGTGTGGTTTTGGTGCCGTATAGATGATTAATAACGTAACATTACTCTGGGTACACCTTGCCCTGTGGCAGCCACTCCTCTGGCACAGCTGGGCTTTTTGGGAGGGTGTTTTCTCCACTTGTTTTGTAAATCAGGGCTAGGATCACACAGCCCACTGTTTTCCCTAGATCCTCAAAAACACATATTTCAAGAAATAATTGGAATCATGGGTGCTACCAATTGTTGGGCTGAAATTTGTCAGGCATTTTAATAAGACATGCCACTTTTAAAAAGGCTACAAAGTAATGAATTCTCTTTCTCACAAGGTATCTGTGTTTTTTAAAAATATTTCATAATTGCCTTTTATTTTTACATGTTGCATCAGATGAGCAAGCAGGTGGAAACCTTGTTCTAAGTGGATGTTTTTAGTTTGAAGTCCAACGCTTGATAAAGGTAGAATGACCTTGTGCAACATGTGCCACTGGATACCATATCAGTGGGCCTCATTATGAGTGTGGCGGTCTAGAAATAAGGGGGCCGGTATGTTGCTACCGGCACCCTTATTTCTAGACCGCCACACTCCGACTTTGCGAGCGGGGGTGTTTAGGCCCGGAAGGTCTGACCTGCCAGGCGCAACGGCACCCGTCCGCAGCGTTGTCCCGAAAGCACCGGCTCCGTTGCCTTTCGTGAACCCATTCCCGTGGAGTCCGTTAATGAGGACTTGTAATGTCCCGGTGGCACCGGGAAGTCAGGCAGCGGATTTAGTGTTATGAGGACGGCAGAAACTCGCCGGTACCACCGGCGGATTACCGCTGTCCTCGTAATGAGGCCCGGTGTCTAGTGAGAAGCAACGAAAGGTATTCTGGGATTACACCTGCCCGATCATTCTTTGCATAAACATTTATTATGTGATTTCATGAAAGACTTGTAGTAGTACATCCCTTCTTCGAAAACTGAGTGCCTGCACAGAATTGAAAGCCATTTAAACCACCATTTTATGAATTTATGGTCTTGTTACATGTGGTTCCAGATCTGAAGGCAGGTGCTTCTTTGGAGCCTTGTGTCTATCCACCTCAAAGTGTTCTCTCGTCTGTTTGATGCCCTCATGAAGTTCTCTTCCTGGCAGCCAATTTAGGTTCTAGAACTTTACATCTAGACTTGTTTGGGTTTTAAGGGATTGTGGGATGTTTCTGCATTAAGTTCCATCACTATCTCTTAATGAATAAGCAGGGAGGAAATGGCCCCCCAGCTAAACAGGAATGACTCTGTGTCCTCGCCTCAATAGAGCATGCCGAACTAAGCACCCGACTGGAGAGGAAGGAGCGGGAGTGTGAGACGAAGACGCAGGAGAAGGATGACATGATGAAGGCGCTGAACAAGATGAAGGACAAACTGCAGAGAGAGTCCCTGGAGCTGCGCCAGGCCCGTGACCAGATGGCGGAACTCATGGCCCAACTGAATGACCTGCCGGTAGGGCGTCTTCCTTTTTACCTCCTCTATTCACGTGCACATGTGTATGTACGTCACTCAGAACCAGGATGGTTGAAAAAGACTAGATGCTGTTATTCACTCTGTCGCTGGTCGCTTACGCCGAAGCATTGTCCACAGTTCCTTTATATAAAGGAGCCGTTCCCATATCTGCTGTCATGACCTGTGGTAGAGTCCCTGTAAGGATGCAGTAACAGTCAGGTGCTTGAGCATTGCAAGGCACAAGGACTTTCAGCCAGACCACACCACGTTCTAGGGATTCAAGGGTCAACCCCCAAGTAGATAGACCCATTATCCAGTATGACAGAACCCGGTTAGGTGAGAATACCAGGATTGGCACTCAGATCACCTGTGTTCGCAGTAAATATATTATTAACTACCCCACATCTCCAGCCTAAAAATTGGGTGTCCAATTACTTGAGTATTTCCAGTGCCTCGGCTCCCGCCAGCACCTTCCGAAGCCTGGGCCTGGTTACTCTTTATGTGGCCCTCCAGATGCTTTGGACTACAACTCCCATGATCATTTAGTACTGAATGGATGCTCACATTACAAAATAAATGAAACTAGAAAACATACTGCAGACAAGGAGTGTCTAGCCTGACTCATCAGTCTCTTGGGGTAAGAGGGCTTCAACTTGAAAGAGTCCTACGGCAAAATAGAGGAAAAGATGCGGGTAGGAAAAGGGCACCACGAAGCGACTGTGCCCACGGGTGACTCTTCCAAAAGAACCATAAATAAATGTATATGGAGTCCAAATGTTGGCCTGCATCGAACATAAGGTAACCATTTCGTATTTTTACATGACCACCTTTGCGATTTTCCCCTTTAAACCTTGTTCTAAACCCCGAGCCCCTCATGAAAGTGGTATCCCTCGCCTCCCCTTTTCTAACTACCACTTTAAACCGCAATACCACAGAACCTCAAAATGGTGCGTGACCCACCCCATGCCTCTACTTACCCATCGCCTAAACTCCCTTTCATCACCTCACTTGATATGAACTACCATCATGTGAAGTGAATATTATTTTTAATAAAACTGTTATTACTTGACCTTTTCATGCAAAATGAATTAGTGAATTGTTATGACCTGCATATGTTACTGTGCATGTTTTTATCCTTCATAATTATTTTAAAACGACATATGTATGAATGATTTATAAAACATTTTTTTAAATCATGATTTATTTAGACACTAGATATTTTTTGTTTGCGTCCTCTTCACGTGCTGCTCTGATTGGTCCCAAAAAGTCCCGCCGGTCCTGAGTTTTGCCAGTATTTTATTTGCGCCCAGCCTGGAGAAATGAGGGAATTGAATGACATTTTCACACGTTGCACACGTTTTGCCCACACACCAGAGGCCACTTTATGCCCACCGCATGTGCCCCAGCCCTAATGGGTACAAACAGTATGCGTCTCAGGCAGGGCTGTAATGGATAGTAACGCCACCAGCAATTAACGCCTGTGGTGGCCTTTCCTTTGACAATGGTCCCTAATCCATGCACCTCAAGACAAGTGACAACCTACTTTTGTCACTAGTTTGTCAGTAATTGAGTTGAATGGATGGTTTGCAGTGTCTGGGTGGGTGCACAAGAAATGGAAATCGCAGAGAAAGGGGTTTTGTGTCGAGTCGGACCAGGGTCTAGGTTCAGGGCCCACCTAAATGATCAGCGGAAAGAACTGAAGGCCAGCGTGGCCGCCTTGCGTTCATTTGATTGTACTGTCATTTTTATGTATAGCGCTTTGGAGTAAAGCGCCTTGGAGTGAAGCGCTCAATAAATGCCAAATAAATCCAGATCCAAATGTGGAGAATCTGCCATAGCTTTGGGTCCATCCTAGCCAGCAAAGAGTTGCCCCTGGATAAATGAAAAGTACGGAAAATGAAGAGGTGAAAACAACTTTTACTGAAAATAACTAAGGTAAAAATGTAGAAAGAAAAAATAACATGAATGTAATCTTTTTAAGCTTAAAGCGCTAAGATACCCCAGGGTTCGGTGCGCTATATAAATGTCCAAAGAAATAAATAAATATTGAATAAAAACAATCGTGAAATACATCAAAACAAAAGAATGCCCCGCAAACTCAGCTGGGATCACCGTGGTTCAGAGCACGTGGCGAGGGTTGGAATGGAGCTTGAGGGACATAGGGCACCGCCCCCCACCCGCGCCCCCTCATTTCGAAAGCCTAACTTCAAGACTGCAAAATAGTTAAGTACAAATACTGGGGGATGGGTTTAGCTGGGGTTCCTATAGTACTGCTAAATGATTAAGAAGTCAAAAACACATTTCTAAAACAAATACATGTTTGACCAGAATTGTTTTTTAAATTAAGTAAAATAATACATATAGTTATTTTAAAAAATGTTAAATTCCTCATTATAAATGTCTTTATTGTTTACTTCGTTATTTTTACCTCTTAATTTTCACGGCTTGATTTTCAGACTAGATTATGGTAAAATGGAACCGCTGTGGGGGCCTGGTATGTGGGGGCTGCCGCTTTATTCGGGTGGGCGTGGCCTTCCTTATTGCCAAGGAGACCTGGCTGTTGAAACATGGAAGAGCACGCCTTCTTACAACAAGCACACCACTTCCTTTTGCCACACCCTGGCAAGCAAATGAAAGGCTCTGATGATTGCCGCCACAAGGGTGAAACAGGTGTAGGTCCTTTAGCTCACAATGAAAGTTAGAAGCACTTTGTCAGAAGTTACCATCCGTATACTGTATGATAGTAGCACTGCCAACGCTGCTCTGAAAGAGGGGAGTGGGCCTGGTTAGTGGGGAGGGTGGGGGGGAATGCAAGACAGCTTTCATGGTGTGTTGACACGTGTGGTGCGGATGGATCCAGGTACAATGTGCAGGCCCAATGTGCTAGGTCCCGTTGGCTGGGATGGTGGTATGTAGGTTGCTTGTAGAGGTGTAGATTTCTGTTATTTGATGTCTGTAGGGAAGGATTTCAAATTGCTTTGTGTGTGTGTGGCATAGATGGTGGGCACATAGTGTTGAGGCACACAATTCATGCCACGGTCAAAGACTCAACTAGGATTACAAGGAGCAAAACACAACCAAACTAAGGTTAAACAATTCAACCGGAGCAAACAACCGCACACAGTACTTGGGAGCAAAACACAGTGGGGCAACAGTCAAAGCCGGGCATTCAGTTCACACAGTGGGGTACTAGCCAATGCAGAATGCCACACAGCAAAATACAGTGGGCACCAGCTAGACCAGGGACAACAAATCAACCAAGGCAGACAACACATACAATAGTGGAAACACCAATTTAGGGTGCACAGTTCCCACATGTGGGCAGCAACTAAACACAGGCAAACAACTCATAGAGTGAGGCAGCAGCCAATATAAGATGCTAATGTTAGAGTGTGCAAATGTGAGTGTGCAAATGAAATGATTGTGACCAAATCACCCTTAGGACCCAATGAGAGCCCTGCCTCAACGTTTGTGTTGTTCGATATTTCTACTTCTGTAGTTGTGTGGTCTTTATTTTGTAGTGAATATTTGCAATGGTTACCACTCAATGAACACATAGGCAAGGCACACCTCTGGAATGTAAACAGCCACGAGGAGACTGATGGGCTGGAAATAGATGCGTGGCCAGGTGCAATAGTTGGCTTGGCATGCCCTGATGGCAGCGAGGACTGCCATCTAGTAATGCTTTTATCTTCACCACATGCCTATTAAACTAATAGTGTCTTCATTTGTTTTCAGAATGGGGACAGTATCTCCTACGCTCAACTACCTCCCCCACCGCCCCCTGGGGGCCCCTTCCCTTTGCCCTCCCTGATGTCTGACCTCATGCCTCCGCCACCCCCTCCACTTCCATTCACCTGCTACCCACCCCCTCCGCCACCACCGCCCCCACCGCCGGGAGCCCCCCCGCCACCGCCAGGCGCACCTCCTTTCTTCAGCATGGGCACGCCTGCTCCGCCCACCCTGGCTACGTTCAGCAGCGGCACCAGTTTGCGGAAGAAGTCCATCCCCCAGCCCTCTCATCCACTGAAGTCCTTCAACTGGTCCAAACTCAATGAGGTAAGTGCTTCGGGGGTCTTTGGGGGCTGTCTAGCCATTTACATTGTTATCAAAGAGAATTTATAAATGATGGTTACACTGATATTATAGAGGAAATACTATGCTGATTGACATCTAAAGGGAATAGTGTGTTTGGTAGAACTTTATCTGTTCATTCAAATAGAGGGGCACTTAAGCATAGTTGTTAACATGACCCATTCCAATCTGTAGGTGCCTATCCAGTACTGGTGTTTTCTTTGCATTCTGGGACTTGTAGTCCAGGTTTTATGATGCACAAAGTGGAAATACAAGTCCCAGAATGCAAAGCAATAACCCAGGACTGGATAATCACCTACAGATTGGAAGGGGTCATGTTGGCAACTATGCTTAAGGGCCTGTTTATTCAACAATTCATCCAGAAAATGTCCCACCTAAATCCCTCTGTGAGCTTCTCTGGCCGCCTCCGCTTCTCCCCACTGCCCCCTTCTCATACTACCCTTCCTCTCTTATGCTCTTTCTCTGAACTGCATTTTACCCACCGGGGGTGCACTGGGAACCAAAAGAGGCTGTTCAAATAATTTTCAAACTGGCCCCCATATTACACAAGCTCAGCAAGGCCAACCATTTTCCTATGAGAACATTTGGAAATAACATATGTTATCACGCAAAAGAGGCCCAGGGTTCAGAGGCCCCGCAGGAAATCTCCAGAGTTCCCTATAGGCCAGTCCACTCCTTGTACTCACTAACCCACGGTGTAAAAATACGTCAGCCATCCCTGCCTGCAGTGAGCACAGGTGAAGGAGATGCACCTTTACCCCTGATTTTCATTAAGGAGTGTGGTGGGGTGGATGTGATTGCAGTAAAAGTGCAATGAGGACATTTGCAAAGAAACGCAGCACTTTGACCCTCAGATCTCTGCTGTCACAGACCTCACCTTATAAGGGCCAGATTTGGAATAGGAACTTGTGAGGTGTAGAAGGGGCTGGCTGCATGTTCAGAAGACCTTCGCCACACCCTACACCTATACATGCACTGTCAGATTGACCCCACGCAGGGATGTCATTTGGGGGTTGCCAGGGGTAGCAGTTGCTACCCCTGGCTCGCCCTCTGCTACCCCTAGACCTGTCCGTGCGACCCCTGGCCCACTGGCCAATGAGACAGTGCCAACAGTAGATATCTGTGTTGCACCTGAACAAGGCGGTAGTAAATGCAGCTAAATGTGCCACTGTTTTTTTCACCTGGAATCTAGATCCTGTTAGCTGGAGAAATAACAGGGATGCAGGAAAATCCACAAAGGCACCATCACTAACAGATTGGCAGTCCATTAGTGAAGAATGCCTTAATGGTTGGGTTCATAGGCAGGCTGTCTGTGCAGCTCATACCCAGTACTCTACCAACAGAAGGGCATGGGGTGTAGGTATGGAATGGGTAAGAACAGCCTGCATACTCAGTGACAGCACACCATGAACACACATCTCATCAGTGTTTTGCATTGACTGCTTTGCACATCCATTGAGCCACTGGACCTGTGGTGAGAGGGGTGTGCCACAGTGGCTTCTGCCATCAATCCTGCCAGGACACTGTGTGACCTGACCCAAGTCTGCCAGACCTGCATCACTGGTACACTGTAGATAGATGCCACGTGAGATAATTAATGTACATGAAGTTGCCCTCCGCCTTTGAAGCAAACCCTGGGTTACTTCCTCAAGCAAAACATATATATATATATTTGGAAGGACAGCTCAGCGGCATTGCACCTGCTTTGGGGACAGAAGGATGCAGTGCAACATGGGTTCAGTTCCTGTTCCATTGCTCAGAAGCTAGAAGAGGTTGGCATTAAGCAACGCATAAAAGACCAAAGAAATAATAAAATTGGCCTTTTCTAGGGGTGATGTCACAGAGCCGCTGATGCTGTTTAAATGTAAAAATAAAAATAACACCTGCAATTTCTGTGACCTGCAACACATCCTTCCCCTTTATCTCCCATCTAACAAAGAAAAGGGTGGGTTACTTACCAAATAAGCAAAACAGAAAGGTTATGGCTGGAAGGTTTCAAATCATTCACTCACTGTTATAGAAGCTCGTACAGGAGATGTAAAATGTTGTACTGGTGATTTACAGATGTTGGGGGTGAGTGTTTGCGAAGTAATGTGTTGAAAGAGAGTTGAAATGCATTGAATGCAGATATAAAATGTTGGAGGAGGGTAGTTGGCGTTTTGATTGAGGGTACTGGAGACTTGAGTTGCTAGTTTGCTTGAGGGTGATGGTGCTGGAGAATGCTGGAGACTTACGCTGCTGGAGGGTGGCACTGTGTAAACATGAAGGTGTTGGAGCAAGGCATTGGGGGTGTAAGGAGTTGGAAGGCAGGAGTGGGTACCGCTCATTTAAAGCTGTTGAGGGAGGGCCCCTAGCGACTTGCAGTGGATGGTGGGGTGCCCGTGGTGAATATTGTTGGGGGATATTCAGGCCCTGAATGACGGGCGGGAGTGGGTTGCTTTGCAATGGTTCAAAGTGCACTATTGACAGGTAAATCCCTGTGCGCATTGTCCAAGTGTAAAAGCATGAAATGGTACAGTCTCTGATTGTCTTCTGGTTGGACCTCTGTTGGTCAGTTGCTGTTTTAGTCTGTGGCCAGATAGTTGAAACGCACTGGAAGGCTGTACTTTGGGGTTTAGGCCTCTTCGAGATGCTCTGCCTGTTAACAGCTTAGCCTGAGTGATGTAATATAGTCCAGGTTGTTGTGTTGGACGTCTTCTCACATTCACAGTAATTCGGTAATGTGGGCCTATATGCACTGATATTAACGCTACATATGGTGATCCATTCTTGTATTAAATGTATATCATATTACAGTGATATCGTAACCATACTGAGGAACAATGCTATGTGATGCCACTTCCTGTTTTGTCACGGGGTGAAAGGTTGTGTGCCATCACTTCCCATGATATCACGTGGTTGTGGGGTCAAATAACATCACTTCCTGTGATGTCATCAGAGGTCAAGGGTTGTGTGGCGTCACTTCTGCTACCCCTGGCATTTTGGTCAAATGGCGTCCCTGACCCCACTGCACAGTGTGTGACCAGTACATGCATTTACCGTGAAGGATATTAAAGAGCCTTTCATTACAAAGACACGTTTTAAATTTGTATTTCCATTTCAGAAGTACAAATGTAAACAATGAACAAACACCCACACAAATTATTAGTGTTTCTATGTAGGGCTCATAAATGCTGCAAGGGATCTGAAAATCCATAGCAGCATTACATTACAGATGTTATGTCAATGGCATTTAAACCACACTTCACTGGGATTTGCATTGTCTACTCGTACTCTGGTAGATGTGAAAGATCAGGGGGTGGGGAAGGTCAGTAGGAAGAAATGGCAAATGCAAGCTAGCGTTGCTGGTGCATTGATTTTCACAGACCGGAAGCCCCTGAACCCTGCATGCCGGTCTCCTTCTAACTGTTGTTATCGGGAGCATGGAGGCATTCATGTCTGGAGGCAAGCCTTGTGTGTTATATTATATGTATGTTATATTGCATTTGTATGACCTCAAAGCGCTGTGGGTGAATGCCATTGGAGGACCAAAGTCTGAGGTATGAGAATTGTGAAGAGGATTTAAGAATGCGTGTGTGCATTTTAGCCAGTACAAAGGTAGGTAGGGACTGCTCACTCCCTACTAGCGACCCATAGAGATCTGACTAGTGGTTGGGTGCTGTGATAGGCTGTCGGGCGAGTATGCGAGTCTAGTAGACTGATTATGTGCCCAGCTAGACCAAATCTTTTCATGGGACTCCGCTGTATTCTAGTGGCAGATGTGATGTGTATTATGAGGTCAAGTAATGAATTATTGCAAATGTTCGCGGGTGGGTGACCATGCCCCGGGAGGAATATGGCTATGTTCTATTGAGATGGAGTGCCAAACGTACCATAGAGTCATAGCTGATATCTAGTGTGAAGAGACTATGCAGATCATATCATACAGATCGACTGGAATCATTTCTGTGTGCTAGATGCCGTCTTGTCTCCTCAAGTGGCTCGTCGAGGCCCCCACCTACCTTTCTAGGCGCGATAGTTTAAGCAGGAGGTGGACTATGTCAGTCAATATACAGAGGGCAAGAGCCAGGTCTTGAGTGCCTTTAGGAAGGCAAGGTGATCCTCTATGTGGCGGATGCTAATCGGGATCGAGCTCCACATTGTGGGAGCTTGGACGGAGAAAGAGAATCCCCCTTTTCTGGTTGATTTAGCAACTGGAATGTCTCCTTGGAGCTAGGGTGCACTGGCTGATGCTGAGCTCTGTAAGTTGGCTTCAGAAATGTAGTGCTCTGCTCTTTGATGTAAGCTAGGATGCATGTTCAGTTGCCAGTCGTGGGTGACTTAGTTGCTGTTAGGAAAGATTTCCCTTAGGTGCAATTGTCCCTCCATTTATAGTCCCCCCAAACCTTTTTCTTTTGTTTGGCTAACCTAACCTGACTTTTTCCAGTGGAGCACCACCTTCAGCTGTGCTCCTCTGGGCTTTTGCTTATCTGTTATGGGGAACTGACAGGCCCTTCAGACTGTCAGTACTGGGAAACTATGTTTCCCTAACTCTTTGTTTGATTTTGCCATTTCTTGATAACTTTTTATCTATGTGCCAAGTACCTTACAGTAGCGCGCAAAGGGGTCTCTTGTTTTATGGCCCTAGACACACTCTAAGGATTTGTTGGTGTTTGTACAAAATGGCCATTCCACAAAGTCTTTTGTTCTGTCCTTTGGCCATTTTGTCCCTTTGCCTTCCCCCAGGTCGAGCCGACCCGGGAATTCCTTATTTGGGCATGCAGCCTCCCCCGAAACTGCAACTTTCGCTGGGCTCCTCCATGTCACGTATGCTAGTGCCCAGGAAAAGGACTGGGTCTGTCTGGTCCCTATCCATACTACTGGTGCCAGTATGTCTGATATGCCTGAATGACGGGGACCACCGTGGACCGTGATTGGTCTACGTCTGGTGTGCATGCAGGAGAGCAGATCTTCAATTGGTTATCCCAGATTTGAGCACGAAAAGAATCTTGGATAAGAGATTGGGCTCTTCATCCATTCCAGGTTGATCACTTGAAGTTCACAGCGAACTATAGAAGGAGCCAAGTATCCTGAAGCACTAAAGCAGACCCGTGGAACCATCAGAGACATTCTGGAAGGTTTGGCACCCTGAGCCTGCTGTTGTCCCCTCGGACCCCTATTTTTGCATCAATGACTGAAGGCCTGCAAGGATGCTTCGACCCTTTGGAGTAGTGGGAACAACTACTCTTGGCACCTCCTGATTACCCTCCCAAAGAGCCTCATTGGAAGTGTTCCTGGGCCAAACAGCAAACTGACCAGCTCCAACCCGGGGTATTACCTAGGAGCGCTGCAGTCTCAAGTTGACACTTGAGACTTTAGCAATCGCCAGCTTGTGGTTCTGGGAAATATCCTGCTAAATTTCGGAGTCCTAGTTCCTCTGGGTCGCGATTTAAGAGAGTGCGCCATGCCACGAGCTACTGTCCCGCCACCGACGATCGTCCCATCCCGCAGCCGCGGAGCGCCAAAGGAGCGACATGCAACTGCAGGGTTTAAACCTACAAGCGACCAGGCCTAGACTGGCAAAGTTTGGCCCAGACTGTGTCGAGGGTCAGTGAGTACTTGCATCACTTACTGGTGGCCATCTGGCACATCCATTGTTCTTTACGCCCGAGAATCCTTAAAAGATACTCACCTTAGTTGGGCTAGCCTGCGCTCCCTAGCTATTCCTGAAACCCGAATGTCACTCTACTGGCAAGGGTAAACCCTCCTCAAATAGTAGGACACTGTTCTTCATCACCTCAAGCCCCTTTCCGAACTAATACACCTCCCGGAAGAGGACCCGCTTTCTCTCATTACGCACACCAAGTGTTTTCAACGCACCAGTGTACTTTTGAGCATAAGGCTCCCCACTTTGTAGGGCTGGACTGCTTAAGTTAGGGATTGATGCTGAAAAACTGCCTAATGCTATATTTGTGTTAACCTACCATTCTGTTACAGGTTGTGGCTGTGTTTCCCCCTTTACCGTATTAGGCAAACCATAACTGTATATATGTTAAATAGTGAAAGGCGTGTGTGTTAACTGTTTTATATTGCCGTGGTTTATTCGTGTTTAATTATTAAGGCTTATAAAAAATGCATATGTATTTTTTATATACACTTGTCTAAGCGTATTCTGTGGCGTTTTACTGTGTGTGCTCATTGTGGGCTTCTGATCACTCTCACCCCTCCTGAGACAGTCTTGACCGCCTGTCAAGCTACCGTGATTGGTCTGGTTTGTCCAGAAGGTTCCCCTGTTCCTCTAAACCAGGGTGGCCTCCTAAACCTCTGCCCACCAGGTCAGAGCTTAGAAATCCATCTTAACAGTTGCCGTGTGTATTGTGTGTGGAATTTGAGCGTGTTAGTGGAAGCAGCACTCAATTGATTCCTCAATGGGCAGCTTAGGTAGGGAAGAAGAGGCACCTACTGCAACTATGAACTGTAGCGTAGGGTTTTACTTTCTCATTGGGTACGCTAAACCCCATCAAACCTTCAAGTGCGTCCTACTCTATAATTCAAAGTGGCAGTAATTGTCTCTTCTGTTTTGACAGAGATCCCTAACCCAAAGGGACCTAGATCTTGATTAGGCCCGCCAAGAGATATTTGGGCATTGCACATCCCCTTGCTCCTGGTTCACTGGAAGGGAGGTCAGGCATAGGGGAATGAACGCTGCCACTGTGAATTTGCCTGCCTGTCCTTCTGGGAGTCAGGTAGACACTTCTGGAAGCCGCCCCACTGTTACATAGCCATACCCGCGATCTGCTGCTGCACTGCTTCACTATATTGAATCCATGTGTGTGTGCAGACTAACTTCTGTGAATCACAATACCCACAGAATGCAGGAGTTTCTTCCACTTGCCTGTGTCTCACATGAATTGGCCCCAAAGGTGTTAGGTGGCTTCCAAGTTCTTTTTATAGTATTCTGTAGCTTTAGGCAATTGATTCTGAGACTCATATTAGAAACCACAATGTGCATCTTTGTATCTAGACAGTAGCAACACTTCTAAGCTGGGCTTCCATGATTTTAATGTCACTTTACTGGTGCTTGCTGGCTGTCTGAACAGGGATGCCAAAGACTGAATGGGCCTGACACGTGAATGCCTCCCTTTTCCTCCTGGGGGATGTATGATGCAAACTTGTATGGTGCCCACATGTTCCCTTCGGGACACCTACCACACTCAGGTGAACTGCCCCAGCCCTACTGCTCTTCGCCTGTGACGTGGGCCTCTACTCAGAAGTAGGGGTGACATCTGGTTCTACTACTAACCTGATAAGCAGTCCATGGTCACTTTTTAGGTGTTCTGGGCGTGTAGGAATATATGGTTTAGCGTTGCCCACTGCAGATGCCCATAATCAAAGCAATTGCTCCTTATGTCCAGGGCAGGACAACGCAGTCCAGTGCGGCTGCCTTAGTGGTGGTCCCTGGGCACAGCAGGAACTGGCAAGGAGGGGCTGCCTTCTCTGTGATGGTCACTGGCCGGAAGAACGCCAGGCCCAGGCGGCTTTGCCTGCAGGAGGACCACGTGACCTTTCAGGTCCTGCTGAACACGCTGTTCCTCTCTCAACAATAATATGGAATATAACACGACGAGAACCGCACTAAAGAAAACTAAGAGTGACGGAAATCTCAGACACGCCCTCCCGGCGTGGACAGAGCAAATGGCAACTGACGAGCATCATCGCGTACCCTTGATAACATGTCTACACACAATGCAAAACTCCTCGACATCTCTGTAACACACCTACTGGGTCACAAAAGGCTTCTGATTGAAGATTTCCAGCAAAAATACCCGCCCAGACACAATACTGCTTACACTCCATTTATTAATCAATTAATAACTCTTGTAAAATACATGTATCAGTAAGAAAACACCTAGACACTGAACCATAGCTCCACCACACAGCCCACCTAAACCAGTCACAAACCAGATGTTTGTTTATTTCCCAGTGAGAACAAACCTCAAATGCAAAATAGACCAGCATGAATGTATTTTGGTTACTGCATTTGCAAGTGATTAGGTAACAATGCACACCACGATGTAACTAGGATACCACCCATCAAATTACACATGAACCCCACGACACTGGTACGGACCACCCATCTGTCATGAAAAGAGGAAATTCAGAGAGCCATAAAGGAACAATAGGTATTGCATACATTGGCACCGCCCATTTACCAGAATGGGAAGCAAGACTCACCATTGTGTGCCTTGGATAGCAGCCAATTTTGGACATCTCATGTGCCATGACCCACTTACCAAAAAGACTCTCTGGAAAACCAAGGACTCCAGTAAACTTTCACAAATGCCTTCGTGCCGCCTCTTCAACTGGACCAACAGTAATGTGTAATGCACAGCCGCCTCTGTGTTAAGCGGATAGATCAATTCATGGTAACTTCAAGCCATAGGGATGGACTGGAAAGCTCCTGAACTTTAAACAGACTCAAGGAATCAACCACCACAGACATGGGCCAAAATAACCCACTTTTTGCACTCGCTGACCAATCCCTCCTCGCCACACCGCACCTCCCTCTTACACATTATATACTCCATCCAGAAGAGGATAGAGCCCCCTGAAGCACACTCCCAACTCTTCATGTGCACTATCCTTCCACCACAATACACCCACAACTATGCAGTGCATCTCTTTAATATGCAACAGAGCACAGCACCTGAGGTCCATAAATCAACACACACCCCATGCGTCTCAACCAAGCATACCTGCTTCTACAGTGTTTGCGCGAGAATATTTGTACGAGGCCCATTTACTCGTTTTGTTTTTACACATTTCACCACAGAAAGAACAGGGTGAGACCCCCTGCATCTCCCCAGCTTAATATATACGTAAACCTAACCCCAACCTACTACCACATATCCAGACTCCCACTGGCACACAGACAGCAAGTAGGTCTGGACTGCATGCACCCAGGGGCCAGGATTCACAGCCAGCCTTTACCCTTGCTCCACACTGACCCCACCGCCTCTCTCTTGCAGCCCCGAGCACCATGCAAGACCCAGCAGCATTACATGTCTTGTGCATTGGCTGATCTTCCTTGTCCACCTCACATCTGATCTAGTCTTGAAACGACTGCTACTTTTTCAGAGACAAAAACTGAAATTTGTGGAAATATTATTTTTATCTACCAAGCTAATATCGTGGTGGATGCTATTGACAAATGCCGCTGAGATGAGCTGTGGTAAGGTGGTCTTTTAAAGTGCCCCTCTTCCAGCATGATGATGGCCTCGCTACATGTGGACCTGCAAGGAAATAGGGGTGGGGTTTATTAGTGGGATAGCGAGAGAGGCAGCTGCGAAACCTGGCGTGTTGATGGGAGCAAGTCGGAAATGCCCGGCTCCCATGTGCTGGTAAGGTTCTATGGGTTTGGCAGAGGCACTTGGGAATCGTGGTCGGTCATTTTTTCGAAAAAATAATGTCGAATGACAATTTTTTTTCGAAAAAAAAATGTCGAAAAAAAAATGTCGAATTCCGTTTTTTAAAATTATATATTTATTTTGGGGTTCTGGATTTAAAAAAATGGGTAAAACAAAAAAAAATTCAAAAAGGGGGGTTGGGGGGAACCCCCCCATTTCGAAAAAAAATGCATTAAAAAAAAAATGGACATTTTTTTCTCGAAATTTTTTTTCTCGAAAAAATGACTTTCGACATTATTGGTTTCGACATTATGACTATAAACCCTTGGGAATATGTTATCCATATGTGAAAATCCAACATGTAAGGCTAAAATTGCTTAGAGTAAGGTTACCTAGTAATGTGGGGGATTGAGATGTTCAAGTGCTATTGATTGAGCTGTGTGTGTGTGTGTGTGTGTGTGTGTGTGTGTATGCGCGCGCGCACGGCACGCGCGTGCTTGTGTGTGTGGTGTGAGGAGGAATGGATATTGGCAAAGGGAGAAGGTGGCATGATATGGGCAGGGAGAGCCAGGTTTAAGCCATTAAAGGTCTGATCAATAAGGAAGCTTTAGGAGGAATCCATTTTAAGCTCTCTTTGGACACTGAGCAGGTGAGGGAAAGAGCGAGAGGAGGAGGAAACGAGGTGAGGAAGTGGAGGAGAGAGTGGTCAGATGGGGAAGGGTCAATAGTAAAGAAAGAAGGACACATGGAGCTGCCTTGCACGTGAGCAGGCAGATTGCAGTGGGAGGCCAGAGAGTGGTGGAACAGGAGAAACTCAAGCTCAAGTTGTTGGGAGCAAGGTATTTTCAGGAGGATGGAGTTGTCTATGAGAGCAATGGCGGCATAAGTGGGGAGGGAGTTGAAAATGATATCGAGGACAGGGAAGGAAGAGCTAAGCAGGTCACGGCATCTTGCAGCTCAGGGGGACAGTGAGGGGGGATGCGCAAGGAGTGTGGTGAAACGAGGGTGGGAGATTGTCAGATGACAGAAGGGGGCAGGGGGTAAATTGGCTTGTTGATCACTATGGCAAGCCCACTTTGTGTCCTGGTCTGTTAGAGGTAAAAGAATGGTTGATTAGGGCGTTGTCTAGGGGAGCAATCTGGGTTTCTGTCATGCCCATGACTGCTCGTTGGAGGTTATAACAGTCCAAGAGGCCAGAGAGGTAGAATGGTCTTTGCAATGGGATTGGACGTTGCATCATACCTCAATAGTAGAATGGAGGAAGAGTATGAGGCAAATGGAAGAGTTTAGGAGTGTCCGCGAGGGGGATAGATGAGGCAGTAGCACGATTGCCGACCAGGATGCTGTTTGTGGGCAATTAGAAGGCAAGAATGGAATTGAGGGGCTGCAGTTGGGGAAGGACGGAAAGTAGTGAGATATGTTGGCCAGTGCCACATGAGCAGTCCTTTTCCTCTGACACCAAACCCTACTTCCGCCATTGCCATAAATTGGCAGCCCTTGTTCATTAATATTTCGCAAGTGGGGAATGCCCCTAGACAGGACTGAGTCAGAACACGCGGGACGCTGCCAGAAACCCAAAAGGGGAGCTGGGAACTAATGAACCTCTGCAAAAGCAAAATCATCTTTAATAGCGGCACCAGTTGAGGCAACTGTGTCAAATATCAATATTGAAAACCACCTGGAAGCATACGTTCACATGGTGACATTAATCAGGAGAAAGATGTCTGTGAATGAAGGTAGTTGAATTCGGGTGTGAGAAAAATTGAATACCTTTGAGTGAAGGAGTCAATTTGAAACTTTGAAAGCTCTGAAGAAGGCCTCGAAGTGACCGAAATACATGTTGGCTGCAAAGGAAAATATACATTAATATTGTCAAGCAATTTCTGTCGGATTTGTCATACATTTTTCAGAATGGATCTGAAGAATTAGGACGGTTTTGGGTGCAAACTGCTTGGGTACACCATTAACTGATTCAGAACAGGTAATGGTAGTCTGGGCCTCCAAGATAGAACAATGACATGGCTTCTGGTGGGGAAGGGGGCTGCAATCTCCATAAAGTATCAAACACATTTTGTTTTAACTCAAGACAAAGCTAAGAAAAGGAGCTTTCTGCAAAGACCATACTCTTCAAAGAACATCTCGCCATTCGCTCCACTTAACCCTACTACCCCCCACAGTCCCCTCCCTCTCCAGCGACCACCTCCCTATTTCAGTTACCTCTGCCCCACACCTGTAACCTCATGCTTGTGTCCCCTATGTACAGTGTTCAGTTGCTTCCCAGCGAGGGCTGTGCTTTATAAATCCTATACGTGCAGACACCACATACGGAGCAGCACCCACCCGCATTAGGTGAGATCGATCAGGCGTGTTATACCCAGGAGAGAAGGAAGAGATCAAACATGCTTGTGTGTTGAATTTTTAGGGCTAGCGGGGTTACCTTTTTCCTAGACATGACTCACCCCCACATGATATGGATTGTGAAATGGACGAGGGGCGACGTGGTAATGGTTAATAGCTTCATAAACGCCTGGCCCAGGCAGTGTTTCGGACTACTATGTAAGCATGGCCGGAGTCAATCCCAGATGGATGCATTTAAACCCATCAGCGGGATGCAAGCGATATATCCCATTTCAGCAGAGTAACTGGATGGCTCCGCAGGGGGTGTAACACGTGAAGACCTCTAAACCGTATCACCTCGTCACAGGGGCACAAGCATCCCCAGACATGTTTAGCCCTCATTGGCGTCATCAGTGAGGTGCAGCTTGATTCTCGAGGCACAATGGGCAAGGGACCCACGTCTGGATATGCCTCCTCCCAATTAAGGAGGCTCGTTATAAACACTGAAGACTGATGGATGAAAAACATTGAACCAATAATGACTGGGGTGGAACCTAGGCAGCTTTCAATGCCTTTGTTCCTGGGCCAGAGGATAGCTCAGGGCAACAGCGTTTTTGTTGCAATCAAGACAACGCAGAGCAACATAGGTTTGAATCCCGGTCCCGCGCTTAGAGACTGGTCTCCATTGTTAAGTGTGTTATAAAGTATTAGTTAATTGTTACACATTTCATCTGTGCCCTCACTTACTGAAAGGTACAAGCTATATGAAAATAAGTAAAATATATGCTTCGTTATTGTCGGTAGGCCTAATGGCAGCAGTAATATCCGAACACACAGCAGAACTCGCGTTTAGCAGTTTCTATTGCCCGTGGGCCCACTTTTCCTGCGTCTCAGAATGTTCAAGTCACACTGCGTGCCGCTGTTTCTAAGCTGAAAGAGCTTGTCCTGCTGTCCAGCGCTGCCATGATCGCCCTTTGAATGAAAGAAGGCCTGGCCGCGGCAAAGCTCGACATGCTCAGGCAGGTTCCCATGGTCTATCAGCTCAAAAACAGGACTTTGCTCTAATCTGGTGCTATGGGTGGGAGTCACAGGACCAGCACGTGGACTGGGCAGAGTGGAAACAAAGGCTTCCTGCTCAGCATGCTACCCTATGGATATACGCACGCAAAACAAAGATGGCTGATCTCCAAGTGAAAAAGCATGCCAACATTAAAAATAGAGACATAATAAGATTGGCTCTCTGGCACGGACCAATCACATTCTTTCAGGGTGCATACACCACTTTCGGGGAAGGTTGACCAGCACACCATCCTCTCCGCTTAGCTAGAATTAGCACGCTGCCCAGCTTTCTATTCTTATATAGTGCTTCATGCCATGCTCCCCCAGCTTCTAAACATAATAATACCAGTTGTAGTATAGTGCTTGCTCAACCTAGGGCATCATAGCGCTGTATTAACAGTTGATATCCTTACCCACCGCGTGATACTCAATTTATCAACTTCAGAAGGATGAAAGGCTGAGTTGGCCGCACCAGGATTGTGCTATCTGACCGGCATTAGAAATGTAACAACAGGTGCGATTTGTTGGAACGGTACTTCATTAACGACCTCAGAAGGATTAAATCGTAAGTCTGGCCTGTCACATGGTTCGAACTTGCAAATTGCGGGTTGCCTTGTTGTCGGAGACCAACACTTTACTCGTGTAGCTATCCACCTTTGACTAGTCTATTTATTATTCTTTTTACAATTCAGCATGGTCTAACTGGTATTAATAATAAATCCTTTTCTAGATATAGCATCAATTACCAGCTTCTTATAAGCACTGTGATAATGCATGTTATATTAACCAGCTGAATGATGCTCAATGTATCGAACCTCTGAACTGTACATTTGCACAGAGAGAACATGACATGTGATCCTGATCAAGGGCATGTGAGTAGTGACCTGGAACATTAGCATGCATGACTTGTGGGTCCACTGGCGGGCAGGCCCTTCCAAGGCTCCCCCTGTTCACGAAATGAGGACGGGAAGGTTATTCAAGCAACTTTATCCCTTTATCCCTAAGGGTCAGATACAAAATGCTGCACCCCTTTGGCTCTGTCACCACTGTCTGTAATACTCTGAAATAGACCTAGAGTCCCCATTTAGAGTTAATGGGCCAATGCATGGGGAAGGGCAATGCATCGTTCTACACACCGGAGATTTGAATATATTCCACACACCGGCGACTTGAATATATGACATGGGGAAGGACTGTGAATATATGACATGGGGAAGGACTGTGCATCATTCCACACACCAGCGACTTGAAGATATGACATGGGGAAGGACTGTGCATCATTCCACACACCGGCGACTTGAATATATGACATGGGGAAGGACTGTGCATCATTCCACACACCGGCGACTTGAAGATATGACATGGGGAAGGTCTGTGCATCATTCCACACACCGGCGACTTGAATATATGACATGGGGAAGGACTGTGCATCATTCCGCACACCGGCGACTTGAACATATGACATGGGGAAGGACTGTGCATCATTCCACACACCGGCGACTTGAATATATGACATGGGGAAGGACTGTGCATCATTCCACACACCAGCGACTTGAATATATGGTGTTAGGCAGAATTATATGCAGTACCCTTTGGGAACACCACACACAATTAAGACTACAAGTAACAGTACACATTCACCTTTGGTACAAGCCTGTACTACACAGTAAAGTGGTAGTGATGGCTGAGCAGCCAGACCTATCTCAAGAGCAAGTGAGCAGTATCAATAGTTACACAAAGGACAGTAATTACTATGGTTCAAACAAACACTGACTCAAGGTTTCTGAGTAAAAGAACATACATTAATTTACACATCAGTTGTATAACATCTCACTAAAGTAAAGCAGTTGAAAAATCACACTCTTAATACACCACACCACTCCCAATAGATTCTGAACAAGTTAAACTAAAAAATGCAGTGTGAGCAAAATGGCACTCCAACAATTTAAAAGGGAGGGAAAGACAAAGTTAGATACAAAAATTGAGCAGCACGAACAGGTAAGTAAGCCGTGCAATCTAGAAATAGGAACTACAGTGATGGAATCAAATCAAAAAAGGCTTTGGGGCAAAGTCAATAGGACAAAAGTCTTTTGCTCAAGATCACACAGAGTTCCGGACGAAGTTGGTCGGCAGAAAAGTTAGTTTAAAGAGTAGAGAAGGACAAGCCCTCGGCTTGTCGAAAGGTTTCACACACCTTCACCGCGGCTGGACGAAACTAACAACCGGATTTGCACAGTACCTTTAAATGGAGAAGAAGCTGTAGCTGAGGCGGACGTTCCTGGCAGGTCCTGCAGGCTCACGGTTCCTGATGCGACTGTCGGACTGACACGAAGTAGGAAGACTGGAGGGTCCTGCACTGCCCAGGGAAGAAACCAGCAGCAGAGCAAAGCAACAAATAAAAGGTGCGCTCCTTAAAACCCAAGCAGGGTCCGACCTTCCTGGCTATCCGGTTCACTGTAGCTCTTTACAGCAAATTCGACCAGAGGAGGGAGTCCTGGCTTGCAGCTTGGGCCTACTGGTTGGTCCCACCAGCTCAGGGGAAGAAGATTCCTGGTAGATGCTCTCTGTCGTTGGAGTCTGAAGATTCGGACCTGCAGCAGGGCTTCACTGGGTGGTGCAGTCGTTGTAGGGGTCCACTTCTGTCAGCTCCTTGTCGGTTTTCGTTCCAGTGGTGACTCTGCCTTTCCAGACCCAAAGACCTGCTTTTTATGCAGTTTTCCCCATTCACACAGCCTGGCTGTCAATCACACAGCAGGGTGGCTGTTCTGGCAGGACAGTCACCTAGCCAATCAAACAGGAGTGCGACTTGGGTTACCAAGTGAACCCATGGCAGCGGTCCTAAAACCCCTCGCTCACATCCTGCCTACTCAGACTTTCAGGCGCCCAAGGAGGGCTTCTGTGGAGAAGCCAGCGAAAAGATGGTGAACAAAGGAACCAAACTGGAGAAAGACATTTTCAAAAAGAAATGGCAAATAGACCCAGCCAGAACCATATAAAAATGTATATGGTCCAGCGGGTTTAAGTTTGAGGCTACCAAGATAGCCTAAAACAATATCAAATTTATTTAAGATAACCACGGTCAGATAAATAGGGTAGTTACCACTGCCACCAGCCAAGTCTTGATGAAAAGGGAGTGAGACAATGCTCCAAGAGAACAGACAAAAAGGGATAAGTAGTAACTCTTTCTATTACTCTATGTAAGATAGGTTGTACTGGGTCTGTGGATTTTTAAAGAGACTAATAAAGTCATGTTCTGGGAGACAGTAGTCAGTCCCAAAAAATGGAGTCTGATTTGGGAAGTCTAAAAGACAACCCTGTGTCACTGCACTGAAGGTGCTGTGTAACACATAGTAAAAAGATGATGCCTATGGAGTAGGTGAGGCTCCACAGTCCATGAACACAAGAATGTTAAACACACACAGCAAAACACATGTAAGAGCGGGAAAAAAAGGCTCACACTCTTACCAGGTGAAAAGAATAAATCCTAGAAATCCAGCAAAGCTGCTGAGGGACTAAGTAGGAAAGGGAAATTAGCCATTCTGAAGAATTCTCCCTAACATATGACATGGGGAAGGACTGTGCATCGTTCCACACACCAGTGACTTGAAGATATGACATGGGGAAGGACTGTGCATCGCTCCACACACCAGTGACTTGAAGATATGACATGTGGAAGGACTGTGCATCATTCTACACGCCAGCGACTTGAATATATGACACAGGGAAGGACTGTGCATCGTTCCACACACCGGCGACTTGAATATATAACACGAGGAAGGACTGTGCCTCGTTCCACACACCAGCGACTTGAATATATGACACGCGGTAGGACTGTGCCTCATTCCGCACACCAGCGACTTGAATACGTGACACGGGGAAGAACTGTGAATCATTCCACACACCAGGGACTTGAATATATGACATGGGGGAGAACTGTGCATCGTTCCGCACACCAGTGACTTGAATATATGAAATGGGAAAGGACTGTGCATCGTTCCACACACCAGCTACTTGAATATATGACACGGGTAAGTACTGTGCATCATTCCACACACCAGCGACTTGAATATATGACACGGGGCAGGACTGTGCCTCATTCCACACACGGGCGACTTGAAGATATGACACAGGGAAGGACTGTGCATCATTCCACACACCGGCCACTTGATTATATGACATGGGGAAGGACTGTGTATCATTCCACACCGGCGACTTCAATATATGACATGGAGAAGGACTGTGCATCATTCCACACACCGGCGACTTGAATATATGGCATGGAGGAGGACTGTGCATCATTAGGACATCCCTACACACTAGGGACTTGACCATATGGCCACCTGCATGTCAGACTTCCTGCTTCACACTGTATCCCCGGCATAACAGACGTCCAGACTGGACCATGTGCACTGATTCATATTGCTGCTCTATGTGCATAGCACACATCGAGTTCATGCTGCGAAACATGCATTGCATGATTCCTTCATGACACAGTACTACCTGCATTGCAGACTCCAAGCTCAACCTGCACCATCTGAATGGCAGACTCCCTGTGCCACCTTCAAAACCTGCGTGGCACACTGCATATCCAAGATTAGATGCTGTCGAGGTCTGGCATGAAGCATGGCAGACTCCCTGCTCCACACTACCAGTTCCACAACAGACCACCTGTATGTCAGACTTCATATTGCTACTACAACTGCATGCTTACCTCCCAGTTCCACATTGCAAAAACTCACATTTCATTATGCCTGATCAACACGGTACCACCTGCAGGGCACACTCCCAGCTGAACACATCCTATCTGACGGACAGCCGGCTTTACAGCAAGCAACCAGCACAGCAAAATCCATGTTCAATGATGCTCCCCAAATGCCAGACTTTCAGCTCTGTGCTGCACCTCCTGCATTGAAGACTCCTTGGTTCACACTGTGTACCACCTGCATGGCAGACTACCAGTTCCACCTGCACGATAGACTGCCATTTCCATTGAGGAACAGGAATTGTAGGCTTCCGGCTCCACATTATTGGATAGCAAACTCTCAATTCCACACTTCACAACCTGCATGGCAGTATACGAGCTCCGCATTGCATCACCCGCGCGACCCCCAGCTTCACACTGAGTATTCTGCATGGTAGACACCCTGCCTCACACTGCACTGCTTGCACAGCAGACGGTCTGATTGACACTTCACCACCTCTATGACAGACTCACAGTTCCCCCATTTCCACCTGCCTGATAGACTACCAGTTCCAGTGGGCCTCATGAATAGCCGAGTCCCTGCTCCCCATTCTTGGATGGCACACTCCCAGTTCTATACTTCACAACCTGCATGGCAGTCAAAGAGCTCCATATCACACCATATGGCAAACTCAAGCTCATTCTGCAGGGTGGACACCTTGCCCCATGCTGCACTACCTGCACAGCAGACCCTCTGATCCGCACTTCAACCACTGTGCACCATTTAAATGTAGAGCCCTTATTCCACACAACACCACCACTGTAGAGGAGTAGATGACCTCATTTGAGGATCCAGTCCCCTCACCTCTGTCATACTATAAGTAAAACAGTTAGACTCTGTGCAGTAAACCAGGTATCTTCACAATATTGCACTGAAGATATGAGAGACGTTATGTACTCAGACAACCGTATCGAACGTACCCTTGCACTGATGTGGTGGAAGGATATCGGCATATACCATTGCACATAGAAGAGCTGTAAATGAAGTCAGACCAGAGTATAAAGTGACACCATGATGAGAAGATATTAAGACGTACTGAAACGATATGCGAATGATTAAAGAAGGATAATGTACCTGAAGTAACATGAGAAACATGTATGCAGAGACGAAGAACACATATATAAAGAGAGGATAAGTAATCAGTCGGCAGAAACACAAGTTATATGAGATAAAAGAAGCTTGCTGCAGTAGAAACTATAACGGCAGTAGAAACTATAACGTGATGAAAGCGGCCATGATGGAAAGATGAACGTCGGATCGTGTCAAAACTACCTCATAGACAAACCAGGGCAGCAGAACAGAAACGCTGCAGAACACAGCTTCATTCAAGAAACAAAGAATATATGTTTTGCTGCGACTAAGGATGACAGAGCAAGACATAATTGGAAAGTACAGAGGTAGTAAAGCAAGATAGGCTGTGAACGAAGGGTACATTTCTCTTAAATTAAGCAGAAGTGAAAACATCTGCAAGTGCCAAGTATTGGAGAATTAACGGCTGGAGAAAGCACATGGAATACTACAGAAACCTCTTCTATTTATTACTCTCAACAGGGAAACTACTGCATTCTTTCTAATTGAGCTGCAACAAACCACTCCTCAAGGACATAGCCGGCAACGTAGAAGACCTCTTAAACTACAGACCCATCTCAACATCCCCATACCAGCAAAACTACTTGAAACCTACATCTATGGAGTAGCACAAGAACACATAGAAAAACACCAACTGCTGGACCAGGCACAAGTTGTCTTCAGACCGATGAGAGGAACGGAAACGGCACACCTCACAATCTGGGACAATCTAAAGACAAATTCAGATTCCAACACAAGCTCAGCTCTTATACTTCTGGACCTCTCTGCAGCATTCGACACAATCAATCATGACATCCTCATCAAGAGACTGGAAGAAATAGGAATCACCAACCTAGCCCTACTCTGGATTAAATCAATCCTAACAGATAGAACAGAAACCATCTGGATTAAACAATTTAACTCCACTCCCAGGGAAAACACTTGTAGAGTACCACAAGGATCATCCTTATCCCCACTGCTCTTCAACATCTACCTGACTCCACTAACAAGCTCATTAAAACACACAGCTTTACAAGTTACAACTACACTGATGACGCACACATCATCAACAAAATACAAGACACACATGAAGAAAACACACCGATGGAAGACTGTCTACAAGAACTCTACAGTTGGATGAACACAAACAGCCTCAAACTCATCCCTGGCAAAACAGAAATTATGGTTATACCAAAAAACAAGGAAAACAACCACTACATCCCATGACTGAGAGAACTAGGTACAGCACCAACGCCCGCGACAACAGTAAAAAATATTGGAGTTCTGATGGACAACAAACTAACACTAGACCAACAAGTAAACACAATAATCAAATAAAAGTCTTCCTCTTGCACACAGTAAAAAGGATCCTACTGTTCCTTTTCTTCACCGATAAAACAATCATCATCATCTCCCTCGTCATGTCCAAAATAGACTATGCCAATAGCCCATACCTTGGAATGCCGGGACGCCTACTAAAGAAACTACAACGTATGCAAAATGCAGCAGTCAGACTCCTGCCCAGACTACCAGGAAGGGTTCACATCACCTCAGCATTAAAAATTGTACATTGGCTACCAATCAAAAACGAATTAGGTTCAAAACAATGTGCATAACACACAGAGCAACCCACGACCAAGAAGCAGAATTCCTACAGAAGAATATAACCATTTACCTTCCGACAGGTCCACTGGGATGAAGTTACAGTGTTCACCTAGAACCAAAACCATACAATAAAAGAAAACTCGGAGGGTCGTTATTTGCCCACCTGGTGGCAGAAACTTGGAATTGCCTTCCAAAAAACATACGCAATACAAAGGATTACCTGAAATTCAGAAAACTACTTAAAACTTAGCTCTTCACATCAGAATCAGAAGGGAACGACTAGGAAAAACAAAGACTCTGCTGGACAACAGAGCACAACTAAAGAAACCTGGATTGAAATAACCAGTCAGGGAGAAAGCCAAAGAAAGAAACACTCCCTACACTACCCTTCTGTAATCAATACCCTGGAAAAGGGAACCCCCGCACTGACGCGGGAGCATTAACCAACACTGGCAACCCAAGGGGCATTAGGGCACACAATCACCTGTGGGTAGGGACCCCGCACAAGAAACCCAGGGAGGCACCATAAACCCCTAACTTAATCATTTCCAGCCCAGGCCGGGGGGAAACTGTCACAACTTCTCAATACCCACAAACCGCTAGAAAACTACAAAGGAAAGCCACCACCCTGCGCACTGCCTGTCGATTAATCTGCTACATAATGTTCAACACACTGGACTGACAGATATGATGAGCACAGAAGTCCAAAGCAACGAAGTAAGAAAACCCCCACTAACCCAACTCTAAAACTTCAATTTCTGCATACACTACTGTAATGCAAACATACACAACCACATCTCTGCATAGCAATCCACATGCACTTCACCACACTGCAACAACCAACAAACAACACATAGCCATGCACAACAGCACATGGGAATTGTACCGACCCGTAAATCGCATGCAAGCTCAGCGAATGGTGCAAACCAAACTGAAGCTGTCAACAGGACATCACAACTCTCACTCTACCTATTCCCGCTGTATCCCACTAACCCTGCACACTCCTTTCAGATCCGCCAGAGCGCCAGGGGACCACTCCGGTGGTGATAGTGCACGGCACAAGTGCCCTTTAACATTAACATGTAAGACAGAGCAACCAAGTCTCCAGAGGCCAAGAGGAGTGATAGTACCCAGCATAATTAAATCAAATAGCTGTAAATAACAGGTTGAAATAGGAAAGTTTGTGGTCTGCTGACACGTGGCATAAGGCTCGGAAACAAGGTCTATTCATTAAGCTTCAGATGAAGATAGTGGTGTACCGTGACTCCCTTAGAAATCCCAGAGAAGAAAACAGTCAGCAAGGTCCACTACAAAGGAGAAGCCTTGGCTCATGGTCTGACTGATGAGAGATGGTAGGCTAATTGACCAAAGTGGGCAGTGGTCTGACGTTCTCTGCATCTGGGTTTCGTTCTGTTCACATGCTGCTAGTGAGCCGAATGCCCAAGGTTGGGAGAGTATGCCAAGCAATCATGAGTGGCCATGTAGCGGCATGCTTTACACTGTTACAGATGCCAGTCCGCTGTTATTTTTCTATAATCAGTATTATACTTATTTGGAGATAGTTCTAGGTGCGCCTACAAGATAAGGGGCAGCCAATTATGTTATTAACACTTGTACATACAAAAGGTATATATGTTCCCCTAACCAATCCCTCCTCTCGATAGGTTTTGCTGTTTGCCACTTAGGATGATGTCATAGCTGACGTACATCGAAGTATAAAGCCCTTGTGTAATCAAAACTTAGATGAGAGTAAGTGAGCTGCATTTCGTGTAGTCACCAGATTTCCCTACTTTATTTGATCTGGCAATAAAGTAGTACTTTGCTATATTCTTTGAGTCTGTCCGGGTATTTGGGTCTGAGGTCATTTAATATGGTAATTCCATTCTGTGCATGAGATACGCTCCAAGGTGCTACTGCACACCACCTACACGGTCAACTCCCAGTTCCACACTGGCCAGACTGCAGTAACTGAATCCTTGGTGCCTTTTGCCTAGAGTCAACCTCTGTGCACCCCTGAAGTCTCTTCTTCTTCTTGACATGAGGTGCCTGGCAGAATCCTGTGGTGGATGCCTCCTAGTTCTCACCACCACCACATGCACTGAAGAACATCGCAAACTAAACACCACATTGAGGAGTCCACGACAAGTGGGGCCTTTTGCTGTTCCAGTTCCATCTGCAACTGGATGATCTCCTAGCCTTGTACACCATCTGCCTCCTCTAAGCATAAGTCAATGGCTGACCGGCACGCTGGAAGGACTCTTCCTTGCAGGATAAGCAGCACATTGAACGGTTTCCTGTTGGAGTTGTGAGTTGGATTTGGCTGCAACTAGGACATAAGTGTTATATGAACAGTTTCTATACTTCATCAGTCACCACCATGGGTTGTCTAACAGTGCAGAGGGTTGTACTGAAAGCCACGTATTGCGCCCGTCGCACCACCAGAGGTCTCCAGACCTTGGTCTGTGGGAGAATAAAAAATGGCATCAGAGGAGGGTAAAAGGGAAGAAAGTTATAATGCACATGAAAGATGTGTACAAGGGAGAAAGGGAATGAGGGGGGTGCCTGGTAATTGCAATCGTTTGCTTGCCTGTAGAGTGAGCGTAGCGAGATCAAAGCGCAGCTCTTACCAGAGAGAAGTCGCATACTCACTGCCCTTGTGAACGGAAATATACACATGTAGGCAGCTTCTAGTACTTAATGGGGCAGGATTGAAGTTATTGCTTGGTTTTGTGCTGGCTTGAGATATGCTCAAGCAGACCGGTGAAGTGTGGAGGCCTGTTTGGCAGTTAGGTGTTAATGGCACCTGACAGACCCCTGACAGACAAGTCTGGGATTGTCCAGCCAACTGATAGACATGGCAGGGCACAGACAGGCAGATGAGGTGTACACACAGGGGAAGAGAAGTCAGGTTTGTGAGTCGTCCCTCAGAATGCCACATATTGAGGGACGGACGCGGTGGGAAGGAACAGTGTAATAGTTTGATAATATACTGTTTCAAAGTGCTTTCACTGCACAGCTCAGGGTCTCTGGATAGGTACCCTCATAGGTTTATGACAAGCGTGTTACTTGTCTAGGGCTATATGCCACGGTTTGAGGACCACACAGCACTGACGTTGAGGAACCGGGAGGGGAGGGAATCCTTGAGGCCGCAAGTCCACAGTGTAAACACCCATGTGCCCAACGGTCTGCACAGAAGATCCATTCTCTAGTAGAGATTAGTCGGTGAGCCTGAAGACACTTTCAAGTTAGGTCCGAACCTAGAGCCTATTTGTTCTTCATGACATATATAGACAACTAGGTTGTTTGAGGGTACTGGAATGGGTACTGGAATGTCTATGCATCTCCTAGAGACTTGTGGGTACAATTTTAAGGAAGTGCCTTGCAGAGAGGTGCCCTGAGTGCCCGGAAGCGTAAAGGTGGAGTTTGAATCTAATTATAAGAAACCATTCTTGTGATCGATGCACCTTGAAACTCAACCATAATAGCGACTGTCTAAATGCAATGATCAATGATATGCATTCCTAGTTATTTATTGCATTGGTGCAGCGCCCAGACGGATTAGGTATGAAAACATGATTAAAGGATGGCAAATCTAATTGCATTTGTCAACCAACCAGGTTCTCGCACGTTTTCTGAACATACGGTAGGAAGGCTCATTTTTGATGGTAGCAGGGAGTGGAATCCAAAGGCACAAGCTAGAGCCTCCTGCTAGTTTGCTTTTGAGTCTGGGATTTAGCCCCTACATTTCCGAATGGACCATGGGATGCTCTCGGGCAGGGATGGCAATCGCCTGGTGAGATCAGGTTCTGCCTTCCTTGTTGAGCTGGATGCTAATAAATACCCTGTGCTTTAGAAAGTGTTCTACAGGTGCTGCCAGAATCCACATTAGTCAGTGGAGAACAGTTGCGGGTGGGTATTCCTCACACAATTGTGGCTTCCCCATCCAACGGGCATAACATGCTGCAGCCAGACCTCTGCATGGGTCAGGGCACTTTTATCATATTATGTCCATTAACAAAACACCTGGAATGAAGGCCAGTGGAGGCAGCAACATGTTTCAAATCCTTGGCCCCCATGAAAGGTCATAGCCATCAGTGTCCCTGAAGCCGATGGTTAGCTGTTGACATTTTAACATGGATGTAACTGATGTGGGTGTATTTATAGTTATGCATAGCATAGTCTGCTTACATTCAGTCCAGATGGTTCAGGGCTCTTGTGCTGGGTTTGTAATGGATTGTTTATCCTGTCTCCAGGGCAACCTGTTCACATTCTAGGTTCTGTGCATGGCTATGGAAGGGCTCTATGCTATGTGAGTGGCCGTTAGTGGAGCTCTTGGAGCAGGAGGGCCTCTTATTTTATATGAAATAAATTCTTCAAAAACTCACCTCGTGTCAGGTGTGGTAGAAGACCTAGCACCCAGCCAAGGAGCTGCTGGGAATTGCCCAGAATACCTGCTGTCAAGATATGCACCTGCTGTACACAAAATGGACATTTCTTTGTCTATTGGGTGTGGGCTGCGCTCCCATGGAATGTCACGCTTGAGCCTACCATATGCCTATAGTTATTCAAAGTGGACGCAAACATTGATTATGTATCACCTGTGTGACGTCATCGCTCAGTGGTCTTTCATGCGTTATTTATAGTCTGGGCTCAGGGGCGCGTCTTTCTCCTGGGATATCCGCTGTGATAGTATCATTTCTATGTGGCGCACTCGTTTGCATCGTGCATTCGACCTACGTAGTGGAGTTGCGTTTACACAGTGGTTACGTTATCCCAATTCATCAGCGCCACACCTCCCAGAGCTTGCGTCAGTGAATTCGCCCTCATGGGTAGGCCAAGCACGTGTGGATCCTGTAGGGTGGCCCTTATTTCTTTCTTCCCCGTTCCCTTTCACTAGTTGTGGGTCCCTGCATTCACTTATTTACACAACCTATCCTTGGCTCCGTTTCTTCAGACGGTTGTCGTGACATTCCGAGATTCTATACCTCAGATTTATAAAAGGCGCCTAAAAATTCCTATGTGGCAGTTCTGACCGCCAACTTGAAGTCCGTCCTGGGCACATCACGGGTCGATCCCACACCCGCGCTTCCAATCATTCTAGGACTTCTTACATGGTACCAGTAAACGCCATCATTGGAAAATGTTTGTTACCACAAGTTTTCTTACTTTCCCAAATCAGCATTCTGTCTGATCCACTGCCTACAATTTCACCCGCACCCCTAATTATACAATCATATCCCCTCCAACACAATCCCAATTTTGTGTTTCCCCATCCTATTCCTGCTTCTCCCTGCCTGTATTTTTCCCCAGGTGGTGGCACAGTGGGCCACTTTCTTAGACATGGTATTGCCACTGGAAAACCACTACGGTGGTAAATGGTACAGTATGAAAACGCTGGTATATATGGCGCCGGAGCCCGCAGGCATCAGGGCGCAGCAAGAGAAGAGGCCATAGCCAGAACCAGGAATTATCATTCAAACAAGGCAGTTGTTGTTTCATAAATTTCAGGAGGTCATTTATGGTACGTAGAGCAGCCGGAAGTGTATTGTTAATTTGATTCATACCACACACCGCTGCCATTTTGCCTCGAGGTGCGGTTTATAACATAAGCAAGGATTTTCGCACCATTTGACCGGTCCTCATATAGAAGAAATAAAGCACTTCTGTTGACAATGAACTCCAAGTGTATTATATTACATCTTCATAACATGATAGGTTATTTATAGCGCGCTTAATACCCAGAGGTTTCTAACCGCGGACCCAGGGATCGAACCTGTGGTGCTCTGCATCGTCTTGCTTCTAAGGTCAGCACGTTGCCGCTGAGCTTTCCTCCCGAGACAATAATAGAGGCAAGACTTCTGGGACATGTTTTACACTCCACTTTATTACGTCCAATGTGGCTCTCATGGCATTTTTGGGGAGCCAGGATTATGCAGTACCCAAATCTCTGGGTGACGGCAGGACCTGGCGCGACGGGGGGACCCTCTTGCTTTTGGCACTCTGCCGCTGTTGTCAGCGCAGTCCCTCCTTCCTCTTATGGTCTCTGGCTATGGATGAGTTGGCTGGGCCTGCCCTGTCATCGAGCGAGGGGGCCCCCGATATTTATAAGACTGATGGAATTACAGCAAGCCGCAACGCAAGCCTGATAAATGGTGCCTTGTGATTCAATAACAGCCAAAAAGGGGGAGCGCATTCCATCTTCAGCTCTCACCGGGCCATTTCATCCTCAATATATTCTTTTTTCCGCCATGAATATGTGGATTAGAGTACCGCAAGGGAGCTGTGGTTTCCCGCAAGTTGGATCAGCTTCCAGGCCCCTCGATGGGCGCCCGACACTTATGGACTACAGATCCCACAATTCCCCAGTGAGTAGCTAAATGAACACACTGTGGGGAGTGGGGTGTCGGCTGCTTGAATCTGCAACCGCCCTTGCACCCATCTGCATAAGAAAATAGTTCGACATGTTCTTTGAGCGGGGTTACCTTTAAAACCTCTTCTATTTCTAATACAATTGCATTACAAATGTTTAAATATATTCGAGCAGCTTGATTTTAAAGTAAGAGCAAAAGAAGCTGCACTGAACAAAATGCACATTTCCTATTCTGGCGTGAGGCACACTTGCGACATATGGTTAATTAAAAAGTGAGGTGCAAACCAGAGTATTAAAAAATATAAAAAAAATAGATAGGCATTCATTAAGCAGTAGGAATGTGAGAAGGTGGATACAACCGGTTCTACGTTAATTCATCCCCAGTTTCTTTCTTCATAATTTGCTGGCATCACATTTTTGCCCGAAAAAATTCATTGAATATTTTATTTTATTTTATTTGGGGGGGTGTCCCCCTTCATTATTATTTATTCCCTATTCGTCACTCCACCCCTCATATGCCCTTACCCTCCAATATTTTTCTATTCTTTTTTTCGGGCAAACATTTTTCGGCAGAAAATGCAGCAGAAATGAAACGGGCGATGAATGAACGGCGTACCGATACAACCATAGCTCTATAATTTCTACCTAATGTTTATGGATATCAGGTAATAATGTCCCCATGCATAATGTTCCCATGCATAATGTCCCCATGCATAATGTTCCCATGCATAATGTCCCCATACATAATGTCCCCATACATAATGTTCCCATGCATAATGTTCCCATGCATAATGTCCCCATATATAATGTTCCCATGCATAATGTCCCCATGCCTAATGTCCCCATTCATAATTAATGTCGCTGGTAAAAGCCATTGGCGATATTATATATAGTGACATTATGTATGGGGACGGGTTACGGCGGTGTCCCCTGCATGTTCAATGTAATAATGTCTCTGTAAAAAACGGTGTCATTTTGGTGGGGACATTAACACGTGGAACCATGTTAATGGGATTTGCGGTGTAGCAGTGTCTCAGCCAGTCCCCATTCATGTCTATGGGAGGTGAGGGAAAAGCGGGAAAACAGGGTGTCGCTTGTGTGCTTCTCGAAGGCTGAGTGCAATAGACATAGATGCCAGGGGTCTTAGAAGAGCTGCAGGAGCTCACATGCAGGGGGTGTTAGGGCAGGATTTCACACACCGGTGGTGGGCTGTCCGAAATGGGAATAGCTGCAGCAGGTAAGACAGTTTTAGGCAGTAGGTGTGTTTCTGGAAGATTTGCAGCTTACTCTAATTCTTTTTTTTTTTTTTTTTTATTTATTAGTTTTATATGGTTTACAAGAAAAACCTTTAAAACAGATAGCAAGATACACTTCTTCCTACTTCTTTCACCAATCATATGTTGTTTAGACGCTTTGTCAGTCGGCTCCTCCTACTATCTAGATCGGCTCTTTTAGCCAGATTTTCAAGTCCTTCAACAGTTGAACTAGACCAAACATAATTTTTCGGTCAGCACCTTCAAACATAACCTTCCACCAATCATCAGCTGTGTAGGTACTTCGTGCCTCAAAGAGCGGTCCGAATAACTTTGTTCGCAAGGAGCGAAATTCAGGGCAGAACAACGTCAAGTGTTTTAGTGTCTCTGTCGAATGTTTACAAAAGCGACAGATTAAGTCGACAGGTTCCTTACGTAGCCAAGTACCTGTACGGTCTTTTGTCATAAACAGATTGAGCCGGAAGTGCAGATATAGTAATCTTGAGTTCTGATCAGGAAATTGCGTCAGATACGGTTGTAGTTTGTCTAGCTCTCTGGCTTCTGGTGGAACTTCTCTTAAGAGACGAGAGCTAGAACTGTCAGTACAGGTTTGATGCCAATCCGCGCTCCATAGTTTACGTTTGGCCTTCTCAGGATTTTCAAGTAAGGTAGTAATGGTAATGTCATTTGCGTCCAGAATTTCAGTGCATTGCCGATTCCATTTAGCAAGCATTGTGTATTCGGGCTCTGAGTCCGGCTTATGTATTATGTTGAATGGAGGGGCTGCATTGGCGAGCTGTGACTTCCTGTGTAGAGTTAAAGCATTCCAACAAACTCTCGCTTGTATGGAGGTCAGTCCAGTTCAAATCTTATGTTGCTAGTCGGACATCCTTTAGAGATGTGTAATGCTCTGGTCCAAAAGTTGTTTTCAAGTGTGTTCCGTAACTCGTATGAGCAACCGAACATATTTTCAGCACCATAGATCAGGGCCGGTATTGCTTTTTGTCTGTAGAAATTGATCACCGGTTTTATAGAAAATTTCCCAAATTTTTTGTTTATGATCGCGGCCTGACACGCCAGTTGTTGACATTTCCTTTTGGTGGCCTCAACCCAAGGATTGTCATTTATGTGTGCACTTATTATGGATCCCAAGTATTTTATGTGAGTGGAGATCCTGAGCGGTATTTTTTCCAGGTACCACACAAATTGGGTTGATCTCTTTTTATAGGCTGACAGGTTGCGCAATATCAAGATTTCACATTTCTTCTTATTTAGACAGAGCTTGTTTTCCATTACGTATCTTTCTAAGGCATCTAGTTTTCGCTGTAGGCCGACCGGTGTGACATCCAGGATTAATAGATCATCAGCATACAACAAGTGACCCAACTGCGAGCCGTGAATTTTAGGTGGAAAAGCTGTTACCTCGTTTAATGCGCCCCCGATGTCGGAAATAAAGAGGTTGAACACAATTGCAGCCAAGGGGCATCCTTGTTTCACTCCTTTATAAGTTGGAATCAAAGGAGATAAGGAACCTCCTTGGTCGAGTCTGACTTGCACAGTGGTGTTAGAATGGAGCTCTTTTATTGCGTCTATAAGATCCGCTGGACACTTCCAAGCTTTGGGTTTTTCCCACAGAATGTGGCAGTGAACACTATCGAAAGCGTGTGAAAAGTCGATAGATGCGACGTAGATGGAAGTGTTAGTTCGTATTGACTCCATTTTTAAGAGATTCAGCAAAAGGGTGTTAAGACCGCAACCAACGCCTTTAACAAAACCCGCTTGTCGTGGGTCATTACGATGATTTTTAAGTGCCCACGATTTTAAGGTTTGTTGAAGTTGAGTTGCGTAGATTTTTCCTATTACATCTAGCAAGACGATAGGTCGATAGTCTCTCGGGTCCAGTCTGTTCCCCTTTTTGAAGATTGGCACAATTATAGCATTTTTCCAAGATCTTGGGGTAGCTCGTTTTATTTTTATTCTTTCGAAGAGGAGTAAACAGAGCTTTGCCCATTCTTTCGGGTTTTGTTTCATTGTGTGGTTCGTGAGGCCATCCGGCCCTGGAGCTCTTGATGCGTTGGAGTTCTTAATTGAGTTTGTGATGTCATTTATGTCGAACTCCAGTGTCCACGGGATTTTATGCTCGGTTGTGCTTTTATTTTCCACTTCAAGTGTGTTAAACAAGTTCGTATAGTGTTTAACCCAAGTTTCTTGCCAAATTGGAGATACTTGTAGTGCTATTTGTGGGGCGGCAAGATTGTTTATTACACGCCAAAATTCAGCTGAGTTTTTATTTTTGAGCTTGCGCATCATCTCTTCGGAGTCATTCTGCAGGATTATAGCGTAGTAATTATTTCTCCAATTTCTGTATTTTTGCGTTATACGTTTTTTGGCCGCGTCGTATAATTCTTTGTTACTTCTAGGTAACATCCTTATTTCTTTACTTAGAATTCGTTTTTGTTGCAATACTTGTAGATCAAACTTATGTTTGTGCAGTGTTTTTTGTTGTGTAAGGCCTTGTTTGCGTTCCACAAATTGGATCAACAGGTGTTGAAATTCAATCACGCTTGGAGTGTCTTCCAAAGCAGATGTTACCGAGTTTATATCTTTGGTTTTAAAGTTAAGGCGAATTCTTCCGGATCGGTACATGGTGTCATGGAGCCATAATTGTTGGGATGTCTGGCTATAGGCATTGAACGACATCTTTAGCATGTCGTGATCCCTGTGTTTCATTTTGGTGATCTCGAGCCGATGTACTTTGGCTGCAAGGTCTTCAGACACAAAGAGATAGTCTATTATTGAAGATTGATTTTCTCGTCTCCATGTGGGCTGTGCCGGGATGTCACCCGGTGTGTTCCCATTCAAAAGTGTAAGGTTTCTCAAGTTCATTTCGTTCATCCAAAGCTGTCCCGTTTTTTCGTTGACCTTGTGATTCATGGAGTTTATTTTTGACGCAGTATTCAAATTCAGGCAGTCTACGTTGAGGTCACCGCATAGAAGAATCGATGTTCTGCTTGAATTTTCCATTAGGTTGTCCAATATAGCGGTCACCTGGTCTATAAACTTGACAGCACCAGTTGTAGTATGATTCCAATAGAGATTAATTATGTACATGGCCTCTGATTTGTCGAGGGAGGTAATACCCACTTTAGCAATTTGTATATACGATGAAACATTTTCTGTCTCGATTATTCTGAGTCCGCGATCAATTTTGACCGCTATCAAAAGGCCAGACATTGGCCTACCTTTGGGTGGCTTAATGGCTGGATTTGCCACTATCTCGAAGGCAGGCGACAGCGGACAGGTTGTCAGCCAAGTTTCTTGTAGACAAATCAGGTCTAAGTTGTACATCCAAGGGGAGTTGAATAGGTGAACAAAACCCCGTGTGTTCCAAGATCCAAAATTAAAGCACTGAGGTGAGCTCCGACTTGAGCGTTAATCATGGTTTTTGTTATTTAGGTTTGCAGCTAACCATGCCCAGTTTCCATTTTCTACGTCATTCTTTTGAGTTGTTCTGATGTTTTTATTCAGGCCTTCAACAGTTATTTGGATTTGGTCATTTAAGTAGAACTGAGTTGTTTCTGAGTCCTTTGGTTTGGTCTCAGTTCGAGTTGATGTGCCGGATTTCGAGTCTTTGTATTTTTTGGATTTTGTACTCGAAGTTGTTCTTTTCTTTATACTCTAATTCTACGATGTGGTCTTCTAGCGGGTTCTATGCTGGCATGGATTCAGGAGCGTGGCAGTGCTCACCAGGCGGTGGCCCCAGGTGGCAGCAGGTAAAGAATGCACAGTGAGTAGTAGCGCTCTGGTATCCTTGTGGCGATCAATACGTCCTAATGTAGACTGAAAGCTGCACCTCTTCACATATTTTAGACTCAGACTCCCATGATCCCTCTCCATTGAGTGTGTCATGTAGGGCTGATGGGAATTGTAGTCCAAAACATCTCGAGAGTTGAAGGAGTGAAGATTTTGCATGCTCGGCATCTGCTCATTGAGCAGGCCTAATTGGATCCCTTGAAATGCAGCGTATCGAATTCCCGTAAATTCGGGCTTCGAGGGTCTGGGATTAGGCAATGCTTAGTACTCAGGAAATACTCAGACTCTTGATGCCAGGAAGCAGAGACGGGGTAAAAGCCGTGATGAGAACCTACACAGCGGTGCAGCTGCCCCCTACCCACTTTGTTCCAAACACTGTGGCTTGTATACATGCCTCTCCGGTTCTGGGAGTGGTCTTCCTGGTTTCCAAGGCACGCAGTCATTGGTGTGTCTGAATCCTGGGCACCGGAGCAGATGATGCCAGGGTGTACTCTGTGGGGCTTCAGGCTTGACCTTGGGCTTCCGATCTTTCTTGACACATGTCTTGCATTCAAAAGACCTGGAAAGAAATCTGTAGTGCCACAAGCAAGAGACCATTTTGGAATAAGGCAACAGGTAGCCTCAACGCGCTTCTAAAGGCACCAGCCTACCAGGTGTGTGAAGGTGTAGCCCTCTAGCTTGAATTAAAATAGGAGACTCTAACTTGCCTTTTAAGAAGTTTTCCAGACATCAGAGTATTGCTTAGCCTTGGAGTCCAGCTACCCTTTTCAGAAAAAGCCTAAAGACACACCTGTTCAACTAACCCTAGACATGTGTTTTCCTGCTATATCTACTTGCCGCCTCATCTTTCTGTAACCAGCGCCTTGATGTCCAAGGGCTTTGTGTGCTTCTATAAATGGAAATATAAATGCATAATAAGTAGGGTGGTCCCCAAGACCTGTAGGAGGAGTTATAGGGTGACACCCCGGATCTGAAACCCCATTTTCTGTCCCTGTAAAGAATTTGGTTCCCCAGACGTCTTTTGACAGAACCAAAGACTGGGACCCTGGAATGCTACGTTCTCCCTGCCAGTAGACATGTCGAAACCCCCCAACCCCCATTTATTTCCGCTCGCACGATAGCCAACTCTGTCTTGTCCATAAGGTACAAACAACCAAACTCTGGCTTTTAGGAATTGTTAATACAGAGAAACATGGCTGCTCTTTCCAGACAGCCCAATTCATATTCAATGTTGGGGGCTGGAATAAAAGTATAGATTTGTATCTATACCGCATTTTAATTTTGGGGCCTTCCAATGCTTGTTCTTATTGCATCCTTTATCCGTTTTCGTCCTTGAGTGGCTGTGTACTGGAAAAGAGTGAGATAACTTTTCTGACTTTCAGGGTCTAAGTATGACATCGGAATTTCATCATCCCAGGAGGATTTTTAGTCTCGGGAGGATAGCTGAAGGGCAACGTGCTCGCCTTGGAAGCAAGACGACACAGAGCATCACAGGTTCGATCCCTGGGTCCGTGCTTAGAACCCTCTGGGTATTAAGCGCATTATAAATAGCCTATCATATCGGGCAGCCATTTTGGAATGTCACAATAGTCTCTGCGATAGGGGCCCGCCGTGGGATGTCCAGTTCATTCTGTAACAGGGGGTGGGAAGTGAATCTATTTGCTAGGAGACCGTGAGTGACAGGAGACCGGACCAATGACTAAAAGTAGAGAATGACAGATTTTGACAGTTGGGACTGACCGTTGCCCTTCTGAGGAGAAGGTGCCTGGAGACCGTACAAAGCAGTATGAGTTTCAGAGATTGGAGGATCTGAGGATGTCCCAGAGTGGGGGCTCCATTGAGGAAGTTCATGGGGCTCCCTACACTCACATGTGAGAAGGACCGCAAAGATAAAATGACTAGCTGAATAGCTGAATTGCATGGCTCCCAGCTCCCTGAAATAAGGCAGCGAGGAGGGCACAGAGCCTCTGCAGGGACACCAGTCCACTGAGCTGTGGGGTTAGAACTGGCAGGCGGACTGGGCAGGAAACAGGTGTATGATAAATGCAGGTAATGAGAAATGGGAGTGTTCATGTCACCCCGCCCGCACCCCCTGACTCACTCGACACCGCCCGCCGCTCTCCTCCCCTCCACCCTATATAGCTGTACCCCTCCTCTGTGCCCCTCTGTATCGTACCCCTGCTGTATATCTGTTCTGAAAAGTGGTCTGTTACGCATCTGTACTGTTGTATACCTCCGTAAAGTGCTTTGTTACGCATCTGTACTTTTGTATACTTCTATAAAGCGCTCTGTTGTGTATCTGTATTGTTGTATAACTCTGTAAGTGCTCCTGTATGCTTCCGTACGGTTGTATACCTCTGTAAAGCGCTCCGTTGTCTATCTGTATTGTTGTATAACTCTGTAAGTGCTGCTGTATGCTTCCGTACGGTTGTATACCTCTGTAAAGCGCTCCGTTGTCTATCTGTATTGTTGTATAACTCTGTAAGCGCTCCTGTATGCTTCCGTACGGTTGTATACCTCTGTAAAGCGCTCCGTTGTGGATCTGTATTGTTGTATAACTCTGTAAGCGCTCCTGTATGCTTCCGTACGGTTGTATACCTCTGTAAAGCGCTCCGTTGTCTATCTGTATTGTTGTATAACTCTGTAAGCGCTCCTGTATGCTTCCGTACGGTTGTATACCTCTGTAAAGTGCTCCGTTGTGGATCTGTATTGTTATATAACTCTGTAAGCGCTCCTGTATGCTTCCGTACGGTTGTATACCTCTGTAAAGCGCTCCGTTGCTTCTCAAAGCCAGGTCCGCGCTCAATAAATACCATACTAATAATTATTCATCAGCCAATAAGAGCCCAGATGTGTTAGAAAAAGCAGATGAGGGTCAGCCGGCCTTCAACATTTCCTAAGTGTTCCATCGCTGCCCCACAGGTGCCTGTTAGTAAGAGTGTCTTCAGTAAATGAGATGCCCCACTAGCGCCCATTAGTAGGTATGGCCAGAATAATGCAGGAGCCCTCGCCGCTGCCCGTGGCTTGGGTTTGCTGTTGCTCGGGAGGAAAAAAGCAGCCTCTTCCATTGCCTCAAAACCCATGCATTTTAGAGGGGTAGTTCCATGGGCCAGGTGTGACGTTGGCGCCCATCACTATCTCAATGCAAAATTGCGTCAGAATGGTGGGTGCACAACCCATTTCAGCCCATCGCACTTTACGCATGACACCATTCCCGGAACGGATATGTTCATGTTTGGATCCACTTATATATATATATATATATAATTGCCATTGAATATGTTTAATGAATGTAACAGACTGCTTGCTGGGGGATAACTGGAACTACCACCATTTTGGGTGGTTTGAGATCTGCAAAATGTCATCGTTTTGTGGAGCGTCATCTGGAAAGGTTTGAGGTTCACCCAGTGGTAAAAAATGAGGGTGCTGTGAGCGAGATCCTTATCACATGGAACCCTTGACCAATAATGCCTGGAAGTCCCTTGTAGTGAGGGACAAATCTCATGTTCTTCATGTTCCCTGTGCTCTTGTGCTGAACGTTGTAACATGCAGTTGGGTACAGTGATGATGAGAGGGGGGTATTGGGGTGCTTGGAGGTGTTTGCTGTGGCTGGTTTGTCCCCCAAAGGTGACCTGAAAATATTCAGGTGTCACTTTTCTACTGACATAACATGGATACGCCGCAACCGACACGTGGTCTACATCGAAATGCCGGTGCACGTTTCACTCCACCGTGTGAGGGTTGCAAAATGGCACGGGCCATATTGTTAACAGTCCGACTCTTTATTTAAGCTGCCACCATGAGCTAAGGTTAATGCTCCGGAGTACAGAATAGCCGTGCCATAGCATGGCAAGACCCGCTCCCAGCCAGGACTGGGCAGCAGCTCTGCCCAATGAGATCGTGAAGAGGCTACTCGTATTGGCTTTCTTGCCCTCTGAACACCAGTATGGGGGGAAAAGCCATCAATAACAATTATACCAACACTTTGAGGATTTACATAGCGCTTCATACCAAATTCTCCCAGTTTCTAAGCGCTGTAATAAGCGGGGGTCTCCATTATTACTTACTCGTGGTACTCAAATTCACGGATCTATGTGAACATTTCGAAAAAAAAGAAAATTCGAGGCCCAAAACACTGTTGTTTTTTTTGTACCGTTTTACCAAATATATATGCGGTGGAGACCCCTGCACTCTCCCCAAATACCTCTCCACCTTATTTATTAACTTACCCCACCACCCACCCATATATATATATATATATAGATATATATATATATATATATATATATACACGCTGAAATGGAGATCTCGAAATACGGTATTTTGGGCTTCTCAGTTATGGGCTGAGGTACTTTGGGCTTCTCGGTTATGGGCTGAGGTACTTTGGGCTTCTCAGTTATGGGCTGAGGTATTTTGGGCTTCTCGGTTATGGGCTGAGGTACTTTGGGCTTCTCAGTTATGGGCTGAGGTATTTTGGGCTTCTCGGTTATGGGCTGAGGTACTTTGGGCTTCTCAGTTATGGGCTGAGGTACTTTGGGCTTCTCAGTTATGGGCTGAGGTACTTTGGGCTTCTCGGTTATGGGCTGAGGTACTTTGGGCTTCTCAGTTATGGGCTGAGGTATTTTGGGCTTCTCAGTTATGGGCTGAGGTATTTTGGGCTTCTCAGTTATGGGCTGAGGTATTTTGGTATGATCCCAATTTATCGACTGCAGGAGGAAGAAGGGCTGTGCCAGCTCATTCGGGGTTTCGAACCCAGGTTGCACACTCACGGCGCCATTCTAGTCCCAAGGTGAGTGTGTTGCACTTGATCTATCCGCCCTCGCAACCAAGTTCAAAAACGGGGAGAATCCAGAGAGACATTTCTTGGGGGGGCCAATCTGTGCGGATAGAGCTTCTTCCTCAGACCTTCAATGTAGGAAGGCCAAAACCACCTTCAGGAGGGAATTGCATGTGGTTGGTCGTCCTCTGCCGTGACTCAGATGAAATAGAAAGCAGTGGAATGGAATGCTACCTGGAGGCAGTCTCGAGGCCTAAGGCATGCTGCCATCATTTTTACTTTTCTAATACCGTCATTTTGGTCGATAGGTAGCCCACGCCAGAGAGTGGGGATGGTCTTTGGGCGTACCTCTTCCAGTTTGTCTGTACAAGCAGCCGAAATGACGTCGACCACTACCTGCTCCCCTTACTTCCAGGACAGGGATGCAATGATGACTGTTACACAGGGGTTTCCCAACCAGCTCAGTCCACAAGGCGCGCATTCATGCAGCCCTGGCTTTGTAGTGAACAGCACATTTGCACGCTGGGACTTGTAGGCAGTGATATGATAGGTTATTTATAACGTGCTTAATACCCAGAGGGTTCTAAGCGCGTACCCGGGGATCGAACCTGTGGTGCTCCGTGTAGTCTTGTTTCCAAGGCGAGCATGTTGCCCCTGAGCTATCCTTCTGAGACAGCAGCAGCGCCCCAGGCGGTTTAAGAAAAATGTGCCCAATTTTTGTTTTAACTGCCCACTCCGGCGCCTGTGCAGGGAGTTAATCACTGGAATAGGGCGCTTATGCTAATGCATGAGCGCCCTATTCTAATGAAAACCACCTTGCTCCCATGTCGGAGCGTAGCGGTAATCCTCGCAATAGGGTGCTGATGCTTTTGCATTAGCTCCCTATTTTTATTAAAAGCGGCCGCGGCCGCATTTACCAACAATAGGGTGCCTGCCGTGCCTTCTCCCACTAAACCAGCTCGGGGGTGCCCTTGAAATACCCCCGAGCTGGCATGGCGGGGGCTAATGGCGCATGAGCGGTTGCCCAACCCGCCCTGCCCTTACCCTAAGGCGGCCCGGGTTGTAGGGCAATGCCTGGGATGTAATGATAGAAACTACAAGCCCCAACACACACAGTGATGCCGACTAAAAGGTCAAGGCTGGATAAACGTGCTCCTGATGACACGAGGTCAGTTAGAAAATTAAATTGCAATGCTAATGCGGGGACGTTCCTTCCCCTTTGAAATGGGAGGCTGTTTGGATATCAGCTGAGCTACCGTGCCTCAGAGCCTGCTGCTCCCGTGTGGGCAGGGAAATTCAATATGGCCGCCTGCCTCACCCTTCCCTCGTCACCTCCACGCGGCTGCCTGCGCCCGCCCCCGCTGTCCCGCGGCCAAGACAGTTCACTTTCACTCTCTTCAAATAATAATAATAATTACAACAAAAAGGAGACGAATTCTTGCCGCATTCCGACGCTCCCAGGGCGCTCATTTCGAGAAGCTTGAGCGGGCCCCCGTGCAAGCTTTATCCCCAAGAACGTGGATTTCTGGGCAGCCGCCCAACGCCAACACAGACACATTCTGTCTATACACAGGGAGAGAGCAGGGGTGGAGGGAGGGGGAGCGAGAGAACGGGAGGAGAGGGGCGAAGGAGGGAGAGGAGGGAAGGAGGGAGGCAGGGAGAGAGCAGGGAAGACCGGCCCAGCAACAACCAGGACAGCATGTTACGGTCTTCATTTTTAAGCTTCCTTTTCACGTACATGTACGCAACGCCGAGCTCCACTCGCTCCCCTCTTCCTCGTCCCTCCCTTTCATGTCCTTGGCAACATGCACCTCTCCAGACCCATACAAAAACAACCTCGAACTTCGGCCATTTCCTCGTCCATGAGCAGGCCCTTCTTTTGGTAGGGAGGGCTTTCCTTTAGATGTCATGTCATGCCCCCTCCTTCCCTGACGTTTTCAGCAACTTTACTCCTCCTCTGGTCCCAGAGGACCTCTGCACCTTGTGTCACTTTTGTGTTGGTTCAGAGTAGAGCACTTTGTGTGATTTTCTGCTCCTTGACCCTCTCGCAGATTCAACCCCCCTTCCATCCACTCCCTCCCCCGCTACTTCCCTCTGAAGTAAATAATTTGTTATCAAGCATTCGGCATGTTATTCCTCACACGTGATGTGTCATAGTTTTTGTGTTTGCTAGTTTTAACTAAGTTTGAAACCAAATACATACAAGAACAAATGTTCTTTAAAATTCAACATTCAAATAATTTTTCCAAATGTTCTTGGGGGAGAACCAGTGGCGTCGCCAGGAATCAAATTTAGGAGGGGCACAGAGGGGGCCAAAGACAAAAGTAGGGGGGGCTCAGACAAAAGTGGGGGGTGGCAGCTATAAAAGGTAATGTGTGACGTCACAAGCACTCTTGCAGAGAGGATTTTGTGCGCACCAACTACCCACACCCCACTCTACCTCCACTCCCATCAGAATGCAGGCATGAAACCATTCAGTGACTAATGGCCCATCATTAGCACTTTCATGGCTACATTCTGATGGGAGGGGCTGCGAGCTGCTCGATCACTACTTGCTTTGAGACAAAAGGAGAGTATTTGCCATGTGATTTGCAGACATGTGCCTCAGTGAGTGTCACAAATAACACCACGAACAGAGACCACAGTCACTGCCCTTATGTAGGGCGTGCACAAGGGGGGGCACAGGATTTCAGAGGGGTCAGCACTGGCCCCACTAAGCCCCCCTAGCGACGCCACTGGGGAGAACCCCTCAAACTCTACTTTGGATGGTCTTTCTCACTACATTCTCTCGCACAGTGTAATATGGGGCCCCGTCTGAAAACATCATGGTGCCACTTTCCATTGCCAGCCCACCCTTGTCTGTAGCCCCTTCTGTGAACAAACCCACTCCTGGGTATGGCAATTCAGACTCTTGGAAGCAAATGAAATGCAAGACATTTATCGCGTTTGTCTTGTCTCCCGTTGCAGTCCTGAAAATACATATTGTGACAACTAACGTCAAAAAGTCAGGGTAGAAAATGAGTGGTATTTCAGGCCATTGGACCTCATTATAGGTTTGCCGATATCCTGGCGGAAAATCTGCCAGGTTACAGGCAAACGTCTGAGATCCTGGTTTTACCAGGATATTACAGGTGGCGGAAACGGCTGTAAATCCCCATTCCATGGGGTCCCATATGACTCCCTGAGGGGGTTTGCTGGTATTTTCAGCACCGGCAAGTCTAGAAGACAGTTTTAGAAAACGTCGAGAAACCTCTGCGACAAGTCTTTTAAGCACTGCCCCTTCCTTAAGAAAGGTGGAGACATCTTGTGCTATGTGTACTGTACAGAAATGTCCGCCTGTGTAGAAAAACGCAGCAATGCCACCTTTATGTGGAAACGTCTAGAAGCCACTTCACATAATCGAACAGCCCAGAAACCTATGCATTATGGACAATCACATTGTATTGAGGAGAGATGAGGGTGAAGGCATAAAGCTTTCCACTATAATTTCTAAATAAGTACATTGAAGAAGATAGGCAGGCAACCGAAAGACATCACATGGGTTGTTTTTATCTTAAGTCCTTGCTTGCCTTCACAGCGGGGACAACGGGGTGCAGAATATCCCCAAACCACGTTTCACACAGGAGGCACATTGTACGAAGGATGCTACCGACTACTTCACAATAGAAACTCTCTAAACCATTACACATGTGAACACGTTAAACACCTCTAAAAACAGCACTGGCCGTCATGTTTGGCACCATGCTGTGGCTGGAATTCTAGATATACGCTCCAGTTGATCGAAAAATACAAGGATTCCATCATGGGAGAAAGGCACATACCTTGCCGCTGTGCACTTCTCACCCATGCTTGTTTGTTGTGTGCATGGTTGTATTTTCATTTAACCCAAAACAAGTATATTTCACAAGCTGCCCAACTACATTTGACCCCTCACCGCCCACCCCTACCCACCTTTCTAACCCACGAAGTTGTCCCGCAATGTCAGCGCTTTCGTTTCTCAGTCCCACAAGCTGACGAGAGAAAACGGGGGGCTGTGAAGGGCAGGGTCCCCAGCATCTGGGAAGGGGCCTTGTTTTTTAATCTGTCAGTTACCTCAGGCCCCATTGTGATAGACTCATGGAAAACATCTCGAGCCTTTCAAGGAGGGCTTCGAGTAAGCATTCCATTAGGTATTCTGCCGAAGTCGAATATCTAATTTGCATCCGGAATTCGTCCGAATACTTACTCGAAGCTGAACTTTGGTACACCCCTAATCATAATGGGAACAATTCCTGCCTGTGGCACTCCTGCTTATGACTGTTCACAGTCCTATATACAGCATTCACAGGTACTGGGATAGGTCTAGACCAATCCATAACCCCAGCTTGGACATCGGGATAGGGAGGTTTCATCATAGGAGATTCGGTCAAATCCAAATCCATCTGATTCTTCTGGCTGAATTTGGCCACAAATATATGTGGGTAAGGGTAATAATGAAGGTGCGGGAAGGAGGTGCTATAGGTAGGTCTCCCATGCATATATTTTCAGTCAAATGGCTTAAAAGAAAAAATAAAATGGATTTGGATTTGGATACGACCAAATCTCCTTGATGAAATCACCTAGAGCCTGCATGAACTGCAAGGCTTTCTAAGGTCTGGGACTCTGCTACATCCAACTTTCTCTCCCTAAATACCTCCCTGCTAGAATCCTTCGGTCATCTAGCTCAAACTCTCTGCAGATCAGACGTTTCTCTAAACAGATAGTGGTGGTTAGATCTCTTTCGTCAGCAGGAACCTCCCTCTGGAACGGCCTCCCTGCCCCTCCCCTCCACTTCATCGCCAATTTTGGAATTTGGCAATTTGGCAATGCGGTAAAAGTATCAGTTATTATTTAACTGCAAAAGAAGTGGTGATAACGGAATTACCGCCACATTTATACCACGCCACCCAACTTGCAACAAAGCCAGTGTTGGAATCAAGAATTTGAAAAATGATTTTATGGACATCTGAGCCCACAGAGTGCCTGAGACGGCCCTGCTGTTACATTTTTGACATTCACTGAGACCAGAAGGGGAACCTACTTTATGGAATATCACCACCTCTGTGCCAAAACTAATGAGGGACACGCTACCCAAGGCGAATGTGCTCCCATTGGCTTAGAAGTGGTGTCTGAAGCCTTCCCATACATATGTTTCTCTATTATGGCCACTGCACAAAAAAAACAGAAGTCCGCGAAGACACATTTTGATGAAGCATGCGTGGAAAATGATACTTCTCTCTTGTGCTATTTGTTTTTCCTTGCAGCACTTTCGCAGAGATGACCTCTTCCTAAATGTTAGTCGGAAGGGAACCTTTGCTCACTGTACAATTTTGAGCTCCCTTTCCAGTGACTGGAGCAGGAAGCAGAATTCCGAAAGCGGATCCGAAAAATAATTTTGTTAGTCATATAAACGTTATCAATCAATTCCAACTTTCTGCTGTTTTCGTAACTTTCTGTAGGGAAAAATTGCATTAGAGCCTTATTGCAGATTCCTCATGGGTCGTTGGTACAGTACGTGCACAACACCTGTCCGGGTAATGGGGAATCAGGGTTTGATTCAAGAGAGGGAGCCTGAGAAATGGCAGAAACATCTAAGGAAGGCAGCAGGTGCCTAAATTACAGACTCCCGACTCGGGGTGACTTTCAGAAGGGAAAAGTTGCATTAGAGCCTTGTTACAGATTCATCGTGGATCGCTGGAACAGTACGTGCACCCCCCTGCCTGCTAGCCACCTGCCGCCTTCCCAGATTCCTGGCAATGGACCCCCAGCCTGCAGTAAATGAGCACTACTAGCAGGCTTTGCCCAAAAAGCCAGGAACGCTATAAAGGGCAACGGCGCGTACACGCGCAGGCCGTAGAGTTGGAGATCATGTTCCCCATGATGTGTTTGTTAGGGTTCCTACAGTACTTCATGTTTCATGCAAATGGACCTTCCCCCACAGAACCTCCCTCCCCCCACAGTGGAAGAGTGCTTTGATATCAAATTGAGAAATAATCGCTTACTTTTGGGATTGGATCGGTCACTCCGCCCGACCGCGCGCTCAAATCTAGAGTCGTCCACCTGCTGACTTTGGGCCTAGGTATTTCCACCAAATTCGCAACTGTTTTCATTAAACTCCTTTTGAATGAAAGATGGGAGACACATGACTCATTATGACTATCATGGTAAGGATACATTCAGGGAGTATGTCAATGCCCGACTATTTGTATTGACCGTGCACATTACGAATAATGTGCTATTTCTTCAAGCTGTATTTTTAAGTCACTACGTGAGGTCGATACCTCATGATTATGAGTTGAAATACCTCCTGAAAATCCAAGGTATTTTCCCCAAATTTTACCTCTGCCAAAAAGATGGAGGTAAAATAATGTTTTTGCACCCTGCTGGCCAATCGTTTTGTTCCATTACTCTAGCAATGCGCTATGACATCTGCTCCATTTGCAGAGCAAACACATGCTGTGCAATGAGAAGGCGAGTAACTCTGACTCTCAATGATATGAGCCGGGGATGGAACCTGTGTTGCTACGTGGCATCTTGCTTCCAAGGTGAGCACGTTGGCCCTGAGCTATTCTCCCGAGACAATGATCGTTGCATTTGTCCTTGGAGGTGTGCCTTGTGCAGAGGGGTCATTATTGGCCCTTCTGTGCATTTGCTCTCCATTGGACTGCGGCGATGTGAACCACTGTGCTGCCATATGCATTAGTGGTCCCTCATACAGGCATGGGAATCCATTCTTTGATAAAAGTGAACATTTGGTATTTTTCTGAATTACTGCATGTGATATTTTGGAAATAGCACATTTTCGGCATGGCCTTCCTGCCCAACTAGTGGTAAAGTCCTAATGGTTACTATGCGGTAACAGCAATGGGCAGAAAGGGTGTTCCTACCAGAAATACCCCCACGCGTCCTCAAGACTGGAGCTGCCGTCCGTAGAATTCAACACAGTTTCTTCTGCAACCCCTTCCCTGAGTATCATCGGGTGAGGCATGCAGTCATGCCTTGGAGTGCCTTCTCCAGAGCTCTTCCCCCCAAGACGTGTGGTTCTACCTGGTGCAAAGCTCACTGGTTTCCCGCGCATGACTTTCTTCTGCAGCCTTCCTTCTTGCCTTATTCTTGACCTGGGCCAGTACTGCTTATGACCCCTGGAACACAAACATGATTACAAATGAGTACATGGATGGGTGAAACATTGGAAAACGTTGGCACAATTCTGCACGCTTCTCAAAGCATATTACATACTGGGAGTTCGCCAAGTTATATAAATCCTCACCTTCCTTTGCATGTGGGAAATAGCCAAAGATCCCATGATTCCTGGCTCCATGTCATGAAGCTGGCCAAAGGAGTATATATAGTTCATAGTTTAAAAATCTTCAATCTTAGAGCGACTCTTGTGAAAAATAGAATGTGCTCAAGCCAAGTGTTCATCATTTGGTGATTCAAGCATACAATCCTTTTATCATAGGCATATTTGTCAAATATATATATATATTGGAGGTCATTCTTATGTTACCAAAATGCTAACTTTATGCAAAGAAGCCAGAAACCCTCATTAGTGCTATTTGTCCCCTTACCTTTTCTTTAATGTTTAGTTAAAAAAGTACACTTGAAGTCCCCACACTGTCTATTTTTGAATGATAACTTTATATCAGAAAAAAAAGGTTTAGATGGTTATTCTAGGGTTTTAACTCATGTATAATTGTATTATTACTGCAATATATACAGGGGCTATTATTATAAATAAACATTGTGAAATGAAAAAAGAGGCAGTATACAATGTTAGCATAAAAACATAATTTACCTTTTAATAGCTCCTTTTGCCAAGAGCAATTTCCTTCCTTCTTAGAAAGGGACATGCTCAGATGGGATCCAGTAATCTGTTTATTTTTCTGAGTGCTAGGGCAATGTTTAATTTTTCTTGCTCACCACTGGTTGGTTTGTAGTCCTGCTTAACTTGTACTTTTGTTACAGTATGCATAAACACTAGTAATGAACACAAAATAGAGAATAACAAACATAGTTGTTGACCCTGCAGGCAGGGCCTCTGGTCCTTCATAAGGTCTGTCACAATACCAGCACCCTCCAAGCAGAGCCTATCCACATCCCCATCGCCTCCCCTTCATATGGACAATGTGACCTGAGTTTGATGACAACTTCCCTGTATTACACACAGGAAAACAGTACAGGTCTTCAAATGAAAAGTAGTTTCCCACCTCAGGGGATGCCTCTGTTGCTGCTGTTCACACTCTGCTTTGTACCATAAAAAGCAACCCTCTCCCTTTAAGATATCTGTGTATTTCTCTGGTCACTTTGCCGTCCACAACAGCTGGGGTGGCTCTAGCAAATGCACACCTGACAAAGTAACTCTCACCCACAGAGAAGGAGAGACAGAGAGAGGGACAGACTCATGGCCTCCTTACAAGTGTGCCGGTCTGGAAAAAATGCCGGTAATTCTGACTCTGGCATTTGTTCTGGACCGGCACACTTCAAGTTTGCTGATGGGGGCCACGGATCGCCCAGCAGGACTGGCCTTCCAGTAGATCAGGCCCCTAACAGCAAATAAATGCCTGAATCACCAGCACTGGTAATACCTGTGCCAGTGATTCAGGCAATCCCATCCCATGGAGTCCTATTGGAATCCATGGGAAATGGGAACTTACTAGCATTCCACCGCCGTAATACCACGGTAATACCGGGATATCGGGCAGCAGAGACGGTAAGGGCAGTTTGCCGGTATCCCACAGATACTGTCCCACTGTCCTCCTCTCTAAGCCTTGATCCGTTGCTGCCCTCATTCTGATCCTCTTCTTGGTTGTCTGTCCTGTCTTGTTTTCTGTGCACCCTGAGGCCTCAGGGCGATCTGGTGCAAAACTAAAAATGTAAATAAATAAATAAATCTGGCCGGTCATACCAGCAGGATACCAGCAAACTTATAATTAGGACTATATAGTGTAACAGAAAGAGACTGGTGAAAATAACCTCAGAGAGAGCAAGAGAGACCTAGATCGGCATACGATGCACCAGGTATTGCCAGACTTATTACATGTGCCCGTCTTGGAAACCTTTTCTTCTTAGTGCTTTTCAGTAGAAAGTTAATTATTGGCCATATTTGTATTAGAAGGACTCATCTATTTAACTTTAACATATCCATGTAGATAGACCATTTCCAAAAAAGCTACCCGAGCACCTTGCAAATGCACTGCACAACTTCCTACACAATGGAAGGAGCAAACACATCCAGGTTCGTGGGTACCAGAGTACTTTATTACAAGATACCCATGCGGAGGACTGACTCGGGAGGATAGCTCAGGGGCAATGCGCTCGCCGAAGACGACGCGGAGCAACACAGGTTCGATGCCCGGGTCCGCGGTTAGAAACCTCTGGGTATTAAGCGTGTTATGAATAACCAATTACAATATGATAGAAGCGGATGTATAACGTGTTTCGCAACGTATACGTTGCTTGATCACATGCCAATATATATAATAATAGCGTCACTGTGTTAAAAGTTGAATTTAGAAGGTATTCCCAACATCATTGAGTGTACCTGGTCGCATACACTTTACTGATTACCACAATATCACACTACTACGCTTACTCTCGCCTATACACCACCATTCAATTAGAACACAGCAGTACTATGACACATTCGGTAAAGCTGTTCTCATGCTAACATGACCCATCAAACTACCCATCATCCTAATAAAACACAGCTAGCTAGCACATACCGGCTATCTTAGGCATCTCCTCAGGCCATAACGCAGCCAGAACTCAGTCTGGGTGTCCACCCTCCAGACTGAACACATTCAACTGATCTCCTCAGCACCACACCTACCGCTAAGAAGCAGCTATCATGCAACAAGCACACCGGCTGCACACATACCTGGTGCGCCCACGTACTTTACGACTCTCTCTCTCAACTGACTTGAACTACGGTTCCCGAGGGTGTTCAACGTACCAGCGCTTTGAGATCATACCAATGATACATAAGGTGCTATACAAATGCCAAATAACATAACATATCATAACATATACGCATATTCTCACCAACCAGTCTGTCTACCAGAGATTTTAGTAAGTATTTTGTTTTTGGTTATTGAGCCGTGTATATCATGCCTTCTGCCATTTGCATGCATTGTTGGTGCTTCAGAATCTGCAAGAGGGGGTGTTGAGGAGTAACCTAGAAGCAGGGCCTGCTTGCTTTGCTGCAACGATGATGTGTGCACATCTGAAAACATCGGATTCTCTGTGGTGTGTGAGCTTTAGATATTGAGTCAGATGTCTGGAGCAGTGGTTAATGTGCACTCAAAGGTTACTAATGCAAAGTGTTTGTGGGGTTGTCTGCAGCGTCTCTCGGGGTGGTGTGTAAGGTGTGTGAAGAATTGCGTGGAAGTCTAATTGAGGGAAATGTGCTGCAGACATGTGTCTTCAGCTGGTGTATGTTCCAACCTGTGCTGCTTTGCTGTTGAAGGTGTGTGTCGAGATGTGCTGTCAACTTGAGGTGGTTGTTGTTACCACACCTTGCCGAACAGACTGCCCAATAACAACTGTAGGCAACGTGTTTCGCTTTGGAAGCATTGCACTTGGTCACAGTTATTTGTGTGTATCCATGCAAAACATTATTTCTCCAGCGTTCATGCCTCGTTATGCCATAGTATGATATGTTAGGCTCAGTGATTCAACATCAGGTAACACTATGGCATGGCACACATTCAGGGGCCCATAGTTTCCAGTCAGTTGCCCGGGACCTCTCTTCTGACAGCCCACTGACACCAAGAAGGCACTGCAATTGTAATGCCCGCCAAGCCTTAAATGGGATTATGGTCCAATGCAGCTGGGTATTCAGACTGACTTAGCAACTGACAAAGCCAACCACACATCACATCACAACCACAGCATTGTGATGCAGGCAGGTAGCATTACAAATGTGCGTTTTGTTTTAAATCATACCAGGTTTTTGGGCAATGTCTCTGGCCCAATGGGTTTTAAATTGCACCATGTGTGGCTAATTTGACACTAGTTCCATGTGGGGTATGGTAAGGGGCTCCATGGCAGTAAGTCTGCCCTACCCACACAAAGTCTGTGAAGCCGCAGAGGCAGGGGCGTTGCTAGGGGGGGCTAAGGGGGCTATAGCCCCTGATCTTTTGGTTGTAGCCCCGGATAGAATCTCAGGAGCTACAGCCAAAAAACCAGCTAGCCCCCGGTCCCAACAGTTCCGACATCAGCTTAGCCCCGGGTCTTTTCCAGACCTAGCAACTCCCCTGCGCAGAGGCATGTCCAGGGAGTGCCCTGGGATGGCACGTGCTAGCCCTGGAATCGGATTGGTCACCCCAGCTGCCACCCCATTATTCTAAGATAGAGAGATAGAGAGCGTGTGCGTGCGTGTGTGTGTGTCCGCGCTCCTACTTCACTTCATACCACACCTGCATAAGTCAGGGCTCCACTTGGGCCACCCCGGTCAAAAGAATCTGGGCATGTTACTGTGTGACAGTAGCCCAAATCTCACTGTTTGAAGGATTGCTATCTTAGCAAATTGCTAAAATGTGAAACAGAAGTTAAAAAGGACCAGGAAACATTCCACTAACCTACCTTTAGTCATTTGCCACCTTTAATCGTCTGCCTAAAAATTTGTGCTCTCTCTTCCTCTGTTTTCCCCTTCAAAGATACTTCTTATGAATGATGTGTTATGAAAGAAAGGGTCCTCCATGCTCTTCAACTTTTCGATAACCGGTGCAGATAATGTCGGCGAGCCGTGGTTGGCTGCCATTTTGATCCCGGGTGGCAGCACTGTTATTCGCGATGGCTGTGGTTGCTTTGTAGTTTGCTTTATTGTTTTGAGTATTTTGGCTGCTCGGAGGACAGCAAGGCGTCCTGCTGGTACCACAATGCACAGCTGTCAATGTGTGTGAAGGAAAGGTCTGAACTGCCATTGCGCCCCGTTGATGTGTGTTTTCTTGGGTTTTAGGACAGGATCGATGGCACGATCTGGAACGAAATTGACGATGTCAGGGCCTTCAAGGTGCTGGACTTGGACGATTTTGAGAAGATGTTCTCAGCCTATCAGCGACATCAGGTACGTTGCATGACTTGAAGCCTACCAGTCGATAGATTGCCCGTTATCATAATGGCCAAAACCAAAACAATCAGGGGATTTCTTCCTATCTTGTGTGTAGTGGGGCTCAGCAGTGAAATCCCATTGGCCGTATTAGCGGCAAAATAAACACTGAGCCCTGTGTCACCGGCCCCATACTTTACACTTGCTTATGACTTTGCTGTTGCGTACCACCAAAGGATCTACTAGCGATAGGTACCATGCTGCTGGCACACCAGGCAGCCCAAGCAGCGTGCATCTCACCGGCAACATGTATCGCTAAATAAAGATATGGTAAGGGTAACATTGATCCTCTTTGAAGCTTGTCAACCTACTGATCTGTGTGAATAATCCGCATACATTACTGCTTAGCCGAAAATGTTGCATCCGTTACAACAAATCTGTGAATTTTGGGGATGCCCCGCAGTGCCCGCACTTCCCCCACTTTAATAAATACCGTAACCTAGCACCCTCTATATTTTCACATAGATTTGCTTTGATCTATGCAACATTTTCGGCCGGGCAGTAATGGTATGGGCAGTAAACCCAACCTTCCACCAGTAAACGCCAACGCAGAATCGACCTGCATTCCGCCCAGGGGCAGAAAGAGGTAACAGATTTGGCCCATGACACCTTCCTGAACCAATATTACCCCATAACAACCTGGTGAGAGGCCGGGACAATCGCGATCTTTGGTTATAGTGCTCGGACATTGGGTCTCGATCCCTGGGCAAGGTCCATTGAGCCTCGTTTAAGAAAGCCTAACAACACCTCCAAGCCCTAAAGCAGGCTACAAAGTCTAGACTATTGATGGGCCCTCTAAGTAAACCCAGACCTGTGGCTCTCCAGAGGTTGTTCACTACAGCCCCCATGGTCCTTCACCATTGGCAATGCTGGCCAGGGCGCATGGAGATTGTAGTCCAAAACAACAGGGGAGGCAAAGGTTGAAGACTCCTGTTTTAGATCATAAAGACATTGGAATGCACTTCACTCTGTCCTATCTGAGCAAGACTGCTTGCTGACTCACTGAAAATAGGACTGACTATTATTCCTAGGCGTGTTTATCATTTCTTCGCATACATGGTACATATGTAAAGTTGTTTTGTACTCATAATGTTTAGCGAAAATGTGATGAGGTTACCCTTTCTTAACATGCATGTGCAGCCATGTTTCTACCCCTAGGATGCAGTGCTATGTATGTGTTGCAACATGCATACATGAAGGGAGACTTAGTTATTTTTACATTTGTATAGCGCACAAACAGCACTTGGGCATCGAGCCTGATTAACTTCAGTAACACTGCTTATTACACATGGATCATTTCCATTGGGGGAAATCGGCGATTTAAATGTGCGTCACTCGCACACAGATGCGTCGGCGACACAGCAGTCATCTGTTCATTTGGCGCGAGCAACATCTCTGTGAGCGAATTTCTAGACCTCCTGCGTTTTGTTTTTTGAAAAAGATTCTGTGTGCAGGGGCCTATGACGTTGTCCTGACTTACTTCACTGCCAGCTGGCGTGTGCCTATGGGTTGCTCCCAATTTACAAAGGAGCTGGTGTACCGAGTGCAAGGGGAGTACGCTGCCCCTCACATCTCTCTGCTCACAAGTCCCTGGTTCACAGCATGGGTTTGCGAGGTGTAAGATGGGCTGTGCAAGGGGTCCATAATCGCCACTTCAAGCATACCCAAATGTTGGGAACATCACAACACCTAAGTATGTATTGGCACGATGGTCCCATGTGGGCGTGGCTGGCTTAGTCTCCTACCCGATGGAGCCCAGTAAGCACATTTGCAGTGATGGGCCAGGGCAAATGGCATTGTTTCCTTCCTGCCCCAGTCTGGAGGTAGAAACTTGTAACATGTATAGATCCTGAACATTTCTATCACGGGCAGGAGTCTGAAAATCGCTGGCATGATTGTGCATAGTGGCTGCCACAAACACGATTCAGGGGTCCACTTGCGTCAGTCTGATTCCCCCACACACTCTCCGCCCGCATCCCTTGGGTCAGACTTCATGGCACGGAGTCTCCGTCTGCACGGCCAAGCTTATGCCTGGCTTCACTTTGGCTAGGTGGTGTATCCACTGGTGCAGGAAAGATCCAGCCCTTGAGATTTTTTAGGCCTTTTGTGCCCGGTAGAGACACGAAGCCATGCCAATTGCCAGAAAATCTAACATCCTTCAGGTGCACCTCAACACAAGACCCCCTACTCCATCACCAAAGAAGTTGCGGCCTTCAGTGGACTCAGAAAGGAACTGTCCAATCATGTAGATAAACAACTGGTGATAGGCTCGGTTAAGCAGAACATCTAGGGCCTCTCCCCTTAACTAGACTAATTATTATTAATATTTTCTTATTATTATTATTATTATTATTAGAACCAAATTTAACCACTAGACAAGATGCCAGGCTCACCACCCAGCTTTATTCCAGCTACAGCCCTTCAAAGCAGGAACCTATGTAAAAAAGCTGGAAAATCAGAACCTATATGATAATATGATTATTGTTATTATTCATATTATTAGTCATATTATTATTATTATTATTATTATTATTATTATTATTATTATTGTTGTATATATTGAGTGCAGACCAAGCTCCTAGAAGCAATGAGTATACAGCATTACAGATGCTCAACGGAACACTTTACAGAGGTAATAACAGAACAGATATACAGCGGGGGGTACAGAGGAGGGGGTACAGCTGTGCTTGGTGACAGGGGGCAGAAGGGTTGACGGCATCTAGTGAGTCAGGAGGCCTGGGGGGAAACGTGACAGCCTAGGTGTTCAGGAAGAAAGACTCCTTGAAGTGGTGGGTCTTGAGTTATGGAGCATGGGGGCGAGTGTGATGCTGACAGGGAAGAGGTTCCATAGTCTTGCGTGGGGGGAGGGGCGGGGGGTGGGTAATGATCCATGCTTATCCCTAAGGAAGAGGCAGGCGCGAGCTTTAGAAGACCCATTACCGATTGAGGTGTGTTTGGAACTATAGCAATGAATTCCAGAGGGATCCCGTATGAGCAGTCTGATCCTAAATGTCCCACGCCCTTAGTATGGGATATGCCTTTCCCCCGCCATGAGTAGGGGTCTTTAAAATGCAAGGAATCTAGTGCGGATCAGATGAAAAGGAGCTGCCGTCTTATTTGCAAGACTCTTCTCTAAGGAAAAAGTTCTAATGAGAAGCAGTTTGCATTTACAGAGCTAACGGAGGAAGCTACCAGCGCAATATCAACTGGTATGACGTTCATTCATCGCTAGGATATTTTAAATTAGTTTTTTGCCAAAATGTTGGCTGAAAAATACTAATAAAGAAATTTGGGGTGGGTGGGTTAGGGCATATAATACTAGAAGGTGGGGAATATGGAATAAATAATAGGTAAATGGGCTTTGGGGGATACCACCCAAATATAAAGAAAAAGTCAATGAGATTTTTCGGCCACAAATTTTCAGCAAACATTTTTTTCCAAAAAATCTGGGGATGAATGAACATAGAAAGCAACAAAGATCCAATATTAGGAACCCCCCGTCCCCTGCACACTCTAAAGTACTGTAAAAAACAGTCATTATCTCAATTCAATGCTTACACAATTCAATCCAAACAGTAGTAAATCAGGAGAGCATCTATTCAATTTTCACAAGAAAAATAAGATTTAATAACAATACATTTCACAGATACAGTATTCAGGTCCGCTTTTGGCTGACGCGTTTCGAGGTAAAGACCCCTTCTTCTTGAGCGTTGTGGACAGAAAAAAAGATCACATAAAACCAAATCAGTCTTCTGCGCTCTCCAAAGTGACTTAATGTCAAGGATACTTAAGTCACAGTGAGCACTCTTTTGGTTGGGAAAAGTAATCTCTCAGTATAGATGTTTGACTAATCTAATATTGAACATAGAACCATGTAAACTAATGGATGTGCTTCCAGATGAGTGTTCATAAGTGTCATTAAGCAGTGCAAACACAGCCTCTGATGCCCAAGCATATATGAATCGAATGGCCCATTGAGACACTGTTTACAATCCACTGTGAGCCTAGGAGGGAGACAACATATATATACCCAGTAGAACAACACACCAATGGCTGAATATCCATCCAGCGTCATCAAGTCTCCAGAACAAGCAGGCTGACACCAATCCCGCCAAGTGATTCGGCTGAGCGGTAAGGAGGACCCCGTCAAAATCATGCAACTGAAGGCTTTACAAAGGATCTAGTTAGCTTCATTCATGTAAACGCTTATATATGTCAACTGCATTCAATAACATGTTTGCAACACAGCAAACTTGTAAGCAGTCTTTTAGCATGCCTGGATACCTTTTGTCAGTAGTTAAAGGCTTGGCAAGAGAAGGGCCACACTCCACTAAAATGCTCATTTATTGCCGGCACCACCGGTGTGCCCAGATTAACTCACCCAAGGTTTCCAGCTCCAAGCATAGATGCAAATAACACATTTCTTCTAATTTCGCAATTGTTGACAAATTCTCTGCTTTTTGGCGGGAAAAGTGTTTTGTAACCTCGCTCAGCCGGGCACTCTCCTTGCTTAAGCAATATTTGCACGTTTGATTTCACACAGCTTCTGGTATTCAGCAAAAATGCTTGTGGGTCATTGGGAAATGTTGTGCCTGCCACCTAGAGTTGGGATGTCACATTTCTGCTTCCCACAGTATGCAAAGGATTTTGCGTGGGTTTCCCCCATGCGGTGGTAGTCTTGCCCTTGCCACCACGCTGTTGCTACTGTGGGGTGTATTTGGATTCCTTAGATGCCACATTTCGCTTTGACCACAATGAGTTCAAGTGGGTCTTGCATCACTTGCCGACACACGAATGGACTTTAAAGACCACCGTCTCTATAGCGATGATCGTAACACATGAATATGGCCTGAACGACCACAAGGCATTGCTACACTTAAGAAAAATAGTAGAGTGATGGCTAGAAGTGTTAGAATTAATCTCAATCTTTTTATTGCTCTGGGGAAATCTCCAGACTACTCGTTTTCATGCTGCCAGGCCAATGCACTCCTACGCTAGCCTACCCCCAACCCAACTCGCCTTATTTACCGGAATCCAACATTCCCCTGCTCATCACCCCCTCACTCAATCTCCTAACCAAAGTATAATATTAGGCGACATCAAGCTGGGCTACAGCGACCCCACCGACCCTAAAGCCACAGCACTAGAATGGGCACTTGAAGACATGAGCTTCTCTCACCTAGTATCAGCCTCCACGCATGTCAAGGGCCGCATCCTTGATTGGATACTCACCACCAATTTCAATATTAAAATCTCTGCTATTAACCCTCTGCCCCATTCTGATCATCACCTAATAGAATTCAAGCTCCTGCACACTAAACGTCCCACTGAACAAAAGCCCTGCACTACCAGATCACGGCCAGAAACACTATGAAACTAACGCACAAGATCCTTAAACCCATGTTACTGTCCACACTCACCCACACCCTGCCCTGCCCCAGTGGAACAGAAGACATAGCTAACCACCAGGGCCTATGCCTTACCATCGACCTTCATGCTCCACTTAAACTTAAAACTCCCAAATCTCATAAACCCACTAACATCTGGTTCTCCGATGAGCTCATCTGCCTCCGGAGAACCAAGTGATCACTAGAGCATCGCACTAAGAGACACCTGTCTCCGGGCGAGTCTGCAAAACCCTGGCAATGCCACCAGAGCATACAAGAAAGCAGTTATCTCCAACAAAGCCACCTCCTATGACAACAGAATATCAGACGCGAGCTCCAATACTAAAGAACTCTTTGTCATTTTAAGAGAATTGGAGACACCTGTTCTTCCCAGTACCCACACTAGAGTGTACAAACATTGGTGCACCTCCATTCAAGATGCTCTAGCCAATAAGATTGACTTGCTATGCAAAAAAATCAACCTAAAGAGAATTCAAATTGCAGCCAAGCCCACCACCCTACCCACCCAAGGAGGTTCAGCCCCAGCTATCCCGATTATGAGAGTCACTTTGCCACCCTTCTCCTACTTCCCAGTGACCCAAAACACAATATTGGAGACTATCCTAACCCTAAAATCTCGAATTGTAAGGGAGATGTTGCCTCGCGCATATCATCAAAATCCACGCCTTGCCTGTGACCCCTATCATCACGGACCTTGTAAATGCCTCCTTCAAATCATGCACTGTCCCCAGAAGTATCAAATTAGTCTGGGTCACGCCACTCCTAAAAAACCTTCTCTGGACCCGTCCTTGCCCACAAACTGCTTTCCTATCACTACAGTACCCTTCCTACTCAAGATACTAGACTGCATTGCTTATGCACAAGTACAACAATGCCTAGAGCATCACCTCCTACTCAGAGTTAGACGGTCTGGCTTCCGACGTAAGCACAGCACTGAAACTCCACTAATTGACCTTAAAATACAGCTGGACAGGATTCGAGATACTGGTAAGCTAGCTCTTCTCCTCCTCCTTGACCTCTCGGCTGCCTTCGATTTGGTTGATTACAACACACCCTGCCTGCACCTCGGGTCCCATTTCCACTTATCCCCTGTAGATGTCACTTGGATCATATCCTTTCTCAGTGATCGCACCTCAAGAGTTTCTATTGACAGTGCTTCTGCCAACACCATCCCAGTCCCCCTTGGCATCCCACAAGGCACCTGTCTCTCCCCCCACTCTGTACAATACCTATAGCAAACCACGCTTTCAAATCCTTGTTTCCCTTGGCATCACATACACTAACTTCGCTGATGATACTGAAGTCCTCATCCCCATCTCAGCCAACTAAATGGCCGACACTACCACTATAAACAACGTATACAGTGTTATACAAAACTTGATGGCCACACACAACCTCTGTCTCAATGATGAGAAAACAGAGCTACTAATTGTTGGCTCAGCAAAGTATATTCAGTCCCTGGACGCCTCCTACTCTCTGTTCCACATTGATGGGTCACGATCCCGGTCCACAAACAAGTTAAATCCCTTAGGTATTACCTTGACGCTGAGTTCACCATGACAATGCACATCAATGCCCCTGCCTCCTCAATAGTCTACACATCCAAGCTCATATCTCTGAGCAGGAAGTTTCTCTCCACAAACAATTGCCTCACCCTGTCAAGAACCCTTATACTCAGTAAACTCGACTGCCGCAATGTGCTCCTGAAAGGTACGTCAACATCCAACCTATGCAAGCTCCAACTCCTACAAACTAAAGCGCTGCCCGCAGCCCTGAGACTCTGACGTTCAGACCACATCACAGCAGCACACCACGACTCCCATTGGCTCCCCATCAAATCTTGGATTGACTTTAAGACCCTCTTGTTCCCCCACCGGTGTATCTACAACGAAGACCCATTCTACCTGATTGACACCACTACAAGGAAACAACAGAAGTGACTCCTTCGATCCTCTAACAGCATTTCTTTGTCTACTCCATGCTCCACATGTGCCAGAGCAGGTGGGGCGAGCTTCCATGTCACTGCACCCTTCCTTTGGAGATCATTACCACCGACCATCAGGAACTTATGCAACATCCAAGAATCTGCTAAAAACGTGGCTGTTGGACAGATACAACTAACCACCTCAGCCGAGCTGCACTGTTGCTCAGATCCCACTAACGGATGCATACCATTGCATCAGACTGCATATGTTGGCCACTGACTTCTCAGTAATGTATACTTACACACTATACTGTTTCCCCCTATAGCTTTCCTGTACAAACGCTGTGATACCTCAAGGTTTGGGTGTTACAAAAATGCTATGAATAAATATATTATAGAAGGGGAAAGACCATATTGCAATCAGGCTTGGTGCATCTCCAAAAGGGGCAGTCCAACCTGAACTGCTAGATCACATCCCCTCCTAACAAGACGACAGGCAATTTGTAACAACAACAACAAAAAAAACAAAAAAAAGAGACTATGGGCTAGACAGGCAATTTGTAGGCATGTTTCAGCCTCATTGGGCATCATCAGTGTGAAGTAACTTGGGTCTCTTAGCACAGCATGCTCAGAACCCACTCCTGGGCAAACATGTCCCGTTCGTAGAGACTCAAGCAAGACAGAAGAGTGCCCAATTAAATGGCTGAGATGTATCATTGGTAAGGATGTATGTTTGTGTGACAGTTTTATGGAGCCAAATGCCACACAAATGCAGGCACTGGTGGCCATGCGCTACTGTCAGCCATGCCCTACTGGCGGCCATGCACTACTGAAAGCTGTCCACTGCTGGTGGCCATAAGCTACTGGCAATCATGCGCTACTGGCATCCATGCCCTACTGGCGGCCATGCACTACTGACAGCTGTCGACTACTGGCGGCCATAAGCTACTGGCAGTCATGCGCTTCTGGCAGCCATGCCCTACTGGTGGCCATGCACTAATGGCAGCTGTGCACTACTGGTGGCCATAAGCTACTGGCAGTCGTGCTCTACTGTCAGCCATGATCTACTGGTGGCCATACGCTACTGGCAGTCCTGCGCTAATGGTAGTCATGCGCTAGAGGTTCTTCTCCTTTTTCGTCATTGAATCTCATAAGGAGATGCCACTTTGGGTCATCTCGAGTAAGACATGTCTCGTAAAGCACAGATATGTAAAAGAAGAGGCATCTCTGGCACAGTGCTATGTCAGGCCAGGTTACTCCATAGCTCTTGTCATACATTACATTATTTAACCAACTATATGTATTACTTTCTTACTAGCTTCTCCCACCAAAACATTTTACCAAGACGAAGAACTGGCATGTGTTGGAACAGGTCTAGGGTATTTGCTGCCCTGTGAGTAGGTATAGTTTGCCATCTTGTTTACCTGCCATTTGGGGCATGTTTGCTGCTAGTAGGCAAATTGTAGGGTCATTTAGCTATGGCTTCCTGTTCGCACCCTAGACAGCTGCCCAGTATAGTCTTGCTCTGGAATCATTAATTCTAAACCTTCCCCAAGACCTCTTTTGTTTTGCTGTAGTCGCCCCTAGTGGGACGGGCATGCCCCGTCTCGGGTCTCGTGCCTGCTGGGCCTAGAGCCCCCAGCAATATTGTGCAGAAAGGATGCAACCAAGCGGTTCGGGCTGGACTGCCCCTTTTTAGGGTGGGACCAAGCCTGATTTGCATATGGTCTTTCCCCTTTTGTAATGGCTTGGCCGGTGAAGAACGATGGTCTGGCGGGTTGCGTAGCGCAATGCCAGAGGTTAAGATTCATTCTAACTCTTCCAGTCATCACCATTTTGTTTTGCTGGAACCAGCCCTGAACATGTGTTGTGGGAGTTTGCAAGGGGACAGAGCCAGAATTGGGCTATTGGGAAATGGGAGCAGTGCATCCAAAGGTTGCCAGGGCTCGGGCAGTTCCAAGCTCGCAGCCCAAGCCACCATTCCCTATAGGCCGTCCAGATCCTAATTGAAAATTATGCAATATACAGAACAGAGGGTGAGTATGCCTCAAATTGAATCTCGCTGTTGTAGGATTTTAGAGTGAAAGGATCATGAGGTCAGAAATGTTGCATACATGTTACAACAGACTTGTAACATGCGCCTTGAGCCATGAGCCTTATCGAGGTACTACTAACCAGGGTGCAGTTGTATTTCCCCCTAATTGCTATGCTCTGTTCTCAGCCGTGGGTGCTGAACTTGTGCTAGGAGATCTTGCGCTGCCCGCTAATGTCTAGCTAATGTCTAGCTAATGTCTAGCTAAAGTCTAGCTGGTGTGTAGCGCTTCAATGGGAATGGCTGCAGACTGCTGCTTGTGCGATTCTGGTGCCTTATCTCTGTGTCTAATGTCTGGCGTGTTTCCTTCTCTCTGACCTGCGGCTGCCTCTGCATAGGACCTGCTCACTAACACTTCCCAGAAGCAGGTAAGTGGCCATGGCTTTGTGTGAATCCTGTACACAACTTGCTTACAAATGTTTGTTGGCCTCCGCTTTGGGATAAGCAAGGTCGCCTTTCGCCTTTTTTAGCTATACAAACACCTCTATTTGTTATTTTGCTTTATTCATGTTTTTTCCTCAAAAACCTATTGTAAGAGTTAACAATCACTAAGTGAGCAGTAATCGAAACGTGTAACTCGAATCGCAGTTTCAAATCAGCTTGCAAGCAGGACTCAAGATGTTTACAGGTACAATAAGACCATGCCACTATTTGTTAGCAGAAGCCTGTCTTTTAGATGTTGTAGGTACAGTCCCTGCTGTGCTGTCATCACTCTGCAGTGTCTAGTCCCTCACTAGGCTGACCTTAGAAGTTCTAGCTCATCACACAGTTTATCAGTTTATCTGACTAAATGTTTTCCATTATTACCCTCTTGACTTCAGTGACCCATCTGACTCTGACCACTAACCCGTTTCTACCCTTTTCTGGCTTGTTTTGTATTGTTCTTTGTGCGCCCTGAGGCCTGCGGGCATGTGGCGCAAGATACAAGAATTCAAATAAATAAATAAATGTTCTTGGTTCTGCGAATGGCACCCACACATAGTTATCGGTTTCTAAAAGGTACTCCTCTGCTCCATCTGACATGCAGGTCAAATACATTTAAAAGTGTCAATGTTGTGATTTCCAGAAAAAAAGTATGTCTTGAACAGGGGTCTGCAAACTTTGGTTCTCCAGATATTTTGGACTGCAACTCTGATCAGTGCCAGCCAGTTGTTTTATTAGTAAGGGACAATGGGAGTCCTACATCAAAACATCTGGAGAGCCACAGGTTGTAGATTCCTGACCTAGAAGCAAAATTGGTCTTCATGCCATTGGCAGGGTTTCCTCTAACCTCGGCCGGTCACTCACTGGGTCAAACCCTACTGGATGTTCTCTTTTGATGGAACCCTAAACACCCCCTTTGTGATTTGATATCCTGCTTGTTCGCCTCTCAATCTGATGGGTTACTGATCTACTTCACCCCATCTCCGCCCCGTATCCGTTCCTGGTTGACCGCTAGAGCATTGGCTTTAGTCCGTCGACTCGCTCCGTAGATCTGACTGTTAGAGTGAAGCCGCGTCGTCATGTTTACTGCTCCGTGGTTCTTGTAAATATCTGGGTACCATTGGATATTGCGTATGGAGCCCACACCGTTGAATGAATGTTTAATGATGTTTTGCCAAGTCTGCCGGCTACTTGTCTGTGGCTGCCTTCATCAGAAAAAAGAAGCCGGCCAATAGGAGGCAAGTGCGTCATTCCTCTATCCGGAGTCGAGACCCGGCTTACGCAGGGGATGATACTTTATAATGTAAGGCCTGGAATCTATTTTTGTTCTTGTTTTTTGTGGGACATTGCCAAGAGGGGGAGGTGGGGGAGAGTGTTCAGCAAATGAAACCAATGTTCCCTCAAAGCTCAGTACTGCTCTGCCTTCCCCAGAGGGATTTGTTCTTCTTAGTCCCATGTCATTAAGTGCAATGCTTAATTTTTAAGAAAATAAGCCCCAAGGCCAGATATTTTCTAGCACGCTTGTGACACTGCGGGCGGGCAGTGCCCCACCGTTGCTGCCACCACTCACATCTGCTCCCCACAGTGTCGGCACATCTGGGGTTAAACTACAGCTCGCATCTGCTCATTGGTGTTGATGGATGCTCTCGGCTAGCATCACTTTGTAATCAATATTTCTGAAACAATAAGTGCCGGGGATCAGAGATAAGTGCCAGGGCTCTGCCCTGGCGAACACCCCCACAAATTAAGCACTGATTAGGTACCCGTAATCGCAATCGAAGAAGGCAGAAGTTTTGAGGTCCAATCCAATCTAAGGGCAGACACGTTTTTATGTCTATTGTGAGACATGGTGGGGAAGCATGTTTCATTGCACATAGTAATTCTTTCTGTTTAACCATATTTTTTGTAAAAGTCCACTAACCATTAGTAATGATGCCCTGTACCTAAAGAAATCGGCCGTTTTCTTTTGCTTTTGAGTTGACCACTTCTATTTGGCACAAGCCACACCGTAACAGGAGGGCCGATCTGTTCTGTTGGCTTCTGCTTCTGTGGCCAACGGCAGGACTGAATCCTTACATCAACACGCTTATTTTTTGGGGAAGTGATTCAAGAAAAATAAAGTAAAGCCAACCATTGATGTTGTGCTTAGAAAACGTATTTCACAGAAAAAGATTCTTGAAGGAATTGCTGAGCGCGCCATCTCAGTGCGCGTCAACCACTGATAAACACGGACATGCATAGTGTACAGACGTGTGGCAGCCGCTTAGCCTTCACAGTAGGGGGAGACAATCCTGGGCCTGTGGATCCAGGGCAGTACAAGTGTTTATGCCATATTTAAGTCCCCCTCACTCTTACACTGGGTCACTCTTCCATCATCCTGGGATCTCTTTGAGCTCGCTCTTTCAAGCATTAATATCAAACTTTAGCCTGACAGTGTTTTTTCTAAGCAGTCTTCTGAGAGGTAATGGGGCTGATTCATGGAATTATTTGGGCTGAAAAACGGGGATTTGTGCGCCATTCTGCCTGCAAATCCCCATTTGTTAAACAGGGATTTGCTGGCAGAATGGCGCACAAATCCCTGTTTTTCGGCGCAAATAATTCCATGAATCTATGTCTTAATTACAGCTGTAAATGGCTACTTGCATAGTAAAAATGTCATAACTGAGTGTACCTAAGATAAACACAAATAGGGGGGGGGTCCACACTGAGATCAGTCTAATTTACTGTCCTTATTTTGCTTTTCTTCAACAAAAAATATTCTGTGCTCATATGCAGAGTCACAGGTAAGAAATACCAAGGATATGGCTGAAGAAAAGTGTGGCCATTTATTAGTGATAAAAGAAACTATTCAAAAAGTAGGACAAACAAGTTTTAACAATGAATTGTTCAAACAGAAAGAAAATACATTCTTTTGACATAAAGGACCAATTCAAAGAAATTGTTACATTGCGCAATAAATACCAAAGAAACAAAGAGAAAATATATTAACAGGTGCAATTAAAATGATAGTGGACAAGAGCACATCCAATTGTTACTCTAAAGTGTACTCAATAACTAGTCATACATTTTAGTCAAGATATCTATTACTAGAGGGTTCACTAGCTGTGTGTGTGTCATGATCAATCTATGATCATGTTTTGTGATCTGCCTGATTAACTGAGTGTGCCTTCAGCCATTTCATTTATATCACTTCCATGCACTGAAATCCTGTTAAAAACAAGCTATGACAAAGCCAACGCTTTTACAGACGCATTTGCAAGGTACTGACATTATATGCCCAGGTAATCGCTCCATTTTCCAGGTGTTGCAATCTCATGGCTAAGGAGTACACTATGTCAGGGCCTATCAGGGCCTAGCAAATGCCTATCCCATACCTACACAAAAGCCCAAGTTGTTGGCTTTGCCAATGCGTGTTTGTTGCAGGCCTGGTCAATGGCCTGCTCCGGCGAGGGCCCAGGGCCAGCTATCTCCCACTGGCGAGACGTGGGAACTGGACTGGTGCTTTACTGTTGCAAAGGTGTCTGTAAACACTTAGTGGAACATTTCCTCTGCTGAACACTTTTATGGACTGCACATCTGTCCCACAGAAATCCAGCCTCTTCTTCTTGGAACGGCGCATGTGCTTCTCCTTAAACATGCCCTTACTTCAAACAGTGAGTCTTATTTAATATGGCTGCATTTAAGGGCCGCAGCGCCTCGGGCCATTGGAACAACGTCAACGGCCCTGGCAATTAGGGCAGATGTTTTCTTGTGGCCTGATTGCCGTCTTTTCCTTTGGATGTGTCTTGGCTGTGCTGGAAGACAGCATCGATCTTGCTAAGTTCAGAATCTATTATACTAAAGAGATGGTGGTTCATACGTGGGCATGCCTCTCTGGCATGGCTCGTCCATATGGGTATGGTCATTACACGTAGACCCATACACAGGGTCAGTGATTATACACACACTCATATCACATGGGCATGGCTCATATGCACAGTCATGTCTCATTCACATGTCCTTATCTTGTACCCATGAGCATGGCTGTTGCACATGGGCATGGCTCTTTCACTTGGTCATAGCATGTACGCACGGTCATGTCTCCTTCCCAGGGCCTTGCCTCGCACATTTGGGCATTGTCTCTTTCACATTGTCATGGTGCATTCATACAGTCATGTCTCATTCACATGTCCTTATCTTGTACCCATGAGCATGGCTGTTGCACATGGGCATGGCTCTTTCACATGGTCATAGCATGTACGCACGGTCATGTCTCCTTCCCAGGGCCTTGCCTCGTACATTTGGGCATTGTCTCTTTCACATTGTCATGGTGCATTCATACAGTCATTCCTCATTCACATGTCTCATACACACGGTCATGTCTCATACACACGGTCATGTCTCATACACACGGTCATGTCTCATTCACATGGGGACTTACCTGAGACATATGGGCATAGCCCTATCACATGGTCATGGCTCTCCCACATTGTCATGCCTCACACACTTGGTCATGTTTCATGCACATTGCCTTACCGCATACGGATGGGCATGACACTTAGAAAAGGTCAGGTTTCGTACACATGGGCATGGCTCTTTCATAAGGTTATGTCTCTTATACATGGCTCATGGCTCATGCACAGGGTCATGTCTCATTCACATGGCCTTACCTCATACACATGGTCATGGCTCATTCACATGGCCTTACCTCATACACATGGTCATGGCTCATTCACATGGCCTTACCTCATACACATGGTCATGGCTCATTCACATGGCCTAACCTCATACACAGGGTCATGGCTCATTCACATGGCCTTACCTCATACACAGGGTCATGTCTCATTCACATGGCCTTACCTCATACACAAGGTCATGTCTCATTCACATGGCCTTACCTCATACACATGGTCATGCCTCTTGCTCATGTTCATACATTGTCCACATTGGCATGGCTCATTCATAAGGTCATGGCTCTTACACATGGTCATGGCTCAAACACATCTAGTCTTACCTCATAAACATGGGCATAGCTCTTTCACATGGTCACGGCTCTCACACATGGTCATGGCTCATACACCTCATCATGTCTCATTCACATGGCCTTACCTCCTACACATGGGCATGGCCCTTACACATAATTATAGCTCTTTCACGTGGGTATATGTCTTACACATAGTCATGTCTCAGACATATGAGTACAGCTGCTTCACATGACCTTGGGTCTTCTCCATGGCCATGGGTCATACAAATGGTCATGGCTCATACACAGTATCACGTCTCATTCACGTGGCCCACCTCATACACATGGGCTTACCTCGTACACGTGTTATATGGTCATGGCTCTTACACATTGTGCTCTAGCACCTTGAAGCATCTCTTGTGCTAGCTGGAATTGCCAATAAAATCTCTCAAACCAAATAACCGGACAGACTCAAAGGAGATGGTAAAATACAGCTTTAATCTCAGAGAAGTAAAGCAGGGTGAATGACACTCACCAAATCGATTATTGCAGGATCACAATGTCTTTTCGATTATACTTAGTTTATATAATGCTAGATGCATCATCTGTGACGTCACCCTACGTGGCAAACTGTAAAACCTATTGAGGGGTTAGATTGGATTAGGGGAACATGTATACATATAGAAAATGTCCGTGTTAGTTAGCTCTCTTATCTGTGAAACACACCCTGAACTACTTCTATACACGCGGTGTAATATACTTGGCATAGCAGAGAATATGGCACTGGAATAATACTTTGCAACATTGTATGTACAAGTGCAAGGGAAGCTTTTCTCATTGGTTGGCAACCCAAATCCAACCTTGGACATTCGGCTTGCTAGCAGCACATACATTGAAACGAAACACAGGTGCTTGGAGATACGTCAGCTCTCCCTTTGTTTTCCCGATTAGTCTACCCTTTCTCATCAGTAGGCCTCATGCCAGGGTCTTTTGTTTGAAGGCTGACCTTGCCAGTCTGCACTGACTCAGGACATTCGAGGGAGAGTAAGCACACCATTATCTTAGCTTCAACCCAAATGAATAGCCTTTGTTTGCGAGCTCTTCATCATGCATTACAAGGCCACGAAATTGTCAATTTCGACACTGAATTCAACACTATTTGATTCGAATATGCTGGGTGCATTTGCTCCTCTTGGCCTTTAGAAACTTGCTCACTCTATCCCATATAAACGTTGTGCCTTTTTAATTGTCCAATATTTGGCATCCATAAATGTTCTTGTTCCTCCTATTCTTTGGGAAATATGTCCATGCACATGGTCTGCTCGTTACACTCCCCTTGTGCTTTTCCTTCACCTCTCGAAATAGCATCTTTGGTTCCAAGCCAATATATTCCTCTATTTTGCAAGAGGAAACAGGTTCTTCATCATCTTTCCACTTTAAGATCATGGGCTCATATTTTGAGGTAGCTGGGTTTATTGTCATAAGCCACCGTCCATCGTCTTTCAATGGTCGTCCTAAACCTTGAACATATACTTCTTATAAGCAACCTTCTGCATATTCTTTCTACCTTGCATTTCTGCGTATGTACAGTTATTGACCAGTGGGTCACTTCATTCTTCTTTGTGTTCGTAAGTACTGCGTCATGCATTACATCTTTTTCTTAGTGCTTCAGTTACATTCTTAAGTACTTTCATATCGTTTCAGCATAGGTTCTTATATCTTCTTTATGACATTATTTTGCTGTCGTCAGACTTTGTTTCAATGCACATCCATTCTGTTCATGGCTGCATTTCGACAGCTTGACAAAGTGCATAATTCTTGGTAACTTTCCTCCACTATGTCAGCTTGTGGGTACACGTATGGATGAGTGTATTGACGGTGGGAAATGCTGAGATACACCCAATAAGGCTGCAGTATAGAAACTAGTCGCTGAGCCGGTAATTACCTTTCAATGGCTATAAGTTCGGCCCATTTTCAAATATCAGTGTCCAATAGAGGGTATTTTGTCCCTGTCCTCTGAATCAATCCTCCCAGGCCAGGCCAACAACTGCTGACTGCCTGGTTGGTTGGGCTGGATTTCAATGTCTGCATTCCCAATGGGCTGAACTAGAGCTATGGCTGCCCATCCCACCCATGTCGGGAGGTGGGCAAATGGCTATCGCGCTTTCCGAATGGAGTCGCAGGTCAAGTCTATTGTGCTACTAGCTTGCAAACGCAACAGAGCTGCCACCCTCTCAATAGTGTAGCCCTTAGCGGTGCAGCTCAAGAGACGGTATTCCCGTAGAGATTATGCCAGTCGTAGAGGTGTACCGAAAAAAGTAGTGCAACTGTGGTCTCGGCAGGGGAGAGGGTAGGCGGAAGCACAGCAGACCATGTGACAAGTGTCGCAGCCGGGGCAGTCCAATAGTCTAAGTGACTAGTAACTAAGGCTCCTATTACAATTTTACCCTTGCACAGGGACATGAATGGACAAACCTCTATATGGAATGGTGAATATGGTCGTAAAAAATAGAGGAATGGTAAACAGAAAGAAATAAGAGTAGTGGAACACCGCTCCCGACCGTTCCCGCTCACTTAGATCATTGGATTGTACTGCCTTTAAAGCACAGGTTGCCTGGTGGAAGAGCATGAGAATACAGAGAGGGCTCTATGGCTCCCTCATGTGGCCAAGAGTTGCATTGTCCCTTTTCCTTCAAAAGGCATTTGCCCTGGGCGTGTTATCCCTTGTTTTGTAGTGTCTGGCCTCTATGTTCTGCAACCATTGTTTGCGAGTAGAAGATATTTTCCGATTCTTTTTTAAAGTATTTCGTTTTGGAAAGTTCACGCGTAGCACAGAGTGGTTTCCTGGAGTTGAGTCTAGGAGAAAAAAGAAGGATGTGTGGAATTAGCACGTGGTAGCCTTGAAGAAGAGCCAGGCTTTGAGTTTACATCTAAAACTGCGATAAAGGCTAATGTGACGGATATCCAGAGGGAGAGAGTTCCATAGAACTCGGGCCACCGTGGAGAATGCCCGGCCTTTCCCATGTTAAAAGGTGTCGCGTAAGGCCCGAGGAGCAAAGGATTCTAGGAAGAGAGTAAGGGACGACTGTGTCAGAGATGCCTCAGAAGCCAACGTAAGCGGTCTGAAATTGCACACCATGATAAATGTTGAGTAGATAAGAAGACACGAGCGTGCATTTTAACATAAGGTGTGTGGTGCATTCGGCACAATCTGTAAGCATCTCAGAAAGACGACAGGGAGACCCAGGATTAGGGTAGTCCAGTTGGGACTGGATGAGAGCCGAAGAGGCAAAAATTTCAGTGGCTCGAGACAGGTGATAGGCAACTATCTGATGCAAGAGGCTCAGCCAGTATTGTAGCAGCATTGTAGTTGTGGGCAGGGGCGGGACTTTGGGAGCGGGGTGGGAATTGAGGTACTGGAGACACAGGGAACCAGGCAGTTGGATGGTGTATGTTAATAAAGAAGGTTGTATGTCAACTGGCTGACGTCCGCGTCTTCATTGAGCGCGTCGCCGGAAGGGTGAGCGAGTCGCCAGGAGACCAGGAGACCATGACACAAGTACCAAAGGGAAGAAGAGAGCTGGTTAATATGGGGAGTAAAGGAGGAAGATGTATCCAAGCTGACCAGTGACTTGTGTGGTGTGTTTGACCATACAAAGAGGGGAACATTGGCCTCCACCGGCTAGGAGGGAGCACAGGCTGGGAGGGAGCACAGGCTAGGAGGGAGCACAGGCTAGGAGGGAGCACAGGCTAGGAGGGAGCACAGGCTGGGAGGGGGCATTGTATTTGATTACCTCAGTTTTACCTGAGTTGAGCATTAAGTAATTTAAGCCCATCCAAAGTGAGGGGGCCAATATGCAAGACTGAAACAGGTGGGGGCAGGTGGTGGCACCCAGCACCCTGTCAATGCGGGCAAGGAGCTAGGTGTCATCCGGAGACATGTAGAAAGTGATCCCAAGAGAAGTAATGAAGGCAGCAAGGGGTTTCACATAGACATTAAAAATAATAGGAGAAAGAGAAGAGCCCTGGGGAACGCCACAAGTCCGATGGCTGAAAAGGAAAACTGGGGAAGGGAAACAGATGGAAAGGGGCCCAACCGGAATGACTAAATCCCAGAGAACGCATTTTAGCCAATGCCCTCGGAGAGAAGGAGGCTCCAGATCAGCAAAAGACTTGGCCATGCTGAGTTGTAGACTAAGAAATATGTGAGACTTGTTTCAAGTTTGGAGTGCATGCCACATCCAATAGAAATTAACGGTGCCCACTGAACTCTAAGCATTCTTCCACAATCCACAGGAGTTCAGTGGCACAGGCATGCCAGCGCTGCATTGGATTGGCTGCTGCATCTTGTGTAGGAGGATCTGGGCTCTTTGCTCTTTCATAACATGACCTTCCATTCAAGGTTGATGTCAAGTAATCTTTTGTTTTAATTGGATCTAGTTGGTGACCTTCATTGGTTCCGTTTTCACAGTTTCACTAGAATTCTTGATCCCACTGATTTGCATTGGTCAACGCGCATGGTGGATATATAAGATGGGGTTCCTCGTAACAACGTCATCTCGCGAGCCCATAAGTCAGTCTGATCAGCAAGTGTGTCTACGTGTCGTGACTGCGCGATGACCTGGCGTACTGTCCTCAGATCATAATTTTCATGGCGATTGGCCAACTTGGAGATCTAGGTATGTTCCTCTGATCCGTGCAGTTGCTGATGACCAAGCCTTCTGCTGCTCCTGACGGACAAGAGTAACGCATACTTTCCAAACGCTGGCATGCGCAGTAGCTTGGCCATTCTTGATCACGGCAAATTTGTTACAGCAGAATCTGATTCTATCTTTTAGTTTTTGTCTACGGGTCTGGAGGATTCTTCACAGCATACCCACAATTTCAATGGCCGCTCCAGAAGATCTAGTCTCTGCTACCAAGCTGTTCATTCATTTGCCCTCCCTTTCTGCACCCCTCTCCCTCACCTTTTGTTTTTCCCCGGCTCTACCAGAAATGTCGCCACCCCTCTCCCTCACCTTTACTTTTTCCCTAGCTCTACCAGAAATGTTGTCAGGCCTGGTACGGTAGTCACCTGTCTGTTTCCATTTCCCTCCCACTCTCCCCCTCCCATCCTTATCTTTGTCTTAGCTCTTGCACTATCTGAAATGTCTCAGGCCGAGTATGATACATAATTTCACATCCTTACTGTTCATGGCTTTGAAACACATTGTGTAAAGGCGCTATATAAATAGACTATCATATCATATCATACTTAGACAGCCACTTTGGTCAATGGCATGTATTTTGAAGTGGAGTCCACCCCTGCTCTCATTCCTCCCCCTGCCCCCATTCATAAGAGCGATCTCACTTTGGTTTCGGGTGAAGATCTCCTGGGATTTCTTCCTCTGCCATCGCTGGAGCCTTTACTTAGACTAATGCCAGGGAAACCACAGGAAAGCATTAGCTGGAAGCCAAATGTTCTGGCCTGTGTGAACATGTCTTAAGATGTGCATCGCTTACATAGCATTAGAAATATGAACCTAAAAGCAGTGACCGCACATGCTTTGCATTTCTGCTTCACCCACTTCTGGCGGAAGCAATGGTGATGGGGAATCAGGATGCAAGGTCTTACGTGTCAGTCTCCTGTGGGAGGAGCCAGTCAATAAAGGGGCGATGGTAGCACCGGCATAGAGCATACCTCGAGGCCTCTAGGGGGTGGCCTCCAGCTCTCATTATCTTCCATGCCATCACAGCTGGGGAGGAAAATGGCTGCTGGATCCAAGAGTAGGACCCCAATAAAACTGTACCGAGTTTGTTCTCCACGCTCACCTATCCGTCCTGTCCATATCTGCCTTGAGAAAACCCTATAAGAACCCTATAGTGAGTGGACAATGCTATGGGGGTTGGAAGATGTATTGTAAGTAACTGGAGGACACATGTTCAAGGGGAAGACATCTCTTGTCAAGGGAACATTTTGGAAATAAAAATAGTTATTTCAGAACTTCCCAAACAATCATGAGTTACAGGGGCAATCGCTGGGGTTGTCAAGTCAGACATAGTGGGAGGGGGCTATTCATCTTCTATCTTACCCCAAATTACCCTATACTTGAGGTCCATGATTTGCACTTTGATGTCTGCTCTGTGCATTACAATGAGTGTTTGGTCTCAATGGTCCCTGTTGTCTATGAATCCTGATCAGTCATGCTGGTGGGCACATGTTTGAAGGCATCAAAGCAAAGGACTCTGTGGGGCCAAGGGCGCCCTGACTGGTGGAACAAATCCTCTAGTTACCACCAACTACCGGTGCAGCGCCACGCCCCATCTTCCTTCATCCTCCCCTGCATCTGGGAAGCTTGGAAAGTCCATGCTTTCGGACATGCTTCTGAGCTTTTCTAGTCTTCCCATGCTAGTGTGCTCTCATCTGCGAAGAAGTACAAAGCTGTGTGGTGCAAGCTCTCATCTCTCCATCACTGAGTGTGAAAGCGCTCGACCCTGGTGGGCTGTGTTGTCCATCGTGCCTGGAATAGGCTCCCTTTGGCAACGAGCTAGCACTACCGCCCTCGGTCCTGCACTCCTAGGCTGGATGACACACATGTTATCATCCAGCAGGCCTGCACTTGCAAACATTTTGAAATTGACTTTTTGACCCAGCTAGAACCAACTAAAGATTGAGGGTCTGGAAAGGCCACACCCTCACAGACATGAATGGTCCTTTTGTTTGGATTTCGTCAGAATTTGCAGTGCACACGCAACTAATCCTTTAAATATCAAAGTTGCAAATGTTTGATGTACATCTTAATCTCCCAACCCTGCTCCTGACATGCACACTTGTATCTGTGTTTCTCTTTGGGGTTGAGGCAAACTGGAAATGCCGGGACTGTTTTGGGCAAGGATATGGGCCATGTTTATAGATTGAAGGCTGATCCCATCCACCCACGGAATGGACAATCCAGCCGGGTTTTCAGAGCGACCTAAAACGTATGCGGATAATAATCTCAAAAGACACTCATTATATGCTAACTGTTATCATATATTTTAAAGTGGGATATCCCTAAAGTCTGGTTGGATTCTGCTTTTCGGCGAAGCGACAAGGCCAGGCATATGTAGGCCTCACAAATAGTAGAAATAGGAGTTTCTGTGGCGACTCTTTTGATTGGTGCATGGTTGGTGCAGTTTTGCAGAGGAGTGTGAAGCTTTGATATTCTTAAGTGAGGCATCTTGTTCTATAATTCTCTTCTTGGGTTTATTGTAGAAAGAAATGGGATCGATGGAGGACTTGTACCTGTCCACGCGGAAAGTCAAAGAGCTCTCTGTGATCGATGGGCGCCGAGCGCAGAACTGCGTCATCCTGCTCTCTAAGTAAGTGACTGTATTTGGTGTCCGCTGATGTATGGCATACATGTCAGGACAATCACGCGTGAGTAGCATTTCATGTGGTGCCATTGTTGTGTTCCATGTGTCGCCCATTCCATACTTTGGGGGTCATTCTGAGTGGGGTGGTAAGGGTGGTAAGGGATACCGGGCACCGGTAAGGAGACCAGTGCCAGTAATCCCTTACTGCCCTACAACGAGGTCCCTTAGCGGGTCCCTTCCTTAACACCTGGTCTGGCCAGGTGTTAAGGACGGGACCCATTAAGGGACCTGGGCGCAAATAACGGGCTTGGCATACGCTGGCCCATTATTTGCGCCCTCCCCATTCCCATTGAGCCCTATGGGGGCTCAAATGGGAATGGGGAATGGCTTGGCAAATGGGGATTTACCGGTCCCTCCAAGGTCGGAATGGACCGGTAAATCCCCATTGAGCCAAACCGGAGTCGGTACCGGTATGGGAGGCAGTCATGGCGCAAATAGCACCATGACTACCACCATACTTGGAATGAGGGCCTTTGTCTTTTTTTGATGAGTGGCATTCACCATATATTGATCGGCGGCATTCCATGCTTCATCTTGTTGTGAGTGGCATTGCATGCATTGCAATGCAGTGATGAGTTGCAATCTGCCATTTACCGTGTATTGATCGGCGGCATTCCATGCTCCATCTTGTTGTGAGTGGCATTGCATGCATTCCAATGCAGAGATGAGTTGCAATCCGCCATTCACCGTATATTGATCGGCGGCATTCCATGCTCCATCTTGTTGTGAGTGGTATTGCATGCATTGCAATGCAGAGATGAGTTGCAATCCGCCATTCACCGTATATTGATCGGCGGCATTCCATGCTTCATCCTATTGTGAGTGGCATTGCATGCATTGCAATGCAGAGATGAGTTGCAATCCGCCATTCACCGTATATTGATCGGCGGCATTCCATGCTTCATCCTGTTGTGAGTGGCATTGCATGCATTGCAATGCAGAGATGAGTTGCAATCCGCCATTCACCGTATATTGATCGGCGGCATTCCATTCTTCATCCTGTTGTGAGTGGCATTGCATGCATTGCAATACGGAGATGAGTTGCAATACGCCATTCACCGTATATTGATCGGTGGCATTCCATGCTTCATCTTGTAGTGAGTGGCATTGCATGCATTGCAATGCGGAGATGAGTTGCAATCCGCCATTCACCGTATATTGATCGGTGGCATTCCATGCTTCATCTTGTTGTGAGTGGCATTGCATGCATTGCAATGCAGAGATGAGTTGCAATCCGCCATTCACCGTATATTGATCGGTGGCATTCCATGCTTCATCCTGTTGTGAGTGGCATTGCATGCATTGCAATGCAGAGATGAGTTACAATCCGCCATTCACCGTATATTGATCGGTGGCATTCCATTCTTCATCTTTTTGTGAGTGGCATTGCATGCATTGCAATGCAGAGATGAGTTGCAATCCACATTTCACCATTTTGTGATCAGTTGCATTCAATGCTTCTTCATCTTCTGATGAGTGGCATTCCATGCATTATATTGCAGGGAGGAGTTGCAGTTCCATCTCTTACCAATTTGTGCTCCATGCATTGCGGCGCATTTTGAGTTTTATTTCTTGTGTCCCCACTTTGTGGCTAGGCAGATCCATGCTGTTGCATAAAGCTGGCGGATCCCATAGTGATCTCCAGCATTTGCGCCTGCCATGAAAATCCATGTTTGGCAGAAGCGAAGGGAGGCGGCAGAAACACAAGTTCCGCCCCTCTTCTCCATGCAAATGATTCAAAATGAGCTGTGGCATATAAGCCTTGCGTAAGGCTTTTACGCCTTCCATTTACGTTACTCCTCTCTGGAACATGAGCTCCAGAGAAGCGTAGCCTCTCTCAGAGCCTGCTTACTTACAATTGGTGTACATAAACCCGACAGCAAAGCAATCTTTCACTGCGTCTGCTAACCAAAACTAACCCATTTGCTAAGAAGTTGCAAAGGTGCCAGGAGACCATGGAAACAGCAGTATTGTATTCACCATTACATCACTTGACGAGCTGTTCACCTTGTATCTAGCTGTTCCTTTTCTACCCTGTGCTTTGTTGCATTTCACGTGTTTTTATAGCCTTGTCACCTATTAATATCTTTTGCTGCATTGCATAATGTTTCTGGGCATCTTGGAGATCGTTTTTCTTGAGCGTAACAAAAATGGATGGCATAAAAGGACTTTTACGCCATCCATTCACGTTACAGCTCATCTTCATTAATTTGTATGTCGGGGACGCTAGACGAAACGCAAATTGTGTTTACGCCGCACTCTTCCCCTCCGCAAATACTCCAGCATTTTCACCAGCATGCATTTTCAGGCCGTCACAAATGTTGGGGAACTCTATGGAGTCCGCCGGCTTTTTGCACCAGCAACAAGCCGGCGGGCTCCATAGGGATCTATTGTAAATGCTGCCTGCCAATGCGTACATGGCAAGTGGTGTTTACTCTACTTGCATGGCGAAGGGAAAAAGGCAGCGAACATGCTTGTACAATTCCTTTTGCCCTCCCCTTGTGCACTACGCCATGAAAATGATAAATGTTTGGCGACGGTGACACGTTTACATTGAGGTGTTAACGTAACAGGCCGCCGACTCCAAATTGCGAGCTCATTCAAAATGAACTCCCTTGTGTTGATTTGGAGCTTGTGAATTGTCATTTTATGTTCTGTTACATTCTCTGCATTGGCCTTGTGTTGAGGCAGATTCGGTGCATTTCCGCCTTATAGAGTTGTATTTTGCATGTTGCGATCTTGTATTGTCTGTCGCTCTGCTCCGGACAATACAGACATCAGGTGATCATGGCCGATCACGTGACAGGAAGTTGAGTTGATGGTCCTGAGTTTAATCTTGGGTGGGTGAGGGTGTGGTGGAGTGGGGCGGGGTCCTACTCCTTCACCTGCCTTCCTCTATCGCCACTATGTTTGAAAAACTCACATAAGGAGAGGGAACGGCTGTTACAGGCCACCGTTCTTCTCTGCTGGAAAGACTGAATGCGGCACTTGAGGAAAGGGTCGTGGGTAGATCTAATGCAGTGGCCTTCAAACTGTTCCAGAGGGGGGCACGAGAGCCCAGACTGAAATTTAAAAAATACCAAAATAAAAAGATTTTTTATTTCTGTTATAAATCAGTGTTTGGTGATGGGTTCTCGTGCGAATGTTAGAATGATTGGTGTGTGTGTGCGTGTGTTTTGTGTTGGTTTGTGGAGCTGATTTTGGCGAGTGGGGGGGTTGTACAACAATCAAATTTTAAAGATGCCTTTGTTGCACAATCCCCCTACCCACCTACCAAAATCTGCTCTCCGTCTGAGGTGCTGTGAGCCCAGAGGACAGGGATGGTATTTTTTTACTGGACATCTATCATAGATGGCATTTAATGGTCCGCCAAATCACGGGTTTGGCAGGATTTACCTCTGTGCTGAGGGTGAATCTGCCACGAATTCAATGATTTTTGACATAATTACCACGCAGTAATACTGCCGACGGTAGTCATGTTGAAAATTCTCCTTTGGGCCCATTGGGGAATGGAGAATTCCCGAATGGGCCCAATGGGGAATGGGGAATTCCCGTTCCGCCAAACCTGTGATCTGACGCTAATAGCACCGGACCCGTTGGCGGTAATGCTATTAACGGGGCGGTATCTCAGCGGGAATACCGCCCAACTCTTGATGAGGCCCAAAGTTTTGTCACTTCATTTGATAGGTAGTGGTATGCCAGTTCCTATTGATACCCACAAGTTGCACAAGTGTACTGGAGGTTATGCACGCGCACTAGAGGTTATGTGAGTATACTGGAGGATTTGCTGCCCATTAAAACAACCCCCGCCAAAAACGTCTGAGAGGTTAACGAGTTGCATACTGACTTGAGTGGTTCCAGGCCAAGGAGCAAAAGGCTTTTTCTGACATTCGACAGCCAGTTCACATACTTCTGAGTAGGAGATAAGCTCGCTTGCGCTGCAGTTTACCAGGGGACTGGACGTTCAGCCCGTTTGTTGTTTTAGGGATGACCAGACCTCGGGCGCTCAGATTTACGGCCCAGCTGAGGGGACGCATTTCCTTGATGAAATGCATGTGGGTCTTTGAGGAAAAAGCACATTAAGTGCTGTGTGAACAAGACAAAAGTCGAGGAACCGTTTTGACGTCGCCGTTTGGTGTGGAGTAGAGACGTAAATTACGCCTCTGGAATGCGTGCAGCTGCTGACAACTGGCGCTCTCTGGCTGGAACCGCTTGCCTCTGTGGGCGGAGTCCGATTGCGCAACCCCTTTCAAGGTTCCACTGCCGCAGCTGTAGCTGCGCGTGCGTGAGTGATCTAATACGGAACTAATTGGAGGGCAGTGGAGCGTGACAACGATAGTTTTGTTGAAAAGAGATTCAAACAATAATCATCAAAGGGGTATGGGGGAGTCTTCTGGCCATATTTTGGGGTACTTGATTGGGCCCATGCTAACGTCACAAAGTGGGTGTGGCGAGCTGGGTCTTAATTTGGGGCCCATTCCGGAAAGGGCCAATGTTGCTCCTGGGAAGTGGGGCTTGCTCATAAGAGGCGCTAGGGCAGTGCCCCACCCCCGCCCGACCCCTCATTTTTGGGGCCATCCTCATCCCCTGAAGAACCAACCTCACATGAAATAAAATGCATTTGAATTATGGAGCGAGTGATCCATAATAATGCGAATGAAGTATCTGCATTTTCAAAGAATTTATAAACATTTACGTTCTTTGCAAATGCAAAGACTGGCCGTGTCCCTTCCGCACAGCACTTTACATGGCTGAAGGCCAGCGAATAAAAGGCCCATGCCAAGGCATTGGGGAGACCACAGATGACGTCACACCATTCAGGTTGCTTTGGGGGCACTGGGAAAACCTGTGCGTGAAGCACACTGAAGCCGGCTTCAACCCTCCTTCTTCTGGTCTGTTTCAGGCCTGGCCTTCTGTCTGAACCAAGAATAGGCAGGAGTAGGGATGTGGGGCGTGTCCTGAAACCCAACCCTTTTGCTACAATGTGATGACATCTAGAGCAAGAGGCAGGAAGTTGGGGTGATGAGAGAGATAACCGCTGCAGCCCCGCCCAGGTACGTTTTTTGAAAAATAAAAAAGGAAATTGTGTGAGTGTATGTGTGTGTGTGAGAGAGAGATTTTATTTTTAAAGTGCGCATGCAAGTGACAGAGGGCCCGATTCGTATGTAGGTGTTAAGAACCGAAAAGGACGTCAAAATGCTTAACAACCTTTTCGGTACTTAAGACCTATTCTGAAGGTGGCACATTCTTCCGAAGTGCATGTGGCGGTTGCTAGGATGGGTTGGAAACCAACCTAGCAACCGCCACATTCATAAAGTGGCTTTTTGGGAGCCTATTCTTGTGGCACTCCTCCAGTTTAATATGGGCGCTAAACTAGCGCACATTTACTGTACCCTTTTGGTGCCGTTAAACTTGAGGAGTGCCACCAGTGTAAGTAAATCAAAGTGTTCATATACACCCGTGTTGTATATGAACACTTTCATGAACACCAAAGCGAGCAGCTTCAACATCCTGCAATGTTGAAGCTGCTCACTTTGGTGTATAGGATCGGCAGCATTTTCGTTAAATAACGATTCCTCCGTTATTTAACGAAAATGCTGCCGAGATTCTGCAATCCGAAACAGGCGGATTACAGCGAAAGCACTGTCGTGCTTTGCGATGATGCCCAGGCCCACATGAGAATAGCAGTGGTGCCTGGGCGTCACGAAATGGCGCAGTGAATCGTGCTATTTAGCACGTTCACTGCGCCATGATGAGAATCGGGCCCAGAGTGTATCTGCAGGAGTGAGGCGTTCTGTTGGGTGCCGTGTGAATGACTGAGAGAAGTTGTATGCGTGCATGACTGCTTATGTGTTTATCAATGTGTGTATCTGCGTGAGTATGTGTTCTGGTGGGTGCTATGTGAATTATTGAGTGGAGTTGTGTTGGTGTTTGACTCCCTGTGCATGTGAGTAAGTGTTCTGGTGGGTGCCGTGTGAATGGTTCAGAGAAGCTGTGTGTGGTGGAAGGCTGCTTCAAAGGGGCATTGGTGCAGGACAATACCAAGGTAAGATAATGTGTTCTTGCTGAATGCAGGCAGTTCACCTAGTCAGCAACAACCTCTTTTCTTACTAGGGCATGGAATTCTTTTCTGGAATCTAAGTGTTATCACGTGTCTAGGCTGGAATATTTTGCTGCAGCCAGTCTAGCTTTCTTCTAGGCATTTATGATAAAGCATGCATGGGAAGTTATAACATACCTAAACTGGCCTACATTGGTGAAGCCAATGTGATTTTCTTATTTCTTTTGCCATGGAATTTCTGATGCTAAAGGCAACAGGAGTATGTTCTTACGAGGGGATACTGCAAACATGCGTATGCTCTTATGTGTGAAAATGTGCTTTATACTGGAATATATTGTGGGGAAGGTATCAAGAAAATGCATTAGGAAATGCTTCCATGCACTATTGGTGACTTGCATCTGTTGAATTCGTTCATGAGTTACCCTACAAAACTGGTATGGCAAGCTGCCTGGCATTTTTCATCCAATTTTTCACAGATAGTTTGTTGTATAATGCACCATTTTAAGCCATCATTCAAGAAATGTCCTCTGTGGGAGAACAACCGAACTCTACTTGGTTCGTTAGGGCTCCCTCGCTATGTTTGGACACTCTCTCAGATTTGGCAGAAATAGTTACACCCCTCCATTTCACAAATTCACCTGATGACACTGCTCCGTGGCCAGTGATTTAAATGCTGGAAGTTACTTGGTTTAGTGTTAAGATGTTAGCATGTGGGTTAGGAAACCTGTGAGCCACTTACAATCGAAATTAGGTTATTGCTTGGAAGATGTGTGGCTTAGACACAGAGGAAGACGGTGGCGTGAGCTGAAGCTCTGCTTTTAACTATAATGTTAATTTTCACATCTCATGTAATTTTAGGCTTGTATACTTGTGGCTGTTAGAAGACGACTACCAACATAAACCTTTGATATGCATTGATCCGAGGTATTCACAGTTGAAAAGGAAGAAACGTTGGAGGCACCTCGGAGACCTAGGTATTCCCGTGGAGGCCATGAGGTGTGTGGGCCGACTAGCTGATGCAAGAACAAAACCCTAAAGAGTACCGGCATTAGTGAGGGTAGCTGTTCTCCACCCATTGTAGCAATTGGCCCTCTCATGCAGAGAAAGAACTTGTCCGGGGTGGATCCATCCCTATCTTTCATTCATTGCAAGTGTTGGCCACATACTCTTACCGCACTGAGCTGCCGAAGGTCTGAAAAGGCCAACCCGGCGCATTCAGGTCTGTTGCCACAGGACCTTTGCTCTCATACCAGCTCATCTGGAGTGGTTTGGCGCAAATTGGAGCACTCCTTGGATAGAAGGAGCTGTTAAGCTGTTGGTGCATCCAGTATGTGCCTTGGGAGGAATGCACCATTTTACAGGACAGCCACGATGGACACTCGCCAGGAGGCCAGCCACCTTATCATGCTGCCCAGCATGGTTTGCTGTCAACAGCTCTTAAGTGTGCCTCCTTCTGCGTGCTGACCTGACAAATGCCTTTCAAAACAGTCGACACATTTATACAGAAGGCCAGGAACCAGATGTGATTGTGAGCGCAATGTACAAAATCCTATTCTTTCTAGTTAGCAGCCGCTCAGCTTTTAACACAAGAAAGGAGGTTTAGGCTTCCAACTCTACAAGTGTCCCTTAGGTAATCTTTTTAACAATAATCTTGAATTCAGCGAACTTCAGCGATGAGTTACCATGTAAGAATAAAAACAAAGTCTTATATATACATGTATCAAATCAAATACTAAAGATAAACTACATCCTTCTGTGGATCTGCTTGCAGCCTCTCATGCTTGTGACTACTGAGCACCACCCAGCAGTTGAGATATGCCGCCCTTTGAGGCCTGGATGGTCTCATACAACTCTACTAGCTCCACAAACTAACCAGTACTGAGCCTCACATAATCTCAAGGCTCACAGCACCCTCGCATCCAAGAGAAGACTGAAAAGGTACATGAATAGGATCCGATTTCCTCAAGCTCAAAAAAACCAAAAGGCAACGCCTTACCACACCACATGTCGCTGGGAGATTTGCTATTGGACAGCCACAGGGAAGCTAGATGCCATTCAGCAAAAAATCTCTTTACAGGAGTCCAAAGATTCTGTGATGGAGAAGATGATCAAGCAAATCAAAAATCAGAAATTACAGAGATTCAGTGAAGACAGTGAAAATAGAGGCAGGATAAATAACTTCTGACTGTGCGGCCTCCCAGAAGGGATTCAGAAACATGATCCATGTAAATTTCTACAAAGGTTCCTACGCTAATGTTTGGATTTTGATCCTTACATGAAACTAAATATCCAAATAACTCACTGGATTGACCCAAAAAGTCCCATCAGAATTCTCTGGGGCCATTAAGAGCTCGCCAAACTAAGCCACAAGGCATGATAATGTATCCTATAAATGGATAGAAATCAGACTCTTAGAGCAACCTCTCATGGAAATCTCAAAAGCTCTTTATATCAGACAATGTCACCAAAGCAGCAGCAGCAAGGTGCAAGTGCTTCCAGGAATTGCGACCAATCAGGAAGCATCAAAACATTACACCTGGCATCCTTTATCGGGTTCAAGATAATGATAATCATGTGTTATTTATAAAGCGCTTTTACCAAAGCACTTTACATAGAGCATACTAACATACAATATCACCCAACCGGTCGAGCTCATTCATCGACTACTCATTTATCGACCTTGGAAGAATGAAAGGCTGAGTTGGATGAGGGCTCGTTGAGGGCACACACACCCCCAGTGATATTTTACACCCATTCAGGGATTTGCAACATTTGGCTATCCGGATGTTTTAGACTACAACTCCCATCAGTGTTGCCTGTGTTAGTCATTTATTTGCCCACACTGCCTGTGTTAGTCATTTATTGAATGCCCACACTGCTTTTTGCCTATTCCTTAGCGGCCCAGTGTTGCCTGCGTTAGTCATTTATTGAATGCCCACACTGCTTTTTGCCTCTGCCCTTAGCGGCCCAGTGTTGCCTGTGTTAGTTATTTATTTGCCCACACTGCTTTTTTGCCTCTGCCCTTAGCAGCCCAGTGTTGCCTGTGTTAGTCATTTATTTGCCCACACTGCCTGTGTTAGTCATTTATTTGCCCACACTGCTTTTTTTGCCTCTGCCCTTAGCGGCCCTGTGTTGTCTGTGTTAGTCATTTATTGAATGCCCACACTGCTTTTTTGCCTCTGCCCTTAGCGGCCCAGTGTTGCCTGCGTTAGTCATTTATTGAATGCCCACACTGCTTTTTGCCTCTGCCCTTAGCGGCCCAGTGTTGCCTGTGTTAGTTATTTATTTGCCCACACTGCTTTTTTGCCTCTGCTCTTAGCAGCCCAGTGTTGCCTGTGTTAGTCATTTATTTGCCCACACTGCCTGTGTTAGTCATTTATTTGCCCACACTGCTTTTTTTGCCTCTGCCCTTAGCGGCCCAGTGTTGCCTGTGCTAAAATATATACCCAATGCTTACGCCCCACACTCTGTCAACCCACAAATCCGCTGTCTCAACCTTCTGCCACTATTACTGGGAGCCTAACTTCCCATGATGGCCACTATAAGAGGCGCCATCCTGACTATGGCAACGCTCCTCCCGTTCCTCCACAATGTTGCACCTCAGAACAGTACCAGTACAACCACTCCACTCTACTCAGACCTCCTATCCCCGATGGAATGGATCAACAGATTTGCTTGCCCACCCACAACCTTCACACCATGCCCTACACCCCTCAGAAACACATGACTAGGCTCTCGCCTCTCTCCACCCACTAGCACCATCCTGAATACAGCTCCATCCATCATGCATAGAAACGCTAGACTTAGCTTCCGCACCACCCTTAGTCACAAATCCATCCGAACAAAAAGCACCTGACTAAGAACCAGATGCATCAGACACCGCATAGCGACTCCATAGTGAGCCAAAAACCCACAACACTTCACACACCGCCACTTATGAAAATCAACCCTACTCCCATACCCATTAAAGGCGCTCTCATCAACGCCCGCTCCTTGGTATCGCACACCACCGATGTTTTCAGACATCATCTCTGCTAACCACCTCGACTTTATCGCTATCACTGAGACGTGGCTCCACCTAGCAGCTGGCCCTGCTCTCTCCTTAGCCATCCCTGAGAATTACAACATCTTCCGCGCTGACAGAAAAAACGGAATAGGAGGAGGTGTGGCAATTATTGCCAAATCTAACCTCAACATCAGAGAAGCAACCAACACTACCTTACCCTCAGCTGTCCATCAAACTTCCACTATTGGACACCCAAACCATCCTCCTTCACATTATATACAGACCCCAGGCGCCCTATCCACCTTTGAAGAGGATATCTCTCTTTTACTCACCAAACCCAAATCACAAATCATCATCATGGGGGATTTCAACTTGGGACTCAATGACCCCAACGACAATCATGCCACTTCCCTTAATGACACCATCACCCACTTGGGCCTCACCCAACACATTAACAAACCTACTCACACTAAAGGAAGATCCTTAGACTGGCTAGCAGATGCCAACTGCAATCTATCACTGACATCCATCACACCCTGTGCTTGGACAGACCATCACCTCATCACCTTCTCTCTACCTAGGACTACACCCTATACAACACCACCTCCCAGGACGTCTCAAAGCATCTCCAGAAACAACTATAACATCACTATGGAAAACCTTAGACCATTTCTCATGCCCATCTCTAAAGCCAACCTTCCCACTCAGAATGACAACCCGTCCACTCTGGTAGATCTCTACAACAATACATTGGAACTAGCACTCAACCAGATAGCTCCACTCAAACAACGTAAACCCAAACCTATTGCCCACACTAACAAATGGTTCTCAGCAGTACTAAAAGATCTCTGCAACCTTAAAAGAACTGCGGAAGCCAGATGGAGAAAAGCCCCTTCTCCATCCACTAAAGACAACCTCACTACAGCTGCCTCTACCTACAAATCTGCTATCTTCAACGCCAAAAAAGAGATCTATAACACAAGAATACACAACGCCAAATCTGGCACGAAAGAATTATTCTCCATACTAAGAGAAGTTGAATCGCCACTGCCACCCTCAGAGGACTGCACTAAGGACAAGGCATGGTGCAATAATATCCAACTAGCTCTCTCTAACAAAATTGCCTTGCTTCAAGCAAAGATAGAAGCTAAAAAAGCCAACTTGGTCACCAAAGATACCCTCAATAGCAAAAATGACCACACAACTCCCAACTGCCCCCCTTTCCATTTCTCCTCAGTCACTCAAGAGGAAGTAGTTAAGATAATCACTAGCCTTAAACCATCCAATTGTAAAGGTGACTTATGTCCCGCCTCTGTCATCAAAGATGGAGCCAAAGATCTAGCTCCCCTCATCACCTTACTGATCAATTCTTCCTTCAAGAACTCAGTAGTCCCTAATAACCTCAAAGAAGCGTGGGTCCTCCCCCTCCTCAAAAAGCCCAACGTAGACCCTAACACCCCTACGAATTACAGACCCATCACCACGGTCCCTTTCATCCTCAAAATACTAGACAGATTTGCGTACCTCCAAATACAACAACATTTGGAAGACAATAACCTCTTAGGCCTGCGACAATCTGGCTGTAGACCCAGGCACGGGACCGAAACTGCCTGCCTGGATCTAAAAATCCAAATGGATGAAGCCAAAGACAAGGGCAACTTGACCATCCTGCTCCCTTTGGATCTCTCTGCAGCCTTTGACCTGGTTGACCACCAGATCCTTACACAACACCTTTCCTCGGCTGCCGCATTCTCACAGAATGCCACCAATTGGATTCAGTAATTTCTGTCTGACAAATCGACTAGGGTCTTCGCCCCTTCAGCGGCTGCTGACCCTATCTCAATCAATACGGAGTTCCCCAAGGCTCCTGCATCTCCCCCACACTTTACAACATCTTCACGAAGCTTCTCTTCGACCATCTTGACGAACTGGGTGTCAGCTACACTAATTATGCAGATGACACACAGGTCCTCATCACACTCACTGGCTGTTATGAAGAAGATGTTGCAAAGCTTAACGAAATCTACCTAGAAATCCAAGCCTGGATGGCCACACACAGTCTATGCCTTAATGCCGATAAGACGGAACTGCTCATCGTAGGCTCCCAGCCTCGCCTCAATAAACTAGATTCTAGGTACAAATCCTTCACCATTGATGGCAACATCATAAAAGTCTCCAAAGAGGTCAAAACATTAGGCATGCACCTCAACTCCACCCTATCATTGAAAAAACAAATAAATGGCACCATCTCATCTACCACATACACCAACAAATTTATCAATGCCTGTAGACCTTTTCTATCATCCTCCAGCTGCCTCTCCTCATCCAGAGCATTGATTTTGTCTAAATTAGACTATTGTAACACACTCTTCCTAGGTACTACCACCAAAAATCTAGATAGACTCCAGATCCTCCAAAACAATGCCTTAAGATGCGCTCTTAACCTCCCGTGCAAGGCACACATCTCCAAGGCTAGCAAAGATGTCCACTGGCTCCCAATTCGAAACAGAATCAAGCTAAGAACTCTTGTCATTACACACAAGTTTCTCTCACTGACTGCCCCGCGATACCTATCCGACAAATTCGCTAGACACAGCACTTCTAGACCCACCAGAACTCCCTACTTGCACCAACTCAAGGTCCCTAAATTCAATCTAAAAACAGCAGGAGGTTCCAGTTTCCCGGTTCTTGCAGCTCAATGTTGGAACACCCTCCCTCTTTAAATCAGATCGGAAGCTTCATTATGGCCATTCAGAGCCATGGTGAAATCATGGCTCTCTGCCTAAACACTGTGCTACTTACTCACGCACCCTAGGTCTTAACTATACCGTGAACCGGATCACCATGTAACCCGATCCGCTATTTTCTATTGTATTCTTTGTTTATTTTTTATTTCACCATCTGTCTGCACCATTGAATGTATGTACTTTTTCCTTCTGTGCGCAACGATATGTAACTATGTTGTCCATATGATTATGCGCCCAGCTACCCGAGGGTTCGGTCGCGCTCTATAAATAAACTAACTAAACTAACTAATCAGTCCTAACAAGCATAGTCAATGGTGAGAGATCATAGGTGTCATGGTCCAGAACACCTGGTGGGCCCACGTACAAATGACTAAATCCTCCAGTAATCTACAGGGTTCCGTGTGAAGTAGCCAGATGTCAACTGATGTTCCAAAAATGCTGGCCATCCACATGATAGGGCACATCGCCCTACTTTTTCCAGTATCACCATTGCCCATTTCCTTATGTGTCTGGCCTGGTGGTTAGCTCTAGCGTAAACAGGACTGTGCAGCTTCACTATCAGGACTAGTCTGCCTTGCCCCACATGTCACAGCACTAAATTCAATGATGCTCTAAGTGTGTCTTCCGGGTCCTCTCCTTTAAGCAGAGGCATCACAATGACTTTGCCAGAACTCCTGGGAATTTCTTCTTGCTTGTGGAACAATGTACTCTACCCCACCAACTACCATTAGTTTTGGCTATTAGGTGGCATTCTGAGTGCTGCCCATAAGCTGAAACAATTGGCAGGCTCTTGTATAGGTATTATAAGAGCATTTGATAGGCACTGCCACAATGTGCCCTGGTATTAACACCATTTGCCAGCTGTTGCCATCTTATGTCTAGAGTTCCATGTAATCATTGCCTAGAAAATGGCTACCCCATTCCTATACAAAAGCCAAAAGCTTTGTATTAAATACGTCTATATCCCTCCAGCAAGTTCACATCCAGCTCCCATGAATGGTCACCTTGGGCTCCCTTCCATCATAATCCCTTTTCCACTGTTTCTGCAACCCCTGACAACGTCAAGGGACACACATGTCTTTAACTCTGCCATTAGCAATAAAGCAATCGGGGCAGCGTCAACGCTATAATCATCCCATTGGGCCTTCACATGCCAGTGGTCGGGTTACCTTCCTAGCTTTCACCAGCTGTTTCTAATTGATGGAAGCTTTGCATGGATCCTTGCGGTTGATCCCTGCTTTGTTTATGTGAAGCAGTCACGCCGGTGAAATGAAATCGCTAGATGAGCTGTTTCTTGCTGTTCTAATGTTTTCGTTGCACCAACACCGCACTGAGTTGAGTTCAGATGGTTCCTCTTGGAGCCGAGCCGCGGAAGAGCTGTGCTATGGTCCTGTGTATTGGGAGCAGCAGCAATATATTGTGACTCTCACGGTGAACAAGATGGCGGCCGACACTCTTCATTGAATCCTTGGTAACAGCATTAATGATGACAATGTTATTGCTGTTTTTCATGTAATTCCTTACTACATATGAATGTGTATCCTGAAAGCAAAAGCTCCAATAATAGAGTTAATGCGGTTAGTTGCAAGAATTATTCACTGAATGTGTATGCTCGTTCCATAACAAGCTGCTCTGGTGGCGATTGGTTCAATTAATTACTGGTAGTCGTCATTACGTTAAGTTCGCCTGTGCCTCTGCCAGCTCTAATATCGCAAGATGATCAGGGATGTCATTTAGAGGTCACCAGGGGTCGTACCTGCGAGCCCTTTGGTCCCCCTTGCTACTCCTGTGGTCTCCCTTGCTACCCCTAAATAAAAAATGAAAACCTTTTATTTTATTTTTGAAATGGAAGGTCCTGGGGTGTGGCCAGTTCCATGCGGCTCTTTGTTTCTGGAGCAGCTGGCTTTCTTGTTCAGACCTCTTAAAAATATATGGTGCTCCACAAGTGTAACACTTTGAGCAGTGACACTAAGTAAGAAAGAATAGGAATAACAAATAATGTGTCTTTCTGGAATTCTATACAATAATTGCTAAACTCATTAAAAGTTTATTTCAGGCACACTGCAGGGAGTGAGTCACTGATTCAGTCTGTTCTTAAACACCTAAAATTCACAATGCAAACAAAAACGTCCAAAAAGCATTTAGAGTAGAATAGGCATCCATTTTGGACTATGTATTTAGCTTTTCACACGTTGCAGTTATAGCATGTTTTTTTCTGATGTTGTCTCTGTTACGATCATCACAAGAGGTTCCTTCTCTGTGTCCTCGGTCACATGACGAAATCCTTGTGCCTAAAACCTTGTGTACAGAGTAGAAATGTTTGAGCATAGCAGATAAAGTGGCCGTTGATTTAATTGTATCACAATGAATGCTTTGTTGTTATGTGTCTATCTTTCCTATCTCCATGGCATGCGGTTTAGGATGTTTGTTTGCATGTATGAGGTAACAAGTGCCCAGAGTACGGGATGCCGTGTGAGTGCACTGCTTTCCCTGCGCTACTCTAAATTCATTAATACACAGTTATGAACCCTCCCAATGGTATGTATTTTGCCAACCTCAGAAGCCTGAAAAGTAGATCCACGCAGGCTTGGCATGTGACCAACTTTGTACCAAACCTGCAGATGAATGGGCCTGCTGTTAAATATCAGTTACCAGTTTAATGCCATCCACTACAGAGCGTAATTTGCTTTCTGACTTTGGGAACATTCAGACATGTAATTGCTCATTTTACTATAGCCAGTAAGATATCTCAGTGGGTTCGCTGCTGCAATTCGTGTGTGATCTGCAGGTTGCTGGTTTGAATCCCGGCAAGGCCAACTTAGCCTTTCATTCCTCTGAGCTTAATAAATGAGTACCAACACAGGTTGGATGATATTGTATGTATATTTGTTCTATATAAAGCATGTGTAAGCATAAGAGCTATACAATAACACATCACTATCATTTGGCTTTGGACGTCTGCTTGCATTGACAGTAATTTGGTAATATGGGCCTAAACACACTGATATTAATGATACATATGGCGATCCATTCTTGTATGAAATGTATATTAGTGATAGTGTAACCATATTTTTCATAGTGTACTTAGGAACAATGCTATGAGATGCCACTTCCTGTTTTGTCAAGGGGTGAAAGGTCGTGTTTGATCGCATCCCATAATGTCACTTTGGGGTGGGGTGAAATAGTGGCAGTCATTGCTGCTACTTCCTAGAATTATGAGTGCCTATGCACATTCAATAGTGAACTCAAGATATGGTTGTGAGTTCATTAGGGAGCAATATATAATGAATTGCTCTACTGGTGGGCTATCAGGCTAACTTCCTGGAATGATTTACTGGGCACATAAATGCAATATATATATAATGGATAGGTCTACTCGAGGGCAATTAGGGGAACTTCCTGGAATGGTTTACTGAGCACCCTTATGGATTGCATAATGAACTGCTCTACTGGAGGGCAATTATGGGAACTTGCTGGAATGGTCTATTTAGCACCCATGTGCAGTCCATAATGACTTGCTCTACTGTAGGGCTATTCGGGTAACCTCCTACAATGATTTACTGAGCGCACAGGTGCATTATACAAACAATTGCTCAACCTAAGGGCCAGTGCAGTAGCTCCCTAGAATGGTTTACTGAGCATCGTATAATGAATTGCACTCCCTGAGGGCTATCAGGGTAACTTCCTAGAATGGTTTACTAGGGGACTATGTGCATTCTATGATGGATTTCTCTACCGGAGGATAATTTGGGGAACTTCCTGGAATTGTTTACTGAGCACCCATGTGCATTCCATAATGAATTGCTGTACTTTGGGGCTATAAAGGAAACATCCTTGAATGGTTTACTGAGCGCAAATGTGCATTACATAAACAATTTCTCAAGCTGAAGGCTATTGGGGTAATTCACTAGAACAGTTTACTGAGTACCCATGGGCATTATATAATGAAGAGATCTTCCTTAGGGCTATTAGGGACACTTCCTAGAATTGTTTACTAAGCTCCCATGGGCATTACATATTCAGTTGCTGCACTGGAGGACTATTAGGGAAACATCCTATTACTGAGCACCGATGGGAAACATCCTATTACACCCATGCACATCATATAATGAGTTGCTCTACTGGAAGTCTATTAGGGAAACATCCTATTACTGAGCACCCATGCACATCATATAATGAGTTGCTCTACTGGAAGTCTATTAGGGGAACTTCCTACAACTGAGCACCCATGCACATCATATAATGAGTTGCTCTACTGGAAGTCTATTAGGGGAACTTCCTACTACTGAGCATCATATAATGAGTTGCTCTACTGGAAGTCTATTAGGGGAACTTCCTACTACTGAGCACCCAGGCACATCATATAATGAGTTGCTCTACTGGAAGTCTATTAGGGGAACTTCCTACTACTGAGCACCCAGGCACAGCATATAATGAGTTGCTCCACTGGAGGGCTATTAGGGAAAGATCCTATTACTGAGCACCCATTATCATATAACGAGTTGCTCTACTGGAAGTCTATTAGGGAAACATCCTACTACTGAGCACCCATGCACATCATATAATGAGTTGCTCTACTGGAAGTCTATTAGGGAAACATCCTACTACTGAGCACCCAGGCACATCATATAATGAGTTGCTCTACTGGAAGTCTATTAGGGAAACATCCTACTACTGAGCACCCATGCACATCATATAATGAGTTGCTCTACTGGAAGTCTATTAGGGGAACTTCCTACTACTGAGCACCCATGCACATCATATAATGAGTTGCTCTACTGGAAGTCTATTAGGGGAACTTCCTACTACTGAGCACCCATGCACATCATATAATGAGTTGCTCTACTGGAAGTCTATTAGGGGAACTTCCTACTACTGAGCACCCAGGCACATCATATAATGAGTTGCTCTACTGGAAGTCTATTAGGGGAACCTCCTACTACTGAGCACCCAGGCACATCATATAATGAGTTGCTCTACTGGAAGTCTATTAGGGGAACTTCCTACTACTGAGCACCCATGCACATCATATAATGAGTTGCTCTACTGGAGGGCTATTAGGGAAAGATCCTACTACTGAGCACCCATGCACATCATATAATGAGTTGCTCTACTGGAAGTCTATTAGGGAAACATCCTACTACTGAGCACCCATGCACATCATATAATGAGTTGCTCTACTGGAAGTCTATTAGGGGAACTTCCTACTACTGAGCACCCATGCACATCATATAATGAGTTGCTCTACTGGAAGTCTACTAGGGGAACTTCCTACAACTGAGCACCCATGCACATCATATATTGAGTTGCTCTACTGGAAGTCTACTAGGGGAACTTCCTACTACTGAGCACCCATGCACATCATATAATGAGTTGCTCTACTGGAAGTCTACAAGGGGAACTTCCTACTACTGAGCACCCATGCACATCATATAATGAGCTGCTCTACTGGAAGTCTATTAGGGGAACTTCCTACTACTGAGCACCCATGCACATCATATAATGAGTTGCTCTACTGGAAGTCTACTAGGGGAACTTCCTTCTACTGAGCACCCATGCACATCATATAATGAGTTGCTCTATTGGAAGTCTACTAGGGGAACTTCCTACTACTGAGCACCCATGCACATCATATAATGAGTTGCTCTACTGGAAGTCTATTAGGGAAACATCCTGTTACTGAGCACCCAGGCACATCATATAATGAGTTGCTCTACTGGAAGACTATTAGGGGAACTTCCTACTACTGAGCACCCATGCACATCATATAATGAGTTGCTCTACTGGAAGTCTATTAGGGGAACTTCCTACTACTGAGCACCCATGCACATCATATAATGGGTTGCTCTACTGGAAGTCTATTAGGGAAACATCCTACTACTGAGCACCCATGCACATCATATAATGAGTTGCTCTACTGGAAGTCTATTAGGGAAACATCCTACTACTGAGCACCCAGGCACATCATATAATGAGTTGCTCTACTGGAAGTCTATTAGGGGAACTTCCTACTACTGAGCACCCATGCACATCATATAATGAGTTGCTCTACTGGAAGTCTATTAGGGGAACTTCCTACTACTGAGCACCCAGGCACATCATATAATGAGTTGCTCTACTGGAAGTCTATTAGGGGAACCTCCTACTACTGAGCACCCATGCACATCATATAATGAGTTGCTCTACTGGAAGTCTATTAGGGGAACTTCCTACTACTGAGCATCATATAATGAGTTGCTCTACTGGAAGTCTATTAGGGGAACTTCCTACTACTGAGCACCCAGGCACATCATATAATGAGTTGCTCTACTGGAAGTCTATTAGGGGAACTTCCTACTACTGAGCACCCAGGCACATCATATAATGAGTTGCTCTACTGGAAGTCTATTAGGGAAACATCCTACTACTGAGCACCCATGCACATCATATAATGAGTTGCTCTACTGGAAGTCTATTAGGGAAACATCCTACTACTGAGCACCCATGCACATCATATAATGAGTTGCTCTACTGGAAGTCTATTAGGGGAACTTCCTACTACTGAGCACCCATGCACATCATATAATGAGTTGCTCTACTGGAAGTCTATTAGGGAAACATCCTACTACTGAGCACCCATGCACATCATATAATGAGTTGCTCTACTGGAAGTCTATTAGGGAAACATCCTACTACTGAGCACCCATGCACATCATATAATGAGTTGCTCTACTGGAAGTCTATTAGGGGAACTTCCTACTACTGAGCACCCAGGCACATCATATAATAAGTTGCTCTACTGGAAGTCTATTAGGGGAACCTCCTACTACTGAGCACCCATGCACATCATATAATGAGTTGCTCTACTGGAAGCCTATTAGGGGAACTTCCTACTACTGAGCACCCATGCACATCATATAATGAGTTGCTCTACTGGAAGTCTATTAGGGGAACTTCCTACTACTGAGCACCCAGGCACATCATATAATGAGTTGCTCTACTGGAAGTCTATTAGGGGAACCTCCTACTACTGAGCACCCATGCACATCATATAATGAGTTGCTCTACTGGAAGTCTATTAGGGGAACTTCCTACTACTGAGCACCCATGCACATCATATAATGAGTTGCTCTACTGGAAGTCTATTAGGGGAACTTCCTACTACTGAGCACCCATGCACATCATATAATGAGTTGCTCTACTGGAGGGCTATTAGGGAAAGATCCTATTACTGAGCACCCATGCACATCATATAATGAGTTGCTCTACTGGAAGTCTATTAGGGAAACATCCTACTACTGAGCACCCATGCACATCATATAATGAGTTGCTCTACTGGAAGTCTATTAGGGAAACATCCTACTACTGAGCACCCATGCACATCATATAATGAGTTGCTCTACTGGAAGTCTATTAGGGGAACTTCCTACTACTGAGCACCCATGCACATCATATAATGAGTTGCTCTACTTGAAGTCTATTAGGGAAACACCCTACTACTGAGCACCCATGCACATCATATAATGAGTTGCTCTACTGGAAGTCTATTAGGGAAACATCCTACTACTGAGCACCCATGCACATCATATAATGAGTTGCTCTACTGGAAGTCTATTAGGGGAACTTCCTACTACTGAGCACCCATGCACATCATATAATGAGTTGCTCTACTGGAAGTCTATTAGGGGAACTTCCTACTACTGAGCACCCATGCACATCATATAATGAGTTGCTCTACTGGAAGTCTATTAGGGGAACTTCCTACTACTGAGCACCCATGCACATCATATAATGAGTTGCTCTACTGGAAGTCTATTAGGGGAACTTCCTACTACTGAGCACCCAGGCACATCATATAATGAGTTGCTCTACTGGAAGTCTACTAGGGGAACTTCCTACTACTGAGCACCCAGGCACATCATATAATGAGTTGCTCTACTGGAAGTCTACTAGGGGAACCTCCTACTACTGAGCACCCAGGCACATCATATAATGAGTAGCTCTACTGGAAGTCTACTAGGGGAACTTCCTACTACTGAGCACCCAGGCACATCATATAACGAGTAGCTCTACTGGAAGTCTACTAGGGGAACTTCCTACTACTGAGCACCCAGGCACATCATATAACGAGTTGCTCTACTGGAAGTCTATTAGGGGAACTTCCTACTACTGAGCACCCAGGCACATCATATAACGAGTTGCTCTACTGGAAGTCTATTAGGGGAACTTCCTACTACTGAGCACCCAGGCACATCATATAACGAGTTGCTCTACTGGAAGTCTACTAGGGGAACTTCCTATTACTGAGCACCCATGCACATCATATAATGAGTTGCTCTACTGGAAGTCTACTAGGGGAACTTTCTACTACTGAGCACCCATGCACATCATATAATGAGTTGCTCTACTGGAAGTCTACTAGGGGAACTACCTACTACTGAGCACCCATGCACATCATATAATGAGTTGCTCTACTGGAAGTCTACTAGGGGAACTTCCTACTACTGAGCACCCATGCACATCATATAATGAGTTGGTCTACTGGAAGTCTATTAGGGGAACTTCCTACTACTGAGCACCCATGCACATCATATAATGAGTTGGTCTACTGGAAGTCTATTAGGGGAACTTCCTACAACTGAGCACCCATGCACATCATATAATGAGTTGCTCTACTGGAAGTCTATTAGGGGAACTTCCTACTACTGAGCACCCATGCACATCATATAATGAGTTGCTCTACTGGAAGTCTATTAGGGGAACCCCCTACTACTGAGCACCCATGCACATCATATAATGAGTTGCTCTACTGGAAGTCTATTAGGGGAACTTCCTATTACTGAGCACCCATGCACATCATATAATGAGTTGCTCTACTGGAAGTCTATTAGGGGAACTTCCTACTACTGAGCACCCATGCACATCATATAATGAGTTGCTCTACTGGAAGTCTACTAGGGGAACTTCCTACTACTGAGCACCCATGCACATCATATAATGAGTTGCTCTACTGGAAGTCTACTAGGGGAACTTCCTACTACTGAGCACCCATGCACATCATATAATGAGTTGCTCTACTGGAAGTCTACTAGGGGAACTTCCTACTACTGAGCACCCAGGCACATCATATAATGAGTTGCTCTACTGGAAGTCTATTAGGGGAACTTCCTACTACTGAGCACCCAGGCACATCATATAATGAGTTGCTCTACTGGAAGTCTATTAGGGGAACTTCCTACTACTGAGCACCCAGGCACATCATATAATGAGTTGCTCTACTGGAAGTCTATTAGGGGAACTTCCTACTACTGAGCACCCAGGCACATCATATAATGAGTTGCTCTACTGGAAGTCTATTAGGGGAACTTCCTACTACTGAGCACCCAGGCACATCATATAATGAGTTGCTCTACTGGAAGTCTATTAGGGGAACTTCCTACTACTGAGCACCCAGGCACATCATATAATGAGTTGCTCTACTGGAAGTCTATTAGGGGAACTTCCTACTACTGAGCACCCAGGCACATCATATAATGAGTTGCTCTACTGGAAGTCTATTAGGGGAACTTCCTAGTACTGAGCACCCAGGCACATCATATAATGAGTAGCTCTACTGGAAGTCTATTAGGGGAACTTCCTAGTACTGAGCACCCAGGCACATCATATAATGAGTTGCTCTACTGGAAGTCTATTAGGCGAACTTCCTACTACTGAGCACCCAGGCACATCATATAATGAGTTGCTCTACTGGAAGTCTATTAGGGGAACTTCCTAGTACTGAGCACCCAGGCACATCATATAATGAGTAGCTCTACTGGAAGTCTATTAGGGGAACTTCCTAGTACTGAGCACCCAGGCACATCATATAATGAGTTGCTCTACTGGAAGTCTATTAGGGGAACTTCCTAGTACTGAGCACCCAGGCATATTATATAAGGATTTGCTTTACTGGAGGGCTATTAGGGTATGTCATATTACTGAGCCCCCATGTACATTCAATAATGAGTTGCTGTACGGGTGGGCTATTAGGGGAACCTCCTATTACTGAGCACCCAGGCACATTATATAATGAATTGTTCTACTGGTGGGATATTAGGGGAACATCCTAGAATGATTTACTGAGCGCACACGTGCATTATATAATACATTGCCTCATCTTAAGGCTATCGGGGAAACCTTCTAGAATGTTTTACTGAGTGGCACGTGCAGCCTGTAATGCATGTATCCACTGGAGGTTTGTTAGGACATCTTCCTAAATGAGTTTACTGAGTGGCCATGTGCATTCTTCAACAAACAGCACGTTCAGTGACGGCAGTATTTCTTTTATTACCCAGACGTATATACCAAATGCGTATCTGCATTGCAGAGTAACCTGCACTACTGCAAATAGGAGTATTGCTGTTATTTCCTATAAATAATTATTGATCGCGGACATACATTATATAATGAATGGGTAAACTAATTCTGGGATATCTGTTATTTCCTAGAATAATATATTAAGTGTACACGGAGCATTACAAATAATAATTGCTCCATATGTTATAGGTGTTTTGCTGCTGTTCTGGGAAATCATTACTGACCATATCCATTCATATTGATCTGCCATATTGCATCCCAGTTAGGTTAACAAGTCTGCCTGTTTGATTTGAAAAAATGAGCAATCAAACGTTGGAATGACTTACATCATTTTCATTTCCCATCTCTTGAACCTATTGCAAGGCAACCTCAATAGAGCGCTCAGGCTAAATGTTCTCCCTATAGAGGGCTAAGCAATACTATACTTTGATAGCCTACTTGCAAGCATGGCCCCAACCTTTCTCACTGAGAGCTCAAATAAAGTCTAGCAGCAGATGGCATGGAACACTCTTTCAAAAAAAAATCTGTGGCATTAAGGTGCCAGGCCTTTTTAATTTCACAGGCTCCTTCCCCTTACCTTCGGTTACCAAAGACATTCACCTTCACACACATACTACTCATGACTGCCACCCGCGGCTCAGGCTTGGCAGTCACAGAATTAGCATTCTTGTGTATGACCTGGGGTGCAAAGTGGAGGGGGGATACCTGGGCAAATAAGGTACCAAACACCCAGGGCTGGCTGTGCATTCTCTAAAGCCCCTCTTGCATACATTGTGCACGCATCAAACATTCTCCAAATCTGCCTCAATCATCACAGCACGTTAGGACACATCCCTGTCCTCCCTTTTGCAGAACCATGTTCCACCTAACAGGAGTGACACGCACCCATGCTGTTAGCTCAGGATGATAGCTCAAGGGGCAACGCATTCGTCTTGGAAGCAAGATGACAGCAACACAGGTTCGATCCATGGGTCTGCACTTGTAAACCTCTGGGTATTAAGTGCGTTATAAATAACCATTTATAATTATAAAGCATTCTTCCGCTGCTGTATCTCTCTGTTTGTTGCATCTATTTCCCGCTTTCCCATCCTCTTATCTTCCCGTGTTCATGTTCTTTCTACCAGCAGACTAAGGTCTGGATACCATGGGCCGGGGCGCGATACTCCACTCCATGGACAACCCTTGGCTCTCTGATACCACTATGTGGTTATTTGGCTCAGTATAAAAGCATATTAGCATAACATAATTAGAAAATCTATGCATTCTTTTAATGTCAGTCCTGCACCCAAATGTGTTGTATTTTTCCAATGAAGTCAAAGTATTGTTGCTTTTCCCCAATCAAAATATCTGCAAATAGAGAATGCTCCTTAATTCGGTGGCAATTTATGTGTCGTCATCGAAACCGTTTCACTTAAAACACTTTAAATGTAGATTACCCGATGGCTCTGTGTCAGTGAACACCCAACTCCAGTCCTGGGCCTTGGTCTTACTTTGGCTTTTAGTTCATTGTATTAAATTTATGTGACCCAAGACTACATTATATGATATGATATGATAAGATAAGTCATTTATAACGCTCATGTAGACAAGTGTTACATATCCCAGAAAGGAAATCATGGAGAAAGAAAAGCACAGGACAGAAGCCTGTTGTTCCTGAAGGCATGGGTTCCTCTGGTCGCCTTAATTAAGTGACCCTTTTAATGTCCATGCACTGGTGTGTTTTGGTTCACCGTGCATTAATACGGACCTGTCAATGCTCACCTGCAACCAGGATCTAGTTCTTGCCTCTCCCAACTTCACGCTACTTCCTTAAATGCAGGCTCCTGGCCAGTCAATGAAAGAGCTATGAATCATTAGTACCCGGCGCACTGATGGTACAGGAAACACTGAACGTGGATTGGCTCAATTGAGAGACTTACCACAGTATACTCCGATGTACGTATCGGCGAGCATCTCGTGCCAGGTCTCAAAGCCTCCTCACTCACCTCACCATTCATTACTATGGATCAACTTGGCCCAAAATGGCGCCCTGTTGATCCGTAATAATAAAGCAGTACGCGCGTTCTAGTCTCTCTAGAACTAACGCGTACTGCAGCGGCTGCCTTTTCAAACTTTGCCTAGTTTAAGACATCAGCAATTCTAGGGCCTCGCACTCGTAATGGCTTCTGTATCCTTATTTGTTACTCGTTGTGCTTGTTCTTTTTGCGCCCTTAGGCCCAAGGGTCAATGGCTGCGCTATATAAATCTAATAAAGTAAAGTTAAAGTAAATGGCAAAACAAATGCTGAATGAAAAATTTAACAACACCATTAGTATCCTGGGGCTATAAATCACAGAATACTAATGGCAATAAGCCCTTCGTGGGTGGGCCATTAGCGCCTAATAGTAATGCCCCTGGACTTTAGAGTACATAAGTAAAAGATCTTTCCTTGAAGTAGCAGTAGTCTCTAGGAAGTGGCCCCTATGATGAGTGCATCCCCCCCACCTCTACCCCTAGGCAATGGGTGTGAAAACCTCTATGTAGGAATGCCATCTGCACATGCGGTAACCTGGTGGCTAGGACATGTATGTAAGTCTGCCACCCGGAGCATGTAACGACAGGGCTATTTTGGAAATTCTCCTTGTTTCTTCGTCATGTTTGTGTGTTTCATTCATGAATATGAGCTGTGTGAAAATGTTGGAATGTACAGGCGTGGCGTATGGCTCAGTTTTAGGGTTCAGTCAGGAATATTGGGGGAAGTCTACGAAAGGGTACTGCATAAACGGGCAGCCCCCGTTCACTAAGAACACGATTTTCAGGTGTCACGTTATGCTACGTTATGCCTAGTGTAGGTTTTTTGTAAGTGTGGAGTCAGCAAGCCTGTAGGTTATTATTATTATTATGGTGTTCATTGAGCGCAGACTTAGTTTCGAGAACCACCAGAGCACTTTACAGAGGTAAACAACAGTACAGATGCATAACAGAGCACTTTACAGAGGTAAACAACAGTACAGATGCATAACAGAGCACCTTACAGAGGTAAACAACAGTACAGAAGCAAAACAGAGCACTTTACAGAGGTAAACAACAGTACAGATGCATAACAGAGCACTTTACAGAGGTAAACAACAGTACAGATGCATAACAGAGCACTTTACAGAGGTAAACAACAGTACGGATGCATAACAGAGCACTTTACAGAGGTAAACAACAGTACAGATGCATAACAGAGCGCTTTACAGAGGTAAACAACAGTACAGATGCATAACAGAGCACTTTACAGAGGTCTACAACAGCACAGAAGCAAAACAGAGCACTTTACAGAGGTAAACAACAGTACGGATGCATAACAGAGCACTTTACAGAGGTAAACAACAGTACAGATGCATAACAGAGCGCTTTACAGAGGTAAACAACAGTACAGATGCATAACAGAGCACTTTACAGAGGTATACAACAGTACAGAAGCAAAACAGAGCACTTTACAGAGGTAAACAACAGTACAGATGCATAACAGAGCACTTTACAGAGGTATACAACAGTACAGAAGCAAAACAGAGCGCTTTACAGAGGTATACACCAGTACAGATACACAAAAGAGCGCTTTACAGAGGTATACACCAATACAGATACACAAAAGAGCGCTTTACAGAGGTAAACAACAGTACAGATGCATAACAGAGCACTTTACAGAGGTATACAACAGTACAGAAGCAAAACAGAGCACTTTACAGAGGTAAACAACAGTACAGATGCATAACAGAGCACTTTACAGAGGTATACAACAGTACAGAAGCAAAACAGAGCACTTTACAGAGGTAAACAACAGTACAGATACATAACAGAGCACTTTACAGAGGTAAACAACAGTACAGATGCATAACAGAGCGCTTTACAGAGGTAAACAACAGTACAGATGCATAACAGAGCACTTTACAGAGGTATACAACAGTACAGAAGCAAAACAGAGCACTTTACAGAGGTAAACAACAGTACAGATGCATAACAGAACACTTTACAGAGGTATACAACAGTACAGAAGCAAAACAGAGCGCTTTACAGAGGTAAACAACAGTACAGATGCATAACAGAGCACTTTACAGAGGTATACAACAATACAGATGCACAAAAGAGCGCTTTACAGAGGTATACACCAGTACAGATACACAAAAGAGCGCATTACAGAGGTATACACCAGTACAGATACACAAAAGAGCGCTTTACAGAGGTATACACCAATACAGATACACAAAAGAGCGCTTTACAGAGGTATACACCAATACAGATACACAAAAGAGCGCTTTACAGAGGTACACACCAATACAGATACACAAACGAGCGCTTTACAGAGGAATAGAACAATAGCAATAGATGGCAGAGACTCCACATGTCACTCCTACCCGTCCCGAGGACAGGGGGACGTGCTGCAGAGTCACTAACACTGCAGACAATACATTTTATGACTATATTTTCCAACATGACCCATTCCAATCTGCATCCAGTCCTGTTTTTTTTTTGTTTGCCTTCTGGGACTTGTAGTTCCACCTTTCTCATTGTAAAACTCTGACTACAAGTCCCAGAATGCAAAGAAAGAAACAGAACTGGATAAGCACCTACAGATTGGAACGGGTCATCTTGGCAATTATGCTACTAGTACTGTATCTAACATCATGCCAGTTACACATCATTTCCTTTCAACTGGCTAAACCCTTGAGTCATGGGCACGCCCACCCCAGTTAACATCCACAGGTGTAAAATTCTGCACGTAGCAGATCATTCGCTGAGGCAGGCGCTCCATGTGCTCTTGTAGGGACAGAAAAGATCTCGCCCCCTTTATTTCAAAGCTTATAAACATGTCTTTCTCCACCAACTCGGTACCCAATAACTTGAAACAGTCATGGGTCCTCCCGCTACTAAAAAAACAGACCTTGGACCCAGCCATCCCTACTAATTACAGGCCTATCACAACCGTCCCCTTCCTGTTAAAAATTCTTGACAGAGTTGCTTACTTGCAAATTCAGCACTACCTAGAGTCTAACCAATTACTCGGTTTGCATCAGTCTGGCTTCCGGCCTCAGCATGGAACAGAAACGGCCCTTGTTGATCTTAAAAGCCAGATTGACGAAATCAAAGACAAGGGCAAGGCGGCCATCCTACTCCTTTTAGATCTCTCAGCCACCTTCGACCTGGTTGACCATAAGATTCTCTGTAATCACCTCTCCTCTGCCGCCCACTTCTCCCCCTCTGCTGTTGCATGGATACAGTCCTTCCTGGCCAATAGAACCATGAGAGTCTTCTCTCCGGTGGCAGCAGCAGACCCTATCCCCATTACTTGCGGTGTCCCTCAAGGTTCATGTGTTTCACCGACCTTATACAATATTTTCACAAAGCCCCTCTTTCATAAACTGGACCGTCTGGGTGTCACCTACACAAACTACGCGGATGACACCCAGATACTCCTCACTATCTCGGGCAACTACAAATCTGATGTAACCAGGATCAATGAAATCTTCTCCGTCATTCAGGCATGGATGGCCACACATGGCCTCTGCCTGAATGACGAGAAGACTGAACTGCTCATTGTTGGTTCACCCAACAACTTACAAAAACTAAGTCCCAACTATTCCAACATCATAATCGACGGTAACACTATCCCGGTTGCCAAAAACGTAAAAACACTTGGCTTTTACCTCGATGCTAATACCAACCTCGCCAAACAAGTCAACTTGACCGCCTCAGCCACGGCCTATACAGGAAAATTAATTAGAGCTTGTAGACCATTTCTTTCCTCTAACAGTTGCCTCACACTAGCTAGAGCTCTTATACAATCTAAGTTAGACTACTGTAATAGCCTCTACCTAGGTGCCAATCAAGCCATAATTAGTAAACTCCAAGTCCTTCAAAATAATGCGCTACGGGCAGCACTAAACATTCCCAGGCGTGAGCACATCTCTGCCACCAGAACATCATGCAAATGGCTCACCATCCAACATAAAATCGATCTAAAAACCCCCTGCCTCACCTACAAATCACTCAACCAGCTAGCCCCTCCCTACCTTACTAACAAATTTACTCTGAAATCTTCCCCTAGAACTACGAGATCTTCCAACACCCTATGTCTCACAGTACCTAGATATATCTCTAAAAGAGCCGGAGATTCGAGCTTCACTGTCCTCGCCTCCCAACTCTGGAACACCCTGCCTCTGAATATTAAGGTGTCCAAATCCTTCCAATCGTTCAGGAAGCTGGCCATTGGGTGGCTTCTGACAAAAAGTCAACCTCCACGTTAGACCTCAGCTATAAACTGTATATATTGCACATGGCTCATTTCTGTCATTATTGGTTGCTATTACCTCTACTGTCTGTATATTCTGCATATATATATGTACACATATCATGTATACTTGTTGCTCCACTACTATTACTGATTATTACCATCTACTGTGCCTTGTAACTTGTACTAAGCGCCCCTATACTCCCGGGTCTGGAGCGCTATAGAAATATAATAAACAAACAAAACAAACAAACAAAATAAAGTCTGTGGCGCATGCACACAACACTTGTGTATAGGCGTGTTATAAATGCCATATCATATCATGCCGCTTCCTGAATAAGGTGTCAGTTACGCTGGACTAAGTTAAAACTTTTTTTTCCTGGCGTAAGTTGAACATACACCCAGGAGCAACTTTATTAATTTATTTTTTATTTCCGAATTTGTAAAGCGCAACTTTGACCCGAGCATATCTTGGAGCTAGACTATTGGAGGAAAAAAAGCCATTTTGATCATTCCCAATCGGTGACCTCTGTGGGAGACTCGTCTTCCCGCGTGCTCTGTGCAAATAGAAAGTAGTGCAGCGCGCAGAGCAGGTTTTACTTCCGTAAAACTAAATGAATGTGTCACCAGGGCCGGTACTACGAAAAGGCAACCCTAGGCAGCGGCCTAGGGCGTCACCAGCAAGGGGACCGAATGGGGGCCCCAAATGAATCTTCAAGATGTCAAATCTCAGCCCATTCTGAAGGAGGAAGGGCCCAAAATAGCACTTCGCAGGTAGGGGGAGCGGAAGGGTATTCACACGTCTTTGCATGGACCCTACACATCAAAGCTGAGATGGGGTCAGCAGGGAATCCTTCCACACTCCCATAAAGGCCCGGCTCTCCTCCCAGGTGCTCGACTAGACGGATAGATCTTTGGTCAGAAAGTCATTAAAAGCCTCTTTTATTTCATAGTGGGAGCCCCTGACAGATAGAAATGGCCAGCAGGTCAGACGAGTTACAATGAGGCAGGCTCGTGGTGGAGCCATCACTCGCGGGGGCTGAGGGCCTGAAAAACAGCATTAGCTGGTCAGATAGCACAGCGAGCTGAGCGCTCGTGCTGACATCTGTGCGCAGCCTGCTGATGCAGGATCCAATCCCAGCAGGGCCAGCTCATCCTTTCATCCTTCTGTGCTTGGTAAATAGAGTACCACACAGTACCATACTAATATCAACTGTTATTTCAGTGCTTAGAAACCTGTGGGGTCTGTGGCGCTATATAAAACAAGATATTATTATTCTCTAGCTGAGTCCATGGAGCCCAAGCTTGGGATTTCCACCCTACTGGTACACCATTTATCTGCCAGCAGTTACTTTGTGCATGTGTATTTAGGTGTGCATTGCTGTGCATGCTGTCTTTGCTGTTGAGGTCAGCGCGCTCCGTCCTCTGCTTCTTGGCTTCGAAGTTAGAAGTGTCAATAAGGCAAAATGCAGGCAGTTGTACAGTTTGATCACACCGAGCGCTAACCTCGCAGAACTCCTTGTGGACCATGGAACTCCCCTGGACTCACCCACACTGTAGCGAACAGCACTCACACTGGACCCTAGATCAATAACACTGCCCTCTTCTTCTTTCACAAAGCAGGCTATTGCGCCCCCACTACTTTTTTGCTTACCCGTTTTGCTTGCACTCTTTATGAAATGTGCGCCACTGCACCCATACTGCACCATAGTGCATTCACACCATAACACTCTCAGTACCAATAATGCCTCCTGCACTAATACTGCATCCCCACTTCAGCCTAGAGCACTACCGCATTGCATTCATACAGCACTCAGGCTGCAAGTAGATAGCCGACCACACTCACACTGCACCACGTCACATGCACCCTGCAACGCCCTGCACTCGTACCGTAGCCTAAGGTACTCACTCTTCACCCACCTCTAGTGACCCATGGCCCACCAGATTTCAGAGTACCTGTCTGGGTTTACAGTACTCTTACACAGAACCTAGTAGTCTCGGGAGGATAGCTCAGGGGCAACGTGCTCGCCTTGGAAGCAAGGCGTCACAAAGCACCACAGGCTCGATCCCCCGGTCCACGCTTAGAAACCTCTGGGTAGCCTGTTATGAATAACCTATCATATCATAACCCCATCACATTCAAAGTATTATTATTACTATTAAGGTTAATTGAGTGTAGCTCTAGCTCCAGGAAGCACTCACCTCTTTACCAATCACAGGATGAAGTAGTAGCCGGCCAGTGAAGGATATGGCAAGGGATAAATACTAGAGAGCAGGGTGCAAACAATTGGGAAAGGGACGGGGCAATTTGGCACCAAGGGAGCTACAAGCAGCCAGGGGAGGAATGGGGTGGGGGTCAGGGGTGGGCAGATCACCCAGTCTCAGGTCAGGTGGTGAGTGAAGGGGTGAAGGGGGTGTGGGCCTAGCTTCCAGTTAAAGCTAGCACTTTACAGCAGTAGCTACTCAACGTAACATCAGTACCTGCTCACCACAATGCACTCATTAAATTCCACTGCACTCACCAGGGGCGTCATTTGGGGTTGCAAGGGGTCACACCTGCAACCCCTGAGTTCTCCCTTGCTACCCCTGGGGTCTCCTTTGCGGCTCCTAAACAAAATGAAGCTTCTGGGATGTGGCCAGGGCCATGTGGCTCTTTATTTCTGGAGTGGCTCGCTTTGATGTTCAGGCCTCTTAAAAAAAACAGGGGGTTCTACAAGTGTAACAGTTTACGCAGTGACCCTAAATAAGAGAGAATAGGAATAATAAGTAATTTGTCTTTCTGGAATTCTATACAATAATTGGTAGACTCATTAAAGGTTTATTTCAGGCACACTGCAGGGGGTGCGTCACTGATTTAGTCTGTTCTTGAACACCTCAAATTTACAATGCAGACAAAACCTCCAAAAAGCATTTAGTGTACAATAAGCAACCATTTCAGACTATGTATTTTTCTGTTCACAAGTTGCAGTCATAGCATTTTTTACCCCGAGTCCTTCTTTTGTGTTTACAGTACAGTGCAGCATTGTATTTCCTGTCCTGAAATGGTTTTGCAAAACAACCTCAAAATAGAAGGTGGGATCCCCACCCTCTAAACTAGTGGTTCAGCAGCCTTCGGGTCCCCAGATGTTTTGAACCGCGAGGCCCATGATCCCTTGCCGTGGACTCTGCTGGCTAGGGCTGATGGGCGTTGTAGTCCAGAGCTTCTGGGTATCCACAGCAGACCCCTGAGTCTCGTGGATATGCATGATCGGGAAGTTCACGCCCTCTAGTGGACTCTTCAGAAATTCACATGTGTCATCCTGACCAAGATTCTCAATCCCAAGCGAGGCAGCACAGTTTGATAAGACATACCCGCTGGTTTTAATATAAAGATCGCCCTCCTTCTTCCACCATCACCTGTCCTTCCTGTCATAGAGTTCTGGCCTTGCAGTGATGCCATCTACCCTGTTGGTAAAGAAGAATGGGGGTGGGGGTATCAATGCAGAGGAGAGTCTTAGACTCAGTCCTGTTATTGTTGATGGTGATTTATATCATGATCACTGCTGGACTCCTCCAGCTGCAAGGCACCAGTCTGGGGATTGAACCCATGTGCCCAATTCGAGCGCATTGCCCCTGAGCTATCAACCCCATTCATTCTTGGCCTCCCACTTTGGAAGCTTTGTCACAGGTCGCACTGTTACCTGGCAGTCATCCCTCTGCCTGCGCACATACCAGGGCTCAGGACTATCTATGCAGAATGAACTACAGCACATGAGAAACGCGCTCATCTCCCAGTATGAAAAATAAAATATGATTAGAACCAGAGTTTCAGAGGATCCCATGAATACGAACGTGCAGTGTTTTGATCTAATGTCAAGTTTCCCCATTGTCATAGCTAAAAATCTCCCACTACACTTACGCTCTGAGACGTCCTACCAACACTTCAGAAAAAAACGAAAGACTGACTTGTTTAACTAATTAACCTCTCGCACTGGCTTGAACTTTACCTACCTATGCATATGTACCTACCTATGTAACTAGCACCTAGTTGCCCGAGGGCTTGGTGCACTGCTATACATGCTAAAATAAATAAATAAATTAATAAATGTGCGCAGTGCCCGGATCATCTGACACACTCCTTCAGCTGATAACTATGTTCATACACTACAACAAATGGTCTCCTGTCTTGAATTCTGATTTGATGTTTTGTTTTCAAGAATCATTGCCTTGATCTTAACTCTTGACATCCTCTTTCCAAAGGTTAAAACTGTCCAACGAAGAGATTAGGCACGCAATCCTGGAAATGGATGAACAAGAAGACCTGGCCAAGGACATGCTGGAGCAGGTAAGAGCTGCCGCCACGGTGGCTGCCGGCATAGGGCTGCATGTGGGCTCAGTGGCCCTCGGGCTGGGTTAGGACTGACACATTTCTGGATTGGCCAACCACTGCAGGTTGGGCCTCTCTGACCACTCCTTTTCTCTTCTTATTTGCATGTGGAATTGAACAGCCAGCTTACTTTTGTCGACTCTCCTCTTTAGCTTTCTAATGATATGTGTTGTTCTTCTCAAATTATCCCTCATCTCCGGTTCTTTTCTCATATCTAAATTAATGCAATTTATAAAAACCTGGAACGGACCGAGGTAACAGTTTCCTGTTTGTGTTATCACTCTCTATTTTGCCGTGCTGGTCCCCTTCGGTTTCCAGTTTGTCTCCTCACTCTCTATTTCGCCATGTCAGTCTCCTTTACTTTCCTGTTTGTGTTCTCTGATGAATCCTACAGAGTCTTCACAAAAGCCCTACCTAGTGTACCCCCCCTGGTGGGTATCAGGTAATATTATCCCGACCAATAATATCGCCATATATATGGTCATGGGGTAAGGCCATAGGCAATATTATTGTTGGGGATCATTTATGGGGTAAACGAGACTGGGGTTGTGGGGGTGACCACTGCTCCCTTTAACAGAATCTGGGGATTGCAGGGGTGCCCCCTGGAGGTTCCATGGCTTAATATTGCAGCAAAAATATGGCAATATTTTTGTATGGCGATATTAAACTGGGGATATTAACACACAGAACCCCCTGGTGGCCAAAGAAAGGCAGATGCTTCTTGATCCCAACCCCAACCTTGATTCTAACCCTGGGGGTGGTGTTAACCCGGAGGATCACCTGGGAGGAGAAGGACCCCAGAGAAGGGCCCCATGGAAAAGAGGGCACTTCTGAGATGAGACGCAGTATTTGTCTTTCTCAAGGAAGAGAATATGTATAATGCTGGAATATACAATGGCTTGTTGTCAGAGAGAGTTTTTACGTTGCCAAACTGACTGTCGGGATATAGATGAAGATACCACATATAGTTATGTTCTGAAAGTCAGAAAAAAACTCTTAAAATCACTGACATTTATAAACATAAAAGCCCCTATGAATTCCAGGGAAATAAGGAAAAAGAGTATTTAATTGTTTCCAATTTAAATCCTGAGAAACTTATATTAACAACCAAGCTGATTTAAAAGGGGCCAAATAGCAACATAAGAATCTGATTGCCATATCAGAAGTCTGTGATTGTGACTTTGTGGGGCCTACAAAGAGCAAGCAGCAAAAGGGGGCAATATCTGTGCTAGAGAAGATGAAGGGGCTGATTCATGGAATTTCTGCACCGAAAAAACAGGGATTCGTGTGCCATTCTGCCCGCAAATCCCTGTTTAACAAATGCGGATTTCCAGGCAGATTGGCGCACAAATCCCAATTTTTCGGCGCACAAATTCCATGAATCAGCCCCAAACACTCATGGTCAAAGCCAAAAGAAACCAAAGCAATTAAGAAAGAACCATAATTACCAAAGTCAAAAGAAGAAAGTTGCTGTTTTCAAAGTTAATAAACGCTATTGCCCACATGAAAGGGAGGTCCTAAGGGAGAAGGACTTTAACCCACAATTCCAAAACCAAAGAAGTGTGAAATTGAATCAGAAACCTTATCAGCAGTTGGTTAGTGGAAACGAGAAGTAAAAAGAGTGGCAGGAAGCAGGGACGTCATTTGAAGGTAGCCAGGGGTAGCAGTTGCGAAACCCTGTCCCCCCTCTTCTACCCCTAGACCTGTCCTTAGACCTGTCCTTGCTACCCCTAGGCAACTGGAAAAAGAGGCAGTGCCAAGAGCAGATATCTGTGCTGTGCCTGAAAAAGGAGGTTGTAAATGCAGCTAAATGTGCCACTGCTTTTTTCACCTGGAATCTCGGTCACGTTAGATGGAGAAATAACAGGGATGCCCAGGAAAAACCATGAAGCCACCAACAGGTTGGCAGTCCATTAGTAAAGAATTCCTGAATGGTTGGGTTCAAGGGCAGGGCTGCCTGTGCAACTCATACTCAGTACTGTAGCAACAGGGAGGGTATGGGGTCTAGGTCTAGCTAGCTGGAAATGGGTACGAGCAGCCTGCAGGACTCAGTCACAGCACAGCATTAACGCAAATCTCATCAGTGTTTCTCGTTGTCTGCTTGGCACTTCCAGTGAGCCACTGGGCATGTGATGAGAGGGGTGTGCCCCAGTGGCTTCTGCCATCAATCCTGCCTGCACACTGTGTGATTACCCTCACACCACTTCCTCTCGGCTTTGAGTATATTATCTCTGGTGTGTGTGTGTGTGTGTTAGTGAAGCTTCGCACCGTGCCTCGTGCTTCATTAGCGTGTTGGGATCAGAGTTTCCCGGTATCCAGTGATGTTACCGAAAAATAAATACTGAAATAACTTTTACTGAAAAAATACCGAAAAATAAATATATAAGGGGTGGGAGGGTTAAACTGAGAAGGGGGTTCTATTGGGGTTAGAAATGTAGGGAAACGTTTTGGGACGTGGCGGTCCCAATAAAAAAAATTGATATTTCTTTTTTTTCGGTAATAGTTGATTTGGTAAAAATAACTTGGGTAACATCACATAGAATCGAGTTTTCCATCTTCCGAAAGAGGCCTGGGCAGCTTTTTAAAATGATTGTCTGAGCAAGCAGGTTATGTTATGTTAAAATTGGGTGAGGGCGTTAAATAAGCACTCCGGAGCCTTGTTTAGTTTAGATAACTTTAGTGGGTTCGTGGGAACAAAGGTAAGTACATTAGGAATAACACAGGATAAGTTCATGGGGTAGAAGCACCCACCGGTCCCCCTGTGCCAAGCTTAAGTTTCCAATTGGCAATAAAGGAACACAGGGACTCCCATCCAAACATTCCAACCAGAACACTCCATACCAAACATTCCAGACTCAGGCACACAAACATACAGGGAATAGCCACATAGTCAGGATAGGTAAAAACACAACACCCGGCTCTATAATCAACAGGCAGGCTACTTTAGTTTAAACTAATGTTTCAAGAAGACATAATGGCCTAGGTTGAGGGGAGCACCTACCGACTAAGCATCAACCTTTTTGCTGCAAAGTTTTCTTTGCCATAACACTAGGCCTTCCCAGATGTTGTCCAGCCAATCAGCACCGTGGACCCCAGGCTGGCTGTAGGAGTTCTGCAGCAGAGGAAGGGTGTCACGTGCACCCACCCGAAAGCACGCCTTCTGCCCAAGGTCTGTGTCGGCGGCAGCGCAGGCGGCTGAGGCCAGTGTGAATAGCAGCCTGTGTGTGTGTCTCTCCACTGAATACAAAGGCCTTCATTGTTTCCATTGTTTCTCAGTAAAATGACACAAACACACACACACACAAAGGGCTTGATACGTCAAGAAGGGCTACTTCGGGACAGTAACGGTACTATAAACGGGATGATGTCTTCCCTGGACAAAGAAGCCGTTATGCCATCGGCGAGTCATCCCACAACAGATGCCCGTCTACTGCCATGCACGCCGGCCGGGCTGCAGCAGAGAAGCGAGGCAGGACGTGCTGCCCATGCTGGCACCTGCCAAGGGTAGGCCATGGTTTAGTGGGCAGGGTGAAACTTGGGCAAGCAGGGACTTGGTACATGTTCAGCGGGGGGGCTGCGGCCGCTCAGCAGACCCTGGACACAGGCCAGTGGTCTTGTGCCATTCTGTAATTTATTGGTCAATGTTGTGCAAGTAGTAATTGGAGTTTAACCCTTTCAAGACGGGTCACAAGGACACAAGTATTTATTTCTCTGATCCCCAAGAGTCGCCTGAAGTAGCCCTTATGGGTCAGTGTTCTTAGCACAGAAACAAGCGCAGGGCGTGTGTTCAAAATAGGGGGAGCATGTGCATACATCAGTCCTAGATGTGGCATAAGCAGGGCGTGTGTTCAAAAGTGGGGTGAATGTGCATACATCAGTCCTAGATGTGGCATAGGAGAGGTGTGTGATCAGAAGTGGGCGGGGGGGGGCATGTGAATGCATCAGTCCTAGCAGTGGCATAAGCAGGGCGTGTGTTCAAAAGTGGGGGAGAATGTGCATACATCAGTCCTAGATGTGGCATAGGAGAGGTGTATGATCTGAAGTGGGGGAACATGTGCATGCTTCAGTCCTAGATGTGGCATAAGCAGGGCGTGTGTTCAGAACAGTGGGCGCATGTGAATACATCAGTCCTAGATGTGGCATAGGAAGGGAGTGTGGTCAGAAGTGGTGGAACATGTGAATGCATCAGTCCTAGATGTGGCATAGGAGAGGTGTGTGTACTGAAGTGGGGGAGCATGTGCATACATCATTCCTAGATGTGGCATAAGCAGGGCGTGTGTTCAGAATAGTGGGCGCATGTGAATGCATCAGTCCTAGCTGTGGCATAAGCAGGGTGTGTGTTCAAAAGTGGGGGAGCATGTGCATACATCAGTCCTAGCTGTGGCATAGGAAGGGAGTGTGGTCAGAAGTGGGGGCACATGTGCATACATCAGTCGTAGCTGTGGCATAGGAAGGGAGTGTGGTCAGAAGTGGTGGAGCATATACATACATCAGTCCTAGCTGTGGCATAAGCAGGGCGTGTGTTCAGAATAGTGGGCGCATGTGAATGCATCAGTCCTAGCTGTGGCATAGGAAGGGAGTGTGGTCAGAAGTGGTGGAACACGTGCATACATCAGTCCTAGCTGTGGCATAGGAAGGGAGTGTGGTCAGAAGTGGTGGAACACGTGCATACATCAGTCCTAGCTGTGGCATAGGGAGGGCGTGTGTTCAGAAGTGGGGGAACGTATGCATACATCAGTTCTAGCAGTGCCATAGGAGAGGTGTGTGATCTGAAGTGGTGTATCATGTGCATACATCAGTCCTAGATGTGGCATAGGAGAGGTGTATGATCTGAAGTGGGGGAACATGTGCATGCTTCAGTCCTAGATGTGGCATAAGCAGGGCGTGTGTTCAGAACAGTGGGCGCATGTGAATGCATCAGTCCTAGATGTGGCATAGGAAGGGAGTGTGGTCAGAAGTGGTGGAACATGTGAATGCATCAGTCCTAGATGTGGCATAGGAGAGGTGTGTGATCTGAAGTGGGGGAGCATGTGAATACATCAGTCCTAGATGTGGCATAAGCAGGGCGTGTGTTCAAAAGTGGGGTGAATGTGCATAAATGAGTCCTAGATGTGGCATAGGAGAGGTGTGTGATCAGAAGTGGGGGGGGGGCATGTGAATGCATCAGTCCTAGCAGTGGCATAAGCAGGGCGTGTGTTCAAAAGTGGGGGAGAATGTGCATACATCAGTCCTAGATGTGGCATAGGAGAGGTGTGTGATCAAATTGGGGGAACATGTGCATGCTTCAGTCCTAGATGTGGCATAAGCAGGGCGTGTGTTCAGAACAGTGGGCGCATGTGAATGCATCAGTCCTAGATGTGGCATAGGAAGGGAGTGTGGTCAGAAGTGGTGGAACATGTGAATGCATCAGTCCTAGATGTGGCATAGGAGAGGTGTGTGATCTGAAGTGGGGGAGCATGTGCATACATCAGTCCTAGATGTGGCATAGGAGAGGTGTGTGATCTGAAGTGGGGGAACATGTGCATGCATCAGTCCTAGATGTGGCATAAGCAGAGCGTGTGTTCAGAATAGTGGGCGCATGTGAATGCATCAGTCCTAGCTGTGGCATAAGCAGGGTGTGTGTTCAAAAGTGGGGGAGCATGTGCATACATCAGTCCTAGCTGTGGCATAGGAAGGGAGTGTGGTCAGAAGTGGGGGAGCATGTGCATACATCAGTCCTAGATGTGGCATAGGAGAGGTGTGTGATCTGAAGTGAGGGAACATGTGCATACATCAGTCCTAGATGTGGCAGGGTGTGTGTTCAGAACAGTGGGTGCATGTGAATGCATCAGTCCTAGATGTGGCATAGGAAGGGAGTGTGGTCAGAAGTGGGGGAGCATGTGCATACATCAGTCCTAGATGTGGCATAGGAGAGGTGTGTGATCTGAAGTGGGGGAGCATGTGCATACATCAGTCCTAGATGTGGCATAGGAGAGGTGTGTGATCTGAAGTGGGGGAACAAGTGCATGCATCAGTCCTAGATGTGGCATAAGCAGAGCGTGTGTTCCGAATAGTGGGCGCATTTGAATGCATCAGTCCTAGCTGTGGCATAAGCAGGGTGTGTGTTCAAAAGTGGGGGAGCATGTGCATACATCAGTCCTAGCTGTGTCATAGGAAGGGAGTGTGGTCAGAAGTGGGGGAGCATGTGCATACATCAGTCCTAGATGTGGCATAGGAGAGGTGTGTGATCTGAAGTGGGGGAGCATGTGCATACATCAGTCCTAGATGTGGCATAGGAGAGGTGTGTGATCTGAAGTGGGGGAACAAGTGCATGCATCAGTCCTAGATGTGGCATAAGCAGAGCGTGTGTTCCGAATAGTGGGCGCATTTGAATGCATCAGTCCTAGCTGTGGCATAAGCAGGGTGTGTGTTCAAAAGTGGGGGAGCATGTGCATACATCAGTCCTAGCTGTGGCATAGGAAGGGAGTGTGGTCAGAAGTGGGGGAGCATGTGCATACATCAGTCCTAGATGTGGCATAGGAGAGGTGTGTGATCTGAAGTGAGGGAACATGTGCATACATCAGTCCTAGATGTGGCATAAGCAGGGTGTGTGTTCAGAATAGTGGGCGCATGTGAATGCATCAGTCCTAGCTGTGGCATAGGAAGGGAGTGTGGTCAGAAGTGGGGGCACATGTGCATACATCAGTCCTAGCTGTGGCATAGGAAGGGAGTGTGGTCAGAAGTGGTGGAGCATATACATACATCAGTCCTAGCTGTGGCATAAGCAGGGCGTGTGTTCAGAATAGTGGACGCATGTGAATGCATCAGTCCTAGCTGTGGCATAGGAAGGGAGTGTGGTCAGAAGTGGGGGCACATGTTCATACATCAGTCCTAGATGTGGCATAAGCAGGGCGTGTGTTCAGAATAGTGGGCGCATGTGAATGCATTAGTCCCAGCTGTGGCATAGGAAGGCAGTGTGGTCAGAAGTGGTGGAACATGTGCATACATCAGTCCGAGCTGTGGCATAGGAAGGGAGTGTGGTCAGAAGTGGGGGCGCATGTGCATACATCAGTCCTAGATGTGGCATAAGCAGGGCGTGTGTTCAGAATAGTGGGTGCATGTGAATGCATCAGTGCTAAATGTGGCAAAGGAAGGGAGTGTGGTTAGAAGTGGGGAACATGTGCATACATCAGTCCTAGCTGTGGCATAGGGAGGGAGTGTGTTCAGAAGTGGGGGAACGTATGCATACATCAGTTCTAGCGGTGGCATTAGAGAGGTGTGTGATCTGAAGTGCAGGAACATGTACATATATCAGTCCTAGCTGTGGCATAGGCATGGTGTGTGTTCAGAAGTGGGGAACATGTGCACACATCAGTCCTAGAAGTGGCATAGGAGAGGTGTGTTCAGAAGCGGGCAATATGTGCATACATCAGTCCTCGCAGTGCCATAAGCAGGGCGTGTTTTCAGAATAGGGGGCACATGTGCATACATCAGTCATAGCACTGACATAGGAAGGGAGTGTGGTCAGAAGTGGGGGCACATGTGCATACATCAGTCCGTGCTGTGACTTAGGCAGGGAGTGTGTTCAGAAGTGGGGGAACATGTGTATACATCAGTCCGAGATGTGGCATAGGCAGGGCGTGTGTTCAGAAGTGGGGGAGCATGTGCATACATCAGTCATAGCTGTGGCATAGGCAAGATGTGTGTTCAGAAGTGGGGGAGCATGTGCATACATCAGTCATAGCTGCGGCATAGGCAAGATGTGTGTTCAGAAGTGGGGGAGAATGTGCATACATCAGTCAGAGATGTGGCATAGGCAGGGCATGTGTTCCGAAGTGGGAGCGTGTGCATACAACAGTCCTAGCAGTGGCATAGGCAGGGCATGTGTTCCGAAGTGGGAGCATGTGCATACATCAGTCATAGCTGCGGCATAGGAGAGGTGTGTGGCCGGAAGTGGGGGAGCGTGTGCATACATCAGTCCGAGCTGTGTCCTAGGCAGGGCGAGTGTTCAGAAGTGGGGGAGCATGTGCATACATCAGTCCTAGATGTGGCATAGACAGGACGTGTGTTCAGAAGTGGGGGAGCATGTGCATACATCAGTCCTAGATGTGGCATAGACAGGACGTGTGTTCAGAAGTGGGGGAACATGTGCATACATCAGTCCTAGAAGTGGGATCCACCTAAGAAGAGAGGTTTAGGCCGAGAATGCTTGAAGAACTGGCCAGCCAGTTACATTACATCAGGAGGCCGGAGACCCTGCAATCAGCCAGTGATGGCAGAAGGGTCACGTGGCTCTATTGTTCAGTGGAAATGGCAAGGCCACTCTGTTATGTGGTCAGAGGTTTTGAATGATAGCTTCTGGATGGTAGATGTTAGAAATTGAGTCTCTCTGATATGAAGTGCTCCATGTGTAAATGGATCAGAACATCATCGCTAGCACCTCAGGTTCATCTTAAGGTCTTCTGAAATGGGGGTGAATGAAAATCAGGGAAGATGGGGGTTGAGGGGATCACACCATCCCAAAACCAGGAAACAGTCAACAGCTTAGACACATTTGTCCAGGTTGACCTGTAGTTGCCCGATACCGCCTCTCGGCGAGTCCAGAGGTACAGTTTGGAAGTATTTTGAACATAGTAAGGGGGTATCATAGCTCTGTCGCTTCCTCACTGCTGGAAGTAGTGTTGAAGCCTGGCTTGGTAAGGTATAGATTGAATTTGAGGTGCATCATTAGGGTTTTACCCTCACGCTACTTTGCTTAGTGGATGGCACCTCTGGTCTACTAGATGCCAGCCAAATATGTGCTTTTGTTAGCTTTGCAGTGGGCGGGCAGAAGTCATTGCTCAGCTTTCTAAGGGTAGCGCCCATTCATTTCTTAACCTTGGTTGAGTTGTGTTGTGTTTCATTTGTCCCCTATCTCCACTAGTGGAAGCAGACTGGTGCCGAGCCATGAGAGACACAACCTTCACAAATCTCACACAGTGCGCAATTGCCAAACATTTCCTATGTATTCTTAAACACTGCAGTACAAGTCAGAGGTAAGCCGCTGACTGTCTCAACAGTAGACTGCCTTGTTTTCAGGGTATCAATTTCCGTCTTAAGGGTGAGCTGGGCACACACTGTTGCACCATCGATGCCCTTTTTGTGCTATTTAGATATCAAATTGGGAGGGTGCCGATGCCGCACTGTAAGGCCTTGCCTCAGCCAGCCACGGGCTCCTCCTACGTCATCTGATAGGATATGATATGATAGGTAATTTATAAGGCACTTAATACCCAGAGGTTTCTAAGCACGGACCCTGAGATCGAACCTGTGTTCCGTGTCATCTTGCTTCCAAGGTGAGCATGTTACCCCTGAGCTATCCTTTGAGGTAAAGGGTTAAGCCCGGGTGGGTGTTCAATCAGCAGTGATGCCACAACGCCCAATATGCAACAGGTGACGTGATGGTTAATCCACTGCCTGTAGATTCTGGAGGGAATCGAAGGGTGCGAGCATGAGTTCAGCCATGTTGAGTGAGATTTGTATCCTTCAATGGATGCACCAGATAGCATAAGGAACCGCAAACAGTACATTTGCCTTGTTTGGCAACACCATGTAAATTGTGAACATGTTGCCTCAGGTTTAAAGGATCAGAGGTCCAGGGACATGTGACTCATTCTCTTCCAATCAATGAGGACCAGATCAATCGGGCCTTAGTAACCCAGATCCCAGGGAAACCCCCAACATGGCCAAAACAATAGAGGCACGCGTGGGGACATCAAAACCAACCAGTGTCAGGAAGACAAAGATCTTCCAGGGACAGACTGAAAAAATAATGCCACCGTCGTATATAATGATAAGATTGAAATGATTGGATAAGCCTCATACTGTCTGCTTATAAGGTGGCGTGCATTCGAAAAAGCTGGAGGTGTGACGAATCAATTGTCGGCTCATTACAGCTCAATATTACAGCAACACGTTGGCGTATCTCCCGTTGCCGTGTCTCCCGTTGGCGTATCTCCTCTGTGAGAGCAGTGTATTTACTGTGCGATATAAAATATACAAAATAAGCAAGGCCACACGCTCCACAGTGTCTACTCCTCCTTCCCGCTTGTATCATGATTAAGCCCCTCCCCTTCAACTGGAGCGGCCACGCTGCAATCCCTCTTCTCATATCACACACAAAGCTGACCCACAGGGCAGGTATCACCTACAAAGCAGTCTCAAACGGAACACTGACATACTTGGCGGCTAAACACGTAGCAAATCTATGAAAAGTTTGGGGACTAAGATAGCCCGCAAAGAAAAGACTCACAAGCAGTCCTTCACCTGCCACACCCCGACCATCTGGAACGCAGTCCCAGCAGGGGCTCAAAACGGCCCCACCATCTTCCAGTTCTGCAAAACACTCGAAATGTGACTCGTTCAACAAAATTCCCACTCTCCTACAGTATTGGCTACTGTATAAATTGGCATGCCCAACGCTTGCATTATCCTGTTGTGCAGGGCTCGCTTGGCCTTGATCAAGGTTCGCGCTATAAGCAATACATAAAAAATTCTAACATTCCCAAAAGCAGCAAACAAGAATGGACCTGGGCATGATTTACAAATATTTACAAAGGAGCATGTCAGGAGATGACCGTGATTTGCACCTGCTTCCTTCCACCTGGAATCTAAACCTGGAGCATCTTTGAAAGGCTCAAGTGTAAATGCAATTCACAAAGATTTGCTCAAGGGCATCTCCGAGATGATCCTGCCAGCTCCAGGCTTTCGCCTGCTTGCGGGCTCGGTAGGATAGCTCAGGGGCAACCTGCTCGGCTTGGAAACAAGACAACACAGAGCAACACAGGTTCAATCCCCGGATCTGCACTTATAATCGTCTGGTTATTAAGCGCGTTAAAAATAACCCATCATATCACCTCCTGATTCCTGTGAATCAGGAACTTTTTCCGATTCTTCTGCTTGCTGTCTTCTCTTTCTGCTGGCCTTTCATTGGCTGTCCTTTCACTATGTCATTTGGCACATGTATAGAGCGCCTGTAGGTGGCATCTGCCTTTTATAGACATGTGTGTGTTTGTATTGGACTTCTACGCAAACACACACAATTCTCATTTGGGGCACAAGAGCACGATTCTAAGGATTTCTGCAACCAGCTGCCGTTACCAAACACTGATATCCAAGGATGGGCTCAGCGCGGTAATCAAATGTTCCTGGTGCTCTCACCACTCTCCAAATTCGCCTTTTATAGACATACTGCTCCCGATGGGATTATTTCTGTTTGGTGGCGATATTCATTCTCTACCTACTGCAGCACAAACCTGCGAAATGAACCTTGCACGACCCAGTCGGTCACATAGATGGGTGGTGTATTCCCTTGTCATGAGATCTGTGTCCATCCTGCGGTGAAAAGTTCAAATCCCACCCGTGCCAACTTAGAATGTCATCATTCCGAGGTCAGTAGATTGAATGCCAATACATTGGGCACTAGCCACAACTGTTGTGTACAGCGGTAGAAAAGAGCGAGTCGGCATTATGTAAGAAGTCACATGATGAATTTCCGCGTACCTAGGGTTAAGTCGCTAGCACGTGCTGCATTACTATTTAAACAAGGTTTGCTACATCCTAGAATAAATATCAACATAATCTAACCTCCGATTAGGTTCCCAGGTAGTATTGACGCGTAAGACTCTTGCGCACGATGAAAAGGAGTGGCCTTGACTTGGTTTATTCACTGAATATAGATGAGCCTGGGGCAAGAGCAAACACAGTGGAAAGACTGAGCGGAGCTGGAGTCGACAATAGACCTAGCATGTTCTGATATCACAGGGAGAGCAGAATAGAAAGAAGACTTGCATCAGGTGGGGTCTGTGGGTCTTCTACTCAATGGCCTTTGGTTGAGCACCTCTTATCTAGCATGTCAATGATGTCACAGGGAGAGCAGAATAGGAAGAAGACTTGCATCAGGTGGGGTCTGTGGGTCCTCTACTCAATGGCTTTTGGTTGAGCCCCTCTTATCTAGCATGTCAATAATGTCACAGGGAGAGCAGAATAGGAAGAAGACTTGCATCAGGTGGGGTCTGTGCGTCCTCCACTTGGAGGCTTACTGTTGAGCCTGCCTTATCTAGCATATCAATGATGTCAGAGATGCAGAGGAATAGGGAGAAGACTTGAATCAGGTGGGGTCTGTGCGTCCTCCACTCAATGGCTTGGCGGTGAGCCGCCTTATCTAGCATGCTAATGATGTCACAGGCAGAGCTGAATAAGGAGACTTGCACCAGGTGGTGTCTGTGCAATCTCCACTCAATGGATTTTGGTATAGGCCACCTTATCTATCATGTTTGCATCAGGTGGGGTCTGTGCAACCTCCACTCAATGGATTTTGGTTTAGGCCACCTTATCTAGCATGTTTGCATCAGGTGGGGTCTGTGCAACCTCCACTCAATGGATTTTGGTTTAGGCCTCCTTATCTATCATGTTTGCATCAGGTGGGGTCTGTGCGTCCTCCACTCATTGGCTTTTGGTTTAGGCCACCTTGTCTAGCATGTTAATGATGTCACAGGGAGAGTGGAATAGGGAGAAGACTTGGATCGGGTGGTGTCTCCATTCCACCCTCCACTCACTGACTTGCAGTTTAGCCCTACTTATTTTGCAAGTTAATGATGTCCTGGGGATGGAGGAGTGGGAGGAATGCTTGCATATGGTGGTGGGTGTGCATCTCCACTCGCTGGCTTGCTGTGGCGCCGTCCTTACCTAGCATGCTATTTATGCCACAGAGACAGTAGAATGGGATGAACGGTTGCATCTGGTTGTGCTTGTGCTTCCAGACTGACTAGCTCTCAGTTGAGACGTCCTTACCTAGAACATTAATGATGCCATGGCTCTAGGGAATGGGAAGACGAGCTGGATCTAGTGGTACCTCTGCATCCCTCACTCACTGGCTTGCATCGCAGCCCTCCTTCCCAACCATGTTAATGAAGCTGTGGTGACAGGGGAATAGACGAGGGCTTCATCGGGTGGTTGCCTGTGCATCTTCCAATCAGTGGCTTCCAGCTGAGCTCTCCTTGCCTAGTACGTTAATGTTGCTATGGTTGACCGGGGAATGGACGAGGGCTTCATTGGGTGGCGTCTGTGCAGCCGTTACTCACTGGTTTATAGTTGAAACCTCCCTACCTAGCATGTGAATGGTGTCACTCGGACAGCGGAATGGGAAGACCAGTTCTATCTGGTGGGGCCTGTGCGTCTCCTCTGCCTGGTTTCCAGTTGAGCCCTCCTATTTACTACGTTAATGATGTCATGGCGACTGGGGAATCGTGGTGCCTATGGATCTGCCACTCACTGACTTCCAGTTGAGACCTCCTTACCTAGCGTTTTAATGATGTCATGGTGACCGGGTAATGGAAGAATGGCTGCATCTATCTGGTGGTGCTTGTGCATCCACCACTCGCTGACTTACTGTTGAGCCCTATTTGCAACGTGTGGGATTTTCACTATGACTCTTTTTCTGTGTTTTTAGCTTCTGAAGTTTGTTCCTGAGAAGAGCGACATTGACCTTCTAGAGGAGCACAAGCATGAGATTGACCGCATGGCACGGGCGGACCGCTTCCTCTACGAAATGAGCAGGTAGGATAGACTGCATGCCAACGATACCTATCACGCCAAGGATGTGCCTAGCGTCTGCTGTATCGAGGGATCGTTGAAGGAACTTAGTGGGCGTATGTGAAGGAGTGAGAAACTTTCTAAAAGATTGAATGATATCAATATGATCCAGTTCCTGGAAAACCTGAGCTCTAAAAAGTGTAAACGAGGAGTATGGTGTTGCGACAATCGTCTAAATAATGGCCGTTCCCAGCTGTCAATCTAGCTGGGATCCATTCAAGCTGGAATAAGTGGTGTATCTCAGAAGGTTCAATAAATCCCACTATTAACATTAAAAAGAAATATGAGTGTGTTTAACTGTGAAAACTGTGTTTATGTGTTGCGTGTGTTGAGAAAGAGAGTTGAACAGAAGAAGAATGCGAAAGAGGTCATTTCTCCCCCAGATATCGCATGACGTGTATTGTGCTGCCTGTGGTGGCAGGGCGTGTTGAAAAGAGGTAATTTGTCTAAGTTCGCCACCACAGACGTCAGCATGCAGAGAACTGATGTGGAGCAGGACATCGTACAGTTTTAAATTTTCCTCCACCCATGTCTGAGTAGGACAGTTAGAAGAATGACCACTCCTCACCACTCTTTATGGTTTTCTTTTCAGGATAGACCACTACCAACATCGACTGCAGGCCTTGTTCTTCAAAAAGAAGTTCCCCGAGCGCCTGGCCGAGTCCAAGCCTAAAGTGGAAGGTAAGTCTCTCAGACAGTGTCAGTGAGGCGAATGCTACTCGGGTTCGACAGGGTGGAGACCAAGCCCTTGTGGTCACCTTCCAGGCATTCTCCCATTTCTGCTCCCTGTCCAAAGCGTCTCAGAAGCCACAAAGCATATGTGTACATACTACATGCAGACAGTTTCCAACCACAGACAGCCGGGGCAGGACCAGCGTCCCGTCAAGAAGCAGAAACTCAAACATCAAAGAGCTTCATATTGAGTCATCTATGTGCAAGGTTAAGTTCCCTCCGTCCAACCTGTGGTAACCTACCCAGTGCTTCCTTTAATCACTGGACATGATACAATGACCTTGGAAGGGATGTTTGTACCATGTTCCTCAGCATGCTGCACTGGATGTCCCACAATTGTGGCTGAAGGTTCATATTCTTATCTTCTTAACGCCTTGGTTCCTTGGTTTCAGCTCTTCTTCTGGCCTGCAGAGAGTTGACGCGGAGTAAACGGCTCAAGCAGCTGCTGGAGATTGTCCTGGCCTTTGGAAATTACATGAACAAGGGGCAACGGGGCAACGCCTTTGGATTCAAGGTCTCCAGCTTGAATAAAATTGCGGACACCAAATCCAGCATAGACAGGTATGTTGTGTAAACTCAACCATGAACCAACCTATAGCACTGACGATTGAAGGTCAACACGCATCACACTGTGGTTATACACCCTTTATAGTATGTCCTGCTGAACACAAGAGAGTATATTGTGTTTCAACCAATTTCTACCTGCTAGCCTACACAGTTTGTTTTTGTAAATTTGTATTTTTACTTGATGACCTCGACAATTTGTGAACTGTTTCCTGCCGCTCACATGTGCTTGGCTCACTATACAGACCTGCATCAATTAATAGATAAGCTATGCACACGCTAGTGTGCCACTTTATGCTTAAACAGCGTTCACATCTTCACTAGGTGCCCATTCTAACCTTCTTGCCATCAAGTCACTGAGTAATTTACAAAACATACTTGCAGTGGATCCAGGGTTCAAGTCCTAAAAACAAAGTGGGGGGGACTCATTAACAAACCAATTGAATGAGGCGTCAGCATAAATTAGCATATCAAGGTGCCCTCTGAAAAACATGGGAGACTCCTGAAAAAAGTCCACCCACATGTTCCCGTTCGACTTGAGCCCTGATTGGATCAAGGTCATTTTAACACAAAATTGTTTTTGCAACTTACCCCTCTGCCTGCTATTTCATTCCTCAGCACTTGCTAAATGGGGGAGGCCCTTCTCTCCACCCACTTTGTTTTTATAATCGTGGCATTCTAACCATGAAATGAATGTCGTGGTAAGATGACCCGCCACCTGGAGTTTACATTACTAGTCACTTCAAAGAAGCACTGATTCAGTGTGTGTCGTTCAAGTTTCATGAGAGGCTGCCTAGTTGGGCTATAAGCATGTCAATGTCACAGCAATGGGAAAATGGCGATTTGTAGAATCAACCGGCTGGAGCGCGACAGATGGAACTAGGGTCTCCTGCTGACAGACTGGGCTGTTGAGACCACTCTCTGTGAACATGCTCAATTCAGAATTTGAAATTATTGAAATGCAAAATGGAAAATGCAGCAAATGTTGAATATGAAAATGTAGACTCTACAGTACATTAGAAATAATACAAAATCAAAAAAGTGTAAATCTAAATTTAATTAAATGCATAAAATGTCCAGAAACCTGAATTATAAAGAGAGTAAGAACCCTCTTCACCTCTCCTCCAACCCTCATTCCTTCCTTTTCTGCCACAACTTCTTTAAAGGAAACGGTCACAGGATCCTGTTTCTATTTTTTAAAACAAAAACATAATTTGCCAATGCCTGTATCACCTCCCCTACACTGTTATCAGACGTGTTCCACAATTTCAAATTTGGTGAAAACCTAAGGTAATGGACAATACTGAAAAGGTTATTTCAGGCTTCTGGCTTTCCTTGTTCTATATCCAAAGGGGAGTGGGGGCAGCAGTGAATCTCTTTATTATCAATGTTTTCAAAATGAAGGCAAAGGCCAAGAACGGTCACAAACTCTATGTAGCGTCAATAGACTTGGCACAGGCCTTCGACACCATGGACCGCCAACGTCTGTGGTCAAAACTGGAGGCCTGGGGATGTCCTTGGGATATTATAGACATCTTAAAACTGTTACATGATAAAACATCTCTCCGAGTGAGACTGGACAGAAAGGGGTTTATGAGCGACTCAATCTTAACATTTAATGGCCCAAAGCAAGAATGCCCCCTGGCACCCGCTGTCTTCAATCTGTTTATCTCAGATGTTGAATCTGCCTTCAATGCAGTCTTCCACCGACTCTGGCGGGTGTGCCAATTGAGAGATTACTCTATGCGGATGATTTAATTCTCCTCGACCAAACCCAGGTCGGCCTCCAGAGGCAGCTGGACGCCTTGGACAAATGTGTAGAGTCAAATGGCCTAAAGATTAACGTCAAGAAATTGAGAATTTTAATCTTTGGTCGAACGAGAAAGAAGAACATTTCCACATGTAGGGCATGGCACATCAAAGGGGGAAAAATGATGGAAGTGTCAACGCTTACTTACCTGGGATTCTGTCTAAATGAGAGTGTGTCGGACTCGCAAAGAGAAGCAAATCTGAGGAGTAAAACCAAGAATTTAGCAGCCCAGGCTGGTATAATCCAGAAGCGGTATTGTACATTTTCCCTGCTGCCGGTGATCGAGTTCTTTCGTTTAAAAGTGGCACCCATTCTGACATATGGGGCGGCAGCTTCCTTCTCCCGATCAGCCATGATATAGGGAAAACTCGAAGGTCTGTTCTGGAGGAAGGTTCTGAATCTGCCGAACTGTGTCCCAATTCAGGTAATTAGGGCTGAATTGGGTCTTGCCTCCTTATATTCAACCACAGTGTTGAAATCTCTCTCGTTTTACAGAAAATGTTGTGCGATGGAGGGGGGAGGAGGTCTTGCCACAATTGGGTCAGCAATGACAAAGCCATTGGAGGGGCTTCTAATATCTTGGGGTACAATCTGTAAAGAAATTCTGACGGATTTGGGAGAAACCAATGAGACGCTTCTCGCAAACCCTGAGAGTGAAGAGAAAACTGGATGATCTAGACTTGATCCAAGCATTGGAACAGAGGTCAAAAGCAAAACTCTATGGAAACAACTTCAATGACGTTAGAGCAAGGGGCTCACGGCCACCATACTCAGTTACATTTCCATGCAGATATAAGCGTGCACATTAGGCTGAATGTTTGTCCAACAAAGAAAGTCACAGAGGTGCGCAAGTCAGTTGCTCTACAAAGCTTTCAACGCAGGCTCTGTGGCCACAAAATAGAGACTTTATTTCACCTCACCTTAACTTGCCATTGCTTTCAGAACTAAATAGTTGGGAACATTTCTCAGCAAATGTATAACTTTGTGACCGGAGGACTGGTGGGGGCGGCTTATGTCGTCCCCCCAAATCTCCTTGACTCTCGCCCTGCTGGCTTTTTAAAAAGAAGTATTTGAATTACTATCAGAAAAGCAGTAGTTGAGCCCATTTTCTTTTTCCTGTTTTTTTTTCGTGCCACAGCTTAATGACTTAAGGACTTAATTAATTAACTACTGAAATGTCAATATCTTGTTTTTTCATTTTATTAATTTTTTGTTTTCTGTTATTTAATGTTTCTGAATAGGATTGTTCTGTTATAAAATTTCTTAAAAAGCTTAAGGTTTGCTTTTTAAAGCAAATTTTTTATTTTATTTTTGCATTTTTAATGTGTTCACACAGCCCACGGGCATGGAGGCGCTGTTACAGAATTGTTTGTTTTTTAGTTCATAATTGTTTTTTTGTTTTTCTCTTAGTTGAGCATTTATATCGCGCTTAAACACCCAGAGGTTTCTAAGCGCGGACCCAGGGATCGAACCTGTGTTGCTCCGTGTCATCTTGTTTCCAAGGCGCGCACGTTGCCACTGAGCTATCCTCCCGGGACAAATGCTACTTAAAAAAAAATAAAAAAGAATTCAACATTATGTACATCCTATATTCTGTTTGGCTCATGTTCAGCGTTTCCCCAGTTTCTGTTCGGATGGAGCAATACATCCGATAAACTTTTGAGTAATGCAGAGCCATCCAGGTAGCAAAATGGCACAAGCAGGTTAGGTGAATTGTGCCAGGGGCAAGATTATCAAAGATTTGCCCTGGTGCGAAAAAGTGAAAATGCAAAATGGAGCCAACACATTTTGTCCCAATCCATATGATCTATAACAGTTTTCACATGGGCAAAAATTAATCAGGCTGTTGTTTGCCCTTTATTTGCTGCATAGAATGCATCAAAAGACGTCTACTATATGTCTTGTCATGTTAGACAGCAAACATGGCAAATAAAACAGCCTGCTCCAATTTACGGCAGTGAAAACATTTCTAGATGATACCGATTGGGGCCAAACCTGTTTGCCCCATTCTCTATTATCAGAGCAGCAAAATTGGTGCTAAATTAATTTGCTCCACTTTTTTGCACCAGTGCAAATCTTTGATAATCTTGTCCCTGATGTCAAATAGCAAAAGAAAAATTGACACAATTGCAGAAGGAAAAAGGCAAAATGGCAACAAATGGAAAGCGAGAGTCATAACAAGCTAAAGGCCTGTAGAAAGAACACAGACATTATTGAATGGAAATGAGCATTTTGCAAAAGGTTTTGCAGCCAATGAATGAACAGTGTGAAGCTGAGTGCAGAAGCCGAAGTCAAGACATCATCAGCCACAAGCTGTTCTATTTTTGTATACTTGCTTTGTCAGTGGTATATGTTGTGCTTTTGCATGCCCACATAAACTGGCTCACCACTTATTCTCATCTTTGTGCCATTGTACAGACAGCCTTCCTGGGAAAACGTGTGCCACCTGTAAGTCATTTCAGATTCCCTGATCTTCAAATAAATAAAAATATAACTGAATCAAGTAGGAGTCGCCACTAATGCTCCCTTTATTAATAGGACGTTCATGAAAACCGAAATGTCCGTCGCTTGGGATGCTTATGAAAAGCAATACTGGGATTTCCTAGTTGAGCCTCTGGCATCCTCTGTGATTATGGGCTCACAGGCCCCAACACAGGGACCTTGACTCTATTTCTGAGACTATTGAGAGCCGCAGGATAAAATACAGTATGGGTGTGAGTTCACAAGCCGGAGCTGGCCCAACTCTTGACATGCAAGGATGACTAGCGCAGATTGGGAGCTACCCTCAAATTGATGTCAATGTTGGTTTAGGCGGTCCTCCCGAGGTTAGAACCGTAGTGGGCTGGAAAGAGATTGCAAGAAATAAGCGCCATGTTCAGGTTAAGATTTCTGCTGTTCCGTGCGCAGCGGAAATCTTTGCCGGACGGATCCTGAAAGATGAATCATTGGCGGGAGCGTGGAACCGGGAACCGGCAGAGGATTGGAGCGGACTGCTACCCCCATAGTGCCAAGTGAACACTAGTGTTTCCTACACGTTTATGATGTCTTCCTAGCAATTTCGGCCTCTGGAACCAGCATCAGCGTTGACCCTGAGAGGAAGGTGGTTGGGCGGTAGTGGAAAGGAGCTTGGTAACTGTATCCCCTGTGTGCCGATAATTGCTTGTTCTACGGGGTTCGAATCCTAATCCCTCACTCTGAGCGCTCGCTCTGTATTTGCTATGGTTGGCTTAGCAGCCATTTGTGCTGAAAGATCTTTCAGCGTTTCAGTTGGCAGTGAGCTACCGAGAGATAATAAGTCAAGGCCAGAGAAAACAAAGGGCCTAGCACAGTAAATTTGAGCTACAATTCATTTAAGCTCACACCTCTGCAGCTCATACATTCTGTGTGTGCTTAATCCACTTTTCTGCTTCCATTTTCAACCTGCAAAGTATGTAGGTCATCCCTGATCTGACAGCCTCTACCAGGTCTATATAACTGGTATCTTGAAGTTTGATCTGCTAGAATTCATAGATTTAGAATAATCAAATTCGTGCCCATTAAAACTCAGATCTAGTGCCCACAAGAAACCCTTGAAGAGTGATGATCCCACGAAAGAGAGGTATAGAAAAATTAGCTTGCGTTTCTGGGTTTATTTTAAAAAGACGTTGGCCCTCATTGCAGGTATGGCGGTAAGTGGCACAATTGGAGGTAATTCCGTTCCCACCAACTTTACCACAACGTCAAATAATGACTCACAGAAAATTGGCGTTAATTCTGCCAGCGGAAATTCCATGGATGGAATTTCCGCTGATGGAAATGCTGCTGATTAAGCTACAGTAACATTAATTTCTCTGATTATTGGCAGAATTACCAACGCTTGCTCGGTTTTCGACAGTAATTCCGATGCAATTACTCTTACCGCCAATGGTGTGTGTGCGCCCGCCATGTTTTGATGCAGTGGAAATTCCACTACACACCACAGCGGCACTGGTATTTCTGCAGAGGTTGAATTACCGCCAATTCTGACCCATACTCGTACTGAGGGCCATATATTCTTGGGATCTGCTTGGGTTTTAAATGAATGCCTACATTACTAGATGGTACAGTTACTGTTAGTTGTTTTCTAGTGCCCCATTTTCAAGAGATCCGGCACACTGCCCTCCCCATTGGAAGGCGCAAAGAGTTCAGCATTTTAGCTGCTTTCAGAATTGTGGAACCCTGAAGCTTTCTTGACTTCAGTGGGACCTCTGCAGGCTCTGATGCCCAGAGATCCCCAGGACCCCAATGGCCCAAGAAGGCCTGCACCTTTAAACCTGCTGGCATCATCCATCAAGAGATTGTCACCACGGGTCGTAAGTAGCCTCTACTGTACAGTACGTGTATTGCTTGGTGCCCCACTATGGCTACCAGTTCATCTGCCCACTTAGATGGTCTGGTGATGGTTGTTCTCATTTGGGAAGGGTGTCCTAACATAGCTTGCTCGGCTTATGCTCAACTGCAATATTGAGTGGATGGAGCTTGAGACATCAAAGCCCCATCTCAAGAATTGAGAGTGTCGAGCATGGTCAGTCCGCCGGTGTCACTCAGGAATTTCCCTCGATTGCTGTGGTAGCGCGTCGCTGTTCCTGTACTTCCTCTTCAGTTACGGCAGCGTGCCGGGAGTAAACAGATTGGAATGGAAGAAAGACTGCATCTTTGTGGAAGAGCGGGGATTGAAACTGCAGAATCACAATGGAATTGGAGAATTGCCTAATGACAGATGCTTAGTTGTTCCTGTACGCCAGTAAACTATCATTGCACTAACCGTATACGATCACACACCCCCGCCCCCACCCTTCAGCTTAAGACCAATACCTCCTGATAAGATCACGAGGGCTCAGGCCCCAGCAATCATCCTCCACTTTCATGAGAACATTGCTTTTGGATAGTGGACTTGAAGTTCTGTACACGATTTGCAGAGTACAAATTTGCAGGAACTGCTGAAATTTAAAAACCTCTTGATAAATAGATTGGAAAATGAATCCTACATATATAAATATACACCCCCCCCCCTTAGACTGAAGCTGGACAGATAGCCCGTGAGCATCCATAATGAAATTATTATTATATGTATTTTATTATACGCTTAATACCTAAGAGGTTCCTAAGTGCAACCCTGGATTCGAACCTGTGTTGCTCTGCATCGTTTTGCTTCCAAGACGAGTGTGTTGCCACTGTGCTACACTGCCCGTGCCTTGGGGTCTATCTTTGTTCCCTACAGAAATGTTAAAGCTGCTGCTGTGGGGAGCCGTAGGCCTCATAATTCTCCACCTATCATAAGGAAGGATTTACCGTTCATGAATAGAAAGGAGGACAGGATACCTCTTCTTTCAAACTCTCACTTTATTTAACTAACTTCCTCTTCCTCTCGAGGCTCCTCCTCTTCCTCCTCCTGCATCATCTTCCTTTACCATTTCCTTGCTTGCTGCCTCCTCCCTCACACCACCACCCCCTCAAAATGGGCCTCATTCCGACTCTGGCGGTAGCCATGCCTGTAAATACCAGCATGGCTGCTGCTGGAGTCATGAATTTACCGGCACCCGGCAATGGGCAATTACCGGGGCATTCCAGCCCCACCGGACCCAGTAATTGCCCATTGCCAGGTGCCGGTATTAATTACTCCCCATTCCCTTTTGAGCCCCATAGGGCTCAATTGGGAATCGGGAGGTCGGATGCACCGGCACCATTCGTGAATGGTGCTGGTGCATCCGACATGGTCTGCTCGCGGGTGCCGTTCCGCCCGCCAGGTCTGACCTGGCGGACTAAAAGGCACCCGCGAGCAGACCTCGTAGTTTGCTGGTCAGGTAACAACAGTAGCAGCAAGCTTACCGGTACCGTTGTTACCAGACCGGCAACCTTATAATGATCATGATGTGTTATTTGTATAGCGCCTTAATCCAAAGCACTTTAAAGAGTACATATTTACATACAATATCACCCAACCGAAATTGGTACTCATTTATCGACCTCGGAAGGATGAAAGGCTGAGTTGGCCTTGCTGGCATTCAAACCTACGACCTGCAGATCACGCTCAGATCACAACAGCAAATGCTCAACTCGCTGAGCTATCTTACCGGCTATCATGAGGGCCAATATCTCCTTACTTCCATATTACACTTCTTCAATAAGTCTGCATGGCCACAACACCACCTATATTTAAACAAACAATTATGAAAACATTTCTACAGCTCTGTGATGTTTTTCCATATTAGGATTTAAGGCACGCTATGATCTAGTGAGCAGTGAAGATCTGGAGTCGTGCCCTTTATCAGGCTTGCCACCATTCTTGCAATGCAGTGTATCTGTGATCCTGCTCGTGTCCCCTAGCACATCTGTTGCATTTGCGTTGTGGACGTTTCAGCCCACCAGCCAGTCTATTTTTAAGGCTAGAAGGACATGTAAGTTGTCCAGAGCGCACCGTCAAGGGAGTTTCTGAAATGTGCAGAACAAAACTATGTGTAAATATGCAGACACATTTTTTACATTTCTGTGGGGACAAAAGGTAAAATGTGTGGGTACTCTTGAAAATCCGAGGCAGCAATACTAAACATGTAAGCGATTATTCGTCAATGTGTTGCTTAACATAACAAAAAAACTGCACTCACTGTGTTCATTTTTTTTAACCGTCTAAATGAGTGCCTTCTTTGCTGCTGGCCCGCCTCTCAGAATCTACCCATTCAATTTTCCTTTCTCATTCTGGGGATTTCTCTCTTTCGGGAAATTCAGGCATAGCAGGACGTTTCATAGGTAAAGAGAAAATGTGTGGGAAATGTCCACCATCTTCAAAATTGGAGCGTGATTTCTAAAATCTGCAGGAAATTTAGAAAAATCTACAGTGGTAGGGCAAAAAAACTATCACACCGGTGGCTTCTCCTGAGATCTCTTATCTATCGAAGCATTAGGCCCCACTCAAGAGGTCCATTGACGGTCTTAATGATCAGATGTTCTGAGACCTTGTGAGGAATTCGACAATCCGCACAGGGAGAGAGCACTCCCCTAAGCTTTTTGATAAATAAAAATGAATGATGGGAGATCAGCCTCCGAGAAATGTGTATGGCCATTCCGCACACATTTCATCTGCTGCCTGCACGAAACGCATAGTCACGTGTACTGTGGGAAGACACAGCCTACAGGTCATATTCAGCTGGAATGTGACAGCCACAGGTACATCAAAGCATCCCAAGAAGGGGGAAGGCACGCTTTCCTCCACCCATGAGCAGCCTAATTTAAATATCAAAGGCTCCAGGGATCTGCTTTCCGTTTGTCTAATCCGGCTGGTGGCAGTGCATACTAACAAGATAATTGAGGCAAGCTTGAAGGGGCTTGGTTGCAGGACAGACAACTGGAAAGGCGTGACTAACGCCCCTTTGGTATGCATTGTGTCAACTTGAAGCTAGTTCCAACCTCTCTGTATGAAAGGCAGTGACTGGCCTGTCTGGGTTCAGCATTTACCACAGGTGTCCCTGTAGAGGGACGAAGGATGTGATGTGGGAGAGACAGGAAGTCTGCTCCCATCACAAACTTCATGGGAGACCTGCGCTTTAATCAAGAGTCACAGAGTGCTCAGTTAACCAGAGAGAAATTTTGATCTACAACAGACAGGAAGATGGGTGGGACTTAGGTATGTGTTGTCACCCCTTGTCTTAACTCTTGCAGAGCACTCTGGTCCTGACCTCAGAGTGTTGGTGGGTGCCCAAGATTCATTAATTAAGGTAGTCTTAGCCTGCACCAATCACTGGGGCCCATTTGGCTTTAAGAGTGGGATGAACCCCTTACTTGACAGGTCATCCAACGACTTCAAAAGTAGTAAGAGGAAGGACTCATTTAGGGCTGAAGGTACAGTCTACCTTACATCTTGCGCCAGTGAAGGAAGGCCAGGTGCTCCAAGAGGGAAGCAAGATCCCTCCCCTAAACATCTCTCAGGCAACAGAGGGAGATACTGGGCTCGGAGGACCCATCCAGCAGCTCCAGAACCAGTATCCAGCCAGCACATAGCGTGCCCTGCTAGGTTCTGTCAGCAAGCTCCCTAGGTAGGAAGTGCCAGAGAGTCTCTGGACAAAGGACAAGACCATTGCCTGCAATCACTCTCCTGGGCTTTGGCCTGGACCCCAGTGAAGAAGCTAGGAACTCCACACAAGCATCAACCAGCATTCCATCTTTTAAGGACATTTTCGAGACAGTCGAGTACTCGAACTGCATCCGGCCGCACTGCTGACTGTTGTCACACCGCAGTCACAAGAGGCGCCATCTGAGCCGCCTTGACCAGCATTTCAGATTTGCCAACCAGCACAGAGACAACGATTCTTGGCCCCGCGCCAGAGAGCTTGCAGATGTCCGTCCAGCCTTGCTTGCCAAACTACCTGCCACCTGGTACCTGCAGCTGTCTCCCCCCACTAACTCTGTCTCAAGTGCTGCAAAGCACCCTGGAACCGCCTCATCGCAGTTGAGTACCAAGAACCTCCTCAGCTCCAGGTACATTGTGGTTCTGCTCCCCTGGTCCTTCTCCGAAGGCCCCTAGAGACGGTTGCGACCCTTTGCCCCAATGGTGCTGGAACTGAATAACCTTGAACAGTAAGACTGATTACTTTACTAACTACCCTCCTGTCACTATCCATAGTGCATCCCTTTCCTTCATGAAACTGTCTGTCCTCAGTGTTCCTTTACAGGGTGGTTGTATTTGTAGTGTGCTAGAACTGTCTGTTGTAGTAATAATAAAGTAGATATTTTGTAACAACCTTAACTGGACAGTCCCTTTTATCATTGGGTAATAATTTTATGTTCGCTATGTTGCAACTAACCAATGATCCATGACCTTGTGGAGATAAGCCTGCTGTTCCGTCCACAAAAATTGGAGAAGGAGGTCTTATAGTTCACTTGTGTTCCAATCTGTTTGGATCCCTTCTGGTGTACTAGAGGGGTGGAGTTGATTGATGGTTTAGAACCCCATATTCATCCCTGGACCACCGGTGCCCCAGAAGATGATTCGTCACAGGCCTGGTTGTCAGAACATCGGGTGCTGCAATGTATTTGCTTTGGATTCCCTTGCTGTGCTCCACTGCCACGAATGGGAGGCCTGAGTCCCTTCACTTACCCTCTCTCCTGTTCTGTAGATAGCGCTCCCTGCAGAGCTCACCGGAGGTTGATTGTTCTTGGCTGCCACTGGGAATGGAACTCTGGGTGGTGGAGCTGGCTGCTGGGCAGCAGCTGACTTTCAAACTCTGGTGTGGGACTCCCTACGTGGCGCTTGATGCAGATTGCCATGAGCGTCTTTCAGCATGGGAGCCTACGTCCTGGAATGAAGTGTGGGCAGCTGGTGGTGAGCCAGCAGGCCTCGGGTAAACCCGATATACTTGATCCCAGCAGCAGTATAGTATCAGGCTTAATACAGCAGTGTACACAGTGAGCAGAGGAACCCCCTGCAGTGCAATGCCCAGAGCAATGCCAGGGGTTAAGATTAATTCTAAATCTTCCAGCCATCACCTCTTTTGTTTTGCTAGAGTCACCCCGAGTAGGACGGGTATGCCCAGATGTGGGCCCCCGTGCCTGCTGGACCAACAGACCCAGCTTCTCCTCACCAATGAGGCCCAATAAGGCTGAAACACGTTTGGAGATGCTTGTGGTCTTGTGCAGAAGGGATATTACCTAGCAGTTTGAGCTGGACTTCCCCTTTTGGGGTGGGGCCAAGCCTGATTTGCATATGAGCTTTCACCTTTTGTAATGGCTTGGCGGGTGAAGAACGATGGCTGGGAGGGTTGCCCAGAGCAATCCCAGAGGTTAAGATTAATTCTAAACCTTCCAGCCATCATCTCTTTTGTTTTGCTGCACTCGCCCCCTGCAGTAATGAACAGAAATGAGACTGGTGAAAAATCTCTGCTATAAGGGGTCTGAGAGGAGTATGTTGTCCTTCGTAAAAGGTGACCTCGATTGTGACTCCACACATGGACGAGGACCACAAGGTCTCAGGCTCATTGTTCACCTGATTTAAGAATCTGGTGGTTGTTGCTTCTCTGGCTTGGAGAGCTTCCTGAATGTCCAAGGTTTCTAGAGGGTGGGATCTCTCTGCGGAGATGATTTATGTGTTCTGGTTTGCGACATTACGCCTCCTATAAGATGTTGCTCAGACACACTTACAAGGATAACAAAAAGTCAGATTTCTTTAGTCCAAGGAATAAAAGAGGAGAGGATCATACTCAACAACTCAACAAAAAAGTTCTGAAACTGGAACATAAGGTGAACAGAGTGGAGCATCCCAGGTAACAACCCTCACTACCACACTATCAAAGATAGACATGATGCTTAACATGATGGCTGAGTGAGTGGAGAATTGCCAAAGAGAATCATTGATGCACTTTGTAGGATTCCCAGAAGGAGTTGAAGGGGCCGACCTCAAGGTTTTTTTTAAATCTGGTTACAGGAAGACCAGGACTTGTCTGGGAGCACCCTACCAGAATGGATCACTAGGTGCTTCTGCTTTTCAGTAAAGGGTGGAGGAAGGGTGGGATGTGGCGCACCTCTGATTATAGCTCATCTCAGAGGTCGGCTGACGAGAGGTAAGATCTTTGAAAGGATGAGGGTGTGAAAAGAGAGGTTGTGCTTGCATGATAATAACATTTTCATTTTCCCTGATGTGGAGGAGGCGACTAATCAACAGAAGAGAATGTTTGGTTGGATTAGTAGAATTAAGGAAGATCCTCCTCTCTGAAAAGGTTAAGGTGGTGAAGAATACAGATACTTAGGGGTTTTTTTTTACCCTGGAGAGAGCAAAACAGCTGCTTGGTACTTTGGAGGCTGGCCATTAAGGACAGTGTTGAGGACACTCTGCCTCTCAACCTCTACATGTTCGGCCTTCACTGGCGATTGACTGAGGGTTGGGCACAAGTGCAAGATCTACTAACTGGGCTTGAGACATGTTGTCCTTAGAGGTCCTGGGCTTGGACGCAATGTGTGGCGGCTATTATATTTGAAAGTGTCTTCATTTAAGGTTTTTTGGGCACTACCTTCTGGGTGGTTATAACTTCTGAAGGACACTCGTATGTTGCATTTTGGGTTTTCTGCTCTCGCCAGCATTTCCCAGACCCCTCTTAAAGAGAGCTGAGCTTGGGTAAGCATTGTATTCTGCCAGCTGCAATATTTTGGGGGATGTTGTTTGATGTTGGATTTTCCGTAAGTGTTGTGTACCTGCTTTGAAAAGTGTAAATAAGGATATATTCTCAATAGCATAACCTTTACAGTGCTGCTTCCTATGTATATTTCCTTTTGCATGGACTCAGGAGGAAAGCTCAGGGGCAACGCGGTCGCCTTGGAAACAAGATGACGCGGAGCAACACAGGCTTGTACCCAGGCTCCACGCTTAGAAACCACTGGGTATTAAGCGGATTATAAATAACCAATTATGATCATAACGGTCGAAAAAATCGCCATTTATTTACTTTTTTTTTCTGCCAATAAGAGAGTTTCCATATGTTTTTCCAGTCTACATTTAGTAGAATGTGAACTTCTCCTAAAATTAAACCTAAGCCTGAGCCAAACATCTAATCTTTGACAATCAGAGCAAACTCGATTGATAGCGCTGCGGGTACTGGCATGTCCGGGTGATTGGTTTTGTTGAGGCTGTATAGAACCACATCTTACTCATGCTGCCCTCTGATTGCAGGAACATCACACTTTTGCACTACTTGATTATGCTGTTCGAGAAGACGTACCCAGACATCCTCAACATTCAGACTGAACTGGAGCACCTGCCGGATGCAGCCAAAGTCAAGTAAGTCCTTGCGCCAAAACGTTCTGTATGTACGTATGTGTGAGCACCGCACAGTAATCCCTTACGCAAACAGGGCACCTCCTGTTATCAAACGTTGGTCACACCAGCAGTATATTTTACGCAAAATGGGTGCTCCAAATGCTGCCTACAAGTTATCAAACGAATTTTGGTATAGCTAAGTTTGTAAAAGGACCCATTGGGCCTCATTCCGAGTATGGTGGCAGTCATGCCGCTATTTGCACCATGACTACAGTGTAATGTAAACGCATTACTCCAAAAACATCAGTAGTATCAGCAACTTGAAGTTTGCGGGCCTTGATACAAGTGTGGTGGTCTGGAAGCAAGGGTGCCGGTAAGCTTACGGCACACTTGTTTCCGAACCACCACATTGCAAGTCTGACTGCCAGGGCTGCTGCACCTGGCAGGTCTGACCTGCCAGGTTCATTGGCTTTGACAGGCAGAGTTGTGACGAAAGCAACGGCACTGTTAGCAACGGTGCTGGTGCTTCTGTGAACCCACACGGGAATGGGGACTAACATTTTCCGGCACCCAGATTCCTGGTCCGCCGGGTCTTTCTCTCTGAATGCAACTTGTACCTTTACTCATTGGCATCCATCCCTCTTCCTCCCCAACTCGGCATTTCTCGCTCTTCCTTACCTGGACGGGGTTGTACATCCATGGACATCATGGGAACCTCACCAGTTTGTCGACTCTTGCTTCACTAATTCTTTGGGCTCCTCAGAGATGAGTGATGGTTCAAGGAGTCTCTGCCTTGGCTTTCAAAGAGTAACTCCTTCTCCACTTCTCCATGTCTGTTAGTATTCATCTTGTCTTCCTGATTTTGGATGCGGCTTGCTTCTCTTCCTCATTGTGCGTGGCCTCAGTCACGGACACCCATCACATCCAGTCTACATCAGACGCATAAAGCAGGACAGGGTTCTCAAGACCACACCTCGAGTAACCTGCATGGCCAGCAAAGCTTGTTCGCTCCAGATCTAAGACCCCAGCCCACTTCCTTGTGCATTAGCTGACTGCAGAGATGAAAGAAAGACTCCCGGCAGCGATAACTCAGGCAGCTTTTGACATTGAATCATCGCACCTGAAAATAAATAAATAAATAAATACACATATCTGCAATTTAGAAAACACAATTTTAGAGCGGTTCATTATTTAAGAGCATCTTTTAAATGCATGACTAGCCTTTTATAGCGGCATTATGAGTCCATGTTATTTTGTTATTCTTTCATTGTGTTTCTAAGTGCCAAGGACGAGTATAGACTTGCATAATAGTCTGGCACTTAAGGTGAGGTGGTCATAGTGTTCTGTTTTTAAATTTTGTCTATTAGGTGATGCTTTAGCACCACCCAAAAGCTGAAATTATTACATCAGAGCAGAGCTAGTAGGGAGATGGGATATGAGGAAGGGCACAAGGTTTACAGGGTGTTATTTGGTTATTTACCCTTTCATCGACTACCCAGGGCCCTTTTGTGTTTCTGCGTTGTGTTTCTAAGGCTAAACTATGGGCCTTGTTACAACATTGCCGCTATCCTGACGGTAAATCTGCCGAGATACCGGCAAATGGTAATACCATTACCGCTGTTGGATTCCAAGTGCCAGGGTGACGTGTTAACCCTGGCACTTGGACTCCTTGAGGCATTTGTTGGTATTACAGGTGCCGATATTACTGACGCCGGTAATACTGGCGATTTCTGCAGGTCGGGTGGAGGAATTGCCTCCAACTCTTAGCTGGAGGTAATTCCTACACGCCACCGGCAAACTCGTAGTTGACTGGTGCAGTACCATGCCAGTATACTTAATTACCAACAAGTTAATACCGCACCGTAATGAGGTCCAATGTCATCATGGCGTGGTCATACTGTTTTCTGGTTTCTGTTTTGTTCATTTTGCTTTGTGTTTCTAACCATACTTCATGTCATGATGTTTTGTAGGTTTTTTTTGTATTCCTAATTTTGCATTTTTTCTCAATGGGGTGCTCATACTGTTTTGTGGTTTCTTTTTTTAAGTAACCCCCTTGTGTTACTAACCTTGTTACTAACCTTACTTTGTGTTACGGCGCGCCAACACTCTGGGCCTGATTCACATAACGTTTTCCTATGGGATGTGCCATTATAAAACGCTTCCATGAATCAGGCCAACTGTGCCTTCATGAGGAGCTCCTGAAGTCTGGTGGTTTGCCATCGCCATGCCATCAAGATGAGGTCACAGTCTTCTGTGGTTTCTCAATGGGGTTCCAATGGTTCTAACTCCTTTTCTGGCCTGACTTTCTACGGAGAAGCAGCACAAATCCACTCTCATGTGGGCTAGAAAGATGGAGAGCTAATAGATATGTAGCACAGCGTCATTACCTGGTACTAACCGCCTTGCCTGTGCTTGTCCCTTGCAGCCTGGTGGAGCTGGAGAAAGAAGTCCACAACATAAAGAACGGGTTGAAGGCCGTGGAAGCTGTAAGTATTTCACCAAATCCTATTGTTCGACATGCCATCGTATCATATATCATGCCTCCTAGATTGAAAGTGATTTGCTGATGTGTAGATGCATGCTTTCATTTTACCTGCGGTCACTCTCTGGCAAAGGCGAAGTATGGTGCGTTTTGGAAGCCGCTCGGCTGCGGTACAGGTATTGTGGGCACCCAATCAGCAGGTGTTAGGGTCTGTGTTTTTTTACTACCATACACTTCTTATTTTGACTGCTAGAAAAGGGGTGGGAGTACTTGAGAGATAGCCCACTGCTTGAAACACACAATGTCGGCCTCAACTACTCTTGGCTATTCGTTCTCTTCTGTAGGGTGTAGGGTTGTCACCCGGGGCCTCATTCCTATATGGCTTTCTTCCTGCACACGCAATATATTTTGCCATCTGCCCCATTTGCAATGACAGAAGGAGCCACAAGCTTCCAATAGGCCTCTTCTGTCATATGAAATGGGTGACCACTACTTCTTTACAATTGCTCACACACCAGTGAAGCATTGCTGCAAATTTTAGGGGCTAAAAAGCCCTAGTTCTCTCTAGGCTTGACTACTCCAATAGCTTCCTCCTGAATCTACCATCTTCCACTCTGCGACTCCTCCAGCTAATCAAGAGTAGGGCAGCGAGACTTATTCTTGGCCCTAAGCCCGGGGACCGCATCCCTCCTGCCCTAGAAGTCTTCACTGGCTCCCGGTTGCTACACAGATTAAATTCAAATCCCTCTGCATCATCCAGAAGGCTGTCTGGGCCCAGGAACCTCACTATCTTCAACTTTATCTCACTAGATACTCTCCCACTAGACCACCACATTCCTCTGGCACCAACTCCCTGTGTGTAAAGCGCTTTGCTAAACAGAGAGTAGGTGGTCGTTCACTTTCCTCAGTGGTCTCCCTCCTATGGAATAGCCTCCCCGTCCCTCTGCGCCTTGAGCAGGATCTCGTCAAATTCCAGAAGCTCTTCAAGACCTTCCTCTTGACCTCCTCCTTCGCTTCTTCTTTCCTCTGCTAATCTCACAGTTGCTGTGATTGGTGTCCTCGGCCCTTATGCATCCTCATGGCCCTGACCTCCCTCACCAATTCTGCCCAGCTCCTGTCTATCCACAGCACTTGCATCTACACACCCTCCTCCCTGGAGGTTTTGTACTTACACCTCCCGAGGCCCCATCCGTGTAGCACTCAACATTCCTAGCGCTTCATCTGTGGCTCACACATGAGCTCGGACTCCCCAGCACTTACCCCCTCTTCCCTCTGTCTTGCTTCACTTGCACATTCTGAATACTCACAAGGCATAGCAGGTGCGTCCCTTCTACCTTTTACCCCCCACTGCTCTTAAATATTGTGTTTTGAATTTCTTTTCCCACCCTTCCTCCCTCCGTGCCCTGTGGGCACGTTGAAACAGTATTTTCTTATTGTATAAGCATCTAACAAGCAAACAATAAATAAATAAATGTTGCTTTTTCAGCAACTTTCCAAACTTTTTTGACCCTAGTTAGTTGGTGTGGTCTGTTTCACTTCCTAATGATTGCCTACCCTAAATTGCATGCAAATCAGGGGCTGCTATTGCTGGTGCACACTTGCATTATAGCGCATGCACAACACACCTCCAGGGTGCTGTTTAAAAGATGGAATAGTGAGTCAATTGGAAGCTTCTCAGGCCCCTCTATGGGCTGTGCAATGACATACTGCCCCGCCTTAAAAATCAGAGGCAATCCATCTGGTGCAACTTTGGGAGCGGGGCAGAAGTTGCGGCCCAGAGCAGCCGTGCTCTGGAAAAGGTATTTTCTTTGTTGACTGGGCGCAAAACCTTGATACACTGCGGGGACGTCCACCACCCATGCTGCAGTGTTTATTTATTTAATGTATTTATTGTATTTATTGTATTAGTTGGTAGCTCCTAGACCCGGAGGTATCACGGCCCAAAGAAGACAGTACATCGTGCATCACAAGAAGGTTAGGAACAGTAAGGTTCCTTTACATCAAAGATAGTCATATTCAAGCATAGATAGTAGGCTGTAAGAGTTACACCTATGTGTTGAATAGTAAAGTGTTTACTTTCTTATGAAACAGTGTGTGATTCCTCTGTCTCCTCCTACCCTCTCCACGGGTGTTGACCCGTGCTTCACGATGCATGTTTTCTGTTAACCATGTATATGGTTCCTGGCTAGTCATGTTTATCCCTTATGCATGTGCTGCCCTGGTTGCTCATAGATGATAATGGCTTCTCTGTGATGTGATCGGACAGTTTAGCTCGGTACGTGCAGTGGCCTAAAGCCCCAGTCAGAATCAGGGCCACCTTGTTGCGTCATCATGATCACGCCAATCACGCGGCACTGAGGAGTCCCAAGCAGATGACATTGAAGGTGGCTTGAGTGCGGTGCCCTTCTCTGGTGTAAAACACAGATTTAACGGTATGGTGCCCTAACTAACTGCAATGCCCTGAAGATCAGCCTGACCAACAAAATGGGTGCCGATCCACAGCGAACATCTGCACCCCTGCACCTCAGAGACGTCATTCAGCCTGACCAACAAAATGGTTGCTGATCCACAGCGAACATCTGCATCCCTGCACCTCAGGGACATCATTCAGCCCGACCAACAAAATGGTCGCCGATCCTCAGCGAACATCTGCATCCCTGCACCTCAGAGACGCCATTCAGCCCGACCAACAAAATGGCTGCCGATCCACAGCGAACATCTGCACCCCTGCACCTCAGGGACGTCATTCAGCCTGACCAACAAAATGGCTGCTGATCCACAGCGAACACCTGCACCCCTGCACCTCAAGGACATCATTCAGCCTGACCAACAAAATGGTCGCCGATCCTCAGCGAACATCTGCACCCCTGCACCTCAGGGACGTCATTCAGCCTGACCAACAAAATGGTTGCTGATCCACAGCGAACATCTGCACCCCTGCACCTCAGGGACATCATTCAGCCCGACCAACAAAATGGTCGCTGATCCTCAGCGAACATCTGCATCCCTGCACCTCAGAGACGCCATTCAGCCCGACCAACAAAATGGCCGCCGATCATCAGCGAACATCTGCACCCCTGAACCTCAGAGACGTCATTTCACCAAAATAGGAAGTGGCATTGTTTCGAAGTACACGATGAAACATATGGTTACGGTATCACTGTAAATACCATATGTATCGTTAAAATCAGTGCATATAGGCCCATATTACCAAATTACTATGAATGCAAGCAGACGTCCAAGGCAAAACGTTACTGATGTGTTATTATATAGCACTTACGCTTAAGCGTGTCATATAGAACAAATACATACAGTATCACTCAACCTGTGTTGGTACTCATTTATCAACCTCAGCAGGAAGAAAGGCTGAGTTGGCCTTGCCGGGAGTCGAACCTGCAGATCACACACACATTGCAGCAGTTAGCGCTCTACCCACCAAGCTATCGTACCGGCCATAGCTACCAGAAAAGCAGCCACTCCAAAAACAAAGCCACATGCTACTGGACACAGCCCAGGAGCCTCCATTTTTTAGGGGTAGTAAGGGAGACCACAGGAGTAGCAAGGGAGACGTCAGGGGTCGCAGTTAGGGGTGGACTGGGAACTAAAAGAGGCCCTGGAAATAATTACTGGGGACCAAAAGAGGCCCTGGAAATAATGTTCAAAGTGGCCCCATATGACACATTTTCAAGAAGCTTAATGCTTTTTCTTTGAGAAAATTTGGAAATACCACACAAAAGAGGCCCAGGGTGCTTAGGCCCACCGGGAAATCTCCAGAGTTCCCTATAGGCCAGTCCACCACTGGTCGCAGTTGCGACCCTTGCTAACCCCTAAAGGACGTCCCTGCTGCACCTGCTAATTTATGACTACCAGATTGTAGGGTGGCAACAGCTTGGCACGTTGCTGAAAACGCTTAATATCGGCGATGCTTCGCTGGTGTGTGAGCAATTATAAAAAATAGTTTGCAGTACACATAAAACAAGGAAGCAGACCTCTTCGAATGTTGCTACCAACGCCATTTTTTTCCACCCAACAACTTGGGATTCCGTAAAAATCACTTCACCGCCACGAAAAGGAAAAAGTCATGTTGCCAGCAGCTGGGAGAAGGAAGGGTCCCTCTGCTATAAAGTCTGACCTCAGATGCCATCACGGGAGCTTTCTAATGCCCCGAGGTTGCCTTTGACATGAGTACAAGGTAAATGTTTTTCCTGCGCCTGGCACGGGCTTTTGACAATCTAAAGCCTGGCTCGTGGCACCCTGGGACCAGGCGCTGTTCTTGGCACGCGCCTGTGGACGGGTCTGCGCCACGGTGCTATTAGAATAATCGCCCTGTTTACAGAGGGTGACCACAGACTAGGAGCACGTCCCCAGAACGGGCCGTTCTGTCTGATTTTTCTAGTCTGACAACTCACCGCCTGTTTGAGGAGATGCGCTTGATTTTCTCGTGTGAAAAGCTGGACCCACGCATTTATTTCACCGAATCCGTGTTTCCCAATGTCCTGGACTGGAGACAACCTGGCCGTGTGACCTGGGGCGGGTTTACATCCGGTTTCAAATGTACAGTTCATTTCCCTACGGCTCATTAAGGAGTTAAACAGATTACTGGTGAGTAGTCTTCCTCGTCACAGTCGAAAAATTCCATTCCACAAGTCGGTGTTGTTTGTTTCATTTAAATATGATCACGCAAAGTGGTTGCAGTAGATCATATGTTATTCTCGGGAGAGAGGGAGTGAAAAAGCGCCATTTCTATGCTGTAACTACTGCAACCCTCCTCGTACCCCACCCCCGCCAATCACATCTAGAAGTGAGTAACTTCGAAGGAGGTACACAAAGCATGTAGGTATTGTTTGGTTATTTGCCGACCCATTGACTGCCCATGGTGCTGCTAATCGCGATAGCCATTCCCATTCACCTCCTGCCCCGCCCTACCCAAAACACATCCTCTTAGGATCTCTTTGAGCTTGCTTTATCAAGCATTATCATCAAACTGCGTGGTCAAAGTGCCTGCAATTTATTTTAAAGCAGTCCTCTGAGAGTCAATGGGCCTCATTACGAGTTTGGAGGTAGCCATGCCGTTTTCAGCGGCATGGCTGCCCCCAAACGCGGGTCCGGGTCCCGAAAAATGGGATTTACCGGGCCATTCCAACATTTGTGGGCCCTGTAAATCCCATTTTCGGGACCCAGACCTGCTACGTCCACATTACCATTTGAGCCCCCCTAGGGCTCAATGGGAATGGGGAGGATGCTAACAACGGACCCGTTAATCACGGGTCCGTTGTTAGCATCCTGTTCTGCTAGCGGGTGCCGCTCTGCACGTCTGGTCTGGCCAGGCGTACAGAGTGGGACCCGCTGCAGAACGCGTAATGTGGCGGCCCGGTATGAATGGTGCCGGTCCCTTACCGGCACCTTTCATACTGTGGCCACCACTGTCGTAATGAGGCCCAATGCCTTAATTGAAGCTCTAAGTGTGAATCTGCTGTAATACAAATGTCTTAACCAAGTGGGCCTTGAGCCATAGATTTCTAAGCCGTGAGCATGTCCTTCACCGAATTCGTCTTAAAAACAAGCATTGGCAAAGCCCACCCTTTTGGTATTAGAGAGGCATTTACCAGGAACTGCTATTATATGCCCAGGCACTCGCAACCTTGGGCAGCTGCGACCATTAATGACCAGTTAGTATCATTGCATCAGGGCATGGCAATTACCCATCCCATGTCTGCACAGAATCTAAAACTTTTGGCATTGCCAATGCTTGCTTTTATTAAGTTTTGGAATTTATTCTGGAAAAGGTGGCACGATAAGCCTGCCTTGATAAATGATTCTCCTTTTTGTGTAAGGACTGTGACGAGGAAGGCAGACGCGGAGGTGGGGGGGGGCGGGCAGATGAGGTCTGGGCCCTGGCTTGGGACTGGTGGTGGTGAATGATTTTTGGATTTAAAGGATGGGGTCTAAACAGGAGGCAGATAAAAAAGAAATGATCACCTCAGGAAAAGCCTAGTCCTGGCATGATTTAAAAAGTAAAGCCATTGTGCTTGTCAACAAAGTTCAGGGTCCATTTTGTAAGAGGGGTTTCGTGGAAGGCACGCGCATGTTTACCCTCCGAAGAGAGCAATACCGCCAAGCGTTCGAGATATCCGCCCTGAATACGTAGAGGAAGGTTTCCTAGAGAATTCCTGTTGCTGCTGAATATTTGCACCGCATCAGCTATTCTGGAAACCCAAGGTGTTTGGCATACTGTGCACCCTGTGGCTGGCGAAGCTGGCATGCAGTGCAATTACAAGAAATGCCATCCACTCGCAGGGAATGGCATATAGAAAGGTCGCCATTAGAGACCCATACGGGCATTCCCAGGTCTACGCTAACCCAAATCGACCACGCCATTCATTCCATGCTGAAAGTCCACCATGTCAACCCTTCCCCATGTCACCCCCACCAGAAGCAATCAAACTAGCAGGACCACCAAGCAACACATCAACCTAAGATGCCAAAGGACCTTCTTTGGCAGGTTACTGAGTTCCCCCTCGCTGTCCCATTGCCAAATGACTCAAGCAAGCATATGTGCTTAATGACTCAAGCTACCATCACTGCAACCGCAGATGTGTAATGGCTCAAACAAGCATCACTTCAACTGTAGATGCGTAATGGCTCAAGCAAGCATCACTGCGACAGTAGATGCTTAATGGCTCAAGCAAGCATCACTGCAACACTGCCAATATCGATGCTTAATGGCTCAAGGAAGCATCAATGCAACCGTAGATGCTTGCTGACTGAAGCAAGCATCACTGCAACCGTAGATGGTTAATGGCTCATGCAAGCATCACTGCAACCATAGAGGCTTAATAGCTCAAGCAAGCCTCACTTCAACAGTAAATGCTTAATGGCTTAAGCAAGCATCACTGCAATCATAGATGCTTAATGATGCAAGCATGCATCACTGCAACCGTAGATGCTTAATGGCTCAAGCAAGAATCACTGCAACCGTAGATGCTTAATGGCTCAAGCAAGCATCACTGCAACCGTAGATGCTTATTGGCTCAAGCAAGAATCACTGCAACCGTAGATGCTTAATGGCTCAAGAAAGCATCACTGCAACCGTAGATGCTTAATGGCACAAACAAGCATCACTGCAACTGTAAATGCTTTTAATGGCTCAAGCAAACAATGATTGAATTAATATCTGGGCTCTAACAACTGAATAAGTAACTTACGTGTCATCCTATTGTTGATTTCACTCACGTCTGTCACAGTGTCATCACACTTGAAAAAAATCACTCATTTAAAAAAAAAAATCTTTTGATGTAGCTGAAAAAAATCAGCCTTTCAAAAATAACATTCATAAAATAAAAACTAATTTAAAACTATGCAAATGTATTTTAAAATTGCACCCCAGATCCCCGAGTTATGACATTCCACACTCATGGAGAGATCGTATCTCTCCAGCTCTGAAATCTCTCCACTGGCCCCCAGTGGATGCAAGGATTAAATTCAAAACCCTCTGCATTGTCCACAAGGATTTCTGGGGCCTGGGTCCAAAATACCTTCAGCTATCCCTCTGCAAATACCTCCCCTCTCGAGCTCTTCGCTCCTCTACCTCCAACTCCCTCAGGGTTAGTCGTTTTCAAAGAAAGAAGCTGGAGGAAGATCTCTGTCTTCTGCTGGGGCCTCCCTCTGGAACAGCCTCCCTGCCACTCTAAAACTTGAGGAGAACCATCTCAGGTTCCGGAAGCACCCCAAGACCTTCCTCTTTTCATCTGCCTACGCTCCCCCTTTCCCCTGCAGCTCTGTTCTCTCTTGACACTGTGCACCTGGCCACCCTCTGTCCTTCAGGCCCAGGTACCTGCTCACCCTGCCACCCTCCGCACTGCCTCTGGGTCACCCCTTGCACTGGGGTCTGTATCTGTACCCATACAGCCCCCCCTTTTCTTCCTGCACTTATCAGACCTACCCTGTCTGCTGCCTTAAACCTAGCACTTGCAAATTGCTGGCTGCATTACCACTGTTTGTTGCCTTTATTATTTATTTATTGTTATTTATCTGTTTCCCCTCTGCTTTGCACTTTCCACTTCTCTCCCCTTCCATGCACTTTCCACCCCCCCCTCGCCTATGCACTTGTGCGTTCTCAATGTCATTGGGCCTAGTAAGATCACTGTTTTGTTCTCCCCTGTTCCCCTCCCTTGCCTTGTTGCGCTCTGAAACGCTTGTGTACGAGCACGATAGAAATAAAATATCAATCAATCAATAACGCGCCACAACGCATGTGATGGGCAGCAAGCTTCTCAAAATGGCGTCGCAGCTCTCTGCACGGAACACGCCATGGGATCCATTTGAAGCCAGTTCCTTGTTGAAGGTGGCAACACCAGACTGCTCCCAGCCTCTAGATCAGGGCAGCCCCCTGCCATGGAAAATTTCCCTGCCGAATATAGGACAGCCCAGAGCAGCTCACGAACAAGCACTGTTGCATTCAGCCATTGCGCCCCAGAACAATTGCTCCCAAATAACCCCAGCCAAAAATGTAAACAATCAGATCAAGTAATGGGTACATTATACAGGATAAACTACTCTTAAGATTCTACAAACGTACTTGTACCACGGAAAGTGTAATTTGGTATTTTCATTCAAGCATATTATGATAATCGTTACAATATGATGGTGTCAGAGAGGTTGGGTTCTTCTTAAGTGTAGCAATTTGTGCCTTGTGACCTTGGGCAGATCACGTATTCAGAGCCTCTGTGGAAATGGGGAGGAAAGAGACCAATCCTCACTTGAATTTGGAGATGTAGGGAGAGGAAATCTTTGCATACACCGTGGATATTTAGCTTGTGTGTTGGAGGAAAGCAAATCATTCAGTACTGGGAGATAGAGATACTTATTGCAGTTCATTTGTGTGATTTTTGGCAACAAGTATTTTCAGAGCTTTTGTCATCAGTGGGAAGGAAAAATAGCACACTGGGAGACTAACTGCAGTATAGCTGTGTGATCATGGGCAAAGAAAATACTGAGAGGTAATGTTTTCCATGAGAAGGAACTAAAATGGAAAAGTGCATGAAAGTGAAAGTATTCAATGCAGTGCGATCTTGTGATCTTTGGCGAACAGTATATGCCCAGATATTGTGTACAAGCGATGGGGAAGAAAGCAATCAGTGGATCAGTCGTTTTTGTGGTTGGAAGGAATAATTAAATTGCAGCCATGTGATCCTGGGATCCTAGACAAGCAGCATGTCTGGAGATTTTCTATGGCAATAAAATGTTGGAATAGAAGCTATCAGCACTGGAATGTGAATGCATTATTGCAGACAGCCCTGTGATCTTCTGCAGACAGCATATTCTGAGCTCTTATTTTCATTACCAAAATGACACTGAACACAGTGCAGGGGCCTACCCTGTGTATAGGTCCTTCTCCACCTTACACACTATTCTTAAAAATGTTCCTATCCCCTCAGCCTTGAAAGAATTGTTACTAGGGGGACAGGCTCAGGAATCAGGGCTTGCACTGAGGCAGGTTGATATAATTTGCCCAGGGGCTGCCCTCAGACTTTAACATAAAATGGCCCACACCAGCACCCATCAGTGCCACCACTCATGCTTTTTGTAAACTGGCAAAAGCAGACTTTGAACTTGCAGATAACTACATACCAAATGTGAATTCTAATGAGGTGTGCGCTGCATTTGCTAAAGAAACTTGTGAGATTTCTTGGCAGTGTATTGTACTAAGAATCTTTTGTAAATTGACCAAATTGATGTGCATATAGAGCACTATTTCTGAAAAATGGCCAAAATAGGGTGACCATTTTCATTCTCACAACATGTTTCAGTCACTCAGATCCCTCCACTTAACCCTTCCAAGTCCACCTAAAGCAGCGTTGTCCATCACCAGGCTTCTAGAGCCGGATCCATGTCGGATTTTCTGGATATCCCTCATTAATATTCCTGATATAGATTTGCATACAATGATTCTAAATGTATGCACATTTTTGCTCATGAATATTGATGAGGCATATCCTGAAAACCCACCAGGTTTCCAGCCCTGGAGGCCTGGAGTTGGACAACCCTGATCTAGAGTGACAATGTAACATGGTTTGCAGGAGGCAAGCAACAGTGCCTGATCCAAACAGAGATTCATGAGCATGCAAAGGAGGCCTGCAGTCTGGCAGACATTATGGAGTGGAAGCATTGGGAATGCTCTCCAAGGGCAAACCTACTATAATAAACATTGGCAAGAACAACATGTGTGGCTTTGCAAATCTAGGGGCTACACGGGAGCATCTGACTCTATTTGAAACCACAGACCTTTGGGCTTTACCGGTACTTGTTAATGCTAGAAGTGCTACTCCGTGAGCAGGACCCAAATATTTTCTCGCACGCTTGTGAGAATGCGGGTGGGCAGTGCCCCACCATTGCTGCCACCACCCACAGTTGCTCCACACAGTGTCGGCACATTTGGGGTTAAACTACAGCTCACACCTGCTCATTGGCGTTGATGGATGGTCTGACTATCACCACTTCACAGTCAATCAGACTCTGAGACAATAAGTGCCGGGGCTCAGAAATAAGTGCCAGGGCTCAGCCCCGGCAAACACCCCCACAAACAAAGCACTGGCTTCTGCATGAAAGAGAGGTGGAGGCAGACAAGGCCTCTGGCCTCGGGATGAATATATGTAGTTTGAGGCCTACATGTTAGGGTGATAATGGCTCTTGTACTTCTGTGGTTTTATGTATAGCCGTTCACACCCTAGACATAGAGAAATGCTTGCTTAGCATCTCTCAAGTCCTTAAAAGTAATGTATTGACAGCTTTGAATTAATCTTAGCAATTAGGGATTGTTTTGGGCAGCTTCCATGCCGCCATGTTTTAGCTCTATTACAGAATGGGACTGATCACATGCAAGGCAGTTTTGGTTTTGCCACCAATGGGAGCAGCCAAGAACAAACTACTGCACCCCCACAAATTAAGCACTGGATAGGTGATGTTCAGTTCATCTTTCTATCCTCCCCCTTAAAGCTTGACGTTGATACGTCAATGGCTTTTGCTCAATCAGCCAATCGCATGTCTCAGCCTGGTTGCAGGCCCCCTCCCTCTGCATCTCGGGGCTCCTCCAGAAGCAATGCTGGATTGGCTGTTGCTGCACATCTGTTGCAGGAAGGCTGCTAGCACAGAGATGGATTGAACAGACCCGCACATGCTGCAGCCAGAGAGGGGAAATGGCGGAGGCCTGTTCTAGTCATCTCATCGCTAACAGAGACAGACAGGCCAGGCCTTGCCACTAATTGCAAGTTAATGATCCGGCAAAATATACACGTTTCAACTGTCAAGGAAACTGGAGAAAATAAAAGATGGATACATTTCAGCTTCCAACATGAAATGTGCTCAAGACTGCTTACTGAAGGGAAAAGCCCAGAGGAAAAGTGTAAGGATTACGAACTGCTTGACACCTAAACTGCAGTTTGATTTGGCAATGTGGAAGGCACTCAGACATCACTCTCACATGGAAAAAGGAAAGGGGTGGCAGCTCCAGAGCACATGTTAAAGGCATCCACTGTGTTGCCTGTAGGCGGCCCACCTGCTCCAGCCTTTCAGGGGGTAGTGTTATGTGTGGGCCCTGACCTCGAAATGCAGAACTTGGGAGCAGGCAGATGGAATTGGGGGTTCACAGGGAAATGAGAGGAAGATCTGCGATCAGGTCCCATCCCAGCGGGCCAACTCATTCATTAACGCCTGGCTTCTTCCTACCATGGCTAGCTATCATCCCCGCCAAGCTGCCCTGCTCTCCCCATTGTGCTCAGCCCCACCCGAGCACATGTAGCGTGCTCAGCAAACAGACAATGGGCATCAGTGCTGGCCGTCACTCGCCGTGCCCGCCCCATCTCGCCTATTAAACCAACTATAATGCAGCGGGTCCTATATCCAACCCACTCCATCACACCTAGTGGACAGGCAATAGTGCAGCAGGCGCCTCACCTTACCCAATGTATCTAATGTATTCCACCAGCTATAGTGAGTCAGATCCCTCACCGTACCTGACCTACAACGTCTTTTTTTACCAGAAATGGTGCAGCTGGTGCCTCATCTTGCCCAATCTATCTCCTGTATTGCACCAGCTATAGTGAGTCAGAACCCTCACCGTACCTGACCTACAACGTCTTTTTTTGACCAGAAATGGTGCAGCTGGTGCCTCATTTTACCCAATCTATCTCCTGTATTGCACGATTTATAGTGTGCCATATCACGCCACTTACCTAACCTACCTCGCCTTTTCAACCAGCAATAGTGCAGCAGGCGCCTCACCTTACCCAATGTATCTCATGTATTGCACCAGCTATAGTGTGTAAGACCCCTCACCTTACCTGACCTACCTCGCCTTTTCGACCAGCAATAGTGCAGCAGGCGCCTCACCTTACCCAATGTATCTCAAGTATTGCACCAGCTATAGTGTGTAAGACCCCTCACCTTACCTGACCTACCTCGCCTTTTCGACCAGCAATAGTGCAGCAGGTGCCTTACCTTAGCCACTCTGCAGGCTAAGTTTACGCTTTTTTGACCAGCAATAGAACTGCAGCTCACTGATCTTAATCTTTCTCATATATTATACCCAATATAGTGCACAAGGTCACCCACCCAACTCAATGTATCCACCCGTTAGACCAGCAGTAGTGCAGCCGGTCCCTCATCCTACTCAGTCTATTGTTGCGTATTGTACTAGCTTTGATGAAGCAGGGCTGCTCACCCTACACAATCGATCTCATGTATTGCACCCACTATAATGCAGAAGATCCCTTACCTTGACCAATCTTTCTCAACTATTGGTCCGTCGATAGTGAATCAGGTTGCTCGCCCTACCCAATTTATCTCACCTATTGGACCAGCAATAGTGAATCAGGTTGCTCGCCCTACCCAATCGATCTCATGTACTGCACCCGCTATAATGCAGAAGATCCCTCACTTTAACCAATCTATCTCACCTATTGGACCGGCAATAGTGAATCAGGTTGCTCGCCCTACCCAATCGATCTCATGTACTGCACCCGCTATAATGCAGAAGATCCCTCACTTTAACCAATCTATCTCACCTATTGGACTGGCAATAGTGAAGCAGGTTGCTCGCCCTACCCAATCGATCTCATGTATTGCACCCACTATAATGCAGAAGATCCCTCACTTTGCCCAATATATCGCACCTATTGGACCGGCAATAGTGAAGCAGGTTGCTCGCCCTACCCAATCGATCTCATGTATTGCACCCACTATAATGCGGAAGATCCCTCACTTTGAACAATCTATCTCACCTGTTGGACCTGCAATAGTGAATCAGGTTGCTCGCCCTACCCAATTTATCTTGCCGATTGAACCAGCAATAGGGCTGCCTTCTAGATCCGATAATTACACTATTCCACACCTCGCCGCCCTGAGGAAGCAACCACACTTCTATGCATGCGGTAGTCGTGTGACCTGGATTACCTGAGCAGTGTGAATGTGTGATTTGCAGGGTGTGAATGTGCTGTTCCTTAGATATCAATACTGAAAGTCAGGCTCAGCCTAAAGATTGTTTTTTGATCCGTGTGCAGTGCCTCCACTCTCCTTGGCGGACTGCTTGGCCCATGGTTTCCCCGGTTGGGCTGGTTATCCATTATTTTCTAAGGCTTTTTGGCTTTTTTTCCTTCTAAGGGCCCTCTTGATCCCCCCAATTCCCTCCTAAGAGACCGCAGACCTGCTCTTCAAATGTGTGAAACCAAATATTTTAAAACTTGAGAAATACGCAAAAATACTAGCCTTGTTCCTGGAGAAGCCGCTTTATGGCCTTCGCTGCGGGCAGGCGAGTCCCAGTGTGAATATTGCTCAACATGCCTCAAAAACCATCGCCAGGGGCGGGATGACATGGAACAATAAACTTACAGGCTGTTCGCTTTTCATCTGTGCGTGTAGGAGCGGGTGACCATGGCGGTGGCGCGGGTCCTTGCCTTGGGCGGCGCTACCGTGTCAAAGGCCCACAGAGGGGAATGTACGTTTTAAGAGAATTAAACAAGACTTCCAACCATAAGCATCTCCCTGTGGTCTTGTAAGGCCACGCTGCAGCCAAGCAGAATGTAGGAGCGCTTGCTTCTGTCTACTGGTGACATCACAGCTGCAGAGAACTTAGGCGGTTCCGCCAGGCAGGCTCAGCCAGGGCTGGCTAATTGCACAAGTTGCTGACAGCCTTGTTCCACATCTGCATACCACATGCACCTTCTGCTGGGTTCCTTCCCACTCCTTTTGCTAGTTGCAACCTTAATAAAGTGTGCACCCAAATCAGAAGAGGATTCTGGGTAGTTGGCTTGGCTAAGAGCATGAGACGCTCTACTTTCCAGCAATGGATGGTTTAAGTGTTTTCATTTCAGGTGCTTTTATTATATTGTGATCAAATGAGAAATCTGAAAAACATGTTTTTCTGTGGGTTTGAAAATCCCCTGTTTTCGATGCAAACTGTTGGGGACCTTAAGTTACTAGATAGTTTCAAACAACTGTTTTATTTTGCCATGGAAACCTATTGAACCAATGGCCAGTGCTTGAACATAGGACTTGATTCCTGTTGGAGTGATGACCTTTGATTCGAGAACTTTCCGATGTTGACCATATTGCTTTAGTTTTGGCCCCACTTGTTTAAGCCAATTCATGGGGGTACTATTTGTATCCCGCTCATCCATTTGCGAGTAGAGGGGGCAAAGGAAGTTACAATGGGTAGACATTTTGTTCAGGCTGCATTGGCGCTTCATGCGACGCAATGAATGCACTGCACAAGCAGGGGTAGCGAGAGGAAGCGGGTGCAGTCACGGAGCAGGCTGCTGTACACTGTGGGAGGAGCCAACTGTTGGTCGTACAGGTGCGGCCTGTTTATAAATTCAGTGATTTCTTTGGACCATGGAAGAAGATGCAAAACTGGTTTGCGGTGTATGCATGGAAATATGGGAATATGTGTAAGAGACCTCGTACGACAACATATTCCAGCAGATATTCCTTTTGCTTTATGATGGAATGATACATACATCGAATGATACATAACTACACTGGTGGGAGCCGGCTTGCTACTCAAAGCCAGGAAAGGCGATGCAGGCCCGCACCTTACTTCCACCAGCCATATTTGGTAATGATTTGGATCTATCCAACACCACATTACCCAGAAAGCTCAATTAGCCAGCACCTGCGTTGCGAGTAATAAGACCGTTCTAGTTAAGGAAAGGATAACGAAGGTTCCAGATGGCAGAGTGGTGGTAAACAGAGCAAAAGGCCAGGAAGACTTGTTAACTGGTCTTTTTTGCTCTGTTTTCATTCTCTCTTCAACCCAGACAACCAAAATTAACCTATCCGGCATCCTTGTTTTTCCGGCATCATTGTGTTCTCATTTGTTCCGGTTGATCAAGCTCTTACTATAGTCCCATCTTTTGGGTGAGGATGAAAGCTCTGCTTTTCATGGAGTCAATGCGTAGCCATGCAGAACTTGCCACGCGCGTTATTGAAAAATATGGCATTGGGGAAATACCTGAATACTCCTACTGAGTTTGATGGTTGAAGGAGACGGCATATCAATGATTGTTTTTTCTCTTAAGCACCATACTCATAATGGGCCCCCGCATGCATGAAAATTATGTTTTTCACTTCAACGAGCCCCCAGCTACAGTGACCCCTGCAGAAGTAAATTTGGTACTGCGCTGACGTCCCACAATCCTGCTGCCTAGTGCCACATTACCACTGACCCAACAGCATGGTTTCTGCTGCCTCTGACCTGCTGTTCTCTGCCCGCTTCCCCAGCTTTGACTTTATGATGACGTAGAAGACCTATCTGCCCGACTTCCATGATTTTTTCACTAATAATGTAATCAAACAATTAGCATAAAATCTGGGTCTCAATATTGGAAGTTGTTGGTTGTGACATCAGCCTTCATATACACTTTGTCATTTCATTTCTGGGGTTAGTGGGGTTCTGCTCTGCAGATTGTGGTAACAACAACCCCATCCTCAAATGGAAACTTTTAAAGCATTCCAAGAACCTGGTATTCAATACCGGCATTCCTCATTCATTCAATACCGGCATTCCTCGCTCAGTCAATGGTGGCGTTCTTTGCTCATGCAATACCGACATTCCTCGCTCATTCATTACCGGCATTCCTTGCTCATTCAATACCAGCATTCCTCGCTCAGTCAATGGTGGCGTTCTTTGCTCATGCAATACCGACATTCCTCGCTCATTCCTTACTGGCATTCCTTGCTCATTCAATACCAGCATTCCTCGCTAAATCAATGGTAGCATTCAATGCTCATTCAATACAGACATTCCTCGCTCATTCAATGCCGGCATTCTTTGCTAATTCAATACCAACATTCCTTGCTCATTCAAAACCAACATTCCTCGCTCATTCAGTTCCAACATTCCTCAGGTACTCAATACCGGCATTCATCGCTCATTCAATACCAACATCCCTCGCTCATTCAATTCCAGCATTCCTCGCTCATTCGATACCAGCATTCTTCACTCATTCAATTCCAGCATTCCCCACTCATTCAATACCGACATTCCTCTCTTATTCGATACCAGCATTCCGTGCTCATTCAATTGCAGCACTCCTCACTCATTCAATACGGACATTCCTCGCTCATTCAATACTGGCATTCTTTGCTCATTCAATACCGATATTCCTTGCTTATTCAATTCCAGTATTCCTCACTCATTCAGTTCCAGCATTCCTCGCTCATTCAATACCAACATTCCAAGCTCATTCAAAACCGGCATTCCTCGCTCATTCAATACCGGCATTCTTCGCTCATTCAATACCAGCATTCCTCGCTCATTCAATGGTGGCATTCTTTGCTCATTCAATACCGACATGCCTTGCTCATTCTATTCCAGCATTCCTCGCTCATTCAATACTGACAACTCGCTCATTCAATACCAACATTCCTCGCTCATTCAGTGGTGGCATTCCTCGCTCATTCAACACCAACATTCCTCGCTCATTCAACACCAACATTCCTCACTCATTCAATACCGACATTCCTCACTCATTCAATACTGACAACTCGCTCATTCAATACCAACATTCCTCGCTCATTCAATTGCATCATTCCTCGCTCATTCAATACCGACTTTCCTCGCTCATTCAACACCAACATTCCTCACTCATTCAATACCGACATTCCTCGCTCATTCACTTCCAACATTCCTCACTCAGTCAATACCAGCATTCATCGCTCATTCAATACCAACATCCCTTGCTCATTCAATTGCAGCATTCCTCGCTCATTCAATACCGACATTCCTCGCTCATTCAATACCGGCATTCTTCACTCATTCAATACCAGCATTCCTCGCTCATTCAATGGTGGCATTCTTTGCTCATTTAATACCGACATGCCTTGCTCATTCAATTCCAGCATTCCTCGCTCATTCAATACCAACATTCCTCGCTCATTCAATACCAGCATTCCTCGCTCATTCAATGGTGGCATTCGTTGCTCATTCGATACCAACATGCCTTGCTCATTCAATTCCAACATTCCTCACTCATTCAATACTGACAACTCGCTCGTTCAATACCAACACTCCTCGCTCATTCAATTCCAGCATTCCTTGCTCATTCAATGGTGGCATTCCTCACTCATTCAACACCAACATTCCTCGCTCATTCAATTGCAGCATTCCTCGCTCATTCAATACCGACTTTCCTCGCTCATTCAACACCAACATTCCTCACTCATTCAATACCAACATTCCTCGCTCATTCACTTCCAACATTCCTCACTCAGTCAATACCAGCATTCATCGCTCATTCAATACCAACATCCCTCGCTCATTCAATTGCAGCATTCCTCGCTCATTCAATACCGACATTCCTCGCTCATTCAATACCGGCATTCTTTGCTCATTCAATACCCATATTCCTTGCTTATTTAATTCCAGTATTCCTCGCTCATTCAGTTCCAGCATTCCTCGCTCATTCAATGGTGGCATTCCTCGCTCATTCCATTAATTACAGGCATTCCTCGCTCATTCAATACCGACATTCCAAGCTCATTCAAAACCGGCATTCCTTGCTCATTCAATACCGGCATTCTTCGCTCATTCAATACCAGCATTCCTCGCTCATTCAATGGTGGCATTCTTTGCTCATTCAATACCGACATGCCTTGCTCATTCAATTTCGACATGCCTCGCTCATTCAATACCAACATTCCTCACTCATTCAATACCAACATTCCTCGCTCATTCAATACCAGCATTCCTCGCTCATTCAATGGTGGCATTCGTTGCTCATTCTATACCAACATGCCTTGCTCATTCAATTCCAGCATTCCTCACTCATTCAATACTGACAGCTCGCTCATTCAATTCCAGCATTCCTATCTCATTCAATGGTGGCATTCCTCCCTCATTCAACACCAACATTCCTCACTCATTCAATACCGACATTCCTCACTCATTCAATACTGACAACTCGCTCATTCAATACCAACATTCCTCGCTCATTCAATTGCAGCATTCCTCGCTCATTCAATACCGACTTTCCTCGCTCATTCAACACCAACATTCCTCACTCATTCAATACCGACATTCCTCGCTCAGTCAATACCAGCATTCATCACTCATTCAATACCAACATCCCTCGCTCATTCAATTGCAGCATTCCTCGCTCATTCAATACCGACTTTCCTCGCTCATTCAATTCCAGCATTCTTCACTCATTCAATACCGGTATCCCTTGCTCATTCAATACCGACTTTCCTCGCTCATTCAATTCTGGTATTCCTCGCTCATTCAATTCCAGCATTCTTCGCTCATTCAATACCGGTATCCTTTGCTCATTCAATACCGACTTTCCTCGCTCATTCAATTCCGGTATTCCTCGCTCATTCAATTGCGGCATTCATCGCTTATTCAATACCAACATTCCTCGCTTATTCAATACTGGCGTTCATCGCACATTCAATACAAACATTCATCGCTCATTCAATATCGGCATTCCTTGCTCATTCAATTCCAGCATTCCTCACTCATTCGATACCGGCATTCCTCGCTCATTCAATACCGATATTCCCCGCTCATTCAATTCCAGCATTCTTTGCTCATTCAATACCGGCATTCCTCGCTCATTCAGTTCCAACATTCCTCACTCATTCAATAGCGGCATTCCTCGCTCATTCAATACCAACATTCATCGCTTATTCAATATCGGCATTCTTTGCTCATTCAATTCCAGCATTCCTCGCTCATTCAATACTGACATTCTGCGCTCATTCAATTCCAGCATTCCTCGCTCATTCAGTTCCAGCATTCCTCGCTCATTCAATACCACATTCCATGCTCATTTAATTCCAGCATTCCTTGCTCATTCAATTCCTGCATTCCTCTCCCATTCAATACCCGCATTCCTCTCCCATTCAATACCGGCATTCCTCGCTCATTCAATACCAGCATTCCTCGCTCATTCGATACCAACATTCTTCACTCATTCAATTCCAGCATTCCCCACTCATTCAATACCGACATTCCTCTCTTATTCGATACCAGCATTCCGTGCTCATTCAATTGCAGCATTCCTCACTCATTCAATACCGACATTCCATGCTCATTCAATACCGGCATTCGTTGCTCATTCAATACCGATATTCTTTGCTTATTCAATTCCAGTATTCCTCACTCATTCAGTTCCAGCATTCCTCGCTCATTCAATGGTGGCATTCCTCGCTCATTCATTACAGGCATTCCTTGCTCATTCAATACCAACATTCCAAGCTCATTCAAAACCGGCATTCCTCGCTCATTCAATACCGGCATTCTTCGCTCATTCAATACCAGCATTCCTCGCTCATTCAATGGTGGCATTCTTAGCTCATTCAATACCAACATGCCTTGCTCATTCAATTCCAGCATTCCTCGCTCATTCATTGGTGGCATTCCTCGCTTATTCAACACCGACATTCCTCACTCATTCAATACCGACATTCCTCACTCATTCAATACCGGCATCCCTCGCTCATTCAATACCAACATTCCTCGCTCATTCAATTCCAGCATTCCTCGCTCATTCATTGGTGGCATTCCTCGCTCATTCAACACTGACATTCCTCACTCATTCAATACCGACATTCCTCGCTCATTCACTTCCAACATTCCTCACTCAGTCAATACCAGCATTCATCGCTCATTCAATACCAACATCCCTCGCTCATTCAATTGCAGCATTCCTCGCTCATTCAAAACCGACTTTCCTCGCTCATTCAATTCCAGCATTCTTCGCTCATTCAATACCGGCATCCCTTGCTCATTCAATACCGACTTTCCTCGCTCATTCAATTCCGGTATTCCTCGCTCATTCAATTGCGGCATTCATCGCTTATTCAATACCAACATTCCTCGCTTATTCAATACTGGCGTTCATCGCACATTCAATACAAACATTCATCGCTCATTCAATATCGGCATTCCTTGCTCATTCAATTCCAGCATTCCTCACTCATTCGATACCGGCATTCCTCGCTCATTCAATACCGATATTCCCCGCTCATTCAATTCCAGCATTCTTTGCTCATTCAATACCGGCATTCCTCACTCATTCAGTTCCAACATTCCTCACTCATTCAATGGCGGCATTCCTCGCTCATTCAATACCAACATTCATCGCTCATTCAATATCGGCATTCTTTGCTCATTCAATTCCAGCATTCCTCGCTCATTCAATACTGACATTCTGCGCTCATTCAATTCCAGCATTCCTCGCTCATTCAGTTCCAGCATTCCTCGCTCATTCAATAACACATTCCATGCTCATTTATTTCCAGCATTCCTTGCTCATTCAATTCCCACATTCCTCTCCCATTCAATACCCGCATTCCTCTCCCATTCAATACCGGCATTCCTCGCTCATTCAATACCAGCATTCCTCGCTCATTCGATACCAGCATTCTTCACTCATTCAATTCCAGCATTCCCCACTCATTCAATACCGACATTCCTCTCTTATTTGATACCAGCATTCCGTGCTCATTCAATTGCAGCATTCCTCACTCATTCAATACCGACATTCCACGCTCATTCAATACCGGCATTTGTTGCTCATTCAATACCGATATTCCTTGCTTATTCAATTCCAGTATTCCTCACTCATTCAGTTCCAGCATTCCTCGCTCATTCAATACCAACATTCCTCGCTCATTCAATACCATCATTCCTCGCTCATTCAATACCGGCATTCTTCGCTCATTCAATACCAGCATTCCTCGCTCATTCAATGGTGGCATTCTTTGCTCATTCAATACCAACATGCCTTGCTCATTCAATTCCAGCATTCCTCGCTCATTCAATACCAACATTCCTCGCTCATTCAATACCAACATTCCTCGCTCATTCAATACCATCATTCCTCGCTCATTCAATGGTGGCATTCGTTGCTCATTCGATACCAACAATTCCTTGCTCATTCAATTCCAGCATTCCTCATTCATTCAATACTGACAACTCGCTCATTCAATACCAACATTCCTCGCTCATTCAATTCCAGCATTCCTCGCTCATTCATTGGTGGCATTCCTCGCTCATTCAACACCGACATTCCTCACTCATTCAATACCGACATTCCTCACTCATTCAATACTGACAACTCGCTCATTCAATACCAGCATTCCTCGCTCATTCAATTGCAGCATTCCTCGCTGATTCAATACTGACTTTCCTCGCTCATTCAACACCAACATTCCTCACTCATTCAATTTCAGCATTCTTTGCTCATTCAATACCGGCATTCCTCGGTCATTCAGTTCCAACATTCCTCGCTCATTCAATGGCGGCATCCCTTGCTCATTCAATACCAACATTCATCGCTCATTCAATATTGGCATTCCTTGCTCATTCAATTCCAGCATTCCTCGCTCATTCAATACCGACATTCCCCGCTCATTCAATTCCAGCATTCTTTGCTCATTCAATACCGGCATTCCTCGGTCATTCAGTTCCAACATTCCTCGCTCATTCAATGGCGGCATTCCTTGCTCATTCAATAACAACATTCATCGCTCATTCAATATTGGCATTCCTTGCTCATTCAATTCCAGATTCCTCGCTCATTCAATACTGACATTCTGCGCTCATTCAATTCCAGCATTCCTCGCTCATTCAGTTCCAGCATTCCTTGCTCATTCAATACCACATTCCATGCTCATTTAATTCCAGCATTCCTTGCTCATTCAATTCCCGCAGTCCTCTCCCATTTAATACCGGCATTCCTCGCTCATTCAATACCAATATTCCTTATTACAGAAAGACCAACATCCCTGCAGCAGAAATAGGTGATAAATAGGACCAGGGATACAAAAATAACTCAGGGTTGTATTTATTTATTTAATTTATATTTCATTTTCTTGGGCCAAAAGTGCTTACAAAAGGAGCATCAGTGAGCCAAGCCTTCCTGTGTCCAGGTGCTTTACAATAATAGTTGAATGTGGTTGGACCATCAAGCTGTTGATGAGGCGCAAGTTGGAACACAAAAAGAGGGAATTAGAATACTGATAATACATATATTTACAACATTGACAGATGGTACAAAATGATAAAAATGTGTAAAATTATCAATTATGTGCAGTTGGGCACAGGGAGGATGAGAGATGAAAGACGACTGGCAGCAGCTATAAAAAGAGCTGTCAGTGGACGTGTACATTCAAGGTTGAGGAGATGCTGTTTGAGGCCAAATTTAAATGAGGGAATGTTGCTGAGTTTCTTGACACCGGGGGGAGTTGCAGTGGAAGGGGGCAAGGAGGGTGAAGGAGCGAGAGGCAGTGCAAGGTGGATGGGGATAGTGAGATTAATAACAGGAAATAGATTAAGCCAAATTTGTCGAAAGTAGTCTTCAAAATATGTATTAGCTGGCAGACTCATTGGAAGGCATATAACTGTTATTCTCAGCTAGTCGACGTGTGAGTGGCGATACTAGGCTGCGCCATACATTATTGTTTCTTATACATCCCCGCCATTCGTTCTATTTGAATATTTGATACACATTTTGTACAATATGTAAGCATTTAAATATGTTATGCGCGTTGGCTCGCTTGTAGCAATTTTTGGTCTCGTTGCTTGTCTTTCTCAATTGTTAGTATAAATAAAATATTGAATGAATGTGGTCTCTTCATTGTACCATATTATATTATATTACAGTTCCTTTTGGAAAACATATTAATTAATTGTATACAATTAAGGTGTACACATTTTTCCCATAGAATTTTCTTTTTCCCACTATAAGAAAACATGACAATATATGCCAGTAGCCCCACGTAAGAAACTGTATTCCCCTATTGGCTTTGCCCTTAATGCCAGTAAAACAAATGCCATGCCAGAGTAAGAAAACATGTTCTTGCTGGCTGCACAAATACCTCCCCATGCAAGAACACTTATCATTTTGGCTTTGCCCTTAACACCATCAAAATGCCATGCCACAGTAAGAAAATATGTGCTTACCGTTGACATTGCCCTTAATGCGTGTAACAAATACCATGGGAACAGTCGTTTTGGGGGTTGGGGAAAAGTATGAATAAAAAGGGGTTTGGTGGGAGTGAGGACCCCCTCCAAAAACAAAGAAAAACTATACAATTTTTTAATAGATATTTTTGGTTCATTCAAAATTAATTTGTTGTTTTGTGATTTGTTAAAATCACATGTAACCACTTTTCGTGCCTTAGAACCACACACTTTCTTTGCCCCGGCTTCTCAACAGTGGTTGTAACGCTTTATGGGTCCAACCTCAGGCCCTGTGTTCATGGAAAGAAGGAAAAAAGTGCCTAGAGGGAGACGCTTCACAGTTAATACCAGATGGTAAAGATTTAAGTGTAACTTTCTAATTATAAACTTACATCAGATACTATTGTAAGTTTATAATTAAAATCTAAACTTATATCTTTTAATCTAAAAAAGGTGTGCAGCCACCTTGCACCTCAGCGCTGCGTTCGTCACTGTATAGATTTGGAAAGTTACCGGCGGGTCCAAAAACGGACATGAATACGATTGAACCGCTGTCAGAGTCACTGCAGATATAGGGGCCAGACCGACCACCTGCCACACATCTGCAAAAACAGCAGGCAAACATATGCAGCATATTTTTCCAGGATTCCAAATGGAGCAGCAGATTAGGGGAGTAAGGAGCAGAGGGGCCTGCGCTTATCCCACAGCTGGGCAGTTCTAGGTGACATCATCGGCACGACTAGCAGAGCGGCACCAGTGAGGCAAGACAGGCACTGCTAGACCTGACTGCACCTAAGAGAGCAAAAGTGAATCCGGCCAGAAGACATAGCTGCGCTGGAAACACAACAACCATCATTAGCACCCTGGGCGAGGCTGCCAGCCAATCAGGTGGCGAGGAACGCAGGCTGGAACCCCCGGTACAAGCCTGCGTTCCAAGACAGCTGACGGCCGGCTCTCCCTGTCGCTTTTCTTCCCCCACCCTCCGTCCCATTTCTTTTCACCTCCTTACTTACCTTCTTTTGGTGGCGGCGAGTGCCGCCACCACCTTCCTCCTTCTCTTCGCCTCCCGAAGGCTGCTATGGAATGGGAAGAGGGGGTCCGTATGGAGCCCCTCTTCCCTTTCCATGAAGGCCATCTTGTGAAAAGATTTTCCTTCCTACAGTGGGACGCTGTCCTTTAGCGCGTGTCCCACTGTAGGAGTAAAAATATATTTTTTTAGCACCCTGTGTTTCCACTTTGGCCACATGGGGAGCTAATGGCCTTCATCCCCGTTCCAGTTGCTGGAACAAGGGCCGATAACTTGGGCTACCGGGCCATTATCCCCTGTTCCAGCCCCTGGAACTGGGCATGACCGCCACAGTGACATAGTACAGGCAAGTGTTAATGAAATCTTGACTCTGGATTTCATTTCCAGACGTTTCTGATGAAATGGAGGAGCACGTGCAGAAGGGCAGGGACATTCTAGGAACAATTACAAACAACCACACCTGGAATATGTGCCAGAAAACAAACTATAGGCATCTTGCAGCCCCAGGTGCCATTAGACAATCCAGGCATGCTACACGCTAATAGTTAGCTGTCAAAGCTCAGCAGCTGTTGCAAGTAATATGCAAACAGAAATCCATATGTGTGTGTAGGTGTGGGTGTTTGTGTAAGTCACGCCTTTGCTGCATGTACCACTGAAAGGAACATGGCACTTCTCGCACCAATCCCTACACTGCACTTTTGACAGCAACCTATCCTTTCTTGTTGATACCAAAACTGTGCCATTATCCCACGCCGTATCCTCCACCATCCAAACACAATTTTACCCTCTCTCAGTCTACAAATATCCCACTCATGCCAACATACCGCCTTCCATCCAGCAGCACAATCTTTTCAGCATCCTCTGCTATGCCTTCCTCCTTTTTGCCACCCGGCCTAGACAATTATCAGATGACCTCAGGCATCTAACACTCAACAGGCATCATGGACTACTGCCCTTATTTGTACCTATTACTCTTTCCACTGCATGCAGAGCTCCAGCTGGTGGTCCGGAAAGTGGAACACCTCTCCAGTGACTGCCAGTTAATACGTCCGGGAGGATATCTTAGAGGACACAACTTGTCTTGGAAACAAGACAACACTGAGTAGCATGGGTTTGATAGCCAGTCCCCTGCTTAGGAGCTGGACTTTGGCATGAAGTGTAATATACAAAAGTAATAATAATGGTGTCTTTGGTGTACATTACTTTGCAGCTTCATATTGTGCAGCCGCTGCAAGGTCCTTGGTGGCTACCATTGCACCAGCACATACTGTGGGGGTTCACCTGCTACAGGTGGCCATTTGTTTTACGTCTCCCCTCCAACAAAGGGACCGATGCATCCTGCCATTCCAGACAGGGGCAGGGTACAGGCGTGTGTGGATGGCAATAGTCTGCCACAAAGGCATGGTCGAGAGAATGGGAGGCGGGAACTCAGCAGGGGCAGTGCCAACGCAGTGCGGATCTGCGGCACAGTGGCATATACAAAGCATAACGCAAGGGGGACAAGCTAAGGTGTGCAGGAGGGATGGTGGATAGGCATGGTGCAGGAGGATGCCGCAATGGGTAAGGGATATCAAAAGCGAGGCCAAGAAGGTGGGGACAGTGCTGCGGTGGTGGTGGTGGTGGGGGTTCCAAATAGATGCACATGCAGGGTAACTATACAAAAGTGGTCAGAGTAGTACATGGAATGATTTAACAAATAGGTGTCAGTAAAGCGGGAGTGTCAACAGAGGATTTCGAAATAATGGTGGTCCATGAAACACTAAATGCCATACCATATCATATCAATGACATAGAACCATGGCCATGTGCCTCGGTGCACTGCCATGTGCCTACATGACCTGGTGTTCACTGCTGTGTTAGTCAGTGGCAGGCCCTGCCAACAAATACGTATTTGCCTTTTTTCTGGCAATCCACTTGTCCCTGTTTGTCGCATCATCCCTAGATTAGCCTCCACGCATGCTCTGTGCGGTAGGTCCATGAACACTGTGTCAAAGGAAGTGGGCAGGTGAGTGGATAGCCTCACAGTAATCTGGGATGAAGCACTGATGGGCTCTGCTAGGGAGGTGGTGAGACTTTGCGAGAAGGTCCAGGCAGAACAGATCTGAAAAGAGCGTCTTTGGGTTCCATTAAAGACATGTTCTTTGCCACCTGTGCAGAAGGGTCTGAGGCTGTGGACAGCTTCTGGCCAGTATGGAGTACTCTCACGTGGATTGAGAGAGTGGTCTTCCTTTGAGGATCATGCGTTGCATTGTACAACTTCCTCCTGATGGTTAGTTTGTGTGTCCGGTTACTGAGATCAGGGACCGTACAGGTTGCAGGAATGTCACTCCACATGTATGACTCGGGGGCACTTTTCTTATGTTGACACCATGGAGGAGGTTCTCCTGGCTGGCGCTTTCAGACTCTATGCCTGAAAATCCTCTGCCAACTTGAGCTTGCTAAGTGAAGTAGTTCTCTAGTGCAGGTAACGTCTCGTTTTTCAACAATGATATTACAAATTGATATCTCAGGATTAGAACGATGTAGCATGATCAATGTACCTTAGCGATCGCTGGTATTGCCTACAAGGGCTACTCATTTTTGTAATTTGTTCACCAGCATGCATGGTCAAAACAGGCACTCACCAGGTGCTCATTAAGCCAAACGGGGTATGCTATTTGATTTTCACAAAGTTCTTCTCTCACCTACACATATTCTCTTTCACTCTCTTGAAACACTTGTGTATAGGTGCATTATAAATGCCATATCATATCATATCTCATCATTCTGTGTCTTTCTTTAGGAGCTGGACTACCAGAAAAGGCGGATGCGAGAAAGCGGCGACCGGTTTGTCCCGGTCATGAGCGATTTCATCACAGTCGCCAGCTTCAGCTTCTCAGAGTTGGAGGACCTGCTCAACGAAGCCAAGGACAAGGTAGGGCACGTTGGTCTGCCTGGCACATATTTCTCTGTTAGAAGGCTTTTCTCACAACCCCCAATAATTCCTGGCCTATGATGAGTCTTCTAGTTTAAGTACTACTGTATTTAGCCATGAGCCTGGATGTTCATGCATGGTTGGCCAAACCGAGGAATAATTGTGTGATGGATAGTGCAGGTGACGCGACAAATCAGAGTAAATTAAAACAAGCAAGAGACAAGATTAAGAGTATAAAAAATAACTCTGCTACTGAATACGAATAAAGTAGATGAACTTATTTTGATCTGCCTTATTTGCAAGAAATGATCACAGGTGCGCCCTGGATGGACTTGCCCTCTATGGCTTGTTATCATATATATCGGTGTCTTCCGGAGCAGAGAGGATGTCAACCACGCATGTCGGGCACACCACGCTGAGGCTACGCTGTTCCACCTCTGATGGAGCTGCGGGCCCATCGGCTTAGATACCATTCAGCGTTGCGCTGCTGCGCTGCAGACCGTGCTAGGGCTCCTCCCACTACCGATAGGAGAAGGACGCTTATCCATTGCAGCGCCTGCCATTTGGACGTTCCTTGGCCCAGTTTCCATGAATCTGAATTTAAAGAATTAAACACCCACAAAATAAATCATTGAAATAATTAGTCATGCTTAAAACATTTAGAAACAAACAACGCTAATCATTCTAAATTATATAAATCTTCAATTGCAACCTTTCATACTTTACCAATTTTGCACAGCGGCAGTACATTTTCAGATGCCTTCATTTGGTTAAGCTTTAATGAAGAAAATAAAACAATTGATCATATTTATAACCTTCCACAAGGTAATTTCCTTCTTTCAGCTGGAGCTGTTTACAGCTGCTCAACATAAATACACTCCTTTCTTCTTTTTTATTTTATTCATGTCAGGTCTTACTGTATTTTTCACGCATAGATTCCTCAGAGAAAAGAACCTTATATCAGCACATTTATGAAAATGACAACACTATGGACCCGATTCATGGAAATATTTGCACGAAAAATAGTGTACTTGTGCACCAAAATGTGTATGAAATCCCATTAGTCGATTCAGGGAATCAAATGCGCAAGGTATTACTAGGACTTGCGTGGATTTCACGCAGGCTTGGCAAGTCTCTGCGAGCGTCCGAGTGCCTTGCGCGAGACTCCACGCAGCGTGCGGGCGAGGCCTGCGCAGAGGGCGCAGTAGGGGGCAGTATTCGGAAAATGAGGAAGAACAAGGGAAAAAGAGGGACGAGTGACGGGTCACACGCGCAACCTCTCGCTAGTGAAATGCCCATACAAATCCCTCGACGTCTCCACCACCCTAAGGCAGACGTAAGTACACTTGCGCATAGGATTCGCAGCGCAGAGGTGAGTCTGCATGTCGGATTTAGAGGTGCGTGTATGCAGACGGGGTTCCGATTGGACTTGGGGTGCGCGTACACAGTGTAATGGGTTGCAGGGCCTGTTTACGTGGGTTCGCACCAGATATTCCACGTTATACCTGAGTTACGAAGTGTCATACGCATGTTGTCGGTGTATCAGCAACAGTTATGGTGGACCCTGCGCAGGTTCCCCGGGATGGAGGCCTGCTTGCGGGGGACCCCACACACTGTTTGAAGGGTTTGTATATTCGCACCATGATGAGCGTGCTAATGTTGCTGTTCTGGCTGTTTAGGATTTGCGTGGGGGCGTCTCAGGGGCGTTCAGACGCAACTTGAGAATACAGTTACTTTGCACAGTAAATTCCATGAATATGTGTTGCGCTGATTTTTTATTCTGCGCGCAGGCTCACGCAATTTCGTTCTCGGCGCGCAGCAAATGCGGAAGAAATGCATGAATCGGGCCCAATGTGTTTGCATTTTTCTTCTGATTAGCTTAAAGTTTCCTTTTGTAAGCTGTGTAACAAGTACTGGATATTTGTGATCCCGTGCCACATTCCACACATTTGTTTATTTTTTTCCATAACATAATGTGCTGCATATCACCATTCTCTCCACATTGTGGCGCTGCCCAAAAACTGCAGTGCCTATGTGGAAGCTTTAGCCATGCCCAAAATGTCACATTGTCTACTGCCTTGCCTGGCGCCTAGGGACCTGCTTATATATAGCTCTTCATAGCCAGAGCATTCATAGTGTAGAGGATTGGACTCACAACTTTTTAAAAGTAGAGCAGCCTTCTCAGCTGGGTTTGAAACTTGTCTGCCGGGGCTACCTTTTATCTATGTGATCACTGCGACCGTCATAATTACGACAGCAGAAAAAGGCCGACTTTTTTTTAACCCCCTTTACACCACATATATATGCAGGGGGAGACCTCATACAGTCCCCCATATTGATATTATATAATATACCCCCCACATATATATGTGGTGCAAAGCGGGGGGTCCAAAAAAAATAAAAGTCGGCATTTTCGGCCGCCCTAATTGTGAGGGCGACATTTTGGGCCATTAACTTATATTTATACTTATTTTTGTCCCTGCGGTGGGCAGCGTGAAAATGGTCGACCGTAAATATGTTTCATGAATGAAATATTGCATTGGGGGGGGTCGCAGTGGTACCACAACTGGCGCTGAACCTCTTCACCGGTCCTCAACATGCTTTTAAAAGACCAGACACCATTTCATGTGTGCTAGGTCAGTGTAATGTTCTCTCGGGAGTGTGTGGTTTTATGGTGATGTCTTTCTTACGTTCTCTTGATATTCCTATTATATCCTGGATCTCTCTCCCACCAATGGTATGGAGTCATGCGATAGCCTCCTACAAAAGGCATGGCAACACTTTGAGGTTAACACAATAGGGCGCAGTGGAAGGTGGAATGGCACCTTCCAGACTGACCCACAGACTCCAGGATGTCGTGTGTAAAGTGGGGTTCTTTGCTCATCGCTTCACAGCTGAATGCTGGGCGTCAGGGGAGTTGCTAGGTCTGGAAAAGACCCGGGGCTATGCTGATGTCGGAACTGTTGGGACTGGGGGCTAGCTAGTCTTTTGGCTGTAGCTCCTGAGAGTCTATCCGGGGCTACAACCAAAAGATCAGGGGCTATAGCCTCCTTAGCCCCCCTCTAGCAACGCCCCTGCTGGGCGTGCCTCTGCTATGAGAGAGAGCGGGGGATCATGGTGACTTTGACGAAGATTAAATCCAAAACAGGAATGCATTGGTGGACAAGTGGCAGTCATTGTCCAAGATTTCTATATCTGCGGGTGATGTGTGCCCCAGAAGACAGGTTAGTGAAGTTGTTTGTCCATGGCTCGCAACCCATTGGCTGACCTTCCCAAAATTAACGAATCAATTTCAAAAAAGCAGAAGCTGATCTTTGGGGGCTGAGCTTGGTGTTGTTGGACACTTGGACTTCTTGTGATAGTTCCACTAGGATACTAAAATCGTACCCCAGCAACCACCTCAGGTTTTATATCCCTGATCTTGCTGTGTGTCTCCTGCATCAATAGGAAAAGAGAGACCGAACATTAAAAATTATAAACCAAAAGAATTTAAAAGATCGAATGAATGTTATGTTACTTTACTCAGATGTATACTGCACACCGCTGCAGTATGCATGGTGTCCAGCGCTCTTAATGGGTGTAGTAAAAAAATGCTATTATTATCGTGACATAAGCACATTCAGGGGGAGGATCAAACCCAGCTCACGTGATTTTTCACCCGTTACACCATAGGTCAGGCCTCTGATTGACTGCAATACCCACAATGCAATTAATTTTCTTTTACAGTGAATGCAATGTTAAGGATGCAAAGATAAAAAGCAGTGAAGGCAAAGATTAAAATATTCCTGTCAACTTGGGCTGCAACGCAAGCACAAAGCACCCGTTATAGTTGTTATGTGGCAGAGACACACAAGACCTGCGTTTGGTCACACCACTGTCAGGCAGCCATTCAGAGCAGATGGTGAGGCAAGGTAGGAAACTTAATTAAGAGATTGGCAGTTACTGAACTGGATCCAGTAGAAACAACACCCCATCAGGCTTCAGCTGAGCTCACAGTCACTTACATGCCAACACTCCACATTCTATTTTGGAAATGCTTGTCCAGCAATAGATAGTACTTATGATTTGCCCATTATAAATCCAGGACTACAAGCCCCAAAATGTAAAGAAAGATCGTGCCCAGTTATGTCCCAAAAATATATTTTGGCTTATTAAAAAAGAAAATCTTCATTATTGATATTGTTCAAAGAACACAGTATGGGCGTGGGTGCTGAAGGGTAGGCGATGGCTGCTGTAAATTAAGCTATTGTTTGTGAAGATCTCTCTCTTCTGGATCATGGATGGCATTTCCTGGGTTGCCCTGAAAAGAGGCCACCCAGAAAACGCCCCCTACACAAAACCGCAATGGAAGAGGAAGGCCAGTGGGCCACCGAGTGCACCGCGGGACTGGAAGAGATAAGTGGTTTGTGGGGCAAGGGGTGATCAGAGTAGAGGGATTGGCCTGGAATAGGGGCTGTAACATGAAGGGTTCAGTTGTGGGGTGAAAAGGAGAGCTTTATAAGACATGCCAAGGTGCATTGCATGAATGGTTCAGGGCGGAGAGGGGTGAAACCCCCTGATTGACACATAATCCTGCCCATTTGAGACTGCCAGGAGGCACTCAAAAGGGGGCTATTTTTGCTAGGAGCACCCTCAAACGGATGGGGTATAACACTGAACCCTTTATATTAGAAACAAAAACATTTATATGAATGGTTGAGGGAACATTAATATTAACAATAGGAGATCATTGGTGAAGAGGATTAAACCCACAGCACGCATAGATGCTCTCTTCCCAGGTGAGTACTCTAACTTCTGTTTCATCAACACCCTGCCACTGATGGTTGTCAGAGCATTCTCGCTGCATACTGGTGATTGCTGGTGTATTTTCCAAAAATTGGCTATGCACATGCCATATAGTCCATATTTGTTGAAATGACTTTTTCTATTAGAATGTTTGACAGGGGTTCAAGAACTTTCCTTATCTGATCTTATCCAAGAACCCTCCCTTTGGTCCTTCCGCAAAGGCCTCAAGACCTGTCTATTCTCCCAAGAGGATTAGAAACTCCTCAACATCATACTTACCTGCTCCAGGTCCTTACCTCCTACCTTGACCTCCGGCAAACTGTAATAACTAGGTACTAGCCTATAGGCTCAACTGTAACCGAATACAATGTGTAACCACTGCAACCTATTGTATAGGTAACAACCGATGTAACCAAAGTCTGTAACCTACCTCCTATCTAAGTAACACATGTAACCAACCTTCATATGTTTAAGTGCCCAGATGCCTCCGGGTTCGGTACGCTACACAACTGCTAAAATAAATAAATAAATAAATAATGGGGCCCATCCTTTGAAAGGGGGCATGACTATTTCCAATGCTTTCGATAGTTCCCCCAGACTTTGAACATTGCGGGTGAATCAACACCTCAGCTTTCAAATACCCAGGTACTGTGTTGAACACGGCTGATCCCATTCGATTGTGCAAATATTCTATAACCTCAAGCATGTCCCTGGGACTGCCAATGTTGTGAATAATGTGTACAGAAAGGAACCTTTGCTCTATATCTGGTAAATGGCTATACTTGAAGTAAAAGGTTAAAGCAGAGCATTAGTGATGTGGCTCAAACACAGCACTCATGGCAGCTCCCTCCGGCAAGCGTGCAAATGCTGTATCTGTGACATGCAACTGAGCACGTATGTGCTCCTACACAGGTTGGGGACAAGGCATGACACAGCGACCTCTAGTTGGTAAACGAAACACAGCGCACACACACATGTATTGGCCACGTGGCAGAGAGATTTTGGGGCTAACATGGTGTTGATGTCTGCAGATGAAAGGACTGTGTCAGGCGAGATAATTTCAATCTATTCAAGGGGTGCTCCCAGGTCCAGTGGCCCTTTTTATATATTCGGCGATAAAAAGGTAGCAACAGAATTTGACCATTTGTACCGTACCATCAAATTCCAACTTGGCTGGGAATTTGGAGGAACATTTTTCTCCCATAAAATGGAGGCAGAAATGATCACTGTGCCATTTGCCACCAGCTGTAATTCCCCACACACCTGTGGAGTTAAATGGGAAAAAACACTTACTCCCTGCCGCTCATTACATGGTGGAAATGCAGCCAAAACAGAGTAACAGTAAAAGAGATTGGGGGATTACCAGAGGAAATTGCGCCAAATTCGAGGAAATTTCGTCCAGCGCCTAATGAAGGCCAGCATATTGCACATGTTAGCTGAGCCCACTTGGCTTGTCTTTCTGCAGATCTCTGGGGATTGATTGGCAGAAAGTCAGACTTGCTTTTGGATTGTGATTTCAAAGAGTCCTGTGTCTCTTCTTGGCCTGAAACCTATCATTTTGTTCCAAAGCAGATCATAACCCCCTTATTGGCTGTGAAGGAAATTATTCAGATGCTCTGTTATAATCATTTCAAAGTTGATTAAAACTCTCAGTATGTCTATCCCGGCATGTCTGACTGCAAAAATGTGCCAGGCTATTATGCAAGTCTGTGCAAAAAGGACGAGCATACTCGTCCTTGGCACTTACGAGGTTAAGTGATCCATGAATAATCAATGGTTTCCCAAAACGTCGTTCTGAACAACAGAACAACTAAAAGCAATGTTTTACTGTGGCCAATAAATGTGCTTTAGGGAAATGAAGGTGATGGGGACCTGAGAACAAAATTGAGAGTGTGTTTCGGTCATACAAAGCTTTGAAATTGATGACAAATAGAATATATGATGGAGAAATTGAATATGCAGTATTTTTAAAGTTGCATATTGGTACATAAGGCCTTGAGTTACAATTGTGTAAGTGCACACATAGAATGCTGATTTTCCTTTACTTGTATTTTAAGCCTCCTGACATTGTGCTCCTAACTGAAAAATAATAAGACCAGTTAGTGTTCAGTATTTGCACTCATGCTTCTTGTGTTGTTTTTGCTGATGCTGAAAATTATGAGCTGGCCACCATTTTGGAAATGGGTGTGTTGAGCGCAAGGTACGGACTGCTACCATTTATGGGGTGAGTCTCAAGAGGGGAGTTGCCTGTTGGCGTCAGGGAGTTGTAGGGCTGTTAGGCTGGTCCTGCCCAGTGTGGATAGATAAAATGGAGGCACTCGAAAGAACTGAGCCCAAACACAGCCACGCACAATGGTGAATGATTTCATGGACCTGAGGAAGTGTCACTAATGTTACAAAACACATTTATACTCACTTTCTAATAGAAGAAAGTAAAATCTACAAAGCCGGACATAAATTATGGACCTTTGTGCTTTTTCTTTCCTCGTGAGAAGTGAGGTTTGGGAAAGTTAACAGTCATACCACAGTTCATGCGCAGTGTTTTGTAAACACAGTATGTATGTATGAACACCTATGGGAATGGTTGGTCACTATATGTGGGTCTGGTGGGCTCTTTGGAGCGTACCAGCTACTTTCAACAGACTGTTGCTGCCTTAGGTCTCGGGAGGATAGCTCAGCAAGACCACACAGAACAACACAGGTTCGATCCCCGGGTCGTGCTTAGAAACCTCTGGGTATTAAGCGCGTTATAAATAACCTATCATATATCCAGCATTGATATTGTCCAAAGGAAAGGTAAACAAATCATTTGCAGGGAAAACCTTTAGTAACCCTTTAAAACTAAAGTATTTCTAAAGGCATGCCATTGCCGCGCACCAGGGGGGACGTGTGACGTGTGATGAGAGTGTTTGTCAGGTGCAGGCTAGTTAAAGCCGGTAAAATGGCTCAGCAGTTTAAAGGCTTATTCCTGTGATCTGTGTTTCATCTGCAGGCTGCAGGTTCAAATTCCGGCACAACCAACTCAGCCGTTTATCCTTCCGAGGTCGATAAATGAGTACCAATTTCAATTGGGTAATAATAGTAATTTAGATAATAATAATGTATGTAAATATGCGCTATATAAAAAACGAATTATTATTATTAAAAGGTAGTTGGAAGGGAAAGTGGCATTTCAGGGGGCGGGTCCAGAGACGTCAAACATCCAGTAGAAGAGGACGCACCGCTATATGTATGGAGCAAAGGAAGCTACGGGTTAGGGAGGTTTACGTTGAGTTGGGGTATGAAGGGCGGCTACCCCCCTTCCTGGGTGTCAGGGATGGGGTGGGAGTCAAAGTGGGGTTGACTTTGAGTAACTGGGTCGGTGAGGAAGGTGCAGATAATGGATGGCATCGATGAGAGATCCACGCAGTCAGTAACATTGATGCAAAGACACAGAACTGTAGGGGTGTTGCTAGGTCTGGAAAAGATCAGGGGCTAAGCTAATGTCGGGACTGGTGGGATTCGGGGCTAGCTGCGAGAACCGTATCTCCTTCATTAATCTGATTGAACTGTTCGCCCTCAAATCTACCGTATCTGTTGTGCTCCTTGAAGCCCACTGTTATATCGACTAGACGAGGCCTCTCCTTCTTAAGTCATTGCTTGGTCCTCCTCATCCTTGAACTCCTAGGAGCTGTGGTTATACAGACATGGTGCCTTCAAACTGGAACTGAGACTTTCATACGTCCTTGTAATTGTAATTGTTTATTTGTACAGCGCTTATACACAAGTAAAGTGCTTCAAAGCGCTTCAAGGCGGGAGGGGACCAAGGGGATACAATAGTCATTCTCAGGCCTTAAAGTTTCCGAATGATCTAACAAAAAAAACAAAAAAAACGGGTGCCAGCTTCTGTTGTAGATTTGGAGGAAAAGATTGTTTCCCTCAAGATTAAAGCTATACCTCATGTTCTGCTTTTTGCTCCCTCAAAATTGAACATTCACGCAAAACAGATGTTCATAGAGTGTCAGACAGCTTCCTTTCTGAAGGAGCCCCCTGCCTGGAGAGCACGGGCTTGGCCTCTGCCATGGAAACCGCCGGTGTTATGCAGGCTCGTGCTGCCCGTACACTATAGATACATGTGAGATGGATATTGCTTCTGGAAGAATGTTCTTGGGGCCCCCCCTGCACCCCTTTATGAATGATGTTCTATCCCTGCAATGTGGCAAGTGTATTATTTGCTTTAGCGTTCCTTCCCTATCTGTTTTAACCATTACCTCGCCGGGGGTCCCATTAAGAGGGACCTATTTAAAGATTCCTGGGTGGTCACCAGGGCCTGGCGGCACACAGTATGTGTCAGAGCCAACCGGTAATTGGGGTTATATATATATTTATGTTTCTAAGAACCATTTTATGTGCATCAAAAAGGCACTGTGTGCAGATGTGGGGGAAGGACACCAGCAGACAGTGGCAAAAGCCAGTCCCTCTGAAGGTGTACATGCAAGCTCTATTAACACACTCGCCCCCCGCCCCGGCCCAGAAGGTGTCTTGGGGTCCATGCACGGCCATCTAATAGATCTTCAGATCTACCCTACGGGTAAAAAACACCCCCAGAGTCACATGCAACACGCCCACCAAAATGGAGAAGGCACTCTATACAAAACGTCTTACGTTACATGCAACAGAAGTACATGTGTGCGTGCCTTGGGCCCGATTCATGGCATTTTATGCACGGATCAAAGTGACTTTGCACTGCTGAAAAGTGACATTGCACTGCCGACACAAACCCTGATTCATGGAACTGTGCAAAGTGTATTTTTGCAGGGCAAAGTGAGTGCATAGTCATTTTTGCAGTACACAACCTGGCCTCCGTATTATCTAGTCACAAATTCCAACGCCCCCTACCCGTTATGTCCCCTTACCCGCCCCTTCCTCCATATTTTCAATGAGTTTTTTTCGTCTGAACATTTTAGGCAAAAAACTTAACGAAAAAAATCCTGGCAATGTAACAACGCCGTACCACATAACGAGTAACCCTGGTGGCTAAAATGAAACTGCCTTGCAACAGTTTACCAATCTAGATCCTGCCAAAAGACTGCCTGAAAAAGCAATTCTGCCCTGTGGTAGGCAATGGGACCAGTAGATTACCAGGAGCATAGGAAGAACAAGGGAGTGAGGTTCTGTGGGGGTGAAGTCCGAATGCCATTTCAGTTTCAAAGAAAGGAAAACACAGGCCAAGCAGAGCTGCTGTTCGGAAGTGACGCGCTTGAGCAGGACACCTGCCCTCCGCAGAGTGTCAGCGACCAGTGACGCTGCAGGGAAACAACCAGTGTGTGCAGGCAATGAGGGGTTAGCTAGCTGAGAGCCTCACTACTCCTGAAAATGATACCTACACAAAGTGTCCGAGCATAGACTTGCTAGGCTACCTTATTTATTGTTTTTATTTACTCAAAAGATTGACAAAGCATGGTTCTATCAAGTTCAGGCCTATGGAAATGACTAAATAACTATATACACATCTCAGTGAGTGTGAATGGAACAGAGATATTGAGGAAAATATAATAATAATTATTTTTTATAGCGCTTTTATCCAAAGCACTCTACATAGGACATATTATTACCCCATTAAAATTGGTACTCACTTTATCGACCTCAGAAGGATGAAAGGTTTAGTTGACCCTGCCGGGAATTACAGATCAATAACAGATCACAGCAATGAGCGTTTAACCCCCTGAGCCATCTTAACGGCATAAAACATGACTACAGTACAGGTCGATGAATGACAACAGTTTGGAAATGTCATTTCAATACAGATAGGTCTTAAGAGCTGTCGAAGAGAAGTATGGCTGCCAGGTGCGCCCATATCAACAGAGTCGCCTCCAGCCAGTTCTAGCTCTTTAGTCAACAGCGCTTTGGATTGTGGGACTTGTGATTTGCACAATTAACCTACAGCCTTCTTCTCCCAGCTTGCCCAGTGCTCCTGCAGTTGCTCATTGCTCCTGCAGTTGCCCAGTGCTCCTGCAGTTGCCCAGTGCTCCTGCAGTTGCCCAGTGCTCCTGCAGTTGTGTCATGTAAAGGTGCAATATGTAGTAAAAGCCGATTTAGTGAGGGAAAGGACTTACATAATTGGAGTATTAAAGATAGTAATTTAGCCCATCAGAATTTGGGAATTAGTCTTTTCTTTAGGTATTTAGGTATTTGTAGTACCCTTCCTGCCACCTTGAGGCAGCCTCTTCGTGCTAACTGGGAGTGGGTACTCATGGGAGGAGGACAACGACCTGCGGCACATCTGTGTTGACAGTATACGGTCCAAGAGTATCCTCAAAGTGTACATCTCAATTTGTAGTACAGCCCTAAGGATGCCACGTAAAGTCAAAACTTGGCGTGGAAACCGCCCTTATGCACCTCACACGATGGTGGCAGTAATGAGGTGGGAACTGTCTTATGTTGAGACACACGGAAAAGGCACAAATGAGGTGGTGCCCCCAAATGCTGAGTCAAATAGTATAGTCTGCTCACCCGCCAGAATTTGAGGAAGTTTGACTTATCTTGAAGGTGTAATGTGAGTGTGTTCCAGAGGGTGGAGCATAGCACTTGCTAAATTCTGCCTCTTGCATGGCTGGATGCTTAGAAGGTTCTAGTTTCTAGGTCCCCGGTGCCTGGGCAGTTGGTCCTCGGGAAACAGTTTGGAGAGTTGGGCCGGGATGTGACCGTAGTGGGACTTAGGAACCAGGCATAAACTCTTGAATTGAGACTTTTCCTTTAAGGTGAGTCAGTGTAGGGCTTTCAATGGTAGTGCAAGGGGCGTGAGACGGTGCAGTATGATTTTGGATTCTCCGTCGCCTTGTGTAATGGCTTCTCTGGAAATCCGCGTCTAGGCGGCTCTTATAGAACTCAAGTCTCTAAAGATCTCTGTGAGGACTCTTCTTTCTGACAGCATTCACAAACATTTTACTAGTTCATCGCTGGCATTTAAGGTCTGGGCTGGACTATATACTCCTTTCTACCGTTCTTCTTTTTTTCAAGACTCTTTGGGCTTCCGTGGAGGAAATGATGTGTGGTCTGGTGGCCGGCCTTGGAGCTGGACCCGGAATCTAATCATGGCTTGGGCTGAACAAGCCGTGTGATTCGGGAAAGAAAAATGGCGTTCCCTTAAAAATACTCAGCTGCTTCTTGGAGATGGATCAGCGTTATATCCACTGTCTAAAAAAAGACAAGGAGAAAATCGTTAATCCGGATAATAGTTTAAATGCCCAATAGGTTTGTTACTATTAAATGAAGTCGACGCATCTCACCTTCAACTCCATGTGGCGTTCAGGCGCAATGGGGGAGAGGGTAACATCCATTCTAACGCCCCATTTACCAGAGGGGTTTGAGAACTCAGGGTCGTCTTCATGAGAGCGTCATGAAGGAAGCAGTTCCAACCAATGGAGCATGTCTACTGATGGGGGTGGGAGGGGGGGCAAAATCCCAAGGGCATCAACACAAATGTTGACTGGAACGAAGATTGGGAACAATTAAAGATTTAAAGAAAAACGTGTTTGAAAGAAAAAGGAGAGCCAGATGCGACCACAGGGGATTTTACCAGTGGAACTAGAGAAAAGGTAAAGGGCCTCTTTACGAGTTGGGTGGTATTCTGGCAGTAAACCCACTGGAATACGCTCCTGTGGAATACTGTTACCGCCACTTGGTCTGGCTGATTTACTGCTGGATTACAATTGGTGGTGGCGGTGTTAGTCCCCGTTAATTTGGCGTCCATAGGACTCCATTGGGGATTTCAGCAGAATTACTGCCGGTCGGTAACTCCGGCAATTTTGCAGTTTTTTTCCCACGTGATGCTGCAGGTAAATACCCCACTCCAGGGCCAACCTCGTAGTATGGTGGAGTGACAAAAGTGGCGGTAATTCTCTTACTGGCACTACTTTTCCCGCACCGCCATCCTCATAAGGAGGCCTTAGTTCTGTCCAGTAAGTGAAGAGGAAAAATGACAAAGTCTAGTTGGATGGAAATAAGTTGTAAAGAAGGGGGGGCATTGGGTCTTTGCTGGCTGTGAGGCTGCTCCTCAGGCAGTGGAAGGAGGCCTGGGACCTTCTGACATATCCGGATTTTGTCTGTGCACTGGTGGGTCACCTGAGATCTCCCAGTGGTTCCTTCTGAGAGGCTCTTTCTAATGGAATCTGTGACTCGGGCAGAGAGAGCCTGACTGTTTCTGTAGTTCGGGCCGCCTTGGTTGGATTCTCATTGCACACTGCATCTAGGGGCGGTAGCCATGGTAATCCACGTGGATAATGGGTTCCCATGCCTATCAATGCGCGATGCAGGGAATCCTTATGGATCTCCACTGTGAGGATCACCAATGGTGACCGCCCTGGAAAACATGCCGGCTATCATTACAGTGGATCCTGACAAATCGCACCTGCTTTTAAGCCAAACATCGCCGGCACTGTCCAGAGGAGCCCACCCTCTCGACTGATCCCGCACAGGGGCTTGCAGATCTTCTGCAAGGTAAACCCCACGGGAAAGTGTTGGCTCAAAGTTTCTTCACTGCAAAGGCGTTGATGTTGAAAAAAGCACAGAGGGTTCATTCTGTGAGTTTCGTCCACGCCACGCCTCCAGAATAAGGCTCACAATATAGATAGCCTTTTCATAAATTTCATTAAAAAAACACGTTTCCATATTTGCATATATGCAACGTTCGTAATCTATCACCACTGCAAACAACCTTTGTAACCATCATCTTAAGAAAAAGCGCCTAGAGGCCTCCAGGCTTGGTCCGCTATATAAATGACCAAATAAAATAAATAAAATATTTGTTTGGTGAATTTATTTATCTACATACATGCATACAATGCTCCTGTTTTTTTTGTAGTGTCTTGGACCAAGATGTGCGGAAATAGGCTTCCTTCAAAGTTTACTGTACAAAACACCGTCAATCGCCCGGCCCGACTGCCACTGAGACAACTTTACTGCTATAGTCACATCAGCAGAGCAAGTCAAATCCCCTCTTGGATAAGTGATAGCGGCGCCTTATAAATCTAGCCCTGGGGCCGCCATCAGTACTGTGCACAGGAGTAATCAAGGGTACCGGGTACCACCAAGCTACCAGAGATGGATTTAGAGTCAGCCGGGGCTTGGGTGCATGTTCTCTGAGGCTAACATCTACTAACCCCTTCTCAGGCTTAGTTCCCCCCTCTCATATTGTGTGCCAACATCATGTATGCTGTTCACCGTGATTTGATATGTATCTAGATGGCCATCTCTTTGCTCTTTTTTTTGTGTTAATTCTGTTTGTATTTTTCAAATACGTACAAATGCAGACCTAACCATCATTGTAACTAGAAGGAAGTCCAGGCAATATAGTAGCGGGCTCCCAATACAATGACATAGCCCACTCTTGCAGGTCCCCCATGTCTAGGACCCAACACAAACCATCTCTTTGCTCTTGATTAACAATAACCCTCCATGACACCAAGCGTCATGTTCTTCTTCTGAGCTGCCGTGACCTTGGCGTCATCTTGGGTGCGCCAGGGGACCACTCCGGTGGTGATAGTGCGCGGTACAAATATCCTTTAACATTAACATTTAATATTGGGTGTAATAAACACATGGCCTACCACTAAACAATTCTTGCATGAGTCTCCAAAAACTGCAGGCATAGAGGCCAGACAAGAGAGCCTACAGCAATAGCTAAAACCTCCCACGCCTTTACCAAAAATGTAAGGTGCCTAGAAGACTCATTGAAGCTGATCTTGTGGTATGCCGGGACAAGTCTAACATAGTGAGACACCTGTTGGGCTTCACAGTATTTAGCATCACCACTGCTTTTGGCAATGGATGTCGGTCTATTCAAATGCTGACAATGAGGTTATGCAACTGGACAAACACGCATTCTTTTCTATTGCCCTTGCATTGTCTCAGGATGATATCTCAGGGTCTTGGGAGGATAGCTCAGGGGCAACGTGCTCGTCCCCGGGTCCGCACTTAGAAACCTCTGGGTATTAAGCGTGTTATAAATAACCGATCATATCACCACATGTCTTCAAACTCAACGGGGTTAATAATGCCAGCCGCACACCCATTGAGGTCTGCAACAGCTCAGCTCCTCTTTCAAAGCTTTCTGTCGATGTGCAGCTTCGGGTTGCTAACTATTGATACTATAGAGTGCTCTAATTTTACAATCTGTAAAAAAAATAAAAAATATTATTGGCAATTTTAGGGTTATAGAATAGATAAATTGTTGAAAACTTCACACTGTGGCTGCGCCACACCATATTATAGAAATGTTGAAAAGTTTGAACCACTGAAATAATGTGCTAACACCAATTGCATGTCACATGTCTCCCGTAGGAGGCCCTTTTTATTTTGACATGTGTTTTGGTTCAGTCCGAGCCTTTCTGAAAACAGGGCATATATTTTTGTACATGAATCATATCACTATGATTGTTCAAGTGTAGAACGAAAATGATAATCCTGTACGTTCGTCCCTGGGTTCGAATCCCACCTGCAAAATGCAGCGACTGCCTTATCCCGCGCGTCGGCTAGAATGAGCCGAAACAGGTGTCAAAAGAAAAAGCTACTTGTATAAAACCTCGGAGGAGGGGTAGTGGTTCCTCTGAAAAACTCTTTCACAGAGACGCGACACGATCAATTTTCACATTACCTGGGGCGCAAGGCCTAAGAGGTTGACCTCAATCAAACTACCCAATCACAACATAATAGATAAACCTTTAAACCAATTAATCCGGCTTTATGAAATCAAGTTCATTTTACGTGTACAGCCTCGAGTCTGTATCAAGTGCTGCTATTTCTTAAGAATCATCCTCGTGCTCTATAAACCAGCCTGCTGATGTTCCAACATCTTAACAAGTACACTTACCAGTTTGACAAAAGCCAATCTGTAAATACTTTCATGGAGCCCTTCAGAGTAGTGGAAGAAAAGAGAGTCGTGCTTCCGCTCCTGCCCAATAATAAGTGATCTTTTCTTTCTTTCATTTGTCTTTTTATTGAGTTTGCTAAGGAGTAACAAGAGTAATAGCTGTTTGTACATTATCGCTGTCCGTAGCAGGAAAAGCAATACATTCAAACTGTTGCTCCTTTTTTCGCTTTCCCGCCATCGAAGCACCCTCATGACATTTATCAAAGAAAAATTCAACGCGCTACCCATGTTTTTTCCGCCCACTCCCACCTGGTCCCCTCCCCCCTCCCACCAACCCATGATTGGGGAAACGACAGGAATATTATCATAATTCAGTGGGAATAAACGCATGTGTGCAGGCTACTTAAGAGACAGAAGCAATGAATGCACACATAGAAATATGAGGTTTATGTGGAAAAACATGTGGGAAAGCAGGCTGCTGGTCTCGACCTGTTTCGGCATGTATTTCTTACCTTGTATGGTGTATTTAGCAGGAAAGGCACCCACTAGTTTAGGGTAGCCTGAATAGGTCATTGTTTAGGATGCAAAACTGAAGACAGAATCCTATCCGTTCAGTGCGTTTGGCATGTCTTGTGTCACCTATGCATGACAGGTAGACAAAAAATAAAAAGGGGGGAAGAACACCCACAAGACTGAGGTCGGGTACATGAGGCTTCCTGAGCACATAGACACTGGTAAAGATTAACATGCACGGGTCGTGTTAAGGAAGAAGGTGTAACATTGTGCGTCGGAGGACTGAGCTGGTGCAGTCTAACTCTGCGGTCCGGAGGGCTTGAGATACAGCATCGGGGAACGAAGCACTCGAAGCGGCAGTCTGATATAGACTGGAAGCCGTGGGGTAACCATGGGAACGGGGCTGGGTGCTTGGTGGTTCCCTGTCTCGTTGGCTTGGGTGCTGGCACGTGAAGCGTGATGGTGTCATAGCGCTCAAGGAGGGTCAGTGTAGCCAGCCCAGGTTGCTAAGCGACCGGGGCACTCCAAATCAGAGGCTCCATGTAACTAGGCAGAAGCACAGCTGTGGGCCTCTGCGGCCAACATTTAGATAAAGGCACCACTTTGGCTAGCTGTCGGTGTATAGCCGGCCAGGCGTCCCTATCGTCGGAGGGGGAAATGTCCCTCATCTGAGGGTATCGGCCCTTCTCCTCCAGAGGGAGACCTTTCCTAGTGGGCTAGAGCAGTGCATCCACAGTACAATAATCCCCCTCGGGTGGTACGCAGTGGAAGGATCACCTGAGAAGACACAGTATAACCCCGCTGAAAGTCCTTTAACTAACTTTTCAGTAATTAAGTTCCCCTCCCATCTGCCCTGATGTGACTGATATGTGTTATTGTAATCCAACAGGTTTTGACTTATTATTTCTTAAACCATGTATTGAGACGAGGAAGGGGACTATGAGGATGAGGATCACTCCGGTAAACCGAAGTGAACGGTCTTGATCTTTTGAGAATATCATTGGTTCACAAGAACTCCTTTTCCCAAAGCGGGAGTTTAAATGTGCTACAGCTGAGAGGCAGAGAGAGATCCTTCCGGTAGCTGTGACCGGAGAAACGAAGCTGTCAGCTGGAGAGCAGAGCACTGGGAAGTGAGACTGACACAGAGACAAGACGCAGTCTGCAGGGGAATGAAAGAGACCGAAACATAGCCTGGAAGCCACCTAAAGTGAAGCTCAATTACCGTATAGACACGAGAACATCTTACCGTGTCCACAGCAATGCTGAGGTGAGGTCCGACCACAAGAAGGACGCAGGAGGCCGGGAACGAGAAACCGAATCAAGGTCAAGCCACCAGAGCTTCAGGACAGAATCCCACAGCCCAGAGGATGCAAATCGAGAACAAAGGTACGTGGGCTGTTGGGAAGTATGACGAGGTCCAGGGAAGCTGAGAAAAGCACAGAACAGACCGAATAAGGGTTAGAGAACATTTTGGTATAATACAATGAGAGAGATACGGAAAACCAGGTGAGTAGCTGCCCCAACCAATAATGATTATATAGGGCAAATGAATGCATAGCAAGTCAACGCAAGATAAACAGAAGGTTAGTTTGGCAGGAGATTAAACTAGGGTATTGTGGACTGCAATTGTGAGTCTGGGACCCGCAACCAATTGAAGTAGAGCACATAAGGGAGTCAGGGACTCTGCATGTAAATACGTTATATAAAGAAGGAATGCTGCGTTTGGCAGGACAGTAAATCAAACAAGCCCAAAGTTGCATTGCAAGTCTGGGACCCGCACCCAAAAGAGAGACTAAAGGGTCTGGGGCCCCAAAATATAATCAGAAATAAAAGGGGCTGGAGACCTACACGAGAAAGAAGGAGAATATATGAAATAACTGGGTCTTGGCAGGAGAGTATCCCAAGACCCCACAAGTATTACAAGTCTTGTATTCACACCCAAATAGCAAGCTGGAACCAAAGGAGTTAAACAACCTTAAGACTCAGAAACATCTTGTAGTATTATTTGGAAGACCACTTTGTGTTTGATGAGGAGAGACTGAAAAGACATTAGTCCTTTTTGAAGCCTAGGGGAAAGGAGCAGCCCCCAAATATTGGAACATTATTTCTTGCACTTTGTTTTTTTGAATCCTTTGGAACAGGGGTGTTGCTAGGTCTGGAAAAGATCTGGGCCTATGCTAATGTCGGCACTGTCAGGACTCGGAGCTAGCTAGCCTTTTGGTTGTATCTTCTATCGGGGGCTACAACCAAGAGACCAAGGGCTATAGACTCTTCAACCTCCCCTCCCCCGCAGCAACACCTCTGCTGTGGAAGCCCTACTTGCTGAGAACATTTATGTTTTATTTTCTGAGATCATCCTTGCACCATTTTGTTAGTTTATGGAGTGAGGGCCTTTTTCCCAATCTTGTTTGATCAATAAAAGTCTATACCCAAAACCATTCCAGATTTGTGTCCAAGCCTTACTTTTGGTACCTCACAGCATTTTATTACTTGCTTCCACTAACACCAAGTAGAGCTTTATGTGTGTGTGTGTGTGTGTGTTCAGGATTTGTCCAAAATGCCGTCAATGGGTGATTCAGGCATTCTGCCCAGGAGTGGTCTGTTAAGAGTCCCTTCGCTTGAAGATACATGAAGTTGGACATCGGTTCACCACCCAGTTCCTCATCTAGAGTCATTTTGGGGGGTGAACATTCCGTCTCTTCATAGGTGCCCAACTCGTATCCGTCCTCTCTCATAATGAGATTGGAATCAGAGGGGTTTATGTATTTTGTTTCTAATGGGGGAGTCCATAAACAGCTAAGCGGGGACGGCCAGGTGGTTATTTTCTTTGGCGTCCTGGTTTTTCTCCAAAAGGCCCACAATGTGGCCAATACAGGGGCTTTACTAACTCTATTGGGAGTTGTTTATTAGGTACCCAGATCCATTCTCCAATGGTAACCTGAAGACATCAAGTCATTTTCTCAATCAACCCACTGCTTTTCTTTGATACCCCTAAAGTGATCTAGGAGGACTTTTCACTGGGCTGCCCTGTGACAGTCCCTAGATCTGGGAATCCCACCCCCACCTTACCCCTTGGTAGTATCAAGGTGCTAGAGGACACCCAAGTCTTTTATTCGTCCAAGAGAAAGCTTAAGAGGGATTTATTTATTTCACCAAAAAACGTCTCGGGGGGTGCAACAGGCAGTTCTTGGAATACAAATAAATATGTGTGGGAGAGTGTTAGATTTTGGGGCCGTTAAGCGGCCTGTCCATGAATGTATGAGTCCTGGCCATTATGTTAATTCTGACTTGATGGCAGACCACAAGGTAGAGTAGTTGACGTCAAATAATGTTGTCATGTTTCTCTGCAGGGAAACACTCAGTCTGTGTATGAAAAACGTCCTCAGTTATTCATCTGATCAAGTCTGTTCTGTGCTCTGTCAGAGGGAGTATTTCTAATTTTGTAAAGTTTATTTAAACTCCGAGTAGGTGCCGTATTCCTTTGCCGTTGTGACTAGTTTGGGTAGAGAGGTGTCTTGGGATGTGATGTATGCTAATATGTCATCGGAAAAAAAGGGCCTAATTGTAGTCCCTCCAACGTCGCGTCATTCCTATAATTGTCTCGTTCTTGCGAATGCATTCTGGCAGTGGGTCCAGGGTGTGGGCAAAGCGTAGGGGGTGCGAGTGGGCAGCCCTGCATGGTGCCTCTTTGCAGAGGGAACAGATCGGAGGAAAGTAAATTTACTGTCACCTGGGCATTAGGGTTCTTATGCACTGCCCTGACTCCCTCATACCAACGAGAGTCCAGACTTACCCTTCTGAGGACCACTTTGAGAAAAGACCATTCGACCCCTTGAAAGGCCTTTTCTGCATCCAATGAGACCAATAGCGGGTCTTTTTATGCGGGTGTAATGGTGGCTATAAGATCTAGGGTCTTCTGTATATTGTCTGATCCTTGTCGCCCTCTAATGAAACCCACCTGGCCCTGACGTACTAGGGTGGGCATAACCTGCCGAACCTTTCAGCCAGGACACTGGCATACATTTTTGCATCCACATTTAGGAGGGAAATGGGGTGAAAGGGCCCACACTCAAGTGTGTCCTTTCCCTCCTTTGGGATGACAACTTGTCTTGCCTGAGTGAAGGATTCTGGGTCCGGGTTCCCATCCTTCATATCGTAGATAAGTGAACTGAAGAATGGACCCATTATGGCTATGTATCTTAAAGGCTGTTGTATAGCCATCTGGGCCTGGAGCAGAGCGCGGTTTTAGTTTAGCGATTTCTTGGAGAACTTCCTGTGGTTCAATCAAAGCATTCATTTGTACTACGTCTTCTGCAGGTTTTCTGGGGATGAATGTCGCTATCTTTGGAGATTCAGTGTTTGATTCACTGGTGTACTGGGTAGCGTAACATTGACAGAATGTCTTCGATATACCTTCTGGGGTTGTTAGTCTGACTGTTCGTAGGTCCCATAGGTTCCTGGCCTTGCTAACTGATCTCACAGCACTCTGTTTCCCAACTCCAGCTCTAACAGGGTGTGGGCATTGTCCTTTTTTTCAAAGAACCTTTGTTTTAAGCAGCAAAGGTGATACAGGGCTGCTCCCCGCCAAAGGGCCTTCAATTCCTTCCTCAATTCTCCAACTACCTTCCTTTCTACATCTTGGTCGGTTTGAATCTCCCTTAGGGATTCCTCTTAGGTTCTTATTAGTTGTTGCAGTTCCTTATCTCTTAGCACTCTAACCCTTTTTTTTCCCTGCTCCCTCTGAAATTAGGACACCTCGGAGAGTCACATTTTTTCCGGCTACCAGACCACGCGTCTCCAAACTTCCCATGTGTCATTGGTCTTAAAGAAGTTTCTTAATTCCCCTTGGACTGTTTCTCAAAATAACTTGTCCCTGAATAGGGCATCATTACAGGTCCATCGTCTGTTTCGGTCTGTTGGTCTAGGTCAATAGCGGTGGTTGCCATGTCGTGGTCAGACCTGGCCACTACCCTAACGTCCTAGCCTGCTATCTCATATGTTCTTTCTGACTCTAGGGGTAGCTAATATAGTCTCGTCTAGGTCATGTGTTGCAGGAGAATGTGTATGCCCTATGGTCTGGGTGGCTCGTCCTGAATGTGTCTGTCATGTGGTATTTGCACAAGAGTGCTGTAAGGGTGTCACCTTGTCCGCATGTGGGCCGTGTCACTTCCTCCCTCAATGAGTGCCAGTCTTTTGATGGGTCTGCCAATGAATTAAAATTTCCTCCACAGATCAATAGCCTTCTCTTCCATATTTCTATCTTACTAAATGATTCTTCACAAAACTGGTTCTGCCGCTGGTTAGCCGCTTACAGCGTACAAAGTGTCACTTCTGGTTCCATTAATTTTCCCTTAATCGTTAGGAATCGCCCATCTTCATCCTCCTTGGTCTGCAGATCTTGCAGACAGAACGCTTTCTTAATCAGGATACCCTCTCCTGCTTTTCTATCCGGTCTGGACGACTTCACAGTTGTCCCTATCCTGTTGCCCTTTATGGAGGATTCCTCTCCGTTTTATTTGGTTTCTTGAATAAATAATATGTCCATCCATGATTGTAGAAATTCCCTCCCTAGCATAGACGGTTTGTGGGGTGAAATTAGTCCCTTAACATTCAGGGACCCCACTTGAAAAATGTTTTCGCTTGTCACTTGTTTCAGTATACACACCTGCATACAACCTTCTCTCCTTTTGCGGCAATTGGCGTGTTATCCTGGTAAACTTGTTGGCAAAGTCAATTTTATATGTAATTGCAGCTGCAGATTGCTCTTGTTCCCTGTGATTTACTCCCCTTTGCCATATAGGAGACAACCCTATTGAACTACGGCAACCTGCACAGCCCCCTTTATCCCACATGGAACAACAATACTATGAACACAACTCTAATATGGGCCCCCCCAAATGTGTTGGGCCTGGTTAAAATGTATCAGTAAAATGTATTATCATCCATTCCAGTCGGGACTTATGTGTAGCAGCTGCGTGTGACCCTGCTCCGTTTCGTTCTCACAGTGTGCGACTGGTGCACTCTGGGTTCACATTCCAAGGCAATATCGGTGTCAAGCAACTACCCTCAAGGAGTGTTGAGCTTAAGGAACTCTCTGGGCCCCTGTCGCCATCTCTGTTGCGGCTGACATGGATGATCTCTCGTTATTAGCTGTGACCATGTTGCTTCTCTGGTGGGTCTCGTTTCTTGTATCCCGTTCTTTAAGTTTTCCAGCGCTCCTCTGCTACGCCATCATTATGCGGTAGTTCTTTTTTTGGTGTTCAAAGTTGGGTGAGAACGTGAACCCTCTTCTACTGCGAATCTCACGATCTTGGAGAAATTGGGCCTCATTACGAAGTTGGAGGTAGCCTTGCAAGAAAGTCCAGCACCCGCAAATGGGCAATTACTGGGGTATTCTGACCCCGCCGGACTCGGTAATTGCCCTTTCGTGGGTGGCAGAATCAGGTGAACCCCATTCCCATTTGTGCCCCATAGGGCTCAATGGGAATGGGGAAGCCTGTACCACCGGCACAATTAATGGCGGTGCCTGTGCTCCAGGCATGGTGTGCTCACGGGTGCCTTTCATTCCGCCTGGTCAGACTTGGCAGAATGAAAGGCACCCGCGAGCACAACTCGGAGTTTGCCGGTCCGGATACAACGGTACCGGCAACCTTACTGGTCCCGTTGTATCCGGACTGGCAAGCTCGTAATGAGGCCCATTGTGTTAATTGACGGCACTCTTTTCATTTAGTCAACCTAAGAGCCAAAATGTCTTGATATATATGTATTTTCGATCCTTTCATGGTCAATTGGACCATTCATTGTTACCTTGGTTAGAATCGCCATCTTCTGTCTGAAAAAGTGATATTTGGCCAGAAGTGAGCGTGGCCCACGCGGTGGACCCCCACCTCTATGTATCCTATCAGAGGTAATGTCAGGAGGTTCTGACCCTTCAAATAAAGATGTTATTAGTTTCGTGACTGATTGTTTTGGGGATATCGCTGGCTCACCTTGTGGTTCATTTAATCCCATAATCCTCAGACTGCACATTCTTTCTCTGTTCTCCAAGTCATCAATTTTTATGGCTAGGTCTGATTTCCTGGGTTCCAAGTCTTGAAATCTCACCTCACTTGTCCTACCTACTGTGCTTTAGCACCTTGAAGCATTTGTTGTGCTAGCTGGAATTACCATGACAAATACATCAGACCCAATAACTGGACAGACTCAAAGGAGATGGTAAAATACAGCTTTAATCTAAAGAAGTAGAGCAAGGCGAATGCACACTCATCAATTCGAATCATGCAGGATCACACAGTTTTTTCAGTCTTGCATAGTATATATAATGCTAGATGCATCATCTACGGCGTCATCCTACGTGGCAAACTTCAAACACCTATCGAGGGGTGGGATTGGATTAGGGGATCATCAGTATATATAGAAAATATGCATGTTGGTGCCTCATTGGTAGTCTCTTCTCAGTGAGACACAAAGTGAGCTACTTCTAGTCACATGGTATAAGGCAATCGTCACAGCAGAAAATATGACAGCGGACTAATAATCTGCAACATTGTATGAAAAAGTCCTTGGCAGGCTATTCTAAATGGTTAGGCCTTTTAATCATCCAATATTTGGCATCAGTAAATGTTCATGTTTCTCCTAATCTTTAGAAAATATGTACTTCTGCATGGTCTGCTCGTAGACTCCCTTTGTGCTTTTTCTTCCTCTCTCAAAATAGCATCCTTGGTTCAAACCCTATGTACTCCCTATTATGCAAGGAAAACAACTTCTGCATCGTCTCTCCAGGTTTAAGATCCTGGGCTCGTGTTTTTGAGGTAACTGGGTTGATTGACATGAGCTGTCGTCCATCTTGTTCTGATGATAGTCCTAAAGGTTGAATATATACCTCTCATAAGCAAGCTTCTATGTATTCTTTCTTCTTTGCATTTCAGCGTATTTACAGTTATTGACCAGGGGGTCACTTCATTCTTCTTTGTATTTGCAAATACTGCATAATGGAGTACATGTTTCTCTTACTGTTTCAGTTACATCGTTATTCTTAAGTATTTTCATATTGTTTCAGCATAGGGACATATATCTTCTTTCAGACATTCTTTTACTGTTATAAGACTTTGTTTAACGTGCATCCATGTCACGCGCCATTTTATTCATGACTGCTATTCGACAACTCAGCAAGGGACATCCTTCTTGGTAGGTTTTTTACACTGTTTCAATGTGAGGGTATCTTCTGAATGGCTGCCTGAGCACATATCTTTTTTCATACAGTCGACGTGGTATGGACATGTCGCATACATTTGTATATGGGCTCCCAATTGTAGCTCCTCATCTGTTACTCCACTAGGGTGGGGGTGAGAGGCGTGGACTATGGGGAATGCATCCGGTTGGTCCTCTACACTACCAATTCCATTGAGAGCTGGTGAATTTGAAGCCCCTCATTTTGTCTTTGAGCATACCCATTCTTCCACCAACATCTGTAACTCACTCCTCATTAATTTAGTCTCACCGAGCAGCAGCTGGATGTCCGCCTTGGTAGACCCTTGTCCATTCCTCCCATTGTTTTCTGGCTTGGGTCACTTTGTGGCACTTCCGTTATTGTGTGAGACCTGGCAAAAGCGTACAGGTGATTCAGTGTGGTTGGGTGCAATTCACGTTCAGCCAGTCTTGCTACTGGACACTTATGCTTGAACACCTGTGCGTGTGGTGGTGGGAAGGAAAGGTTGAATGTCCGGTCAAAAGCTTGCACACTTTATCTGTGTAAGCTCTCCTCCACCGGCATTCCTCGTTCAATATACTGCACTTCCTGGCGTTCCTACTACCAGTTGATTTCGATTTCAAGTCCTGGGGTAAGTAAATTCCAAACCAGTGATTTACCCCTATGGTAGGAGGGGGATCTGTGCTTTCCAATATTGCTTGGGGCCTGGTCTCTTCCTTTGTGTGTGACTGGAAACCTCAGATGGGGGAGGCTCTCACTTAGGCCCACATTGTCACAACCTTCTTTTTATGTTGATTTCACTCCTCTTGCTTTGGGGACCTGCAACTTTCAGGTTTGTGGATATGGCTCAGGAATGGGCCAGAAACTGTAGGGGCGGGCCCCGCCAGTACGGTTGTGACTCTCAGTACACCCCGGTCTCCGCTCGGTTTACAAGGAGGCCTTTCTGTCCCCTCTTCTGGTTCTGGACCTTGTTCTCAGGGTAGGTGGGTGCCTACTCAGGCAGGGCCTCTGAGGTACCAAGTCCAAGGGATCGGGCCCCATAAGCACCACGAGTCTACCTAACAGCTTCAAAGGGTCCCCCGCCAATCAAGACCGCACCAATCAATCCCCACTCACCACTACTATTCCTCTTTGAGGCACCCTGCGTTACCTCCCTCGTCACTCTGTACGGGTCCGGTCTCCAAAGCCCACTGTGCTTTCTCACCTTGTTCCGGCCTAGCTCACTTCAGTTGCTGCCTTCAGTTCTAAGCTTCTCTCTCCGTTTTTCACTCTCCAACACCAGAGAGGGGCCAAACTCTTCCTGAGAACTTCATACATAATATCCTGCCCACCAATTATCGGCCGATGGGTGTTTGGGGGTCCCTTTTCATGTTTGTTCCGTGGATGAAGGGGATGACATTTTAGGTAGCCATGTCCTAACTGGAACAAACCTTTACCAGATCATAGTAATAATACTCTTTTCGATACCTTTGGCCTCATGTCGTATTAGTTGAGATCCATTAAATGGCCTTTGGGATTTACAAGATATGTTTCTTTGGGGACTATTCGATGAGATGAGACAGAATCTAGAACCATGCTGATCTCAAACACATTAACACCATTTTCAGGCTACGACCTAGGCTTCACGTTATCCTTCGCAGCTAGCACAATGCCTTGGTAGCTAGTCTGTCACTTGCCTCTTTTACAAAACTCAGCATCGCCCCTGTACCTTCTCTACATGTGTAAGCAAACCATGTCTTCACACCACATTAGTCACACTCAGCTAGAGAGCAAGACAAGGTATTATTTGGTGCTGTTGCTCTGCCCCATACATCTACATCAGTGTCATCCTGAACCCACTTCACCCACTGTGTTCCCATTACCAGATGTGTGTGTGTTGGCTCTATACATCTTGCCCTTCCCTGTCCCTGGATACCCTTGATCCTTTGCTGATGTCACTTCTGGTTACAGCATGTACACCCTCTGCAATTAACTTTGTCTCCATAGCATAGCGGGATAACTCCATGGATGTGTCAATGTTCATGGCCTCCTGCAATGTGGGGTTTTTTGCATCCAGAAGCTAAGTGGGGAAAGTGTGATCATTAGCTGGTCCCTCAAGTACTCATCCGGAACCCCAGTAAGCTTGCATGTTGCAAGGAGGCCTTGCGGCGCAGCAATATAATTGTCAATGCGCTCTCCCTTAAGTTGACACCTGGATAACACCTGGAAACTTCCTAAGATGTCATTTGTCATCTTTTCAAAATATGCTTGTGATCCCCTTAATGCTTTCTCAGAATGTGCTCCCCCAGAACCCTTATCAGCTGATCCACTGTCAGTACCAGCATAGGGCAGGTACCTGTATATGCGCAAGCCGTCATACCCCAAGGAATGCAATCAAGCTGCTTCATGTTGGTCATCACCCAATCTGTTCCCTCCACCCACCCGTAAGTAGGATTGCTGCGGGGTGTAACCAGTGTTCCCAGAGAATGGATGGTTCGCCAGCTGTCTAAGGTTGCTGACACATTTCACATAGTGGAATACAGATGTTATGTAAGTGGAACCCAAAGAAGAAAATCTGATAGAAAAACTGATGCTATAAATACACCACCACAATACTGTTCTTGCCCTTCACCGCCACTAACCCGCATACGCAAGGGGTCAGAATCCGTGTCTTATTCCGCTTGTCGGTGTCACATGCCAAACTTCCAACATAACCAGCACTGCCTGACGAATCATACACTGGACTCCTCGTGCACTCAACTGAATTACTGAGGAGCACACAGAGCACGCAAGCGTTACTTACCACCGCTCACTAGGAACCCAAGCACTGGCCCCAATGGTCTTTTAAATAAGGAAAATATTCCTTTTATTTTCTTTATAGTCCCTCTGAGCACTTGGAGATCTCAGCAATGAACACTTGAGAGAGAAAATACTGAGATCCTCAGAGGCTGCTCATGTTGAAAAGAACAAGTGCAGATGTGAACAGCCACGCCATAAGTGCTTTCCTCTAACTGAGGTTCCCTCAAAGGAACCATAATTCCAGTTTGGGTTTTGTCATGGGAACATCCAGATGCAATCCCATGTAATGCCATGGCCATACTGGGAGCCACTATCTCCTCTGAATCTACCAGTTATAGCCTGATATTTTTACGCATACTTGCAGGCAGTCATTTGGTGGAGACTGGTGACAGCAGTCTTGAAGTTGGCCTCAAAGTCCTCCACACATCTGCAGCAAAATAGCAGAGTCATGAACAAGCTGCCCATGAGGACAAAGAGTACCCACACACATTCAATCCTTAGGCCGCCTCAGAACTGAATTCATACCAGGCAAGGATGGTGGTCATGAGTGGGGTCTTCTGCAAGAACAACTGCTGCTATAGAACACAACAATAATTGTGCCCCTCTTGTAACCCAAACATAGATATGATATATGATATGATATTTTATTTTATTGTGCTCATACACAAGTGTTTCAGTGCGCAACCAGGCAAAGGGAGAGGAACATGGGAGAAACAAAAACAACAATCTTACTGGGCCCAGTGACATTAAGAACGCGCACGTGCATGGAAAAAGGGAAAAGGGGAGAGTGCGTGGAAGGTGGAGAGGTGGAAAGTGCGGAACAAAGAAGAGAAACAGATAATAATAAGTGCAATAAATAAATAAAAAAGGCAGTGAAAAGTGGTAGTGCATCCAGCAAGTGGCAAGTGCATGATTAGTCAGATAGGGTATATCTGATAAGTGCAGAGAAAAATGGGGGACTGTATGGATGCAGATACAAATCCAAGTAGCAAAGGGTGGCCCGGAGGCAGTGCAGGAGGGAGGCAGGGTGAACAGGTACCTGGGTCCGAAGGACAGTGGGGGGCCAGGTGCACGGTGCTGAGAGAGAAAAACAGGTCAGCAGGGGAGAAGAGGGGCAAAAGCAGAGGCGAAGGGGAAGGTCCTGAGGTGCTTCCAGAACCAGAGATGGTTCTCCTCATGATGAAGACACAGGAATGTTTATGTAGTGTATTCCTAGAAGCACACCCCAGTTTCCAAGACCATTACCAGGCTTCACTTGATCCTTCATTGTGAGAGCACAAAAGAATGCAAAAGATGCAGGTGGGAAAAAGGAGGACTCATTACTACCTGGAATCTTTGGCGGTGGAGGAAACTTGCTTTGGGGGGTCCGGTAACTCATGATCTGTTGCCCAACAGCTTGTATGTTGGTACTGATTTTGGATGCGATCAATGAAGTCTTTGAAAAGATGAAGATTCTGTGGGAGGGAGGTATCCTTTAAGAAAAGTCATGTCTTACAATTGGTATCATCCTTATTGATTCTTATGACTGTCATCTCAGGGATGTGCCATCATCCTGCCCACTGACCCTCATCAATTAGAAATATTTTAATGACTCACACCCTGTGTTGTGCTTTTTTCATGGCAGTTCTGCTGTTGGTTTTGATCTTTGTGTAAATTGGTAATAGCATAGTGGCTTGTATCTGTTGAGCCACATGTAAGACTAAAACGACTAAATACAAAAGCATAGCATAAGTAGAACGTATGTCATTTTTTTGCGTATGTTTTACTTATGCGATATTTTTGTGCTTAGTAATTTTAGTTTTACTTACACTACTTTTTAGATCTTAGTAAATCAGCCCCATATATATTTTTATATATGGGGATGATTCAGTGACTTAAAAAATAGAGTAAGTAAAACTTACACTATACCATAAGTAGAACTTGTAATTTGTTGGCATACATTCTACTTACGAAATTTAATTGTGTTTAGTAATTTTAATCTTGCTAAAGCTATTATTTGAGCTTAGTAACTCAGCCCTTATATATATGTATTCCATTTCACATTTCAGGTGAAAGGGCTTTTTCAAGCTTGTTTTAACCCACCATCACTTTGCTGGAGTTTGTTAAACATGCCCCAACGCTCCACCCACAAGACCGTCTGATCCTACTCCACATGGATGATCCCCAAAGAGGGTGAAACCCGGTTGTCAGCAGTCTTGAGTAATGTCTCTTTGGGGTTGAGTAAGCTATATATAAAGTAGCAAGACCCTGTAAGACAAAGGCAATTTTCTGGAGCAGAATACTTGCATTTGAGCTAGTTTGCATACCCACAATGCCTTGCTGACGTAGCCCTGAACTGGACGCGAACTTCCAGCGATGGCTGCTAGGTGGCACTGTGGCATGTGTGACTTGTCTCAATTGGAATAATCCATTTCACATTTCAGCTGAATGGGTTTTATTTTTCAAGCCTCTTTGAACCAGTCATGTTCAGCCACCCGTTACAGAGTTGGCCACTGTGGCACATCCATGCCCCCTCGTGCCGTTACAGAGTTGGCCTCTGTGGCACATCCACACTCCCCCTCCACCCGTTACAGAGCTGGCCACGGTGGCACATCCATGTCCCCCCAGTTACAGAGCTGGCCACGGTGGCACATCCATGCCCCCCTGTTACAGAGCTGGCCACGGTGGCACATCCATGCCCCCCGTTACAGAGCTGGCCACAGTGGCACATCCATGCCCCCCTGTTACAGTGCTGGCCACAGTGGCACATCCACTCCCCCCCCTCCACCCATTACAGAGCTGGCCACAGTGGCACATCCACGCCCCCCCTCCACCCATTACAGAGCTGGCCACAGTGGCACATCCAGGCCCCCCTCCACCCATTACATAGCTGGCCACGGGGTCACATCCATGACCCCCGCCCCCTGTTACTGAGCTGGTCACAGTGGCACATCCATGCCTCCCACCTGTTACAGAGCTGGCGACAGTGGCATATCCATGGCCCCTGCTGCCTGTTACAGAGCTCGCAATGGTGGCACATCCATGCCCCCCACCTGTTACAGAGCTGGCCATAGTGGCACATCCGTGCCCTCCCGTTACAGAGCTGACCATGGTGGCACATCCCTGTCCCACCCCTCAGTCACAGTGCTGGCCACAGTGGCACATCCATGCCCCCGTTACAGAGCTGGCCACCGTGGCACATCCACACCCCCTCCTCCACCCATTACAGAGCTGGCCACGGTGGCACATCCAGGCCCCCCGTCCCCTGTTACAGAGCTGGTCATGGTGGCACATCCATGCCCCCCACCTGTTACAGAACTAGCCATGGTGGTACATCAATGCCCCCCGACCCCCTGTTACAGAGCTGGCCACGGTGGCACATCCATGCCCCCCACCTGTTACAGAGGTGGCCACGGTGGCACATCCATGCCCACTGTAGACTGTGCAAAGATCCCCGGATCCCAGCCTTCATCTGTACACATCTTAAAAGATGAGGAAACTATAGGAGGCAGTGATTCACCAGAAAGACCTTTATGGAAGGTAAGTAATGTGTTCTCCTTTGCAGCCCATAATCCTCATCAAACAGAAAGGTCACAGCCCTGAAGGAAGCACGAGCTGTTAGCTTGTCTCCCTCCACTTCCGTCTTTTCACTTAAAGGACTTGCACAATGCAAGAAAGAATGTGTTTCCTGCTGTCACTCAAACAGCTCCCATCACTGGGAAGATAGCCCATAGCATACGAGCTATAGCCTCTGGAAGAGGCTCATACAATCGTTGTTGGTCCATCGATAACTCAGTGCTTCAGGCAGACTCTCTCCCAATAGTTCTGCAAGTTTGGTAGGAGTCGTGTTCTATAGCAGCTTCTAAAGACGGTTTCCGAGTGGGAGGCACACAAGACAAGGGAGGGCTGTGGAGCAGAGGACATTCAGATGGATTGCAAGAAGCAATAGTTCAGAGCTCTTTGTACAATGCACATATTCAGTTGCCAGAGGTACATCAAGGCAAGTTTCCACTGGCAGTAGAAGGAACGACTATTTGTGGCCATTCTGAGTCACATTTTGTTAACAGTTCCTTGTGTGTTTTTATCACCAGTTCTTTTTGTGCCGCTTGTTTTCTGTGTGCGTGTTTTGTTGTCGGATTGGTGTTGTCAGCCTGGCCATGACTCGCTTTTCTTGTGCTTTCTCTTGCCGCTCCCTTGGATAGTTTGCCAAGGCGCTCAAGCACTTCGGCGAGAGTGAGGGCAAGATGCAGCCGGATGAATTCTTTGGCATCTTCGACACCTTCCTGCAGTCCTTCTCGGAGGCCAAGCTGGATTTGGAAGCCATGAGGAAAAGGAAGGAAGAGGAGGAGCGCCGGGCACGCATGGAAGCGATGGTAAGTGGAGAGTGGGCGATAAGGGAGGGGTAGCGGGCAATGGCTCTGGCACACCATCACACTCAGGGTTATCCGTCCTGGTTTCTGTGCCTACCTTGGGGACAAATGCTTCGCATTTAATGGCAGCTAAGCTCTTGATTTACAACTCAAGGAAGGGGGTGTGACGGAAACTCAAAAGTATGAGGTTATATTGCAATATGCACCTTAAAGTGTTCACTCACCTCCTTACTAGAAGTACTAGCTATGGAAAGGCCCCGAGGTACTGTAAGGCGAAAGGTCTCACCTAAGGTCATGGACAGGCCCTGAGGTACTGTAAGGTGAAAGGTCTCACCTAAGGTCATGGACAGGCCCTGAGGTACTGTAAGGTGAAAGGTCTCACCTAAGGTCATGGACAGGCCCTTAGGTACTGTAAGGTGAAAGGTCTCACCTAAGGTCATGGACAGGCCCTGAGGTTTTGTAAGGTGAAAGGTCTCACCTAAGGTAATGGACACGCCCTGAGGTACTGTAAGGTGACATGTCTCACCTAAGGTCATGGACAGGCTCTGAGGTACTGTAAGGTGACAGGTCTCACCTAAGGTCATGGACAGGCTCTGAGGTACTGTAAGGTGAAAGGTCTCACCTAAGGTCATGGACAGGCCCTTGGGTACTGTAAGGTGAAAGGTCTCACCTAAGGTCATGGACAGGCCCTTGGGTACTGTACGGTGAAAGGTCTCGCCTAAGGTCATGGACAGCCGTTGGGTACTGTAAGGTGAAATGTCTCACCTAAGGTCATGGACAAGCCTTTAGGTACTGTACGGTGAAAGGTCTCACCTAAGGTCCTGGACAGGCCCTTGGGTACTGTAAGGTGAAAGGTCTCACCTAAGGTCATGGACAGGCCCTGAGGTACTGTAAGGTGAAATGTCTCACCTAAGGTAATGGACAGGCCCTTAGGTACTTTAAGGTGAAAGCGATGGCTACTAGCGATGGCTTTAGCTACTGTACGGTGAAAGGTCTCACCTAAGGTCATGGACAGGCCCTTAGGTACTGTAAGGTGAAAGGTCTCACCTAAGGTCATGGACAGGCCCTTAGGTACTGTAAGGTGAAAGGTCTCACCTAAGGTCATGGACAGGCCCTTAGGTACTGTAAGTTGAAATGCCTCACCTAAGGTCATGGACAGGCTCTGAGGTACTGTAAGGTGACATGTCTCACCTAAGATCATGGACAGACCCTGAGGTACTGTAAGGTGAAAAGTCTCACCTAAGGTCATATAGTGGGGAGCTGTAATTCTCCACTGCAACTCCTTCTTAAAATGCACTCCTGCGTGCTAGTCTCTGAATGCTAACTGCATGCAGAGCTGTGAATGTGAGCTGCATGCTTAGGTGTGAATGACCGCTACATGCCGGACTGTTAATGTTGCTGCATGCTGACCTGTGAATGTGCACTGAATTCCAAATAGCATTTGCACTTTAAATTTGTGAAGGACTTGGTTTTTAAGTACTGTGTAAATATGCACTTTAGTTCTGTAACTATAGGGCTTCATTACGAGTGTGGCGGTCCGGAAACAAAGGTGCCGGTAAGCACACTGGCACCCTTGTTTCCGAACCACCACGCTACGAGTCTCCCTGCAGAAGCCGTTGCGCCCGGCAGGAATGACCTGCCGGGTGCAGCGGCACCGGTAGACAGACTTGTCACGGAAGCAACGGTGCCAGTGCTTCCATCTCCCCACCCCCAGAGTCCTAGGGGACACTGTGGGAATGTGGAGTTACAAAATCCGGTGCCTTACTTCCCACACCACCGGGACTTGTAATGTCCCGGTGGTACCAGGAAGTCAGGCGCTGGATTTGGTGTTACGGGTTGGTGGCAACCTCGTAATGAGGGCCCATGTAGTAAAATGAAAGTGGTAGGGGCTGTGGGTCTAGAGTCTAGACCTATGATCGCACTTTATCCTAAGCATTTGCACTTTAAACCTATGAAGTATTGTATAACATTTCATTTTAGATTTGCATTTGATTGGCAAGGGAAAAGGGATGCCCGCACTGTATCCTGAGCATTTGCACTTTACACGTAGGAAGCCTGTAGTTGTTAATGTACTGTCTAAAACTGCACTCGACATTGGCATGTGTTTTGCCAGGATGAAATACATACTGAACTCTAAATGTGAGCAGCATGCTCAACTGTGGATGCGCAATGCATAGTGAAGTGGGAATATGAGCTGCATGCCAAAACAGTGAGCCTGCAGTGGAGTGGAAATGCGTATGTGTCTGTCAAGCGTAACTGCGAATGTGTGGAGCTTGCTCAGCTGCAGATGTGCGGTGGACGGTCAACTGGGAATATGTGGTGGAGGCTGAACTGGGAGTATGTGGTTCATGTTGGACTGTCAATCTGCACTGGATGTGGTAATGTGAATTTCATCCACAAGTGTGGCTAGGAGCTGCAAATGGAACTGTTCGTGTTAGATGCATGGAGAGTTGTGAAGATGAGCTACATGCCAAACTGTTGATGTGATGTGCACGGCATGCCGAACTCTATATATGTGCATACTAAAATGAAGGGAATGGAGAACTCTCAATGTCGGATGCATGCTTATCTGTAAATGCAAGCTGCATGCTGCACCCTGCATGTGAGCCGGATGTAAACAGTGAATGTGAGCTGCTTGCCAAGCTATGAATGTGCACTTCATGCCCAACTGTGATTGTCAGCTGCATGCCCTGTGAAAGAGGGTTGCATGCACAGCTATGCAAAGGACCTCAGTGCTGAACTGTGAGTAAGTCATTCACGTTTAGCTATGAACGAAGGCTGCAGGTTGAACTGTGCATGTCTGCTGGCTGTTGAACTGCGATGATGCACTGTTTACCTCAAAATGGGAGCTGCATGCACAACTGTGAATTGTACAGTTACACTGCATTTTACCTGCAAACGTGCACTGCACGCAGACATGTGAATGCAAGATGCATGTTTAGCTGTGAATGTGCACATCGTCCAAAGCTAAACATGCAAGATGTCTGCTCAGATGTGGCTCAGATTTGCATGCTGCCCTGTGAATGTGAGTTCTCTGCTGTACTGTTACTGTCTGATAAACTGTTAGCTGCATGATGAACACTGAATGCAAGCAGTACCTATAACTGTGAATGTGAGCTTCATACCAGACTGTCAACATGATCTGTACATCATACTCTGTGAGCTAAATGCCAAATAGTGAATCCGAAATGTGAGAAGAACTGGTAACTTGTGCTGCTTGGTGAGAAATGAAGGTTAGCTGCATGCAGAACTGTGAACATGACCTGCACACCCACCGTTTATGTGAGCAGAATCCCAGACTTTGAATGTGTGCCACATGCAGAACTATGAATGTGTAGCGCATGCCCAACAGTGGATGTGTATTGCATGCTGAACTGTAAATGTGTGAATGGGTGTGTGGTCCATGTTGAACTGTGGATGAGCACTGCATGGTGTAATGCAAACATGAACTGCATACTGAACTTTGCACAGGGAGGTGCATGTGGAGCTGTGAATTTAGACGGCATGCATATCTGTAATTTTGCACTGCATACCTAACTGTAAATATGCACTGCACACAGAACTGAGACTCGGAGCTGCATGCAAAAATGTGAATGCTAGCTGCATGTCAAACAGTGACTGTGAACTGTGTGAAGAAACGTCAATGTGAGCTGCATGCAGAAATGTCGACACGAGTGGCACACCAAACAGTAAGTGGGCAAAGCATGCAGCCCCGCCAGTGTAATTTAGATTCCAATGTGTGAATGTGAGCTGCATGCTGAACTGTGAATTTGGACTTCATACAGAACTTTGAAAGTGAGCTCCATGCTAAAAGAGTGCTGCATGCATAAACATGTCATCCATGCTAGACTTTGAATGGGTGACACATATTTAGCTATGAATGGGAGCTGCATGCTAAAGTGAGTGTGTGGAGTGCGTTTGTGTGTGTGCACTGAATGCTGAACTGTGAAAGTGCACTGCATGTCAAACTTTGAATGTGCACACTGCATTCCAAAACTTGGACTAATCAATGCATACAGAACTGGTTGCGTGCGCTGACCGATGAACTATGAATCTGAGCTGGTGTTGAAGTGTGAATTTAAGTTGCCGGGCTGTGAATGTGAGCTGCATCCGTGCTGGGTGCTGAACTGAGAATGCAAATAAAATGCGGATCTGTGAATATGAGTTGCATGGCAGGCCGTGTATGTGTGGTGGATGTCACACTCTGAAATGCAGCTGAATGGCAAACATAGAACGTGCAATTTCTGTGTAGCTCAGAATGTGGGCTATATTCTAGCCCGTGCATGTGCACTGCTTGATGAAATGTGAATGTGAACTGCTTGCTGAACTGTATGTGACTCTTGAGCATGTACTCATACTCACAGCTGTTAATAACACTTGCATTCAATGTGATCTTCTCATGCTGAACTATGCATGAGTGCTCCATGTAGAACCATGCCATGGTGGTCTGTGCATGTGAACTGTAAATGTTTGCTACATGGTGAACGGTAAGTGTGGGTTGCATGGTGAACTGTAAATGCGCATTGTAAGCTACGCTGTGAAGGTGTGGTGCATGCTGAACTGCAAATCACGGTTGCATGCCAAGCAGTGAATGTGTACTGCAGAATGAATATGAGAAGCATGCAGAACTGTAAATGTGTTCTGCATGCAGAATTGTGAATGTGAGCTGCATGTCTTTCTTTGAATGTGAGCTACATCTTGAACTGCGATTGTGAGCTCAATGTTGAACTCTAAACTCTGACTATCAGATGCATGTTTAACTGTGAACAAATGATGCTTTCAGAAGCTTCAATACGCCCTCCACACTGAACAATCAATGAGCAGTGCAAGCAGAACTGTGCAGGCATGCTGCATGCTAAACTGTGAATCTGCACTGCATGCTGGACTGGCAGTGTGTGCAGCATGTATAACTATGAATGTGTGCTATTTGCTAATCAATTAATGTGTGATGAGTGTGTAACTAATTTTGTCTGCTGAATGCTTAGCTGTGAATGTGTGGTGCAAGCTGGTCTGTGAAAGTGTATTGCCGCCTGTCGTGTGAATGCATGTTTCACTGTGTGCTGAACTAAAAAAACTGCTGATTGCAAAACAGTGAGTGTGAGCATTATTTAGAACTATGGATATGAGCTTCATGTTGCACTGTGAATGTGTTTTGCCGGCTGGCCTGCAAATGTGTGGCAATGCCTAACTGCAAATACACGTGCTTAACTGTGAATGTGTGGGGCTTGTGGAACATTGAATGTGTACGCCATGCAGAACTATGTGCCCTACAAGCTGCTCTGTGAATGCAAGATGCAAGAACTGTGAATGAGAGCTGCATCTTCTGCACACTGTATTGCATCTTGCATCTGGTTCCCAGTGGCTGCAAGGATTAAGTTCAAAACCCTCTGCATTCTCCACAAGCCCTTCTGGGGCCGCAATACCTTCAACTCTCTCTTCCCAAATACCTTCCTTCTCGGGCTCTCTCCTCATCCACCTCCAACTCTCTGAGGGTCAGACGCTTCTCCAAGCAATGAGTTGGTGGTCGATCTCTCTCTTCTGCAGGGGCATCCCTCTAGAACAGCCTTCCTGCCTCCCTGAAACCTGAGGAGAACCATCTCCGGTTCCCGAAACACTTCAAAACCTTCCTCTTTGCTTCTGCTTTCTCTCCCTCTCTCCCCTGCTGAAATTCCTGGCTGAAACTGCACTGGTTACCTGGACACCCTTTCTGATCTCGGGCCCAGGCCCTGCCTTTTGCACACCTGCACTGCCTCTCTGGCAACCCCGCACCTGGGGACTGTTTTCTGTATCCCTACAGTTCCCCTACCAGCACTTATGTTTGCTCTTACCTTGCACTTGCCACCATCTGGCCGCTTTTATTTATCTTATTTTTTCTTCTATCCCATGGACAGCACTTTCCCCTCTACCTTCCCCCAGGCACTTTCCCGTTTCTCCCTACCCATGCACTTGCGCGATCTGAATGACAGCTGGCCTAGTAGGATCGTTGTCTGTCTTCACACTGTTTCCCCTCCCTTGCCTCGTCGCGCCTTGAAACACTTGTGTATAGGCGCGTTATAAATGCCATATCGTATATCATCTTCTGCATACTGTACTGCATCTTCTGCATACTGTACTGCATCTTCCTCATGTTGTACCGCATCTTCTTCACACTGTATTGTATCTTCTGTATAATGAGCTGCATCTTCCTCATATTGCACCGCATCTACTGCATACTGTACTACATGTTCCTCATACTGTACTACATCTTCTGCATACTGCACTGCATCTTCTGAACACTGTACTGCATTTTCCTCATGTTGTACCGCATCTTCTGAATACTGAATTGCATCTTCTGCATACTGAAATGTATCTTCCTCATATTGCCCCACATCTACTGCATACTGTACTGCATCTTCTGCATACTGAACTGCATCTTCTGCATACTGTATGGTATCTTCCTCATGTTGTACCGCATCTTCTACATACTGTACTGCATCTTCCTCATAATGCACCACATTTTCTGCATACGGTACTGAATCTCCTGTACTGACATACAAATCAATGGTGCTAAGAAATGCCACTGGTAATAACAATTGTAAGGTGCAGAAGGTGGGTGGGTCAATGGAGTAAAACACTATTTTCTGGGATTACATGAGAGTTACAGGACATCACATAACTCTCACTTTGTGGTGTTTCTTAAGAGTATGACACAGGTCAAGACTAGCTCTATTCCCCAGTGTTAGGGGGTGCTTGTGGTAATGTGTCTAAAGCTGGCAATAAAGCACCAGCAAGCTTGCGGGGGTGGTCATTACACCGACACAGCCGCAGCCGCCACGGGAGATGAGCACGCCACCATGATTGAGTCAGGCAGCTGTGGCTGGCTGACACTTCTGTCAGTCACAGCTGGCTGCAGGAAACACACTGCAGCGTCTCCAACCTGTAACTTCCTCTCCTGACCCCTCATGAGGGGTCAGGATACGAAGTTACAGTTCCTTTGTTGCCTGTGGGCAGAATCATGCCTGGACCCGCTCCCCAGGTCACTGAGGCATCTTTGACTCTTGGCAAACCTGGTGGCTGTGCATTGTAGATTCGAGAACCAAGCCCACAATTGAACATATGTGTATCCGACAAACAATGCATAAATAAATAAACCCAGTAGTGGTCTGTTACTGATCTGCGCACGGCGTAGTTAATTTATCTATTTATGTATTGTTTGCCGGATACGTGTATCCGACAAACAATGCATAAATAAATAAATAAACCAGGTCTTTTCAAGGAGTGAAACCAAAGGTGCGAGAACAGAGAAAGGTACAAGGGGATGAAGTAATGTGAGGGGGCGGGCGAGAAATTAAGTGACTGAAGGGAAAACTAGAAGAGGACAAGAGAGTGAGAAATAAAAGTGGTAAAATATTCAAATGAAATAGAGAAAAGGTTACATGAGAGAGAAAATAAGGGGGGGATAGGGGCACAACAGAGTCGAGGGGTGCATACATTGGGGAGAAAACTATGGAAAGAGAATGGAAAGGAGGAAAGAAACACAAGAAAGTGACAGAAAATGATGTTACAGAAGAATGAATGAGAGAAATTCGGTGAGAGAAAAGGAGGAGAGGAAAGTCGAAGGTTAGAATGGAGAAGAGGGGTGAAGGAATGAGAGCAGAGGAGGAGAGGAAAGAAAAGATGGGGCGAATAGAGAAAAAGGGGAAGAGAAGGTGGAAAGGAGAGATGGAAGGAGAGGAAATATAGGGATGAGACTGGTGAAGAGGGGCGAAGGATTGAAAAGAGGAGAGGAAAGGAACGACAGGATTGAAGGAATGGAAGAGAAGGAAGAGGAAATAAAGGGGTGAGGCTGGTGAAGAGGGGCGAAGGATTGAAAAGGGAGGAAAGACATGAGAATGGAGCAGAGGAGTGACGCAATGAGAGCAAGGAAAAAGGAAAGGGAAGAAGAAAGGGATGACAGGGAGCCTGGAGAAGACTTAACTGACAAAATGCTCATCGTAATACACTTATTGAAATAATGTAAAATGACCTAACAGCAGTCTGGCCTCATACACGCACAGGCAGACTCATTGCACAGGCACTAAACTAATACATGCCGGTTTCTTTTTGGTTTTCCTTGAATATTGATTGTCCCTGAAACCTTGTTAGTATTTTGATAGGCTGAAGTGTTTTGTCCCACACATTTCCTCTACAGCCTATCATCTCAATTGCTCTCTTCCGATGCGCATAGCATTCATGACACAGAGCAACACCCAGGCAGGGGGATTGCTAGCAACACATTGAGAGTTGTTACACAGCATAGCCATTCTCAGTCATCAAGCCCATGCTGCCACCCCCCATGGCCTCCGGCTCCAGTTTACCTCCACTGTGGTCCTTTGATACAGTAAGTGAGGCCCACTTCCAAGGTTCTACATAATTGCTCTTGCTGGGCTACCTGAGCAACTACTTGCAAGAATTGTTGGAGGTGTTTGCAGGTATCTCCGACAAACAATGCATAAATAAATAAACCTGGTAGTGCACTGAGCGGGAACAGTTCTTGGGTCCTAAGGCCTCACCTGCATTCACGACCCGGTTTATTTATTTATGCAGTGTGTGCCGGGTCCACATGCTGATTTATCTATTTAGTTTGTACCAAGCAGACTATGTTGTGATATGCACTTAGTTATATAGGCCAGGCCATTTTTACATGTTCGTCTTTAGGCTACGCCCCTCAAGTCTTAGACCACGCCTATCGTGCAAACCACACCCCTAAATGAGGGGCCCCTGTCCCATTTCTTACCCCACTTAAAGCACTGGCAAGCACTGGCTGCATTTGTCATCTTCTGTCAGTCAAAGCATTACCTCCCCTTTCAGAATGATGCCTCTCTCTTTCAATCCCTCTTTTGCTCTTTTTTCTGTTTCTCATTCTCTCTCTGCATCTATGATTATCTCTGTACTCTCCCCCTTCTAAATCTCTGACTCGTTTCTCTCTTCCGCTTCTCACTCATTCTGTCTTTGTCTCTTGCTAATTAATCTTTATTCTCTCTCTTGCTCCCCCCTTATTCTCGCTCTTATCATTTATATTCTCCCGTTGCACGGAATGTCGCATGTCCGCCCACACCCTTTTGCTGCTCACTGACCTGTTTGCTGGGTCCGGTGCATTTCCGGGTGGCCTCGCCTGAGGCCCGCGCAGGCGCAGACGGGCTGAGGCCGACCAGCTTCTGTTGTTACAGTTGCTGCTACTTGAATTCCCTGAAGAATCGCCCGGGGTTCATGGGAACCAATCTCCCGGCACTGGCTTCATACTTTCCCAAGACTCCAGGGCCCAACCTTTGTCACTCCCTCCACCGAAGCACACTCATTCTGTCCCGCGGTCTCTAGATGTTGAAACCACAAGGCCATTTTCTGTGTCTTGTGATGGATGTATCGTGCTGTAAAAGTATAACCCCATCCAATACCATTAGCTGGTACAGGCAGACACTCTCAGAAGTCTGAAACCACCAGGCTCGGACTAGCCTGAAAGGGCAAAAAGGTTATTTATTGTTTGCTTGCTAGGCGCTTATACAGCAAGTGAAATAGTGTTTCAAAGCGCCCACAGGGTGAGGGGAGGGAACAAGGGAGTGAAACACAAAACACACACCAAGGACCAGCCAATCTGGCAGTATGGGCTACGTTTTACATTTAGTTGCATTTTTAAAGCTCTCACACAACCCAGGGGCATCAAGGCGCTGTTACAGAAATATGTCTCTTAGTTGCGCATTTTAACGCGCTTAATACCCAGAGGTTTCTAAGCGCGGACCCAGGGATTGAACCTGTGTTGCTTCGTGTCGTCTTGTTTCCAAGGCGAGCACGTTGCCGCTGAGCTATCCTCCAGGTAATGACTGTGCAGCTTTTGGTCTTGGCCACAATTGGTGACACAATATGTATTAAAATAACTGCCAACACAAATGTCCTTTTGGCTACTTCTCAAATAGTTTATGGCAAAGTGTACTGAAAAGCAATTTGCGACTGAGGACAGCCACGTTTTCATTAGTCCCCACCACCAGGGAGAAGATAGGGTCAGAGATCTCTTCTGCCCCTTCCTGCACAAACATGACAAGACGCTATCACGTATGGAGCAAATGCGTTTTGCACCCTTTCTGCTGCATTCATGATAGAAAAAGTGCATATTACGGAGCAAATTTTGCACTGGAGGAAAATGGGAGCAAAGATATTTTTTGCACAACCCGTTATACTTGTGTGACAAGGAAATGTTGTAAACGGATTTTGCTCTAATGTTAGCATGGTCCTTTTCACATAAAGTTATGCATCCGAGAGGAGAGGGGGTGGGGAATATCGAGCACAATGACTGATTGTTCACTATCTAGGCTGTTTAAGTAGTGCACGAACAAGCTCACACCGTTTGCACCACTTTTCAAATGTGAAAATTGGGCCTGAGTTGGAGTTTTTTGGGCCTGATTCATGAAAATGTGTGCAGAAATCCCACAAGGGCCGCATCCCGATAACCACACTGCGTAAGCCTGTGCGCAGACTCAAAAATAAACGCCCTGTGTATTCATGGAATTCACTGCGCAAAGTAACTGTATTTACAGTATCTACACGTGCTCTCTGATGAAAATCTTCGAGCCCACGGACTGATCGCCTATAACTTCGCAGATGGACACACAACTGATTGTGAAGATGATCACAACCCAGGAAACAAACAACAATTGAATGACAACGAACAACCTCCAATTGAACCCAACCAAAACAGAAATAATGGTCTCACCCCCAGAAAGCAACGCTACCAATCCAGAACTGAACTGGCCGACAGGCATGGGAAAACAACCAGAGACTTTCAACGTGGTAAATAACCTAGGAATGTTTATGGACAACAGACTATCCCTGGAACCACGAATCAACGCGATCACCAGAAAGAGCTTTTATCTCATAAGACTCCTTGGAGAGTTGCTCCCATGCCTCCCCTTTCTGCACGGAACCCTTACAATCATATCCCTGATACTAACAAGAATTGACTACGCAAATAGCCTCTACCTAGGAATGCCAGAAAGACTCACCAGGAAACTCCAACGGGTTCAAAACACTGCAGCCAGGCTTCTCCTGAGAACAGAAGAGACCACATGACTGCAGCTCAAAGAAGCCTCCATTCGTTACCAGTGAAAAAACGCATCAAATTCAAAGCCCTCCGCATTGCCCAGAAATCCCTACACAGACAAGGAGCCAAATACCTCCAAGCCAAGATCAGCAGCTACCAGCCAAGAAGGGACCTACGATCAAGCCACAACCTACAAATAGAGGCAAAATAAATACGAAAAGAGGACATCCAGAGGAACAGCATTCTCACGCCTAATTGCTAACGTATGGATAAGTATCTCGGTTTTATGGTATTTATTTTTCTGCCATTTCCATCTGTATCTATCCATATTTATTGTTTGGCCTTTTTCTCTGTATTTATCCACATTTATTTTTTGTCATATAAAAAGATAATTCCCAGCCAGTATTTATATGCAGTTATTCTAATAAAATACATTTATTAAAGCAGACATGCAGCCATATAGGAAAGAAATGCTAGCTCAATTTTTCCATAACAACAAACGGTTGCTCCTGTGGCTGCTGCAGCATTAAGAAATATGCTGTCAGCAATTTGAGGTTAATGCTATTTTTATACTACTTTTACACTCTCCATGCTGCCAATCTGCAATGCGATTGGCCTGCGATGTATGAGTGACATACATAGAAAACCAGAAAGACCTGTTTTTGTATTTTTATAAATAAATACACACAGAAAGAAGATTAATTTCCGTCTGTATTTGTGTGTATAAATCAGTATAAATGGAAAACTGGAAGCCTTACCTATGGAACACCATGCCCAAAGAAATTAGGACCACAGACCCCCTCACCTTCAGGAAACAACTAAAAGCCTGGTTTTTCAACAGATAATGACAGGCACAAAGGACAACGGCAGCAAAACATTGAGGGGCAAAAGAAACACACTAAGGGAAGTAGTCCCAGATGACTGGGAAATCAAGGCGGGCCAGAATATACCACTGCCCACATTCCCCCTCCCCAGTCAGACGTCACAATCAGAGAGATCGGCGAAGAGTCGCACTCCCAACAGCAGACACACTCAGGGAAAAGCACCCCACGCGCAGTTTATGCTCTCAGGAAAGCCCAGCAAAGTAACGCATTAAATCAAAGTATCAGACTAACCATGACTCACCTACGTAGCTAGGGTAGCACGGTGGCGCACCGCTTCCTCAAATGTATTTGCAATACTAGCCGTGCATCCATTTAGTAGCCAACCGCACAACAGACGAAAACCCCACTGCTCTAAGTGATTAGGAACAAACTAGGTACAACCAACCCTCTACCCTCGGAAAACCGTGGGGGAAATTAGCCTCCATGCTAAGGCGGGGCTGGCCGACGTGCCACAATCAAGAACACTGGAAGGTAACACTGAGCGGCAACAGAAGACACTCTTCGGAGGCACTGTCGAAATCTAACCGATATACAAACCAAGTCCTCATCTTCCTGCTGCTCCAACATAACCAACTCCACTATACACAGCTAGGGTCTAGCCACACTACACATAGACACACCTCGAATTAATCTAACTCTCGCACTCAACGAACTCTCTGAGACTCTGGAAATAACCTTAGAGGGAACACACCCATTTAAGCACTGAGTCCTGCCCTTACAGTTACAACAAGCGGAGCCTTTCAACCTACTCCCACACGCAAGACAAGGCACATAGACACCAGTTCCTCCTGGTTCTGGACCTATCCCATCAAACTACCTCACTAACACACCCCACCCTCCTTCTTGCAGAGTCACGTGAGCGCCTGGAGACTGCCCCGTGGTGTTAGTGGTGCTCGGTATAAATAAACATAACTTAACACGGTGGAAACCCAGCTCTATAATGGTACCTGCATTGGAAACACCCTATGGCCGATACACCCAAGGGCTCTGTAAGGCAAACATACATTACAAGGACCCTAGAGAATGCACTTCCAGGCACCTGCATAGGGCAAGAACCCTGGTGTTTTTCAGCGATAGTCTTACCAACACTTTGGCTTCAACCACCTCCCCCTGTCATCTTGTCCGGGAACCACCTACTACTATGCGCCTTGCGACTCCCCAGCCCCCACAAGCTCTCCCCCAATTCCAACCCTTACAGCTCCTCCAAAGAGATAACCGTGGCTAAAGCACCTGGCACTGGCCCTCTCTGCCCCTCATAGTTGCCTTACATATATCAGACTTTCCCTTGCGTGCCACGGAGCTCTCCTGTTTCCCATGGTCATTTGTGGGAAGGCTACCCAGTCCTGTTTCTGCTTGGAATTCTGGCAATTGTAGTTTTCTTAAATTTCTAATTGGGATGAAAAAAGACAAGTCCCTGAATTCAATGGGAAAAAAAAACAGTAATGGGTGGACTTCTCACGTCCGGCCATCGGAAACTGAAGACAGAGCTGGATTGGCCCCTCTGCCTTTCGGCCCGCGGCCGGGCCAAAATCGTCCCTGGGGAGTGGAGGCCGGTTTCTGGCCATGTCTGGGCCGGTATGAAAAAAAAAATTGAAAACAAAATATATATTTTTTTTCTAATTATTTTTTTTTTCTTCAAAACGCCATTCGTCCTTCTTAGGTCTATAAATGAGTTACCAACACAGGAAGGGTGATATTGTATGCATATTTGTTTTATAAAAAAGAGCTTAAGTATAAGTGCTATACAATAACATATTATCATTTGGCATTGGACGTCTGCTTGGATTCACAGTAATTTAGTGTACTTTGGAACAATGCTATTTGATGCCACTTCCTGTTTTGTCAAGGGGTGAAAGGTCGTGTTTCATCGCTTCCCAGGATGTCTCTTTGGGGTGGGTTCAAATGACATCACTTCCGGTGATGTCATCAGTGGTCAAGGGTCGTGAGGTGAGGGGTGGGCCACTTTTTTGAGGTGAGGGGTGGGCCACCTTTTTTTGGGTGACCTGGCCTATCTCTTGTCCCAGCCCGACCCTGACTTGAGAGCTCCTTCTCCATCACCAGACCCCTCGAGGCATGTGCCTTTCTCCATACATTCCAATATTGTCCATTCTATCCGGGAGACTCTAGTCCTGTCCTGGTTTTAACTTTGCATTCTGTGACTTGTAATCCGGGATTTATAAGGAGGAAATCTAGGACTACAAGTCCCCGAATACAACGTTGAAACCAGGACTGGACCAGCGTCTCCCGAATTTAATGGATAACGTTAGCATGCTCTCGGGGGGATAGCTCAGGGGCAACAGGTTCGCCTTGAAAACAAGACCACACGGCGCAACACAGGTTCGATCCGCAGGTCCACGCTTAGAAACCTCTGGGTATTAAGTGCGTTATCAATAACTAATTTTTATTATAAATATGTATGCTTCTCCAAAAGACACATGTACACACCTGCGACTCCAAACTCCAAACATTGGTTCAGAAAAAGTCCTGTGACAGCAGGGCCCAGGATAAGCGTGCGCCATTATACCACAAAGCCATGTTAGGAATTCTACTCTTCTTAAGTACGTGACGCATTGAAAAAAAACGCAACATGTTCAAAGTAGTGAAGGCCGCCTTCTCAGACTCAGCCTCCTGGATCTGCACACTCAACATCCGCAAAAACCTCTCCTCTTAATTCAAACAAAAAATGAAGAAATCATCTCATACATAGCACAGGCCAGAGAAATAAAATGTCCTTCCCGCCACCGTGCAGATAACACCAGCAAAGCTCAATATTGCCCCCTAGTGCCCGATGTGGTAAAATAAAAGGCAAAATCCAAAAACATACTAATCGCCCCGATTCATTTGGAATTGCAGAATGTATTGAAAAATGACAAGGAAGACAAGCCCAGCGTGCAGGAAGCAGTGGCCTTGCTCCGCACCCTAATAGAGGAAAAGGTTTTCTTTGGCGCCGAGCGGCAGGCTCATTTGAGGTGCCCTGGACTAAAACAACCTCTGTACCCCCAATACAAACCGGAGCGATATAGCATTTTGTTTGAGCACTTTGTGTAACTCCCCTCCAAACATTACAAGGCTCTTGTCACTCACGTCCCAATCTTGGGACCGGGCCGCACCACGATCGATCCCCTTCATCACGTGACCACTCACCTTTGTTTTAGGGAAAGCCGGGGACTGCTGTTTGCTCTGTACCCCCTTTCTGCTAATCTTGTCTCTGCCTACTCTTGTGCGTTTGCCCCTGCCCCCAGGGGCTGGAACAGGAAGAATTTCCCAGCAGCTGTCTGACCGATTGCCGCTCACTGCGGCATGGTATACGACTAGGCCGGGCTTCGAATGGCCCCGCCCATCACGTGACCACTGACTTAAGTTCTACCTCTTAGTTGTCTCCACACCGGGCGTCTCAGCAGAGGGCTGCTGAGATGCAAGGCAGATGATGGTTGGGCCTGGGTGGTCCCAGGTCTCTTATCCCCTGTCCCCCACCACAGCACTAACGCCCCTGAGCTATCTATGGGCTCAATACCATTCCACGCTATGTATAGCCTGACATTACCGGCCTGTTGCATCTAACTGTTAATTTCGCTCTGGTCGCAACCGGCCAATGCCACTTAAATTGAACACCAGAGTCCCCTCCTCTCCTGGCATCCCTTGACCACATACCCACATCTTTCTCCTCTCTTCCCTCCACATCCTACTCCTCCCCTAATCATTGTCTTTCTCACTCTGTTGCCTATAGTGTCCACTAACCTCCTTGCTCTCTTCCACCACTGCCATCTAATTCTCCACTCTTCCTCCAAAAGGCAACCCAGCAACACTGCTCCACTGTCCATGAACAATTTAAACCTTATTTACCCACCCACAGTCCCTATACTACCTCCTCTCCTACCCCCAGTCACACACCCCCAATCCCTGACCTCTTTCTCGGCCTCTGGAACCCCCAAGTTCTCTACAGTAAGACCTCATTCACCACCGACCACTTTGACTCCCACCAGCCCTAAAGTCTTTGTCAAGTCCACTCTAGCTGCCCTTCACACAGACTTTACTAAATTCTCCCTATCCCCTTGACTCTGAGAAAAGGGTATGGGGATTGGTCTGTTGATCAGTAAAGAAACACCAGCGGCCCCTCGTCACCCCGGATGTCACCGCCTCATACGTTGTACACATCTCAATCCATCTCGTCGCTTCCACCCAACCCCACTCTTCATTCTCGAGATCTACCCTCTCTTCCTCTGTGAGCATAACCTGTTACCCGAATCCATCTCGGCCAACAACCCCCTTGGTCATTTTGGATGACTTTAACCTCTCTAACCTCACCAAGTCTGACCAACTAAAGCTTGGCGCCACTCCCTCTCGCCACTCACTACTCAACCTATACCACCATCCTACCGACACTCAGGTCAATTCCCTAGCCTCCTCTCTGACCTCATCTACTCTCCCTATCGACACTTCTCCCTCTACCCACTCAAGCATCCTCTTCAGCAGCCCTGCCACCCTACCCCTTCCAACGCCCCCATCTTCACCCATCACTGAAAGCAAATTCAAACATGAGTCTATCGGCTTATACCTGCCCCAGGTTTAATTCTCCATTCAGGTCCCTCTACCCTCCACTAACCGACTCCATCGAGCTTGCCTGCAAAACGTTCAGCACCTCTCCAGCCTACTCTCTCAGCGGCCACTATCCTGCTTGCGCGTTCAGCGCCTTCTGCTCCTTCGCCCTCAACCCTGGCTCTCGCCGGCAATCCAACAACTAAAAGCCGCCATGCATCCCCGCCTGTGCCGCTGGCACAGGTATTGCCATCCAACTCTTCTCGCTGCCTATGAAGACTCTCTCATTGTCCTCACCAATTCAGCCTGCACCACTGCTCTTTTGTTCTCTCTTTGCTCCCAATATTGCAAGCTCTACATGACCCTAAAGGATGATCACGTGCCCAGGAAATTACTCTCCATTCTCCTCGCTCTGGGCAGATGACGTTGCATCCTACTTTACCTCCCAAATTACAAAACATACAAGACACCTAATCCTTCCATCTTTTCCCTTCCCCTTGCTTTCTCTCCACCACCCAATACCCCAAGCCTCTTTCATGCCCCCATTTCTCTCACACCTCCCAGGCTGAACTTCTGCCCATCCTCCTCAACCCTTCCTGTGCCAGCAACCATCCATTTGCTCGGAAAAACTATTAAGCATCTCGCACCAATCACCCCCTCCTAGCTCTGATCCCTCTTCAGTTACTCCATCTCCCATAGCTTTTCCCTTGCCTGCTACAAAATAAATGGCTGCCATCATTCCAGTAATCAAGAAACCCACGGCAGACCCTAACAACCCCTGTCTGTTAACCGGTCTCTCGCTCTCCCCTCTCCACCACTCAAAAACCCTAGAGCAGTCATCTTTAACCATATGGTTAATTATCTTGAGGCACACACACTCTGCGTGGCCTCCTATCTCTCTAAACGTTACTAAGCCATCCCCTAAAATACCAGACACTTTTCACCCACACCCCTCCCAGTGGGGGTCCCCCGACGCCCAGACATTGGCCTGTTCCTCTTCACCCAATAGCCCCCTCCTCTAAACATCCTCAACTTAGTATTTATGTATTGTGATATGGTTTATATACATTAAAACCGTACATAAATATCTCAGAAGTTAAACACAATTCTCATTACACATGCAATTAATTTACAATGATTAAAACTCAAACTACCATAAAACATAGAACAAGCAGACAACCCTAAAATGCCAGTTCTAACATAAAACAAGATACTTTTCCCAGCCTAACAATAAAAGGCCGAAGCCAATAAAACCCACAAATAAACAGCACAGGAAGACTCCAGAGAATTCCTTAATTTCCTGTACTTTGGTGATTATCTCAACTGACGAGTGCTGTTGTATTTTTGTTAGGAGTTTTCTGATTTACTTTTGGCTTTTCTTCCAGCAGCAAAAATGTTTCTTTAGGAAGGCAACTAACGCAATGTTCAGGGACAGTGGCATTTCATTCACGAGTCTAAGACAAAGCATGCCATTCAGCGCCCGCTCTGCCGAATAAATAAATGTTTCAAAGAAAAATATTCATCTGACGTCCAATGCAGCACTCGGTGTAGGCGCGTGTCTACGGTATTATCCCTACAAAAAATGCAGGTACATCGAATATTATCTAATTTTAATAGATGGCCAATTATTTCAAGGGTGTGTAAGATGTTGAATTTGAATTCTAAAAACCAATACCTAGAAGAAAAGGAAGGAACTTTGTGAATGTAGGCCTTGGGGATGGGTGACCTTCGGCCCTTTAGGCAGATGATCTATTCCTTATAAAATGTCAACCTTGTGTGATGCTTCCTATCTTGTATATTGACCAATTCCTTAAGTTTCTTTTTCATTGTTTCCTGGTTTAATAATTACACTGTGCTTAGGGAGATGTTCAGTTCGAGCAAAATCTCCTCACAACTAAATGCGAATTCCAATAGATCTTGATTCTGGCCTTCGTTGATAACCTTCCCCATAGCTGAGCATATGTTCTTATCATTATTCTCTTTCAGCTTTAAGAACACATTTATCTTATTCCATTTGATGGTGTACCTCAAGGATCGTAAACCCAGCTCTAGGCGAACCATTGCCATTGGCACAGAGGGAGGCAGACGTAATACCAAACACCATAACCTACCCTGCAAAATATCTAGCCAAGATCATTTGATACTTTCAGATATCTCACACTGGGAGTAACCTTAGTTTGATAGAGCTAGAGTCTGAGAATAAGTTGGAATGAGAAGCAGCAGCATTTGGACATAATGATTTTCATTTGTGTGGGGAAGGCATCAATCTTTACCCCTAACCTTTCATTCAGAAGACCCATCTCGTTTCAATTGGCCACCACAACCCTAAATACATTATTTGATCAGCTACCTCGATCATTCTTCCATACAGGTACCACTTAAAGTACTTGTATTGTCCCACCTACCCCGTTTTGGAATTCATGATTCTTTGTTTTTAAGGGGTTGATTTCAAAGTTATTGGCCCTGGAATAGTCTCCTAAATAATCTAGACTACGTTGCAGACCAATTGGGGTGGAATCCAACAACATTACGTCATCGACGTAGGCCAACCATCCCACGGTTAGAAGACCAATTGTGGGAGGAAATAGGTTGGATTTTGAGAGCACTGCTTGTATATCAGACATATATAAATTAAAACGGCAGGGGGCCAAAACACACCCTGTCTTAGTCCTGAATTTTCTGGTATCATTTTAGAAAGGGCACATTCAGAGTCAATCCGTATTTGGAGGCTGTTGTCTGTGTAGAAAAGCAGTAGAATGTGTAACAATCCTAATGGAATCTTCCAAGACACCAATTTCCTCCAAAGTCTATCCCAATCCACCTTGTCAAAAGCCGCTGCCATGTCGAGGCTGGCTGAATAGAGGATTTTCTCTTGAAACATTTGCGACTTCGCCTGGCATAGGATATAGATCAGACCATTTATCAATGTCTGCATATTTTTTTGAAAGCCTGTCTGAACTGTGCTTAGCCTTTCTGTTTGTTCAATCCAATGAGCAAGATCTTTAACAGCGAAAGCCATTAGGACCCTACTCAAAGTCTATCAAGGAAATCAGTCTGTAGTTCAACCGAGAGTCTCTGTTTCCCTTGTATAGATTGGTGCAATGATGGCGCTCTGCCATGACTGCAGGACCTCATCCTCAAGAGTCAGCTGAGAGAATAGAGACATCAATATTTCAGACCACAGAACCAAATTGGCTTTTAATACCGTATTAGGTACCCCGTCTAGACCAGAGGCCATCACATTTTTCAGTTTTAGTATGGCTTGCTGGAAGTTTTCCAGATAAATAGAATTCCCAGTAATATGAGCCATAAGGTGAGGCAAAGGGAGCTTCATTCGTGGACGTAAAATATAGCTTCTGAATGTGATCACACCATGCCAATTCTGATATACAATTTACTTGCTTAAATAGTTGGCATGCCCCATCATTATTTAAGAGTGCCCATGAGCCTATTATATCCCTTTGGAAGACAGAGTCCAGCATGTTCCAGCTAGAGATTAGTTTTGTATGTAATATATACCTTTTAAGCCAATTTTCATTGTTCTACTTAAATTTTCTGATTTTTGCAACTCTTCCCTCGAAGTCAGGAGAACCGTTGCCCTTCACCCATCTTATCTATCGTTGCAGCTCCCTTTTTCAAACCCTTGTTATCCAATTAAATGCGGTTTCATTCCGTGGTGCAACCCCCTTTTTCAGCCTGGAGGAGCTAGTCGCTAGAAAAATCCTGGGACGCAATTTTCCCTCCTAATATCCTTGTCCCCCTTCCCCAATAGATATTCCACAAGTTCATTAATCTTAAAGTTATTTCCAAAGGTCCAGGTCAGCCTATTACCAGAGCCATTCACTACAACATTAACACATATCGCTTTGAAGTTTCACATTTTTAAAGCTATGTTTAACTTTTAAAACACATTTTGCCTGATCACTTTTAATGGACTTTTCGCTTCCAATAACCTAGCATGATCTAACATTGAGGATGACAGGCAAAATCAACGGTTTAGAACGAGGATAGCCTAGCCCAGGCTGGTCTAGTTGGGCAATTCCCGTATAAATCCCCATTAGTCCGAATCATGTTCCACCTCTCCATAAATTCCGACCAGACTACCCTCTCGATTTCAACTGGGAGGATAATAGAGTAGAGGTCTTGTCCCTCTAGTTTATCTGCAAATCTGGCCAGTTATAGTTGAAATCCCTTGTAAAAAGTGCATAAGGAGAATTGCCTTTTGTTGCCCACTCAAGAAGAATACTATCTTATCTCGTCTCGAATATGGCCGCCTCAACCTTCGGATTGCAATACAGGTTCAATAATAGCATGTTCCTATTTGTACCTCCCGCCTCATTCCCCAACCTACATACAAGCATTGAGGGGTCTTGCAGTGTAGCAGTTTCAAAGAGGCACCTAGGTCCAACTTTACACCAATTATTAGACCTCCAAAAGGTCTCCCCTTACACCCTTTTTTTGCGCTCTGAACAATTTTGTTGAACCCATTTATTATTACAGCCCCTAGTAACCAAGGTTCCTCCAAAAAAATAATATCCTAATGATGAAAAATATCCTTTACATTCTCATTTAAAAACTATGAATTCTCTGGAGTTCCATCTTAAAAAGGTTAATTCAGCATTGTTGATAGCTTGGGTGCAAAGTTGGTTGGACGGGCATCATTGTGGCAAGCCATGCCCAATTTATATTTGGATCAGCATTGTCACTAGAGGAAACAACCATCCTATGGCATGGCATTTTGTAGACCGATCCTTAGTTTCTAAGCCACTGGTTCGCCCCAGGCATATTTCTTTGTTTGAAATCCCCCAAATTCTTAGGTATGTTTACATCATAACCCCGTTAAAAGAAGTCCTCTCTGGTATCTCTTATTACATCGAAAGCCAACTTGGAATACAAATGCACCATTGCTTTGTTTGGCAAATCCCATTTGTCCAATTCACTCCATTTCAGATCCTCCAAGGACAAAGCAGAGAGTGCAGGAATGCCTCTGAAGATTGTGTGGAGTCTAGATATGTTCAATGGAATATCCCAATCATCCTTGAAGAGAGACTCAAACATTATCCTTAAGGCTGAATTGCCTTCTTGTCCTGGCAACCCTGCTCCGTTACAATGACCCGTCAAGGAGCTAGAACATAGACTGTCATCGAGGAGAGTGCTACGGGAAGATCAAACCTAAGTGAATGAACTGTTGGTTCCTAAACGTGATCACTGGAGGCACATCCTGCTACCACCATTGTTGGAAGTACATTCAAAACTTGACAGTTTGAACCCTCAACCTCTCCCTCTACACCCTTATTATCCAAACTAGTTGCAAAGAGCTCTCTTATATCTTGGCTTTGTTTGGATGTTTTCTTTTTCTTAGATTTCTTATTTTCAGACGTGATCTGTGCCGACACGTCACCACTCACCTCGAGTACCTCCACTTTTTGCTAAGTGGCACCGGGTCGCATAGCACAACTTGTGGGATGGACACTTTTCCCTTGGTCTGCTAGTTATAATCTGTTCTTGAAACGTCGAGGGTTCATTCCATAGAACTCGATTCTTGCTTTGGAGCGGGCTGAGTCATTTGCATAATTTTGTGCAAGAATTTTCTTGATCCCGTTTGTCTGGCAGAGAAGAAAATTCTTTAGGTTCTTTGATTTTTTCATATTTTGTTGATTTTGTTTAGCTGGAGCAATCTTATCTTTTGCTTGAACGACCTTTGTTCCTTTAACTTACTCCAACTTGTGTCTACTGTTTGAGTAACTGCGTAGATAGGAATGGAAGGACTGTTAAGATCAGGCAAGTCTAGAAGATCACAGCCCATATGGTGAGAGCCAGAATACCGATTGATATTAACTGAAGATTGTGATTCGAACTGCTGCTCCAGAGCTTTTATACCACACACAATCTCAGTCAGCTGTGCCGAATGTGATTTTACTTCCCCACATATGTTGCCATATACGCACACTAGGGCTTGGAGGACCAGGTTTAACGCAGATACGCGTGTAATGCATAATGTTGAGCCGTCTGGGAAGGTAGAAAAATCTGAGGAATCACAGTGATCAGTCTGGTCCTTCAGATTCACTCCCAATGTACCTTTCAATGGAGATAGTCTCAGGCTCATCCGGCAAGTTGTCTGAAATGAACAAACAAGGAGAGGCACTTCACTTTGTTAACAGTATTTTAAAAATTGATATTTCTTTCTCAAGGCATATGAAGGCATCCATCAGTGTAGTATTTGTCATGGACAAGAGGTGAATGACTGATATGTCAGTTGTTAAGCGCTTACTAGCCGGCCGGACTGATCTTCCTCGTCTAGGTCCCGTTCCGTTGGTCTCCCTCTTCCACTATACAACAGTGTTTCTCTGGGGGGGGGGGAGAAGGGGGCAGGCAGTGATTTTTATTTGGTGATTCCTTTTGCAGAAGTGAAGACTCTTTACCATTATTCCTAACTTCTTCTGAGATTATACACGGTCTTGGACCCCTTCATTCTTCCCGTTCAGATTTAGGAGTGGACTGCTATTCTCCTCATGGAACTTCACTGTTTTATCTCAGCTGATCAATTGCTTACCCACCCGTGCCAAGGAAGTAGTCAAATAAGCCATCAGAGAATCAGTATATGGTCTAGTCTAATTGTTTATGCAGGCTTAATGGCAGTTGAACCCGATGTTGCGGGAAGATACATGTGGTACTCTTTCCCTTGTGAATGTTCTGAGCTCAGCTTTCTGCAGACTCCAGCACTTGCTTCAACCGTCTCGACGACTTGGGTCTGAACAGCATGGTGAACAAATCGTCCTGCTTGGCTAAACTGCCAAACTCTTTAAAATCTGCAAGGAGCTGGCCAACCCTGCTGCAGTCTCTAACGCTCCTGTCCCATACCAGGCCCTCTGCACGGCACTGGCCTCTCACTTCATTTAAAAAACTCAGGACATCCTGTCCTCACTCTCCTCCTATCACCTCCCACCCTCTATTCCCTGCTCTTCCTCTGGCCCTTCTGCAGCCACCCCTCCTCCGTCCTTCTCTGCCTTTCCCCTTTTTTCTGCTGACGAGTTTTCGAGACAAGTCCGATCTATGAAAGTCTCGTCAAAACAGGTCCACCCATGCTCCTCCAAAACCATCAAGGACCACATTGACTCCTTGGCTCCTGCCCTGGCTGACTTCTGCAATCACTCCTTTGCCTCTGGAGTCTTCCCATCCCCCCTCAAGCACTCCCTTGTGACCCCCTTCTTAAGAAACCCTCCTCCGACCCCTCCTGCCCGGCTAACTATCGCCCAATCTCTATCACTCCCTTCCTCGGCAAGCTCCTACAGAAACTGGCCATCTCCCAGCTTAATCTCCATGCTGAATCTGTTGGTAGTCTGCACGAACATCAGTCTGGCTTCAGAGCTGCCAGAAGCACGGAAACTGCTCTCCTGAACATCCGTGAGGACCTGCTCTCGAACCTTGACTCAAACACTCCTTGTGTTCTCATTTTGCTCGATCTCTCTTCTGCCTTTGATACTGTCAACCATACCATCCTGCTGATCTGTCTCCGTGATAACCTGGGTATCACTGGTCAGGCTCTGGCGTGGCTGCCCTCTTTCCTCTCGAATCGACCCTCCCAGGTCCAACTGGGGTCCTTCCTCTCTGACATCTTTTTCTCTACCTGTGGTGTCCCCCAGGGATGTAACCTCTCTCCCTGGCTGTTCAACCAGTATTTGGCACTTCTTGCCCACTGCATCGCCGCTCTCTGCCCCAATTTTCAGTGCTATGCGGATGATACCCAGCACATTTTCAGGCTACCCTCGGTTTCCTCGCCTCCTTCCTTCATCTCTGACTATCTTTTTGCTATCCAGGAATTGTGTGCCCCCAATGACCTCTGCCTTAATGCCAGTAAGACTGAGATTCTACTCATCGGCACACCCAATCCCTCCTTCCCTGCAGCTCTCTGGCTGGCCTCTCTTGGCCCTCTTCCTGCTCCTACCTGCAAGGCTAAAAACCTTGGGGTCATCTTTGACTCCACGCTCTCTTTCTCTCATCACATATCTGACGTCTCTAAGAAGTCACACTACCAGCTTCACCTCCTCAGAGGTATCCTTCCTTTCCTCTCTTTCCCCCAGAAGCTCACTGTCTCTAGAGCCCTGGTTCTCTCAAAGCTGGACTACTGTAACAGCCTCTATCTCAATCTGCCTGCCTTTACTCTCCGCCCTTTGCAACTCATCCAGAAGAGGACTGCAAGAATTGTCCTTGGCCTCAAGCCCAGGGACCGTATCTCTCCAGGACTGAAATCGCTACACTGGCTCCCAGTGGCTGCGAGGATTAAGTTCAAAACCCTCTGCATTGTCCACAAGGCCTTCTGGGGCCTCGGGCCAAAAAACCTTCAACTCTCTCTTCCTAAATATCTTCCTTCTCGAGCTCTTCGCTCATCCACCTCCAACTCCCTCAGGGTCAGCCGCTTCTCCAAGCAACGAGTTGGGGGTAGATCTCTCTCCGCTGCAGGGGCCTCCCTCTGGAACAGCCTTCCTGCCTCCCTGAAACTTGAAGAGAACCATCTCCGGTTCCGGAAGCACCTCAAAACCTTCCTCTTTGCCTCCGCTTTCTCTCCCCCTCTCCCCTGTTAATATTACTGAAACTGCACTGAATCTGCATCAGGGCCACTCACCTACGCTGGTCTGTGGCCCTGCCACTCTCCCCTGCACTGCCTACCTGGCAACCCCTGCACTGTGGGACTGTCTCTGTATCCCTACAGCCCCTCCTCCCAGCACTTGTCTGCACTTATCTTGCACTTGCCACCAGCTGGCCCTTATTATTTAGTTTTTCTACTATACCTGTACTGCACTTCTCCTCTCCCTTTCCCCCTTGCACTTTTCCCTTCCCCCCACCCTGCACTTGCGTGATCTGAATGACACCTGGCCTAGTAGGATCGTTGTCTGTCTCCCCTTGTTCCCCCCCCTGCCTCGTCGCGCCTTGAAACACTTGTGTATAGGCGTGTTATAAATGTCATATCATATCATATCATATCATATATCATATCATATCATATCATACTACAGTACTCCATGCCACTTTGCACCCAGATAGGGTTTTTGAAAGAAGACCACCTGTTGCTTCCAAAGCAGTCTGTGCATCTGCCAAAACCATTACAAGGAAGGATCCCAGCAGCCGCCCAACCAGACCGCAGACTGCCAAACTGTACTCCGGTACTCTGTTTTTGCATAGGCTAGCAAAATGTAAAGTAGCATGCCCTAAAACAGACATCGCCAGCCATGAAGTAAGGAAGACTGGAGCATCCCTTTGTATGGAAGCAGGACAGGTTGGAATAAAGCTATACATATATCCAGAGATGCCACTACAGCAAGTTATGAGTATAAAAGCTCCTGCCTGGCATCAGTCTGAAGGAGCTTGGAATGGAAGAGGGACAGAAGAACATTCAGGGAGAAGAGTTATTTGCCTCCATCCTCATTTATGTAAAGAATAAACTTGTTTTCCCTGCAAGATAAGACTATTGACCTTGCTTTCATAGAGGTATGCATTTACTCTGGTGTGAGTGTGATTAGGAGTACCCTTATAATTGGGGATACCTCTGTTAGTTGGGCTACCGTACAAACCCCACATGTTGCTTCCAAAGCAGTCTGTGCTTCTGTAAGAGCCGTCATAGGGAGGATCCCAGCAAGTACCTAACCAGACACCAGATCGCCAAATTGTACTCCAGTACTCCTCAAATTATCCTTTGGCTTTCACTGACACGCTTTCAGTGCTGATGCTCAAATCTTTTTCTCCTTTCCATCCTTCACCACTACTATTTCTAATCTATCGCAGGCCGGAAATTATGTTTCGACTAGCCTCCTATGTCAACACAACTCTCACTTCCCACATCTCCCACCCATCTGACCTCCTCACTCCATCAGCCAAGCCTCGGAACCTTGGAGTCCTCTTTGATAGCGATCTAAGATGGCAACAATTCATTATAACGACTGCCACAGGCACCAAAATGAACTTACTTAATATAAGGAAAATCTGCCCCTACTTTATCCACCACTCAGCCAAAGCCCTCATCTATTCCCTCGTCCTCAAGCATATTTCTTGGTCTCACCCCTCTGCTCCTGTTCTAATCTTAAGTTCTCATCTTTGCTACCTACATCCTGTACAATCTACCGAGAGCCTCCCTCTGTATACCACACGGTCACCGAGCAAGGTGTCTATCGAAGAAAAACTGCTCTTGCTTCAAATTTATACCCCTCTTCTACAAATCTATCCACAATTTAGACACTCCCTCTCTCACTAACTACATCTCTCGCTACACACTCTCTCATTCTCCCAGTTCCTCCTCTCTCCACAACGTCTATGGCCTTCATTCTCTGTACTTGCTGCTCTTCATTGGAATTTCATACCACCATTATAGAAGCTTGCCCAACAGTGGAAGTATTTAAGATGAGACTTAAACGCCAGCTGTTAGCCAACGAAGAAGCCCCCCAAACATTCTGAAGCAGAGACCGCAAACTGTTCTGAGCCCATCTCTGAAAGCCAAGCCATGACTCCCCACTACTATGGTACATATTTATAAAAACTGTATACCTCATTTATGACTGTTCTCCTTGTCCCTGGAATATGTCCAATGTTCAATAATAATTCATTCACCCCTTTTGTTAAAGCTCCTTAACACTGAGTGCCTCTGGTGATTCTGTATTGCTTCCTATTTAGGCCATTTCTAAGAGAAATGACTTCCTGATTGCCCAATAAATTCACAACAAATTTTATAATTCATTATCATCGAGAAGCCTAACAAAGCGGCTTACACATGATGCATTCAGGGACCCTTTGCAGAAGGGATCACACCTAGTTACAGGAAATGAGTACTCACTGCTGGGCACTGTATTGAGTAGTCTCCCCATGCTTATACACCAGCTACGCAGCCTGTGGCTCTCCAGATGTTTTAGACCACAACACTCCTCAGCTCTAGGCAGCCTAGTCAATGGTCATGGATCACAGCATACATAGTTCAAAACGGTATTGCCCCAAAATAACAGGAATAAAATGCTGAATGCACATTTTCTGCGCATTCGGCATATATGATATGATTTGATATAAGTCATTTATAGCGCTCCTGTACAGAACTGTTTCTAGGTGCGACAAGAAAAGGAAGGGTAGACCGAAGGAGGACAAAACAACAATCTTACTAGGGCTTGTGTCATTCAGATCACGCAAGTGGGGGGGGGGAGAAGTGCCAGGGGGGCAGGGAGGGAGGGGAGAGTGCAAAGGAATGCATAAGTGCTGCGAGGAAGTGGCTCATAAGTGCAAGGAGTCAGGGGACTGTAGGGTTGCAGCTACAGCCCCTAAGTGGTTGCAGGCCCGGGGGCAGTGCAAGGGCAACTGGTTGTGCAGGAGCCTAGTCCCGTAAGTTCAGTGGGTGGCGAGGTAACCAGCATGCGCTGCAGACAGGGGCATCAGCAAGGGAGAGGGTGAGAGAAAGTGGAAAAAGGAAGGTCTTGAGTTTCGTCCGGAACCTTAGGTGGTTCTGCTCAAGTTTGAGAGAGGCAGGAGATTGTTCCAGGGGTTGGCCCTAGCCGAAGACAGAGATCTACTTCCCACTCTCTGACTGGAGAAGCATCTGACCCTCAGAGAGTTGGAGGTTGATGAGCAGAGGGCTAGAGAAAAAAGATGGGTAGGAAGAGAAAGTTGGATGAAGAGTGGTCCCAGAAAGCCTTGTGGGTGATGCAGAGGGTCTTGAACTTGATCGTTGCAGTCACTGGGAGCCAGTGGAGAGATTTCAGGGCTGGAGAGATACGATTTCTGGGCTTGAGGCCAAGGACAAGTCTTGCAGTCCTGTTCTGGATTAGTTTTAGAGGGCGAAGAGTAGAGGCAGGCAGATTTAGAAAGAGGCTGTTGCAGCAGTCCAGCCTAGAGAGAACCAGGGCTATGGAGAGAGTGAGCATCTGGGGGAAAGTGAGAAAAGGAAGAATACCTCTGAGGAGGTGCAGCTCATAGTGTGACTTTTTAGAGACGTCAGAGATGTGAGGAGAGGAAGAGGAGAGGGTGGAGTCGAAGATGACACCAAGGTTCTTAGCCTCTCAGGAGTGTGCCGGTAGAGGGACCAGGGTGGGCGGCCAGAGTGAGAGAGAGAAGACAGGAGCAGGTGCCCCAATGAGGAGGATCTCAGTCTTACTGGCATTAAGGCAGAGAACGTTGGAGGCACACCATTTATGAATTGCAGACAAACTGTGAAGTATGAGAGAAGGAGCAGAAGAGGCTGAGTGGAGCATAACACTGGAAGTTAGAACAGAAGGTAGAGATGCGGTGGGCCAGAGGGGCCAGGTAGTGGTTTAAGAGCGTAAAAAGCCAAGGAAAGAGGTTAGTCCCCTGGGGAACACCACATGTAGAGAGAGGGATAGCAGAGAAGAAGCACCTAAGTTTGACCTGGGTCGATCTGAGAGAAAGGAGGTCAACCAGGCTAGGGCCTGACCAGAGATACCCAGGTTGTCACAGAGACGATTAAGCAGGATGGCGTGGTGGACCGTGTCGAAAGCAGAGGATATATCAAAGAGAATGACGACAGAAGGAATGTTAGAGTCAAGATTATAGAGCAAGTCTTCATGGGTGTTCAGGAGAACAGTTTCTGTGCTTCTGGTTACTCTGAAGCCAGACTGGTGGTCATGGAGATAACCAACAGATCCAGTATTTAGAATAAGCTGCGATATGGACAGCGTTTCCAGGAAGTTGTCCAGGAAAGAAGTGATGGAGATCGGGTGGTAGTTTACCAGAGAGTAATGATCAGCAGAGGGCTTTTTTAGGTGGGTGTGCACAAGAGAGTGCTTAAGGCGGGTAGGGAAGGTTCCAGTGGCAAAAGAGTGATTGCTGAAATCAGCCAAGGCTGGAGCAAGGATATCGATCTGGTCATTAATAGTTCTGGAGGAGCAGGGGAGCGCCTGCTTTGACGAGACTTTCATAGACCGGACTTGTCTAGAAACTAGAAACGGGAGTTAACAGGTAGAAGGAGGATAAAGAAAGAGGAGATACGGCCGCAGAGGGGCCTGAAGTGGTAGGGAGAGAGGAAGAGGAGGTAGAGGAAGAGGCGATAGTAGACAGGATGTCCTGAGTTTTAGTGGTGAAATGAGATGTCAGAGCAGTGCAAAGGGCCTGGAAGGAAACATGAGAGGTGGAGACCAGAGCAGGATTGGCCAGCTACTTGCAGATTTTGAAAAGTTCGGACAAGTTGTTAGAGGCCGCAGAGAGGTGTGCCTGGATGTAGGCTCTGTTCTTAGAAAGAGTAGAGAGTCTGTATTGCCTTTGGAGCTGGCGGCAGGCCAGTTTGTCAGAGAATGAGCCTCATGCCCTCCATTTCCTCTTTACCACTCACACTTGCACTTAAGGGTGGCGAGGTTGGAAGCGTACCAAGAGTTGCACTTGGATGTGGGTTTCAAACGGATTCTCATGACAGGTGCAAGGACATCCAGAGTATTAGAGATTGAGAAATGAAGGTTGGAAAGATCAGTGTCAGAGTGTGAGTCAGCCGAAAGTGTAAGAGGAGGAGAGAAAGTAGCGGCGAAAGCCTCTTCTGAGACACTATTCATGGGCCAGATGACAGTACTGAGATCGGCTTAACCTGAGGGGCAGAGAGTGACAGGTAAGAGGAGAGAAGAAAGTGGTCAATCCAAGAGAGAGGAGTGGTCAGCGGGTTGGAGATGGGTTTGTCTGAAGAGATCAGAACATCCAAGGTGTGTCCTGCAGAGTGAGTTGGGCCCGAGGGAAGAATAGAGAGAGAGAGAGAGTCGCATAGTGTGCGAAAGAGCCCAGAAGAGGGGCAAGAAGCATCCAAGTGGATTTTGAGGTCTCTGAGGAGGAGTAGTTGAGAGATAGAGACAAGGAGGGAGGAGGAGAGGTCAGCCCACTCAGATAGGAAGAGGGCAACCTGGCCCGGTGACCGGTCGATGGTGGCTACAGTGAGAGCCAGGAGAGATAGAGAGCCTGCAAACCAGGCATTCAAAGGAGGAGTAGGCCTGCGTAGGAATGACAGAAGCAGAGATCCACTGCGGGAAGATCAGGGCCACTCCCCCTCGAGGACGGTTGGTTCTGGGTTCGGAAAGGATATTGTAGCCATCAAGAAGGAGAGTGGCAAAACTTGTGACAGAGCTGGCTGTGAACCATGTCTCAGAAAGAACGAGAACATCCAGATAAGCTCTTCGAGAAGACAGCAGATGTCTGAGTAGTGCTTTACAGCGGAGCGACAGTTAAGAGTAGCAACGTGGAGTAGTTTGGCACCTTTGCAAGACATCCGTGGAGGGGTACAGGCATGAAATATTCCTTGCAGAAGTGTAAAAGGTGCCTGAGAATGGGCAGAGGAGGAAGGAGGAGATGGCAGAGTAGTCAGAGGTGAAGAAAAGGATGGAAGAGGAAGGAGAAGGCATAGTGGCCAGAGAAGCAGAGGAGGGTGCCAGAAAGGTGATGTAGGAGGGAGATGGCGGAGGGGCGTGAGAGGGGTACGTAGGGGGAGTAGGAGAAGGAAGGAAGTTGATAAAATGCAGGAAGCATCTACTGAAAAGGAGGAGATTGGCCTGAGGGCCCTGGACCAAGATGGTGTCATTTTAGTAGCCATTAATGATGGTCTTGGAGGAGTGGAAGTGGACCAGAAGGGCCTCCCACCGGGTGCCAACATTAATGGGAGAGGAGGAAAAAGGAGACAGAACAGAGACCATATGGGGATCCATAGGTTTGGAGAGGGAACAACAAAGAGGATGTCAGTGAGGGTCTGATTGGAGGAAGCACTGGTGTAGGTATCAGCAATAGGGAGGCCTGGGTTGGATACCGGGATGTCCTTTTTGAGCTTCTTCTGACCAGACCTAGTGAGAGGGATAGGATAGTCGATAGAATAGCAATTAGAGAAGATAGGGGAGACAGAGAGCACCATAGCTGGTGCAGTCAGAGAGTAAGGGGTGGGGGCAGCCCAGGCAACAGGGGGAGGGGGCATATTTTGGAAAACGTGATTTATATTGAGATAGGACATACTCTAGGTACAGAAAGAGGGGCATTCCTGTGAAGGCCATGGATTGGTTAGACCATTCGGGGACTGTATAATAGTATACATTTGAGCAAAGGCGGTGCCAGAGCCATATGGTCAGATAAACACCCGAGGAGGGCGGAGGCGGAGGGTCACAATATTTCATTGGAAGGGTTGCTACAGCATGTAACCCGTTTGCTTAATTTTAAAAAGGCAATGAAATTTCCCACTTTCATCCACCTGAGGAGATTCCAAGGCCCCACTTGTGGTCATAAAAGAAAACATATTATTTAAGTGTAAACCTTAAAATCTGCACAGTTTAACCAATATCTTTAATGATTCTGGAACTTAAGGTTGGAGTCTCATTGTCTATGTTCTGTTTTTTTTTCAACAGCTAAAAGAACAGCGTGAGAAAGAGAGGCACCTCAAGAAATCCCAACCAGGAAGCATCTCAGAAGAAAGCGGCGAGTTTGACGACCTGGTTTCGGCACTGAGGTCCGGCGAGGTCTTTGACAAGGACTTATCCAAACTCAAGCGCAACCGCAAGCGCTCAGGAAACCAAATGTTGGACACAAGCAGAGAACGGGCAGTGACTAAACTAAATTATTAAAAAATGCAGATGAGGTGAAATCACCGGAACCTGAAGATTTTGCCGCCGAGACTGCTCCATCGGGAAGGATTTCAGGCCCCGCCTTTTCCATGGATTGGTTTCACCCAAGCACAAGTGCCTCCTCAAGTGCCATTTCTAAATTGCAACTTTGGCTATTTGTATGGGACGGCACCCGCCTGTTTCTAACGAAACTGACTCGGACGACATTTGCCGTGGTGTGAAACTGGTGAACCTCGGAAGAGGGTTTGCAGAGAAATCAGTGTTTGTGTGTGCCAAATGTTTCCAACCGCCATGGAAACCATGCAGGAATATGTAGGCCTTGACTCTAATCCCAAATGTAGAGATCCCAGCAGTCCACTCGGTCATCAGTTGCCTTCTAAGGCTAGACTTTAAATGCAAAAGGCTGGAGCTGGGATTATCAATGAAAAGGCTTTTCACCTGGTTTCCCTTTTAAACTGGTATCTGGAGAAATTCCCTTGTGACAGCAAATGAAGACTTGGAGGCCTGAGATCTTGACAATCCCAGACCAAAGAGAGACCCCAGCACAGTGTGCTCCCCCCGTGCTGTTTGGGGGAACCTCCCAAAGCCTCATGGACTGCTTTAGGGATTCTAGAACTTGAGCACTGTTTAGAGAGACGTTGGATACTCATTCCTGAAAGGAATCACTGCCTCTGAATGACATGGAGCCGCTGACAAGATCTTGATATCAAAGCACTTTCCTGACAATTATCATTTTTAACACAAGCACTCCCGCCGGGGGCCTTTAAAAGGATATCGGGGATTCATAGATATTGGGGGTTCATGGAGTTCACCTCTCGCCTTCTATTTTTACAACTAAAGTAAATGTACTGTTAGAGGTGTAGCCAGGATTCATATTTGTACCATTCTCTTTGTAGGAGGCAATGGGTTTCTATGAAATGAAATGTACATGCACAGTTTCACTTCTACAGTACTTGTGATTGCAAGAAGGTATACCAAATGATCCCGAGGAGGGTGTGCTGACTGACATGCTAGCGGACATGCATAAACCCCAAAATGAGATGAAGGACACTTTCCCAACTAGCTCATGGCATAATTGGCAGACTGCCAACCTTCGAAGCCGTGGGGGATAGGATGCTACTTGTAGCTACTTGTAGCGCGGCGTGGCTATGTTGCGCAACAGTTTCGCTATGCCTCGAATGACACAGAGCTCGTTCGCTGTTGACCGCTGCTTGGGCAGGTGGGGGGGAATGGTCTATAATCTATCAGGCTGATCTATTCAAAGTCTGGTTCTTGTATCTTGTTTGGATATTCTAGGTCTGAAGGTTAGCCGAAGAATGGAAAGATCTTTGCAGACAAGGCAAATATTTCGTTTGGGATACTATTCAATAACAAGAAAACATGTTCCAAAAAGAACTTACTTTATTTTTGTAAAAATCTATGCACGTTCAGGACCGTGCAGCAAGTCTTGCTTTTTAAAATAAACCGTACCAGGGGAGGGCGGCCGCAGGAAAAGACAAAGGAGGAAAAAATGGGACCAGGGAACAAGTAGACAATGAGGGCAAGGAGGCCAGGACTGAACCATAGAAGGTTTACCAGCGATTGCTCCTTTGTGTAGCTTGTTGGTGTATTTGGTAAGGTGGCTATGAATTGCTCAACTATGCACTTTCGAACATATAATAACTACAATTTTCTAGGCCTTTATTGTAATTGGCTCTGGCAGGGTTGCCTTAAGCCAACCTTGTGCTCATCACCTTTCTATGCTAGCTCCATAAATGTCAGTGTTGGGCTGTGCCATTACCCACCGACTTCCCATTATATTTTTGATGTTAAATGGAGACCTATGCAAACAATGTTACTTACATTTGGAAGATGGGAGCATGGTACATTATGCCAGAGGTCATACAGCACTACTCCAGCCCATTGCAATGTGCACAACATGTGGGTGTCATTGACCCAACGGGATGTGTTCTAGCCGGTTTCTCACTGAATCAAAAACCCATCTCGCAATGAGCGCAGTGCCGTTGGTTCTCTAAGACTGAAACGTTATTAACATTTAAAAAACATAACCACGTACATCTCTTACCTAAAAAATCTGTTTTTATGTGGGGGTGATGGGAATGCAAGAAATATTTCTATTTAGAGGCAGTAGGTTGGTCAATATATTAGCCGTGCTTATAGACTTAACCTCCGTCTGACAAACGAGTCCCGCTAAGGCCGATTTGCATCTGGCGTTGCTAGGCAGCCGAGACATGACCTAGCAGTTTGATCGAGACTACTCAACTGAGAGTAGGCAGCAGGACCTATTAGATATGTAGGCTCACCTCTGTAAAGTTACAGTCAAACTAAAAATGTGGAAATGGAATATTAGCCAGATGAATGCCCACTGGGTAAAACCTAGGTGTTGGCTGAAACATTGTCTCTCTCACTTTTTGATTTTCTCAGTGGATTGTTGCTGTGTAAAGTGAACGGGTGTTGGAGTCAGCGACTCAGCACTGCGGCACTGTGGTATGTTGGGATGTCATTTGGTACTGTCAGTCATCCTGGTTGATTCCGTAGCTGTCAGACAACATTAATGCTAGACACTTCACAAAAAGGTCTAGGAGCCCCTCTACCAAGAACTAACACGGCCAAATAACCAGTTCTATGGGAAGGTGCCCACCCGGGAGGGTCTACAACCACATTTTATCTCATTGCACCTGTCACAGAGGAGAAATATCCATTTGCATATCAGTCTTTGTGACCTCCCTGATGAGGCCCGACTAGGCCGAAACACGTCTGGGGTTGCTGTTGGTACTCTTGTTCAGAGGAGAATTACCTAGCATTTCAGTGCTGGACTGCCCTTGTGGGTGGGACAAAGAATGCTTTGAAAATGGATATTTCTCCTCTGTGAAAGGGACAGTGAGCTTAAACGTGGTTGAAGACCCTCCCGAGTGGGCACAGTCCCATAGAGCAGGTTATTTGGCCGTGTTTGTTCTCGGTAGAGGGGCTCCAAGACCTTTCTGTGCATAAATGCTAGACACATTGGCATTTCACAGGGGCCATCTGAGCCACACTTTTAGTAGAAACAATAACTAAGTCATGTAAAGATATTCTGTGACTGTGTCCAGCAGTGAAAGGATCTGGATGAGGATCTGGCTACTTGCCCAAAATGCCAATGTTTCATGTGTGACCCCTTCCCGCAAACTGCAGACACTACGCTCAAATTCCACATCTAGGTCAGTGGCTGCAAATAGCAATGGAGCATGTCTTCCTTCTCTCTCGTGATAATTCCATTGTACACAATACTATCATGCATCTCTGGGCTTTTAACATAACTCTCTCTGCATTCCAGGCAGCCTGTTGCATTAAACTGACATGAAAATGTACTGCTTTTGAGGAGTTCTTGTACAGTAAGTGCTACTGGGGTGTGGCCAATGTAGTGTATGTTTACAGTGCTAGTGTACCCCCAACAGTGGGGTCCATGTTGTAAATATGCACATGCGCGGTTTGCAGCCTGTCCATCTATTTAAGGATAGAAGGCATCAACACCAGTGAGAGATGAATAAAGGGAGGCGGGGGGGGGAGGGGAAAGAATGGGGAGGGGACGAAAGCCTGCCTTCCATATGTGCTGATTCCCCAGAAAGAGAAAGGCCTCTCACACCTGCGTTCATTTAGTCTTTCCAAAAAATCTAAACTGGAACAAAGTTCTATTCTCTTCTGCTCTGTTTTGTTCTATTCTCTTATACTTTGCTCTATGTTAATTCCATATATCATATGCTAATTTCTTTCTATTCTAGTCTAATTACATTCTATCCTGTCCTACTCTCATTTCATTCTATTGTCAACTCCAATTCAATGCAATTCTATTTTATTCTATGCCATCCTATTCCACTCCATGCTACTCCTCCCTGCTGATTACATTCGAGCCCACTATATGTATTTTTTTCCACTCCACAGTGTTTGACTCTTTCGCGTTAGCGCTATTGGCTTTCACTGTAGTTAATACTGGGGCTTATTGGCCCAGAAGCCTGACTTAAGGCCCCAAACAAGAAGGAAAAAGCACATAATGGGAGGTTCAGGGCTCATAACCTCTGGTATTGCCCAAGTGGTGGAAAGCTATCATATTATTAGCAACGTGCTGTTGGGCACGATGCTTAGATGTCACCTTGCTTATCTGTACTTCCAGGACAGGTGGGTGAGCTATGGATAGAAAGGTGGAAAAAAAGACACTCTAAGATGTCCGCCGAGTAAGTGGCGATTGGCTGCCATGTGTACCTAGTCCTTTTCTTGTTTCTGTGGCGTGGGAGGCCAGTGGATATCGAAAGAGTTGAAGAAGGCTTAGGCAGACGAGGGAGAGTAGAGGAACCAGGTAAGTAAGAAGACCTAGGAGGGAAGCACAAGGCACCTAGAGTGACGGCAGAGAGCCTGACAGCTGTGAGGATCGCTGACCATACCAGTGTCGTTATGGAGCTAACCTTATTGGCTGCTTCAGGTGGGATGTTTTTGTAGACAATATAAGGAAGTGAACGTCCACATTGTTGGCCATGTCTACACATCTAGGCGCATGCAGTTTGCTCATGTTCACTTAGCAATTCCGGCATTGTGTGGTGGAGCCTGTGAAATTGAAAGGGGGGTTCAACTGACAGGAACAGTTTCCACACATAGGAATCTCACCCCCGCACAGGAAACACGCAGACCAGACCATTAGAAGAGGAGAGGGCTCATTGGAGCTCATATCGCGTGTACCTCATAAATAAAAAGAAAAGTGGCTTATGCCGTAGGAAACACACCTGATATATCAGAGGGCAAAGTTTAATCCATACATCTCAATTTTCCAAACGCAGAAACAATCCTAAAAATGTTGTTCCTGTTATTTCTGATGCTATGGTCAATGCCCAATATATAGTTGTGTATTGATAGACTCTGATGATGCATATTCTCTTGCTGGGCTACTAGCTTAGTGTCTTTGGCCAGGAATGTGGTTACTAATGCCACTTGATATTTCCTCCTGAGAAATTCTGAAAGGTGCCCCCTTGAGCTTTGCAGTTCAGCTTAGTGTCTTTGGCCAGGAATGTGGTTACTAATGCCACTAGCCATTTTCTCCTGAGCAATTCTGAAAAATGCCCCCTTGAGCTTTGCAGTGCAGCTTACTGTCTTTGGCAGGGAATGTGGTTACTAATGCCACTAGCCATATCCTCCTGAGAAATTCTGAAAGATGCCTGCTTGAGCTTTGCAGCCCAGCTTAGTGTCTTTGGCCAGGAATGTGGTTACTAATGCCCCTTGACATTTGCTCCTGAGAAATTGTGAAAGATGCCTGCTTGAGCTTTGCAGCCCAGCTTAGTGTCTTTGGCCAGGAATGTGGTTACTAATGCCACTTGACATTTTCCCCTGAGAAATTCTGAAAGATGCCCCCTTGAGCTTTGCAGTCCAGCTTAGTGTCTTTGGCCAGCAACAGGTTACTAATGCCACTAGCCATATCCTCCTGATAGATTCTGAAAGATGCCTGCTTGAGCTTTGCAGCCCAGCTTAGTGTCTTTGGCCAGGAATGTGGTTACTAATGCCACTTGACATTTTCCCCTGAGAAATTCTGAAAGATGCCCCCTTGAGCTTTGCAGTCCAGCTTAGTGTCTTTGGCCAGCAACAGGTTACTAATGCTACTAGTCATTTGCTCATGGGAAATTCAGAAAGCTGCCCCCTTGAGCTTTGCAGTCCAGCTTACTGCTTTTGGCTGGGAATGTGGTTACTAATGCCACTAGCCATATCCTCCTGATAGATTCTGAAAGATGCCTGCTTGAGCTTTGCAGTCCAGCTTAGTGTCTTTGGCCGGGGAATGTGGTTACTCATGCTACTAGTAATTTGCTCCTGAGAAATTCTGAAAGATGCCTGCTTGAGCTTTGCAGCCCTGCACATTTGAAGGTGGGGTGTGAGGTTGATAACCTCACTGAAGCATCTCATTGGGCAAGTCACTGTCTGCAGGCAAGTGATCCCATGGTCTTGGACTTCTCACGTGAACCTGGTCCGCTTGCTAAGACTCTTCGGTGAGAGAGTCGGTACAGACACGTTGACGCTTCTTCTAATGGTCACATGAATGTGTCCATCAGTTGTCGTGTGCTGATGAGGTCTTGTGATAGACAGGAGTGTGATCACTGAGAATCAGCTGCTGAAATGTGAACTGGTGAAGAGAAAGTGTGATAGTGTTCAACCGTTTGGTATGAACACCTACACAAACATGAGCATTACTTTAAAAAGACACATCTCTGGGGGGGACTCTGGTCACAGGTAGAAGAAGTGGCATCTAGTTGTTGGGGCTGGACTGCCCTTTGTGTTTTGAGGCAAAGCCTTGTTTGCTGTACTTATGGCGTTTCCACTTCTGCATTGTCACAGACTGGCTAAAAATGATCGAAGCAAAGGCATCGGAAAGCAGCATCCAGTGGTTATGATTATTTCTAAACGCTGCATCCATGCCTTCTTCGCTGCTTTGCAATGTTACTGAGACCACTGCTCTGCTTGAAGTAACATAGTTGATGCAGAATATCCTTAATACCCGTATAAGAGCACACATGCAATCTAGAAGATGCACCTGTGCAAACTAGAGGAGAAGTCACACATGCAGTCTAGAAATCGACACACCTGTGCAATCTAGTGGACACACCTGTGCAATTTAGTAGAAGACACACATGTGCAATTTGGGAGATGGTGCACCCTTGCAATCTACAAGAAGAGGCAATGTTTATGAAGACACACCTGTGCAATCTAGTAGACACAGCTGTGCAATCTAGAAGAAGATTGCACAATGTAGAATCGGACCCACCTGTGCAATCTAGTTGATTAATCTGTGGAATCTAGTGTTAAACACACCTGTGCAATCTAGAAGACGATGCCTCTGTGCAATATAGGAGAAGAGGCACCTGTACAATGTAGAAGTAGACCCACCTCTGCAGTCTAATAGTACATGCACCTGTGCAATCTAGAAGAAGAGGCACCTGTGCAGTCTAGAAGAAGAGGCACCTGTGCAGTCTAGAAGAAGAGGCACCTGTGCAATCTAGAAGAGGCACCTGTGCAGTCTAGAAGAAGAGGCACCTGTGCAGTCTAGAAGAAGGGGCACCTGTGCAGTCTAGAAGAAGAGGCACCTGTGCAGTCTAGAAGAAGGGTCACCTGTGCAATCTAGAAGAAGAGGCACCTGTGCAATCTAGAAGAGGCACCTGTGCAGTCTAGAAGAAGGGGCACCTATGCAGTCTAGAAGAAGAGGCACCTGTGCAGTCTAGAAGAAGGGGCACCTGTGCAATCTAGAAGAAGAGGCACCTGTGCAATCTAGAAGAGGCACCTGTGCAGTCTAGAAGAAGGGGCACCTGTGCAGTCTAGAAGAAGAGGCACCTGTGCAGTCTAGAAGAAGGGGCACCTGTGCAATCTAGAAGAAGAGGCACCGGTGCAGTTTGAAAGTGGACACACCCATGCAATCTGCTAGGTTCAATCTACTACACGCACCTGTGGAATCTAGAAGATGCAACAGAGCAATGTGGAATCTAGTAGGAGAACCACCTTTGCAATCTTTTCCAAAATGCTTTAAAATGCACAATAACCCCCATGAGACATCAATGTATATTGTTAACCCATGTATAAACCACATGTCTGTGTGCTTTCCCGAAAATAGTGCTGTTACGCTCGAGTTAATTTTTTGGGTAATTTCTTGGGCTTGTCTGCTAAACCTCCCATCCTGTCAACTCTCACAAATATTAGGACAATAAGAAAAGGGTGAGCCTCCTCCTGGTGCTGCTCCTTAGAAAGGCCCCTCACGCTCCTTGAAGCACCAGACCAGTCCTCTTCTACAGGAGGAAGTGTCTTCGAGCGGCTCGCACTTAGTGCGCATGTGCAGTCACGCATGCGCATATCTCGTGTTCTGGATACTCTTTCATGTTATTTTCGTCATGCATACCTGGATACACACTGACTGTACTTTGCGTACTTTCAGGAACTTGAGCTGAAAACGGCCCACTAAATTCAATGAACAGTGGCAATTCATTTCCGGGTCAGGAGCAGATTCGCAGTGTGACTTCCATGGAGCAGCAGGTTGCCCGTGGGCGTGCAGTATTATGTTGCCACCCCCGCCAGCTTCAGCAGAGCCTGGGACTGTGAGCAAGCTGAAGTCATCCAGCACTTTCAAAGTCTATCCTGCTTGTGTGCATAGTGTGCCAACACAGAGAACTCTGGGAGGAATTCGCAGCATGACTCCAAATGCTGACAAGGTATTTGTCTTGACAAGGCATGAGACACGCCAATCTGGAAAGTCAGAGCAAGGCATGTAGGCCGGGGCGGTGCATACAACCGCTATCCTTTTTCCTACATATCCCTAATTGTTGCTGAAATAATGTATCTGTTTGTTGCTTCTTCTACTTTGGCCCGGGGCATGTCAAGTTTTGCATAAACGGAAAGTCCTTAGACATTGCATGCCTTCCAAGCTGTCATCTGAATGGAACTCTTGCTAAGCCGCACGGTATGGCACCGGGACACCATGAGTCCTATATTTTTAGCATGAGGCTGCCAAGTGTTGGCATTGGAGTGTGTTGTCTATTTGTTGAGGAAATCACTAATTTCCCTCCTGAGCTGTGAGTCACTGCCATGCATCTCTGGGACTTGCATACTTTTGTTGAGCCGGGGCATCATTGCACTCGTGTGCAATATGCAAATTGTGGTGCTGTGTGGGCTGGATGAACGGTACACTCAATGTGTCATGTGGAAAGGGAACAGACTGTCCCGTAGCACCACAGTAAGGTATGACGGCAGAGAAAGAAGCTCAGGTGCCCGCTTGGTTTTGAAGCGTGGTGCCCCGTGTTCTGGCTCCTTGGGAGGTGGTTCTTTTGTTCCAGGCAGGAAATCATTCTGAACAGATACCAGAAAGTGTGTTTGGAGGGACGGATGTGATTGCTGGACTACATGTACGCTACTGCCGGAACCCCCCCCACCTCACTTCACCCTAAAAATACCTGATATCATTACCTCGGCAGGTAGTGGGCTGAGTCGGTTCTGCTGGGATTCAAACTTACGAAGTACAGGCTTGCCCCATGTCAGAGGTGAGTGCTTATCCCAAGAGCTATCCACCCGGAAACCACATGCTTGGATAGCTCTATCACTATGAGTTGCAAACTTCATCGTAATCTGAAACTATGGTCTTTAAGATGGGTTGATATTGGAAAGAGAAGTTAAGGGCCGGCCTCTGACGTACTCATAATCTTAAACACTTTGTGTATAGGTGCATTATAAATACCCAATAAATAAATAAAATACATTTAACGTGAATACCAGGAACCAGAATGCACTGGGAGGGAACCTACCTAAATGACCCACTCTAAGCTTGATCTCTTAATTGCTTGTGCCAAATTTTCAATGATCACATGGCGGGCTCTTGCATAAACTTCACAAGTCAAGCCCCATTGTATGCGGTTATGCAATAAGCAGTGACTGCTACAGTTCTACGTGCTTTCACCACAATGTGTTTAAACGTGGTAAGTTTTGTAGAGCCAGGTGTATTGTGGCATTTTCAAATATTTAAATTGCTATGAAAATGTGCCCCTATGCTCTCCTCTCCTGCACCCTGCTCCCAGCCCCCTCTTACGCCACCTCTGCATACCCCCATCCCCCATATATAAACATATGGGGAGGAAGGATAGCTCTGAGGCAACACGTTTGTCTTGGAAGCAAGACAATGCAGCGCAACACAGGTTCGAATCCCCATGCCGCACTTAGAAACCACTCGTTGGTATTCAGCACGTTATAAAAGAACAATTATAATGAATTATATATACATGCATAGGGTCGACTCAAAGAAACTTAGCACTTTTTAAAATCTCATGGTGAAACCAGTGGATGCCGACTGTTGCAGGGGAGGAACCTGCGTTTTCACAGCAAGGGAAGGCCTGGTCCCCAGAGCAGAGCCTTCCCTCCCTCCACCCCCAGGTTACTTGCATGTTAGCTTTTTCAATGGTCTTCCACCCTCCATCCCATATTCCTCAAGCAACCCTACACACAAAGACTTGGGGAGCGGCCACTTACTGTGAGATATAAGCAGCTCCGTTCAGACATGCACGTCGACAGACTTTAGAAGCCGCCCCCTAGGTGGCTAGGCAGGTGCCCCTGTGTTGCTTTGGCTGTTCTTCTGGAGTCCTGGGAAGCAGCTTAGATGGTATTCCTGGTATATCAGACCAGGAACTTCCGCTCCTTCCTTCTGGAATGCTCTCTGGTCCCTACTTAGGATGTTGTCAATGTCTCAAGGACTGACTTCCTTCCACCTGCTGGCCCACTCCTCTAGTTTGGAGATGCCTGAGGGCCAGGGGCAAGGGCCCCTTTGATCATTGACAACGTTGGCCCTGATGCAGCCTTTATCTGTTGAGCCCTTGCACAGAAAGACTCTTTATGAAGGAGAAAGCATGGCTATGATGTCAGTAACCAGCCACGCCCCCATTGTTTTTTAGACTTAGCTGATAGGTGGCAGAGCCATCCGTTTGCCAATTGTTGCCATGCACTTGATAAAGGGTTGGGGTGATCGACTGGACCAAGTGCTGCATTGCAAACCATCCTTGCTGCGTGTATTTCTCTTGTGCAAATTAGTCAAATACAAAAGAGCGCACAGAGCACGGAAAGTTGCGAGTGTGCGCTCTATGGGGTGGGGCGAGAGAATGGTTGCCATGCAGGCGTAGAGATTGGTTGCCATGCCCATCTATCGCTGAAAGATGCAGGTGAGGGGTGGAGCACCCCGAGTGTTGTCATGGAGCTGCTAGAAAAAGAAAGAGGACAGACCAAGATTCATAAAATCTGAGAGTGCACTGGCTCCCAGTGTACTGCAGTCAGCGCAAGCGGACTGTAAATGCTTGTGGAATGCCAGCATAAGAGCCACATCTATTGGCTTTGACAGAGCTTAACAGACCACTGAGCCTACCAATAAAGACCACCGTCTCTGCACAAAAAGTATTTGAAAAAAATCATTCCCTCCCCAGAAGGAGCCTGCTAGATTCTGAGTTCATGATTTTTCTCTCCTTGTTGAGAGAGCCCCCCTCCTTCGCCTTTTTCACCCCAGAAAGCTTCCCCTCCTTTACAGAGCCTAACATGCATCCCATGAATGACCTGGGAGGAAGGGGCGCTTATAAAAATTGTACAGTTATGTACAAGTTGTATGCAATTGTGTTTTTAAACATGTTTTTTAAAATGAAATGTCTTAATAATTAAGTTTTAGTAATGTCTAAGCAATCTGTAAATCGATAAGTTTATTTATTTTGCCTAATTTTAGTTTGCTACGTACGGTATACACTGCATCGCAAGCAATGACTATTGAGACTCTGCCAGGGCATTAACCCTGGGCCTTAAAGAAGAAGTCTGCGTGGAAGAGGGGCCCAAAAGCCTTGTGGCCATAGTTCTCAAAGTGCTGGCGTGCCTAGCACTGTCCTTGCCCAACTCCCATGCGCCACAATGCCTTCCCAAACCAGTCATGACTGCATGTGTGTTCAATACGAGCCTGGCTGAGTGCACCGGGTGGGCAGGTACTCAGCAACTCAGGACTTTGCACAGCTGGCATAAAAGCTTGAGTTCCCCAGTGCCTGCTCGCCTCACGTTCCCTAGCTGTTGGCAGGAGGGAGGGCATGGAAGCTAGGACATATTCTGATAATAGGTACAACTGCCATCCTTGGCAACACCTCCAGTGTGCCCGCTGGAACGCCAGCCCCGCTTGTCTTCACTGCTGTCTCCCGCACATCATGCGCTCTACCACATGCAACAGTCAAGGCTAGGATACTGCCCTGCTATTGGTCATTTTGCGTTCCACAAGGCGGACCCCGGTGCAGCCCTGTTCTCAACTTGTTACCTTTCTTCCATTCTCTATTGAGTTCTTCACAGTTGAATAGGTGGAATGAAAATAGCTTTGCCCTGGGCCCCTTAGCCACTGTTCTCCTTTGGATGTGCACTTAGTATTTTTCCCATGTGATTGACAAAACAAATACATTTTTGCACTACTATGCTAAAAGAAAATAACATAGTGGGTGTTATAGGCTTCTAGTGCAAGTAGACGTACCCACGTTTTATTTGAGACTTGGTGTATATAGCACATGTAAGTATTATTTCCGTCTAATATGATGTGTTACAAATATTTGCCCCACAAAGGCCCTACAACTGACAAAAGCATAGACTTCAAGTTCCCTTGGTGGTGGGCAGGAGGTGTGTTATTGTGAACAGGGCAGGAGTGAGTACACAGCTCGGGAAAAAGATTGTGATCTACAAAATGGCTCCCTCCATTACCCCTGCACTATTACCCAGACTCAGGGAAGCTGGGCATTGAAAGGTCATCCGGGTACCAACAGGTTATTGTCGATGATGCAGCATCACAATCTTTGCAGCCCGAATCATACCGGGAGGGAAAGAATGACACACAGCGTAGCTCTTCAGAGTGCTGCAGTGGGGTACGCCGGCAACACATATCACTGCATTCACTCCGCTTGCTCCTGGTCGGCTCCCAGCTTTAGCCGCTTCCCCTCTTTCACGCAGTTGTCTGTGCTGGGAGCCCTGATGTGGTGCAATGCCTTGGTATGTCCTCATTTGTTGGTCAGTTTAAAATTATAAATTGAACTAAATGTACAAAACACGTAGTTTACTTTTTTGCACCTTTTTTTTATAAGAATATACTGTAATACTAAAATAAAAATTAAAATATATATATTGACCCAACTGTTTGTCTTCAGTTTTATGTTTGAAATTCAGACAGTGTTTTCTTCTCCTTTTTGTATATGTGTCTTCAGATGAATTGGAGAATGAAGAAAAAGTTGACCAAGATTTATAATATGTACACCTTAAAGCACTTTTGGCATCCAGGCAACTAGGCAGTGTAGGGAACAATTGGCAGATATCTGGTGCTTCAGCATGTCAAACCCACTCCCAAGCTTTCATGTTCACCATGAGCTAACATCCAGAAGTGGCATACAGGCCAATCATGTATGTAACGATTTATTGAGAGGCGACCCACAACACGGGGAGTTCATAAGGTGTCACACAACAGAATGTTTGATGGATTCTTTGTTCAGCCCAATTTCAGACTCATATCATGCCACATGGATCCCTCCTCCTGTGCCAACAATAAGCCAAGAACCAGGCCGGGGTACTCATAATATATTTATATTTATTTGAGCTATAGGTAATGGAGATCACAACGAAACTACACAAGCCACCTTCTCTCTGGGTCTCAATGAAACTTTTTTTTGACATAAATGAATCACACAAGGTGGTTTGGAGAACACAAATCACAATACTTCATGCAGATTTCAGTTTTTAAAGAATAATTAACATTGGTTAATGAACACAATCAATTTACATATGCAGTGCTGTGCAATTTCGATTTTCCTGCACGCTTAAAAAGGCTAGCAGTTTGGTTTACAGATGTGTACAAATGCATATGGCAATTATTATTTCACCCTAACTTTTGTTTCGAAATAAATATAGGGTGATTTTAAAGCAAGACATACATCACATGATCAATGATGGATACATGAGGTCTCACTTTGTCAAAGCACTTCTCCACCCAGGCCCAAAACCCATGCATCAATGACATGCAGCACCCTTCTATTTAAAGGCCAGGTCTAGGGAGTGGGGACAGTTTAGAAGTGTGTGTTTCAGACCCCCTCCCTTGAAGGCAAGTGTTGGCAAAGTTGGACAGTAAAATGGGGATGATTTAGGAATTTAGTGTTTTCAGACCCCCCTTCACTTAAAGGCCTGCGTCGGGCCTGTGTGATTCATTTATTCCTGACAGCATTCATAAATGCTTCTTTCACCTCCAGAATTGTCCCACCTTGCCTGAAGGAGTCATGAGTGTGCCCACCTCTGAAAAAAGCATCCTTAGAATCTCCTTTGCCAAACAACTACAGACCCATCACCACCATGCCCTCCCCGTAACAAATCCTAGACAAAGCTGCATACATCCAAATCAAACAATTCCTGGAAACAAACAGCATCCTAGGAAAAAGGCAATTAGGTTTCCTCCATGGGCACAGGACTGAAACTGCCTTACTGGACCTAAAGACCCAACCAGGTGAAATAATGGATGAAAGCAAGCCAGCGCTGCTCCTCCTTCTTGACTTGTCTGCCGCCTTTGATCTTGTGGACCACAGGACCCTCTGCAGACAACTCATTAACTCAGTCCAATTCTCCCCGGAAGCCACTGCCTGGGTTACCTCCTTCCTTGAAGGGAGAGCCATGAAGGTATTCTCAGAGCAGGCTTGCGCAGCTCCGACCACCATTCATTGAGTAGTACCACAGGGTTACTGCACCTCTCCCACTTTGTACAATCTCTTCACCCGACTCAATAAATTGGACAATCTCAGCATAGCCTACACAAACTATGCTGATGATACACAAGTACTCCTTCCTATCACTGCCGCATATGAAAGCGATGCAGAAATATTATGTAAAACATACGCCACCATCCAAGCCTGGATGGCAGCTAATGGTCCATGCCTCAACAGAGATAAAACTGAAATCCTCATTGTAGGTCCCAAGGAAACACTTAACAGGCTCGAGAAACTGTACAACTTTTTATTTGTCATAGACAACACCCAACTCCCTGCCTCAACAGCTGTCAGAACACTTGGGGTGTACATTAACTCCACTCTCTCAGTGACACGCCAAGTTAGCGCCATTGCTTCATCAGCTGCATTCACAACCAAACTAATCAATGCGGTCAAACCTTACCTTTCCATGCCTAACTGCCTCTCAATTGTCAGAGCTACCATTGGAGCCAAATAATAAGAATAATGCTCTTAGGGCGGCCCTCAGCATTCCCAAACGAGAGCACATCTCCTGCGCCAGACAAGATGCTCACTGGCTCCTGGTCAAAGAATGGGTACTCTTCAAGACACTAGCCATAACGCATAAATGCCTCTCACTCACAGCCCCCCCCATATCTTGCTGAAAAGGTAATTAGAGCTACCTCCTCTAGACCCTGGAGGTCACATCAATCCAATCAGCTCAAAGTCCCCACCTTCAAAAGGGCTGACACAGGAGGTGCCAGCTTCACTTACATTGCTCCCAAACATTGGAAAGTCCTCCTCAAAACCCTTTGGAATGAAACTGCTCACCCAGCATTCCGGAAATCGCTCAAAACTGAGCTCTTCAATTAGCTCACCCCAGTACGTACTGCCCTCTCACTCCTCCCTAACGGGGTAGGTATTCTTACATCTGAAGGACGTCCTGTTTTTACCTAAACCTCTGAGCATGTAACTCTGCATACTCTTCTGTTTTCTGTGTCAATGTAACTTTCACCTGTCTAGCATTAGGTTCAATGTAACCAAGAACCACAGACAGGCGCTCTTGTCTATTGTCCTTGTAAAACAGCGCCACGATGCCCCAGGGCCGCTTTGGGCGCTTAATAAATGTTAAAAAATAAATAAATAAATAAATAAATAAATAAGGGGACGTTTGTTTTGAATACCCATGTAGAAGTCCCCACTGACCAGAATGCTCTGCTTTGCTTGTCACAATATCTTTCTTTAAGCATGAAGCCTTCCTTATAATATATTCATTTGGTAGCTGAACACTTTTCTCCACGTGTACATTTCCACTTGCAAAATACACACACTTCAGAACATTTCCGTTTCAGTCCCTTGATTTACACACAGCAATTTGTATTAATGTTGCAAACGTTAATGAGGGGCTTCTGTATTGGAAGGTGGGGCTTATGTCTCTTTAAATGAAAATGTTGCTTGGCTTTAACTCTCACATGCGAGGCCCAGTTTCCCTTTCTTTCCAATGTATGGCACTTTTAAATGTGTGGCACTTTCAGTGAAAATGCTGCCTTTATCGCTCAGCCAGCAATGTTATGTGCCTTTCCTATCTGCACTCTGATTAAGCTTTGAAGCATTCTCTTGATTTCAACTGCAGAATGGCACACACTGCTCCTTATGTCATCTTCAGCAAGATACATAGGTTCATGCAGCAGGGTCTTTCACTGTGTTACGTTTTTGTTTTAGGCCTGTCATTTTATGTAGTGTGCCTGGCCATTAGATGTAATGTCTCACAGGAGAGGCCTACTTGGCATTTCAGTTCGTGTCATGTGAGGCTGTCATTTAACCCCAAATGTACATATACACATAGCCTATGAACCTCACTAGCTATGAGCCAATACATCATTTTCTCAATAACTACAATATTTTTCAAATAAAAATCAATATTGTTCATAAACGGTAATCGGATTTTCCTTAAGTCATTCTCTCATATACTCACAAATGGTTTACAAACATATCAAGGCCTGGGCACACAGAGGTCGCCTTCTAGTTTGTTGTCCAGAGAAAGGGACAGAGAGCAACACAGCTACTCAGTGGCGAGTAAGCCAAAGTGAGAGCTAATAGCTGAATTTTGAAATTATTCTGATTGGAAATCTGTGCAACTGAGGGTCAGGAGTCAACAGAAATGGAACGTAAGGCTGCAACAATCAGCAACAAATATGTTGCAACTTGCCTCAATCATGGTACATGCAGAATATATACTCCTCTCAAATTATGTGATCATAAGAGATTGTGTCTACAATGATCGACCATGTTGATATAGGAAAAGGATACTAAATGGTACACTGGTAGCCATATTGAAATAATCTCAAAGTATGGTTTGCGGCAGACATATTTAAATGTAAGGACAAAGTGTCTTCTTTCCTGTTTTACCACAATCCACAAGCTGTAGTCCTGACTGAGCCCCCAGGCCAGTTAAAGCTCACCAATACAAACCAATGGAGGCAGAAAGGAACCGTGCCGCTGGGGCAATGCGCTGATCCAGATGCCACCAGCCAGGCTAGTCCCAATGCCGCAAGCCACCATGTTCATACTGGCACCCTGCATCACCATAACAATCCCTATGAATTGGATCACCACGCGGTAACCAACACTTTGCCATGTGAACATACAGCCTCCTCTCACCTTGAGCCCCTAGCTTACTGCCACATCGACAATGATCTAGGCGGGGAAGACAATACACTGGAAATCAAAAGCAGCTTCCCAACGCCCACTACCAACAGGATATGCAAATGACCCAAACAACTTTGAGAAACAGACATTTCCAAAATCTTAAACCCATCATGACCGTCCGCAGGCACTGATCAGAAGAGTGGGCCATGATCAAGGGGTTTCTATTTTTGTTTTTATGAAACTTCGAAACTGCATCATGACCCCAAGTAATCAAGTAATGCACAATGAAACATCTGTTAGTGAAGTGCCTATAGGGGACAGTATACGTGTGCACCTACATGCAAACAGGCCCCCTCCGCTGCAATTCTCGTCATTTGCTCTGCGGAGTGCCAATGAGAAGTGTAAAGAGACGGCAGAAGCAGAGAAAATAGAGTCAACGCTGCCTTCCTTCTATGCAAGGCAGGCAGCGTTTACAATGATTTCCCATGGAATTCGCCTGCTTTTTGTTACTGAAAACAGCGGAAGGAAGCCCATACACATTTAAAGCGTACAATCAATACTATTATTAACAAAGAAGACCGGATGGATACAATTATGATAAACACATAAGCAACCATGGAAGAACGGGGAGTATTCATGAAATCAAGGAAACAATGGATTGGGAACAGCAAGGAAATGATCAGAACGTTAAAGGATAGCAAGAGGACAAAACATGGGTTTTAAGGGTTTTTTTGGAATTCAAGTCGAGTATAGAGAAGTTGAAGGTGGCCCGAGGGATTGCGACTGAAAAATCACTTGACACATGAAACACCTCCTGCCGCATTCACATGCATCCTCTGCTCGGCCTGCAATTTAATGCAATTACCCTGCAGGGGGCACCTACTGGTATTACTGAAAGGGCACCTTTCGGTTACACCAAATGTACACCTCCTAACTTTGTGGGCGTGCACTCTCCTGGCTGGGGGCATGCACCATGTGAATAAGGAATTTCTATTTCCCATACCATGCTTTGCATCACAATGTGCCTAGATACCTATGGGTTCGGTGCGCGAAATAAATAAATAAATAAATAAATAAATAAATAAATAAATAAATAAATAAAAGCACCTACACAACCTATTAGGCCCTGTGCATTTGCACCACCTGGAAAGTGGAACACATAGAGCACCCACACCCACTGTTTGCTTTGGAATTAGAAGAGGGACTTACTTGGTCCTCCAGAGGATATCTCATAACTGGGAGCAGTTGCAGATTGTCACAGAAGAAGGGGGAGGGTATCAGTGTTATTGACTCTTACTAAATCTCATTTAGCAGGCAGGAGATGTTCCTTCAGAATAGGCACTTCTGTACAGCTGCAGTCTGTTTGTTAGAGCGTGGGGCGCGTCCTTCTTGCTCACAGATGTCTTGTATTTTTCCTGAATGCTGCAACATCTTTCTAAGTTAATGGAGCACAAAAGCTTTGCATGATTCTAAGCAAGCCTGGGCGCGCTGCACGGATAATCCTGCCCCTGAAGTACTTGGAAACAATTTTAGAGGTAAGAATTAGCAGGGAGAAAACATTAACACATCCAAAGCTTGTCTCCCACAGAATCATTTGGAAGAGTACTTCTACAAATGTTAGCGTTTTTCTTTATAACTTCCTTTGATTCTCTAAAGTTTTCCACTGCCAAAATATGATTGTGCTGTAACTCATATAAAAAAAACTGGAAGCGGGAGCCATCTGTTGTGGTTGAACTACATCCAGAAAAACATGAAAGTGCATTAAATGCAGAAACAAAGGTGACAGCCTTGTAGCAGAATGCAAAAAGGCATTTAAAGCCGTTTCTGTTGGAGAAGAATGCCTCTGTGTGGCAAACAAACACAATTTCAAATAACTGATTATTCCTCTCCATCTGGCCATTAGTTCAAGGATAAAAACCCAAGAAGATGGACAGTTCCAAACTCAAGGAGGCTCATTTTGTAAGCCCCCATAATTACACGTGAGGAACAATTAGGCTTGCACTTTAGCACAGAAAGGTCTCTACAGTGCAATTTTCCTCAAGTGTATAACGAAGCACAAAAGGGGAGTGTAAAAAGGTGGCAAACGTGTATGCTGCCCTTTTGCACTCCACCATTAATTCAATTCTGCCTGCCATGTACGCAAGGCAGGTAGTGTTTACAATGGATTCCTATAGAGTCTCCCTGCTTTTGCAGGGTTAATGGTGAGGGAGATACCACTGACGCCATTAACACTGAAATGGGATTGAAACAAGGCTGCAATCTTGCAGCTTGCTTATTTAATCTGTATATGAGGGACTTGAACAAGTCGTGGCATGATAAAAGTCTTTTTTCTATAAAATTGGGCACTATGCGTATCCAATGGTTAGCCTTTGCTGATGATGTCATTTTGTTCAACCTCACGCCAGCAGGCCTGCAACTAAAGCTCAACCTGTTCGAACTATTTGCTAAAATCCACAACCTAATGCTACTAAAACATGCATAATGACATTTCCTAGGAAAGCGAAATGTAAATCTTATAGATGGACCATCGTTGCCACTCCCATTCCACTCTTGCAAGAAACCACCTATCTTGGCTACTGTATTACAAATAACTCCTCTGTCAAAATGTGGTCCAAAAAAACCAAACAAGAAACTTAGACCTCTTCTGTCTTAAGCAAAGATAATTTGCGCTAAATATAGTACATTTTCTTTAATACCAGTTCTTGACTTCGTGAGCCTGAAGGTTGAAAGTGTCATTTTATATACTATCGATGTATGTCTTCTTAACATGAATAACATCTTGGATAGAAAAAAGGGGTGTTTCTTGAAATCTGTGTTACAGCTCTCACTGGTAATTCCAAATTGCATAATCCGCCACGAGTTTGGGTTTATCTCTCTCTCGTGTCGCAAAAACAATGGCGGGATCTTTCTAATTACGCTAAGATGTTAGCCCCTCCAATGAATTCCTTGTACTCTGGGTTCCACGACACGCTATCACAAAATTGTCTGTGATCTAGGAAAATATTTCTGGAGGGGTTATTAAGAACACTGGCAACTTTGGACTTAAATGAATCTGACCTAACTAATTGATTTGCCTATATCAAAAAGAAATTGTTTGAATACGATTGGATGAAGACTGTCTCAGAACTGAAGTACTATTCCTCGTATACCGAATACGCTAACTATGCAAGGAAACGTTCTCCTTGTTGTAACTCCTTAGAGGTTTTCCCTAATACTATATATCGTAGGCATTATATGAGGTTTAAATTAAACCAGTATCACACAAGAACATTTCACTGGCACCAGGCACCCAATTCGTTTAAGGAGTTGAAATGTCGATTCCCCTCTTGTAATCAAAAGATAGAAACGCTTAAACATCTCGTATTGGAGTGTCCTCATTTCAAAATAATACGCCCAAGCTTAATTATGAAATTTGTTAACATCAACTGCAAAGATTGTTTTATTGTCCTTTGGGACAAAATGATGTTGGGAAATCACAGGCCGTTAATAGTCGCACTGGTGAGATTGTTGATACATATGGAAAATGAGTTTTCAACATCAGAACTGTAATCTTTTAACCGTATGAAATAAGATGTTAGGTTGTTTTTATCGTCAATAACACTACCTCTATATTTTAAACAATTGAAAGTGAATTGTATGGCTGTTGATAATACTTGGTTTTTATATATTTTTTCTACAAGTGTCAGTTAATTCAATGTTTGAAAATTATGTAACATTCGTTATATTTATAGTGAAATGCAAACTGTGTATTATGGAAAAATACTATGGAAATGTTGAATTATGTTTACCATATTTTTGTAAAGGTTTTTTTAAAACCATAAACAATTAAAAATAAAAAAAAGCGGGTGGACGCATAGGAGTCCGTAGCAGTTGCTCAGGCATGAAAATCCATGCCGGCACAAATGCTGTAGTAATTGTATGGTGGAGAGGAAGGACCAGTGGAATCCTTAGTTACGATCCGCCCGCCCACCCCCCCACCGCCCTGCGCCAGACGAATGAATGAAACCGAGCCTTGATGGGAATCTAGTGCTTAAAAGCTTTAGACAGTAGCATTCCATAATGTGTACATTTAAAATAGGCTCCAAGGTTTTTTAGATAGCACTTCAAACTGTATTGAGAATCTCTATCAGAAATGATCTTCAGCAGGAGACCACCATTCCAAAGCAGAAGCAATAAACACAAAGTATTTATATTCATTAGAAGAACAATGATGGTATGTTTTATCAGCAATGGCTTACAAGAAAACATTTAATAATGGCAGAAGCATTTCCAAGAAGGGTGCCAGTACAATAGCACATAGATGAGAAGAAGTGGTTAGCCCGTTTGAGAGTGTGAGCAAAACAGGACATAGACCAGGGACCAAAACAAAACAAACAATGCAAATACAAGAAACAGGTGACATACAAATATAACATTAACAAGTGCTTCAAACTAAAGAGAAGTACTGTACCTATCCAAAAAAATTATATTATTATGCAGCAATGAAGGGAGATGTGGGGTTCAGGATGTAAGTGAAGTTTAAGCCGAGCTTCCACAGTCACGCTGTCTTTGATTGTGATGGGCAGTGGGTTCAAATGGAGCAGGGCAAGAAGGAAGATAGAACGGAAGCGAGAGGAGGCATGGCATGGGATAGTGAAGCTGATGTCAGAGGAGGAGCAGAGGGAATGAGTCGGTGGGTAAGACGATATTACATCGCCATGCTTTTTTTTCCCACCGAGTTTTTGCTAAACATTTTTGGGCGAAAAAAAACCTCATCGGAAAATATGTGGGGTGGATGGGTAAGAGGATATAAGGGATAGGCAGGTGTGGGGAACGGAGGCTAGATAATAGGGAAGAGGGCTTGGGAGGGGAACCCCACAAATAAAAGAAAAAACGCAATGAGTTTTTTTTGGCTGAAAAATGTGCAGCACAAAACTCAGAAAAAAAGCGATCAAAGAACATAAAACCAATTGGTGAATATACAGAAATACAATCAGACAGGTGCTGAGGAGCAGCACCTTTGCTAGCTCTGTGGATAAGGAGAGGAAACTTGAAAAGGGGGTGTTTGTGCATGGAGAGCCAACCAGTATGGTTTCAGTAGGTAGAAGTGAGGGAGGAGCTGGTAGGTGTAGAGAGTGTGCATAGCAAAGTTGAGAACTTTGCCTAGACTGGTGAAAGGAGTAGAGGGGAAGCCAGAGTAGCATAAACGATTTGCTGAGCACAAACATGTTTTTGTAGATTGGTGAGTAAGAAATTGACAATCTTTCTGAATTTTGAGATGGTGAATACAAGCAGTATAGGTGGTTTTAGTTGGAGGTTGCTATGAAAGAGGACACCACGATTGCAAGCCTTGGGCAAGGAAGCAAGAAGCCCAGGCAGGAAGGAGATAGGGCAGGGATGGCATTGAAATGTGTGAGGAAGATGACAATCATCTTTTAAGAGTTCAGCATGAGGTAGCAGAGAGCCATCTAGTGATGGATTGCAGTGACACAGGTGACAATCCTTTCAGAGATGGCTGGGTTAAAAGCTGTAAAGAAGGGAATGATAGAGTGCCATCACTAAAGAGGTGATGGTGGAAGCCAAGCAGCGAGAAACGTCTTCAAAGGGCAGTGGTGTAAATGACAAAGAGCAGAGGTACAAGTACTGATCCTCGGGGGAGGCTGATAGGAAGAGGGGTGTAGTCAGTGGTTTGAGAGTTCCAGGAGGTTTTAAAGCAGCGACCTTCCAGGTAGGAGACAATCCATGTGAGAGTAGATTTGCAAAACCTAAGGCCTTCGAGAGTGAGGAGATGAGAGGAGTGGTCGACGGTGTTTAAAAGCAGCAGTGAGATCCCAAAGGATGAGTATAGAAGGGAGTTTGGAGAGTATTTATGAACTTTTTCAGCTAGAAAGTACACCAGCTCCCCTGCCATCCCTCCACCCACCTCAGAATGGTGATGCTGAAAGCTCAAGTGGAGAATGACAGTTTTCCACCGAAGTCAATGGTTTCCACGAAACCATTCTCAAAACACTTTCAAGGTCCAAACCTAAACTTCCTTCACAGTAGTAAGAACATCATGCAAGTATATTCTGAGATGGACCTTGCCGTGGATCAGCTCAGGATATTTTCTAAGCAACCCCTCATCATTGTCATAACTTGAACTTGGAATGTAAGATATTGCTTGATAAAGATGAGTACAGAAATATGCCAATCTTACTTGATGGAAACTCCTCCATTGGTATTGATGGAGATTGAATACCTACGGCATGAACAAGTGATGGACAGAAAGGATGTGGTTAACCATACTATTGCCAATTGTTCTGGATGACCTTTCCTTTACCCTTTTTATAGCCCGATGCACCATTACAGAGAGGAAATAAAGCATGCAACTATGCATTGACCCATCTCCAAAAGGGTCGGTCTGTCCTGAATCTCTAGGTCATAGCCCTTCTGCCTGAAACCCCAGCAATCCCAATTATGTTCCGAAAAAGAAGTTCGAGACTCGCATCTGTGCCTGTCAGTGGCACATAGGGTGACATTGCAACACGCAACACCAGGAACTGATTAATGGACATATTTAATTTATTCACACCCATTTGCTCATAGAAGCCTTTAATTTCATTATTATTGAGCACAGAAACCAAATACAACACACTACTGATGTGACCACAACGAGGACAGTTAATGCCACATTGGATTTCCTGGCTATTTACATTTTAGGCCTAAATCCATCAATGTATCAATTCACTGTGGCATTAAAAACTCCTAAAACATTCATGTCATTATTTTTTTTTTATTTATTTTTTTTTTTTTTTATTATTGACTTTAGTTTTGTAAAGAAAAACAAACTTTTTTGTCACATTCAATTCATTTGCACTCCCCAGCCCACGTCATGCCGTTATTCTGTTTTCCCTTGGATTAGGCAAGCGTGGGCATGGTGGATCATCTAAGGTTAAACCCTGTTTTTTTTTTTTTTAGCGAGCTAGTGATTTACAATAGTTTATGTCAGTATCATGTCCATAAAGTTAATCACGTTACAGGTTAGTTGTGCATTTCTTCCCGTTATCAGATACGACCACCATTCTTCCATATTGCCGTTTTTAGGGGAAAAGCGTTCGAGATGGAGGGTACGCTGTACAGAAATTTGTGTGCATTCGATTATGAGATGTTTGATTGATTCAGGTTCCTGCTTACAGAAGCGACAGTTTGTGTCGAACGTCATGGGATCTTTTATTCTTCTTTTATATAGCTTGGTGTTGGACAAGTTGAGACGAAGCCTTAGAAATTGATTCCGATGGTATTGCGAGGGAAACTTGGACAGATATTGCGATAGGTTACCTCTTTCCTGTTCACTCGGTCCAAAATCTAGTCCAGAGGATAGTGCTACACGCCTTTCCGCATTTTTTATCCACTTGTATTGCATGAATTTTGTTTTTGCCTGTTTTGGTATCCGTAGTACCAAAGGCATTTTTATGTTTGCTTCTTCCAGGATGCTTAATAGATTTTCTTCCCAGCTTTTTAGCATAGATGCAGGTGCGTCAATTTTTTTGTTAGCCAAGATTGTGTAAGCAGTTTCTACCGGCACCATTCTGATTTTTCTCAGCAGTAGTATGGATTTCCATTGTAGGGTAGAGTGCAAGGAGTCAAGGCCAAGTTCGTGTCTCACAGCCACCATTGAGACACATTGTGGTAATTGAAGAACTTTACGCCAAAAACAACCTTCAACTTGTGCCCATAGGCTTGCTCTGATATTCCACCCTGTTTCACTTCCAAAACATATTGCTGGGATCACTTTCTGTAAGTAAAAGGTCATTACGGGTTGGAGTGAAAATTTCCCGTAGTTTAAATGTAGTTTGCGACCTTGTAAAGCAAACATTTTCATTCGCTGGGTGATGTCGTTTGTCCAGCTCCACTCTCTGATTGATCTATTGAATGAAACACCCAGGTATCTGATGGCTTCTATTCTTGCTAATATTTCTTTTTCGATGTGCCAGTTAAATCTCGTTTTTTTTAGGTTATTTTCTGATCCAACAACCATCACTTGCGTTTTGTTTGCGTTTATCCTTAGATGGTTTTCTGTTAGGTAAGTTTGCAAAGCTGTTAGTGATCGTTGTAGACCTATTTCGGTGCAATCAAGCAACACTATGTCGTCTGCATAGATTATGTGTGTTACATGTGTGCCATTGATTTTTGGAGGAAAGCACCTCGTTTGAGCAAACGCTTCGGGTAGATCTGAGATGAAAAGTTTGAACAGAGTGGCTGCTAGTGGGCATCCTTGCTTCACACCCTGTGTAGTTGTTATTTCATCGGTTAGTTCGCCTTCTGCATTTAGACGCACACGGATACTGGTTTTTGTATGTAGTGCCACTAGTGGGGCTAGTAGTTCGTTTGGGCATCCCCATTTTTTCAGTTTGTGCCACAACAGGTTCCGGTTTATGCAATCGAAAGCCTGTTTTAGATCTATGAACGCTAAGTACAACCTTTTTTTTTGTTGTCATTATTTTAGTATTAGTAGCTGTCACATAAAACATGTTCATCATAAGCTATCATAAGCAATTGACCTGGTCATTTATTGTGAGCGTGTTGGCACTGCACGCTGCCCACCAGTGTTCTATGGTTCGTTTTTCATAAACAGGACAGAGTCACCATGTGTGAGGTACAGCCTTACATGTCACTGTGCTGCCACCATATACCAAGAGTAGCCTCCAATGCTCCAGTAATGACATCTAATGACAGTCAATGGCTCATATAAATTATATTGTCATCGTATGGAAGGTACAGTCTTTCACGCTCAGGTGACGCTATCCTGACCTATATTCCCCTGCCATCACTCTTACTTCAAAGGGCTTCTTTTTTTTTTATAACTCTTTCTATTGGTTTTTACAATAAACATGGCAACCCAACAAATACCATTGCTTGACTTTCAGATCCAGAGGAAGTCATCCGCAGTACAGAAGAAGACATCAGGAGCGTACATCATATAAGAACAGTATACAATTACATGGAACATCAGATACCACCACACATTTCCATCAGGCCGCCCCTCCCATTTACCCCACACTTTTTCTAACTTGGACGGGCAACCCCTCCACCTCTCCAGAGCCATACACATATCCATCTCGGCTGACTACTGACTGATCCCAGGGCATTCTGGGGCATCCCACCTCGAGTCCATCATCTATTTGATTAGTCCCAAGGCCAGAGGATTTACTGGGCGGGGCTGGGGGGAGATAAGGGGGATATAGACCCTGGTCTTTTGGTTGTATCCCCGGATAGAATCTCAGAAGCTACAACCAAAAGTCTAGCCAGCCCTGAGTCCCGACAGTTCCGACATCAGCGTAGCCCTGGATCTTTTCCAGTCCTAGCAACACCCCTGCCCAGAGCTATGGACAAGAACACCTTCTCACCTTTAGTAAACCCGACCTCCCCCCATATGCCAAGTAGCGCAATCTACAGTTCTTTTGGAACCTGAGAACCAAGCACCACGGACAGCTTGTCAATATTCTTTCCCCAGAAGATCTGGACCTGAGGAGACACTGTGTGAAAAAACGAACCCCCCAGCCTCCCACACTGCAAGCAAGAGTCACTCTGTGCCTTCCCCCATGTGTGCAGTATCGACCGAGAGTAATAAATATGGTGTACAATTTTATATTGTATGAGCCGAAGTCTAGCAGATATTCCTACCTCCCTGGGAAACATTAACGCCTCCACCCACTCCTCAGACTCCAACGAGCCGGCATCTCTCTCCCACTGGTCCCTCCTTTGCTCCAAAGGCCGATAAGACTTGATACAAATTGCACACAACTTTGGCCTTGATACATGCCAGGAACAAATTGGCCTCCAGAGGGGAACACCGGGGGACATCATTAAGGGACTGTGCTTGTTCAGTGTGAGAAAGCTGCAAGTATCGGAAATGCTCCACATTCGGGAGGCCAAACACCTCCTGCAGGGTCTCCAAGGGTAGATGAGATCCCCCACTAACCACACCCCCCAGGGTTAAAATCCCACAGCTGTCCCAGTTTCCAAAGTTACCCATTTTAGTGATCTCAGGAAGATGAATATTATTCCAGAGAAGCTGATGTAGAGAGGACCTCCCTCCCCATCCAATTTACGTGTGCGCATCGGCCCATACCTGTTGTGTGTGTCGTATAATAAGCGGTAATACAGCATTCACCCCATTGTCCCTATAGAGCACCTGTATTGGAGGCGTCCCCGCCATCCAGCCCTTATCCACTATTATGTAGGGCAGCCCAGGATCCCTGTGCAACCAATCGTTCACCATGCCTAGTTGTGACGCCCAATAGTACCACTGCAAGCAGGGTAGGCCTATCCCCCTTTTCCACATGGGGCGCTGCAGGGTCCCCAGGGCAATACGCAGGCACTTCCCGCCCGCATGAGTACCCTGAGAGTCACCACAATCTTAGCATCTTAGCAAAAACTGGTCTGGAGATCGGGAAGGGAGCATTTTGCAAGACATACAGGAACTTGGGTAGTGATAACATCTTAAAAAGTGCTGCCTTGCCCAGCAAGTTTAAAGGGAGTGACTCGCAATGTATCACATCAAGCTTGAACTTGTCGATAATTGGATACAGATTCAGCGTGGAGAACTCTGAGGGACAACAACGCCCCACCTGGTCCAGCTACTGAAACACTGTCATGGAGATCTGGTAGGGGCACCACTGTGGAATTTCATCCTCCTGGCCCCCTGTATAGGGAAGAGAACCAATTTTTGCCAGGTCACATTCAGACCACAAAACCCCTGGAAATCATCAGAAATCCATGTCACCATCTGGCACAATACCCTGGGATTGCCCCTGTAGATCAGGAGATCATCAGTGTACACTGAAACCCATTCCTCCCCTCCCCAAGATCATTTGAACCCCACCCACTCTGGGCTCGATCTTAGTTCAATGGCTAGTGGCTCCATCGGTGAGGTAAAGAGCAAGGGGGAGAGAGGACAACCCTGTCTCGTACCATGCCTCAAAGGGAAGGTCCTCGAGGAAATACCTTTAACCCTAACTTCAGCCACAGGCGAGTTGTATAGCAAACACACCCACCTCAAGAAGTGTACCCCAAAACCCATACCATCCATGGTCGCCCACAGGGAATCCCACTGAACTGAGTCAAAGACCTTCTCAAAGTCCACCGAGAGGAAAGCCAGTGGACCCGAGATCTGATTTATAGCCATATGCACCCTGCGTAGGTTCATGTCAGTAGACTTAGATGGCATGAAGCCACACTGGTCAGTTTGGACAAGGGACCCTGTCACCCCAAGTAAACAGTTGACGAAGACCAGTGCCAGAATTTTTTCCCCATTGATAAGGAAAATTAGCCTGAATGAGGCAGTACATTTCCGCGGCTTACCAGCTTTGGGAAGAACAACTATACTGTCTTTCCTCAGGTCCAGAGGAAGGTGGCCCTCCTGCCTGCAATGCACAAATAGACGGAGGAGTGGTGCCACCACCGTATCTCGCAACCTATTCCAGTCCTCCATCATGAAGCCATGCGGACCCGGGGCTTCCCCGACTGACGCTGTGACATAGCTGCAACTATTTCCTCCTCCGTGATTTCTACATCTAGTTCAAGTCTCTGCTTTTCGATAAGCTGTGGAAGGACCGTAGGGTCAACAACACTCGGCCTCTCCATTAGGGGTCCGCCCTGCAGAGCTCGATATAAGAACTCATAGAATGCCTCAGATATATCAGCGTCCTGGGTCAAAACAGCCCTGTTATATCCCAACAAGACTCTCACATGCCCATTACCCTGGTCCCTCCTTTTTCAGCCATGTCAACATGTTGCTCGACTCCGGTGCTATAAAGTCCTCCTCTGATGCGCTTGACACCAACTCTGCCTCTCTAATTGTCGCTCTGTGTTGTCTTCGTTGTGCCGAGACCAACGAGATTGCCTCGCCCCTGATGACTGCTTTGAATCTCTCCCATATTGTGACAGGGCTATTCAGTGACCCCTCGTCTATGGCGTAGTACTGCACAGAGATTTGAGCCACTGCCTCCACAACTTTGGGGAGGCCCAAGTAGTAAGGGTTTAACCACCACCCCAGTGCGGGCTTTGTGTGCCCATTCTTCAGTCTAATTAACAGCAGGGAGTTAAAGGCGATCCCTCCGGCCAGGAATGCTGCCGAAAGAAGCCAATTACAACCGTCTCATGGGAGGAAGAAATAATCAAGCCTAGAAATGGCGGCATTAACCCCTGAGAAGAACGAGAAGCCCCTCTCACCAGTATGCAGCAGTCGCCAGGCATCCACCTGCCCCAGTGCCACAGCAAATGAGCACAACCGTGTGACTGTATCTGAGTTCCTACTACCTGTGCGTGACCTGTCCATTCATTCCATGGCATCATTAAAGTCCCCTCCTAACACCTAACAGGCGCAGCACCGGCAGTCTCAGTTTAGCGAAATAAGGGAGAACGAGGAGGCCCCAGGGGCTGGCCAGCAAATGTGTACTCCAGTGCTTAAAGTGGGGCGGGGCCTGCCAGGGCCAGGCCCCGGCAGTCTCCAAAAAGTGGGGCTGAGCCGGGGCCCTGCCGGGGCCCCGTCCCACCGCCCGCAACATTGGCGGGATGCATTATCCCGTCGCGGCCGCAGCCGCGACGGGAGATGCATGCGCCTGCCATGAAGTCAGGCGATCTGACAAAAGTGGCAGCCAACCACAGCGACGCTGTGACTGGCTGCCACTTCTGTCAGTCATAGTAACTGCATCTGGTGACCCCTCGCGCGAGAGGTCACCAGAGAAGTTGCGGCTAGATAGAGTACAGGCAAGGGCATTGAGAGTGTGTTCGGGTGTGATGAGGTCCTCTCCAGTGAATGCGGTTCAGGTGCTTGTGGGAGAGATGCCATTGGGGATAAGGAGGGATGCGTTAAATATGAGATGGTGGGTGAAGTGTAGTGCGAAGAGTGTGGCTCATCCGGTGCGTGAATGTTTGAAGTATAACTGGAGGTTTGACTATTACAGGGATCGGTGGAGGAGGAAGGGGGGCACTTTTGGGTTTCACATGTGGGAGAAGGGAGTGAAGTGGGGTGTGGGTGATTTGATGATTGTGACAGATACGGATTTGGAGAGAAGGCCGAGGTGGATGATGAGAGCTCCAAAGGTGTGCTTGGAGTTGGCGAATGTAGTATCAAAGAAAAGAGGTATGCAGGGTGAGATCAAAGCTTTGGGTCAGGAGTATGTGGCAGGAAAGGAAGGATACAAAGTGTATACGGATGGTTCAAAGGATCCTGTGTCTGGGAGAGTGGGAATGGCGTATTATCTAGAAAGCATTGGGGAGTATAAAATAGGACGACTGACGAATGATGTGTCTATTTGTACGGCTGAGTTGGTGGCGATTGCATTGGTGATTGACAGGGTGTATGAGTTGGGGTATGAGAAAGTGGTGGTGTTTTCAGATTCATTGAGCGGGTTACAGGCGATTGTGGCAGGGGATGGTGATAGGAAGGATGTGATTTTGGACATTAGAATGAAGATTGATCGGTGTGTACGCGGAGGTATGGATTTGGAGTTGGCGTGGGTTCCCAGTCATAGTGGCATTTTGGGAAATGAGTTGGTGGATCTGGCGGCGGGTGAGGGTATGAGGAGGGGAGCGATTGAGGTGAGGTTGCCTTTGAGTGTGGATGAGGTGAAGGCTGTGATGATGAGACGGGTCCTGGATGAATGGCAGGAGAGGTGGGTGAATGGGGTGAAGGGCAGGTGGATGTTCGGTGTTCGTGGGAAAGTGTCGGTGAAGGTGGATGCAGGGAGTTCGGAATGGAGAAGGGGGGAGGAGGTGATGCTGAATCGGTTGAGGATAGGTCATGTGGGGCTGAACGACTGTCTATTTCGAATAGGGAAGCGTGAATCAAGGGACTGTGCGGTGTGTGGGGTACCTGAAACGGTGGGACATTTTTTGATTAGATGTGAAAGACATGTTACGGAGAGAGAATTGATGAGGGTTCGGTTGAATGCGTTGGGGGTGGTTGAGCTGAGTGAGAGGATTATATTGGGAGGAGATGGGGAGAGAGGCAGGAGGAGGAGTAGTGTGATGTTGGATTTTGTGAGGCAGACGGGTAGGTGGGAGGAGTTATGAGCTTAAATGGAGACAAATAATAATTAGTGGGTATGGTGCACATCATCCTATAGGATGGGGAAGCGCCTGCGTGGGTCCGCCCACGCTTCCGATAATTAAGAAGAAGAAGAAGAAGAGGTCACCAGAGGCAGTTACTGTCCCTTTGTTTCCCCAGGTCGCCGAGGCGTCTTTAACCCTCGGCGAACCTGGGGATTCCTCGACATATTTCGAGGTTTATAAAAGATGGCTTTGAAAGTACACATTTCAAGCCGTCTTTTATAAAGCTTTGCCGACGGACAATTTTGTCCGTAGTCAAAGCTTTATAAAAGACGGCTTGAATTGTGTACTTTCAAAGCCATCTTTTATAAACTCGAAATGTTTAAAAAAGATGGCCTGAAAACTAGGCAAACCGTAGGGTATGCACACAAATATATATAAATGTTATATATTTGTGTGCGTACCTTACTATGGTGTGTGTACTGTGCAAGCCATCTTTTCTAAACATAGAAATATGTTACATATTTCTATGTTTAGAAAAGATGGCTTGCACAGTACACACACCATAGTAAGGTACGCACAAAAATATATAACATTTATATATATTTGTGTGTATAGCCTACGGTTTGCGTACTTTCTAGGCCACGCCCCTCCCACAAGCCACGCCCCCAAATGAGGGCCCCCCCTCGATTTCTTACCCCACTTAAAGCCCTGGTGTACTCCAAACTGCAGAGTCCCCAGAGCGCGCTGGTGGAGCGGGCCACTCTTGTCCTACTTGTGCTGGCATACACTGTCTAGCAGGCCAACCACCTTGCGTGCCGCTCGCCGCGGGTCCTCCGCTGTCTGTGCCTCTCACAGCGGGTGGACCGTGCCTGCCAGCCTCCTTTGGTGACATTCTCTCTGCCCTCTGCCCCGCAGCTGAAAGGGGACGACGAGCCACACAGCAGGACACTGGTTCTCCGCGGCTCGGATCAAGATGGCACCCGCATCTCAGCACTCAGGAGAACGTCCTCCGTTCTGGCCCTTCCCGGCCCATTTCGCTCCAGGAAAGCAGCAGAGCGAAGCTGAAGTGCTCCGCTGCACGGAATGGATCCGTTGCCGATGGGGAAATGCAGTGCCTTCCAGGCAGGATATTTGTGCAGGATGACGGCTCACAACCACATTGCAAAGCTGCTCAACAGCGCCCCCCTCAAAGGGCTTCTTAAACTCTTTTTAGGCACCACCATGTAAATCACAGAGCAAATGCGGAGATTTTTGCACCACTTATAGAATTGAAGAGAACAACACTGCAATTCATTTCAAATTACCTCAACTGCAAGCTTACAGCTACCTCTGCACATTATAAGGCTATAGTAAGTACTTGGGAATGTTACATGCATATATTTATGTCTGCAATCCTTTTGTAGTGTGTTAAAGTTATTGTGGCAAGACACTGTAGAGAAGACCGGATCAGAAATGGGCCATTTTTTGTTTTGGCTCTTAGGCAACACTGAAAGTGCAGCCTATAAGCCGAAAGTATTGTCATGTGGAGTGCAGACAGTAGACAGATGAGATGCAAGGAGACACGCAGATTCTCTGGCTGTTGTTTGAATAATAAACCACACATCTCCATGCTAGTACCTATGGCCATTCCTCCCCCCTTCCCACATCACATCAAAATCTTGTTCTGTGCTTTCTGAGCAGCATTCTGAAAGGCAATGGCATAATTACAGCTATAAAGCAGTTAACCCAGCTGTTGATGTAATACAACTGTCTTAACCAAGTGTGCCATCAGCCACTTTATTCTGTAAGCAGTATCTTTGTCCTTGCATCCATTTGTTACAAATAATGCCTGTTAAAACAAACATTGGCAAACCCAACAGTATGGCATTAGATAGGCACTTCCCAGGCACTATCATTATATCCCCAGGTACTGACACCATTTTCCAGCTGTTGGATTCCTATGGCCAGGAAGTAACGTTATGGCCATGCCTGGATAATGCAGAGCCCATGCCTAAACCAAAGCACAAACTGTTGGCTTTGTCAATGCTTGTCATCGGTAGAATCCATCAGCAGAATGCAGCCCAACAAGACCATGGGCCTTATTATCGAGTTTGGAGTCAGCCATGCCCTTAATAACATTGGAGGGCCCGGTATTTCCCCATTCAGGGAACCCGGACCATCCCCATTCGAGCCTCCATAGGCACCTTTGCCAGCGCCGTTAACCCCTTACCGCCCACCTCGTAATGAGGCCCCATGTCATTTAGGAGATTCTCATTAAGTTCCCTTTTTTACATTCTGGGAATGAGCTTTTCCCATTTTATATCCTGGCCTACAAGTCCCAAAATGGAAAGAAAAAACTTGAATTGATAACCATCTCTCAAATTAACATGGAGTTTATTGGCATATTTGCAGTAGCAAATATTTACTATTGCAAAAACATACACTGGCTCTCAACCAGCTTTTAGTTCTGCGTTCACTGAAGCTTCATCCCCAATGCAAGCTATCCATGTTTAAAATTAAAGCTAGGATTTAAAATGTGACAGTCTATGTTCCTTCTTGAAATGCTGCAGAAAAACCTATGCTGCGATTGCATGAATGGGAGACAGCACTAAGCTACTGGTGAAAGCTATTTGTGAGCCTTTCAAACATGAAGCACATGTGATCTTGGGCAAAGAAAGAAGTTGATTGATTATTCTCGCACTTCCTTATGTATTTCGTGAGGCTCGTCCCAACAACTCTTAACAAAATATAGTGATACAAAATTACAAGAAGCAAATGCCTTGATTTTCTTTTTTACAAGTGTTCTCCAGATGCAAAAGAATGCACCGCCAGTGCTGATTTGTCTTCCCAAGCCATCATTTTAACAGTTCAGAAGCATATAGAGGGTTTACCTATAGATACTGTATTGTGCTTCTGTGGCCAACATCCAGCCATGTTTTGATTTCTCTCAACAGCTCTACTTTTGTGACCTCTGTCTGATCCAGGGGTCACAAGAACAGAGGCAGGGATTCCAAGGAGGAAGCCAGGGGCAACAGCTGCCACCTCTGGCGACCCACACATAATGTCCATGGCTGGCCTGCTGCTAAGTCACAGCCCCTCCTACTAAGGGGCAAGCAGCTGAAGCCCTGCAAGGACATTTGCTTCACAGAGATAAGAGGGGGGGTGGAGGGGGGAACGGTCCAAAGGTGGTAAATGAAGGAATTTTCTTAAAAAAAATGTAATGCTAGGCTGTAATCAGTATACACATAATTGGAATGTTGCCTGTATCTCGCGTATGCACTGAATTTCTCATTAAAAAAATGAAACAAAAGACTGATTTAGAAAGACTTGGAGACAGCTCTGAGCAATATTTCTAAATCAAACTGTCATGCCCCTGCCACACACGCGTGCACACAGACAAGGGAAGTAGCGGGAGTGAAGCAAGGGTCTTTTCAGTGTTGTTAATGTGTGTGTGTGTGTGTGAGTGAAAGAATGTGCGTGTCTGTGCAGGATAGGAGGGGGAATGTTTGTGGTGGGCAAGGGAGGGGGCAGAGGGCTAAGTGTATGTTTGCGTGACTGTGTGGGAGAGGCGGGGGAATGTGTTGAGCTGGGAAAGGGGGTGGTGGATGATGAAAGAGGGGGGTCTGGAGGTTAAACTCCCTCGGTTTTCTAGAAAACCAGAAGAAGGGGGTGACGGTTGAGGGCCGGATCATCTTCCCTTCGGCCTTTACAGTGGCCCCCATTACGGGTCGGGCGGTCCGGAATTAACAGTGGCGGTAAACCTGTCGCCACTGTTAATTACGGACTGCCCGATCCCGAGTCCTGCAGGCGGGAGGTGGCGTTCCCGCCAGGTCTGACCTGGCAGGTTGAACACCTCCCGCCTGCAGGCGGACGTGGAAACACCAGCACGAGATGGTGCCAGTGTTTCCACTTCGCCATTCCCATTGAGTCCTATGCGACTCAATGGGAATGGGGATTAACACCATTCCGCCTCCGTGACTCCCGGGACACCGGGGCTGTAATACCCTGGTAATTCCGGGAGTCACGGAGGCGGAATGGTAATACGAGTCCAGTGGTAACCAGGCGGTTTTACCGCCGAACTCGTAATGAGGCCCAGTGTCTTTAAAATGTGGAAATATCACATAGAACCATATCTCCTGACCTGGAAACATTGAGCTGAGTAAACAGGAGGAGGAGATGCTACATGATTCGCCACAGCATGAGCTGCACTCTGACCTGTTCAGTGATATGTGCTTCGCTTCCGGAGCTGGTCCCAGCAATAACGATCACTAATTTATTTCTCCCTGAAGAGACTCAGAAATACACAGGGCACACTGAAGGTCTGCCATTCAGAGAGGCAGGAGCCATTCCTCAACGCCGAGCTGGAGAAGCAGCCCACATCCGCTGGACTAGCCGAGGGTCCCACAGAGGCAGAAAAGGCTAGCGGTTGACTGGGATGAGCGAGAAGAGCTACCAGTCGCTAGTGGTCGCTGGGTTGGAGACCCTGGCTGTATACCATCATCACAGGACAAGTAACCTCATATACCGAGGGAGGATCAACTCATATTGCATCAGAGTCACGCAAAAGGGACAATACGTCACTCACTACATGTGCCAGGAACTGGTGATGATATTAAAAATGTACTAAGGCCTTTCCACTTTATTACAATGATAAATACATTAATCCGAGTGATGAAGGAATGTTCTGTGTTAATGGACAGATGTGAAGAATGGCTCCTCGGCTCCGACATAATGGCTGAGGTGGCCAGTGCGTGGACGCCCCCTCACCCATTATGGATGAGCCGGCAGGCTTGGACTGGCCTATAGGGCAATGACCATACCAAAAATGCAAAATGCTAGTGTAGGCCAGTCAAAATGGGCTACTTTTTTGGCCAATGTGGGCCAGTTTGAGGAGTTACTTCAATATGCAGCTAGAAGTTTTGACAATTGTTGCTGAATAAACATTTCAACACAAAACAACTCCTTGGGTACTATTCAAGCAGTCTGTGACTAAAGGAATGAATATCCATTTGCTACTGCTGGCCATTTTTTCATTGGTGCGTAAGAATGTTTTATGGTCCAGTCTGACCATGTGAGCTGCCCCTTCCCATTTCCTCCAATCTAAAAAAAACATATATATATGTATATATATAGGTTTTTTAACCTTTCATGCAGAGCTCTGGCGCCGCTCCCCTGTGATGCGGCCGCGCCCCCATGGGGGGGTGCGCCCCACAGTTGGAAGACCTAAGAGGCATAAGGGGAACAGAGAGGGAGACAAAGAATATTGTGTGGCAGTGTGCAGAGGAGGAGCGATGGAAAGAGCAGATGTGAAGGAGTGGAAAGGTGGAATTTAAGAGAAGGTCAAGAGCACAGATGAAGGAGGAGAAGACAAGAGCAGTGATGAAGAAGTGAGAAATGAGAGGAGCTGGCGAGAGAGGTAGAGGAGGATGAATGGAGAGTGAAGGAGGACAGATCATCCAGTTTTGGATGATTAATTGCCTGTTTAGGCTGAGTGTGCACGTCTGTTTGTGTGCTGTTCTCCGTGGTCAGAACAGCACACGAACAGACGTGCACTCTCAGCCTAAACAGGCAATGAATCCCCCAAAACTGGAAGAAAACTGATCTCAATTGCAGCCTATACAGGGACCTTCATCCAGGCACATCCAGGCACAGCCACTTACATGATAGCCTTGATAAAGACCCTAGAGGTCAAAACACGTGTCGGCTGACCACAAAAGACAATGGGCCTCATTACACGTTGTGCGGTAGTGATTTAACGTTACCGGTAAGGGAATACCGGTACCGTTAAATCCCCAGGCCAATTACGACCTGGCTCACCGCTATTTTTGGCACCGCTAAGTACGGTGCCACTAATAGCCGTTAGTCCGCGGGCGCGCGACCCTCGATTCCGTAAATAACGCCATGCCGCTAATAGCACATCATCACAAGCCAGGCGGACGTGCTAATAGCGGCATGGAAAAGCCCCCAAAACCCCTTACCGCCATGGCGCTAATACCGGCATCGCAAACCACCCGTTAAGATAACTGAGCAGTGTTCCCACCAGCCACAGGTGGACACAATCAGCACAGGTGGAGGCAATGGAGACTGTGGCAGCACAAAAGGAGCACACCACACCCCTTCCCACACCAGGATGGTCCCAATACTAGCAGCATTACATGGGCCGGAGGACATGATTGCAGTGCAGCAGCAACAACAACAGGCAGCACAGAGGAGACGCAGGAGGAGCAGGAGGAGGAGGAGGAGGTCAAGACAGGCACAGCAAGCACCACCACGGCACCTAGTCATACCACAGAGGCAGCCACCAATCCCCAGGATCAGAGCCAGTCCATTTAACCTAACCCCAGAGCAGATACACACCCTGTACCGTCTGGACCGGGATACCATCACCAGCATCGTAGACATGATACATGATGACATTGTGAGCCTCATAGACATCAGAACTGCCATCCCCCCTCTACTGAAGGTGGTGACCGTGCTCCACTTCCTGGCCACAGGCACCTACCAGCATACAGTGGGGCAGATGCATGGCATCTCACAACCAGTATTCTCACGCACGCTGAACCAGGTACACAGATTCATGCCACAGACTGCCCAGGAGATTGCAAACACCAAAGTTGGCTTCTATTCACTGGCAGGCATCCCAAGCTGCATTGGGGCCATCGACTGTACCCATGTGGAATTGGTGGTCCCACATCACAATGAAGTCGTCTACCGAAACAGGAAGCAATTCCACTCCATCAATGTCCAAATGGTATGTGACGCCAACAAGATAATCACACATGGTTGTGCCCGTTTCCCCGGATCAACCCTTGATTCCATGGTCCTGCGGAACTCAACCATCCCACGCTACATGGAGCGACAAGCCAGACAACGGTCGTGGCTACTTGGTGAGTAGCAGGGCAAGCACATGGCAGTGTGATGGGGGGAGAGATACATACTGCAACTGGGTGTGATTGGGGGGGAGATACATACTGCAGCTGGGTGTGATTGGACTGGGGGGAGAGATACATACTCAAAATGGGTGTAGCTTGTCGTCCATAGGACAAATGCACATACAGATGTACGCCAATGTCTATTTGGAAAGGCCGCAACATACTTGAGATGAACCAACATGCAAGTATAAGCTACACAACATAGAGAACAATCTAGGTCTAGAAACATTAAACATCCATCCACATCCACATTGCACAACATTCAACACCACAAAATACACAAATCTCCTACATGCCGTCAAGATAGTCATACAGAATTAGCGCAGCACAACCACAATAATGCAATGTGCCCTTGAATGCATGCAAAGGGATCACCCCTAGCCATAGCATTGAACCACACACCTATAGCACCACTGAAGTGATGCCTCTCAGCATGGCAACATCAATGTTGGAAAGGCAGTACACTAGCAGTGTGGTACCAATTCTGCCTGGGCCCAGCGACACCTAAGACCTGGCCTCACCCAGGACATGTCAATTACTGTTGGAGGCATTTATGGGGCATGTTTACTTGCATGGTCGAGCTCACCTTTGCACATTGCAGTCACACAGATCGTCTGCATGCATGCTGTTAATTGTGGACTCCAATCACAATGCAAAGTCAATTTGTGTGATATGAAAAGGCCGCTCTTGAGGTGAACAGTAACCGGACCCCATTCATCCCCCCATACAGGTGATGCCGGCTATCCCCTGAAGAGGTGGCTCCTTACCCCTGTACGGAACCCACAGAACAGGCGCGAAGAGGACTACAATCGTGCACATACCCGTATCAGACGGAATGTGCCACTGCCCCCTGACGTTCAAATGCAACCACCTGATGAGGATGATGATGGTGATGAGGACGGAGGTGACATGGATGCAGGTCATGCAAGATTGGATGGCCAGAAGGGACGTGCTGTGAGACAGCATCTGATCAACCAATTATTCTGAGTGACATGTTTTCTTTCTGTAGGATGGATATGTGTAGCAATGCACTGGTGTCTATTTGGAAGCGCACAATGGACCCTGTCGCAAATAATGTACACATACACAAAGAAGAAGTCCAAGCCTGTGTATTGATCAAACACCAGTGTATTAAGAAATGTAAAGTTGTTTGTTTGTTTGTTTGTTTTATTTGTATGGCGCTCCAAACCCAGAGGTAGAAGGGCGCTTAAGAATTTGGTTACAGCGTTGAGAAGTATCTTTGTGTGCATACTTCGTATAAGTTTATAATATATACATATATATATATATACAGTGATCAATAAACAGAGCATATGCAGTACGTACAATATACAATTTTCATTATAAATACAGTGTCTAAGCCAGTTACCACACGGGTCTGGTGTTAATGGCATTATTCTTTGTTTAGCAGCCAGCTGATGACCTGCTTCCTAAAGATCTGGAAGGATGTGACAGTTTTGATGTTAAGCGGTAGGGAGTTCCAGAGTTGGGGGGCAAGCACTGTGAAGCTTACCCCTCCAGCTCTTTTTAGGTGGAACCTGGGCACTAATAAGCAAATAGTGTTGGAGGATCTGGTGGATCTGGTGGCAGGTTTCAGGGTGAATTTATTAGCTAGATATGGTGGTGCTAGGTGATTGAGGGATTTGTACGTGAGGCAGATGGTTTTTAGATCAATTTTTTGGCGTATGGATAGCCATTTGCAGGCTTTCCTAGTAGCAGAGATATGCTCTTGTCTGGGAATGTTGAGGGCTGCGCGCAAGGCGTTATTTTGTATTACCTGCAGTTTGTTGAGTACGGATTGATTAGCACCTAGGTACAGGCTGTTACAGTAATCCAGTTTGGATTGTATTAGGGCCCTGGCAAGGGTGAGGCAGCTGTTGGGTGATAGGAAAGGTCTGCTGGCCTTAATGAGCTTGCCGGTATAGGCAGCGGCTGAGGCAGTCATATTTGTGTGTTTGCTAAGGTTGGTGTTGTCATCTAGATAGAAACCAAGTGTTTTTACGCTTTTGGCTATGGGGATGGCATGGCCATCGATGGTGATGTTGTTATAGCTAGGGTCAAGTTTAGTTAGAGTGTTGGGGGAGCCGATGATTAGGAGCTCTGTCTTCTCATCATTCAGGCAGAGACCATGGGAGGCCATCCATGCCTGAATGATGGAGAATATTTTGTTGATCCGGGCGGAATCTTCTTGGTAATTACCAGAGATGGTGAGGAGTATCTGGGTGTCATCTGCGTAGTTTGTGTAGGTGACACCCAGACGGTCCAGTTGGTCAAATAGAGGCTTTGTAAATATGTTGTACAAAGTGGGGGATACACAGGATCCTTGTGGGACGCCGCATGTGATGGGGATGGGGTCTGCTGCAGCTGTAGTGGAAAAGACTTGCATGGTTCTGTTTGCCAGGAAGGACTGTATCCATGTGATGACAGAAGAGGAGAAGTGGGCTGCGGTGGCAAGGTTATTACAGAGGACTTCATGGCTGACCAGGTCAAAGGCCGCTGAGAGGTCTAGTAGGAGTAGGATTGCGGCATTACCTTTGTCTTTAATTTCATCAATCTGGCTTTTGAGATCAACAAGGGCGGTTTCAGTTCCGTGTTGAGGTCTGAAGCCAGATTGACGTATTGCTAGCAGTTGGTTGGATTCCAGGTATTCCTGAATTTGGATGTAGGCTACTCTGTGTACTGTACTCTGTATAAGTGCATGTCCCCAAACATCCCACCACCCTTCCCCCCCGCCCCCACAACAGTCCCAAAACGCCCTTCCCCCTCCCCCCACAACAGTCCCAAAACACCCTTCCCCCCTCACCCCACAACAGTCCCAAAACACCCTTCCCCCTCCACCCACAACAGTCCCTTATGTGTCTGGCACAATGTTGTTTTCCAGCTATACACGTGGAAGCTTGACCTTGCAATCCCTATTCGCCATTGCCACCACCAGCATTAGGAGGCTAGCTAGACGTGCGCCTGGTGGTGTGTGTGGAGTGGCAGAGGGGGCTTGTCTGCCTCGAACTGGCAGATGGGGATGTGGCTGTCTGTCCTGGTGGTGGTGGTGGGAACTGGCGGTCCATTGCGTCCGCTATCCGCGTGAGGACCTCCCTAAATTGGACAATCCTCCCACACAGCCTGTTGGTACAGGCCTCCATCGCCTCCCTGGAGTGCCTGGCTGTCTCTGTGATCTCCACCCTGAGACGGGCAGCCTCCTCCACATGCTGCCCAACCAGCACAGTTATGTCCTCTTGGCGCTGCCTGATGCTGGCCAGGTCAAGGGCATTGTTGCGTTCTGGTGGTGTGGCTGCTGCGCCTTCCGATGCAACCAGGACAACTGGTGAAGCCACCGGTGGGCTACTGAACCTTCCATGTTGTCCTCGCCAGGGACACTGGACCCAGGTGTCTGCTGTTGGGTTGCCTCGGAGGTTCCAGGGGGGGTTGGGGTATGCATTTCCATGTGGAAATCTGTCGGATCCTCCACATCTGAGAGTGGTGCTGTGGCTGCCGCCTCTCCAGTGGAACATGTTGCAGCTGAGGGTGGGCCCTCCATGGCTGGGATCTGTGGTGGGGGGGTTCACTTCAGGAGGTTGGGCAGTTGTTGCTGGTGTGGACAGTTGCATCTTGGCAGTGGCGCTCCACCGTTGTTTGCCACTCTGCATGGGGACTCTTCTGCCTTTGCCCCTTGATGTCGTGGGGGTGTCCTCTGTGTCCTGTGCCCTTGATTTTTTACTGGCAGGGGGGGCCTGTGTTGCAATGCCAGGATCCTCACTGTCTGTATGTGAGCCTGTTGGGGACAAAGAGGGGGATGGCATTGGTTACGGTTCTATGTACGTATGCAGTATACGTCAATCATGCAGTTGTGGGCATTTGGACTTCATTGGTAGGGATGCAGGTGATGTGTCTGTTGAGTGGCTCATCCATGCATGGTTGTGTGTGGAACTTGTCTCTGGTGATGTGTGCATGTGTGTGTGTTTGGGTTTGACACTGACATGGCCAGGGTTGTATGCATGTGTGGATGTTTGGGCATCCATGAGGTGATTCTGGGCTCACATTTGGGGGGACCTGAACATTCACAGTGCATACTTTCATGTGTACACTCACCTCCATCTGAAGTGGTTGCCACACCAGGCTCCATTGTCCCGACTCCCTCTATTGATTCTACTCCTATCAGGTTGGCGCAGGTCTCTTCCCACTCCTTTAATTTTATCGGCGAATCAGATCCACCTGCTGTGGCTATGTTGTGGTTCGCAGACAGGATGCTTCTGACCCGGAGGCGGAGATCATCCCACCGCTTTCTGCACTCACGGATATTGCGGGTGGTGGTGCCCACTGCACTCACTGTCAAGGCAACCTCTGCCCAGATTGCCTTCTTGCGGATAAGGGTCTCCCGACACATGTCGCTTGCAAATACCACGTCGGCATTAGCAGCAAGGGTCTGTGTGAGCATTATTAGCTCCTCCGTGGTGAACTTCTCCTTGCGCTGGCGGTCGGTGGTTTTTTTAACGGCCTTAGGCTTGGCAAGGGTGTCCTTGTGGATTTACAATAGCAAACTACTCAAGACAGGTCCAGGGGGCAGAGGATGGCAATGGATTGTGTTTTTAAAGATGGCCGCCGTGCTCCTTCCCGTTCCTGTGCGATGACGCTATTTCCGGTTCCGCATTTTAACGGTTACCGCTAATAGCGGTTACCGCTATTTGCATGCAGAGTGAGGGCGGAGGTGCTATCTGCACTTTCGTCGAAGCCGGTAAGGGACTTTTTTGGGTCTTTAGCAGCATGGCGGTAGGGTCATTACCGGCATGGCGCTATGCTCGTGTCCGCGTACTCGTAATGGTACGCTATTAGCGCCCTCTTGCCAAGGCGGACACGTTAATAGCGCCATGCCGGTAAATGTTGATTTTTACCGCACAACGTGTAATGAGGCCCAATATGTCTCTTCTAAAATAAATACCACTGAACTCACTCAAACAAGTGTGCAGATTTATCCCTTTCTACAAGCTAAGTGCAAGGGTATCTGGTCAATCCATCGAATTGTATAGCGTCGAACACCAGACCATCAAATCATAAGCAACGAAAAAGCCATTACATGGAATGACCATTAGATTAAAGGTTAGATTAGGGTTAGGGTTAGGGTTTGGGTTAGAGTTAGGGTTGGAACTATTGTTATATTAGGGTTAGTGTTAGGGTTTGGGTTAGGGCTAGGGCTAGGGTTAGATTAGGGTTTGGGTTAGGGTAAGGGGGGTGGGCGTGGAGTTCGGGGAGCTGGGTTGCCCCCCAATATACATAAACACTTAAAAACGTTACAAGGAACTGGCCAGTTCCATATAACGTTTTAAAGTTACAAAAAAAGTATTGAAATGCCATTTTTACATGTAAAAGTACATTTCCATTGAAACCAGTCCATCTAGCCTGTCGATGCTATGGCATTCGATGGTCTTTTCATCGATGGAAATGCATGTTGATGTATTTTTTTCGATGGAAAGACCATGAACCATGTGCGAGGTATCCGGGACCCTGTTCTCAATGATTTCATAGGAATCCTTGGAGTTCATTCTACAGAACTGTCGATATTGCTGGGTAGGGGGCCGCTTACGCGTGCACTTACCTTCAAACAGGGCCCCGCTTGGCAATTTATACGCCTTTTTTTTGCACTCCACAGTACAACATGAGTAATCGCCACCTGCCATTTACGGGCAGCTTTTACAATGTATTCCTATATTGTAGTAAACAACGATGATGGAGCTGTATTGGGGCCCGTCTTCCATTTTACCACAATGGCATCCATTTTGCTTGAATCTGATAGAGTTGGGATACCGGTATAAAGTAGGCATTTTAGGGAGACTGGCGCCTCACCAGTGTCAAAAATGTTTCTGACAGGAGATCACTGTGGGTGGTCCTCCCATGTTCTGTCTTTCTGACAGAGTTAGGTTTTGGGTAAGGCAGCCACTGACAGAGTTCAGAGCAACAGGCCCAACAGAGTATCAGTGGACTCTGGGCACTTATTTTCTGTCAGGAACAGAAGACTATTCTTTGACCAAATTCAATTTGAAAGGTGGGTTCTGAGCCTGCCTGCCCTTGCCCTTATCCACAAAGACTGATGCCAGGTTTACCTGGCAAGCAGAAGTGGACAGAAGATCCAGGGATCTCGATCAGACCTCTCTGGCCTTCATTAGTTCTTCATGATGAGGTTTCCCAATGTTTTATGGCCCATGTGAAAACATCCGGGTCAAGTTAGCGCAAACAAATTGAATCCTCCACATGAAGGGAGGATATCTATTGACATTTTATGCACCTGAGAGAAGAATATTGTACAGACAGAACCCATTTTACGTATGATAGTCAATGGTTTAATGTAAAGAAGGCATTTTGCATTTTGAAAATGAATTTTACTCTGTTTTCTGTAAGTATGATGACATTTGGATGTTGAAAGGAATCTATTTAACATGCTGAAATAGTTCTTCCTGATTTGGTGAGAATCAAACATGTTCATTAAGAATGTTACTGCCCGCATCGAGGTCTGATGATGAACATCCAGGATGAACAGAAACAGCACAAACACTAAATACAAGTAAGAAAAGAGTCAGGAAAATGTAAAACTGTGATCCATCAGAAGACGTGCTAAAGCTACAGGAACTTGGCCTGGGTTGTTCGCCTCTTTGTAGCTTTGATTTATTTGAAGCACACATTAATATCTTTGCATTTATTCCAATGATCCAGTTCAGACTATTCGCACTGATAAAGATTTAAAATTACAGAAAGACGATGCATGTCAAGACGGAATGCACAAGAGCCACGCTTCCACTTGCTCCTGTGGTGGTCCTGATCGTCACGGCCCCCTCGACTACAAAGCAGGATCCCATCTGCACACCCAGCCCTCAGCCAACCTCTCCTTTTGCTGGATGGTCTGCCCTTAGCCGCTCTGTCTTTTTGCCTTCCGCCCACCTTTCTTTCAGTCCCCAGTTTGGTCCTTCTTCCCTGTCCGTTACCCCCTTTGTCTGCCTCTGCCTTCCCTTTCCCACCCACCCCTTCCATTATTTCATCCCTCGCCAGACCCACCAAGGAGCCAGCGCTGCTATTAGCTGGATGGTAAATACCTGTGTGGCAAAGCTGGCATGGTAAACACCTGTGCTGCTAATGGCAGCGTGGTAAAGACCGTACATGATGTACATATGTTGGCCTTTACAAACATTTTGATGCACTCAATCATATTCACCTCTGGCAGAGTAGAGAAATGATTCGGACTACGCTACTTACTGCTGAATCAAGGAGGCGTTTGCCTGTCTCTGTTTGTGAGTTGCTGAATGTGTGTTGTGTATCCTCGGCCAAAGCATGTTAAGCCTCCAGACACTCTCTCCCACTTTCCCAGTGGACGCCTCACATTTCTGTAGTAATGAGGGGATTTTAACTTTTCTAAATATCTCTCAACAACAGCACACCCTCTCAATGTTATTCAGTGGATGACCTAAAGAGAGAAATATGAAAAAGCATCATGTTTTTGTGAGCGGATTCTGGAAGGATAAAGGTAAGTTGTTATAAGCAGAAACCACATTTAGAATTGCTCAACAGGTGTCTTAGTGCAAACAAATGTATTGTGGGATTGCAGGAATTCGGCTCCTTCTGGAAGATTGATTGTGTTGGGAAATTTCTATATATAAAACCCCTTGGTATGTTTCCGTACTCAGCAGATGCAATTTCTCAGTGTTATATTGCTCTCTGCTGTCCAAATGACAAAGTACACCCACTTCAACAACAGCTATCGTTTCAACATATGGATGCAATTCATCAGTGTTAGGTTGCCCTCTGCTGTGCAAATGGTAAAGTGCACCCACTTCAACAACAGCTACCATTTTAACAAACCGAATGAGCACGGCTTTACGTGGTCACCTTCACCTTCCTCTATCGCAAGCATTCGGAAGTTAACACTTTCCACCCCAAAGTCTCTTCACACAGGGCACAGCGGTTCCAGTGTTTCTTTCCACCCCCACTTCTCTTTACACAGGGCACAGCGGTTGCTGTGTCAATGAATAGTTAATTAATGGCTCAACATTTCAGTCTCTAAAGAGCGAAACGCTGTAGGACAAATGTCTCCTCACAAGCTAAAACTGAAATAGGTGCTGGAATTATGCTACTACGCAATCTTATGACATCACAGCGACTCTGTAATGGAACAAGGTTTACAATTACGCATCTACAAAGACACATCATGGAGGCCTGTGTGATCAATGGAACTTAGATACTGTTCTCATACCGCGCATACCTCTCATTCCATCTGATGCATTTAGCCTTTTCAATGACCATTAATAGGTCAGAGGGACCTACACCCCCTTTCTGGAAGAGATCACTGGTAATTCTGATATTTAAAAAGGGGGACAAAAGTGACCCTATGAATTTACGATATTGACCTTTAATATATGCTAGAATGGCATATGTTACCTTGGGAACAGCTAGCTATTATTTATTTCACGAATGAATACGCACTTTCAATCTCTTATGACCAAGCTGTTACATGAAATACTGCCAAGAAGACATTTATCACAGTGTTAAAAGTCAAATGTCATGGGCAATGTTGTGATCATGAAAATGTTGATCCTTAGGCACTCTAAAAGAACAACAAAAACTTTTTATAATATGGGTGGAAGAAATTAGCAAGAAAGATCACTTAGACAGACTCTCGTTCACAAATAGGGGCTTCTTTAAAAAGACAGAGAACAGCCTGGTGGTTTTCTTGGAATTCCACTATTTTGTAAGTTAGACAGGGAGCATATATCTATCCTCCTACGTTTCCTTTTAATATGAGGGATTTAAATGCATCTTTGAATGTATGTGCTCCTCTTTTCTTCTAATAAATAAAAAAGCCATTTGTGTTTTATGTCTGCCATATGTTCCTGTCTTTGTAGGTTTACCTCATGGTACATGCCACAGCCCCTTTGCTTTGCATATACACATGGGAAGGTGAATGGACGTAATTGAGGAGATCTAATTGTAAAGACACACAAATCATCCTGCATCCTGTTTCTCTCCCCACACTTCTTCCTCTGCCACATCACCTATGGTGCTCTCCGTTTCACCTATCTTCTCCAACTGCTTCTCCATTGACTATCCTCCCCTTCTCACTAAGTCTGGCAGGAAAAAGTTCAAAAAGGACCTCTTGGTCTCTCTCCCTGGTCTCCCTATCGCTGACACCTACACCAGTGCTTCCTCCAGACAGATCCTCACTGACATCTTATTTGTCATTCCTTCACCAGACCTATGGACCCTTCACAGGGTCACTGTGCTTTCCCCTTTCTCTTCTTCTTCCATAAATGGTGGCACCAGATGGGAGGCCCTCTTGGCCTCCTTCCACTCATCTAAGGTCCTCATTAATGTCTACCTGAATGGCACCGTCTTGGTCGAAGGCCCCCAGGCCAACCTCCTCATCTTCAATAGACGCTTCCTGCGACTCATCAACTTCCTTTCTTTCCCTGCTGTTCCTTCTCGTCCATCTCAAACTACCATGGCCTCCCACCTCTGCCTCCTCTGTGGCTACCCTCCTTTTCTGCCCCCCACCCGGGCTTCCTCTACACCTCTGCAGGGCATACCTCTGAACTGTGCCCCTCCCGGGAGTCTTTCAAGGTTGACAACCTTCTCCATCTTGCCACTCTCAACACTCGCTCAGCCCTCAAACACTCCTCTGATATCTGCCACCTCCTTGAAGAACTCAATCTCGATGTCCTTGGTCTCACTGAGACATGGATCAGGGCCAGCACTGTCACAAATTTTGACACTCTCCTCCCTGATGGTTACAAGATTCTCTCCATGCCCAGATCCAACCGTCCCGGTGGGGGTGTAGCCCTGATCTTCCCAGAGTGGATTCCTGCCTCTGTCATCCCTACGCAGGACTGCCACTCCTTCAAATGCCTTGTCTGCAGGCTCTCTCTCTCTCCTTGCCACACTCTCACCATTGCTACTATCTATCGGCATCCTGGACAGACTATTACCTCTTTCCTCTCCGAGTGGTCTGACATTGCCTCCTCCCTCCTGGCATTGTCCACTCAACTCCTCCTCCTTGGTGACTTCAACATCCATCTGGATGCCTCCTGTCCTTCCTCTGGACTCTTTCGTGTCCTCTGCAAGTCTCTCACCCTTTCTATCGATCCCTCTGTCCCGACTCATGGTGCAGGGCACACTGTCGATGTTCTCATCTCCTCTGACCTCCCCCTTGCTAACTCTCCCACCACTCCTCTCTCCTGGAGTGATCAGTTTCTCCTTTCCTCCCATCTCTCCCTCCCTATCCCGCAGGCCAAGCCAGCTCCAACACTGCCACCTACCTTCTCGGTCATCAGGCCCATGTAGCGTGTGTCATTTGAGGCTTTCATTGGCACCTTCACTCCCCCTCCTCTGCCTCAGTTTGATTCCCATCCTGATACTGCCCTTTCCATGCTCCACTCTGCTATCACTGATACACTGATTATCTTGCCCCTGTCATGAGGATCCACCTGAAGCCCAAAGCCAAGTGCAACTCTTGGTATGAATTGGACCTCAACACCATTAAACGCAAGTGTAAGGTGGCTGAGAGGAATTAGCAGGCTTCTTGTGCATCCTCTGACAAACTGGTCTGCTGCCTGCTCCAATGGCAATAGCGGCTCTATGTCCACACTAAGAAGAGAGCTCACGTCCAAGTCTGCGTCTCTGCTGCATTTAACAACTCTGCCGAACTTTTTAAAATCTGCAAAGAGCTGGCCAATCCTGATGCAGTCTCTACATCTCCTGTCCCCTCCCAGGCCCTCTGCATGGTCAAGGCCTCTCATTTCATCTCTACAACGCATGACATCCTGCCCACCCTCTCATCATCCCCTCCTTTTCCAGCATCTCTCTCTGCTACCTTCGGCCCCCCTGCAGATGTCTCTCCTCCCTCTTTCTCTTCCTATCCTCTGTTCTCCCCTGACGAGATTACTAGACAAGTCTGATCTATGAAAGTCTCATCCAAACAGGTTCTTCCATGTTCGTCCTAGGCCATTAAGGACTATATAGACACCCTCACACCTGCCCTAGCTGACTTCTGCAACCACTCCTTCACCACCGGAGACTTCCCCTCCCCTCTAAAGCACTCCTTTGTGCACCCACTTCTCCAGAAACCCACAGCTGACCACTCCTGCCCGGCTAACTATCACCTGATTTCTATCACTCCTTTCCTTGGGAAACTCCTGGAAAAGCTGGCCATCTCCCAGCTTAACCTCCATGACCATCGGTCTGGCTTCAGAGCTGCCAGAAGCACAGAAACTGCTCTCCTGAACATCCACCAGGACCTGCTCTCTAATCTTGATTCAAATCTCCACTCTGTCCTCATCCTACTCAATCTCTCTTTTGCCTTTGATACAGTCAACCATGCCATCCTGCTCAACCAATTCCGTGATAACCTGGGTATCACTGACAAGCCCCTTGCCTGGATGACCTCTTTCCTCTCTGATCGACTCTCCGAGGTCCAACTTGGATCCTTCCTTTCCTCTATCCCACTCTCTTCTTGTGGTGTACACCAGGTGTCTAACCTCTCTTTCTGACTCTTCAACCAATACCTGGCACCCATTGCCCACCGCATTGCTGTTCTCTGCTCCAACTTTCAGTGCTATGCGGATGACACTCAGCTTGTTTTCAGACATCCCTCTACCACTTCTGCTCCCTCTCTCATCACTGACTGTCTGTCTGCAATCCAGGAGTGGTGTACCACCAACAACCTCTGCCTTAATGCCAGTAAGATAGAGATCCTCCTCATCGGCACTCCTGCACCTTCCTTTCCTGTGACTCTCTGGCCGTCCTTCCTTGGCCCTCTTCCTGCTCCCACCTGTGAGGCTAAGAACCTCAGTGTCATCTTCATCTCCACACTCTCCTTCTCTCCTCACATCTCTGACGTCTTTAAGAAGTCAAACTACCAACTACACCTCCTCAGGGGCATTCTTCCCTTCCTCTCCTATCCCAGAAGCTCACTGTCTCTAGAGCTCTGCTTCTCTCTCAGCTGGATTACTGCAACAGCCTCTTTCTAAATCTGCCTGCTTTTACTCTCCACCCTCTGCAATTCATCCAGAAAAGGACTGCAAGACTTGTTCTTGACATCAAGCCCTGGGATCATATCTGTCCAGCCCTGAAATCTCTACATTGGCTCCCAATGGCTTCAAGTATTAAGTTCAAGACCCTCTGCATTGTCCGCAAGGCCATCTGGGGCCTGGGGTCGAAAAACCTTCAACTCTCCCTTTGGAAATACCTACCTACTTCAGCTCTTCGCTCCTCCACCTCCAACTCCCTCAGGGTCAGTCGCTTCTCCAAAACAACAAGTTGGTGGCAGATCTCTTTCTTCGGCTGGAGCATCCCTCTGGAACAGCCTCCCTGCCTCTCTGAAACTTAAGGAGAACCATCTTCGGTTCCCGAAGCACCTCAAGACCCTCCTCTTTGCGTCTGCCTTATCTGTTCATCTCCCATACTGATCTCTTCTGTTTCTGCACTTGTCATCTGGCTACCCTCTGAATTCTGGCCCAGATCCCTGTCCTCCCAGCTGCATACCCACATACACTGCCTCCTGGCAACCCTTTTCACTTGGGTCTGTATGTGCAACCCTACATTCCCCTTACCCGCACCTTTTGACACCCATTGCCTACACTTAATTCTGCACTTGCCTCCTGCTCTACGCACCACCTGTTGTTGTTTTTGATCTCGTGTTCAGCACTTCCCGCTCCTCCCCCACCCCTTGCACTTCCCCCTTTCCCTCTCCCTTGCACCTGCACATTCTCAATATCACTAGGCTTAGTAAGATCATTGTTGTTGTCCTCCCTTGTACCCATTCCTTGCCTCGTTGCACCCTGAAACACTTGTGTATGGGCGCGATATAAATAAAATATCATATATCAACCGGAACCATGTGAGAACCGTGGAAATAGCATACACATCAAGAACTGTTGAATGTATCTTGGAATGTCTTCCGCTAGTATCCAGATTGTGCTCTCGACCCCAGTTTGAGAACGTAGAGTCTACCTAAGACTCAGTGCTGAGTACCTGTGAACATCATCCTAAAACATTATTGCTTGTCAATATCATGTAATGCCTGAACCACCCCTTTGTTTGAAATGCATAGTTAATCTTCTCTATAAAAGCACAGTGCACCGAGGGTGGGTGGTTGCTGCGTCAAGTCTTATGATGTTTGTCCTTGTATGCTGGCTTTGTTGACTCCTACGTTCACCAATCCACCTGAAGAGTCTATGGGTGATTTCCATGATACTTAGCAAACACAATCAATGTTATGGTAGGTTTAAAGAAAATGAACAAATCACTTCTACGTGAAGTGTGAGCGCAGAATAGACCATTTCACAGAACAAGTCATGCATTCCACAACACCTCCAACTAGCCATCTCTGTTAGTTCACCTCTGGTCCTTAGGCACAAAGCAATGCATTGTGGGTATGTAAATTAGCTGTAAAAGCAGCATACATTTTTGCTTATGTAAAATTGTCTTTGTCGTATAGGGTGTTTATACAAGGCTTTCTCAGCCCAATGTAGCTCTCAAGGATGCAGGCATTCTGATATGCATTTCACCGTCATTGTGGTGCAATCTGACCTCAGTGTGATTGGAGAATTGAAGCATGTTTAGCACAATCAATGATATGGTGGGTTTAAAAATGAAAAATAAACCTCCCACTCCTCTCTGAGACCTCTGGTGGTTGAGCTGCCTCTGTCCACTGTGGTGGGCTGGCAGCTGCTGGTCCTCGAGACCCTCCCGCAAAGACCTGAGAGTTCCTCCTGTGGGTCTTTTGCATCCCTACATACACAGCGTTTCCTGCTCCCTTTCATATCAGGTGTCAGCAACATGTACTGGTGTGGTCACATTTTATGAGACATTGTCGAGCCATGGTTGCTAGGCATGCTCACTGCTGCACGGTGCTAGGCTGAGATGCATTTTATGCCATGTGTTGGCGGGCAATTCACATGTTTCTGTGTGCATTTGCACCCTACCCTAGTGTACCGGGAGTGGTGCATGTAGGGAACTTCACTTACCAATGCACGGATGGTGGCATGAACACATGCACACATGCACAAGGACATGCAACCACACGCTGGTATGTCTGTCTACCAGCTGTGCGTCACTCCTGTACTAAGAGGCTGTGGTCGGTGTTGTACATATTGCACAGGCAGGGCTGTGCGATGACCTAGGTGACCAATGCACATCCCGGGGACTGCTTGATCCTCCCAGGGAGGTATGCGATGCAATGTACATTAAGGTTAACCAGTGTGACATGCTGTGTTTTGCATGCATCTGCCATGGGTACCCATGACTCGTGCCATCATGCGTCGCCTGTCCATGATGAGTGTCGTGTAGCAGACTTTGGCCACTGATGGGAATGCCTGATGTGAATGACATTGCATCCATCAAGGGGGATGACTGGTAGTTTTGCGTGTGTGTGCTGGTTTAGAATGCATATTATGTCATGTAAATGATGGCTATGTCACACAGACTGGAGGATGTATGTTCAGGCACCTGAGATTTCCACTGAGTGTGATCCGGTGTTGGGGTGTTTGCTGAGGACTGGCCTGCAGGATATCTGATTTGCCGTCTACACACCCTCTAGCTCTGACTGTGCATGCATGACACATGTATGTGTGACTGTACCGCTATAAGTTTTGCACGTGTGTGTGTCATGCAGGGCATGACTGGCAACTCAGTGTTCGGCCATGTTTCTCTAAGTGGTCTTGTAAGGTTGGTTCATTTATTAGGCAACATGGCGTGATCCCTTCCTCGCTGTGAAGCTAAGCAGGGTTTGTCCCAGTTAATGCAGTGAGGGGAAACCCACTGTTGCTGTAAAAATATATATTGTATTTATTATTGGCTGGGAGACTACAAATACCAGAATGCAATTCAGCAAAAGGCAAAATTTACAAGGATTGACAGTAGCACAGTGTAAAAAAAAGAAATAATTTGGATGCCCATTTGGTCACCCTCCATGCAGTAGCTTCAAAGCAAGATAAGGCCCGGCCCGTTTCTCTAAGTGGTCTTGTAACTTTGGCTCATTTATCGGGCAACATGGCCTGAGGAGGCTGGCCCCTTCATCACTTTAAAGATAAGCAGGGTCTGTCCTAGTTACTGCATGGATGGGAGATGTTCGGCCATGGCCAGTGAGTTTTCACGCCCGATGTCAGTATAGCTGGAAAAATATCTTGTAATATATTGTAACCGCGGGTACTGAACTACACATAACCTCGGCTATCTGTAGTCCCTTGCAGCTGCAAATATCGGAAAAGTTATGTCATCATTGATGTGATCTGTGATGTCATCATTGTGGTCATAGGCTGCACAACAGGGGGCATGCAGTTAAGGTGGCTTTGGTTGATTTATGGGGCTTTTGTTGCATTAAGTTCTCACCTTAATGTCCCTGCAACTAAAGTTTTCCTTGAATTTTAAGGGTTTTGTTATTCCATAGATTCTTTCCGCACCACTGGCCCTGGCCAGTGGGAACGGGCTTCAGCCATGCCCACTGTCTATTTTAAAAGACTACCAGTCCACTAGCCATGGCCTTTGGCCGTGCCCACTGTCTATTATAAAACACTTGCAACTCATCGCTCAAAGGCGTTCACCAATCACAGAATGATTTTTACCTGTTTATACAGTGGCATTGTTATGTGTAAAAGATGGCGGGCAAAACAAAAGAGGTGATGTCTGCAAGGTTTATAATTAATCTGAACCTCTGGCATTGCTCTGGGCAACCCTCCAGACCATGGTTCTTCACCTGCCAAGCCATTACAAAAGGGGAAAGACCATATGCAAATCAGGCTTGGTCCCAGCCTAAAAGGGACAGTTCAGCCTGGACGGCTTGGTGCTATCCCTTCTGCACAAGACCACACGCATCCCCAGACATGTTTCAGCCTTATTGGGCCTCATCAGTGAGGGATAGCTTGGGTCCCTAGGCCCAGCAGGCACATCTGGGCATACCCGTCCCACTTGGGCTGACTACAGCTAAACAAAAAGAGGTGATGGCTGGATAGTCTAGAATTAATCTGAACCTCTGGCATTGCTCTGGGAAACCCCCCTAGACCAGCGTTCTTCGCCTGCCAAGCCAATACAAAAGGGGACATACCACATGCTAATTAGGGCTGGTGCCACCCCAAAAGGGGCAGTCCAGCCCGAACTGAGAACTGTCAAACTGAGAACTGTCAATTTTAAAACACTACCATACCACTGACCATGGCCGAAGGCCTTCGCCCGTGCTCAATGTATATTTTACAAAACTACCAGACCATTAGCCAAGGCATTAGGCCATGGCCAGTGAGCAGGGCCTTTGGCTGTGCCCACTGTATATTTTAGAACACTACCAGACCACTATTAGGCCATGGCTAGGGATCCGTTACTGTTTTAAAATATAAAGTGAGCACGTCTGAAGCCCGTGGACATTAGCTATGGCTGAAGGCTATGGCTACTGTCCCTTAATGTGTTCGAATACACAGGGGAATGCCCGAAGGGTTTGGCCACTGGCCATGGCTAGTGGCTGGTTAGTTTTGTGAAATATACAGTGGGCACAATTATTTGCCAAGGATCACACACTTTGGTTAAGCAGTGTGCTACAAGCACCTTGTTTTAGGTCTCTGGTGACTGTTGTGATACATTGCACGACCCCAGCTAACCACATTTAAACAGCAAAAAAAAGAGAAAAACATGACTGGTTTTGAGAGTAACACATGCCCAGGTACTCTTGCCTGCCTAGCGAAAATCAAAAGCTGGCTTCCATGAATATATGCACAGTTAGTGAACATATATCTTAAAGTGAAATATACAAATGTAGTTCAATTGACCTTCCCCTTCAAAGAAAGCGCGTAAGACAATATATCATTGGACTTTTAAAAGTAATGAACACCAGAAAAATAACCCGAGAGAGAAAATGTTCTAATAAATATGCTGGAAAAGTATAAAAGGTGCTCACCTTTTAAACCCAGCAATCTGTAGTGAAATATTCCCTGGAAAACAAAATCCCAATACGAGACAAGTGCTTGTGTTCTTGTGAGTAAGCGTCTGCACTGGGAACATTACAACCTGAACAAAATCCTGGTAGCCAAATACTTGAGCAAATTTGCCAACCTCAAAGAAAATAAGGGATTTTGTCTGCCCTATGAAAAAAGGGTATGCTGTCCACCCAGAGGTGTCCTTTCTTGTGCCCTAAAAAGCAGCCACAATCAGGGGAGAATAAGTGCACCAGGGTCAGGATTGCATCCCCTCTTCACAAATCCTGGGCAAATACTCATTACTTACTTGCCCTCTCATCATTTTCCCTCTTCACCCTGATGTCTGGTGTCCAACAATACTCTGCTTTATAAAGATAACTTGAAAAGTACACATACCATAGTGTCACTCAACTATATAAATCCTTATAGAACTATATAAGGCAAACAAATATACAAGAGTGGTATTATTCCCCCCCATCTTGACTAGGATAGAACAGATACCATAATGCAATTCAGCAAAGGCAAAAAGAGTCAGACTCCCGTAGGAATCCCTCAAATTTCTATTGTTAATAACATGTGATTCGAGTAACAGATTTAGTTATAAGAAGAAAATTAAAAATGTTTTCCAAAGTTGCAGCCTACTTCCCATTAATTTTCCCATAGACAAACAAGGTCAATTTCTGCCAAATCGCACAGCCCAACCTGCTGGATGGATTTGGACCAGGTCCGAAACAACTTGGCACAAAGCGATAACTTGAGATGCATGCGTGGTTTGGGTTATTCCATGCAGTCGTTTTCAAATATTTGATGGAGAAAGAGGTGCCCCCTTCTCAAAAATGGATAGCTATATCTCCCATGGTGTATGGCAGGATCATGGTTTTCAGAAATGAAAAAGCTGCCATCTTGTTTTTCTCTCGATGCAAGAGATATTTGAGGTTATACCCGAAGATATGGGAAAATTAAATGCAGGAAAAACGCTGTTTGCAGGTCAAAAAACATGGAAAGGCCATCAGGTTAGAGGTGGGGACTGAGTTTGCAACACAAAGCTTTCTGTAGCCTTGGCTATAATCGTGAATAGCGGACATCTCAAAGCAAACTGCGTCACAGAAACAGCGTGTGTTGTGTGGCAAAAGGGGGAGGGGAGGTGAGGAGGCAATCTTGGGAGTGGGGGGAGTTGGCACAGATGAGGGGGCACTTCATGAGGGCCTGTGGGGGCAGAAAAGCATTTTTCTTTCCTGCCTGTATTTGCGGCTGCAAAGGACTACGGATAGCCGAGGGTATGTTTAGTTCAGTACCTGCGGTTACAGTTTTGTTGAAAAATATTTTTACAGCTATAGCGATATTCGCAGCTGCAGATAGCTGAGTGAAAAATCACTGGTATGGCCATGGCCAGTGACAAGATTGCCATCCAAATCTTCCATCCATGCAGTAACCAGGACAGACCCTGCTTAGCTTCAAAGTGAGGGAGGAGCCAGCCTCCTCAGGCCATGTTGCCCAATAAATGAGCCAAACTTACAAAACCACTTTGAGAAATGGGCCAGCCCTTTAATTGCTTTGAAGTTAAGCAGAGTCAGTCCCGCTTTGAAGCTAAGCAGGGTCAGTCCCGGTTACTGCATAGATGGGCGACTGAATGGGCACCCAAATTATTATTATTATTTTTTAAATAATACTGTCAGTCCTTGAAAGTTTTGCACCCAGAGACCATGTTTTGCCTCTTTCTGAATTGCATCCTGGTATCTGTAGTCTCCCAGTAGCAAATAAAAGAGATATTTTTACAGCAACAGTGGGTTTCCCATTTCTGCATTTACTGGGATGAACCCATCTTAGCTTCAAAGAGAGGAAGGGGTCAGGGCATGCATGCTGCATAATAAATGAGCCCACTTTACAAGACCACTTAGAGAAACATGGCCAAAGGGTTCTGGATCCTGCCTCAATTTGAAACTAAGCAGGGTCAGTCCTGGTTACTGCATGGATGAGAGACAGTCCACATCCCGAATGTTGTGTGTTTTCTTAGTTTTAAATATCTCATAACACACGGCATCCGCATTATTATTTTTTAAACCATGCTACTGTCAGTCCTTGAAAGGTTTGCACTCAGAGACCATTTTCTTTGACTTGCATTCTGGTATTTGTAGTCTCACAGTCAAGATGGGGGGAATAATGCCGCAATTGTACACTTTTTGCCTAACATAGTTTTATAAGGATTTATATATTTGAGTGGCACCATGGTATGTGTACCTTTCAAATTAGCTTTATAAAGCAGAGTATTGTTAAAAGCCAGGCATGGGGGTGAGGAGGGGAAATGGTGAGAGGGCAAGTAAGTCATAAGTATTTGCCCGCGATGTGGCAAGAGAGTTTGCAATCCTGGTCACTGGTGCAGGTTTTTTGCCCTGATTGTGGCTGCTTTTCAGGGCACTAGTAAAGGACACCTGTGGGTGGACAGCATACCTTTCTTCAGAGCATTGAAACGCAACCGACTTTGGTTTTCTGAGGTTGGCAAGCTTGCTCAAGTATTTGGATACCAGGATTTTACTCAGGTTGTCATGTTCCCAGTGCATGCGCTTACCCACAAGACCACACGCACTTGTTTCATATTGGGATTTTGCTTTCCATGGAATGTTTCACTACAGATTGCTTGGTTCAAAAGGTGAGCATCTTTTATATTTTGCCAGCATATGTATTTGAACATTTCCTCTCTCAGGTTATTTTTCTGATTTTCATTACTTTAAAAAAAAGCCCAATGCTTTTTTGACATGCACATTTTCTTCTAAGGAGAAGGTCAAATGTGCTACATTGGTATATTTCACTTTAAGATATATGTTCACTTACTGTGTGTATACTCGGGTGCTAGCTTTTGATTTTCGCTAGGGGTGCAAAAAGTACCTGGGCATATGCTATTCTTGCAGTCGGTCATTTTACCGCCATTTCTGTGCTGCTTACATGTGGCTAGTTGGCGCTGTGTGATGTATCACACCAGTCACCAAGAAACCAGACATGAAACAAGGGGCTTGGAGCATGCTGCTTAATTAAAGTGTGTGGTCCATGGCAAATAATGTAATCTCACTGCGCATTGCTTAAAAACATTATGAGTTCTCAAAGTCTGCAATATTTTATACATAACAATAGCACTGTCAAAACAGGACACAATCAGTTTGTGATTGATGAGCGTCTTTGAGTGATGGGTTGCAAGTGTTTTAAAATAGAGTGGCTGTGCCCACCATCCATGGCCGAAGACCATGCTAATGGTCTGAAGCATTCTAAAAATCTGTGGAATAACAAACCCCTTGAAATTCAAGGAAAAACACTTTTGTTGGAGGGACGTTAAGGTGAGAAAGTAATGCAACAAAACCTCTGAAATGCAGCTAAAGCCACCTTAACGTCGCGCCCACTGTTGCGCAGCCTTTGACCACAATGATGTCATCACAGATCTCATCACTGATGACATTACAACAGTAACTGGCATTAAGCATGGCCTTCAGCCACTCTTCTCCCAACTCTAGACTGATGGCACTTTTTTACCTGCGAAAGCACGTTTTCTGTGTTTCATATTCTGATACCCTCGGTTATTGCAGCAGCTGTCTCTTGCATCGAGACAAAAAAGATGCCAGCTTTTTCATTTCAGAAAAGCATGATCCTGCAATGCACCATGAGAAATATCTAACTATTTTTCGGGGGGAGAAGGGGCCCCCCTTTCTCAATCAAATATTTAAATTGCTACTGGATGGAATAACCCCAAACCACAAAAAGGCTCAAGTCAACACTTCGTGCCTAAGTTGTTTCGGACCTGGTCCAATTCCGTCCAGTGGTTTGGACTGTGCTGCCTGGCAAAAATTGACCCTTTTGTGTATGGGAAAATGAATGGTAATTAGGCTGCAACTTTCTTTTTTTTTTCTTAATAACCTTTTTATTTTTTGCAAATCTTTACCAAACTTTGCAGTCCAGGGGAGGGGTAGGTAGGTAAGGGGGGTCGGGTGGGCGGGGCACGTATCCCTAATTGTCTTCAAAATATATGCCAAATCCATCGTACGAGTCCAAAGTTAGTAGCAATTAATTTATTTTGTGTTCCTGTGAGAATCCGGCTCACCTTAATTATAGGTCGGTTATATATAACATTTTTTTCAAACAATTCAACAGGGCAACAACTGGTTTACAAAGTATATGGAATTTAATCCTTTTTTAATTTTGGCTATAAAACAGACTAAAAACAATCAAGTAGGTTCATATAGTTGAGTTTAAAAATGTCATTCGTGCTGACCAGGCAGCCCCTAAGTATTTCATAATTGCAAATAGGCACTTTTCATCCGTGGTCGTTTCCAGAAGTCTATATGCTTTGTAAATAGTCATTACTTTCTTGTCGATGAACAGTGATCATAAATAGAACCGTCTTTGGTTATGTAAGGGGCAACTGCATAAAAAGTGCTAGACATCCTGAAGCCTAATAGTAAATGTTCGACTGCGAACGAGAAATAATTTGTTGCCCAGGCAATATTCCTAATCTAAATTTGACCATCAAGGTCTTCATAATTTTCTGATAGGGGATATCCAAATACCTTTCCATCAAGATGCTCGATATAGGGGCTGATTCATGGAATTATTTGCGCCGAAAAATTGACATTTGTGCGCCATTCTGCCCGCAAATCCCTGTTTAACAAATGGGGTTTGCGGGCAGAATGGCGCACAAATCCCCGTTTTTCGGTGCAAAAATTCCATGAATCAGCCCCTTAATCTCTAAATATTGTGCAAGTAATTTCTTGTCAGCACATTGCTTAGATATTTCTCGAAAGTGCCCCAGTCCATAGGAATTTCTCATCAAAAGTTTTGCAATCACGACCCAGTTTAGAGGGTTTCTGCACATAGGTCATGCATTCAGTTCTATTGACATTTCTTTGATGAAATAAAACCATGGGAGGCCAGTAACTCCTTGCGGCACTAACAATTCACACAGGACCTCACGGTAAACTGAGAATCCATGAGTATTCCATAATTTCAACCAATAGAGCAGGTGGTTCGTTTTTAATAGGTAGTCCATACCATTCCACCCCAGAACCATTCTAATGGAAACATTGGGGCACTATTTGGGAGATTCAAGAGTCGTTTAAGTAACCTGTTCTACTCAGTAATAAGACTTCTAAAGTCTATATGCCCCACAAATTTCAACTCCAAAAATTGCAGCCGAGATGGCCTGTATTCTATAAACCTCCACGGCGTAAGAGATACCCCTCTTGCCATAATAATTTCCGAAGTTACTCGCATTTGCTCCCCTCCTGCTTAACATGGTCACGTTTTCAATATATGATCACCCCATCTGGTTGTGTTCTGTACTCGTAGACCCAGATAATCAGAACCCGGCACCAATATAATGTCTCCTAAAAAAAAGGTATGTATATGACTTTAAGGATATATATTCAGGGTAAAAAACATTGTTTTAGATTTGCATCTATATATTTTTAGTTTCTTTTCTTTACATCTGGCAGAAAAATGTGGTTAGATGATTTTGGAGGCCAGAAGGTGTCTTGGATACAAGTACAACATCATCAGCATATACAAGGGTTCCCCATTTTCTTCCACCCAATGACGGAGCATCTGCTTCCATATTATTTATGCAAACTGCAATATTGTTTATTAATCATGAGAATAAAAAGGAGGCCATAACACATGCCTGTCTAACCCCTTTTGTGACGTTAAATGGAATGTATAGGCACACACAGGGCCCTAACGCACGACACCAAAATTATCAGAATATCATTTCTTATTTTTTTAAAAATTAGTATTGTACAGTTAAATTAATATCTTTCAATACATTAATCCAATCCACTTGTGAAAACCATACCCATTATAAAATCGTTAAGGTCTGGGAAACATTACTCCACAGTTTAGTAAAAATAAATAATACATGCTTCGCTGTTTCATGTAATAAAAAGTGACCGAAAGACATCTGCATCAATTCTCAAATCATTTGCAGAGGCCTTAATCGCTCTGGATCGTACCAAGTCCAATGCAGGGCAGACACACAAGAGGTGGGGAACGGATTTCAGATTCGCGACACAGCCTATCCTTCCTCAAGATTTTATACCATCCCCCAGTAATCTCGTATGTCTTCACAGCATTGAATTTAAGACACGCATAATCCCACACCAGCCCATTTCCAATGCAATGGTTGATATATATCGGGACCACCTGCCATTCTAATAAGTGTGGAATGTACCATTGTCCAGTGGACTTTGCAGCCAAATCGACAATCGGCTGCTCTGTGGCTTGAGATTTTAGTAAAGATTTTATTATTCCTTTATACCTATTCAAGGGCATTGAAAGAGACTACCCTTAACTATTGGAATCCACTTGTCGGCCTCCCGCTTAATCAAAGCAAGCGCGCTGGCCTGCATGTACGCAATTATACTGCCAAATACTTTAAATAACTAGCCCATGAGCCAGTTTCCAGTAAAAAAGATGACAGTTAAGCTTGACTTGTGCACTTATAGGGAATACATAATATCCCAAATAGAGCATTTCAGGGGAAGTGAAAAGAGTCATCCTTAGGATTCTCTTTATACTCATTATTTCCAGTTGGGATATTTTTTATATACTCCCCATGCCCATGCCTCTGCTGCATGTGTGATCAAAGGTATGATTTTAGTGAAGTAAAGATGGGTCAATATCCCGACTGAATAACCACCCCCTTATGTGAAAGGGAGCTGATACCGCCGGCTGTTTGTGCAGTTTTTACCTTAACACAATCAATTTGGGTGACACTACTAAGTTTGGCATCAAAGGTGATGCCCAAATAAGTATATGATGTAACTACCTCAATGGTCCGCCATTCATCCTCCAATCAAGTCTTGCGACCTTTTTTGCTTTGTGATCAAAGACTATAATCTTGGTTTTGGATGTGTTGATCTTCAACGAGTAAGCGGACAAATACGTGTTGAGATTGTTCAACATAGTTTGAAGTCCTCCAGCCGTTAGATCAAGAAGGGCAATATTGTCTGCATAACCCATCCACTGTAACACCTCCTCTCTCAGTTTGGGTGCAATGCATGCTTGGTCAGCAAGTGCCCTCCCCATGTCAGATAGATATACATTAAAAAGCAAGGGCGACAAAATGCAGCCTTGCTTAATGCCCTTTTGTGTGTGTCCAACTAGAGGTCCCTCGTTGCCCTCCAGTCATACCTTTACCCTGGTCTGGTCGTGCAGCATCACAGTCATTTTCAGCAAGCCTGAGGGGATCCCCCAACTAGATAACTTCCTCCAAAGCCTTGCTCTGTCCACGGTATCAAAGGCGGCACTATAATCTACATAGGCCACATAGACCGGTCTGTTACGTATTATCCATGGCTGTTGTATCACCGTTGTAAGGGCAAGAACGTTAGTGGTGGTACTACAGCCTTTCCGGTAACCAGTTTGGTTCAATAGAATAATATTTCCAGTATCAAACCACGCAGTTAGTTCCTCAAGAAGGACTCTACAAAAACCTTGGAGGATGCATTGAGCATTGCTAAAAGACAATAATTATGGGGGTCGTATAGGAACCTTTCTTAAGTACGGGAACAAGGATTCTGTCATGCCAGGATTGGGGAATGGACTGAGTGGTCGCAATACAGGTAAAGAGATGTTGTAAAACAGTTGCTCACATATGATAATCACTTCTGATTCAGGAGGATTTGCTGCATGTCATCAATTTTGCAACCTCCTCTCTATTTCTGGTATAAATCCACACTCCCAAATCAAAATCCAACAAAGCTCACCCAATGCAGATCCTCCAAGTCTACTGGTGATGTAAGTGATCCAATCTGACTCAGAGGCCACAATAATATCATTGTAACGTGAGTGGTACCCATTAGTGATACTCCAGAGTTTGTGTCGATCATTGGTCAGCGTGGTATAGACCAAATCTCTCCACCATTGACACTCCACTAAGTAACTATGGAGTTTCAACCATCTGTCGTATTTAAGCCTGATTAACGTACGCCCAATGTCATATTTTACAGGATTGGGTTCAATGTGAGCAACAGCACGTATCTCTCTATGAATAGCCTGCTTCTTCTCTTGGATCTCTTTGTCAAATCGGAATCGATTTATCTTAAACTGGCCAGTGGCTCGACTGCTGTTGCCCACTGATTTAGGCTAAATGGTCTCACGATGGACAGCAAGCATCTTTCATACCTCATCAAAGGAAGAACACCCACCCTTCGGGTAGAGTCAAGCCCAGTCATGCCCTCGACAGGCACAAGGTCGCAAAAAACCTTCCGTGCTGTTGCAGCAGCAGTCTCAATTTTAGTTGATGTCCAAATGCCTCTGTTCAATGCCAAATTAATAGATAAAGCCCCTGATGTGTAAAACTGGTGCTCGGAACCCTTGATGTCCAAATTCAGTATTATAGGAAAATTATCACTCTCATTTCGATGATAAATACACATGTCAACCACAAAAGGCTGTACATAGTCCACAAATAGATAGTCTAGCATGCTTGAACTATTAGTTGACATCATGGTGAAATTAGGCGGCCAATCAGAAGATCTCGCTGCATTGATCATGCTAAACCCTTTCGAGTAGAGTCTAGTAGCCCAACTGATTCCACAAGTACAAGTACAGTCCAGCCTGAACTTTTGTACGACAGCTGAAAAAAGAGTGTCATTGGTCTGATCAGCCAAGTTAGAATTTCTAGGAAACTTGGAATTGAAGTCGCCACACACCAGGACAAGGGCAATGCTACCTAACACATCTTCCCGTTCTCCTATGACTATGGCATGTGCGCCTGCATAGGGAGGATCATAAACATTAATGATGAAGATTTCCTTACTGGTAACTTATTTTCCCAACTAATATGTTGGGGGAAGCACAATGAACTTCAGTCAACATAAGTGGGTTCCTAACTAAACCCCCCTTGGCCTACCAACTCTACCCTTTACTGCTGGTCTGCAGATGGTGCTCCAACCATCCAATACCATGGGTTCTACCAGCCATGTCTCTTGTAGAACAACAGCTCTACCATTTTCTCTGTGTTCAAAAAGGTCATCCCGTTCATACAAATGCTGGTGGCCCCCTGGGATCCAGCACATTACCAAAAAAGGGAAGGTTGGAGGACTGCTGCTAATTAAACTTTACCATCTCAGCCAACCATTTGCAATGATTTGCATCTGCTTCGGTACAACGCCCTCTATTTGCCAAACCTAACGTGGCAAAATGGTGATTAGTAGGGTGAAAAGTAGAATTTGTCACTGCCTGCCCTCTAGCAGGAGCATACTAACAGTTTTTATTTTTTAAAATGAGCAGAATCACGTGATTGGCCAAAACGGCCCTGTTTCCCCAAGTCAACAATCCCTCTATGTGTCATGGCCATGCACTCATAGCCAGCACGAAAAAACTATGGGCTGTGTTCTACAACAACATCAGTCGGTTCCATGTGATAATATCCCTGCAAAAAGGTCGCCATACAAGAATGGTGCCATTTGTTTCAGCGATATTACCATATGGAAACTGCAGGGGACACCCCTGCTACCCCCGTATTTTTTTTAAAGGACCGGGGGACACCCCCTTATCACCCACTCCCATTTACCCCATATATTGTCCCAATAAATAATGTCGCCTATGCTGTTTCCCTGCATGGGAATATAGGGATAGAATTACCTGATACCCATCAGTCATGGTGTCTGTGAAAAAGAAAACCAGGAAGTAACAAATTCGCTATCCGGTAATATTATCCCCATATATGTGGTCGCCATACATGATGTCACTGGGAAAAGGTTGTGGCGACATTATGTATGGGGTCAAGGGGGGTGGGGGCTGTCCCCTGCTCCCCTTGGGAAAAAAAAGGATTTTTGAGGGTTGAGGGGGTGCCCGCCACATGTTCAATGTGATAATGCCCCTGCAAGAAACTGCAATTTTTTGGTGATTTTTTTGCCAGGTGACATTTTTGCGGGGACATTATCCTTTGGAACACAAATTCATCTCTTTCACATTTATGAACAACCTGAATGTCGATGCTTCTGATAGTGAGTGTTGCTTGAAACCAATCCATTATGTGCCAGCGATTCAAGCAATCGCCCCAATATTGCGGAAGAGACTTTGAACTTGTAGTGCCTTAACCGTGTCCTCGGTGCCCTTGTCTGAAAAAAGTTCACACGGACTCAGCAGGGACTGCCTCTGTTTTAACTTCAACAGTTGCAACCGTTTTATAGGAGCAGCTATCTCTTGCATCGAGAAAAAAAGATGGCAGCTTTTTCATTTCAGAAAAGCATGATCCTGCAATGCACCATGGGAAATATATAACTGTTTTTTGGGGGGGAGAAGGGCCCCCCTTTCTCAATCAAATATTTAAATTACTACTGGATGGAATAACCCCAAACCACAAAAAGGCTCAAGTCAACACTTCGTGCCTAAGTTGTTTCGGACCTAGTCCAATTCCGTCCAGTGGTTTGGACTGTGCTGCCTGGCAAAAATTGACCCTTTTGTGTATGGGAAAATGAATGGTAATTAGGCTGCAACTTTCTTTTTTTTTTCTTAATAACCTTTTTATTTTTTTGCAAATCTTTACCAAACTTTGCAGTCCAGGGGAGGGGTAGGTGGGTAAGGGGGGTCAGGTGGGTGGGGCACATATCCCTAATTGTCTTCAAAATATCTGCCAAATCCATCGTACGAGTCCAAAGTTAGTAGCAATTCATTTATTTTGTGTTCCTGTGAGAATCCGGCTCACCTTAATTATAGCTCGGTTATATATATAAAAAAAGTCAAACAATTCATCAGGGCAACAAATGGTTTACAAAGTATATGGAATTTCATCCTTTTTAAATGTTGGCTATAAAACAGACTAAAAACAATCAAGTAGGTTGAGTTTAAAAATGTCATTCGGGCTGACCAGGCAGCCCCTAAGTATTTCATAATTGCAAAGAGGCACTTTTCATCCGTGGTCGTTTCCAGAAGTCTATATGCTTTGTAAATAGTCATCACTTTCTTGTCGATGAACAGTGATCTTAAATAGAACCGTCTTAGGTTATGTAAAGGGGCAAATGCATAAAAAGTGCTGGACATCCTCAAGCCTAATAGTAAATGTTCGACTGCGAACGAGAAATAATTTGTTGCCCAGGCAATATTCCTAATCTAAATTTGACCATCAAGGTCTTCATAATTTTCTGATAGGGGATATCCAAATACCTTTCCATCAAGACGCTCGATATAGGGGCTGATTCATGGAATTATTTGCCCCGGAAAACGGACATTTGTGCGCCATTCTACCTACAAATCCCTGTTTAACAAATAGGGTTTGCGGGCAGAATGGCACACAAATCCCCGTTTTTCGGCGCAAAAATTCCATGAATCAGCTCCTTAATCTCTAAATATTGTGCAAGTAATTTATTGACAGCACATTGCTTAGATATTTCTCGAACGTGCCCCAGTCCATAGGAATTTCTCATCAAAAGTTTTGCAATCACGACCCAGTTTAGAGGGTTTCTGCACATAGGTCATGCATTCAGTTCTATTGACATTTCTTTGATGAAATAAAACCATGGGAGGCCAGTAACTCCTTGCGGCGCTAACAATTCACACAGGACCTCACGGTAAACTGAGAATCCATGAGTATTCCATAATTTCAACCAATAGAGCAGATGGTTCGTTTTTAATATGTAGTCCATACCATTCCAGCCCAGAACCATTCTAATGGAAACATTGGGGCACTATTTGGGAGATTCAAGAGTCGTTTAAGTAACCTGTTCTACTCAGTAATAAGACTTCTAAAGTCTATATGCCCCACAAATTTCAACTCCAAAAATTGCAGCCGAGATGGCCTGCATTCTATAAACCTCCACGGCGTAAGAGATACCCCTCATGCCACAATAATTTCCGAAGTTACTCACAGTTGCTCCCCTCCTGCTTAACATGGTCACGTTTTCACTATATGATCACCCCATCTGGTTGTGTTCTGTGCTCGTAGACCCAGATAATCAGAACCCGCCACCAATATAATGGGCCTCATTACGACTCAGGCGGTAAGGGGTTAACGGCAGCGTTAACAGCGCCGCCCCTTACCGCCTGATTACGAGGTCCCCTAGCGCCATGGTGCTTTTAACACCTGCTTTTAGCAGGTGTTAAAATCCATGGCGCTAAGGGACCATGGAGTTAATTACGCCACCGTAATTTACGGTGGCGTAATTAACGCCTTCCCCACTCCCATTATGCCCTATGGGGCAAAAATGGGAATGGGGAAGGGTAAATGGGGATTGGGGACTTACCGCCCCGCCTAGGTCGGAATGGGGCGGTAAGTCCGCCAACCACCATGGCGTAAACGTAGTTTACACCATGGTGGTAAAGTCACGGCCCAGGCGGTAACTTACCGCCTGGGTCGTAATGAGGCCCAATGTCTCCTAAAAAAAAGGTATGTATATGACTTTAAGGATATATATTCAGGGTAAAAACCATTGCTTTAGATTTGCATCTATATATTTTTAATTTCTTTTCTTTACATCTGGCAGAAAAATGTGGTTAGTTGATTTTGGAGGCCAGAAGGTGTCTTGGATACAAGTACAACATCATCAGCATATAGAAGGGTGCCCAATTTTCTTCCACCCAATGACGGAGCATCTGCTTCAATATTATTTATGCACACTGCAATATCGCTTATTAATCATGAGAATAACAAGGAGGCCATAACACATGCCTGTCTAACCCCTTTTGTGATGTTAAATGGAATGTATAGGCACCCACAGGGCCCTAACGCACTACACCAAAATTATCAGAATATCATTTCTTATTTTTTTTAAAATTAGTATTGTACAGTTAAATTAATATCTTTGAATACATTAATCCAATCCACTTGTGAAAACCATACCCATTATAAAATCGTTAAGGCCTGGGAAACATTACTCCACAGTTTAGTAAAAATAAATAATACATGCTTCGCTGTTTCATGTAATAAAAAGTGACCGAAAGACATCTGCATCAATTCTCAAATCATTTGCAGCGGCCTTAATCGCTCTGGATCGTACCAAGTCTAATGCAGCGCAGACACACAAGAGGTGGGTAACGGATTTGATTTCAGAATCGCCACATGGGCGACACAGCCTATCCTTCCTCAAGATTTTATACCATCCCCCAGTAATCTCGTATGTCTTCACAGCATTGAATTTAAGACACGCATAATCCCACACCAGCCAATTTGCAATGAAATGATTGATATATATCGGGACCACCTGCCATTCTAATAAGTGTGGAATGTACCATTGTCCAGTGGACTTTGCAGCCAAATCGACAATCGGCTGCTATGTGGCTTGAGATTTTTGTAAAGATTTTATTATTCCTTCATACCTATTCAAGGGCATTGAAAGAGACTCACGCTTAACTATTGGAATCCACTTGTCGGCCTCCCGCTTAATCAAAGCAAGCACGCTGGCCTGCATGTACGCAATTTTACTGCCAAATACTTTAAATAACTAGCCCATGAGCCAGTTTCCAGTAAAAAAGATGACAGTTAAGCTTGACTTGTGCACTTATAGGGAATACATAATACCCCAAATAGAGCATTTCAGGGGAAGTGAAAAGAGGCATCCTTAGGATTCTCTTTATAGTCATTATTTCCAGTTGGGATATTTTTTATATACTCCCCATGCCCATGCCTCTGCTGCATATGTGATCAAAGGTATGATTTTAGTGAAGTAAAGATGGGCCAATATCCCGACTGAATAACCACCCCCTTATGTGAAAGGGAGCTGATACCGCCGGCTGTTTGTGCAGTTTTTAGCTTAACACGATCAATTTGGGTGACACTACTAAGTTTGGCATCAAAGGTGATGCCCAAATAAGTATATGATGTAACTACCTCAATGGTCCGCCATTCATCCTCCAATCAAGTCTTGCGACCTTTTTTGCTTTGTGATCAAAGACTATAATCTTGTTTTTGGATGTGTTGATCTTCAACGTGTAAGCTGACAAATACGTGTTGAGATTGTTCAACATAGTTTGAAGTCCTCCAGCCGTTAGATCAAGAAGGGCGATATTGTCTGCATAACCCATCCACTGTAACACCTCCTCTCTCAGTTTGGGTGCAATGCATGCTTGGTCAGCAAGTGCCCTCCCCATGTCAGATAGATATACATTAAAAAGCAAGGGCGACAAAATGCAGCCTTGCTTAATGCCCTTTTGTGTGTGTCCAACTAGAGGTCCCTCGTTGCCCTCCAGTCATACCTTTACCCTGGTCTGGTCGTGCAGCATCACAGTCATTTTCAACAAGCCTGAGGGGATCCCCCAACTAGATAACTTCCTCCAAAGCCTTGCTCTGTCCACGGTATCAAAGGCGGCACTATAATCTACATAGGCCACATAGACCGGTCTGTTACGTATTATCCATGGCTGTTGTATCACCGTTGTAAGGGCAAGAACGTTAGTGGTGGTACTACAGCCTTTCCGGTAACCAGTTTGGTTCAATAGAATAATATTTCCAGTATCAAACCACGCAGTTAGTTCCTCAAGAAGGACTCTACAAAAACCTTGGAGGATGCATTGAGCATTGCTAAAAGACAATAATTATGGGGGTCGTATAGGAACCTTTCTTAAGTACGGGAACAAGGATTCTGTCATGCCAGGATTGGGGAATGGACTGAGTGGTCGCAATACAGGTAAAGAGATGTTGTAAAACAGTTGCTCACATATGATAATCACTTCTGATTCAGGAGGATTTGCTGCATGTCATCAATTTTGCAACCTCCTCTCTATTTCTGGTATAAATCCACACTCCCAAATCAAAATCCATCGAGGCTCACCCAATGCAGATCCTCCAAGCCTACTGGTGATGTAAGTGATCCAATCTGACTCAGAGGCCACAATAATATCATTGTAACGTGAGTGGTACCCATTAGTGATACTCCAGAGTTTGTGTGGATCATTGGTCAGCGTGGTATAGACCAAATCTCTCCACCATTGACACGCCACTAAGTAACTATGGAGTTTCAACCATCTGTCGTATTTAAGCCTGATTAACGTACGCCCAATGTCATATTTTACAGGATTGGGTTCAATGTGAGCAACAGCACGTATCTCTCTATGAATAGCCTGCTTCTTCTCTTGGATCTCTTTGTCAAATCGGAATCGATTTATCTTAAACTGGCCAGTGGCTCGACTGCTGTTGCCCACTGATTTAGGCGAAATGCTCTCACGATGGACAGCAAGCCTCTTTCATACCTCATCAATGGAAACTGCAGGGGACACCCCTGCTACCCCCGTATTTTTTTTTAAAGGACCGGGGGACACCCCCTTATCCCCCACTCCCATTTACCCCATATATTGTCCCAATAAATAATGTCGCCTATGCTGTTTCCCTGCATGGGAATATAGGGATAGAATTACCTGATACACATCAGTCATGGTGTCTGTGAAAAAGAAAACCAGGATGTAACAAATTCGCTATCCGGTAATATTATCCCCATATATGTGGTCGCCATACATGATGTCACTGGGAAAAGGTTGTGGCGACATTATGTATGGGGTCAAGGGAGGTGGGGGCTGTCCCCTGCTCCCTTTGGAAAAAAAAAGGATTTTTGAGGTTTGAGGGGGTGCCCGCCACATGTTCAATGTGATAATGCCCCTGCAAGAAACTGCAATTTTTTGGTGATTTTTTTGCCAGGTGACATTTTTGCGGGGACATTATCCTTTGGAACACAAATTCATCTCTTTCACATTTATGAACAACCTGAATGTCGATGCTTCTGATAGTGAGTGTTGCTTGAAACCAATCCATTATGTGCCAGCGATTCAAGCAATCGCCCCAATATTGCGGAAGAGACTTTGAACTTGTAGTGCCTTAACCGTGTCCTCGGTGCCCTTGTCTGAAAAAAGTTCACACGGACGTGACTCAGCAGGGACTGCCTCTGTTTTAACTTCAACAGTTGCAACAGTTTTTAATTCCATGGCAGTGGCAGACTTCGTCATTGAGGGCGCAACAGGACGCGTGAACAGGTGCCTGAGATTATACACCGGAGCTGTATCGCAAAGAGGCTTTACAACGCTTTATTTCGGTGAGTATTAGACCGCTTTTTGCCAATATTCTTGCCAAGTGTTGTAATATCAATAATTTCAGGCGCATTCATTTGACAAGCCACACCTGATGGAACAGGAGTGGAGTTCGCATCATTGGGCCCCATTACAACTCCGGCGGTAGCCGTGCCGGTAAAGATGGCAGGCTGCCGCCAGAATTGTATTTATTTTCCAGCGCCTGGCTTTAGGGAATCGTTGAGGCATTACAGCCCCGGCAGTCCGTGAAGCCAGGTGTCGGAAAATGTAACTTCCTATTCGAGTCCTATAGGACTCAATGGGAATGGGGAGGACGGTAGCACCAATGCCATTCAAAATGGTGCCGGTGCTACCGTCAAAGACTGTGCACGGGTGCTGTTCCGCACACCAGGTCAGGCCTGGCGGGCAGCCGGGCATCCGGCCCACAAACCTGTACTCTGCCAGTCCGGTAAGAACGGTGCCGGTAATTCTACCAGAGCCGTTGTTACCGGACCGACAGGGTCATAATGAGGCCCATTGACTTTTAAAGATTCACTTTTTGTCTCCAAGGAAAAGAGGTTTGCATGACACAATGGTTTTGCAGTGCCACCCTTACCGACTCCTGCTCAACCACACTGACAAGGTTGCTTTTATTCTCAGTGTTGGAAACGCCAACAGACGAATCACCAATGGGGCAGGTTCCCCCAACACACAGTCGAGGCCGCGGCGGAACACAAGCCAGCAACAGCAGGTATAGATGAACTTCTGGTTGCTTTATTCAGGCATGCATTATCCGAATACATTTTTGCTTGATTAATAACTTTTAGCTTTTTCCGTGCATACCAGGCTGCAGGTTCAACAGCCAAAGGTGTTTCTAAAGAAAGTGGTGGCAGAACAAAACCTGCCTTGCTCGGGTTCATAAAGAATGCCTCAAGTGCTGGTAAAGATGACATCAGTAAAATGCTGGCCTCTATTCTCTTTCAGAAATTAGAATGGCCCAAGAGGGTATATTCCAATGAAATAAATGAGCCCACATGTTTGCTTAAAGCATTTTCTTGTTTTTTTTTTAACTGGGCAGATATAACATAGGTGTTAGCAAGCAGCTGCATTAAAACATTTTCCAAAGCCCCAAACATAGTCGCAACTCTTGGGGCCTCATCACAAGTCTGGTGGTAACCCTTAATTGCAGCGGCAGCGCTATTACCGCCGCATTTAAGGGTCTGCCAGATCATGGGATTGGTGGATTTGGCCCCAGCTCTGAGCTCTAAGCTGGGGGCAAATCCACCGCAAATTTGCCAATTTTCGGCACTATTACCGCCAGCGGGAAATCCTCTGGCAGTAATAGCGCAAACATTCCCCATTGGGCCCAGTGGGGAATGAGGAATTCCCTAATGTGCCCAATGGGGAATGGGAACCAACCGTTCCGCCAAACCGGTGATCTGGCACTAATAGCGCCGGGGGGGTTGGCAGTAGCGCTAATGGCCAGAGGTAATAGCGCCAGGGCTACCGCCCAACCCATGATGTGGCCCTTTGTGTGTAAAACGTTTTGCTAAACAGAGGGCAGAAGGTTGTTCACTTTCCATTCTTCAGTGGGCTCCCTCCTATGGAATAGCCTCCCCCCTGCACCTTAAGACTTTCCTCTTTGCCTCCTCCTTCTCTCCTTCCCTCCTCTGATAATCCCACAGTTGCTGAATCGGTGTCCTTGGCCCTTAGGGGCCTTGACCTCTGACACCAATTCTTCCCAGCTCCTGTCTATCCACAGCACTTGCATCTGCACACGCTCCACCCTGGAGGCTCACAATTACACTTTCCATGGCCCCAGTCCGTGAAGCATTCAACATTCCTAGCACTTCATCTGTGGCTCACCCATGAGCTTGGATGCCCTGGCACTTACCGCCTCTTCCCTCTTCCTTGCTGCACTTGCACGTTCTGAATACTCACAAGGCATAGTAGGTGCGTCCCTTCTACCTTCCCCCCCACCACTGCTCTGCAATATTGTGTTTTTATGGTATTTCCCACCCTTATTCCCTCCCTGTCCTGTGGACGCTTTGAAACAGTATGTTCTTATTGTATAAGCGCCTAACAAGCAAACCATGAATAAATAAATACATTATATTTCTGACATGCGATGAATTCAATAAGTTAGGAGTTGTGGGGACAAGTCAGCAGACAGTATGCTTGCGCTTCTCTGAGTCTCAAGCAAGTCTGCGCGGTTTGGATTAAAAGGCGCAGACTCCATAGAGGTGTGAACTTCAACGTGGCTGGGATACTTTCCTGCCAGAACTTTACAATAATTCTTTATAATGAGGTGCAGGTCCCAGACTCACAATCACACAGCCCGGTCTACTCTCCTGCCAGGTAATTCACAATCTTCATCACCATTAAGGACACAAGGAGTTATGCCTCTTCCCCAAATACATCTTTCTTATAGTGCATCACTGTTATGTTCGTCTGTGTACTTGTCCTTTAACTTCCCCAAGCACTGGGATTATTCAGAACACTTAGTAGGCAGACCGTGGGATTTTGTTCCCTACTTTCAGTGAGTAATATGTTCTCAGAGCACAACCCAGCGTCCCAACCCTTCACTGATGGCTCACCAGCATTGTGATGGCTTCCTGGGCTTCCCCACTCCCTCTCTCTGGTCCTTCTCTGTGTTGGGCTTCTCGTCGCGGTGCGAGCGGATCTGTCTTTCAGCAGAAGGGGGTTTGCCTGACACTCTGGCTTCCTTTGCCGGCACAAAGCTTCTCTACTGCCTTGCGTCCCAGTTCGGCATCTCCAGTGCCCTTGGGATGCATCTTTTGGCCGACCTCTGCCTTTCTTGCTCTCTGTGCATTGCTTTGTCCTCGCTCTCCACTCGCCGGGTTCTTACCCTGAGGTAGGGAGACTTCTCTGCTTTCGTCTGGCATCTCCGTGCTCGACTGCCCAGCTTGGCTTCTCTCTGATTTCCTGACCTGCGTCGGGTGAAGTGAATCTCCTTCCATCTTAACATTTAATGCTTTTTAACATTGTGCCTCCTCCTGGACTCCAAAAACAACTAGCGCGCATCTCCAGTTCCATGCTCTGTATTGCTCCCATGCACTTCCTCATCTCAGTGTCTTTACAGAAGATGTTAAAAAGAGATCTAATGGTGGAAGGTGGTTGAACTGGGTCTATGTTAGAAGTTCCTCCTGCTCCCCACGATACCAGTGCTCATCTAGCTCCTCACACCGTCTCAGGCATTCCAGGTACACTGCACTCGGACACAAATAATACAGAAGGCCAGAAGTGTGATCAAAAAGCGCTGTAATGTTAGGACACTCAGCAGGCTCTGGAGGGCTACACTCTGTTCTGCCTCTCCCATGCCAAGCTCATACGTATGTACAATGCAGAAGCTACATATTATTCTCCTCCCATTTACAGCACGTATGAAAACATTTTCTGAACAGGGAGTGAGAAAGCACATTTCGTAACAGCATAATGTCTTTGCATGGCAGCCTGAAGCAGTCTTGGGACTTGAGCCAGCAGCATCAATGCGTACTTCTCAAGAAGGAGGGCTTTTCTGATGCCCATCTCCGAGGCCTACGGAATTCCACAGGTGAACTGTGCTCTGAGACATCACTTGGCACGGATGTTCAGATGTTAGGCCAGTCCTCAGACAAGTCTTTAGGCCAGTCTTTTCGTAGCTGATGAATCTCAAAGAAACCAAAAGAGAGTGCAGAATCAGAAATGTAACATGTAGCAGTATATACCAAAATAAACCATAAAAGTATGGGAGGTTGCAGCGGGGGGTGGGGGTGTAATGTTCTGAGTGTTAAAGGGGATGCCATGATATGATTTTACGGGTGTGCACCCTTCCCTTCCCTGAGGGTTCTCTACCTTCATACGATGCTCCCTCGGACAGCCACCCCTAAGGTCATGATTAGGTTGCGGCTGGCCTTCCCATGCCATATGGGAAGAGAGTTTCCCCTGACAGGGAGTGACGACATCGTTGAATTCATCACAGAACCCACATTTCCGGCTCCCCCGTAAATAGATAAATTGGCAAATAATCTGAGCCAGGGGCTTTGTGACGTTTTTGCAGCTCTACCTCCTGGAGGACTAACATGGCATCTGCTAAGCTATTAGGGCACACCCTTACCAGTTGGGGCTACTGCTTAATATTATTTGTCTGACTTCAGATAATTTTTATTCTGATCAGCAAAATGCAAAGTGCTAAAATGCATAAACCATTCAGAACCTACTGTAGAGGTAGCCTTTATTTTTGGTGACATCCCTTGTGAAATGATCCTCCAAAAATCCCTCCAATTTATTCAACTAATACATTCGTCAACGTACTATTCTTAAAAGTGCATTATCAATGGTTTTCTTGGCCATTATTTACACAAAGTAATTACATTGATTTATCTATTTACAATACACAAAACAGTAATGAAAGTTACATTAATTAATCCATTATTCCAAATGGATGTTGAATCACAAAACGCCAGAATTGAAATCAGTTGAGATCACACAAACGCCTAAAGAGCTGTCTGAGCAGGAGATTCAAACAAGCATTTTATCACCCGGTGTATCTCGTATTTGGTTCAAATTGATTAAAACCAGTTTGAAGTAAAGGTAAATAACTATTCGGTGCAAATCACAAAACTGAGTGGATTTCAAGAAATAAGCCAATGATAGAAAAAAAGACATTGAAATAAAGGGACATAAAAGGTTTTGAAACATTCAGGCCAGGTCGAGCTGGCATGCACTCTTACATATCCGAACTGCTCGAATCGTGAGGCACGTCTTTCCAGTAATGCTGAGTTTCAGTCCCATTTCAGAATACTACCTTGTGCCTGCTTGGAAATAAAAGAAAACAAAGCATTGTCAAAATCAACAGTTGTGTTGGCTTTTGTGATGGAAGGCACTGCTATAAAGTTACTACCTGGCCATGTGGTGCAACAGCTGAAACTTGGTGTGAGTACCTAAGCATACGATTGCAGCGCCTGACAAAATAATGATAACTATACAAAAGCCAAAACTGTTGGATTTGCCAATGCTTGTTTTTAACAGGACTTCAATGCAAGGAGCAGATGTGAGGACATACATATTACTTATATTTCTAGTGGCTTATAACACACTTTGCTAAGACATTTTTTTTTCACACCAGGAGTATCTCTACAGCTGCAATGAACTATTTGACGACTGCTTAGAAATACCACTGGCAGGACATATACAGCACAACATTTGCTGTTACTGCTTGATAGAGCAAAGAGAACCGTGGATGATGTGTTTTGGAAGGTGAAGTGCCGTTAGTATGTGGAAATATCAGAGGGAATTGAATGGCCATGGGCAGTCAAGGGGTAGGTAAATGACCAACTAAGCACCAGAAGCTGCATGTCACTCCTCACATACCATCTTCCTTCTAACTGCAATACAATGCAATAGTTTCTGCTTCGAGGTGGTCCTTAAGCGGCACCTACCAGTCAAAACTAAAAACCAAATAAGCTCTATACTGTATATTTTGTATATGTGAATTGCATTTGCTTCATGTAATAAAAATAATAAAAGGGAAAAAAATCAAAACTGTCCCCCCCCCCACTCCCCCAGGGCATACAATTATAATTATTTCCAGGATTTCAAGTTTAAGATCATTACACATGTGTTTGTCTTTGTAGTATGCAGAGATGTTCGCAATTTGTCTTGCATTAGTCGAGGAATGTGCTTATGTGGTGGAGTGATAATTAGTTTCTGAATTTTTCACATATAATTATATATCCCCAATTTCTTCCATATTGTACATTCTGGCATCCATTTTGATTAGTGAGATGTGCATTGTTCTCCAAAGACAAACCTTGGAATCCACACGTCGAAAAATGTAGACACAGAAAACCCATCACACTGTTCTATTAGTGTGAGCTGGTAAGAATTGTGAGTCATAGAGTGTTTCATATGAGGAAGAAAGCAGGAGGCATCTTAAACAACTGTAAGTAGGAGCATTCTTCTACGTCAAACCATGAACGAAAACAATCTAATTGACTCTTTTTGCATAACTTTCCCCATTTGAATTGTTTTTGACATAATGTTTTGGATGTACTACCAGAAATATCAAATAATTATATTTGTAATGTAGATAACTCCTCCTTAAGAAAAGGAGCTGTTGGACCCAACTTTTCAATGTCATATGCTTTGCCTTCCCGCTCAAACTGTATGGCGACTCATCTATTCTTTTTTTAGATTTTGCACAAAGGAATTGCTTTAATTAGTCGGGTAAACAAATATTGGTATGACTTGTAGTAGAAGGCCACCAAGTAGGACTGTAGAGCCACATAGGTGGTAATGTGTTATTATTGCATCCTTTACTGAAAGGTAAATATTCTCTGAGTTCCTTAGCTGAAATGGTTTGTCTATGCTGTTAAATTATAATGGAAATAGTCCTAGATATCTGAGGCATGGCTAAACAGTATCTGTTTTGATCTACATTTTAGTTCGAACTGGGTGCTTCATTTGTGTTGTGTATATTAATGATTGTTACTAGGTGTAATGGTGTAAGCTTCTTCGTTGTCCTTTTGTCATGGGTATGCCTCCATTCATCACCACCTGCTATCAGATACCTGCTTCCCCTTCACCCGTCCATCCTGCTTCCAACAGGGTTTCTACACATGGAATTCTACCCCTCCCTTCCTGCTGCCTCTGTGCCTTAAGCTCTATCTTGCAACAAAGTGAAACTGGCCCTTCAATTAGCTTTTGTTTTGTTTCCACCATTGTTTCATACCTTATTTCCAATTTTCTTTGTTTTCATTGGTGTGTTAACAATCACAATAGCACCCCTAAAACATTTCAACAATCTTAGCATATCCATGTCAGACAAACAAACAACTTATTTTATAAACATGTAATACATAGTAAAATACCTTATGATATATCACCTCATAAAAAGTAAAAAATGCATAATCTACAAATATTTTGTTGTTATAATATTTAGCTAGGATTGCGAATCCTAATCTTCACGATGAATCAGATACACTGAACAGAGTTGCCGCTACCATACATAGATTCAAATTGGCAATAATCATGGATGAAGTTGGCCTGAGTACACACCTGCCCCAATAAGTGGAGGCTTGAGTCTGCAAACCGTCTTCTGCCTGAGTATTTTCAGGCAGGCGCCCACTACTGTCAGACAAGGGAGCTGCTTAAATCTGGCCAGCCTGAAAAACCTCCTCACACTGGGGCCCCGGGCATTTTAGCAGATTTGGTTGAAGTCTACCTGGAATATGTGTTTGTTGAACATTCTCCTGAGGGGAGACGTATCTTTTGAAGAGTTGTACATTGGCATACAAATCCCAGTTAAAGGCCCTCCTACGTAATTGAGTGACCATCAAATTCAATCCATAGTCAAATCAATGGCCCACTCTAATCCCCCCACAAAGTTCAAACAGGTCTTACTGGGCCATTCCTTCTTCTTATGGCCCCCATCACCGAATTTCCCTCCTTCACATTGGTCCCCCAATCATCATACGTATACATGGTACTTTATTGGTATAACAAGTTAGGCACATATTGCCAAAGTAAATTCCTAGGATACAGAAGCTAATGCATTCCCTCCAGTAGTGGTCATTTTAGTTTTCCTCCATTTTTTCTAAAAGTCCATATTGCTGTAAGTACTATCTTTCTTGGTGGCGTGCATAGACATATTTGCTGTCCACGTTGCTAGTTCTTGCCCTGTTTGCCTTGCAAAGACGTCCTCATTCTCACAAGTGTCTGGGATAATATTCTATGCAAGGCAGTGCAGGAGAAACTGTTCCTCCGTAGATTCTGGATTACCTGAGCTGTTTAGTCCAGCCTCTATTTCTATTGTTTTATTGGGTCGGGTTTTCCTGTTATTAAGTTTTTTTTTGTTTCACATGCTAAGTACTTTGCCTTGATAACTCCTCTCTCTCCAGCTCTACCCTGATGGGGCACTGGGATGGGGAAGCCAAAGGTTTACTGTAAGGGAGGCCTGGCTGTCCATGCATGGAGTAGTAGCCCTGTGGAGGAGGGGTGAGCAAGAGGCATACTTTGTAGGAGGGAAAAGCTACATTAGACCCTGTATAGTGAGAGGGCTGGAGTATTTGTATTTGTATTCGTATTTTGTTTATTTGTATTGTGCACCTTGCCCTGAGGCATCTGGGCGCATAATTTGAAGAAAGTGGTTACAAAGGTTACAAGCATTAATAAAAATAGCTTTCCACAGGGAAAGGGTACATCATAGTAATACAGAGCACAGGACTTAAGATACGGGCATGATATAAAAACAGAATAGGACATATGCCAAACACACAGTCTGTCTGGCTGCAGTATTGCGAAGGGTAGGAGAAGGAGGTGCAAGTCCCACCTACCCGTAGGAGACCCATGAGGTTTAGGAAGATAGTGACGAGGCCTCAAGTTCGAGTAGTATTGTAAGGTGAGATTAACCCTCGGAGTTAGTACAGTACTGTTACACAGTGCCCCTCACGCAACCCCCCAGGTCCAATTGTTGCCCTGTTAAACTACCCTACCCTCCTTACACTGTGTTTAGACCGGCCTGCCAGATCTGTGAGAGTACTTAAATGGCTCATAATGAATGGCATAACTCATTGGGCCACCATCTTCTGGTAACTCTTACTTATGTTATGTTATGTGTATTTATAGAGTGGCAAAGGCCATAGGCCCATTTGCACCTCCTCACTCTTTGCCCTCAAATCGTCTGTCCTGACCATGTGCTAAAGCAGTGGTCTTCAAATCAGGGGGCACCCTCCGCCGCCCCAGGAGGGAACCAAAAGATGTCCAGTGTGCCCCAGAGCCATTTTATAAAGGATAACATGACTGATTTTAAAGTACAAAAGTGTTACGGTGGCAGTCTTTAATAGGAAATATAAGCAGTAGATGATCGGCATACATTATAAAGTGCCTGCCCACTGGACATCCTTCGGGCCCCCAAGGGGAGCCAACACTTAGGTGGGGGCAGAAACATTATTTTTACTTGAAGGGGGCTTGGTATGAAAATGCTTGAATACCACTGTGCTGCAGTATTCATTGGTGTCTTCAGCTGGTTGAGAGACCTTAGGCCTGAGGGAGCACAAACTGGCAGATGTGCTCCTTCAGCAAGACCTGTAGGGAGGGGTCGCCAGGGCACAGGACACAGGACGATAGGCTCTCCCGTGTAGATAGCGCTGCACCTAGCCAGGAGCATAGCAGGGTGGCTTTAGTCACTAGGCCAAGTCTCCAGCACAGCAGCAAGTGTTGTAAGCTGAAGTGCTGCCTATGATGGCAAAAGTACACAAGGCATGCTGGATCCTGGAGCTATCCTACGCCACGATCCCTCTTGGTTCGTAAAATTGGTGATGAGTTGCCAATGCCTTCATGTCACCTTTGAAACAAATGGAAAGGTATGCAAGTGACCCTACAGGTGAAATTAACTGAGGAAGAAACAGCAAGCTGATATGGAAACTCCATTAGCACACTGCAGGGGGATGCCAGCCAATCAGGAGGCTCAGAAGGCGTGCTGTACTGTATGGTACAAGCCTGCGTTCCATGCTGCCTGGGCAGCCAGCGCCCCCTTTCCTTCCCCCGCCCAGTTACCTTGGGCGGCGGCCGATGCCCACAGTGTGAGCATGCCACCTCCCAGCATATCGCCTTAGTCTGTTGAAGTCCTTCGTTTTGCTCACCTGACAATATTTAGTTCTGAGTCACAGTCGGTCCCAAACAGCTTAACAGGTTCAAATTGAAAGCTTTGAATCAATTATAACCATTTCTGGAGTATGAGGTTATGTGGGGATATGCTAATGAGCCGCTGTCAGCAGCCGGTCATTAATATCCCCCTTCTGAAGCAGGCTCTGGACATTGGCCCACCTCTGCAGACAGAGCAGTAAAAGAATAATTGTAAAGACTGAACTTTAATAAGAACCGTAAACATGTAAAAGAAGCCGCAGCTGGATCTGGATTATTTTCCACTGTAAATGTATTCATAATTACCATGGCCCTTCCAGAGTTCTAGTTGGTGCACAGCCATTTCAACTCTCAAAACATGTTTGTAATTGAACTTGTTGCTGCTGATTATATGTAGCCCTACTTTCATAATTGTGTTGTACAACCATGTGGTCACTCTCACTGTCTTATTTATTTGAAGAAGGGCAGTGGGAGTCTGTGGAGTGCAGAAAGGCCAGCTGTAAAGGAGTGAGCATTTTCTACCCAATGCACTCTCAAACTGCCTGCACTATCCCTCTAGGTGAACTGAATCCCATAGCTGGGGTTTGGTGGACCACATGATCTCCCGGGATTTGCCGGCAGCCCAAACAGCTCTGAAACTTGCAGGCGAGGTTAATGTGCCAGGTTGGGTAGAGTGGGCCAATCAGAAATCTTTTTGGGATATTTAGGGTCTAATTCATGCATAGTGAATAGGCACTTTGTGCATCATTCTGCAGGCAAAACCCCCCTTCATCGATTCATTGGATCGACTTATCTGGCCTTTTCCAGACCTTGTAGGGACTCTGCGCTGATCCGGCACGTCTCTGCATGCAGTCGAGCGCATTGTACGAGACTCCACGCAGAGTGTGGGTGGGGCCTACGCAAAGATTAAAATAGGGAGTGGAACATGCATATACCATTTTCCACACAGAATGGGCCTGTTGAGGGATGGGACAAGCTAAGCAAGGGCACACCCAATCCACTGCAAACCCAAGTTCATGGATTCCAACACGCTACCTCAAGTTGGGAAAAGTCACAAGCAAAGCCTGTGATCCAATCGCCACATGATAGCAGTGTGTAAAGTTCAACGTGCAAAGGATCCAATGCATCTGAAGCATGCAATGTATACCATACAAACATCACACAGCCACGATAAACGCTGCAATAGTGGGAGCGTACATAGACACAGAAGGAGGAGGAGGATGCCCAGGCCCAGGATTTTTGCACCACAGGCCATTCTGTTTGGGATGCCTGACGACAAGGTGGATGCTAGATACCGGTTCCCACCCCATGTCGTACTGGACCTTATCAGCGAATGGGAGCAAGACCTAGCGTCACCCACTATCTGCTCTCATGCCCTTAGCCCCCTTGAAAAGGTGCTGACAGCTCTACATTTCATTTCCACAGACTCCTTTCAGTGCACCACTGCGATAGTTGGTGGGATATCTCAGGCCACACATCCTGTTGTCTCCACCATGTCTTGGACTGCAGAACATCATGTGTGTGTCTGTGTAGCCACATATATATGCAGAAAACACTTGAGGAAAGGCAGAGTGTGCCAGGATTTCTTTGTGGTTGCACACTTTCCACCTGTACTTCGAGCCTTCGACTTTACACATGTTGTGCTACGGCCACGCTGATTGACGGAACACATATAGCACAATTGCAAGCACTGGCATTCCATCAACGTTTGATGCAAATGGAGTGATTATGCAAGTCAATGCCAATTTCCCTGACAGCATGCATAACAGAGACATTTACCACCCAGCAGCACTCTACTGGTCCTTGGCATCGGGAAAATATGGAAACATCTGGCTCATTGGTGAGTAGGAACTGTCAGGCACATGCATGCATGCACCTGACACACTGAACAACAGACCATGACAAGTGCCAATAACAACCATGTACACATTTGCAGGGGACAGTGCCTAACCGCAAACACTGTTCATGCTGATGCCATACAAGAATCCTGCCACACCACCTGAGGTAAGATATAATGCAGCAAGTGTAGTCACTAGGGGCATAGTGGAGTGCACATTTGGGGTGCTTGAGCCACATTGCCGCTACCTACATCACTCTGGTGGGGTTTTGCTATCTGCCCCAGCAGTAGTCTGTAAAATTGTTGTTGCAGCATGTGTACTGCACAATGTAACGACACGGCGTGGCATATCAGTTGATATGCAGGCACCACCCTTGCCCTTCATTGCCCAAAGGGCACAGGGAGAAGCTGCACACAACCAACTGGTGCAAACATACTTTAACTGAAAACCTCCCCCTTTGGAGAACACACAGTGAGGCCACAGCTCTGGTGCCAATCAATGATGATTTGGGGCCTATCCTCTGTGTCCATAACAATAACCTGAGAATGTGTGTCTGGGAGAGGCAAACTGTGTGTGTTCATTAGACATAAAATAACATGCAACAAACACTGACACAGTCATAGCAAATGGAAATAAAAGTATCCATTTTGATGTTGGGATGCACTTTCAGATCCCAGCCCCTCGCAAATGATTCAGATTGCGGAAAGTATACTAAAATGTGGGGAATGCATAGAGGTGGACCTAGGGAGGATGGGGAATCTTGTGGGTAGAGGTGACTGGCGGCAGACACATGTATTGTAGAAGCACATACATATTCAAAAGAAACTAACCATTTGCTTTTCAGAAGTGTCAAGTGGAATACCTTGCACGTGCATATTATACATAACATGAACAAACACCATATTTGAGAGTAGGCCTAACTCCTTGCATGCCATATTGGACACACAGAACAACAAGGCCTCTTTTCTTACTTGACTATCGCATCCCAACCCCAGGCAAAGCAGGGAACACGCACATACACACACATACAAATGTATCTAGTTAGAATTTTGTACAAGTAGACATGAATGCAAGCAGTCAAATGGGAGTAGGGTTGCTGCCGATTGTGAAGGCCATACCCATGGGAGCCAGGGCAGAGGCCCTGAGCTGCCAAAACATGAGCTGAGGTTTAGGTCACCAGCACCCCCCGGGATAATGGTCATCCCATTTGAACTACCACAAACCCAGTGATAAAGCTCCTAAAACCTTTGTGGATTTGATCGATTAGTGGGACATGCAGGAATTCCAGACCTACCGCTTTGGAGCAGTAGCTGATAAAGGGGGGAGCAGAAAACAACAAGGTCCGTTATTTGTACCAGGGGGAGCAAAGGGCGATGCCAACGTTCACATGATTGAAGCCGGGAGGCATGGTGGGGTGCCTTCATGTTTGGGATGAGAAAAGACTTGCTTTGTTTGCAAGGATCAGTCTGAACTTGACGTTGTCTTCTGAGCTCATGTTGACAGCCATGTGCACATCACATGGTTAGACCTTAAGATAGGATGGTGTTTTCAAAAAACTAACCAATCATTTTACAGTGACCCAAGGTGAAGAGACCATCACCCATATGTGAAGAAGTTGGAGGAGAAGATGATACAGCCAATGGGGGAGGGGTCAATATGTGAATATTAGCATGTACATAGGCGGTAGTCAATGAGGGTGGGGGGGGTGAACACTGGATATGAAATGCATCACACATGCCGATTTTCATGGTTATAACATGCTGCTTGCTTTGATGAAGACAGCGAGCTCTGTGGCAGTAGAATTATAATACCCTGTCGCCATTTTCCTTTTTGTATACAAAATAAAGCTCTTCTTCTTCTCGAAAAAGGGTGCACCTAGCCTTTTTCCCTAGTGGGTTGTTAATATTATGTCTGGTTGTTGTGAGGTTACCTAAAATTGTCCACAACAAAGCACACAACACAAGTGACAAAGTCCCTGCCAACTGTCACGTGTACACCACCAACTATTGTGCATGTAGACCCCAACAACACACAGGAGAACACAAGTAGGAAGGGACAGCACAAAATGGAAAACAGCAAATAACACATGTCAGGACTGCCCTGTCCACCCTATGCATGTTTCACAAGAATATACAGGTGGAGTAGCCACCCCATTCCGTGACAACAAATATGCCCACAATAAACAGTCACATAAAAGTAGTCATGTGGCTTTTGAGAAATGCAAGTGCACTGCAGGAACAATGCACATCTCACCTCACTTCTTTCCCCTTGTGAGCCTGCACCAGCTGTACCATGGAATGCATCAATGCTTCCCACCGTAGGTCTGCAAACCACCCCACTCTGCTGGTGTGTTGCATGCGCTCATCCAACAGCAATGTCCCCTTTAATTGCAGCCTCCAACTCCCTCTGCAGAATGTGCCAGTAGAGAAAAACAACACAAGGTCAAGGCAGGTAACACATCCATGTACCCAATTACACTGCAACATGTGCCCCACTGAGTGCCATGCAACAAATGCAAACAAGAACTTCCCAGCCACCCATCACCATGTGTCCCTGCACCCATGCAGCCAGATCAGCCCACCTCAAGCAAATGAAATTAAAACACCCCACACAGTGACCCCTTCCCCACTCACAACACCTCCACTGCCTGCCCCCCCCCAGATTGCCATGCTGTGAAGGACCAGGTACCACTTACCCAATGTTTTGGTGAGGGGACATTGTGAAAACTCTGATCCGGCTTGAGTCAGAATGCCACTGAAAGGAATCCCAAATAAAAATAATAATAATTTCGCATTTATATAGCGCTATGAACCCTTAGGTATCTGAGCGCTGCTTATTATTACCCACGGTGTGTGGTGCGCATTTATCGACCTCAGAAGGATGAAAGGCTGAGTTTGGCCCTGCCGGGATTCAAAGCTGCGTCAGCAGGCTCTGCACGGATGTCAAATGAAGCGCGCTACTCGCTGTGCCACTTGACCAGCTTAATGGAGATCACTGAGAGATTGGAAACCCAGTATCCCCTTGGAAGCGCTCACTATGCCACAAAATGCCATCCCCTGATTAAAATGACATCAGGGCAGTGCAGTAAACACTGGGATGGGAGCTGATGATGGAAAGTTGAATGGAATGGGCTGCAAACATCTCATTAACTGCAGTGAAGACAGGAGGCGCTGTTGCGCAACGACAAAAATGGCCGCAGCCTGAGAGCGCTCTGGCGTGGGCTTCCACATCCTTTCTAAAATCCTGCAGAAGTGTTAATATTACTTTGGATGTGTGTTTAAATACAGTTAGCATCCTGATTGCCGAAAATCGTGGTCCGCCGACATCTGTGACCCCAGATCAGCAAGCGAGCTGTTGGTGCGGCTGCGATGCTGGCGGAGTGAGCCGGCAATCTAAATAATCTGGGTTTCCACAACAACAGCTTCCTATCTGGAACACACTTTATCTGTAAAACTAAGGACATCATGTCCACACTCTCCTCCTCTCCTCCTCCCCTCCTCCCCCCACCTCTGCCTGCTGATCCTCCCTCTGATCCCCCTCCCCCCTCTTTCTCCGCCTTTCCTTTTTTCTCCCCCGATGAGGTTGCCAGACAAGTCCTATCTATGAAAGCCTCATCAAAACAGGTTCATCCCTGTTCCTCCAAAAACCATTAAGGACCACATTGACACCCTTGCACCTGCCCTTGCAGACTTCTGCAACCTCTCCTTTGCCTCTGGTTCTTTCCCCTCTCCCCTGAAACACTCTATTGTACATCCTCTACTCAAGAAACCCTCAGCTGATCCCTCCTGTTCAGCTAACTATCGCCCCATTTCCGGGGGGCGTGGCTAACTGGCCATGGAATAGGACGTGCTGCGTGAGGAGCTCCTGATGATCCGACTCTATTTTTGCCGAATTTACCTACCAAAACTGCAACGAGCGCCTAGAACTTTGAGGATCAGGTGTCGGAAGCTGCAAGATACGTGAAGCTCGCTGGAGAAGCTCATAGTCCCAGAGAATCGTGAGATATACATGGTTTTGTCGGTGCGATTGCGGGGCTGCTGCGACACCAAGATGGCGGCTAACAAAGGAAAGGCCTCCGAGGAGAAACGAAACTGATTCCCTGGACCTGCGGGACACGGCTGCGGTAAATGCCTGGAGAAGCAACACAATTGGGTGATATGGCAGAGTGGTCGAACCCATGAAAGCGCCCGGCCTGATATACGCGAATGGAGCCTCGGCGATCTGACCGTAAGAGGGGATGACATTGGATGCTTGGGTGACGAGGCCTATGGTAGTTGCATGGGGAGTGCGAAGCCATAGCCCATCCACAAGACAATTCGAAGTGCCATCTCGAATGTGCGTTTGGCGACCTGAAAGCCTGATCATTGCCGGACCGAGGACGGTGCGACAGTAGCACTAAAGCAAAGGCGCACAGGAGCAGCGAGAAAGCGCCATGTCGGCGAAAGGGTTGAGAGCTAAGACCAAGCAACCCACGATGGAGACCTTCACGAGAACGCAACGGACCCCCTCAACATCTGTGCAGAGCGCGATCGAGACCCCCGCGGAGGATGCCCCCGAAGGGGACAAGCACCAGATCCTTGAAGCTATAACGGGGCTAAGAGCCAAATAGGACTTGGCAATGGTGAAGCTACGCACAGCTCTGGAGAATAAGATCGATGCCGTAGGCACAGAACTCACCCTGCTTCGCCAAGATGTTAGGGCACTTGCAGAAAGGACCAGCGGTTTGGAAAGTAGGGTGAAGATTAATACAGATGTTAGCACGAGCAATGCGAAGGAGATCCATGTCTTAAAACAACAGGTCGCTAACTTGGAAAATCGTGTGGAAGAGGCGGAAGGAAGAGCGAGGAGAAACAACATTCGCGTGGTTGGCCTTCCGGAGGGAGAAGAAGGCCAAGATCCCACAAACTATGTTGAAAACATGATCCTGCAAGAGATCGGAGCTGGTAATCTCTCGCAGGGATTCACGGTGGAGAGGGCGCACCGCGCCCTGATGAGGAAGCCCCGGCCGGGGGCCCCGCCAAGACCGATCATCGCGAAGATCCTAAATTACAGAGATAGAGAGAAGATCCTCGAATACTTTCGTAAGGGCGGCACGATGAACAGAGCATCCACTAACATCACAGCGTATCCGGACTACACAATGCTGGTACAGAGGCAGAGGTACAGCTATGTAGCCGTCAAAAGGAGGCTGAGGGCAGCAGGAATCAGATATATGCTTCTGTACCCGGCACGATTGAAAGTGCTACATATGAACAAAGCGCTCTTTTTCGATACCCCTGAGGATGTTGTCACATGGCTGGACCTGCAGGGCTGCCCGGAACAAAAAGCAGATCGGGATCGGCAGGATCACACCAAATGAAAATTCAGTACGGAAAAGGACCCTGATTGTATGGAGAAGCTGTGCCTAACTGAACTTTTTACACGATCCGAGCCTGGTGCTCGATTCAGACTGGAATATAGTGAGTGTAACTGTAATCGGTAACGGTTTGGCAATTGATTGTGTAATGTTTTTTTTTTTGGGAGGAGCAACAGAACGCGGACGACCTACCCCAATAGACTATTAGTTTCAGCGGCCATTAGGGCGGCTATATCCTACTGAGCCCTGAGTAGAGGCTAGCGCTCGGCAGGGCTAGATGTGGGGATGCCTGAGATCCAGGAATGGAGCTGGGCAACTGTTGGGAAGGTTACTGTTGGGGGAGGGGTTGGAGGGCAGAAAGTTGGGGGATGGGGAGCTGAGTGTGTGTGTGGTTATGGGGAGCATAAGTTTTGAGTTGAGCCTACTTGGGAGAACCAGCTTGCGGCATGCGCGGTGCATGAAGGGACATAATCGATGGAGGATTGGGTGGGTGCTTATTAACGACCTATGGGGGACCTCAGGATAATAACGTGGAACGTCAGGGGCCTTAACAGCTACCTGAAAAGGAACAAGATCATGATGTATCTGAAAAGGCAGAAAATAGACATTGCATTACTACAAGAAACGTATTTGACGCGGGAGAAGTTGGACCTAGTTAAGAGAAAGTGGAAAGGGACCGTAGTGGGCTCGCCATACTCTGCATATGCCCGGGGGGTGCTAATCTGGGTGGCATCGCATGTCCCGTTCAAACTGACACAGGAGGTGATGGAAACGGATGGAAGGATGGCTATATTGCGAGGGCTGGTAGAGGGCAGGGAGGTATGCATAGTAAACACGTATGCCCCCAACCAAAACACAGCAGCATATTTAAGAGCCCTGAGTGCCAATCTTAGTGTGTGTATGGGAAGCGCGGTGATCTGGGGAGGGGACTTTAATTGTGTGTTGGATCCGGCGGTGGACAGGTCGGATGACAGGGTAAATAAGCCTAGCCCAGCGGGGAGAGCGTTGCGGATGCTGCTAACAGATTTTCGTTTTACAGATGCGTGGAGGATGAAACACCCCACTGAGAGGAAATACTCACACTATTCGCCCCCGCACCAACTGCACACTAGACTCGATTACGTCTTTGTTACAGCAGATGTGATGGCCGAGATTACCCAAACCGAATACAAGGCCAGGGTCCTCTCGGATCATTCGCCCCTGGCCCTCAGTTGGAAATATTGCCCCCCGATGGCAAAAATCCCTACATGGCGCCTCCGGGCGGAGGCACTCAAAGACCCAATCTTTAGAGAAGATATAAGGGAGGAGATTACCAACTTTTTTGGGGAAAATACTGGGAGTGTTGATTCTGCGGGCACACTATGGGAAGCTTTTAAGGTGGTGATGCGGGGGGCGGCCATTGCTAAGTCAAGAGGGTTACAAGGTGGGGTTTTGGCTGACCTACAGAGGGCGGAAACTGAGCTGGAAACAACGCTGAAGAGCGAAGAGGTAGACACGGAGCTGGTACTCCAACTACAGCAACAATGCGCAGGGCACTTGGAAAGACTCTGCAATCTTAATTATAAAAAATATGTCGAGAGGCAGCACGCAGGGGGAGACAAGACGAGCCGCCTTTTGGCCTGGCTATATAAAAGCGAGACCCCTAAGTCCCCGATTAGGACCATTACTAGGGAGGACGGAGAGGAGGTGGCCACGCAAGAGGGTATTAACAAAGAATTTGTGGAATATTACAAAGTGCTGTATGGAGATGATGAGACAGGCGACCAGCGCATGATAAACGAAAGGTTAGAAGACATAGGGCTGCCCAAGATAAGCGACGAAGAGAGGGAGGAGTTAGATGAGCCAATCACGTTGGAAGAATTAGAAGAGGTAGTAAAGCAGCTGCCCACTTGTAAGGCCCCAGGGGCAGATGGGTTCCCCAGCAAATTTTATAAAGTATACAGGGAGGAAATCCTCCCCCCCATGCTGAACATGTTGAATGAAGCGTTTGAGATAGGACGGTTGCCTGAGTCACTTAGAGAGGCGATTATAATACCGCTGCCCAAGCCCAATAGACCGGAGCACAGAGTTGGTTCCTACAGGCCCCTGTCGATGCTCAATCAAGACAGCAAGATTCTCACAGCTGTTCTTGCGAACCGATTGCGGAAAGTGATTGGTAGACTCATACATCCTGATCAGACGGGTTATGTCCCGAACAGGAACATTACACACAACCATAGGCGGCTTCATCGAGTAGTCGAGTGGGGTGTCAAAAACGAGGGTGAGATGGCAATAGTATGCAGTCAAGGCTTTTGACTCGGTCAAGTGGTCATGGCTATTGGCTGCTTTGGAAGTGTATGGGATGGGGCCGTGCTATGTCAGGTGGGCCAAGATGTTATATAGTGAGCCGCTCGCCAGGGTCCGAACTGGAGCGGTGATACCCGAAAGATGGCAACTTGGCAGAGGCACAAGACAAGGGTGCCCCTGGTCCCCGATGCTTTACATCTTGGCCCTAGAGCCTTTGGCAATATACCTTAGGGCACAATATGAGACGATTGGCATTGAGGTGGGAGGGGAACAACACTTGATATCCTTGTACGCGGACGATCTGCTGCTATACTTACAACACCCAGAAGAAAACCTCTTATACATACTTGAAGTGATGGAAAGGTATGCAGAGTTGTCGGGCATCTCGGTAAACCTCCAAAAGTCTGTCATGTTCCCATTAGGTAGCTATAGGGGGATCCCTGCAGGAGGTCTGCCGGTGCTACAGGTACCGTGGGCAACGCGCTCTTTTCGCTATTTGGGCATAGATATATATCACACGGCGCAGGACGAACACAGACACAATACGGAAGTAGCCGTTGAGAAAATCAGAAACAGCATGCAGTTCTGGGCAAGATTGCCCTTAGCAATGATGGGGTGGGGGGCTATGCTCAAGATGGTAGTACTGCCCAGGCTATTGCATTACTTTAGCAATATCCCACACATAATACCCAAGCAGTTTTTTAGTAAATTGAACAGCATGTTTAGGGACTTCTTGTGGCACGGTACCCAAAATAGGGTGGCGTTCTGGAAACTTCAGAACTTTTACGATAAAGGAGGTATCAGACTGCCCCATTTTGAGGTTTATTATTTGGCGGGACAATTGCAAGTGGCTCTCCGATGAAGTGACCCCTGAGCACAGGGTACTTGGGCAGGACTGTGCCCCGTTTTATTTGAAAGAAATGATCTGGCTGTCCGAAACTGACATGAGGGGGCGCCCTGCGATGTTGAAGCTGGGGTGGAAAATTTGGCGTAGGGCTTGTCACCTAATGGAGGTCCCATACCCGTGCCTCCCGCAGGTACCGTTGGTGGCTTTAACAGGGGGGGATGATCAGCTAAGGGTGATTGTTAGGAACTATTGGGAATCGGTGGGGCTGGCGACGTTAGGCGATGTCTGGCAGGAGGGATCCATTAAGGAGTTTATAGAACTCAACGAAGAGGTGGGGCTACACACGGGGCAATACGTCACATACATTAGATTGGTGCGAATGATTAAGGGCACCTGGCCAGAAACAGTTCTGATAGAAGAACCAGATGCAGTTTTGGAAACAATGTATGATATGTCTGAAGGAGGTCATGAGATCTCGAGACTGTACGAGATGGTGATGGCTAAGGTGGGTAAAGATTTGACGCATCTGAGACTGGACTGGGAGATGGAAGTGGGGGCCCCGATGGAGGACGGGATGTGGGAGCGTGCCCTGGGCTACCACAAAAAAGTATCTAGAAATGCCAGATTAAAACAAATTCAGCTGTATGTAACGCATAGAGCATATATGACCCCCTTGAGGATATCTAAGTTCCGAAACGCTGGCATACAAGTGTGCCCTAAATGTAACCTAGAAAACGCTGACATGACACATATGTTTTGGTCGTGCCCGATTATTAGATGCTACTGGAGTGATGTGGCGCAGAAACTAGCTGATAAAGGGGTTACTCTTGTTATAGACACGGCTTGGGCCTGCTTACTGGGTGGGTTCCCTAGGCCGCGGAAACTCAAACATATTGAGAAACTAAGAAATCTGGCGTATGTGCTTGCGAAACGTAGGATCGCCATGGGGTGGAAGAAATGCCACAAACCTAAGGTGGATGTATGGTGGAAGGATCTACAGAAATGGGTGGAGGCTGAGACGGTGGCATGGCAAGAGGCGAGTAGCCGGGCTGATGAGGGGGAGGTGGACATCCTATTGGACTGGAAGGCGCTAATAACAGAATTGTTTGAAGTAACATCAAACCCAAATGATTCCGGAGAAGACGAAACTCAGCCGCATGTACCAAACACTGTAAGAGATGGACAAATAGGCTCACGGGGGGAGGGTGGGATAATGGGAGCAGTGACTACGATCACTTGATGTGCAATTGAACCATTATGATCATGCTGCTTGTTTGGTTTTCATTGTTTTTGTTTGTATAAAATCAATAAAAGAAATTTAAAAAAAAAAAAAACTATCGCCCCATTTCCATCACCCCCTTTCTGGGTAAGCTCCTGGAAAAGCTTGCAATCTCTCATCTCAACCTTCATTCTGACTCTGTCAGCTCACTCCATGACCACCAATCTGGCTTCAGAGCTTCCAGAAGTACGGAAACTGCTCTCCTGAACATCCATGAAGATCTGCTCTCCAACCTTGACTCTAACATCCCCTCTGTCCTTATCCTACTTGATCTCTCCTCCACCTTCGATATGGTTAACCACACCATCCTGCTCAATCGTCTCCGTGACAACCTTGGCATCACTGATCAGGCTCTGGCTTGGCTTACCTCCTTTCTCTCTGATCGACTCTCCCAGGTACAACTTGGGTCTTTCCACTCCTCTATCTCCCTCTCTACCTGTGGTGTTCCTCAAGGGTCTAATCTCTCGCCCTGGCTTTTCAATCAATACTTGGCAACCCTTGCTTACTGCATTTCTATCTTCTGCTCCAACTTCCAATGCTATGCTGACGACACACAACTCATTTTCAGGCTTCCCTCCGCCACCTCCTCTCCCTCCCTCATCTCCGACTGTCTAATCACCATTCAAAATTGGTGTGCCGCCAACGATCTGTGTTTAAATGCAAATAAAACTGAGATCCTCCTCATCGGCACACCCTCTCCTTTGTCAAGGGTGTTGACCCATGTTGTATTATTATCCCAGAACAAAACTAAATCAATAGATTGGGTAGATGTGGGGATGAGCTGTCGCCGCCCATCATTCTATCCCAGAACAAAGCTAAATCAATAGACTGTGTAGATGTGGGGATTGAGCTGTCGCCGCCCATCATTCTATCCCAGAACCAGGAGAACCGCGCAGTTTTGCACACACCAAAATGGTTGCCTAACCTGCCACCCACCAGTGCAAGCGTGATGGACCGGAAGCGCCAGGGGTGAAAGGTGGTGCCAAAGGAAAAATAGCAGTGCCTGTTAGATCGAAAGTGCCTTGAAATCACTGCTGTTTCTCTGAAGTGCAAGCTCAAAATGTCCATTTCAATTTGTTCAAAATCCGTTTTTATTGATGTCAACAAGTTTCTAAAATCATGGGCACAAGACCACTCTAAAGATTCAACCTTCTTGAGGGGGTTTCCACATCACCACTCTACTGTAAGGATGCCCATCAAAACAATGGCAGCAAGGATTAGAGCTGTCAAGCAAAATCCTCCTGTCAAATTCAACTCCTAAAAAAATAGCTTTGGACACAAGCTGGCACTAGCGGTCTAAACTCTGACAGTAGAACTTTACTTCAGGAGTTGCCAGCCTCCTGAGACAGCTGGAAACTTCAAAGCCTTTTTGGTTAATTAAGAATTTAAACACCTGCTGTTCCCTGAAGACAGGCTGATTCAATTAACATTGCAAGAGGCTGGGAAACCTTCTCACCTCAGAACTACACACAAGAAGCCAGGAGATCACATGGACATGCTAACCAAATGCAGAGTGGCCCCCTGGCCTGCTGACCTCAGCTGACACAATAGACTCTTGCAATTGAATGGGGTATGTTCATTTGGGTGTGGACGGTAAACAGAGCTCTGCCTGGCAGAAGAGACATGTGGTCCCTGACTCCCAGGTTTCTGGGGGCGGGCCAGACACTTTTTGTGAATTGAATTGAAGGCAAATATATGTTTTATAAAAACACTGATAACTAATTGTAACCAGATGACAGAAATGTTCCACTTTGGGATCTTTAAATTGACACATTCGCTCCCAGTTCAAAACTAGGCTGGTCGCTCTGTGATGTTCTGAGCCAAAGCCCCGCTAATTATTAATACTACAGACACTGTGTTTATGCTAGAGACCTAGTAAATTAATGGAATATGGGTAGAAAGGCAGTGTACATGTGTGCCATTTTTGGTAAACGTCCGATATTGGTAAATCAACTAAAAATGAAAATAAGTTGTCATTTTTTAATGCAAGCCCCCAGGAAAATCAGAGTTGGGCCAGAATGTACCTTAAGTAATCCGTAATATGTACATGTAATGTCATACAACTGTGTATCTGGGAAATATGTGTAGTTATGAAAAATGATTTCTAAGGTAAAAGCAAAGGGGCGTTTCTTCAATAGATCGTAAATGGCTGACATCACTCTGACCCACTATCCTTTCTCAAATCAGGGACCAAAGAATCCTTTGGCCTATCAAATCTTGTGAGGGTTGGGCATGCAGAATTAGCCGACCCACCCATTTTCAAAACACATAAAAAGAGCCACTGGAAGCCAAACAGGGACTTTCTTTTTCACTTTCTGCAGAGCATTTTGACAGACAACTTCACATCCAGACTTCAGACTTCACATCCAGAGACTCCTGACTCCAGAACAAAACTCCAAGAACTCTAGAACCCAACAGCTGAACTCCTACCAGCAGGCCTTCAAAACCTAGCAACCAAAGCAAACTATTCAAACAGCCGGGCTGAGCTGTCTGATTCTGGCTAGTACCCTGTGCCAGTACCCAGAAAGCAGTGCTGAATCCAGAACCACAGGCTAGACCAGAGCTGTACCCAGACCAGACCGCTGTGAGCAGAACCGGTGCCTGACAGACCCAGAGAGCAGAGCTGACCCAGATCGCTGTGACTTCAGAACCACTCGCCAGAAGTCCAATCCAACCTGTTGACCAATTATGAGTGAGTAGCCTGAGGCCTGTGCAAAACCAATCTCTTAGTTTAAAATAATCTAATTCAAACTATTTTAACCTATTAGAACTGCATCATCAGAAATCGTGTCCATCCTGTTGATTCAAAACCTTCCAAAGCGCATCTGTCATTCTGAAACTGCAATTTCAATTCTGAAAATCTACCTCCACTAAATCGTCTGTATCTCTTGAACCGTCCTAGGAACATAATTTAACTGTCATTTTAACGCTAAGATTCTGGGCTTTTCAACGAATCCAGAACCGACTTTCTATTCATTATACTTTTTCCGTAATCGCGCGCGACGCACTTGGAAAAAATTGCCGCGATTTGCGATTTGGCTCAATTTCTTCACTTGTCAAAATAGCAGCTCCTTGCTTTCCTTTGCTGAAATTCGTTTGCAACCTGACAATCATTCATAGAGCATTGCTAAAGTGATCCTGAACTAATTTAAAGTATCTCTCACTCACCCTGAACCTCCTATAGGGAATTAAAAGCAATTTGAGTATATTTTTCACTTCATTGCCACCACATTTAAAAGGATTTTGCCTGTGTTTAAAATCATCCTTGTGATCTAAGCTTGCTAGGGGGGAACTGAATTCGGATTGTACTGTGATTGTATTCCTGAAGACTGTGTGTGTTACTTCCACCTCCTTACATTGCATAGAGGGGGGGTGAATTGCCAAAAGGGGAAAAGTGATTATATTATGTTTTTCTGAAATCATTTCAAGTTTATTCCTGTGTTGCTTCTTTTCCACCTTGCATTTCCGTGTACCATATAAAGCATTCTCAGCTACCTTATCCTCTATACTACTCCTAAGTAATTAAACCAACGTGCTAGTATGTCATCATCCATTGTTGATCACTCACTGTCATATGTCTAAGTGTGATATCAATTATTAATTTATTATAAAAGTGCGATATATATATATATATATATTGTTTAATTCTCAAATAAACCTTTTAAATTTGCAAAACAAACTTACTTCTTGGCTCAGTGGGGTCAGGGGGATTCTAAGAGAGGGGTGTTATATAAGGGTTGTCATCCAGAGTACACGAGCTGGACATAAAAATATATAAATAAGGGCTTCCCTTGAGCAATCCCAGACAAGGCACTGACTTAGTGGGACTGCTTGATTGGAGTCTTTAACACCTTCCCTCCCCCTTACTCTCTGGCCTGCCTCCCTCGGCCCTCCTCCTGCACCTAACTGCGAAGCAAAGAACCTCGGGGTCATCTTTGATTCCACACTATCCTTCTCTTCACACATCTCGGAAGTCTCAAAACAATCTAACTTCTTACTATACCTGCTCAGAGGTACCTTTCCCTTCCTCTCCTTCCCACAGAAGCTCACTGTCTCCCAAGCTCTGATTCTCTCTAAGCTGGACTACTGTAAGAGCCTCTTTCTAAAGCTACCCACCTCCACCCTCTGCTCTCTACAGCTAATCCAGAACAGAACTGCAAGACTTGTCCTTGGCCTCAAGCCCTGGGATCGTATCTCTCCAGCACTGAAATCCCTACATTGGCTCCCAGTGGATGCAATGATTAAATGTAAAACCCTCTGCATTGTCCACAAGGCTTTCTGGGGCCTGGGTCCAAAATACCTTCAACTATCCCTCCGTAAATATCTCCCTTCTCGAGCCCTTTGCTCCTCCACTTCAAACTCCCTCAGGGTTAGCCGCTTTTCTAAGAAACGTGCAGGGGGCAGATCTCTGTCCTTGGCCGGATCCTCCCTTTGGAACGTCCTCCCTGCGACCCTGAAACTGGAGGAAAACCATCTACGATTCCGGAAGCTCCTTAAGACCTTCCTCTTCGCAACTACCTTTGACACTCTCCTCCCCTGCTGATCTGCCTTCTCTTCTCAGCACTGCCTCACCTGCCAACGGGGCCCCCTTGGCCCAGTCACCTATCCTCCGGAACTGCCTCCCGGCCACCCCTGCACTGGGGCCTGTTATCTGTACCCTCACAGGTCCCCCCCACTCCTGCACTTAGCAGATGCTACCGAATCTGACTTGACCTGCACTGCACCCTTCACTGGCTGCCCTTATCACTGCTCTTATCACCTTATTTATTCACTTATATCCACTAACATTATTATCCTATGCCTTGCACTTCTTTGCCCCCCTCCCTTTTTATGTTGCACTTTCCCCCTTTCCCTTTCCCATGCACTTGCACGTTCTCAATGTCACTGGGCCTAGTAAGATTGTTTGTTTTTGTTTTTCTCCCCTGCTCCCCCTCCCTTTGCCTGGTCGAGCTCTGAAACACCTGTGTATGGGCGCGATATAAATAAAATATCATATCATATCATATCCCAACACTCTGTGTTGTTATGAAAATCTCCCTTCTTACATCTCCACTAGCAAACCAAATGAATTTTGCTGAAGGTACACCATTATAAAAAAAATATAACACATTTTTATTTTTGACACAAAACACATATTTCACAACCATAAAAAGACATAAATCTGATTCCAGCAACACCTTCCTATATACCAATCTTTGTTGATTCACAATTGATCAGTTTGTGGGTGCATGATATTAGCCATCTCCATTGACTTCCCTATAGAGCTATCACAGTGGTCTATAGTACTGTGTCATAACAGTCTTGGTTCATTGACAGTTAAATGATTTGTGGACATATGTTATCTCTCACAAACCCCAGTCACAGAGAGGAAGCATTATAGATTTGCTACCCAACAGTTCTCTCACAGTCGTCTGCAATAGTGTGTCAATATCCAACATATGTTTCTAGAACCACTAGCTTCAAAAAATACCATTGAATTTATCTAAACAGCATGTTCTTTTGGTTCTGTCATCAGGACACTTCATATTTTCACAACGTTTGTTTCATTTTACGTGTTGTACAAACAAGTAGGTAATGCTCCAGAATAATCTGAAATTTCTTTTCAGAATGTTAGGATGTATTTCATTCGCTTTTCTCAGTATTCCAGATTTCGTACCAAGTATCATTTTCCAGCTCGCCGAGCTCTTTTGCAGTAACCACAGAATGGATTTTCAATCGTTAAGGGCGCAATGTCTTTGCACGCAGTATTTTGCTCGTGCATCCATCAACTCGTGATCGGGTGCAAGAAAGCAATGGATGCTGTTCCAAACCCACTGTGTATGCCGTCCGATCGCGGTCGTCGGCTAGTATGGTTCGGGTTGTTTAATTGATGGCCCGTGTCGTGTCTCTGCCCCTCCCAAAATGGAAGAGTAATGCCGGCTACAGTCCAGGTTAGCGATCTGCATTCGACAAACGATCCACGCATCTCTGGAGCGAGCCGGCAGACATCTGACGATGAGGGACTAGCAGACTTGTGGCTCCCCGAGCCTGCTGCCGCCGGTGAAGAATTACGGTGGGGAATCAGCATCCTTGAAGGTGGAAACAAACATAAATAAATAAATAACAGGAAAGAGGTGCAGAGGGAAGCCCGAACGCATCCCGCCATAGAATGGAGCAGTGACCCATCCTAGATTGGACCCGGCAGTGGGGAGGCCACCGCCACCACGCTTAACAGAACTCAGTGGGTGCTGTCAGTGAGTGAGGAGTGCCCCGCAGGGGTTGCTGGCTTCGGCGGTGCGTGCGCTGTGGCTTGCGCGGGAGCGGGGGGCTCGCTCTCCTTTTTCATTGCTCCATCGGGCACCCTTGCTGCTGGCGATTGCCTGGGCTAGCTGGGGAGCGACCAGGGAGCCATTTGTTGTCAGCGTGCTGCCCAGATCCCCTCGAGCACATAACCATTACAGCAGCTGAAACGTCATTAACCCCATGATATATGTCATCCGGCAGCCCGGTGGGGGCACCCAGAACGCAGGTGCCCTTGGCCCACGCAAGATCTTTGCACCCTGAGTCTCCTAAGGGCCATTAATGACTGAGCAAGGGGGAATGGTGTCTTGAATCATTTATGGACATTAAGAGCCTGAGCTGTGATCCCCAATACAGCGTTCAGGCATACTGCAATTAACCTACAGCTTCACACTATAGGATACGCTGGTGTTATACGTCTCCAATACTGCACCTTTGGAAACTGTGTCGAAGATCTCAATAGATGGTATGGCAACCAAGCAGATCAAGACGCCATCAACCTAGAAAGTTCACTACAAAACATAGACTACACCATCACAATCAAAGAACCAACCATGAAAAACGGTCATCAATTGAATTGTATAATTACAAACAACCTTGAGACACACGACTACCAAGCCAAACCCTGTATCTGGTCAGACCACTACAGTGTCACCTTTCAGGTCTCTCTCCCTTTGCCTAAGGAGAAAAATACCAATCCCCCAAAGAAAGTTACGCAAAGGAATTTTAAAAACATCAAGAAAGAACAACTTGAATCCTGTATAAAAGACTTCACCACCAGTATTAAAGAAGAGGACTCCTGTGACATCATGATGAGAACCCTCCGGACCAACACTTATAGAACCAAAAGCAAACTGCAAGAACTAATCCAGTTAAAGGCAGACAAAACAAAACTGGAAAACCACTTTGAAAAAAAAAACCACAGCGGAAAACAAGGAAAAATGGAAATCACTGAAACATGCTACAAGAAAGAAATAATAGAGGCCAGAAAACAGTACTTTAACAAACAAATCATGGCAGCAGAAAATGTGTCAAGTAAACTTTTTAACATCTTGAAGTCCCTAGACAAACCCCTTGCCATCTTGCCACCTTTCTCACCCTCACAACAGGAATGCGACAACACCCAGAAAGCTTTTTTCGAGAAACTAGAAAAGGCTAGAGACAAAATCACAAGACTAAACAATCCTAAAACAATAAAAATGCCGGAAGAAGAGCCTCTCGAGAACATAGAAACTTTTAACTTCTCGTATATCACCACAGAAGAGATGAAAAAAACACTTGCTTCTATGAAACCAACATCCTGCGTGGAAAACATCCTACCTGCCAAAATAATTCTGGAAAATCCAGACATTTTCGCCCCTATGCTGGCAAAAATTGTTTACACTTCCTTTAAGGACCAACTAGTCCCTCAGGCAATAAAAAAAGTCAAAGTTACTCCCCTGATAAAAAAAAACCATGCCTGGATCCAAGAGACCCAAGCAACCTTAGACCAACAACGAGCTGTAACTTCCTGCTTAAAATCATGGACAAAGTAGCCACCACGCAATTACAGGCACACATTGAGGCCTCTGACGCACTTCACCCACAACAATCTGGGTTCAGACCACCACACAGCACAGAATCAGCTATGCTGGACCTACAAACAAAGATGCTCAGCTTCATGGACAAGGGAAAAATGGGAATTCTCATCCTGTTGGATCTCAGCGCCGCCTTTGACCTACTGGATCATGACCTGCTCGAAGTATCACTAGGCAAAACGGCAAACTGCTCACAAGTGGCAAAGACATGGATAATGTCTTTTCTAAAAAACAGGACCTCTCGAGTCCATTGGGGAGACAGATTCTCCATGGAAAGGGAGATTCTCTGCGGGTTCCCTCAGGGAGCCAGCATGTCACCACTGCTTTTCAACCTCTACATTAGATATCTATGCTATGTTTTAGATCATGCAGATGTATTCTTTACCAACTATGCGGATGATATGCATCTGGTATTGGAACTTAGTGGGAACCATAAAACTGACAACGACAGACTCCTCAGAATATACAGCATCATAGAACACTGGATGGACTCCAACTGGATGTGCTTGAACGGCAGCAAAACTGAGCTGATGGTCTTTGGATCCACCCAAGCCAGAAACTCACTATCCCACGAATATGCAAACTTTAAAATCAAAGACACAAACATCAAAGTACTTGAGAAGGTGAAAACCCTGGGTATGTTGATGGAAGCATCCCTAGAAGCAGAAGCCCAGATGCAGTACATACAAAAAACATGCAATTACTACCTGAGACTTCTCAGAGCCATTAGACCCTACCTATCAGAGAATAACTGTGCCATAGTGGCCAGAGCAACTATTCTATCCAAATTAGAATATGGGAACGCACTAATGGTCGGAGCCAACAAAAAAAGCCTACAGGCGTACCGGATTATCCAAAACAACGCGGTTAGGATAATCAAACGCAAATCTAAATCAGACCACATCAGTAACTCTAGGAAGGAATTACACTGGCTCAAAGTGGAGAGTAGAACCCACTTCAAGGCTCTTACAATAGCCCACAGATGCATCCATAGGAAGGCACCAGGCTACCTAAAATCCAAAATACGACCTTATGGTCCAAACCGCGCCTTAAGATCCATGGATCAAAACAGGCTTGCAGTACTGCCACACAAGCAACTGTCTGGACTGGGAAAATCCTTGCCAGTCATTACAGCAGCTATCTGGAACAACTTGCCAGTCCACATAAGGAAAGCATCAAACTACTAGCTTTCATTAGCTAGTGAAATCACACCTCTTCAACTGATTTTTGCCTCCCTTGCCCCACTGACCTTGAATGCTATTAGGAACTGTCCCGTCACATTTATGTCTTGTCTTCGTGTCCATGTCTTTGTGCCCCGAAACTTGTGAGTTACCGGCGCATTCCAAATAAATAAATAAAATACATAAAAATTAAAATATGATGAACCCCAAAAAGCAAGCAAAGATGGACCAGTTTGCCAAACCCGATGCCTCTCTACCTTCCTCCTCCTCACCGGTTCCTGCCCTCAACCAGACCCTACTGGAACATAAAAGTAGCACAGACACATTGGGCATGAAGATCAATGCCCTCACCTAAAAGTGGATGTTTCAGCGGTCCAAATTAACAAGATCTGCAACCGCATGACGCAGGTGGAAACCTGAATCAGCGAGGGAGAAGACAGTCTATCTGTCCTACAAAGGGAAGTATCTCTACTGCAACTGACCATGAAAAGAATCATAGCATAGAATGATGATCTGGAAGGGAGATCCTGACGCAACAGTGTGCATATGTTGGGGATTTCTGAATCCACCACCATCAAGCACATGGAGAAGTTCATTGAAAAGCTAGTCCTGGAGATTTTAGGGGACCCCACAGTCTCCAAAATGTCCCTTGTGGAGTGAGCACATGGCTCTGTGGCACTAGATTGCCCCCAGGGGCACCGGAGAGACCCATAATTGCATCATCTTCAACTATTGTGATAGAGATGTGATCCTCAAGGTGGCCAGGGAGCGTGGCGAGCTACGATGGGGCACGGCAGTGGTTCAACTGTTTCTGGACTTCAGCCCTCGTGTCAAAGACCAGAGAAAGATTTTTCAAGTGTCAAAGAACACCCTGCGGCAAAAGGGAAATTCTGTTCCCCGCCACACTCTACATGATGCAAAGAGGGAAAACTATTTTCTTGACCATCCCTGAAGCAGCTGCACGGTTTATCCTTGAACTAACGGGCCCCTATGGTCCCCAGATTGAACACCTCAGGTCTAGGTCACCCGTTTGTTTTTCACATGTGGACCTTTCAGGGATCACCCCTCCGACCCTGAGGTATACTGACCAGATTTTAATTTCTTCGTCCTCATCATAGATGTGCCTGCTGGGAAGCTAAATACATGCTGGGTAGGGCCCACTATCCTTGGAGACTGTTGGCCTCCTGTGGCACCCTGTTTCCGCAGATACTGCGGGTGTTGTGTGGTTCAGTGGTTGTTTGATTTGAATGGTTATGGGGGGTAAACAATATGTTTTGGTTTCAGGCCTGGGTGGGGGGGAAGTTGTATTTTCTGAAGGTTAAGGAGTGGGTGGGACTGCATTGGTTATGCTTGGCTCTACTATATTTCATTTCCAAAACCAAATGGTCATATTGTGCTATGGAGGGGCTGTGGACTATTTTGGATCATAAGGTATGGACACATGAGTTGGTGTATATATTATGGTACCGTTACTAATGGTGCAGGAAAGGGATAGAATATCACTGCTCTCTTCGAACATAGAGGGTTTTACCAACCAAAAAAAAAAATACGCGAGTCCTGGCAAACTATGACAAGAATCATGGCGTGAAAGTCATGTGTCTACAGGAGAATCATTTAACTCTAGATGTAGACTCCCAAATATACCAGGATGGGGTGTACATGGATATGGCAACATAGTCAAGATCAGGTATGTAGGGGGCCAATTCTTGCTTTTAGCCGGAGAAGTGTTGGGCCTTTGTTTTCTCATTATAAACATTTACGCCCTCAATACTGATTTTCCTGAGTTTTTCCAAGAGTGTCCTAGCCATCTATATAGGTTCTCGGATTACGAGATTATATGAGTGGGCGATTTCAATATGGCCTTATCTCTGACCCTTGACAGATCCAGGAGACAGCAAACCTCGCTCCCGTGGTTAAGTGGCTAGATGTGGGGGAATATCAAAGACTGCATGATGTATGGATAGTCTTCACTCTTCTGCTAAAGAATAAACTTTCTATTCTCGGGTTCAAGGAAGCACCTCTAGGATCGATTATGTAATGGTTACTCCTGCCTTACTCCATGTCGTAACAGATGCACAGATCCTCTCACGGTCCCTGTCATACCACTCCCCAGTAAATATCCTGTTTTCCTATCCCCCACAACCCTCGAGGTTCCTTGGATTGTGGTTCAGGGCTCAGGCACTGGAGGATACTCTCTTTCAGCAAGACATTAGACAGGACATACAATCCTATTTTAAGACCAACATGGGGTCTGTCTCTGATGATAGGGTGGTGTGGGAAGCCTTCAAGGTGTTTATTAGGGGATGCTGTATGTCCAGAGAGGGTGGTATGGTAAAGGCTATCCGGAGATCTATTGCAGGATGCAAACACTGCATAAAAGAGCTAAAGGTGCAATAGGGGACACATGACCCCCCCTCGACTCGAGAAGCCCTTAGGACACTTTTTGTCCAACTACGCCATCTCATGGAGCGGGAACAGAGATTTCTGGGAGACACCATTCGGGCGATGACATATGGGTAAAGAGACTGCCCCAGCCGCACCCTGGCATGGGCAATTAGACAGGAATGCCGACCCAAAGAAATTGTGGAGATTGAGGACCCGTTTAAACAATACTATTGACAATTGTACACTACACAACATATCACAATATCTGGATCAGGTAGCCATAGGATGGCTGGACCCGACAGCCAGAGAACAACTGATTGTACATCCTTCAGTAGAAGACCTTTGCACCACTATTCTCTACCTTTCTAAAGGTAAGGCACCAGGGCCAGACGGGCTAACAGCAGAACTATATAAAGAATACGTTGACTTGATTGCCCCGCACCTATGCTCCATGTATGAAGATGCTTTTACTTTAGGTACTCTACTCAAATCCTCTAGGTCCGCTATCATGGCGATCCTGTTGACAACCAATGAGAATCCCTCGAAGTGCTCTTCATATAGGCCGCTATCCCTCATTAACATGGACACTAAAATTTTAGCCAAGATATTAGTGGACCGTCTCCTTCATTCCCGGTAGATCCAACCAGAATAATCTACGGTGACTATTTACACTTATGCACAATGTAAATCCAGACATTCCCATCTTAGTCGCTGCGCTTTACACAGAGAAGGCCTTAGACTCTGCCTTTTCTATTTGAGGTCCTGAGATGCTTGGGTCTGGGTAATGTATACCGCCGCTCTTATCTCTAACCCCAGTAGCCCGTCAGGGGGAGTTTAGGTGGTGCCCTGACAGTATGTGATATTTAGGCATTTGCATCACCACCTGCCCGACTACACTCTTTGATCAAAACCACCTGAAGGTATTAACACACTGGGAACACAGAATCGTGGCCTGGACTCTGTTGCCCAATTCACAGGTGTCTCGGATGTCCCTGGCTAAGATGGTGGTGCTACTAAAACTCCTTCACATATTTAACAATACCCTGATTTGGCACCCTGCTAGCTTCTGGTCCAGACTCCATAAATTGATGATCAGCTTGGTTTGGGCCGATCGGCAGGCTAGGGTGTCATATGATGTCTTGACGCTGCCCTATGAGATGGGGGGGATGGAATACCCAGACTTGTACTTAAATTTCCTGTCCGCACAATTGCAGTACTCCATTTGGTGGTGGTCTCCCTCAGTAGAACTCCCTCACATTTCCCAGGAAACAGTGGGTATGTCACCCGATGACATGAAAGGTTTGTTATGGCGAGCCCCTCCTGCATGGGATCGGACCGAAATCCAGCCAGTTGCAATCATCTGTAGGGCATGGCAAAAAGTCGCAAATATCATTGGGATAGACGTTCTCTACTCCCCCACATTTGCGATTTATAAGGTCAGGGGTGTTCCACTTACCTAGGAAAAGATTTTCCAGGCACAGTTGAAAAATTCGGAATCTGCTCACTGTCTTCTTGTTCTTGTGTACATATGTCAATACAGTTTCAGTTTCATGATCATACACTTGTTGCAGTCTCGTTTTGGCTATGTGCAGTTTCAATTTTGCTATGTTTTTGTTTTGCATTTCAACAATGATTTTCATGCATGTGTGGACTCCACTCATTACTTGTGCAATCAATCTTCAGTACCTGTATCCCTCCCAAGGCATGGACCCCCACTCACCCACAGCTGCTATCACACACAACATGCTCTCACATCATGCTGCACATCAGCCACTTACGTGCATGTTTCTCTGTTTTTCGTCATTGAGTCTGCATGTGCTCTGTTTGCAATGTGAGCGTGTTGGGCTTTAGCTATTCAGTATTCAGTAGCTTTAACTACTAGATCAGGCCCCTCCAGCAAAGAAATGCTGGTACTACCAGTGCCAGTGATTGCATCAAACCCATTCCATGGAGTCCTATGGGTCTCAATGGACTGGGAACCTACCACCGTTGCCGGCACCCGTAATACCCCAGTAATACCAGGCTATCGGGTGCAGGTAATGGTAAGGCAGGTTTGCTGGTAACCCACCTGAATTGCCAGTGGGTTACCAGCAGACCCGTAATGACCCTAAAGACCCTGACTACAGCATGTCGAGTGTGGGGGAAATAACCAACACCTTTGAAGCTGAAGTCACTCAATTGCCCGACAAGTAACTTTTTTGGGATCCAAAATACACAGTAATTGTTGTTGTCTGCTTGACATTTTAAAGATGGTGAAATGCAACACATTGACACAGGGTAACAGTTGTAAGAAACCTTTGATACATTTTAAAAGACAAGCAGTTGGAACAAACATGAACATTCTAGGAATCTGTGCGGACGAACAAAGCAGCCTTCCTTAGCCTGCCCAACCAATCCTTTTGAAAGTTCCAGCAGGGAATTTACAAAGTTCTTGCTCACTCTTATTTAGTTGCCCCACAATTTCTAAATTCTCAAGCTTTTGTAAATGTATTGGACTGGTGCTTCTTTCCAAAACATCATACTACAAATACCAGCACAATTACATACTCCTAGCAATACATGATGCATAAAATCAAGAGCAGGAAGCACTGGACAATGCTTTACTGGCAAAAGGCTTTGACTGGCAGCTGATGGACAGTGCGCCAATCCTGGATTTTCAGCCAAGTACTGCGCTTATCACTTCCCGTTGATGGACACTAAAAGCACTGTAAGCTTTGTGGTGGTAGAGGTGATGGAATGTACATCCTCTGTTTCCTTAGAGAAGCATTGTTTTGTGAAATCCTTTGAACGTCTTCAATCAAGAGAATTCCAAATAGATGTAATAGCCTCAGACAGACAAGTGGGCATTGCCAAAGTCATGCAAAAACATTTCTCACAGATAAGGTATCTATTCAACGTTTTGCATGTGTCTAAGTGTGTTGCTAAGAAAATGAAGGCAGCAGGGGGAGAAAAGCAGCTAAGAATTACCGAAATGGTCTCAGTACATACGTAATCATCTTTGGTGGAGTTCTAAAAACTGTGAAAGTTCAGTGGACATAATGGTGGAAAAGTGGAAATCATCAGGCTGCCAACAAACATTCATGGGGGAGGGGAGAATCACACTTTCATGCATGCACACATCCCCCTATGAGAGAAGAAGAACCACACAGGAAAAGACTGCTGGATCCCAGCTCGCCTCCTTATAAAGCACTTGTAAAGATAGTGTTGACAAAGGGCACACCAGAGATATGAATGGCCTCAAAGAATATTGCCACAGCGTGGATTTGGAAGTTTTCCACAACATGTTTCTCAAATATATGCCCAATATGTGTCATTTCAGCATGGACAATATGGAGACTTGTACATGGCTTGCTGTGTTTGCTCATAATGAAAACATTGGTAGGCAACAGGCTAGAACTGCTGGTCTTTCAAGAGAATTGTGTTATGAGTTTTCCGTCACAAAAAGAAAATGACTGGGTCAGAAAAACCTGTCTTCAAATTAATGGAATTTGAGTTAGCCAGAGATCTCACTTTGACTGTGTTGGCGCTTGAAACATGCAGTCTTAGAACTGGGTTTCTTCCAAGAGCAGACTTTGTGCCCAAGAACATAACTCCAGTAGAAGGTCATCCCAAGTCTGCCATTGTAGGCAAACTAACAAGCATATTTAAATACAATATGTCTGCTTTAAAAACTTCATTGCAATTTCAATTGAAGGAATATAATGAAATATGTATTTTATCTGTAATCAAGAATTGTGGTTTATTCACAGATCATTGGCCTTTAATGAATGTATAAGGATAAGTTATTTGTCATAAATTAAGAAGTGGGTATTGGTAGCAGGTATGAAAGGTGGGACGAGATAATGGTTTAATAATAAACTGTCAGATATCATGTTTTTCTGAAGTTAATTGTCCTTACGAAGAGTAATGTTTCATGTATGTAAATCCTCGCGTTCCTACTCATGCACATGTTTTTATTATGTTTAAAAGGTTGCCTATTGGCGCTTTCATCGTCAGCATCAGTGAAAGTGTTCAGTTGTCAGTTGTATTGCTTTGCTACAAAAATGCTTGAGTCATAGCACCTGAAGGCTTCTCTATGTTTAACAATGTGTGAAGAAATCACAATTATAAAGTGTGATGGTTTCCTTATAACTATTTCCAACTTTTGTACCATTTAAAGATTTTGAAAATTACACTATCTACCAATATGGAAGTAATGGAAAGTATAGTAAATTCAGTCAATGTCAATAATTTTAAACTGTAATTATACTTTGAGGCAATAATATTGGATGAGTTATATGAAAAAGGACAAATCACATAGTAAAGCAACATTAAGAGTATAATTAATAAGTTGTGCTATATCGTTATGTGTGATAGATGTATAACTAGGTCATGAATATCAACTGTCAAAAGCCAAAGAGCATGTGTACTCTTCAACACCACTCAATCAGCCTCGTGGTCGACTAATTGTCAATCTTGTCCAGGTGGAATGACCGTAGCAAACTTCATTCATGAGTAGTGATGATGCTTCATGCCAGCCTCTCAACTCTCTTCCACAATTCAAGTAACATGGTGGAACTTGCCTGAACCACCTCTGCATGGTGAAAAGCAAGAAACCTTTCAGATAAAGGATTAGAGAAACTATACTCCCTATTTTCCAATCCCTCCTTATGACCTTCTTATGACCTTAGGGAGCGATCTACATGAACGTCAACATAGTATAAGTGGCAAGTTCATATTGCGTTGCTTAGCTATCAATCTGAATATTAATGCTATCTTTTTGCACTAAGATTTATGCAGCAGCTGCATACAATTACTGTAGGCCCTTCAAAGCACAGTTGAGGATATATTATGAATTTTCAATTTATATGGTTGATTTCTAAAGCAATGATTATTAAAATAGGCACATGGAAATAGATTCTGATAAAAAGTAGGTGCGAATGCTACTACTTAGAAATGGCTGCTTGTAAAACGTGATGTTTGAAGGAAATACATTGTGTTCGATGTACAGCAATTGTGGACCTTCATCCGTCATCAAAGCGACTCTCTCTAATGCGTGACCATAAAGATACATGGGAGTTTAGCATGCAACTGGATACAAAGTTGCAACCTATCTATTTAGAATAAGGAGTTTATGTTTTATAGGCACCATATTGCTTGCTACGATGCAAAGGTTTCACATTTAGTCGAGGATTCACGAGAGCACGGAACCAACATGAACAATCAAAGTGTGTTGTAAGTACATGACTTATTTTTGATTAATATTATGAAATGATATATATTCAGGATGATCGAGAACGGGCTTATTAATGTATTAATAAACAAATGAAACAGCTAATAATGTAACATTTCTTCACCAGGGCAGAATATTTGTTTTCCTTATCGACCAACAGGACAGGTGTATTTGTCTAACCTGTCCTTGCCACAGCATTTATATTCCAGCCGACACCGTCTAGAGGCGGCAGGGGAATCTAATGGTCCCAAATGGTTGGCTCTTGTCTATCATATGGGAAGACATAGCAGGATAGAGGTGCCCATTCACTGTCCCCATTCAAAGGCTTGTATAAGAAAGTTTGGCATACACCTCAACTCACACTCTTTTGAAGTTATCAGCCGACATGTGATCAGTTCACTCACCCACCACGCCCTTTCCATGCCCAAATACATCAATGGGCTCTCACCCACTAACCATAAAATAGGGTATTTGCACCCGCACTAGGAACACAAACTTTTGAGAGATGTGGATTTGAATATAGGTCTATCGAGCATTGCAATTTGCAAGTACATCTTTTGGAATGTATTTATTTATTTAATTAGCATTTTTAAAGCGCTCACACAGCCCGCGGGCATCGAGGCGCTGTTACAGTTTTTTGTTTTTTTTTAGTTGCGTAATTGTTTGGTTTTTTGTTTTAGTTGAGTAGTTATAACGCGCTTAAATACCCGAACCTGTGTTGCTTCGTGTTGTCTTGCTTCCAAGGCGACCACGTTGCTGCTGAGCTATCCTCCCGGTAATCTGCATCTCCAGAGATTTGAAGGTAAATAGTCTCATAGGGATCTTGGACTGAGACATTTGGCATAACAGCTGCAAATTCAGCATCACTTTTGGAGAGAAATAACACACAGGGTAAATAGTAAAATGAAGTGGAAATAATCTACTAATACAAAACAGAAACATTTATTGTATACTTTGGCACACATTCTTGGAGCTGTGTGAATTTAGTTTTTAGTAGATTAAAAAAATGTAATTTGCGTGCTATTGTGACGACCGTACACTGTTGAATAACTCCCATCGATGTATTTCCCAATTGAATTGTTAATACAAACCATGTAGGTATATTAATGCCTATGTTTCGCAATGTTGTGAACTAACGTCACGATCAGTGGCGTTGCATAACGGAATGCTGTAGCTAATGACACAAGCCAGGAAGTGTTCTATGTTGTATTGTCGACAGAGCATTTGAACTTAGGCTGATTGTGCTGAAAATAACATTACAACAAGGTGACAGATGGGAAAAGATGAAGTTCCTAAATGTTAATCATTTGAAATGTAATTTATGCGCTGCGGAAAAAAGGTTTAATGGGTATATGGTGCGATACGGTTGCCGTTACAATCGGTCGAATTAAAAACATGTGTGAACATTTCCTTTAAGGTCCCTGTAGAGACTGGAGAGGCGTATCTGTGCTTCTACTCACTACATAGTTGGCAAAGAGGCACAGAGCACCCCAGCCAAGGTTATTTGATGGTAGCTATGGATGAGTGAACATGGGACAGTGAATCCCCACGCTCCCCACAATGGAATGTCCACACACTATGCTAGGTGAGAACACAGTCCTTTAATTACAGGATACAAAGTCAGGCAGTTATACATAAATAAATAAAACTCACTTTGTACTAGAAATCTAAACAGGTACATTAACTTAATATATACAGTTCCATGTTGTACCACTGATGTCTTTAAATTTGTGATGCACTAAATTCTGACAGTTATTAAAAAGCATTTACATTATCAGGCAAGTGTTAACTACATACAGCATTAATGTAGAAAAGCAGGTAATAATTAGAACATAGGCAGAATACTTTCTTTAGTGTAAAATTGCAATACAGTGTGAGGATCCAGCACCTGGGCAACATGTAAGGAAATGTTAAGGTATACTTTATGTTGTGCATTACAGCAAAGTCCAAATATGTTCATTAATATTCAGTTTCTCTTTCTACAGATACAGCTACCCCAAAGTACCTGGGATGCCACAGGAGCACAGGATCCAAGATGAATCTGGGACCCCTGGATGACCCTTGAGGATAGAAGATGCTCTTCCTCGTCACAGTACCATGGGTGCCTTGGAAGGCTAAGTGATGGAGTTTTTCAGTTTCACTCAATGATGACCCTCGAGGATGGACCCCCCTTGGAAGAAGGAGCCACTGGGATGTCGGGGTCGAGCAGGAGAAGGGAACCAAGCAGTGTCGGAAATGCAGCAATGAAAGTCTGTCGTGGTGGACTACGATGTCGGGTTGTTACACCAGCTGTGGATGTCCCACGAAGATGAAACTTGCTGTGGACCTCGAAAAGGCCTGGATGAAGAAGATAAGTCCTTTGATGGTCATTGATGACTTTCAGCAGCAACAGGTGCAGTGGCAGAAGTAGATGTTGGGTTTCGGGATTTTGCAGTTCACTGCCTTTCGGTTCTTCAGTGCTGCAGCTGAATCACTGGCCTCAGGATGGCTTCTGCCAACTTGGACATGACCACTGCGCTGGACTACAGACCCTCACCGAATCTGGACACTAGTAACATGTTCTTCATGGATTGGTAGTGGGAAACCCACCGGCAGACACTGTTCTGCAGAAAGCGATCCTGGATTGCCTACGGCATGGAAAAGTGGATTGATCAGGTGGCAGCAGTGCCTTGGGAAGGATTCCTCAGTTATTTGGAACATTTGCAGCTCCTGGTGTCCGAATGCATGATGCCAGGTACACCCTCTTCCGGGTGATACTCATCAGCTTGGCTTCCAGCGGTCATGACCACTCCTCCAGACCCGGGATGGCACAGATTGACTTCTTGGCTTAAAGATGTCCAGGCACTCCTATTCCGGACCCATGAAGATCCCTTCACCAGACAGCAGGCACACAGGACTGGTTTCCAGTATACTTCGGGTAAAGAGCAGCATTTGCACAATGTCCTCACATAGCTACGAGAAGAGGTCACCTATCCAGGTCCTCTCTAGTTCAGTCCTTGAGCCAGCAAAGCAGTCTTTCAATTTTGGTGAAGAGTTGCAGCTGAGAACTTCCCTTTTAATTTCTTTTTTATTTAGTGCAATTAGGTTATTATAACCTTCCGCACTACAAACAATATACAAATAAACAAGAAAGTAAGAAAAAAGATAGATAGATCATATCACATTTCACATTATGACATCAAATAAATCTTAGTTAAAACAGCCTAAAAACATACAGTAAAAGGAACATGTCTTATCCATATATACAGTATACCTAAAAAGAAATGTCCTTTCTTAAACAAATCTAAAATTAATTCAGCCCTATTTCTTATTACAATCAATGATTCCTTCCCATATATGATGTGCTGCACTTGAAATGATCAGTTGTCACCCTATTCAAGTGAGTGAGTATATTTTTGTATCCTCGTTGATAGTAGAAAGATAACATTAAACATGAAGTTAAGATGTGTCTTGCCATTTCAATTTCTTCAGTACAGAAAGATTTTCTCTCTTCCAGAGGGATACCTTCCCAAGAACCCGTGATTTCCCATGTGGGGAGATCATTAAAACGAAGAGAGAGTAGAAAGCATCTGAGGTCCTTGCCACAACATTTTGTAAGATACCTGCAAGGTTAACTGAACATAAAGCTCTGTGATGAAAAATGCCTCATATCATCTCTTAACACAAAGAGTTTAATGGTGCTTCATCAAATCCCATTCCATGGCCTTCTCTTTTAGTTTAGTGGAATGGGAAATAAAAGTCAAGTAATCTGACAAAGGGGTAACCCACCCGAAGTTCTGGAGAAATGTCATAACCATCCTCTCAAGAGCACAAAAAATGGATTATGCTGTATCACAAAATCTGTTGATATCTTGGACATTAAGGTGTCAAATGTCTCCCTCCCATCACTACCACTGAAGTATAATTTGCAACATTGAAATCTCTAGAGTGCTAATAATGAGGTGATTCCCAATTTACATGTTATTACATCTATAGACACTGAGCGAGGGATCCTTAAAACTCCCTTCCACAGATTGCCCTCGAGTTTATTTTGGCATGTTTTTCTTCTAGAACCTCCAATCTGTAGAGTACTACAGGGATCACACTTTGTTTATACATTTTCAAAAAACCTACAATAGAGTGACTGCCCTCCCTACCAAGTTCTTGATAATAGTCCATTTACTGATCACTTGTTTCTGGAGGGCGTTCTCATAGAAGGTTGTGGAAGGTAAGTTAATATTAGGAATGCCTGGATACAGCTACCTTTTAACTTCTTACAGTTTGGTCCCATTCAATTCCCATTCGTACACATTTCTTTTGGGGTTTTTTCCCACCACTTACCATAATTTAAGTTTTGATGATGTTAATGTGAAGATTATGGCTAATCGCAAACTCATATAGAGCATAGAGAGATCTCTGTAGGCCTATTTGGGTGAGGTTGAGTATCACTGTGTCAGCAGCGTAGGAGAGCCATTGAATGTGCCCCCCTCCAATTTTTGGTGGATAAGAATTGGCTTTCTGAAGCGCAAGGCCAATGTCCGCCACATACAAATTGCAAAGGACTGTGGGCAAAACGCAGCCTTGTTTTAATCCCTCATTCGTACTGATAGATTTGGACAATGTACCATTAGCGTCAAGACATACTTCTACTGTTGTATCACTGTACATCAACTTGATAAAATAAAGGAGATCACAGATCACAGGGAAAGTACTAACTTTCTAATTTAGCCCAGAGGTTCTTCTTGATCACACAATGACATGCGTTTGGCACAATAATATATTTCTCTCTGTAATCCAATGATTTTACTTGCGAAGCAATAATGTACAGAAAATCTTACAGCTAGTGCCTATCATCGCTAGGAGGTAGTAATTACGAGGTTCCACCCTTTTGCCTTTTTTAAAAATAGGTACCAAAATAGATGTTCCCCAACTCGATGGAGTATTACAATTTCCATATAGATTTGAACATACTATATAACAACTTTGTCAACTTCTCTGGGTTACTCATAATCACAACATTAGCTGTATGATCCGGATCGGGGATTCTTGAGCTCTTCCGATTAACAATAACTCTGGAAACATCATCCAAGCCAAAAGGAAAAGAGCCAAAACTACCCTGTTTGACGGTTCTAGCTTGGGGTGGTTCGTATATCTCAATTCAATACATCTTATTACTACGCCCCCTCCATAAATCCTCTGTGATAGGGTTGGTCTCCTTGGCTTTCTCCCTCTGATAGATGTTGTTTGTACAGGTACCAATACTCATATCATCATGGGATCTAGGGGTCCAAATTTTAGGCACCAATTGGCATTACGTGTATCATATTTATAAGAACGTCACCAATTCCAATATTGGTGTGTTCTTGGGTCAATATTATAGTCTTAGCTACCAAAGTATGGTTAGTGCAGTTTCTAATATTTCGAAGAGCTTTCCGTTGAGCCCACCTTTTCTTATCAATAACTACATCGTATATATTTCAATGCTTTTTACACATAGGGTAAATAGCTTTGTATTTTGCAGCTTGATCTAGCTGTATAAATAGCTCTTGATAAATATCAATGTAGGTATACTCAATCAAATCTTTGCAGGAAAGCAGGCAGGCCGTGAATAATTGTTCAAACCTAGAGAGATTTACCTCACATTATCCTATTGCCACTGAGTTTTACATGCAGTACACCATGTTTATTAGAGAGAGGTCTACATTTATAAGTACCTAAAGTAAGTTTAACAATAACATGGTCACTGAGAGGAGTTTTTAACATAATACATTTTTCAAAGTGTTTTCTTAATCAGGGTCTAGCAAAGATGTAATCTATGTGAAAAAATACATCTTGACTTTATAACTTTTCCCATTGGACCAAGTGTCCAGTTTTTTCAGCATTTTTAAAGGAAGGATTAATAAAGTCTGATTCAAATCCCAACAAGAATTCTCACCAATTCAGCCCTTCCTTTTTCTGAGGAGAATTAGACAATAATTCATTTGAGCCGCTCCCCTGTAAGAAAGTACCGCTATGTCTGGGCCCAGGAATATCATCATCCAAGTATCGATCCTTGAGCGGCATATTACAATAGGAATTAAAATCACTAAAATTACGCGTCTAGGATTTAATTGTCCAACCATTATTAATCCTTTCCATGAATGTGTGGATGAGTATAGTGTATTTGCCAGCCGGGTGGTCATATATGTTAAAGAAGAGAAGCTCACCTATAGGAGCGACGTCAGATATAATAGCACACAGTGCATAAGGTATTTTCCCGTAAGGGCTGTATTCACAGATAGATCATTGGGCTTTGACTACAATACGGAGGCCTCCCAACGGTCTACCTACTCCATGATGGGTTGCATGTCTATGTACAATTTTAGAGCCATCTATCACAAAATTGGCCATTAGCCAGGTTTCTTGAAATGCAAAAATGTGACACGTGGGGGATATAAGCTCTTCGCTCAAGCCAGAGGAAGGAACGATGGCATCTAGTGTTCCATGAGATCATCTTGTACTTTTTGTTAGGGTATGGATATCAGCCGCAATGACATGCCCAGGTCCATAGTTCCATTGCTCGGTTGATCTAGTGATCCAAGCTTTCCTCTCTGGCCCTTCCAAGCTTTAGAGGTGTCATCCAGAGATGCAGCATATTTCCAAGAAGGCTTCTCTGATGGCAAATCATTTCTAGGGGCTCTTTGTGCCTTAGCTTTGGCCCAGTTCTTATGTTGTTGGTTACGGCAATATCTCTTTCGTCTGCCATATATCCTACTTTGCTCCAAATCAGAGATGGAAGCCGGGTTGTGCTCGGCAACTACGGAGTTACTTTCTCTGCCCTCTTGTATGGGCTGGATTTGCAAGTGTTCAGCCATTACATTGTCTGCTGCTCTGGCCTGTTTATAAAAATACTGGGTGTTGTTTGTTCAAGCTGGATTCTATTATGAATAATACTATCCACTATTTTTGCAACAGCTAGGTTAAGGTCTCTCTTTCATTATTGATGAGCATAGGTCAAAAACTGCATCAAGTGTCGACGCAATGGCATCTCTGTTTTGTTGAGGGTTCTCAGTCGCTATATGCTTTGAAAAGGAGCTATAAAAAGAATCTGAATCCTCACTGGATGATTCCTAATTGTGTTAAGTCAGAAGAAACTGCCAGATGTGTCCCTGTGACCTTATCATAGCTTTTTTCTGTTGCAGATGAAGTAACAGTATGCAGTCCCAATGAATCTTGGTGCAGTTCGTAACACAACTCTTAAGAGAATTATTGTCCACCATCGATCCAGGCTCGCTAGGCACCAGTGTAATATGTGAGTTTTCTGGTACAGTTTCAAAGTCCTGCTCTCCATCCCTTGCATTTTGTATTGCAGAGAAGCCTGTAATCTTTGCTTGTTCTTTAGGGTGTTTCATAACCTTGTCTTTCGCAGGCAGATGGGCATTTCTCCGAGAGGTGCGCAAGTCAGCGTAGATCTAACTTCTGTTTCTTTTTGAGTGCTGTGTTGCATTATGCAGATTGTATACACACTGTTTGGCCACCGTGGTATTAATCTAGTGGAACAACAATCCACTTGTAAAAATAAACAGCGTATGTAGAAAGTAGCAGTAGTAGTAGAGTGCTAATGCGATACAATCAGTTGTACTCATACCTTGTAATTAAGATCAATCACACGCACTTTGGGCAGCAGGAGAGAGGGGAGGAGGGGACGCTTAAGTCTAAACTCTGGCAGGCCTCTTTTGGCCCTCTTCCTGCTCCCACCTGCAAGGCTAAGAACCTCAGGGTCATCTTCGACTCCACACTCTCTTTCTCGCCTCACATCTCTGACGTCTCTAAGAAGTCACACTACCAGCTGCACCTCCTGAGAGGTATTCTTCCTTTACTCTCCTTCCCCCAGAAGCTCACTGTCTCTAGAGCTCTGCTTCTCTCTAGGCTGGACTATTGCAACAGCCTCTTTCTAAATCTGCCTCCTTCTACTCTACGCCCTCTGCAACTCATCCAGAACAGGACTACAAGACCTGTCCTTGGCCTCAAGCCCAGGGATCGTATCTCTCCAGGACTGAAATCTCTGCACTGGCTCCCAGCGTCTGCGGGGAGTACATTCAAAACCCTCTGCATTGTCCACAAGGCCTTCTGGGGAGGGGGCTGCAATACCTTCTCTCTTCCAAAATATCTGCCCTCTCGAGCTCTTTGCTCATCCGCCTCCAACTCCCTCAGGGTCAGTCGCTTCTCCAAGCAACGAGTTGGTGGTAGATCTCTCTCTTCGGCCAGGGCCTCCCTCTGAAACAGCCTCCCTGCCTCCCTGAAACTTGAGGAGAATCATCTTCGGTTCCGGAGGCACCTGAAAACCCTCATATTTGCTTCTGATTTCTCTCCCCCACTCCCCTGCTAAAGTCCTTACTGATACTGAGACTGCACTGATTACCTGGCCACCCATCTGATCTCGGGTCCTCCCTGGCAACCCCTGCACCTGGGGACTGTTGTCTGTATCCCTACAGTCCCCTCACCAGCACTTATGTCTGCACTCACCCTGCACTTGCCACCTGCTGGCCGTTCTTTTATTTATCTTGTTATTCTATTATGCCATGTACTGCACTTTCCCCTCCCCGCCCTGTACTTTCCTTCTTTCCCCCTTCCTTTGCGCGATCTGATTGACACCTGGCCTAGTAAGATCATTGTCTGTCTTCCCTCTGTTCCCCCTCCCCTGAGTCGTTGCCCTTTGAAACACTTGTATAGACGCGTTATAAATGCCACATCATATCATGTCATATCACAAAGACCCACACTTATCTCATCTTATCTTATCAATACTTGAAAAGCGCAAAGTTCACCTAAGGCATCATGTCGCTGCCAACAATCCACTAATAAAAGTGTAATTTGAAGTTTAAACTACCGCTGCTGCAGCCCAATTACAGCAAAGTCACGTTTGTCAGCACTCAATGTCCCTGTTTATTTTGGGAGTTTTCTCTGCTGTCAAACAAGAGGGGGCTTAGAGCTCAACCCCACTAAACACCAGCAAACACGCACTCTGAGGCACTCTTAGTGGTTTAAGGTGCTTAGTGTTGCATCAGTAAGGGTCCCACCAGAAATATGAAAAACAGCAAGAAAGGTGCATAAAAGCCAGCAGCCAACCGTAGCCGGAGACTTCCTCCAGCTGGACCCAGGATACAAGCTTAAGATGACTTAGGCTTCTTGCTTCAGGTTTCTTGTTTCAGCTTCTGACAAGGAGGTGAGTGTGAGGTCCCATGTTATACAAAACACTCCCCATTCACTCAGGCTGAGTCAGACTTAGCCAGCCAATCACACACAAGTGCATACATACAGACAGCAGCCAATCAGGCTCACAGGCATTCAGTCCATTCACACCAAGCCAAACACCCATAACTCAGGATGTGGACTGGGGGCAACTCCAGAGCCTTTCAGAGGACACATCGCATTAATTCCAGTTTCAGTCAGGGCTGCCTCAGGCATTCTGACACACAACCAAAACCAGACACCCACAATACAGAATGCATATTGACTCCTTACTCCATTCATTCAGGCTCCACCCATGAAGGTGTACCCACAATAAGCAGTCCCTGTGAAGGCTCCGGCCGGTCAGCAGGCAGTCCTGGAGCCATATATGGGCCTTCCACCCAGCAGCCATTCAGGGGAAGGGAATAGGGCCAGGGCTTCTCAATACATTGAGAAACAACAGGGAAATGCAGAGCAATTCAAGAGGCCACCAGTGGCCATCTTGCCTTTGTGTAAGAACCCATAGATTGCTATGGCAGGGCCTGGGTGTCCCACAAATGGAGGATACCCAGAGCCACTGTCAAGTCATCATGTAGCAGCCATCAGCCCATAGCCTTCTCTGTGGCAACACACAGGTGCCCAGAAACATACACTAGTTGTGCAAGGGTGTACCTAAGGGTATCCTATGGGTAATGGTCACCAAAAGGTAACGATGAAGAGCTGCACTGCCAGGGGTCCGGAACTGGACTCTTGTGCAGAAAGACACACAGAAAACACCAACAGAGAAGTGGTAGGACAAGGGTGAGGCGGTCCTGTCCTTCCAAAAGAATTTCGAGCATTGCAGACCCTACCACATTAAATAGAAGTACCCTTGAGAAATAAACCTTCACCTTGGTAGAATACTAGCTGTGTCCACTTCCCCCTCTTTCCCTTGATGTAAGCCCCCCAGGGACCTAACTCCAGCTGCCATTGAGCATGTAATCCACCCTAGACCCTCTCATTGTGTGATCTGCTTCTGCTTCTGCACATGTTTTTATTATGTTTAGAAGTTTGCATATTGGTGCTTTCCACTTCAGCATCAGTGAAAGTGTTCAGTCTCACTGGTATTGCTTTGCTACAAGAATGCTTGAGCCATTAAGTAGCACCTGAAGGGTTCTCTGTGTTTAACAATGTCTGAAGACATCACAGTTATAAAGTGTGGTGGTTTCCTTATAACTATTTCCAACTTTTTTAACTACCATTTAAAGATTTTGAAAATGATGCTATCTACCCATATGGAAGTATGAACATTCATCATTGCCATTTTCGTCTAAGGAGGTAATGGAAAGCATAGTACATTCAGTCAATTTCACTGTAATTATACTTTGAGGCAATAATATTGGAAGAGTTATATGAAAAAGGACAAATCACATAGTAAAGCGACATTAAGAGTATAATCAATACGTTATGCTACATTGTTATGTGTGATAGATGTATAAATAGGTTATGAAGATCAACTCTGTAGAGCCAAAGAGCATGTGTACACTTCAATGCCACTCAATCAGCCGTGTGGTGGACTAAATGTCAAGCTTGTCCAGTTGGAATGGCCGTAGCAAACGTCTTTCATGAGTAGTGATGATGCTTCATGCCAGGCTCTCAACTCTCTTCCACAATTCAAGTAACATGGTGGAACTTGCCTGAAATACCTCTGCATGTTGAAATGCAAGAAACCTTTCAGATAAAGGATTAGAGAAACTATGCTCCCTATTTTCCAATCCCTCCTTATGACCTTAGGGAGCGATCTACATGAAGGTCAACATAGTATAAGTGGCAAGTTCATATTGTGTTGCTTAGCTATCAATATGAACATTATTGCTATCTTCTTGCACTAAGATTTATGCAGCAGCTACATAAAATTACTGTAGGCTCTTCAAAGCACAGTTGATTATATATTATTGTAACAGCCACACTACATCAGATACCATGGGACGCCATGAGAACATCAAATACCCAGAAACAACGGAGGGGCCTGCGGGAAGCAATGAGGTGGACACTTGAGAAGCAGATCTCGAACCTGAACGTACGGGCCGAAAGGAGGAGGAGGAGGACCCTGAAGGAAGCAGTCATTTGTGGTCGGGGGCAGACCTGGGTGCCATCCGCGAATTGTGTTGCCTGAATGCGGATAGTGGAAACCCTAACGCACGGCCGGTAGCGGGGTTGAGAAGTGGAGTGGATCCTACGGGCGAGGTACGCGGAAACCACGACACAGGCGAACAAACGGGGCAAGGGTCTGCCGGCGTGTGCCGCGTGTACTGCAGCACGAATGACCAACGGGGGGAGGTTGTTGGGCCAAGACGTCACAAACGGGGAACGGAGGTAAGAGAAGCAAAAGAACCGTATAACCTCACACTTGTAAAACAGAGAAAAGAGATCCAAAAGAAGGATATTAGATGGACTTTATCCTTACCAAAGCTGGGGACCTCTGACTGTATAAACCCCAATCTTCACTTCGTGGCACATGGCGGGGAGACATCACAGCGACTGGGAGCACAGAAGGAAGGGGGCGGGTCTTGGGAGGGTTTTTATATCCTCGGACATAAGGAGAGACCTGATTGGGTCAAGAGTGTCCAGCCCCTATATAAAGCATAGAGAGACGATGGACTGATGGGGAGTTCTCTTTCTTCTTTCAGAATCGGTTTGGAAGCGAGGAGAACACAAGTCCATACCAGTGGGCTTACGAAGATTAAACAGAGATTTCTGCCTTACACTCGCAGAAAACCCATCAGAGTCATCTCGGCTGGAAAGAGAACTGATACTTGATTTAATATTTTTCTTTTTATTTCGTAAAAAGTCAATAAAGACTGACCTTTGTTCAAGTTACCTGCCTAGTATGAGTGGTCTGTCACAATTATGAATGTTCTATTCATAAGGTTGAATTCTAAAGCAATTGTTATTAGAATAGGCACATGAAAAGATACAAAGTAGGTGCGAATGCTACTACTTAGAAATGGCTGCTTGTAAAACGTTATGTTTGATGGAAATAAATTGTGTTCGATGTACAGCAATTGTGGACCTTCATCAGTCATCAAAGCGACTCTCTCTAATACGTGACCATAAAGATATATGGGAGTTTAGCATGCAACTGGCTACAAAGTTGCAACCTATCTATTTAGAATAAGGAGTTTTTGTTTTATAAGCACCATATTGCTTGCTACGATGCAAAGGTTTCACATTAAGTTGAGGATTCACGAGAGCACGGAACCAACATGAACAATCAAAGTGTTTTGTAAGTACATTACTTATTTTTGATTAATATTATGAAATTATCCATATTCAGGATGATCGAGAATAATGTATTAATAAACAAATGAAACAGCTAATAATGTAACATTTCTTCACCTGGGCAGAATATTTGTTTTCCTTATCGACCAAAACGACAGGTATGTTTTTCTAACCTGTCCTTGCCACAGAATTTATATTCCAGCCGACACCGTCTAGAGGCGGCAGGTGAATTGAATGCTCCCAAATGGTTGGCTCTTGACTGTCATGTGGGAAGACATAGCAGGATAGGTGTGCCCATTCGCTGTCAAAAGCAACGCCCCATTCAAAGGCTTGTACAAGAAGGTTTGGCAAACACCTCATGTGAAGTTATCAGCCGACATTAATCAGCTCACTCACCCACCACGCCCTTTACATGCCCAAATACATCAATGGGCTCTCACTCACTAACCATAAAATAGGGAATGTGCACCCGCACTAGGAACACAAACTGTTGAGAGATATGATTTTGGATATAGGTCTATCGAGCATTGCAATTTCCAAGTACGTCTTTTGAAATCTGCATCTCCAAAGATTTCAAAGTAAATAGTCTCATAGGGATCTTGGACAGAGACATTTGGTATAACAGCTGCAAATTCAGCATCACTTTTGGAGAGAAATAATATGCAGGACAAATATTAAAATGAAGTGGAAATAATCTACTAATACAAAACAGAAACATTTATTGTATACTTTGGCACACATTCTTGAAGCTGTGTGGATTTAGTTTTTAGTAAATTAAAAAGATGTAATTTGTGTGCTATTGTGACGACCGTACACTGTTAGAATACCTCGAATCGATGTATTTCACAATTGAATTGTTAATACAAACCATGTAGGTATATTAATGCCTATGTTTCGCAATGTTGTGAACTAACGTCACGATCAGTGGCGTTGCATAGCGGAATGCTGTAGCTAATGTCACAAGCCAGGAAGTGTTCTATGTTGTATTGTCGACAGAGCATTTGAACTTATGCTGATTGTGCTGAAAATAACATTACAACAAGGTGACAGATGGGAAAAGATGAAGTTCATAAATATTAATCATTTGAAATGTAATTTATGCGCTGCGGAAAAAAGGTTTAATGGGTATATGGTGCGATATGGATGCCGTTACAATTGGTCGAATTAATAACATGTGTGCACATTTCCTTTAAGGTCCCTGTAAAGACTGGAGAGGCGTATCAGTGCTTCTATCCACTACATAGTTGGCAAAGCGGCACAAAGCTCCCCAGCCAAGGTTCTTTGATGGTAGCTATGGATGAGCAACCAAAGCTGAGACTCAAAGGAGTTGATTCAGGCTGGTTCCTAGGTACAGTGAATCCCCACTCTCCCCACAATAGAATGTCCACACACTATGCTAGGTGAGAACACAGTCTTTTTATTACAGGATACAAAGTCAGGCAGGTGTACATAAATAAATAAGACTCACTTTGTACTAGAAATCTAAACAGGTACATCAACTTAATAAATACAGTTCCATGTTGTACCACTGATGTCTTTAAATTCGTAATGCACCAAATTCTGACAGTTATTAAAAAGCATTTACATTATCAGGCAAGTGTTAACTACATACAGCATTAATGTAGAAAGGCAGGTAATAATTAGAACATAGGCAGAATACTTTCTTTAGTGTAAAAATGCAATACAGTGTGAGGATCCCGCACCTGGGCAACATGTAAGGAAATGTTAAGGTATACTTTATGTTGTAGATTACAGCAAAGTCCAAATATGGTCATTAATAGTCGGTTTCTCTTTCTACAGATACAACTACCCCAAAGTACCTGGGATGCCACAGGAGAACAGGGTCCAAGATGAATCTGGGACCCCTGGATGACCCTTAAGGATAGAAGATGCTCTTCCTCGTCACAGTACCATGGGTGCCTTGGAAAGCTAAGTGATGGAGTTTCTCAGTTTCACTCAATGATGACCCTCGAGGATGGACCTCCCTTGGAAGAAGGAGCCAATGGGATGTCGAGGTCGAGCAGGAGAAGGGAACCAAGCAGTGTCGGAAATGCAGCAATGAAAGTCTGTTGTGGTGGACTACGATGTCGGGTTGTTACACCAGCTGTGGATGTCCCACGAAGATGAAACTTGCTGTGGACCTCGAAAAGGCCTGGATGAAGAAGATAAGTCCTTTGATGGTCATTGATGACTTTCAGCAGCAACAGGTGCAGTGGCAGAAGTAGGTGTTGGGTTTCGGGATTTTGCAGTTCACAGCCTTTCGGTTCTTCAGTGCTGCAGCTACATCACTGGCCTCTGGATGTCTTCTGCCAACTTGGACATGACCACTGCACTGTACTAAAGACCCTCGCCGAGTCTGGACCCTTGGAACACGTTCTTCATGGATTGGTGGTGGGAAACCCACCGGCAGACACTGCTCTACAGACAGCGATCCTGGATCTCCTACGGCATGAAAAAGTGGATAGATGCTGTGGCAGCAGTGCCTTCTGAAGGATTCCTCAGTTATTTGGAACATTTGCTGCTCCAGGTGTCTGGTACCATGATGCCAGGTATCCTCTCTTCCGGGTGATACTCATCAGCTTGGCTTCCAGCGGTCATGAACACTCCTCCAGACCCGGAATGGCACAGATTGATATCTTGGCTTAAAGATATCCAGGCACTCCTCTTCTGGGCCAATGAAGATCCCTTCACCAGATGGCAGGCACATAGGACTGGCTTCCGGGATATTTTGGGTGAAGAGCAGCAGTTGCACAATGTCCTCTCGTAGCTATAGGAAAAGGTCACCTATCCAGGTCCTCTCTGGTTCAGTCCTTGAGCCAGCAAAGCAGTCTTTCAATTTTGGTGAAGAGTTGCAGCTGAGAACTTCTCTTTTACATTTTTTTTATTTAGTGCGATTAGGTTATTATAACTTTCCGCATTACAAACAATATACAAATAAACAAGAAAGTAAGAAAAAAGATAGATCATATCACATTTCATATTATGACATCAAATAAATCTTAGTTAAAACAGCCTAAAACATACAGTAAAAGGAACATGTCTTATCCATATATACAATATACCTAAAAAGAAATGTCCTTTCTTAAACAAATCTAAAATTAATTCAGCCCTATTTCTTATTACAATCAATAATTGCTTCCCATATATGATATGCTGCACTTGAAATAACCAAGGATTCTGCCGAGTACACAGTGGATCAAAATTGATCAGTTGAACCCCATTCAAGTGAGTGAGTATATTTTTGTTTCCTTGTTGATAGTAGAAAGATAACATTAAACAAGAAGTTAAGATGTGTCTTGCCATTTCGATTTCTTCAGTACAGAAAGATTTTCTCTCTTCCAGAGGGATACCTACCCAAGAACCCGTGATTTTCCATGTGGGGAGGTCATTAAAACGAAGACAGAGTAGAAAACATCTGAGGTCCTCGCCACAACATTTTGTAAGATAACTGCAAGGTTTACTGAACATAAAGCTCTGTGATGAAAAATGCCTCATATCGTCTCTTAACACAAAGAGTTTAACGGTGCTTCATCAAATCCCATTCCATGGCCTTCTCTTTTAGTTTAGCAGAATGGGAAATAAACGTCAAGTAATCTGACATAGGGGTAACTTGGACATTAAGGTGTCAACTGTCTCCCTCCCATCACTACCACTGAAGTATAATTTGCAACATTGAAATCTCTAGAGTTCTAAAAATGAGGTGATTCCAAATTTACATGTTATTACATCTATAGACACTGAGCAAGGGATCCTTAAATCTCCCCTCCACAGATTGCCCTCGAGTTTATCTACACAAATGGCATATTTTTCTTATAGAACCTCCAATCTGTAGAGTACTACAGGGATCACACTTTGTTTATACATTTTCAAAAAACCTACAATAGAGTGACTGCCCTTCTTACCAAGTTCTTGATAATATTCCATTTACGGATCTCTTTATTCTGGAGGGCGTTCTCATAGAAGGTTCTGGAAGGTAGGTTAATATTAGGAATGCCTGGATACAGCTACCTTTTAACTTCTTCCAGTTTGGTCCCATTCAATTGCCATTCGTACACATTTCTTTTGTTGTTTTTTCCCCACCACTTACAATAACTTAAGTTTTGCTGATTTTAATGTGAAGATTATGGCTAATGGCAAACTCATATATAGCATAGAGAGATCTCTGGAGGCCTGTTTGGGTGAGGTTGAGTATCACTGTGTTCGCAGCATAGGAGAGCCATTGAATGTGGTCCCCTCCAATTTTTGGTGGATAAGAATTGGCTTTCTGAAGCGCAAGGCCAATGTCCGCCACATACAAATTGCAAAGTACTGTGGGCAAAACGCAGCCTTCTTTTAATCCCTCATTCGTACTGATAGATTTGGACAATGTACCATTAGCATCAAGACGTACTTATACTGTTGTATCACTGTACATCAACTTGATAAAATAAAGGAGATCACAGGGAAGGTACTAGCTTTCTAATTTAGCCCAGAGGTTCTCCTTGATCACACAATGACATGCGTTTGGCACAATAATATATTTCTCTCTGTAATCCAATGATTTAACTTGCGAAGCAATAATGTATAGAAAATCTTACAGCTAGTACCTATCATCGCTAGGAGGTAGTAATTGCAAGGTTCCACCATTTTGCCTCTTTTAAAAATAGGTACCAAAATAGATGTTCCCCAACTTGATGGAGTATTACAATTTCCATATAGATTCGAACATACTATATAACAACTTTGTCAACTTCTCTGGGTTACGCCTAATCACAACATTAGCTGTATGATCCAGATCGGGGATTCTTGAGCTTTCCGATTAACAATAACTCTGGAAACATCATCCAAGCCAAAAGGAAAAGAGCCAAAACCACCCTGTTTGACGGTTCTAGCTTGGGGTGGTTCGTATATCTCATTTCAATAGATCTTATTACTACGCCCCTTCCACTCTGTGATAGGGTTGATCTCCTTGGCTTTCTCCCTCTGACAGATGTTGTTTGTACAGGTACCAAAACTCATATCATCATGGGATCTAGGGGTCCAAATATTAGGCGCCAATTGGCATTACTTGTATCATATTTATAAGAACATCACCAATTCCAATATTTGGTGTGTTGTTGGATCAATAGTATAGTCTTAGCTACCAAAGTATGGTTAGTGCAGTTTCTATTATTTCGCAGAGCTTCCCGTTGAGCCCGCCTTTTCTTATCAATCGCTACATTGTATATATTTCAATGCTTTTTACACATAGGGTAAATAGCTTCGTATTTTGCAGCTTGATCTAGCAGTATAGCTCTTGATAAATATCAATGTAGGTATACTCAGTCAAATCTTTGCAGGAAAGCAGGCAGGCCGTGAATAATTGTTCAAACCTAGAGAGATTTACCTCACATTATCCTATTGCCAATGAGTTTAGCATGCTGTACACCATGTTTATTAGAGAGAGGTCTACATTTATAAGTACCTAAAGTAAGTTTAACAATAACATGGTCACTGAGAGGAGCTTTTAACATAATACATTTTTCAAAGTGTTTTCTTAATCAGGGTCCCGCAAAGATGTAATCTATATGGAAATACATCTTGGCATTATAACTTTTCCCATTGGAACAAGTGTCCAGTTTTTTCAGCATTTTTTAAAGGAAGGATTAATAAAGTCTAATTCAAATCCCAACAAGAATTCTCACCAATTCTGACCTTCCTTTTTTTGAGGAGCATTAGACAATAATTCATTTGAGCCAATCCACTGTAACAAAATACCGTCATGTCTGGGCCCAGGAATAGCATCATCCAAGTATCGATCCGTGAGTGGCATATCAAAATAGGAATTAAAATCACTAAAATTACGGGTCTAGGATTTTATTATCCAACCATTAATAATCCTTTCCATGAATGTGTGGATGAGTATAGTGTATTTGCCAGCCGGGTGGTCATAGATGTTAAAGAAGAGAAGCTCACCTATAGGAACGACTTCAGATATAAAAGCACACAGTGCATAAGGTATTTTTCCATAAGGGCTGTATTCACAGATAGATCATGGGGCTTTGACTACAATACAGAGGCCTCCCAATGGTCTACCTACTCCATGATGGGTTGCATGTCAATGTACAATTTTAGAGCCATATATCGCAAAATTGGCCATTAGCCAGGTTTCTTGAAATGCAAAAATGTGACACGTGGGGGTTATAAGCTCTTCGCTCAAGCCAGAGGAAAAACGATGGCCTCTAGTGTTCCATGAGATCATCTTGTACTTTCTGTAAGGGTATTGATATCAGCCGCAATGACATGCCCAGGTCCATAGTTCCATTGCTCGGTTGATCTAGTGATCCAAGCTTTCCTCTCTGGCCCTTCCAAGCTTTAGAGGTGTCATCCAGAGATGCAGCATATTTCCAAGAAGGCTTCTCTGATGGCAAATCATTTCTAGGAGCTCTTTGTGTCTTAGCTTTGGCCCAGTTCTTATTTTGTCGGCTACGGTAAGATCTCTTTCGTCTGCCATATATCCTACTTTGCTCCAAATCAGAGATGGAAGCCGGGTTGTGCTCGGCAACTACGGAGTTACTTTCTCTGCCCTCTTGTATGGGCTGGATTTGCAAGTGTTCAGCCATTACATTGTCTGCTGCTCTGGCCTGTTTATGAATACTGGGTGTTGTTTGTTCAAGCTGGATTCTATTATGAATAATACTACCCACTATTTTTGCAACAGCTAGGTTAAGGTCTCTCTTTCATTAATGATGAGCATAGGTCAAAAACTGCATCAAGTGTCGACGCAATTGCATATATGGTTTATTGACGGTTCTCAGTCGCTATATGCTTTGAAAAGGAGCTAGAAAAAGAATCTGAATCCTCACTGGATGATTCCTAATTGTGTTAAGTCAGAAGAAACTGCCAGATGTGTCCCTGTGACCTTATCATAGCCATTTTCTGTTGCAGATGAAGTAACAGTATGCAGTCCCAATGAATCTTGGTGCAGTTCGTAACACAACTCTAAGAGAATTATTGTCCACCATCGATCCAGGCTCGCTAGGCACCAGTGTAATATGTGAGTTTTCTGGTACAGTTTCAAAGTCCTGCTCTCCATCCCTTGCATTTTGTATTACAAAGAAGCCTGTAATCTTTGCTTGTTCTTTAGGGTGTTTCATAACCTTGTCTTTCGCAGGCAGATGGGCATTTCTCCGAGAGGTGCGCAAGTCAGCGTAGATCTAACTTCTGTTTCTTTTTGAGCGCTGTGTTGCATTATGCAGATTGTATACGCACTGTTTGGCCACCGTGGTATTAATCTAGTGGAACAACAATCCACTTGTAAAAATAAACAGCGTATGTAGAAAGTAGCAGTAGTAGTAGAGTGCTAATGCGATACAATCAGTTGTACTCATACCTTGTAATTAAGATCAATCACACGCACTTTGGGCAGCAGGAGAGAGGGGAGGAGGGGACGCTTAAGTCTAAACTCTGGCAGGCCTCTTTTGGCCCTCTTCCTGCTCCCACCTGCAAGGCTAAGAACCTCAGGGTCATCTTCGACTCCACACTCTCTTTCTCGCCTCACATCTCTGACGTCTCTAAGAAGTCACACTACCAGCTGCACCTCCTGAGAGGTATTCTTCCTTTACTCTCCTTCCCCCAGAAGCTCACTGTCTCTAGAGCTCTGCTTCTCTCTAGGCTGGACTATTGCAACAGCCTCTTTCTAAATCTGCCTGCTTCTACTCTACGCCCTCTGCAACTCATCCAGAACAGGACTGCGAGACTTGTCCTTGGCCTCAAGCCCAGGGATCGTATCTCTCCAGTACTGAAATCTCTGCACTGGCTCCAAGTGGCTGCGGGGAGTACATTCAAAACCCTCTGCATTGTCCCCAAGGCCTTCTGGGGAGGGGGCCGCAATACCTTCTCTCTTCCAAAATATCTTCCCTCTCGAGCTCTTCCCTCATCCGCCTCCAACTCCCTCAGGGTCAGTCGCTTCTCCAAGCAACGAGTTAGTGGTAGATCTCTCTCTTCGGCCAGGGCCTCACTCTGGAACAACCTCCCTGCTTCCCTGAAACTTGAGGAGAACCATCTTTGGTTGCAGAGGCACCTGAAAACCCTCCTATTTGCTTCTGCTTTCTCTCCCCCTCTTCCCTGCTAAGGTCCTGACTGATACTGAGACTGCACTGGTTACCTGGCCACCCATCTCATCTCAGGTCCAAGCCCTGCCAGATGCATGCCTGCACTGCCTCCCTGGCAACCCCTGCACCTGGGGACTGTTTTCTGTATCTCTACAGTCCCCCCACCAGCACTTATGTCTGCACTCACCCTGCACTTGCCACCTGCTGACCGTTCTTTTATTTATCTTGTTATTCTTTTATCCCATGTACTGCACTTTCCCCTCCCCCGCCCTGTACTTTCCTTCCTTCCCCCTTCCTTTGCACTTGCGCGATCTGAATGACACCTGGCCCAGTAAGATCGTTGTCTGTCTTCCCTCTGTTCCCCCTCCCTTGCGTCGTCGCACTTTGAAACACTTGTATAGACGCGTTATAAATGCCACATCATATCATGTCATATCACAAAGACCCACACTTATCTCATCTTATCTTATCAATACTTGTAAAGCGCAAAGTTCACCCTAAGGCATCATGTCGCTGCTAACAATCCACTAATAAAAGTGTAATTTGAAGTTTAAACTACCGCTGCTGCAGCCCAATTACAGCAAAGTCACGTTTGTCAGCACTCAATGTCCCTGTTTTGTTTTGGGAGTTTTCTCTGCTGTAAAACAAGAGGGGGCTTACGGCTCAACCCCACTAAACGCCAGCAAACAAGCACTCTAATGAACTCTGAGTGGTTTAAGGTGCTTAGTGTTGCAGCAGTAAGGATCTCACCAGAAATATGAAAAACAGCAAGACAGGTGCATAAAAGCCAACAGCCAAAGCCAACAGCCAACCGTAGCTGCAGACTTCCTCCAGTTGAACCCAGGATACAAGCTTAAGATGACTTAGGCTTCTTGCTTCAGGTTTCTTGTTTCAGCTTCAGACATGGAGGTGAGTGTGAGGTCCCCTGTTATACAAAACACCACCCCATTTACTCAGACTGAGTCAGGCTCAGCCAGCCAATCACACACAAGTGCATTCGTACAGACAGCACCCAATCAGGCTCACAGGCATTCAGTCCATTCACTCAAAGCCAGACACCCATAACTCCGGATGTGGACTGGGGGCAACTCCCAAGCCTTTCAGAGCACACATCACATTAATTCCAGTTTCAGTCAGGGCTGGCTCAGGTATTGTGACACACAACCAAAACCAGACACCCACAATACAGAATACATATTGACTCCTTACTCCATTCATTCAGGCACCACCCCAAAGGTGTACCCACAACAAGCAGTCCCTGGGAAGGCCCCATCCTGTCTGTCAGCAGGCAGTCCTGGAGCCATATATGGGCCTTACACCGGCAGCCATTCAGGGGAAGGGAACAGGGCCAGGGCTTCTCAGGACCTTTAGAAACAACAGAAAAATGCAAAGGAAACCAAGAGGCCACCAGTGGCCATCTTGCCTTTGTGTCGGAACCCATTGATTCCTATTGCAGGGCCTGGATATCCCACCAATGAAGGATACCCAGAGCCACTGTCAAGTCATCATGTAGCAGCCACCAGCCTACATACTGCTCTGTGGCAACACACACGTGCCCAGAAACATACAATAGGTGTGCAAGGGTGTACCTAAGGGTACCCTATGGGTACTGTTCACCAAAAGGTAACGATGAAGAGCTGCACTGCCAGGGGTCGAGAACTGGACTCCTGTGCAGAAAGACACACAGAAAACAGCAACTGAGAAGTGGTAGGACAAGGACGAGGAGGTCCTGTCCCTCCAAAAGCATTTCCAGCATCACAGACCCTACCACCTTAAATAGAAGTACCCTTGATAAATAAATCTTCACCTTGATAGAATACTAGCTGTGCCCACTTGCCCCTCTTTCCCTTGATGTAAGCCCCCCAGGGACCTAACTCCAGCTGCCATTGAGCATGTAGTCCACCCTAGACCCTCTCATTGTGTGATCTGCTTCTGCAGCCACTAAGAACAGGGGCATCACTGAAATCCTGATGCCAGTGAACCTATTGCCACTGGCATCAGGATTCCAGTGATGCCCCTGTTCTAACACTGTGTGCAGTGATAGTAACCCTGCACACAGCAGCTGTTCTTTGTTATACCAGGCATGCACACCTGATTGACCATGGCTGAATCTAGGCTTCCCAGCATGGCTGAGCGTCAATCGTTGCCAGACTGAGGCTGCGCCATTATACTACAGGCCAGAGTTGGTCCTCAAAGGCTACACTCTGGCCTGAGAATGAATGGGACTGAACCCACAAATCAAATCAACACCGAGCAAATAGTGAACCGCATGGCTGAAAATGATTGGGCCAGAGGTTCAACCTTCAGCAACGCTCACAGGCCGACAATCTGTTTCACAGTGTGGAGTAAAGTGTGGGAATTAAAATATGTATATACTCTCCTTGCATATTACTGCATTATAACATTGAGAGTAGGCACGGCAAACTGCCATGTTTAAACCATTGTTTATTGCTTGTGCACGGCGAGACTGTAGATCGTCATGCACACGTCTTTGCAATGAAGGCCCCTCACCTAGCGTGCGGGAATGCTCACCTTCAAATCTCTCGCTTATGACGTGTTTACCCTTTTTATAATTGTTTTTTTATAACTCGCTTAGTACCGAAGAGGTTTCAAACCATGGACCCGGGATTCGAATAAGTGTTGCTGTGCGTCGTCTTGCTTCCAAGATGTGCGCCTTGCCACTCAGCTATACTACCAATGCCAACTGCATATGGCATATGTAAGCGTGTTCTAGGCTCCCGCTTTCTCCTTGACTAACTGTATTACGATATGCTGTCCTCCCTGCTAACACTAACGGGCATGACAGAGTCCAGCTGGCATCAAAGGCCACTATAAGGAGGCTTTGTTCTCTGCCAACAACATTGTTTCAAGGGGAGAACTTACCCAATTGGGACCACCCCTTCCATTGAAATGCATGTGTTCCTTTGGCTAAAAGAGAATGGTGCACGGAGAGGGGGTGTTTCACTTCACTTACACCAAAGTCTTGTGCCACTGTTGGTTCTGTTTTGTTTTTGCTTTTACTAATAAATTGTTCACCAATCCACGGGATTTGTGAGTGGTCATTTTTTCCACCACAACAGTCTGAAAAGACACAAGTGTGGCGCGTACCTTGGCAGGCCAGTCTGTGCACTCTGCCTACGATTACACCTAGCCGAGCTGCAGTTCCTCCATGCATCTTTCCATCCAGCATGAGCCTGCACAGAAGGGACGAACAGATATGCAATCAGTCTTAGTCCCACCCCAGAAGAGGCTGCTCCAGCATAAACTGCCTGACCACATCCCTCCAGCACAGCTCGTCACGCAACCACAGTCCTGTCAGGCCTATGCTGGACACCATCACTCACGTGCCGCTTGGAGCCTTAGGCAGTGGCCAAAGAGCCACACCGGGGTATGCCCTCAACACTTAGGGCAACACACTGATGCAAAACAACACCCATTCAGGATTTTAGAGAGTATGATTGGTTATTTATAACGCTCTTAATACCCAGAGGTTTCTAAGCGCGGACCTGGGGATCGAAACTGTGTTGCTCCGTGTCGTTTTGCTTCCAAGGAGAGCACGTTGCCCCTGGGCTATCCTCCTGAGACACAGCACTCACTTCCTGCAACGTCTGGAGTGGGAGGTTATGTGGGGATATGCTAATGAGCCACTGTCAGCTGCCGGTCATTAATATCCCCCTTCTGAAGCAGGCTCTAGACATTGGCCCACCTCTGCAGACAGAGCAAGAAAAATGGAAAATTCAGACATTTCATGAAAACCGTGAACATGTAAAAGAGGCCACAGTTTGGATTATTTTCCATTGTAACTATATTCATGATTTCATTGGACCTTCCAAGGTTGGAGTTGTTGCGCATGTTTTGCCATTTTAACAGTGAAAGCATGTTTGGAATTTAACTTGGTGTTTGTAATTAAACTTTGAGGAGGGCTGCGTGTTTGCCACTGACGTGGCTGATTAAAACATGAATATTGTGATTCATGTATTGTGGGAAATGATGGCACTCTCAGAGGAGCCTGTGGAGTGGAGAAACCCAGCTGTAAAGGAGTGGGTGCAGGAGTGCGTGCTTTCCCTCCAGCGAACTTTCTAAGGGGGGTTTTGAAATGAAGAACTCCGAATGTAGTAGAGTAGTTGGGCAATCGCGCCGAGAAACAGCAGGAATGGCTTGAGTGGTGCAAAGTGCTAGTTTCAGCTCACCGTTGCTGCATTCTGCATGTGCGCGCTTTCCAAAGATGTGGGTGGGGCCCATGGATGTACTGCATGACAACAATCGCTCAACACGCGGACGGCTCCATGTCATTTCGCCAACAGGCATTTTTTACGACTGCCTTTTTAACGTGGGCACTATTACAAAAAAAGTCATAGAAATGTTTTTTGGGGGGGTTCCCCCAAGTTCCCCCTCCCCGACCTATTTTTAACTATTCCCGACCCCCCAACGCCTTATCTGCCCTTTCCCATCACCCTCACCCCCACAAATTTCAGTGACTTTTTCGTAATTATGTCCACATTAAAAAGGCAGTCGTAAAAATGGCTGACGATGAAACAACGGTGTACCACCCGAAGACACGGTACAAGGGGACAGGGAAATGGAGGATCTCTATAATGTCTCCCCCCCCCAAATCCCTTGGGAGTTTATTTATTTATAAATGTTTGCATTTGTTAAGCGCTCTAAACCCGGAGGCATCAAGGCTTTTATGGATGTTAATCGCTTTGGCCCACTCCAAGGATTTAAAGGGTTAACCCTGTGACTTCCCTTGTACACTGTGGGCCTCGCTGAGATGAGACTAGAGTAGGGGTGCACTTGCCTACAGGGAGCTCTAGAGAGATCCGGCAGGCCTCAGCACCCTGGGAAAGGATGGACTGGCCTATAGGGAACTCTGGAGATTTCCCGGCAGGCCACTGCACCCTGGGCCTCTTCTGTGTGGTAACCTATTTTATTTCCAAATGTTCTAATAGAAAAAGGCTTTGGCTTGCTTAGCATGTGTAATATGGGTCCACTTTGTGAATTATTTCCAGGGCCTATTTTGATTCACAGTCCAGCCCTGGACCAGGGGGCGGCCCCTGGTAAAATTGTTCACTCAGAGATGGTCTTAAAGTCGCCACAGCACCAGTAACAACATAATACCAATCTGGCATACAGATCGGGGGTCTGCAGACAAGGGGGTGCTTTGCATAGGGCCCCACCTGTACCTGGGCAGTGTAGGAAGGAGGCGCCCACCCACGAGTGCCTCCGCCAGACACCGGGCCCGGCATTGATTGGTGGTGCTGCTTGCGGCTGGGTAGGAGGCATCACTCATTTATGCACGAGGGACGCCTTTCTGGGGCAGTAGAAGTTATTCATACTCGCCAAGTATGCCGCATAGATATCTCCCAGTGCTAGTTTTGTGCTGAAACTTAAAGCATAAGCACAAAAAGAGGTTTGCACCATTGATGAACTAGTTAAATTGTACTCAGACAGCCAGGGCTCTTACTACAAGGAGTTAGGACTCGCCTTTGGAGGGTTTGTTCATAGTTCTGGAGCATGGCACACTGACCATTTTTTGTTTTGGCTCTTGGGTGGTGCATCTGCACCATCTATAAGCTGGAAAAATTGCAATGTATTACAATTAGGAGGGCGGTGGAATGTGAGGAAGGGCACACAGCTTGTAGGTGTTGCTTGATTATTTACCCACCCATTGGCTGGACAAGGTCATACGAATTGCTATGACCATTTACACACAGTACCTTTCCCTCTGTGCCCAGAAACCTCCTCCTGGGATCTCTTTGAGCTATCTTTATCAAGCATTAACATCTAATTGTGGCCTGCCAGTATTATTTCTAAGCTGTCTCCTGCGAGTTAATGGCTTAATTGCATTTGGAAACTGTGGTACTGGTGTAATACAAATGTCTCGACCAACTGTGTGTTCAGCCCATGGATTTATTTCTCTGATTGCAAAACAAGCATTGATAAAGCCAACAATTTTATCTGACTTTCTCAGACTACTCACTCCTGTCATGGGGCAGTTTGGGCGCTGTAAAGCCATTTGACTATCATAAAAGGCAGAGTCATGATCTTAAAATGTGCTGATACAGAAATGTCTTCTGGGTACAAAAACATCCTATGATTTGTGATTGCTCATGAGCAGTTTTAGATCGGTGGTGCCCATTACACACCATCATTACTTCATATTGAGTGAATGTATTCTGTACATCTAACCATGTGTTAAATGGCCACCACTTTGTTTCTCAATAGATACACTATATCCAATGAAATATCAACTGTTCACGCCTGACATTCAGTACATGAAAATATTTGATCATTATTAGTCCAAACTTTTTGTGGATGATGGGTAAGAAAAGCCACAATATTGATTTTCAAGCAAAATTATTCATTTGTGCCCACAAGCCATATGGTTGTTTCTGGGCTAACTGGGACATGTGTACAGTGGCATCTTTCAAAAGGTAAACACTTCCCTGTCCTTGATTATTTCATAGTGTAATGCAAATGTGTTTTCTGCATGTTGTATGTTCCATTACTAATGTCGCTAAGTCTTTGCACAACTTTCCCTGCGACTGCTTTTTGAGTGGGCGCATGTCAGATCCTTGCATTTCCCACAACCTTTCCTGAAATATTTACAGCAACTACTTTTTATTTTCTGTTTTCCCTGTTTTAGAGGCTGGAGTAGGGGCTGGAGGAGACAACTGGCTAGGGCTAAATCGCAATATACTAACCTAACCATTGGTTTGCAGATGGAGGTAAATAAACATACTTTCTAGAAGTACGTTTGAGCTCACTGATAACATTGCAGTCCGAACTCAAATGTTTAACTCTCCTGATGTGGCAGGGAAGCAGGAATCAAAGATCTCTCAAATTTCCCATAGCCATGTGCGAGAAAGCCATTAAGTCATGTTTTTTCATGAAATTATGGGACTTGACATTTTCCTAAATTTTAAATGGGAAAGAGAAAACCTACAAGTCTTGCAATACAAAGGGGAAAAAACAGGACTGGACAGTCTTCTCATGCTTGGCCACTTGAGAGCTCTGGACTCACAAGCTTAAAAGGAAGCACAGTAATGAGATAAAAAACTTGGGTTAGGATTCTCCGAACCTTTTTGGTAATTAGTTGGGAATTTAAGCACTCCCCATAACTGGCAACTATTGGCATGGGAGTTGAAGTTAGGAGATATGATATAATAGTTTATTCATATAGAGCCATATAGCGCCTATATACAAGCGCTTCAAGGCAAGGGAGGGAACAAGGGAGAATACAATTACATTCTTACAGGCCATGAACAGTAAAACTGTGAAATTAACTGTCGTACTCGGCTTGACGACATTTCAGATAGTGCAAGAGCTAAGACATAGATAAGGAAGGGAGGGGGAGCATGGTAAGGAAATGGTAACAGAAAGGCGACTACCGTACTAGGCCTGATGACATTTCTAGTAGAACCAGATAAAAACAAAAGGTGAGGGAGAGGGGTGCAGAATGGGAGGGGAGGAACAAAACAAGCGACTATCGTACTAGGCCCGACAACATTTCAGATAGTGCTGGACGGGAGCTGGGAACAATTAAGCGGAGGGGGAGGGGAGACAGACACGTTTGCTATCATACTAGGTCCAGGGACAATTCTGATAGAGTAAGTGCATAGAAAAAAGTAAGGGGAGAAGGGGAGGAGAAAGGGAAAGGGAGAAAGGGAAAGGAGGAGAGAACAGAGTGTTAGCAGTCAAAAAGAGTGGAGAAGCAAGAGGGGAGAGCGAATGCAATTGCAGAAGTCAATAGTAACACAAAATGTTGCAAGCCAGGATACCAGATGAAGATGGGAACAGCATGATTCAGGGCCACCATGAATACAGGATGCAAAGGAAGTCCAGCATGAGAGTTGAGAAAGGGTGACGCACCGTGAATCAATGAAGTCCATGCAATGTCAAATCCAGCATTGGCCACAAGACGTTGATGGTGAAACCAGAATGTAAGGGATGGAATGTAAGGGGGGGGGGGGCAAATGCTGTGGATATTGTTTGGATTTTTATCCACCCAATGACTAGCTATGGCCATGCTAGTCCATGTGACCATTCACAACCCTTACCTGCCCCTACCATTCTAAAACATCCTTCCGCATGATCTGTTTGTTCGAGCTAGCTCTGTGCTTTTAAGGGGAAGCTTATGTTATTTTAAGCAGTCTCCTGCAAGGTAATGGTGTATTCACAACTATAAACCAACTCCTGGTGTATTAATAATATCTCAACCAAGTGTCCCTTCAGGCACTTGATTTATTATCAAAATGTGTGTCTTTGCATCAGTCCCGTGCACTGAATTCCTGTTAATAAAAAGCACTTTCAAAGCCAATAGTTTTGGCTCTTTTATACTTTACTTTACTTTATAACATTTGTAATGCACAGCCATAGACCCTATAGGTGTGAGAGCGCGGACAAAGGACAAACATAATGAGAAACAAACAGTGGATATCCTAAGGCCAAAGAGTGACCAGAGAGAAGGATATCAGATGAATGCTAATTAAAGAGGAAGGTTTTAAGACCCTTTTTGAAGTTACTCAAGACTGAAGGGTTTCTCAGGTGACTGGGCAGGGCATTCCAAAGCGCCAGGGCCGCAAACACAAAGGCACCCAATTATGCTTTTTTGGTTTTAAATCTTGGCTGGTTAAGGAGGTTATGATTGTTATAACACAAGTTTCTAAGGCAGGTTTTTTTTTCCTATGTGCCTTTGTAAATATGGTGGCATCGTACCCTTAAGACATTTAAAGGTGATGACCAAAAGTCTGAAGGATATCCGAGACTCCACAAGGAGCCAGTGCAGAGCTCGACGCGCTTCAGAGACATGGGCCCTGTAAGAGAGTCCAGCTACGACTCTAACTGCGCCTTTTTGAACCACCTGGAGACGATTGATGGTGGATTTATTGGAGCCTGCTAGCAGACTGCAGCAATAATCCAGTTTGGCTCCTACTATGACTCGGGCGATAGACTCAGCATTCTGTTGAGAGATAAACGGTCTCAGGTGTGCCAACAATTTAATATGGTAGGTGACAGATGAAACTATACTGGCTACATAAGGCTTCATGTTAAACGACTGATCCAGAACCTCTCCCAAGATTTTTACTTTGGGGAGGGTGGGGATTTGAACATCCCCTAGCTGGAATTGCTTATAAGGCTGGGTCAAGTTTAGCTAAGATGCCCTTGGATTCCACCGCCATAAGTTCAGTCTTGCCATGGTTGAGTGCGAGGTTATTTAGCATCATCCATTGTCCAATAATGGAGAATATGCGATTGAGTTCACTCTTGTCCAGGTCATACTGGCCAGTGAGAGGGATGACACATTGTGTGTCATCTGCATGATTAGAAAAAAGAATACCCTCTTGAGCAATGTGGGCGAAGAAAGGAGCAATGAAGATATTATAAATACAAGGAGATAGACTGGCTCCTTGCGGAAATCCAAAGAGCACCTGAATGGCTAGTGCCTTCGCCTCATTGGCACACACCCTACTGAATCTATTTGATAAGAAAGAGAGCAGCCATTTGGTGGCGGCCTGGGAGCAATTGGCTACCGACATAAGCCTGTCTGCCAGTATGGAATGATCGAAGAGGTGAAACGCTGCAGATTGGTCCAAAGAAATTAGAAGCAAAATCTGCTGATTATCCAATCTCTGAAACAGTTGAGATTTGAGGTCCAGTAAAGAGGTCTCGGTGCCGAAGCCTTGTCTGAACCCTGATTGAAAGGGATTGAGGATAGGGTGCAAATTAAGATGTTGAGCGATTTGAGTTTATGCAAACCAGTCCAATATTTTCAACAGAAAGAGGGTGTTAGTTATCGGCCTATAATTGGTAGGGACTTTCTGATCCAAGTTGGGTTTTTAAGACGGGGGTGACCCAAGCTTGCTTTATCTCATCTGGAACAATGCCATTGAGAAGTGAAGAGTTTACAAATTTGCATATGGCATGTACCAATGTAAGAGGACAGGTTTTAATAATAGTGGAAGCACAGGGATCCGCTGGGCAATTGGTGGCTTCCAGTGTGGAGGTAATAGATGCTAATTCCTCCTCCGATATAGTAGTGAAATCAAAAACGGGAATATCTGGGTTCCTAGTAAATGTATAGGCATCATCTATAGGCATCAACTAGGCCTTTGCCAGGCGCTGTCATAATATACAGAGGCGCTAACACCAAATGGTTATACCTTGTTTTTGGTTGTGCCTAAAAAACAGGCAAAATCCATTCAATTTCACAAGTGGTGCAACTGCAAGACAGAGACTGCCGGCATTTCAGCATGCTCGGGCAACGTACACCCTTGGCATGTCCACATGCGTGCATGCCAGAGCATGCCACACATTGCAGAATCTGGGGGTGCATCAAGAAATCCCTCGGCACACTCTGGAATGAGACAGGTAGTAGTCTACCACTATCAGACGGAAAGCATGCAGAGGTCCTCATCTGACGTCAAGATTGCTGCAGTAAAACAAAGAGGAACTCCAAATACAGCGGGAACTAAATGGAGGCATATAGCATAAACAACAGAGAAGTGTTCCTGTGTGTAAAAAATATTTAAATTGTGAATACAACTTTTTTTATTTAATATTGCATTAAATGGTGATTTAATCACATGAAGCATAAATCTGTGGTACATGTATATATAGTGTAAACATAACACCATTTGCATGAAGAGCCAAAATTATAAAGAGTGAAAGAAAGAAATGAAATATTCAATATTTTTTTTGAATACAAATTATCATAGAATAAATAAACAGGCTTGGTAATATGCCAATGAGTAAACATTGTTGTCAAGAAAAAATAAATAAACCAGCTTGGTAATATGCCAATGAGTAAGCAATGTTGTCAGGAAAACTGATGCATGTATAAACATATTTGTATAAAGAAGCAACAACAGAGAAAGAGTTATTAGAAAAACACAGGCAATGTGTTCAAAAGCAAATTCAGCACAAAAAGTCTGACTTTTAAAGACAAAGACACTTTTGTAAAGAAACAACAACAAAAATGATATTGTTGCGGGAGCACACTGACTGTGTTTATAAACGATATTTAGCCCGAAAGAAATCTGGCTATTGAAAACCTTAATGGTTATCCCAATGCCAAATTACAGCTAAATTGACTGGCTGTCCCTGGCTAATTCATACACCGTGTACGGTTAAACCATCGTGACATGCAAATAAGCAGAAGGAATATAAAACAAATAAAAAATTAATGAAAGTATCCTCAAATGTAATCCTGGTTACTAGATAGCAGTGTTGAGGCTGATAGAGGAAAGCCTACGTCGTCCGCTTGCCTAAGTTAGTAGAAGCGTGATGGGCCAGACGCTGTTATTCTAACAGTACATAACAGTACCCAAGCAGGCATTGTGTCTTTAGAGGTCGCCTAGCTCTGGGAAGTGTGACCTGAGCTGACGTTGAAGGATTTGTCTCTCTCCATACAGTATATCATTAGCACAGCTGTAGACTGCGGTTAGAGTTTAAGGCCACCAACATATCAGGTTGTTCCAGTCTGCACTAGTAAGGGTGGGCCTCAGACCATTGCTCTCGAGAGGCTGTTGCTTTGACCCGTCACTCATTTCAAGAAGAAATACTTCCTCTTTTATATTTCCGTAGTTCTTCCTGCTTTTATCCAGAAACTATGGAGGAGAGTTTTAGATGAAACATTTGCTTCCTCTTTGCTTTCTCTTGATATGATGTATTAGAAGGTCTCTTAAAACCCTTGAATCCTCTCTGTCAGTTCTCATAATGCTTTCCCACGTCACTTTGCTGGCCTTTCCCAGTATTTAGTTGGTTAGAATATGTGGTCCTCTGAGCTGGTGTTGTATAGTTCACATGTGTTCTCCATGTCTGGTTGTTGGTATGTGAAATGTGGTCTTCAGTCCTAGTGGCATGTATGTTAATAGTGATATCAAGACTTAGTTGATCTGAAATGTCGTTTTGAGAACTGGTTGTATACATATAAAATGTGGTCTCGAGGCTTCAATGCTTGTGTGTGAAATGAGGCTCCCCATTCACCATGATAACCAGTGTAGGAGAGGTTGGCATGATTTCATAGGGCAGGATTCTTCAGCTATGAGTTGAATAGTGGTATTTTTGTGTATTATTCCGTAAGGTTGCTCTCATGAAGTTTGGTGATGATATTTGCTGTTGGAAACGGACTGTTATCCGAAACACATTTTGAAAGAGGCTTGTGAATATTACCAGGAGATGTTGTAATTAAATATATTGTGAGCAGTTAAATTAACCACACCAATGTGTGCAAACCCTAAGTGGTGAGGCTTCTCCTCTATTTGTTTCTTGGTTTACGTGAGGTCTCTAGGCCTTCTTGAAATGTATGTTAAAAATGCTCTCCAGACCTGGTAATATGCATCGCAAATGTAGACTTCAGACCTGGTTATATGCATCGCAAATGTAGACTTCAGACCTCGTTATATGCATTGCAAACGTAGACTTCAGACCTGGTTATATGCATCGTAAACGTAGACTTCAGACCTGGTGGTATGCATCGCAAATGTATGCATCGCAAATGTAGACTTCAGACCTGGTTGTATGCATCGCAAATGTAGACTTCAGGCCTGGTTATATGCATCACAAATGTAGACTTCAGACCTGGTTGTATGCATCACAAATGTAGACTTCAGACCTGGTCATATGCTTCGCAAATGTAGACTTCAGACCTGGTTATATGCATTGCAAATGTAAACTTCAAACCTGGTTATATGCATCACAAATGTAGACTTAAGACCTGGTTGTATGCATCGCAAATGTAGGCTTCAGACCTGGTTGTATGCATCGCAAATGTAGACTTCAGACCTGGTTGTATGCATCGCAAATGTAGACTTCAGACCTGGTTATATGCATCGCAAATGTAGACTTCAGACCTGGTTGTATGCATCACAAATGTTGACTTCAGACCTAGTTGTACATCGCAAATGTAGACTTCAGACCTGGTTGTATGCATCGCAAATGTAGACTTCAGACCTGGTTTTATGCATCGCAAATGTAGACTTCAGACCTGGTTATATGCATCGCAAATGTAGAATTCCGTCCTGGTTGTATGCATCGCAAATATAGACTTCAGACCTGCTTGTATGCATTGCAAATCTAGACCTCCGACCTGGTTGTATGCATCGCAAATGTAGACTTCAGACCTGGTTGTATTCATCGCAAATGTAGACTTCAGACCTGGTTGTATGCATCGCAAATGTAGACTTCGGACTTGGTTGTATGCATCGCAAATGTAACAGACCTGGTTGTATGCATTGCAAATGTAGACCTCAGACCTGGTTGTATGCATTGCAAATGTAAACTTCAGACCTGGTTATATGCATTGCAAATATAGACTTCAGACCTGGTTGTATGCATCGCAAATGTAGACTTCCGTCCTGGTTGTATGCATCGCAAATGTAGACTTCAGACCTGGTTATATGCATCGCAAATGTAGACTTCAGACCCGGCTATATGCTTCGCAAATGTAGACTTCAGACCTGGTTGTATGTATGTGAAACGTGGGCTCAAGTACTATTTACCTTTGTATTAGATGTTTTCCCAGAGGTGGTTGATGGTGTGTGAAATGTAGTCTTCAGACCTGGTTGTATGCATGTTACATGTAGCTGGAACACTTGGTTGTGTGCATGTTTAATGTGGTCTCTAGACCTCATTGTACATAAATGAAATGTACTGCCCATACCTGGTTTTATGTATGTTTAATGAGATCTCCACACCGGTTTACATGTATGGGAAATGCAATCTCCAGACCTGGTTGAAAAAAGGCAGGTGGTATAATCTTTCTAAAGCACACTGGAAAGGGGGTGACAGGCTAATGGGGAAAAAGGTCTTCAAGGTATGCGGGGACAAAATGAAGTTTTAAATAACTCTGATATTAGGTGGATGCTTATTAATGATGGAAAGAGGTAGAGAAGGGCAGGCCCTACCACCTCTGCATATGAATAGCAAGGGACAACACGAAGAGGGAGGCCAAGAACTAAAGGTTATGAGGGACCATTGCATGACAGGAGCAACGAACAAGGCCGAAACACTTGAACACAATTCTCTGATAGACCTGGAGTTAGTGAGCAGGCTCCCAAGACAAGACAGAGGGACACTTTCTGATTGAGCTGGGGCTGGATTAGAAGACATTTTGGTAGGTTCAGATAATGGCCATTTCCGTAGTAAAGCTGTGACGAAACTGAGACAGACATGGCGATGGCGCTCAAATTAACTAGCAGAAAGTGAGCCTCTTTGTGAGCATGTTCCTTAAGAATAAGCAGCCACTAGTGACCCTAATCATATGGAGAAGCAGAGATTGGGTAATGAGGCGGTACTGGCGTAACAGGTGCCCCGCAGCCCCCACAGTGAGTGCAGGGAGCCGCTAGCACATGTCCTGGGAGGGGGCCCCACTTGGAAAAAAAATATTTTCAAAATCTTTTTTAAAAAATTTCTTTTTAAAATAATTTTGCCTTCATAAATACAGTAACAGAAATAATGTCTTCCTGAAGACAGAGTGACTACAAAAATAAACTTTTTTAAATCTGAGGGCCTCCCCTACCCCATGAAATGGAAGACCCTAGGCTGGAGGCCTCCATGTCATGGGGTGGGGAGCCCTATGACTTCAAAAAGAAACAGTTTATTTTTGAAGTCACTCTGCCTTCGTAAAGAAATGATTTCCGTTATGGTTCGGTCCTTAACAGAAATAATTTCTTTATGAAGTCAGAATGATTTCAAAAAGAAAAAATCAGCCTCATTACAAGTTTGGCAGTTGCCTTGCTGTTTAAACCTGCAGGCTGCTGCCAAACTTGCGCTTTTTTGCGGCACACGCGAATCGGCAATTACCGGGTCATTACGGCCCTGCCGGACCCGGTAATTGCCCTTTCACAGGCACCGGAAAAAAATGCTCCCCATTCCCTATTGATCCCCATAGGGTTCAATGGGAATGGGGAGCTTGGATGCACCGGCATCATTCAGAATGGTATCAGTGCATCCGTCATGCTCTGCTCGTGGGTGCTGGTATGCCCGCCAGGTCAGACCTGGCGGGCAGGAAGGCACCCGTGAGCAGAACTTAGAGTTTGCCGGTTTGGTAACAACGGTACTGGCAAGCTTACCGGTACCGTTGTTACCGGACCAGCAAATTTATACTGAGGCCCAATTTCATTTTGAAGTAATAGGGCTCCCCTCAACCCAATGACGTGTACGTGTGTGAGTCTATTGTGAAAGGGTGTACACTTAAATGTGGAGGTGGCTGCCTGTGTGAGTGTATGGTGAAAGGGTGCACACAAATCTATGGGTGACTGGGTGTGCGTGTGTGCGTGTTCAGTGAAAGGGTGCACCCTTAAACGTATGAGTGGCTGCCTGGGTGTGCCTGCATGGTGAAAGGGTGCACACTTAAATGTATGAATGGCGGCCTGGGTGTGCCTGTATGGTAAAAGAGTGCACACTTAAATGTAAGGATGGCTGGGTGTGCATGCGTGTATAGGGTGAATGGTGTTTATGCTTGTGTTCAGGGGCGCAACAAAACCTACATTTCGGGGGGGCTGATCCTTCAAATGTTGGGAGAGGCGCTAACTTCACGGATGGTGGGGGAGGCAAACCTATTTGTGTGGGGGCATCTAACTTCTTTACACATTTTAATGAGACTATTCTAGCGCAGCGTCAATGTTCCAAGTAGTTAACTCTCTCCTTTAAGCGTGAAAGCACCCACTTATGAAATGTTGTGAGAATGAACGGTCTCCTGTTCTCTTTCTACCCTTCCAATCACTTCCATGAAAGACTAAACCTCCATCACAATTTCAATTGCCTAAAAAATGTGGCATTTGAATGCAGATACTAATAGTGAAATTCTTTACGTTAGTAACTGCTGGGCCCTTGTTAACAGCGAACCCCAGGTGCCATTTAACATCTGTGTCCTGTTCTGTCCGTCAACTGCTCTGAAGGTCAGCCAGGTTGAGTCAATATAGCCCAACATTTCTGGGGGTCAGGGCTACAGCCCAGTCAACTGAATATTGTTAAGCCCCTACTTGTGTTTAATGCTTTAATTACTTATTGGTAATCGTCATTACTCCTAGCTCCTTCCTTGTCCCTGTACTTGTGTATGAGGCAGTACTTGTGTATGAGGCAGTATGCCTCACACACAAACACTGGGATGAGGTAGAGGTACATGGAGGTAATGCCTGACTTTGCTACCTGTATATTCATTACTCCTAATCCCACTCTTCCTCATCCCAGTACTTACCTATGAGGCAAGGAGCCTCAACCGTAAGCTCTGGGACAAGGAAGATGGACGTGTAGGTGATTCTGGGCCACGGAGCTGATTTTGGAAGTTGGGGTAGGGCATGGGAGGGAGTGGGGATGTGTGGGCGGTGGGATTATGTGATAAATCATAATGGTTGTCCATGTCCAGGCTTATCAGGCATGATATGTGGTATTAGTGGCTATAGAGGCATTTTGGTGAAGCCAGTCTAGTTATTCCTCAGTTTGGTATGACTTTTTTTTAACTGCGCATTTCTGATAAAGCAGTCCTGCTAAGTGTAATTACCTGGCTAGATTGGCATTTGGGTGCTGTCAGTCTAGCCATTTCTTACCGCAGCATTGTATATTTTTTTGAACAGCTGTGATAATATAATATAAGTCTATTATAACACGCCTGTACACAAGTATTCTTGGCGCGACAAGCAATGGAGTGAAGATAGAGGGTGGACAAGACAAATTATCTTACTAGGCCTTGTATCATTCAAATCGTGCAAGTGTGAGAATGAGAAATGCAAGGGGGGAAGTGCATGGAAGAAGGGAGGGGAAAACAGGGCTGTAATGCTCTGAGTAAGTGCAGCCAGGATAGTGCGGCTCTCGGTAGTGCAAGGAGAACAAGGGAATGTAGGGTTATAGTTACAGTCCCTAAGTGCATGGTAGGCCAGAGGCACTGCAAGGGTGACTGATCAAGAAAGAGCCTGGACTCATTGAGACTCTGAGGGTAGCCAAGCAACCAGTTGGTACAGCAGACAGGTAGGTCAGGTAGGTCAGCAGGGGAGAGAGAGAGCGAAAGCAGAGGAGAAGAGGAAAGTTTTGAGCTGCTTCTGGAACATCAGGTGGTACGCTAAAGTTTGAGAGGGGCAATCCTGGTTTGAGAGGGGCAGGGAGGCCATTCCAGGGGGGAGCCATCGGCAGAGGATAGAGATCTATGCCCCGCTCTCTGCCTGAAGAAGCGTCTAGCCTTTAGAGAGTTGGAGGTAGTGTTGGAAGGGCTTGAGAAAAAAGGTATTTTGGAAGAGAGTGTTAGATGTAGTGGGCCCGACCCCAGAAAGCCTTGTGGACAATGCAAAAGGTCTTGAACTTGATTCTTGCAACCACCAGGAGCCAGTGGAGAGATTTCAGGGCTGTAGAGTCTTGCTGTCCTGTTCTGGATTAGTTGCAGAGGGCGGAGAGTAGAGGAAGGTAGCTTGAGAAAGAGGCTGTTGCAGTAGTCTAGCCTAGAGAGAAACAGGACTCTGGAGACAGTGAGCTTCTGGGGGAGAGTGAGAAAGGGAAGAGTCCCTTTGAGGAGGGGCAGCTGGTAGGTAGTGCGACTTCTTGGCAACGTCCGAGATGTGAGGAGAGAAAGAGAGAGTGGAGTCGAAGATGACACGAAAGATTTTTTGCCTCGCAGGAAGGAGAAGGAAGAGGGCCCAAGGTGGGCGGCCAGGGTCAGAGAGGGAAAGCAGGGGCAGGGGTCCCAGTGAGAAGGATCTCCATCTTAATGGCACTAAGGTAGACATAGTTGGAGATGCACCAATCCTGAATCACTGATTGTCAGGAATGAGCATGAGAGGAGCCTGAAGGAAAGCTGAGTGCCATCCGCATAACACTGAAACTTAGAGGAGAAGGTAGATATCAGGTGGGCCAAAGGGGCCAAGTAGAGGTTGAAAAACCAGGGTGAGAGGATAGACCCCTGGGGAATGCCACATGAAGAGAGAGAGGTGCCAGAGAGAAAGGGACCAAGCCGGACCTGGGGCAGTCCAAGAGGAAGGAGGTCAGCCACTCCAGGGCCTGATCCGTGATGCCCAGGTTCTCACGTAGTCCATTAATCAGGATGGCGTGGTAGACTGTGTCGAAAGTAGAGGAAAGATCAAGGAGGATTAGGGCAGAAGGAATGCTGGAATCAAGGTTAGAGAACAGATCTTCACGGGTGTTCAGGAGAGATGTTTCCGTGCCTCTGGCAGCTCTGAAGCCAGACTGATGGTCATGGAGACAACCAACAGATTCAATGTGGGGAGTAAGCTGGGAGATGGCCAGCTTTTTTCAAAGAGTTTGCCCAGGAATGGGGTGATGAAGATTGGGTGATAGTTTGCCAGACAGGTAGGATCGGCAGATGGCTAGTTGAGGAATGGGTGCACAAGGGTGTGCTTAAGGGGAGAGGGAACGTTCCAGTGGTGAAAGAGTGATTACAGAAATTGGCCAAGGTGCAGCGAGGGTGTCAATATGGTCCTTGATGGTTCTGGAGGAGCAGGGGAAATATGGTTCTGGAGGAGCAGGGGAGCACCTGTTTGGACCACACTTTCATGTATCAGACTTGTCTAGAAACCTTGTCAGGTGTTGTCAGAGAGAAAGAGGAGAAAGGAAGAGGAGAGGTAGAGATGGCCAAAGGGGGGCCGAGAGAGGAACAGGGAGAGGAAGAGGAGATAGTGGACAGGATGTCCTGAGTTTTAGCTGAGAAGTGAGAGGCCAGAGTCATACAGAGGGCCTGTGAGGGAACAGGAGAGATGGAGACCGCAACAGGATTGACCAGTTCCGTGCATATTTTAAAGAGTTTGGATGTGTTGTTAGAGGCAGCAGAGACCCGGGCTTCAATGTGTGCTCTCTTCTTGAAGAGTGTTATTGCTTTGACTGGCATTTTTGTGCAACCAGTCCAGGTATGTCTAAATGTGGCCTGGCATGCTTTACTGGAATGTTATTACGTGTCTACACTGGTCTAAATTGTGCAGCCAGTGGGACATGTTTTCAATGTGGCATGGCATTTTTAATAGGAACACATTAATGTTCCTGTGCACTGTTGGTGACTTGCATGTATTGGATTGGTGTTACCCTACAAAACAATTGCCAACACTATGTCTTTTTAGCCAATTTTTCTCAAAAAGTGTGCTGTATATTGCATTAAAACACATATATATATCTTTCTCCTAGTACAGTGTGCGGCATACGCCATCAGCAGCACGTTCATGCGTATTGTGCAAGCGTGATAATCTAGGCCTACCCAGAGTGTAGCACGACCTGTGATTTGTTGCCGAGTTGGGGGGGCCCTCAGCATGGCCCGCAGGGGAGCCCCCACATTTTATGTTACGCCACTGCTAGTAAGTACTGCCAATCCCTGCACACCGCACTTAAATAGCAGGGAGTGATTGTCAGTTTCAAAGCTGGCTGATAGAGCGGGCATAATCAGGGGGGATCCCTGCTGGCATCGAAGAGGAGCAGGACCAGATCATTAGGTGCAGCAGTTAGGACCAACCTGGTCCCACTCGCAGGGCAGGAGCCAGCTTGAAATAGCTCTGCTGTATCCATGCCTTTCACAACCTTATGGAGCAGAGGAATTCTGTAGCGCAATGAGAAGAACGCAGACAGGAATAGAGGGATTGAGTGACCACCCAGGGATACACACAGCCCATTTTAGTATTCTGGCCTTCCTGGACGGATGCAAACAAAGTGTCTTAGAAAGAGGCTCGCATTTTAGCTGGACTAGCATCCAATGGGCAGCCAGATTTTAAGCAAGCCACAGGGCATAACCTCTTTTGTTGATAAAGTGGAGAAGACAAACCAGCTATCACTCTGGGTGAGGGAGAAGAAAGAGAAGTTGGGGTCAGTGGGGGAAAAGCAGGTTTCCTTATGGAGAGCTTGCTTGGAGATTATATCATAGACTGTCCTGACTGTGCTATTGGAGAAGAAAGAAAGATTATCTACAAGCTCCTGGAATGGCCTACATCAGCTGCCAAAGCTAACAATTAACCACCTTGAAGAGTTCTTGTTTAACAACTGGGCAAGATGAATTATGACTACTGTAATTGAAGGTTTTGATTGTAGCTATTGTCTGATGGTGTGCATTAACATCAGTCCTATGGATAAGCTGTATGCAGGGAGGCATTCAAGATGTCTTGCCTCCACTCTGATGGACTTAAAATCCCTAGTGAATCAAGGCGGCCACAGTTGTTTAACATAAAGGGTGCTTACTTGACATTGGGGACTCCATGTAACAGATAAGTGAGGCTGCCATGTGGTCAGATTGGCATGACAAAAAAAGAAGTGCAAGCATATGACCATGGTCATGTATGCGACCAACAATCAATTGCAAGATTGTCCTTAACTGATTGGATGCCAGATGATAGGGGCAGAGGGGGAGGGTAAATAGCACAGCGAATAGAGCACTCGCTTTGACATCGGTGCCCAGCCTGCCGATGCAGGTTCGAATCCCGGCAGGGCCAAACTCCGCCTTTCATCCTTCCGAGGTCGATAAAGAGCACCACACACCGTGTGAAATAAGCAGCGCTCAGATGCCTGAGGGTTCGTAGCACTATATAAATGCAAAATAGAATAAATAAATTAAATAAATAAAAACACCAGCAGAATAAGCCTAGAGTGAGTCAATCTAAGTTCCGCAATAAGTTGGTAAATGATTAAATAAATAGGAAGACTAAGGGTGGAAGATGATGGGTTATCAAGAATGTTAGTGATTCACTAGAAGAGGAGAAAAAATTCCTCATTAGTTGTTAAAGTGAGGGAGAGTTGGCTAGGCCCAATATGGTCCTTTAATATGATAGCACTGCCATCACCCCTATCAGAATGAAGCATTGTGTAACTCAGGGAGATGACATGGATTGACCCCCTGAATGCAGGGTGAGCAAGGTTTCTGCAAGTACCCAAAGGGCTTGTAGACAGAAAGCACATCTCTATCATGTTGTTTGTGTTTTACTGCGGATTTGGCCTAGTCAGGATAATGAGCCGGGTTTTCCCTGCTGAGCTGGAAGAGAGATAGGACATGATGAAATGAAGCCTGTGGCTGTGGTATCAACCCAAAATGTCTTCAGTTCGAGGTGTAGTAATGATGGCAAGCGACTGTAAGCTATTTTAATGAGCACATTACCCAAGAAAAGCCCTAGCTTAATAATGAAGTATCAGGTCAGATGTAAAAGGATTCATGTACCATACATCCTTGGTGTGGACGAGTGCAGGTCAGGCTACTTCTGTGCATCCACTGTGTGTCTGCTGCAATCCCACTGCAGGTGCCGGCACATTAGGGCCGCGAGAAAGAGCAGGTTCTGTTGTGAGACAATCACAGCAAACAAGCAGGCTGATGGCTGTCTGCCATCTTAGATTAGTCCAAGTACACTCCCGAGCTCAGAGGAGATAATCAAAATGCAAACAAGCAGGCTGATGGTTGTCGGCCATCTTAGATTAGTCCAAGTACACTCCCGAGCTCAGAGGGGTACAGCAAGCAGATCAATCAGGAGATAATCAAAATGCAAACAAGCAGGCTGATGGCGGTCGGCCATCTTAGAATAGTCCACGCACACTCCCGAGCTCAGAGGGGTACAGCAAGGAGATCAATCAGGAGATAATAAAAATAAACAGAAAGTACAGTAACGGGAGCCGACTCACCTGGTTGTAGGCCTTTAAAATACGGTGTGTAACGTATACTAAAAGGGAACTTCTCACCTGGTTGTAGTTATATGAAATGTGGTCTCCAGACCTGCATCTTTATACATGTTTATTTGTTTGAAAAAGTTTATTCGGACATTAAACACATGCATAAAAGAGTCACAATAGAAAAGGTACAACCATGTACAGTATAATTCACAACCAGACATAAAATGTCACAATAAAACAAATAATTGGTTTTCTAAAATAGAGAATAATCAATGAAATCCATGTCCACACATTACAAGTTGATTTATGATACAAAAGCACACCTTCCTAGTGCACCCCTTCTCAATGACATTGCAACTTTCAAACATGATAATAGAGCTCAAGCTGAAAATTTTGATTCTGCCTTTAGCAACAACATCAATGTTGGCCTATATTGGCGCAAGTCGGTGCACCTCAAAACTTTCAGAATAGTTCGCTCTCTGATTATTCCATGCCCAGGACTGAACAAGATGAAATTAGCCAAGTCTTCAAGTGGAGCACCACAAACAGGGCAGCTTGGATCATCCGGATAACCTGTCTACTTTTCTGTATTTCCGCTCAAGTGCAGGCAATCAAAGCAGGCCCTGGTGATGAGCCAGCTGTGATGACCCACCCTTGCCCAAGTGAGATACGGCTGAATAGAAGGAAAACCACTAATAAGCTGGTGGTTTACTTCAGCCTGCGAAGGCCGCACTACATTGGTGCGAATTGCTACTTGTTCCCTGATTACCACATTCTTAAAAGAGTTTATTTCTCTGGCTTGAAACAGCCTAGTGGCTGGATGCATTACTGCCAGATTTACCCTGGACAAGTGCTCACTTACAAATTTAAGCCAGGGTACCTTATGCCACCGATCCAAGCTCAGGGTTGCTTTAATTATGAAGTGACACAGTGAGGTTTTATGATTGCCCCAAATTCTAAGCCATAATAGGCCAGGGGCCGCTGCCCACTCGTCCTCCAGGAAGGGCATCCGCAGTTCTTTGCGTACAGATGCACAAGAAGAAGAGCCGGAGAGTCCCAATAGCCTTTTAAAATAGTAGTTTTCCCTTGCCTTCATGTCACCAGGCTTTTGAAACCCCCAGAGAGCTGCTCCATAAAGGAAGGCTGCCTTAACCTGCATGGAGTAGACCTTGAGTGCTGATTCCAGATGTTGACCCTTGCACTTAGAGGAAAAACGATGGAGACCCCCCAGATATTGGCACATTTTCAAAGATTGTTTGGTTACATGTGCCTTGCTCGAAAAGCACTCTGAGAATCTCACACCCAGATAATCATACTCATTTACCCTCGGGATTATATCCCCCATACAAACAATGGGGTGCATCTTAATCATCTTCTTACTGCCACTGCAACTCATGACCACTGATTTAACAGAATTTATTTTTAAACCTAAGCTGGTCATGAAAGAGGCCTACACATCCACCAGGGCCTGTAATGCCCTGGGTGTTCTAGCCATAAGCACTGTGTCGTCAGCGTACGCCAAGACGGGGAATGGCCTACCCCCACTTGTAGAAAATCCACAGCAGTAATCAGTAGTACCTGCAGCAATCCATTGATGTATAGGTTAAAAGTATCGGTGCCAATACACACCCTTGGCATACTCCCAGTATCACATCAAACCACTCAGTGCACCTCCCCACTGGTCCAAACCGGACATTGGCCTTAGTATTCGAGTGGATCTCCCGCAGAACTGTCAAAATGTCGGCCGGACAGCCCATGGACTCGAGCACGGCCCACAACTTGGACCGATCTACCTTGTCAAAGGCCGTGCTTAAGCCCATGAATGCGAGATAGACCATTTCACCCTTGCATGAAACCACATTAGATATCAGTAGATACAAATTGAGCACCTGCTCCATGGTCCCCAAACCTGGACGAAAGCCAAATTGAATGTCCGCAAGGACATTGCTCTCAGTGAGCCAACACTCCAAATGGCCCAACAGAACCCGTCCGAACATTTTAAATACTGTGACCAAGATGGGATGATAAGAAGACTCCAGAAACGATTACATGTATATTAAATGGAGTATTCTGATATGGTTGAATGCACATCAATTTGTTCTCAGGTCTTGGTTAGTTGTATCTGAAATATGGCCTGAAGACCCAGTTGTATGTATGTATGTATGTTTTGTTAAATGCGTGTTTTCTGCAAACCTGACCATTTGATTTGAACCCTGCCTGCTCACACAGTCCAATAATTGTGTGACCCTGAAGCCCCCATCAGCTCTTCTGGACACCCTCAACATTGCTTGCCATGAGCTTCAAGCTGTTGCCTCAATTTGTGAGGCCCTCATCCTTTCCAAACAAAATAGGTTCAGCAGGCTAATCCCTCCAGGCACTGTTATTTCCTAGGATTTATGTTGATCTCTAGAGTTCTACATAAAATTGCATTACTGTGCATTGCATATTTAACTCAACTTTAGGTGCTAGCTGCTGGTGTAGCAGCAAAGTGCATTATCATGCATTCAAATTAACCAAATAGTAAACAAATGTCAACAATCCTGTTCTCGATAAGCTCCTTCCTCTAATTATTTTTATTATCATTACCAATATTATCTTTATTATTTCTATTGTGAAATCTCCTTTTTTTAGTTATATCACTGTGCTTCGGCCTCCCACAATCCCCTTATGAAATCGTCTTGGTTTTAGGTATATTTTTCTGTTTGTGCCTTTACGAAGAGCCATCCATCTTTCCCATCCTCTCCCACAATCCACTTATAAAATCGTCTTGTTTTTAGGTATATTTTTCTGTTTGTGCCTTTACGAAGAGGTATCCATTCTCCCCATCCTCTCCCACAATCCCCTTATGAAATCGTTTCATTTTTAAGTATATATCTCTGTTTCTGCTTTTATGAAGAGCCATCCATCTTCCCCATCCTCTCCCAAAATCCCCTTATGAAATAATCTTGTTTTTAGGTATATTTTTCTGTTTGTGCCTTTACGAAGAGGCATCCGTCCTCCCCATCCTCTCCCACAATTCCCTTATGAAATTGTCTAATTCTTAAGTATATTTCTCTCCTTGTACCTTTACGAAGAGCCATCCATCTTCCCCATCCCCTCCCACAATCCACTTATAAAATCGTCTTGTTTTTAGGTATATTTTTCTGTTTGTGCCTTTACGAAGAGGTATCCGTCCTCCCCATCCTCTCCCACAATTCCCAAATGAAATTGTCTCATTTTTAAGTATGTTTCTCTGTTTGTGCCTTTACGAAGAGCCATCCATCTTCCCCATCCTCTCCCACAATCCCCTTATGAAATTGTTTCATTTTTAAGAGTAGTTCTCTGTTTCTGCCTTTATGAAGAGCCATCCATCTTCCCCATCCTCTCCCAAAATCCCCTTATGAAATCATTTTGTTTTTAGGTATATTTTTCTGTTTGTGCTTTTATGAAGAGCTATCCATCTTCCCCATCCTCTCCCACAATCCCCCTATGAAATGGTCTTGTTTTTAAGGATATGACACTGTTTGTGCCTTTACAAAGAGGCATCCATCTACACCATCCCTCCCCCACAAACCATTCTAAAATCCAAGGCTGCCATAGGCCAAGGCCATCATTTTACCCTCCCCAGAACTAGTTCTCTAATTAGCCTAGAGCAGCCTTGCCCAGGCAGCCAGGGAATGGCAGAGGGAAAGGTTGTCTTCTGTTTGTCTGTTCACTTAGTTCCCAAGCCATATGCCTGCCACAGACATGCTTAGCTGTCGGATGACCAACCAGGGAAGGCAAATCACCAACGTTTACATCTCCACACCCATGCTCATCACGTCAATATGATTATTTCAAAGTACAATCAGTTAATGAAACAACAAATCCATACATTCCAAACATTCAATAAAAATACAAAAATAAATGCATCAAATAATAATAAACACTGTATAAAAATAGACAATCAGTACGAAGATTTCACATAATTAGTCCTCATCAATCGTGCTTGCTTTATAAATGTGGCCACATTCCTACTTATAGAATCCTCACCCACATAGTGCAAAACCATCCTAGTTTCAACACAAGTGGAGACATCCAGTTCAACACTGGAAGAACTCATTGCTTTTGGGATATCTCATACATGGGACAAAACAACCCAAAGTGCATTCAATTCTTCAAACACTTAGGAAATGTTGGGCACATCATGATACCTTCGTCACACCACTTGGCTGTAAAGATTGCAAGTGGTAAAGTGCCCAATCTAATTTTTTTGATAAGTGCCCTGCCTAAACCCAGCTCTAACGCTTGGAGAAAGGCCTCGAAGCAAGCATTGGGCTTATGCAACACATAATGCAAGCCGTGTCTCAGAGTCACACATTAATGCAAGTTGGATTCCATTATTTTAAGAGCAACCTGATCCTTAAGAAGTTGTATAGTAAATGGCCCTGTATTATGTCAATGATATCATCCATCCCAAATGATCTAAGGATGGTTGAAACATGTCTGAACAAAGGATGTGTGTTCGCTCCAAGTAGACTAATAACATCTCGGACACAGTCTCTGCATTTATATAGGTGGGGAGGAACTCCTTAGTTGTAACCAATACAAAATAGGTTTACAACAAGCAACCTGGTCAATGTCTTCACATCCTGGTCTTAATGTTAAGGGAGCATTTGGAAATAAATTGAGTAGTTTCAATAACTGGTTTAAAAATGTGTTCACCATTGTCCTCATACTTGCCTGATTTGGGTGACGCTAAAGTTACGTCCCATACAGAGCTTGTTCCCTAGTCTTGATTTTGTGCACCTTAAATGCTGATTCTACCAACCTGTTACCGTACAATTTGTAGAATTATATAATACCTCCACAAATGTTGCCCAATAACACATCACTCTTCTTAACCACGTCTTTCCTCCGCCCTGCCTTTGAAACGCGTATCATAACTTGGGAGCCTATCTTTGGGTAAATCCCCTATATAAAAGGCCTGGTCTTTATGTCTTTTTTGGGTACTAAAGCCCATACATTTTGTTTCCTCAGTGTTAAGATTTAGTCTCCTTCGGGTGCAGGATGATTGCCGACATCTGAGCTGCCGCTGTTAGCCCTGCGGGGTGTTGGATCTAAGGACTGCGTCGTCCACAAAGACTAACATTACTAGTCACCCCCTACCTCCCCTACTAAAGTGGCATCTGATTCAAGTCTGAAAATCTCCTCTTCCAGATCATTTATAAAGATCAAAAACAACAGAGGGGGGGGGGGGTTTAGTCATACTAAGACTAATTAACAGCCCAAAAATGCAGTGCATGGCTAGATTGCTACTTACATTCTTTGATTTGTAACTAACGTTTTTAAGATGATTTACAATATAGAAAGAAACACAGAGCACTCTCATGTCAACATTCCAATTCTAGAAAGCGAGACCAGATATCATCATACATTGTACATTTCTTGCAGGTCTTCCAAAGGACTCTGTCAATCAACGCCATTCTGCGTAATTCATGAAACCGTTCAGTTTTAGTTGGAGAATGTGCAGCTTTCCAACCCTTCAAGATCAATTTCTTAGCTAGTGTAGCTTCTCTGAACACAAAGCATTTCTGTGCTAGGGATAACTCATCCAATTGTGTATCGCTTTTGGACTCATAAGTGGTAATCAATAGGTGAGGACTTCATTCTTTGGGCGAATTCAGTCTGGGTTTAATCAAAAAATATTTTTATACGGTTGAGGTTTGGTTGTCAGCTGTTGGGTGTGTACTGTTATCTTGATTACCAGAGATAAGTAAATGAAAGTTGAGTGAAATGTACAGTCCCAATTGCGCCAATCCAGTAAACTGTTTTTAAACTTCAGTTGGTGAGAGCCAAAATAATGTATTCCACACTGTTGATGATAATAGTTAAGGGTTTTTAATTTGCGACATTTTTTTTGTACTCTCCAAACGTGTTTCACCCTTTTTAAAGATCAAAAGGGATCCTCAGGAGAGTTTTCAAACCCTAAAAGAGAGAAAATCGCATGCGGTACAGCCGGCCGGCTTGTGTTCTCACTGTCGGTCGTCAAACAACTAAATGGGTTGTCATAACAACCCTGCGCATGCGCATCGTACCGAATATCCACCTGGGTGCCATCTTAGTATGGATCAAGCGCACCATTCAGGATACCAATTCAAGCGCCATCTTAGACTGGAAAGGGAGCGGCAACCATGCCATACTCCTCAAATATTGCGAAGCCATATGGGCGATCGCGGGCACAAATATGAAAAAATACAGGTAACAACCAAAGATACTAGCTAACAAAAGCTGAAATATTGATCCGAACATCCATGTATATGTAATTGAATATCCCTCAAGGGGACAGGAGACCCAATCGGGGGAAGAGCAGAAGGAGTCCTGCTCTAACCCCCTGTATCGGCCAAATGTCATGTCCCGCGGGATAGCCGGCAGAGTGCCAGAAAGGCACTCAAATGCCAGTGTGAGTTCTAATTTTGAAGAGCATGTGACAATTGGCTGTTAAGGCCGACAGTGGGGGAGTGCAGAAGAACAACCTCTGCTCTGGCCCCACTGTTGGCCGAAAGATGGGAAATGGAACATTATGTGCCAATAATAGCCAAAAATAGTGTGCCAAACCCATCAAGAATGGGTGGCAAGATTGTAACCCTGTGGTACCCAAAGACCTCTATTCTCAGAGTTCAAATTAGGCACGTCAATAATTGAGCTGAGCCGAACAGTGGATTAAAGGACCAACTAAACGAGTCCATGATAAGCTAGTCAAGACCTAGCTCATCAAACTAGGCAAGTCAATAATTGAGCTGAGCCCAACGGTGGAGTGAAGGACCACCCTCTCTCAGGATGATCACAAGACGATCCTGCTCACAGTCTAGACAATTCGACCATGATTCCACAAGTCCATAATTTCACATTATTCAACAATTGTATATGTGAACAGAAAAAGAAAATAAAATGAATAGTTTTCAGTCTCATCAGAACCTCCAAACAGAGAGGGACACATTATGTGAACACGACATCTCAGGATCATAAATACCACATCAACATCAACTGTCAGCACCTATTGGCCCGTGCTAGATGGAAATTCACAACATTCCACATTATCAGGTGAAACAAATCTGTCAGGTTACATCCAGCTCAAATCTAGTGACCCTGCCTATCGCCGTGTGTCGTTAAGCAGCAACATGGTCAATTGGTAAAATTGATAAAACCACCCAAACATTTAGATGAAACACCTCAAGTCAAACTCCACATTCATGCCCCTTGGGCTAAGTGAATCCAGTAGGTCAATACACAATATTTCTCTCTGAAGGAGCTTCCTATGCAGGTCCCCCCCACGAGGGTCTAATCTGATTTGCTCAAGATTTACACATTTAAGATGAGCCACAGTATGTCTTGCCTGATGAAAATGGCTAGCGACTGGAGATTTTTGATTACTAGTATGAATGTTGAACTTGTGCTCAGACCACTGCGCCTTAGCGTTCCTGGTGGTCATCCCTACATAATAGAGTCTGCAGGGGCACTTTAATCCATAGATAACATTCATGGCATCGCAGGTACGAGAGTGCTTCAACCAGATCGGTTTCCCAGAATGTGGATGTGAAAAACTATTTCCGCTGATGACATTGACACAATGTGGACAATTCTGACAGGGTACAGTACCCTTGAATGTGGTTTTCGCAGTTGATGTCTGCATTTCTGCTTTCTCTAGGCTCGACCGTAGTGCTCTGTTGTTCCTATAGGCAAATCTCGGTACTTGAGGAAACAGTTGTTGCAAACAGGGATCCATTTGCAGCATCTGCCAGTTGTTTTGAATTATCCTCCTAATTCTTCCACTCTGGGTGGAGTACGTGGTCACACAGACCAAAGACTCTCCTATTTGGGCAGGCTTGGGGATAAGGAGGGTCTCTCTTGCGATGGTGCTTGATTTTACTGCAATCTCCTGAATCGATGTTGCATCATATCCCCTAGCTTTAAACTTATGCTCGAGGATCGATGACTGTCGCAGGTACTCAGATGTTTCAGATATGTTTCTTCTGTACCTTAAAAATTGGCTCATTGGTACACTATCGATGGCTCTCCAAGGGTGGAAGCTGGTAGCTAAGAGGAGGCTGTTCTATCTGTTGTTTTAGTGAACACTCTTGTTTCAAGTCCTTGTTCCGTAGTATAAATTTCAATGTCAAGGAAGTGAATAATAGACTGGCTAGTCTCAACTGTAAAGCGAACTCTAGCATGCATTTGGTTCATCATATTGAAAAATACCTTTAGTTCATCAGCAGGTCCAGTCCAAATTCCAAATATATCATCGATATATCTTACATATAAGGAAAGATGTTGCTGCCATCTCGGCGACGATAGCACGTGTTCGTACTCCAGGTAATACATAAAGATGTTGGCATAGCATGGGGCCATAGCTGCACCCATGCTTGTCTGGAAATCTGCAGAAAAAATCTGTCGCCAAATTTGAAAAAATTGTTGTTCAAGACAAGTTTGAGCAAAGTGGGTACCAAGCGATGATCACCTAAGCAGTTCCCCGATCTTAAAAGGAGCCGTTCAACAGCTTCTAGGCCTGCTTCATGGACTATGTTTGTATAAAGGGAGGTGACATCCATCGTAAAGAGGGTGTCACGACCCACCACAAATTGCACCTCTTTCAATTTCTGCAAAAATTGCATGGTATCTCTCAGATACGTAGCCGTGTTCTGTATAAGAGGCTGTAAGATCTTATCCAGATACTGCGCCAAAGGTTCCAGCAGGCTGTCTGATACTGCAATAATCGGTCACCCTGGTGGATTCACAAGTCTCTTGTGTATTTTTGGCAAAATATACATGACCGGTATTATGGGGTGTTTGTTTTCTAGAAACCTGCAGGTCTTCTCTGATATGGCTTCTCTATTTAACGCGTCATCAAGTACTTCCTGTATCAGGTCCATCACCTATGCCGTGGGATTGAAAGATATCTCCTTGTAGGTTTCTCTTGATATAATCTTTCTTATCCATAAGGACAAGTGCACCCCGTTTGTCAGCCGGTTTGAAAATAATGTCAGTGTTATCCAATAGGTTCTTCAGGGTCTGTTTTTCTCTCACAGAGTAATTCCCATAACCTTTGCTCATGAAGTGTAATTTCTTGAATTCCTGAAGAACAGTTTTCTCGAACACTAACAGGATATGATTCTGGACCGGTGGATTAAAGGTGCTCTTGGGTTTAATTTCAAGGAATTCTGGTGGATCTTCCTGAATTGGATCCTCATCTTAAGCATCAAAGAACACTCAGAGCTTCAATTTGCGAATCAACCTGAAAAAGTCAATTTTCTTTTTGAGCAGTGTGCTGTTACTATGCGGAACAAACGAGAGGCCTTTCGTCAAGACCTGTAGTTCCAAGCGTGAGAGACGGTAAGAGGAAATATTAACCACTAGTTCATCTTTTGCAGCTTCTTTCTCCGCAGATTTTTTCTTACGGCCTCGTCTGGTAGGTCCTTTTCCAAAAAACGTGTCCTGTCTTCAGTTGGTATCTATTCGCGTGAGCCCGTAGCTACCCCTGCGTCTATGTTGGGTACAGCCTCTAATTCAGTACTAGAAGCTTCAGACGTGGTGCTCTCCGCTCCAGATGGTCCCTGTTTGGGTGTGTGGCTCGGATAAGGTTTGTTAGGGCGGTGGCGTAGTATTCTTGCCATGTATAAACGATGTCAAGTTTATAATCCAAAATGTCCTGTCTGAATCTCCTAATTTTCTTAGTTTCTAGTTCCTGTTTATACCTCTGCAATTTCTGATTCATATCATCCAGAACCTCCTGGAGTTGGTCCGCTGTAAGACCTTTGCCATCAATGTCCTCATCCAAGATCTTCAAATTCTGGGCTAGTTCCTCGATGGTCAAAAGTATTAGATTGAGTGAACACTTTTTAAGTATCTGACGCCAACGTTTAACAAAAGTTGGATTCTCTTTACATAGTGTGGGCTCCAAATTCACCCTCAGTCCACATGGAATTCTCTGGGTCTTAAAATACTGAGCTAGTGTCGATGCGTGGAGTTTCAAATTAATCATCCGACATACTTCCCATTCAAGTTGTTTGATAAGCACCTCAGGTTTATCGGAGGCGGTGAGTTCCTCTCCTGTTGTTTTAATGAGCGCTAAAATGCGTTTTGCTTCTTCCTCGCTGAAACTAAGGGTCTCAGCGCGATTATTAGTTGTTTGATCAATTTTAGTAAAGGACATAGTAGTCCTCAGTTTGAGGGATTTTCTACGGTGCGTGCCCTCTCCCAATCTGTGGCCGTGAATCGGAACAAGGAGGAATGAGGAGTGGAGGGGGAGGCCCTAGCTGTTAATAACTGATAGATCAAAAAGGTGTATCATTCAGTCAATGATGTTTACAATACTTGCAGAATAACTTCAGGTGCAAGAGGGTGAATGTCACAAAGCCACTCGGGACAGGGTAGGACAAAGCAAAACAAAAACCGTACGTTATCGTACGGTAACCCCTGTATGCACTCTAAAGGGCTCTTCCGAACCCTAATGTAGTAAAATGGTCTGTGAATAGGAGCACAGCAAAACAATTACTGGTTTCCCAGAGACAAACTCCCACATGAATTCAAAATACAATTCTCATAACAAAATAATCAATTAAATATGGACCATATTCATGTACAGCAGACACAACATGAACATCTCAGGTCAAGATTCAAAAGAAGACCTTTTTCAAAAAGACAAAAGAAAAATTCAAGGGGACCCCCACAAAATATATTGCTGCTACAGGTCCCCGAGAAAAAAGCACATGACACTGTTATATATTGTGAGGTTCAGTCTTTGGGTGAAAAACACTGCACTGTTGTATACTGTGTTCAGTTTATGAGTGGCCCAGATTAAAGGCAGATTGCTCTGGTGTACAACATCTTTTGCTATAAGGTGTCACAGACAAAAGCACACAACTGTCTTATATACTGTGGACTACCTTTAGGTAACCCAGACAAAAATACTGAACTTTGACCAGCTATCACAAGTGTTTACAGTTGAGAAAGGGGAGCAAACCAATTACCTTTTACCCTGAAGAATTACTTAGTACTGCCCAGTGGGCTCACGTTTAGATACTAAATGTATCTGTTTGATACTCAAGGTTCACCTTGGATATTTGTTTATAGGTGCTGACCTATCTTGAGCATTGTATTCCCTTTCCTAGATAGGCGGCACACCATTGCTGCCTAGGGACAGACACGGCATTGAGGGCCAGTAGAGAATTTCTATTCAGGGAGAGCGAGTGACTCAAATCGAGCACGTGGTAAGCACAGCAGGGATCCTTTCTAGTCTGTTCACATATAGCAGAGAAAGCCCACAGGACCCCTTCTGCCAATGCAGTCCCAGGGGCTCCCTCAAGACTCATAATCATAAGAACCCTGAACTATACGGGCCAAAACGCCAGGGAAAAAAGCTATCTGTGCTACAAGGGTGGCCGTATTCAGGTATTCCCTGACTTCTCGGCTGCGTTACACAACTCCAAGATGTTGTATGCGGGGGGTGGGGGAGTTGAGGGGTGAAGCACATGCTGAGGGATAGGAATATGAACTCTTCAATGCTCTTCCCCACAAGTGAGTTCATAGGTCATCTCACGGAGACTGTGGTAATAAGGAGGCCAACACCCTTGACTGGGTACGAGATCTTTGGAGTGAAACAGTTGCTGAAGAGGGTCCTGGGGCATATAAGAGCTAAACGTTATGCCAAGTCTCCTTTGTCCTATTAGTCCAAAGCCCATGAGTGTAACATGGATAATGTAGACCATGTAACGCTAGGTTCAGGAGGGAAAGCATTGCTGTTAGCATCTCATAGCAGTGATATTACATAAATAGCAGCATGGTGCAATGGTTGGCACGAGTGACACCTTGCGCGAGCCGCAGGTTGTTGGGGGAAGTTGAGGGGGTATCCCAGTGAATTGATGTTGACCGTTGGCAACTTATTGGCACTTATGTATTGTTTTTTAAAGACCGGTGGCATTAGGTAAATTGGTAGGTTGTCATTAAATGGTATGATCGTCAACATACTTGAAGAGCTTCATGTATTATAGAGGAATGAAAGTTGTAGGGAGGTGCGTGTTCTTAGAGTAATAAACACACCAGGTTGGGGGCCCCACTAGGGGATCAAGCATTACTAATCGGGAAGATGGTCGTGCACAGAAAGTAATTAAATTGCCATTGGAACATCAGGGGGGCCACCGATCCTCATAAAGACAGGAAAACACTGCAATATATGCATAGGCAAAACATGACTGTGACATTCCTAAATGCTAGTTCTTTTCAGAAAGCACCAGTGCCTTGAACATTTAAAGATGGAAACCAAATTATTGGTAGCAGCAGTTCAGGAGAAGACACTGCATCTCCCTCGGAGGCGTGTGGAAGCTCGAGGTACGAGCCGGTGTGGCAGTGCCAAGGGGCTTGCCAGGAGAGAGAAAGTATTGTTGCGCAAGCAGGACATGCCGCAGAGACGCAAGGAACAACATGAAGATTCCTGGGCATTCAGCAGCTGGAGGAAGCAGCGTTACCGTCACCGGGAACGCAAGGAATGCAGGTGTGCAGGAGCAGAACCGCAAGAGAAGCCGGAGATATGTCAAAGCAGTCCAGAGTGGAAAGCAGGCGACAAAGCTACACTGCAAAGTGCAAATGGGACAGAAGACGCCACACAGAGCCGGTGAGTCAGCCCAAGCAAAATGGGGCCCTCCGTGACAGCGCCAAACACAGTTTGAACATTGTTTTTTTTTTTCGTTTTTTTTTATTTGTTTTTGGTTTATGAGAAAACCTTTACAAAGAAAGAATATTAAAAGTTCCAATTTCATACAAAAAGCAGTTGTTTCCTGCGTATTTAAGAATACAGGAAGCGAAGGAGTAAAGTGACAAAATAAAATAACAAGGCAAAATACAGGCTGAGAAACCAGGGATTTGACTAGACAGACTGATCCCCTTGAGTGGAGAGTTCAAGAACATGACTAGTCTGTTGATAGTTCCTTAAGATAGTAAGTTTCTCCAAAATGTTTACTATCTCAGCAGTTAGCATGACTTCTTGGCCAGAGATCAGTCTATCCCAAAATGCGTCCTGAACTAGGCTCTCCTCTCTAGTTACAAATCTCCCCAGTGATGATACCCTGATCGCCCATGTGCCTTCGCACTCCAGCAGCAGGTGTTTGAGGGATTGTAAATTCGGGGAGGCATGTTTGAACATTGTAAAGCTGCAGTAACAGAAACAATAAGTAGATTTTTGTGAGTCAAAAAGGCAGAGTACAAACACGACCCCAACAATATATGAGTGCAGGGAATGCAGATATGGGGAAAACTTAAATAAAATACAATTCGATATGTTATGGTATGTTGATTTATACCATGCACTGCTACTACCCAGCGGTGGTCTTCAGGTGCTCGTATACCGAACCAAGGAAGATATATGCAATTTTGGAAGTAAAGAGAAACTATTATATATGTATAGAAGTAAGAAGTCCTGGCAGGAGAGTAAACCAGGCAGTTAAACATGCATGACAAGTCCTGGCAAGAGAGTATTACCAGGTGGTTGCAAGTGCATGAGAGGTTCTGGCAGGGGAGTATGCCAGGCAGTTGGCAGTGTATAAGAAATCATGGCAGGGGAGCATACCAGTCAACTGCAAACCTACAAGATGTCGTAATAAAGGACTGTGTTTGTTGAAAATCCATTGTGGAAGTAAAAGAACTGTTGCTTATGAATATAAGAAATCCGGGTAAAGGGGTATACCAGGAAGTTATAAGAAGTAGAAGAAGTAGAAGAAGTTCTGGTAAAAAAGTATACCAGGCAATCACAAGTGCATAAAGAGTCCTAACAAGGGAGTATACCAGGCAGTGGCAAAACATATAGGTAGTCCTTAGAAAGGACAATGTTTGGTGAGCAAAGAACTGTCAGACCAAGAGTCACTGATGTTTGGGGGAAGAATGCAGGGGAAGGAATTAAACCTCTGGAACCAAGGCATGTTACTCTTGATGAATTTTGTGTTAAGAAGGAACTTTTTGAAGAAGACATTATGAAGCTAAGCAGCTTTGTACCTAACAGGATTGTTGTGGGCCAAGAAAAGACTCAAGGAACTGTTGCCATACTATTGAAGAATCCAGGGGAAGGGAGCCACCCTCTGGAACCAAGGTTCTATTACCTTGGAGAACGTTTATGTTGGAGCTGTTCTATTTTCATTTTCAAACACCAGGTTAAAGACATTTCCCTTCCCACTTTATTATTTGGTTTGCAGTGTGAGGGTCAGGATATAATGTTTGGATACAAGAACGGGTTTGATTTCTGACATCCTGAATCAGACAGATCCTTAGTTTTTGGTTTTAGGTAGGGAAATTCCTCAGGGTCAGAGAGGCATTATCCCAACCCGTTTATGTTAATAAAAGTCTTTAACCAAAAACATGACAACTTTGTGTCCGGCTTTCATTTCTGACCCTTCACAACGCTTAATATCAATAACAAGTGTCTAAGTATGGGACCAGAATTTGAACCTATGTTGCTTTTCGTTGTCCTACTTCCAAGACAAACACGTTGCCCCTGAGCTATCCTCCCCTCCCACATAGCTCTTTCATACATTGGGTTCAGTCTGAGGTATCCCTGACAAAGGCACATTACTTTGCTATATACTGTATCTTACCTCTAGGTGTCCCGGCCATTAGCAGATAGTTCTATTAATATGTTCTGCTACTAACCTGACCCAGACAAAGCACACTGTATTTTTTAAGAATGTGTTTCTGTTTCAAGGTGCTTCAGGCAAAAGCAGACAGTGCTGTTACATACTGTGTTGTGCCTGTACATGTCCATCCCCGACAAACCACACAGCACTATCTATATTATGCTCTGCATTCAAGAGTCCAGGACAAATAACATACTGCATTCCATGCACACCTACATGCCCCCTGGGCAAAGCGCACTGAGCAGTACAACACTATCTCCCGCACAAATGCCGGAGATTGATGTACTGCCCTTTTTTGTGATCTGCACTGGGATGCTCCGGATTTTAAGCATATTGCACAGCCTCCAATGGATCCCTGAACCCCTATGGCATTGTGACTTGTATCTACCCATTCTAGTTCTAACATATTATATCACTCCCTATCACCCAGCCCCAAGATCTCTCAGTGTAAAATGACAGTGTGAAATACTCAGCTGTTTGCTGTGCCTGGGAATCCTAGGATACAAGAATTTTTACCATCTAGTTTGGCAGTGCGGGTAAAACGCAGGTAACTGAATGACCTCCACTTATTTCCCGCACCGCCAAAGTCGTAATGACACCCATTGTACTGTACCCTATTGCCAGCTGTATAGTTCAGGACCAGTGGCATCAGCGTTCTGCACAGAATCCTACCAATCTGCTTCACACCACTGTTTAACCTGATTTTTCTAAGCACAAGGGTCCAGAATCAGCATACGAGCTCACTCTATGCATAGAAAGACAACCCTCCTTTCTACTGATGGAAGAATGTATTTAAACAGCGCCATTCAACTCACAACAAAATCATCATAAACTGTTGTGCACAAGATCACAGCCTCTATGAGACTGATCGACACCATGCCAGCAAACACAAGGCTAAGAGGTGCAAACCCAACACCCACAGAAAACTGCCATTAACATACTCTAGCATGTTACCAGCAACACCTTACTCTCTGAAATGGGACACCCAAGGAAGTGCAGCCGAGTCAGAAGAGAACTAACCAACCGACGGATTCCTCATAGAACTGTCACATCTGTTCCTCTGTGCCGGCTATGGAGGCAATGGACATTCTACCATTAAGGGGCCGTCACATCTTTTCCAAACGCGCCGCAACGTGCTAGTTGCTTTCAACATGGCTGCCGCCTGAAATATGATATACACTCAGGATCTATCTTGCAGCATGTTGCAACCCTCCGGTCTACCTTAGGGGTAAGACACTGTGCTTGGTCATTGTCCCATGCCTTTCTCCCGTGCATACTTTCTACTGTTTGTTTCCACTCTTGTACTAACTCACATAGGGCGTTATTCTCTCTGGTGTCCTTCCCGAGTTTACCGAGTGGGTTCCCAGTCCTCTGTGCATTGGCCCCTCTCCGGTCCACTGGATCTTCTTGCTCTCTTTCGCCCTTCATCTCTCCTCGGCCCGTCTCATCGGGTCCGGGTTCTCTCTCCTCCCATCCTCTTGGATTCCTGCTCCCGATTTCTACAATTTGGTTTCCTGCCTGTGTATGCAAATGGCAACACCTACGTCTGTTAACTTGTCCTCAGTTCTGTGCTTGAGATTGCTGATCACTACATTATGCTCTGCAAGGACTCCGTTCAGCCTCCTTGTCCACCTCTGATCTATCAGGAGTCCTCGGGGCTGCCTTCGCTGCACGGCATCCTTCCAGGGGGTTTTCTGCCTATCCAGACTTTTTCCCTGTCAGTATTTTTCGGGGGAAGGGCGACGGACAATACCTATTCAAGGAACGGAAGACCAGTTAAAAGACGAAGAAGGGGGGGAAAAGGAAGGGCAAATCCCCTACGACCAACCGGGAATGCATTTGATTTATGAAACCAAACCTGGAACAATAATTTTGGAAGAGCGACCTCACTATCACAACTCAAATGCTCGCGTCTGCCTTTCATCACCAATCTATCATGAAGCCAACAACGAAAATGACCCGACTTGCAACCTACTGAACCTTCTCATCTATGAAGGAACAGCCCCGAGGCAGGAGTCCTGCCCCATGACCCACACAAAGCAGCCAATTAACCTACCATTGATATTGATATTGATATTGATATTGATATTTTATTTATATCATGCTCGTACACAAGTGTTTCATAGTGACCATGGGACCCAGGGTCAAAAGACGAGAAACACTGGAGTCCAATAAATTCCCTCTCCATCTCTAAACAACCAAGCCGACAATGCCAAACTCCTATGAACTGGATCTATTCCTAATAGAAATAAAATTAACATCAATATAAAACTGGATAACTGAAGCACTGGACATCTTCAAACATCTAAAATGCATACATCAACTGGTTCAGGGGTTTTCAGCCTGTGGCTCTCCAGATGTGTTGGACTGCGACTCCCAGGAGCCCTCACTGGCTAGGTCTGATGGGCGTTGTAGTCCAAAACATCTGGAGAGCCAAAGGTTGCAGACCCCTGAGCTAGATGGTTCACACCCCATCTAAGAACCCTAAATAACTAAATCTGATATTGGAAAAAAATGGAGGAAACATTATAACACATACACTAACTACAACGCGGAAATTATTAAAGCAAAAAAAGCTACACTTATCTGAGTGTAGCAGCAAGAATCTTCAGCCAGAGAAAGAACTCTAACAAATCATTAAGGAGATGAAAAATCCTTCAACTTGCAGCACAATGCTGATGACTGCCTCCAAAAACTGTGCAACAACAATCCCTCCACAACTCCTCCAATGAATGGGTTTAAACTACTAACTAGCCGAACTTCAAGGAAATGGTGAAAATGAGTTTAAATAAAACAGCTCTCCAATAGATCACCACTCCATGGTTGGCTAGAAGCAAATTCTCAGAATGAAGACACTGGAAAGTTAGTTCAGTAAACTGATGAACTGTAAACAAAAAATAGGAATTGTACTAAAAGCATTGAAAACCGTCTACATCAGGCCAATTCTAAAAAATACAGCTGGAGACCCAACAGACTCGACCAACTACCGCCCTCTCTAAAGCATATGGTACCCTTCCTAAAATTCGATTAAGCAATTTTTACAACTAGACTCTGGAGCATATATACTCTAATAACACAGTAGATCACTCACAAGTTTGCACCGAAAGGCACTGAATCAGCACAAATGTCCATTTGGAATAATCTCAAAATATGGGCCGATGAAAAGACCAGTGCAGCCCTCATTCTCCTTGACATCTCAGCAGCCTTCAACAGTGTCAACTACAGCACATTTATCAGACGACTCGGAAAAGCAGAACTCCGAAACACCACTCTACAATGGAAGAGATCCTTCCTATTGGACAAGACAGAAATCAACTGGCTTCCCCTTTCAATTTGAACCCATGTAAAATATAACTTTCTGAGTTCCTCAGGAATTGAGCCTGTCACAAATCCCCTTCAACAACTATATGTCCTAGCTGAAGAAGAACATTAAAACATAACAAAACACAAATCATTTACAAAATAACCATCATGGAAAACTCTACAAATATCCTCAGCAACTGCCCCACATATGTACGCAAATGGATGATGGCTAACAACCTAAAACTCTACAAGGAGAACAATGAAATGATGATAGTCCCACCTCAAGCCACACCTGAAACACCTCTAGAATGTTGTCAAGAAATGGGTAACTGCTGTAAAACATCTACAGTGACCAAGAACCTCAGCAGTCTAATAGCAGCCTCACATTGGAACCACAGGTCACTGCAGTAGTCAAAAAATGCTATCATCATCTACTCTCAATTAAGCAATTAAGGTCATCATTAGCCTGGTTCTCTCTACAATTGATTATGCCAGCATCATGTATCTAGGTATGATGGACTACCTAACCAAAAAAGTTAACCGATCCAAAATAGCTTGGCTATACTACTATTCAGACGCAACAGGAGTGAACACATAACACCAGTTCGTCAAGCATCGCACTGGCTACCATTCAAAAAAGGAATCCACTTAAAGGTCCTCTGCACCAGCCGCAGTGCCCTCCAAAGTCAATGAGCAGAATTCACCCAAAGCAAAACCTCTAATAACCAAATGTGAGAAACCGGAAGGTGTCTCAACCGCTAGATCTGGAGATCTGTCATCCAGGTGGCCAGGACACAGCCATCGCTATTGGATCCAGTTCCTGGGGGTGGACCAGTGCAGGAGGATCACCTGGATGAGGGGTCTTCGAGGAGTGGAAGTGGGACACAGAAGGGTGAGACGCGGTATCCCCTTCCCTGTAACACCTTTTCTGCATCTTACCAGGTAGGATACCTAGAAGCTGAGCCCCACATCCCCCCTTTCCTGACACAAACACTTTCTCATTGACAGTTCATGGTGAGCGACAACGGACTAACACCAGAGCCATATACCTGACATGTCCCATCACCGGTGGTCAGTCAAAATCTCGAAAACAAAATCTCGAATGACAAAAAGCCCGAAACAAAAATCTCGAAAAAAAAAATATCGAATTTTTTATTTATTTATTTATATATGTTTTTGGGGTCAGGTAAGTAAAAAAAAGGGGTAAAATAAAAAAAAAATGAAAATAAAGGGGGATTGGGGGGGAACCCCCCCATTTTGGAAAAAAACACATTGAAAAAAAAATTCGATATTTTTTTTTTCTGCCTTTTGTATTCGAGATTTTTTTTTTTTTTGAGATTTTGTTTTCGAGATTTTGACTATAAACCCCCATCACCATGGTCAGCAAGGTCAGGCAATTACTGATCATTACACACACCTGACTCTCATCACGCTTCCCCACACGGATGAAAGGCGGAAAAGCACACTAGGAAGCAGAAGTTCCAAGATGGCAGTTTAACACAAGAAGAAAGGCATTGAGACCGGAGAGGGTTGCCAGGAGGGAAGCACCCTTGACCTCTAGAAACCATTATTTTCACAAGCCGTGGAAAGTGAGAAGACTAAGACCAGGAACAAACCTGAACAAACCTACACTGTGCATCAAAGGTATCTGGGGTGCTCCCATGTCGATAACCCAAGCCGGGAGGAGCGATTGCCGCTGTGATACTATCCTTGGCTCCTGCAATAAAACTGCACCAGTAAAAGCAGCATAGCCGGTGAGTCAGAGAAACTAATATGAAATCAGCTCATGTTTCAACCACGGTTGCAATGACATTGTATGAAGAAATCCTCAAAGGACAGTGTTTGAAGTGCATGTAATGAGAGACGCAAACAAGTGGAAACTAAGGTGACTGTACTTTGAAAAATCCAAATAAGATACTGTGTACAGAGTGGTCCGCCACCACGTGGGTGCTCATACAAAGGTCTCGTTAGGTAACCAACTGAATGGCAACTTCATTGTAAAAAAGGAACTTTGTATCAAAGTGGTCCTGTGAAATGTCAAGCTAAACACTGTGCACATTCGAAAGTCTTCGATAAGTATAAAGTGAACTGCAATTGGTCCAAGCCCGGCTGAGGGAGGCTAATTGAAAGTGGAAAAGGGATCTGAGCCCGGCTTAGAGGTATTCGCGGTAAACCGTGAGTCACCTAAGAAGGAATATTTTTTAACTTTAAAATAAAGGGATCTGAGCCCGGAAGAGGTGGATCCATCGTAATAGAAAAGGGATCTGAACCCGTCTGCGGGGGATCCAGGGAGAGACACCCGAAACTCATAACTGGAAGAAGAAAATAACTTTCTGTTTTTGTTTTGTACACCAGGCCCTCTGAATCAAGAGACGTTGATGAGAAAAGAGACTTGGGCACAGAAGGCCCTGATGCTGGAATTGGAACTATATCCTCATGTCGAGAATGCCAGAGTGTGTGCTTGGCTCAAGTGAACCGCCTTACCCCGTTCTGAAAACGTGATGAAGGCAGGCCAATGGCCCGAACACCCTGATTTATCATTTTGTGAACACTTTTTTCTTTTGCATGAGCATTACCCCACACTATTTGTAAAGTAGCAGTAAGGATTGGCAATAGTTGTTTTAGTATAGGTTCTTTTACTTTGACAAAGACTCCACTAGGACTGCGTTATTATTATTTGATGATCATAGCTTGCTTCCATCTGTAGATTTATGTTTACATAGGCGTTTTTCACCCATTTGTGAAAGTTCAATAAACACCCTTCAACTGTGGTCACTTGTGTCTGCCTTACTTTGATACCATGCCTTTCTTACACCACCAACTTAAGATCTGGAAACAATTTGCTAATAAACACTAAACCAAGAGATTCAACAGAGAAAAACACAGAGGACCTGATTCATGGAAGTGTTTTATAGTGGCGCAATCCCATAGGAAAACGGTCCATGAATCAGGCCCAGAGGTTCCAACTTCTCCAATAGGGTGGCCAAACTTTGGAACACATTACTAAAGGAAATCTGCACACTACATGGCAACATGAAATTCTGTCAAACTCTAAAAATCTGGATTCTCAATACTTAACCAATAGAAACTAGCGAAAACACACCCAACTACACACAGATGCACCATAAGTGAATGCCTTTGCGGCTCCCCAATGCCAGTTTTCAAACACTTGGTGGCATAGACAGGATTTAAACATGCAGTGCTATTGAGAATACAGAACTCTGTATGTATACATGACTATATTGATCCAAGAACGTACATGAATTCGGTTTGAAGTCTTGGGCAAATAAGCGTGATTATATGTACAATACTAGAGTTCACTGCTTGCATTATTGAACCTCCTACATCAATTTTAATGTTTGTGTGTGTATGATGATGAAAGAAGAATTTTAACAGTTTGCTTAATACATTTTTGTTTTACTTTTGCATATTGAAGAAGCATGTCCATTTCCCAGGACTACTTGAGTGGTCTAGAGACGACACTTATGTAGTGATTTACAATTAGGATTTCATCCTTTCCTCTGTTGTTGAATATACGCTTTACTACCAACACAGTAGGAAAGAGTGTGTTGTCCCCCTTGAAGATGACCTGGGCTTGACCGTTGTATATTGACCAGTTTCCAAACAAAATCATGGCATGCAGCATAAGATGCTAATCAGAATACAACACCTCTGGACACAACCAACACGCAAAGAGAACACCACGCTTCTCTTGTTCCTATAAAAAAAAAAACACAGGACATCAGTCCATAACAGCCATGATATAGCTCAACACCTTTCATCACAAAAGAACCAGCAGGGGAGCCATATGTTTGCACCCGATATGGAAAACCTGAAGGACCAGCCAACAACCCTACCGACTAACCCACAATTCTGTTGTCATATGCGCCACCTACCTGAAGGTACCTTTTTGAAGACACTCTTGTCTGATTCCAAACACCATAACTTTACACAGCTCTAAATGCAACAGATTGGGGCCACAGTTGCTGGTTGGTCCATGGGAAAAAAGGGTGCTTGCCTTCAGACCCCCTGCCCCCGCACACTGTCTCTGCCACTAAGCACATGACTGAGACATCTTAGTTTGAGAAGGCAGGACCTCAAAACGTTATCATTTTATATTCTTACAGAGAGACTGGAGTCAAAAATGGCTTACAGGTTTCTTAACATGACTGCAAGGATGAGGAACTGCCCCCAGGACAAGGGAACAAAAATAAAGTACCCCATTCAGCTGGTTGTGTCCAAACAGCATCACCTCTCATTTGGAGGGATTCAAGTTCAGCCTATTAGAGGCCTCCAATTGGCCAGCTAAATTAGACAGTTATCAAACACGGATGCTGCGTCAGCCTTTTCCACCCTCTACATGGACAACGGTTTGCAGGTCATCAACATACAAGTGGAAGGGTAAACCAAAGAAACAAATTAATCAAATCTGCTAACAAGAGCATAGGCTCATAAATAAAAGAGGAGATAGCGTGGAGCCGCGTGGGGCACCACATTCAACAGTATGTTGCCTGGATTTGAAAGGTGACAGAGTCGCACAATAGCCAAACCATGAACTCCAATGTATTTGAGGTGACCCAAAAGGATCTGCAAAAGGATCTGCTGGTTAATGGTGTTGAATGCTGGCACTAACACCATCTTTATGCAACAGTCCTCTAACATGATCAATCACCTAAGGGAGGACCGATTTTATTCCTCTGCCAGGTCTGAATGCCAGCTGGGAGTGGCCTAGTAAATCATAAATCATTTGTTCCTGTGATATGCTAATGTCTTCTGTTATTTCAGCGCTTTGATACCTATGAGTGTGTAGTGCTTTATCTGTTACATATATAAAAGGGACATTTGTGGATATGGTGTGCCTGTTCAAAATGTTCAGCATACTTCCCAACATACTAGAAACCAGAAATTTGTAGACAATGTAAAAAGTATAAAATGTACATTTTTGGAACTTTTTCTTTTTTGTAAGTGTTTATATTTTTAAGCGGTCTGCAATGCTTGGATATGTGTCTGTCTGTCTGTTCGAACTGTTCAGCAGACTTCACAATATGCTACAAACCTGAAATGTGGCTTGTGGGTAGGTTCCATGGTGTAGACAATGTTAAAACTATAAAATATAAATATACCTTTGTCAAATTATTTGGGGGCGGGGGAATTTTTGCATATGTGTGTGTGTGTGTCTGTTCGAAATGTTCAGCATACTTCCCAACATGCTATAAACCTGAAATGTGGCATGTGGGTAGGTTCAATTGTGTAGACAATGTTAAAAGTATAAGATATACATTTTTCTAATTTTGTTTTTTAAAGCGCTTTTCTTTATGCGGTCTGCTATGCTTGGATATGTGTGTGTGTGTGTCTGTCTAAAATGTTCAGCATACGTCCAAACAGGCTACACACCTGCAATTTGGCACGTGGGTAGGTTACATGGTGTAGACAACGCAAAAAGTATAAAACATAAATATATCTTTGTCTCATTTGGAATTACTGTGCAAAGCACAGTTACAACTGCTAGTAAGACATACATTATTATTAGTATTATTATTGTTATCATTGTTAATATTATCATTATTGTTATTAGTATTATTATTATTATTATTACTCTGAAGTTTATTTGTCATGCCCCTCTGTAAGATGTTAGCAGGAAAGTGTTGGAAGAGTGATAGGTCAGACATTTGCTTGGTCTCAAAGGAGGCCAAAGGTAACACTACTGCTTGGTTCCGAGGAATAGGGACTCGTCTTGCAATCAATGGGCAGTTTACAATTCTCCATTACATTGGGGCCTATTTTTTAAATTATCGGTGTGTGGCAGGGATCCTTTGGGTAAGCCCTGAGTCTGATGGGAACTACGAGTTTAGCAAAGGCATGTGGGTCCTAACAAAAAAAAGAGGCAAGGGAGAGAAATAGCACATGGTAAATATCTAAGAGCCCTCCCCTGTTTCATTAAAAACTTTGCAGGACAGAGGGAATGGATTTCAGATCCAATTACATCTGTTTGTTTCATTAAACTATACCAAGAGAGTAGGACACATAGATTGGAATTGTGTAATAGCTCTGGCCTTGGCAGATTAATTTTTCATATCCGAACAGCAGAAACTGCAAAGTACCTTTTTGTTGGGGGCTAAATTCTGTCACAATTTCATGTCTGATCAATCAATGAGGGTTAACTGTTTGCCTGATAAATGTGTGCTAAAAATAAGACCCCCCCCCATGTGGATTGCGTTTTATTTTATGCAATTGCAGTATGATCCTTTGCTGTAGAGTGTTTATTAGTACAATCTGATAGTGCTCTGTCTGAATCATCAGTGCGAAGTGATAGATTTAGGTGATGATTGCCACGATATGGGGCAAAAGCGTTACTGATGATTTTATTCCAGTACCGGTATATGAACTAATATTGCCATTGTTGTGCTAGGCCTGCGGAAGTGGCTCATGGAACCATGAAGATCTATCATTAGGAAAATGTTCAAGAAGATGTCATTTGCAATGGGTGCCTAGTGGTGCCAATTGATTTATGCCAAGGTCTAGAAATGTTCCCTGTTTGCATGCATTGGGAGCTGTGCTATCACTAAACCAGCAATGCATGTCTCTTGGAACTGTAATGAGGGAGTTGGAGATAGCTATAGACCCTATTATCCTCTTGGTCTGTTCCTCAAACCATGACATAGAAGTGGGGGGCTGGCAAATAAGAACCTGTTGGACCATATTCTCAAAGACTTGATATGATATGATATGATTGTATATTTATATAGCGCCTATACACAAAGTGTTTCAAAGCGCTTCAAGGAGGGAGGGAACATAGGAAAACACAGTACATTCAGTTAAAAGTCCTTGAGGCAATACAGAATGTGAAAAATAACTATCGTAATAGGCCTGTCGACATTTCTGATAGTGCAAGTGCAAGAAAAACAGGTAAGGCAAGAGGTAATGGAAAAGAGGGATAACAAAGCAAGCAGTAACATTACTATGTCTGACAACAATTGATGTAGTGCAGGGGGTATACAAGAGGAGGGTTGGGAGGGGGGGCACGGTGGGATATGAGGGGGAGAGGAGAAGAACAAGGCACGCTACTGAGCAAATTTATCAGAGATAAATTTAAAAAGCAGGGGAGGGGGATGGAGAACAAGGCGGTAGGAGGGGAGACAGACAAGCTACTATCAAAAGTCAAGGAACAGATGATAGGAGTAAGTGCTAGGAGGGGAAGGCCTCGAGAGAGTGTCCAGGTCCCCGGAGGAGGGGCAGATGCAGGCAAGTGAGAGTAGGAAGTAGAGTGGGTAGTAGTAGAAGGGGTTATGTGGTACCCAGCACAGAGAACAAGGAGGCAAGCACCCCAAGAAAGCGTGAGTAGAGTCTACACGAACAGAGGGCGGATGGTCACGTATGGTGGGGTGGCAGGTGCATGCCGTAGACATATGTTTGGCATTGCCAGGCAGTAGCGTGGACCAAGTCTCGGCAAAGGCGGGCAGCTGACACACTTACAGGGGTGAGATGAGAAGGGGTGGAAAGACGACCAGAGGGGAGTGGGAGTAAGGCAAAAAGGGGCAGAGGGGGGAGGATAAGATGCAGATGGATCGGAAGAAGTGTACATGGCACGAGTTATAGCTGACACACTTGCACTGGAACAAATCAGGAGATGCCCTGAGCATCTCAGATGAGCTCTTGCTGCCTTTTACCTGATTCACAAGCCTAAAACTGGAGCAATCCCGGGAATGCATGGAGCATCACTGAGATGCTCATGTGCAAATGTGATTCACAAATATTTGCTACAGGCAGTGCCATATTTGCTCCACTTTTACACTTTGTGAATCAGACATAATGAAGAAGGAACTCATCTTAGATTCTCAGGGCATGTCCTGAATTGCTCCAGTGCAGGTCATTGAGAATGCAGTCTCAACGTCTCAACAGTATACAAGCCTTCGTCTTACATACTGTTGAGCTATCGAACATTTCACTGAAGGAACATTACAAGTCGTGCAATTAGCAGCCTGTAGAACAAATGCTCTCATCTTTCTCTGACAATGACTGCAACTCAACACGCTCTCTTAGTTTCTGTATTCCTGGTGAAAGTCTGTGGAGAGATGGCTACTAATATGGTAAAGCAGTCATCATTATTAATATTAATATTATTAGGGTATTTATTGAGCGCAGGCCTAGCTTTGGGAATCAAAGGAGAGCTTTACAGTCATATGGTGAAGAACAAGGTTAGGGAGCAAAGAAACAATGGATTGGGGATCTAACAACAGGGGAGGAAAGGCATTTGTCAGCAATGGGTGACCTAGGTGTTAGGGAGGAGAGATTATTTGAAGAACAGCGTCTTGAGCTCCTTCCTGAACTGTAGAAGCAAGGGTGTGAGTTAAATGTTGATGGGGAGGAGGTTCCAGGTACTTGATACGTAGACACAGAAGGCCTTTCCTCTGTTTTTTCCATCCTGCACCAGCAGAGTTCTAGTCTGCACATGTCCTTACTTCTGGTTGATCGTAGGCAACCAAAGATGCTGCGTTTCTCAGTGGGGTAGATTGGGGACTTCAGGGTGACAGCCTTGTAGAAGATGCAACAGGATTTGAAGATGATACAGGCTTGCAGTGAGAGCCAGTGCAGTTCAATGAGCATCAGGGGAATGTGGTGGAATGTGCAGACTCATTTGATGAGTTGTGCTGCAGAATGCTGGACACATTTGAGTGGAGCCAGGGTAGTCGTTGGAAATCCTTCCAAGAGGGTCTTGCCACCATCCAGGTAGGTGAGGACCAAGTCATGTGCAGTAGATCTGAATTTGTCTTCTTGGATCAAGGGCCTGATTTTCCAAGGAGAGAAAGTCGGTACCAAAACGTTTGTTTCTTCCTTGCTATGTGCTATTTGAAGGAGAGGTGGCTGTCGATGTCAAACCCAAGACACTTGGTGCAGGTGGCCAACTGGGGTGTGAAGCCCTGAGGTGCATAGCAGAGAGCCAGGTCTGAATGTCCAGGTGTTTGGGGTTGTTGGTCAGCAGTAGGAATTCAGTCTAGGAGTGGTCGAGCTTCAGGTAAGCATGGGACATCCATGACTGGATCGATGTGAGGCATGCTTTGAATCAGTGAATGTCTTCAATGGCAGAGATCTTGAGGTAGAGCTGCATCTCTTCTGCGCATTGGTGGATGTGGATGTTGTGTGGAGCGAGGAGGGTTCCAAGTGGTTCCATGTACATTTTGAAAAAAATGGGGTAGAGGCACTGGCATAACAGGGGCCCTCGCACCCCCTGAGGTGCTGGGGGCCCATACCCCAGATGTCCTGGAAGGGGGGACCCCTAGATAAAAAAAAAAAAATGTTTTCCCCTCTGCCTTCATAAATAAATATTTTCTGTTATGGCGCAACAGAAATAATTTCTTTATGAAGCCAGAGTGATTACAAAAATTAACTATTTCTTTTTGAAGTCCGAGGGCTCCCACCTCCCCATGACATGGAAGCCTCTAGGGTGAGGGCCTCCATTGTCATGGGGTGGAGGAGCTCTATGACTTCAAAAATAAATAGTTTCTTTTTGAAGTTACAATGCCTTCATAAAGAACTTATTTCCATTATTGTTCTGTCCATAATGGAAATAATTTCTTTAGGAAGTTGGAGTGAATTCAAAAAGAAAATATTTCTTTTTGAAGTAATAGGGCTCCCCTCAACCCCATGACGTGTGTGTGTGTGAGTGTATGGTGAAAGGGTGCCCACTTAAATGTATAGGTGGATGCCTGTGTGAGTGTATGGTGAAAGGGTGCACACTTAAATGTATAGGTGGCTGCCTGTGTGAGTGTATGGTGAAAGGGTGCACACTTAAATGTATGGGTGGCTGCCTGGGTGTGCCTGTATGTTAAAAGGGTGCACACTTAATTGTATGGGTGGCTGGGTGTGTGTGTGTATTTATGTGAATTGTGTGTGTGCTTGTGTTGGGGCGCAACAAATCCTACATTTTTGGGGGGCGGCTAAACCTTTAAATGTTGGGAGAAGTGCTAACTTCACGGGTGGTGGGGGAGGGGAAAACTTATTTGTGTGAGACTTCTAACTTCTTTATGCATTCTAATGAGAATATTCTAGTGCAGCTTCAATGCTACTAGCAGTTAACTCTCTCCTTTAATTCTGAAAGTACCCACTTATGGACGGACTACTGTGAGAATAAGCAGTCTCCTGTCCCCTCTCTACCCTTCCAATCACTTCCCTGGCATGCAAGTAATAAACCCACATCAGATTTAAAGAATTGTGCATTTGAATAGAGGTACTAACAGTGAAAAGTTTTACTTTAGTAATTGCTGGGCCTTTGTTAACAGCGAAACCCAGGTGACGTTTAACATCGATATCCTGTTCTGTACGGCAACTGCTCTTTAGGTCAGCCAGGTCGAGTCAACATAGTCCAAAATGTCAAGAGGGTGGTGGGGGGAGGGTGTCTAAAGCCCAGGCTGCTCAATGGTGTTGCACCACTACTTGTGTTTAATCCCTTGGTTTAATATTGGTAATCTTCATTACTCATAGCCCTATTCTTCCTCAACCCAGTAGTAGTGTATGAGGCACTTTGCCTCATACACAAGTACTGGGATGAGGTGGAGGGACATGGAGGTAATGCCTGGCTTAGTTACCTGTAATCTTCATTACTCCTAGTCCTACTCTTCCTCATCGCAGTTCTTACCTATGAGGCAAGGAGCCTCATACCTAAGCAGAGGGACCAGTAAAAGGGATGTGGAGGTAATTCTGAGCCAAGAAGCTGTTTTTGAGGGTTCGGGCAGGGGGTAGGAGGGAGAGAGCATGAGTGGGGGTGTGGAGGGGATGTGGATTGTGCGATAAATCAGAATGGTCATCCATGCCCAGGCCAAGCAGTCTTTCTATGTGGTATTTGTGGCTAGAGAGGCATTTTGGTGCAGCCAGTCTAGTAATTTCTTAATTTGGCTTGCCTTTTTCTAACTGGCATTTCTGGCAAAGTAGTTCTGCTAAGTGTAATTACCTGGATAGACTGGCATTTGCGTGCTGCCTGTCTAGCTGTTTCTTACTGCAGCCTTGTGTATTTTTCTGGGCATCTGTGATAAAATAACCATTATAAGTGTTATTGTTCCGACTGACATTTTGGTGCAACCAGTCTAGGTATGTCTAAATGTGACCTGGCATGTATTTACTGTAGTATGTTATTACATGTCTCGACTGGTCTACATTGTGCAGCCAGATGGACATGTTTTCTTTGTGGCATGGCATTTTTAATAGCAAAGCATTAAATTAATTAAAGCATTAATGTTCCTGTGCACTGTTGGTGACTTGCATGTATTGGGTTTTTAGATTGGTGTTACCCTACAAACCAATTGCAAATGCTCTGTCCTTTTTGACATTTATTTCCTCAGAAAGTGTGCTGTATAATGCATTAAAACACATATTAATAGCTTTCTCCTAGTGCAGTGTGTGGCATACGCCTGCAGCAGCACGTTTGTGCGTATTGTGCAAGCATGGTAATCTAGGCCGGCACATAGTGTTTTTTTGCCAAGTTGGGGGGGGGGGCCTTCAACACGGCTCGCAGCGGGGCCCACAAATGTTGTGTTACGCCACTGGGTAGAGGATAGATCCATGTGGGACACTGATCTCCAATGCGGTAATGTAGATTGTCGGTCAGTGTCTGTGGTCTACTGTGTCAAATTATGAGCTATTTTTCTCTGCTGACTAAGCATTAAGGAGCCATGCATCAATGTAAGATGTTTTTAGATTCTGAGAGATTATTTCCAGAGTGTGTGAAGAGGCACATAGAAAGCTTTCCTTGCTCAGAAAAGGACTGTCTGTCGCTCAATGTTTCTGATGAACAAGGGACAGAACACCACAGAGTAGCATCAAAGAGAATTAGCGGGCTAATTATGTTGCTTCCAGCTGTACTAAGATTTGAATAGAAGTATTGGGCACTCCAGTGGATTCTGGTCACGGACAGGTACAGACGGGCTTGCTATAAGCACGCCTCTTGCTTGGGCCCACTGTGCACCTATGACTGCCCCTGTCCAATTTGTTAGCCATGAGTTATATAACGCAGGCGACCATTGTGGGAGCACCCGAGAAACATAAATTACCCCACAAATGTCAGCTATCGTTAAATGGCAAATTACTGTAATAAGAAAAAGCATAAAAAATCCAGGAGCGGGATGAACTGCTAAGCAATACAGTATGTACATCTAAGCCGGCATGTCTAGCCGCAGCACAGTAGAACACGAGGACCTCAAAGGACAGACAGACGCAGGCTCGGTGGCAGGTCCTCTACCATGCCAACATTCATGAGAAATAGGAATTATGTAATGAACAACACTCGTATAGTCATAAACACATTGGAATTCTTGGCCTAATATCGAAGCACAGTTGCTGTTGGAAGCCAGCTTGTTAATGAGAAGTAAGGGATTACAATTAGAAGCAGGTTCAGCTTGCCTTAAAAAACGTAGCATTTTGAGGACATAATTATGATATAATGGAGGAAGTCTGCGCATGCGCGTGCAGTTCAAACACTAGTGGTATGATGATGTGACAGTGTTTCAACGACCATGAGTAGCTAGATAGCGCCTGGAAGGGTTGACGGTGGTATTTACATGGTTCTAGATCTTGCCCATCAGGGGCAGTGCTATCAGGGACCAGTGGCCTCTGAGGTGGGCATGGTGAATACACCTTCATGAATGCTGCCATGGACAGTTGCTGAGACTCCCCTTTCTCCCCTCTAGAGTTTTTTTTAACCCTAATCAGGTATCCACCTTTTGTTGTGCAACAGAATCCTTGTGCACCTGGAGCAACGCCCAACACACTAGTCCTCTGGAACATCAGAGCAATGTGGTGTCTAACCTTCTGTATCAGTACCATCTTTGGTGACACAGAGTAGGATGATCATAAGTGAGTGTGACCTAGTCTTCACCCCACCTACAAATTGAATTGGTGGACCCAATTTGGAGATAAGTGTTAAGATGGATTTCTAAACTCTGACCTGGTGGACAGAAGTTTAGGAGGCCACACTAGTTTAGTGGAACAGGGAAACCTTCTGGACAAACCAGACCAATCTACAGTAGCTTGGCAGGCGGTCAAGACTTAGTCTCAGGAGGAGTGAGAGTGATCGGATGCCCACAAAGTGCACACACAGTAATACTCCACAGATTATCCTTAGACAGATGTATTTCAAAAATACATTTGATATAGGCCCTATAATCAAAACACAATTAAACCACAGCTGTGAAGAAACAATACTACACACAATAATTTACTACCTAACATATATTCAATAATGCGATTAGCCTAAAGCTGATGATGGGGGGAGACAATAACCACAACCTGTAACAGAAAGGGGTTAAATCAACACAGATATCAGTTTAGGCAGTACTTCATCAACAATCCCTAACTTATGTAGTCCAGCCCTACGAAGAGAGGAGCCTAGCGCTCAAAGTACAGTTGTTCATTAACAACGTGCCATTCGGCGTAAACGAAAAAGCAGGTTCTCTTCGGGGGGCTAACCCTTGCAAATAGAGTGACTTTTGGAGTTAGGGAATAGCTGGGGAACTGGAGAGCACATGCTATCCCAGCCAAGGTCAGTATCTTTTGAGGGACACTCGTGTGTAAAAATGAATGGATGTGCCAGGGTCCACCGGTAAGTTAGGAAAGTACTCTCTGACCCTTGACACAGTCTGCACCGAACTTTGGCAGTCTGTAGCTGTTAACCCTGCAGTGTCAGGATGCTCAGCGGCGCTTGTGATGGGACGTTTGCTTTTTCACAGCCCTTGAAGGAAGAAGAAGCATAGTTCTGGTGTTGGCCGCCTCCGGATATGGTAGGCAAGAACTGCAGGCACTTTCAGCAATGTTCACCACAGCAGTGCAACACAGGAACCACAAATGCTTGCGGTGTGGTGTGGTGCACTCTCGTAAATTGTGACCCAGAGGAGCTAGGACAATAAGCAGGAGAGGGCCCAGGACCACAAGCTAGCGATTCTCAGAGTCTCTAGTCACACCTCAGATGGGAGCGTTCCTGTGGGTTACCGAGGGTTTGAGCTGGTCGGTCCACTGCATGGCCCAGGAACACTACCGAAGAGGCTCTTTTCAAGGGTATGTAGGAGAAGCCGAGAGTAGTTGTTCCCACTACTCCAATGGGGCAAAGCACCCTTGCAGGTCTTCTTGGTACAGTGAAGAAACAGGAGTCTGACGGGGCAACAGCCAGCGGGGTCAGGGTGCCAAACCTTACAAGCACGTCACCAGCAGTCCCCCAAGTCTGCTTTCTTGTTAAGGATACTTGGCTCCTTATGAGGTTTGGTATGAGCCTCAGTAGATTGACCTGGAATGGATGCAGAGCCCCCTCTCTTATACAAGATTCGGTTTGCGTTCCAATCTCAGATAGCTAATGGAAGATCTGCTCTCTTGCATGCACGCCAGACATCAGCCAATTGTGTTTCACAGTAGTTCCAGGCATTCAGGCCTACCAGACATACTGGCCCCAGTAGTGTGGATTTGGACCAGACAGTCCCAACCCTCTTCCTGGGCACTAGCACACGCGAAATGCAGGAGCCCTCAAAAGTTCTGGCTTTCACGGGAGGCTGCATGCCCAAATAAGAAATACCAGGTCTCTCAACCTGGGGAAAGGCAAAGGGACAAAATGGCCACGGGACAGAACAAAAGACTTTGTGGCATGGACATTTTCAGCACTGGCCACTGGCCACGGTCTTGGGCCAAACACTGAAACAACAACCAACTCCTTCTGCATCAAACAATGCAACAACAAAACTGTCTAGTACAAGTCAACTGCACATTCAGCAGAAAAAAACCCACAAATGTCTCTTCTCCAGAAGTATCTGCAGGCCCATCAAACGATCCACAAACAGAACTCTCTGGTCCATCTAAATTCAGCAACACAACTGGAGTAAATTGTCATGCTAATGTAACAATAAATCTTCTCTTTCATATGCCACGAATTGTTCACAACATTTACTTAAACGCCTCTGACCAGTTGTGTTTGCAAATGCTGATCCTTCATAGAAATGCAACAAATAATCCTGACACACTTATAGTGCTGCAGCTATAAAACAAGAATTGGACTACTGTGCAGGAATGGTGACATTTACCATAAACACACAGGAAGATCCACAACAATTCCTAATGTACTTACTACAAGTACTGGAAACCAAAAACATCCCAATAAATGAAATCTTTGAAATTTCATACACGTGGAAACATACATGCGCACTCTGCAACCATGTTTCACAAGCCCACATCTCTAACAAATGATTTGTATATGTATCCATACCAAATTCTGAATCCATTGCATTTCATCAGCTTCTGCAGAATGCAAATCATGGCATATGACGCCCTTTTTGCAATTCAGACAATCGTTCCACCATACAAATAAACTCACATAGCCAATATGTCATACTAATGCTTCTAAGATACAATGCACATGGTACCAAAAATAACTGCAAGCTTAAAGGCTTTGCACACGGCCAAGTATCTCTTGGAAAGAAAACCTTCACAACAGTAGGTATAGTATACCACACTGGTGCCACGGCCAATTCAGGGCACCACACTGCATATGTCAAGAAAAGAAGTAGTTGGTTTGAATGTAACAATACCACTGTTGCTGCAAAACATACGATATTCCTGTAACCCAAATTTAGTCCCTAAACTATAGCACAATTAACAGTTAGAATACGTCAGCAGGTATCTAACTACATCCATAATACTAAAATAGCACTTTTGAAAATCAATCTAGTTAGAATACACCAACAAGTATCCAACTACTTGGAAAACACCCTTCATTGCAAAGCACTTCAAATACGTCATCTCAATTCTTATACGAAAAAACATTGTTTAACCCCTAATGTAGTTAGAATATGCCAAAAGGTATTTAATAACAACTTCAAGCATTCCCTTAAGCACAGTATGCTTCAAACAAACATACTATCACTCTTACACTCACTTAACTGTAAGGTTTTTTTAAAAATCCAGAACGGATTTTTTCCTCAATGACCCAATGATTTATTAATGTCAATACAACCGCAATGTGTCATACACTAATGTTGTACCAAACATAGTACTTAGAATGTTCTGTTTATGAGGGTCTAAAAAAGATAAGGTATATGGAAAATTGTATACAACTAAAGCTTTTAAACTATCTGCTTAACAAATTATACAGTATTTTTTCCAAAATAAACCAGAGATTCCAGCTTCATAACGCTATGAAACTAAGTAACCATACCAAGTATAATTAAATACATATTCTATGAGCACTATCCTCAATTGTACTACAATCATAAGTACCATATACAGTTCAATTCCTCCATATTACCCCCACTACGTTACCTACAATTACTATACACATATTGCTACTAATGTAATTCTGGCCATACTACTACTACATTATCTATAATTACTATACACATATCACTGCTGTGGTGGTTGTGTCCAGTACACATATTCTTGGGGCCATGGCGTGTGGCTATACCCCCCAGAATCTGGCCACTGGCCTCAACCACCACAATACAATTAACTATATAAGAAGTACCTAACACACACCATCAAGTAATACAACTCACCATGACCCCCCTGCAATCTAAATGATGTCTGCGGACATAGAGATTGACTGCGGACAAGGCAGCATTTCCCACCCCTTTTTCACCTATGAAAACAGCTCCATGTTACTTTCATTCCACTTCCGCACCATTTGTATGCTTCTTCCAGCCATCAAATAACCCCAAATGTCTTTTCCAAGCCATCCTTTCACAGGGCTGTCCGCGAACTATCTTGGTGTCCACGGACAGATATGACACCTTTTTCAACCAACAAAACAGCCCTTGGCATAGACATATGTACCTCCCTGATTGACAGTCAGTTAGATTAAAAAAGAAGCATCTTTAAAAAAAGAGAGCTACAATCTGTTGTGAGAAAGAGAAATGACACCAAACAGAACTTTTCAGAAAAGGATGAAGACACAATGAATCCCAAATCAGCAATGTGGACCAAAAATAATGAGTTTTGTATATGAGAAAATGCGGCATACCACAGATTCTCTCTAACCATAGAGGAAATATGAAGGTTAGGGTGAAACATGCGAGTCCAAATTCTTTTCAAACAGACCATATGAAAATGAAGTTTTTCTCAACTATGACCTAATTATATTTCAGGAAACGTGGCTTCTAAAGAAACTAAACCTAGATGTTTTCATAACTATCCAACTGGCTTTAGCAGGTGTATTAGGGAGACCAGCGGGAGGTTTATCTATATCTGTGCAAACCTCCCTATGTGGATCACTTGATTTAATCTCTAGTGAATACACTGGTCTGCTAACAGCAAAATTAGAATTTCGGGCTATAAATTCCAACAAAATCCTGATAATTATCCATCTATATTGGAATCCCACATCTTCAACCCTAATTGAATTTATGCAACATCTGGCAGACGTATTACTCAAAATAGATGAGATGTACGGAAATGTAGATATATTAATATTAGGTGATCTTATTCCCCAACGGTCGAAAATGGGTTAAATTCTTGAAAGAATGCAATTTAAAAATTGCGAATGGAAATGTGAAAGGAGCTCTCCCACCAACTGCAACTTGGTTAAGAGACAAAAGTGCTTCTATTATAGATTACTTAATCATGGCCGAAGCTCTGTTTGACTGCTATGAATTTCTTTGTATAATAAATGGGGCCACAAGCAATCACAACAGACTATCAGTGTGTAGAGGATGTCCCAAATATAGCCTGCACTCCAGTCGCCCATTTTGAAATACTAGGAACGTTCACACAGAGATATGTGACGTATGATGAGCAAATAAACCAGCAGAGAGCCGCAGTAGGGCTCTGCCCAGTGCCTATCAGAAGGATAATACCTATTGAAGTACCAATTACCAGACAACCATGGACAGTAAGGTATCCATTGAGAAAACCCTAACAGCAAATGAGGCGAAATGAAGATTGCTTAAACACTGTCCCAGAAGAAACTCAAAAGGCCTTAATTGAAGATGAATGGTGATGATACGAGGGCCCGGACAGACTCACAGATAGAAGATAAAACAACCAAAGATGACACACAGAGACGAAACGCCATGAATAAGGATATCATGAACTTAGAAGGAGAAACAATGTTGAAATATAAAGAAACTTAAGCTGTAAAGCAGGATGAAGTCATTGAACCAGCTAATGCCTGTACATATGCTTGAAACAGCAAGAAGCTAAGGAAATAGTGTGGCTTGCTATGCTTAGTAGAAGAATAGGCCGGCAAGCCCCACCTATACATATCTACCTCAACGAAGCACATTATACAAGTGCGAGTCCACTATACACAGAAGCAGAACTAACTCAAGTTACTAGGGGTCAAACAGGACAGGATTCGTATTCCAGCTAAACCGAGAAGAGAGGGCTGAATCGAAACTCAGCAACAGCAACTTGTGACTGGGAAGCCAAGGTCAGACCAAGAGAAGGATCGAACAGTAGCTTTGCGGAATCGAAACTTAAGAACAGAACGGCCATCTCAGGAAGGCCGAGATAAGGAGGCCCAGGCAGGTGTCAAGCCGAATAAGAATTAAATGCGCAAATAGAAGGAAAACTAGGCAGATCCATGGTGTACTAGCACGTGACCAGCCGAGCGAGAAGAGGCACAGTTTCACACCTACGCCTGGCTGTAACTTTTTCTGACAAGAAGATACAGTTTTGAGGCCGACCACAGCCACCTAATTGACACATAGCCACTAAAGTCATGAGTCATGGAAGGGAGCCTGGGTGAATATTGGGGCATCCTGCACCAGGTTGACCATTCTGCATGCTGCTAATTAAAGTGGAGATTTATGCATGGGGTTGTAGCCAACCCAATCACAATGGACCAAATAATCTAGGATCCTATAGATAGTAGAACCAATGGGACATTGTACTTTTTGTGACATCCACCGTAGTCATTTTGTGAAGGAAGGGCTTAGACGCCCACCTGATAGTGTTTATCTAATCCCTACACTTCATCACCATATACAGATATAGCACCTATATTTAAGTTACCTTTTTCCAACCAATAGAATTGTATGCTAACTTTTGAGTATTACACGTCAACGATGATGAGTTTTAGGTATAAATGTTACTGTTTGCATGTGATTTTTGGGAGTTGAAGTGAGGCGGGCTATCGTATCACTGTCGATTTCCATGTTTCCCCATTTTTTGTACTTGTCATTAAACGGACTCCCCTTTGCCAAACCATTGAGTTGTCCGATCCACCTCAAGGTGCAGCTATCTAGTCTTAAAGTACTGCAGAGCAAACTCCGACTCTATGGGCCGGCCGGGGGTCTCTCCAGTACAAGCAGTCATAAAAATAAAATCTCTACATAAAATCTGAAATATGATGGACATTGTGAAATAAATAATGTCAAAAATAGAGCTAAACAAATTCAAACAGAATGGCAAAACTTTGAAAACTTGTAACACAGAATGATGTCAAGATAATAAACAAAATGTGCCAACCAAAACATTTTAAGATTTCCTTTGGGACACAGAAACACCAGCTCAGGCACAAGTATGTAAACCAAAAAGACACCCTCATAAATTTGATGAAGAAATCTGGAGTAGAAAGAAAGAGTTGAGAAAAAAACATCAATAAATTGAAATATTCTAAGCTATCACTAGTAGAACACACAGACATGAGATTCAAAATCTAAAAAAGAGTTACAAGAATTGGTCAAGAGCACATAGACATCTGCATGTCCAAAGAGATGGAGAACTGTTGTTAAATACTATATTATCAAAATATTTCTGGAGAGTTTTAAACAGCATGAATTGCTCCCAAAATGTCTTACAAAGTAATGTCATTTCAGAAAAAAACTATTTACTTACTTGAAATTCTTTTTTAAGAATAATAAGCCAATTGCTGAATCTAAATGCCTATCAGCCACATGGGACCTTAATCCAGATGAACAACAGGTAAAGAACCTAATTAAAAAATCTTCGTCATATAGAGCAGCTGGCCCCAATGGGCTCACCAATGTGATCTTAAAATCATATATCGATTTATAGGCACACATCTTGACAAGCGTCCTTAGTGAATGCCTTAGATGCCCGAAAATCCCAGGTACATGACACAGCGCGATAATAATACCTATATATAAGCGTGGTGATCGAGAGGTTCCATCAACCTACCGACCAATTTTAGATGCAGATGGAAAAATATTCGCCTCATTAGGCCTGTTATCAATTATAAAAATACTTTATAGCAACTCATCCATTAGAGTGCGCTTGGATGGCTCAGGTAATTTAACGGAGGCAATTCCAACAGAATTTGGAGTGAGGCAAGGATGTATCTTGGCTGCATGTCTTTTTAACTTATATCTAGCAGAACTCACGGAAGCCCTTGCTCCACATGCTCTAGCAAGCCCAAAGATTGGGTCCCAGCCATTACAGTGGATTGCATACGCGGACAATGTGATCCTATTGGCTTTTACTCAGAGAGGTTTGCAGCATTTACAGAATGCCTTCAGGTCATATGCTGAACTAAACAATTTATAAACCAAAAATCTTGATATAGTGTTAGAAATACAAATTACAAATGGCTTCTAAATAACTTGCAAATCCCAGATAGTAAAAGATCTTATATACCTAGGTATAAAAATACAATCGATCTAGTCAAGAGGCACCCGTGAATTAGATGTAAATTTTAAAATCATTAAATTTGGTGCACAAATGAAAAAAATATATTCGACATATTTCAAGTTCTCCATAAATCCATTACTAAAGTTTTACAAAGTGAAGGTAGGCCCTTCACTTCTATACGGGTATGCTACTATTCCAAAGTCACAGTTAATCAATTGGTAATTAATGAAAGGGAAATTATGGAAAAATATTTTACATCTCCCAATGAGTTACTTGATTGGAAGTTTAAGATATGAGCTGGGCCAAACATCTTTGAAAATGTCACTTGACTGGAAAATTTAAAATGTATCCCTGAATATAATAACTGCCTCTGAAGTAACTCTATATGGCCATATGTTTAAAGAACTGAACAGTAAACGAAATGTACTTTTAAATGATCTACAAAAGTATGTAGTATATCTGTTGGAAAGTTGTGATCAATCTCGAATAGATCTACGAGATAATCCCACTGGTGTAAAACAAGCTCTTTCTCGCAAATATTGGATAAGTACAATAACCCAGAGTAGAAACTATAACATCTATAAATCTCATTCTAAATTTGATAAACCAAAACATTATCTTCCCAAATATCTAACATGGTTTCCAGGTCCTGAAATAAGAATGAACTTTCTAAGGATCTGACTCGGTCTCGTAAAAGTAGCAGAAATCACTGCTATACACTTGCATCCTCATATTGGAAATGAATGTAATCTATGCGATGTGGCAGGGTGATTAAGCAATTGCTACATCATATCATCATGACATGTAAATGTACACGAGATCTCTGGGAAACATGCTTAAGACGATTAGTAGATCACAAAGAGTGGCTGTATACTGAATCATTCTGGGAGTGTTTAATATCTGGCCATGAAAGGGTTCTAACAATTGAGATCATAAAAATACTAAAGGAACTTAATTTCCTTGAATAGATATAGCCAATTACTGTCTGTAAAACAAAATACTTTATTGTAATGCTCAGATTGTGATAGGTTAGTAATATTGAATGCTGAATGCCTAATCTTAATGCTGCTGATATTATGATCCATCGGAAAACATCAGTTAACCTTTATTACATGTTGACTTTTAGTTAGAACATCTACAATGTTAAATGTTTTAAAACAATATTTATTATTGTGTCAGTGTGTAATAATAATTCATTGTTTTATTGTACTGCATTGTTCTGTATATCTATATTCTTATCGTTCTTTTTCTAACTGTGTGTAAAGTCAAAATGTCGGCAGAAATGCAGAATAAACAAAGTTTTAAAATTAAAAAAATAGCTCCATCTTTTTTCCAGGGCGCTGTCTGCTGACTCTTGACTGTCCGCTGATCCAAAATGACGGATGTCTCCAAAAATATGACACACCTCATGCTCTTCCCCAACGAATAATTGGGCGCGTCCGATGTCCGCAGACCTCACATCGCCCTCTGGAGCAATCGAAGGCCTATCCTTGGACCGAACAGGGAAGTGAGTCTGCGGACCGAACTCAGATATCACAGATTTTTTAACCTACTTTTTGGTCGTTTTAAAAAAAACTACCGGACAGATTTACACCAGATTTACAAAAGCACAAACCGCCACTCCTGCATTAATTTTGTTACAATACGTCCATCGGTTTGGGATGTATGTGAGAGCAAAATACTTTTCCCATTGCGTCTACGTAAAAAACCACACATTTTGGGTCCCCTCCTATAACTTTGCCACCCCTTGACAAAACCTCACCAAACATTGCAGGATCAATATGACGGGGCCATATACTTCTTTTGCAAAGTTTTGTGAGGATTTCTTTGGAATTGGATGGTATGATGAATTAAATGTATCGTTGAGTGTAGCACTGAGGTCTTATGGGAAGTGTGCTGCTGGAGAGTGCAAGGGCGGTGGGTGGGGTTGAGAAGGCTTAAAGGGTTTGAAAATGTGTTATGCTGTCCGCAGCTACTTGTTTTGATGCCTATCTCATTATTGATAAAATGCTAATAAAATTTGATTTTGAAAAAAAGATGACGGGCTGGTGTAAGCAGCCATCACCTTCCATTTAAAAACATATATTTCCATATTTATGTACCCACCAAATATGCTATTAAATGTTCAAGAGTGAAATATATTTGCCAGTGACAGTCTTTTGGTGGATGACACTTTCTTGTACCTTTTTATCCTGCAGCCCATGAGCCGCATTACTTTCATACAACTTAATGGAATGATACACCTAACAAAATATCATCAGCGACCAAGAGAAAGCCAAGCCTTTGGAAAACAATTTGTGTTCCCACCTTCAAGGACTAAATACTTTAAATTAAGACAAAAACCGCTGTTTTCTAATACATATAAATCCCCTCACCTACATACTAATTATGATATAAAACATGATGACACAGCACACTGCATCAATCATTAACACCCCAAGAACAAAGTTAAATGCCCCAGCAATGGAAAGTACTTAACAATTGGCACTGCTCCTGATATCAACCAGTGCAGCCTACCATCACATGTATTATACATATTAGCACCCTGGCTTATTAACATAGGATGATGATAGCAATCTTTTTTTGTTCGAATAAATGGGCCACCAGCTAACATCGTCCCATTAATTCAAGCAACAGACTCATCTAATATGGCCATCATTCAGACAGACCATCATTTCATGCAAAACCCCTCAATCACTTATCTATGACTACCTCTTCCTCAACAACACATTGCAACCCTAACCATTTAAAAATATATAACAATAAGCAAAGATTTTCTTCAAATATTTTTTTGGGGTAGGAGTAGTTGCTGTTTTTTTTAACTTTAAAACAGAAATTACTTTCACTATCCTTTCTGTCCCCAATCACACTGTCCAGTTTACTCTTAAGCTCCACAATCTCCTTTTTGATAGTTTGCATCTCCACTTGAATAGTCTGCAAAATCCACTTAATTTTGCCTAAATATTCCCTAATTTCATCCTTTTGCACGTCCACAACTGGCTGACGAAGAATCCTCTTCCTCACTTCAATGACTTCTTCATCTGTAAAATACAAAATATTATAAAATTAAAGGCATAATTGACTTCAAACTACTTCTCCTTAAAGCACACAAATTACTAACCTAAATTGACCACATAACACTTTTATTAAGACCTGCAGGAGATATTATACTTAATCCAAATAGAAAAAACTAACAGAGCATGACCAGATCATGCAGAACCTAACGCCAACTTAGGTCCAGAGGAATTCACTTCTATTAGCACCCTGGCATGCTTCCCCCTTTCCATAGCACTCGCGCGAACACTTACCTATGGCCTCGACCTAAGGTACAGTGAAAACACATCATTAAATACAATTACCTCACTGACATTTCATTTGCATTACTATCTTCTTTACCACGTTAAGTCATACCTAAAACCACAATGATCTCTAATGCTGGCCTTTATTTGTTAGGTCACAGAAAAACATACACATCCAAATGAAGCAAGTGCCTTTTATAATTATTATTTAAAAAATAAATATTTGTATGGTATTTATTGAGCGTCGACCTAGCTTCGAGAAGCAATGGAGCGCTTTACAGAGGTATACAATAATACAGATACATAAAGGAGCACTTTTCAGAGGTAACAATAGAACATATATACAGCATGTGGGATACAGAGGGGCACAGAGGAGGGATAGAGCTGTACGGGGTGGCTGGGAGGGGCGGGCAGACATCTACTGAGTCAGGCGGCGCAAGGGGCAATGTGATGGCCCAGGTGTTGAGTCGGAGAGATTCCTTGAAGACGTGGGTCTTCAGTTCTTTTATGAATTGTAGGAGCATGGGGGCAAGCCTGATGCTGATGGGGAGGAGGTTCCATAGTCTTGTGGCATAGGCAGAGAAGGCTTGATTTCTGGTCCTTTACTTTTTGCAGTGGTGGATTTCAGGTCTGCATGTGTCCTAGCTTCTGGTGGTGCAGTGTCCTTCGCAGATGCTAAGTTGCTCCGCAAGGTAGCTGGGTGACTTGAGGGTGACTACCTTATAGATGCTGCTTAAAGACTTAAAGGTGATTTGTACGTGCAGTGGGAGCCAGTGAAGGTCGATGAGGGCCAGGGTTGTGTGGTCATTTCTCTGTAGACCCTTGATGAGGCATCTGGCCATGTGTAGGACACTTCAACTGGCCACGTGTAGGAGGATGGTGGGAGGCATTCAAGGTGTGCGTTGCCGCCATTCAGGTGGGATAGGACCAGTGCTTGAACAGTGGATCTAAAGCTGTCCAGAGGGAGGAATGGCTTGAATTTCTGCAGGAGGGAAAGCCGATACCAAGCTGTCTGAGTTGTGTTAGCTATGGGTTTCTTGAAGGTTAGTGTTTGTCGATGTGGAAACCTAGGGACTTGGCGCAGGAGGTGAGCTCAGGTGTGAAGCTCTCACGGTTCATGGTTCATAGCCAGGTCTGTATGTCTGGGTGTTCAGTGTTGTTAGTGAAGAGTAGGAATTCGATCTTGGAGGGGTTGAGCTTCAAGTATGCACTGGACATCCAAGACTGGTTCAGCAAGAGGCAGGTTTTGAGCCTACGGGTGTCCTTGGTGGAGTCGATCTTGAGGTATAGCTGTGTGTCGTCGGCGTATTGGTGAATGTGGATTTTGTGTGTGGCTAGGAGGGCTCCCTTAACATTAGCCACATGACATTACCATACCCAATAACTCCACTGCCCAGACTTATTCGTTGCAGTTATCATGGCGGCATGTTTCTCCCATTCTATAGCACTCGCGCTAACACTTACCTATGGTCTAACCGTAAGCTACAGTGAAAACATCATTAAATATAAGTACCTCAGTCACACATTTCACTTTCAATACTAGGCATACCTAAAACCGCAATGATCACTATAACTGACATGTATTAGTGTTTAATACATTTTATATGAACATACACCATAAACTCACAGATCACGAAACTCTGGAACTTGCGGCAGTACGTCAGCATCTTCCTACTGAATTTTCTCTTCTGTGGGGAAATGTTTCACTAACCACTCCTGGTGGTTATCCATTCTAACACTCTCCACACAACACCCAACATCTCTCTCTCACCTCTCTTCTCTTCTTACAATAAAAAATGGAAACACATTAGCACAACAAAGAAGGTGGGATTCTCTCTATTCCATTTCTGAGTGGCACCCTACTGTTTCCATAGGGTGACAAGGAACCAATAGAAAGTCAAGTACCTCAGCTTGTCTTCAGCTATTGAACCAATAAGACAATGGGCCTCATTACGGGTCTGGCGGTAACTGTGCCGGTAAAACCGGCAGGTTGCTGCCAGACCCGTAATGAATTATCGGCGCCTGACCTCCGGCGCCACCGGGAATGGGGAACACGGAAGCACCGGCACTGTTAATAACTGTGCTGGTAGTTGCGTGAAACTCTGCGGGCGAGTGCCATTACTTACCGGCACCAGTGTTTCCGTTCCGGCACAGTCGTAATGAGGCCCAATGTATTTTTGTGAGTGACGACTCTATGGACCAATTAAAACAGGGACACTCTTCCCTCATAACTTTAACTGCCTTCCTTCCCTGACATAACACACCTTACTATTGTACAAGATGGGAGATGATGACAATAAGACCTTCGTTTCAGATGAAGACCTCAATTCACAGGAAACCAGCAGTGATCCTACCAGTAGATCAGGAAGCACAGTAGAGGATTATGATGGTGAAGAAAAATGTCACTGGGTGTATTTTCCTTTACTTTACTTTACCTTAGACGGGATTCACAAATAAATTGCCTCATGCTCAACTTATGGTTAGCTTTTTCTCACACATTCCAGATGTTTTTATTCGTCTGGGAAGAAAAAACTGATCTCTCATGTAAAAAAGTACATCATAAGGTAATCACATCAATTATACATGGCAGTAGAAATAATCTTCTGAAAGCTACTCTTGGTAATTGTTTCTCAGAATAGAATTTATGAGACACTATCAATCCAAAGGCTCTTTTAAAAGCCCGCAACATGTTAAATGCAAAGATGGGATCTCACAAGACTATCAATATCTAAAAGACAGTGAACATTCTGAATCGAGAATCAACTTTTTTTACAAGCTCAAGATATTATTCACATGTGATAACCACACTACCCATAACATGTTAAACTTATCCTTTCCTTTTTCTTATCTTTATTTGTCAAAAAGGAGACGTTACAAAATCCTTGGGCCTGACTCATCCTGTTTACTGTCCAAGTCTGGCTAGATTATCCTGGTCTTTGTTTTAGGGTTGCAGGTTTTCTAGGTTCCGGAATCCAGTACTCTGTAATCCGTAGCAAGGGACAGCCAAGCCACACTCCGCCCAAAGTTGGGAAAGTCTCAGATCCCCACCAGAAGATTTAGGCAAAGGTGGATCTTCTCTACGGCAGAACCACACTCCTTGGTGGCAAGGAAAATAATGGCCCTCTGTCTGCTGACCATCTCCCTGCTTGAGGGTCCTGGTCCCCAGGACAGCATTCTCCTTTCTACCTCTGTCATAGCCTCTTGGTTCATCTCGTAGGCACCCCTACTTCTAGAATTGGCTCTGGACCAACATAGTCTGCTCAAGCCTTCTTGATCTTATGGGCTAGTTTGGATGCTTGTTCACTTTACATCAGGCGATGTGATTGCCTCTCGTCTCCGTCTCTACAGGGGAGGAGGGCAAAGCTCATTCTGTCTGCCCTCTTTAATGCTCTCATCTTGATCATCATCCTCCTCCTCCTCCTCTGATATAACCCTGTCCTACCAGATCTACGTGGAAATACTGCATTCATCACTACAAATCCAAAAATGTCAATTTTTCTACTACTAGCTTATGTGAAAATAAATGCGGGGCAGACCCCTCTCTCCCCCCACAGCCTCCCAACATCCACCCTCTTTACTGAATATCCCCACCCCACCCCATCTATATGTTCACATAAATTAGTTGTAACTGATTCAACATTTTTGGATTGTCTGTGGAATGAGCAGTCATTGAGTTATACCCTCCTACTAACCTCCAGTACTCTTTTGTCCAGATGGTAACACTCCTCCTCCAACACACTCCTCTCTCTTCAAAATCCTTCAGCAACTCTATTCTGAATAAAGCTTTTGCACTCCAATCCTCTCAAACCCCTTTCCTCAAACTCCTTCTCGAGCACCCCACACCACTAGATGGAGCAGGCTGGATTTTATAGCATGATTCACATCGCCCCAATAGCTGGTGCTTTGGGATATGGACTGTAGCTCTGATTGTAGATGAGGACTGGTAGGTTATAGGCTAGTTTCATGCTCTCAGCCTGAGGTTGGTTTGGGCAGAAAGGGGGAGCTGAATTGACTTGGGAACCTGCCCCTGTGGCATGACTCTGAACTTGCTGTGCTTCTCCCACCCCTGTGTGAGCAAAATTAAGAACAACTCTTCTGTGGGTTAATAGGTTCCTCCTGCCTTGAGAATGTGTTGTTTGTGCACTTTCATGGGAGCACTCGGTTAGATGTATGGTGCTACAGATTTGTTTTGATCTTGTCAGCGTTCTGCTGCATCTCTCTCTGGCTCAAGAGAGTGCATATTCATGTTAAAGTGTCTGCATGTCTTTGTTGAATCTTGCCAAAGCTTCTGTGCTCTCGGTACCTCTGTACTGCTGCACGTCTGGTACAAGGGTGTAAGGGTGATCTTGAATGACAGATGAATGAATGGAAATTCCCTTATAGGGGGAGGACATTATTCTATTCTCTGACCCTGGCTTGATTTAGAATGTGTTTTGGCTGGATCCTCTGCCCTCCAATACAGGGGTTATGCCCCCAGTGTTACTCTGGCAATAAAGACATGTGGTGCCTGGGATAGTGGGTCTGGGGCTTTGGTATATCTATATCTGGCTGCCACCTTCCTTAGTGTGGGACACAGCTAGGTGGGGGAGGGGCGGTCAGAGATGGGATTTCCCACGTATATTTCTTCAGTTTCCACCACCCGCTAACTCTGGGTGGCCCCTTTGACTACCCTATTGTCGTTCCCCATGGTTAAGCAGCGACTGTTTTGGTAAGCAGTCACCTATGACCAGCGCGCTTTCTTATTTTTATAGGCAGTGTATTGAAAACTATTCTCAGTACACTTGTGACATTCCTCATTTATTGAAAAAGAAGGATTTTGTTTTGTGGGTTTTCTTTGGGATTAGTGAGTTGAAAGGGCATTGTTATCCTTTTATAAGGCAAGCATTGATAGCACTGTCTTGCATAATGCTGAGTGTTTTGTAATGGTGACTGAAACTTCTGATAGAGCTGTTGAGGTAATATTGTTACAGGGTCAAAATGGTGGCCACACTGACCTTCCCAGCTGTGCATCTTTCGCATACTCCTACTTCTAGGGAGTGTAATTATCTGTGACAGAATAATGAAGTGTTCTTAATGAAGGAGACCGGTTTTGAAATGAGGCACATGGTGCTATTATCCAATTTGCATTTACCACTACTGCGTGTACGCATTGCGTCTGCCTGTGTGATACCTCTGTTTTTTCAAGCAATTTTTAATAAGCACGCAACCAGTACAACTCCAGTGAAAGGTCCAAATATTTCAAACAGTGTGATAAAAGAGGCCTTTATCTAGTATCACTTACAATAGTATGGGGAACACCCACGCAAACCCCCACTCCCCATGTTTGGGAGTCATTACCCACATTGGTCGTTTCCAACCGATCAAATGGTACTCGCCAAATTCGGCCAGATTTACCATACGACGAATTAGAAACAACCAATTTGGTAATACCTATAAAAACACCATGCATCAACACATTTGGACATGAATAATTAAGTAGTGTCTATTTATGGACAATAAACAGAACCAGGACACACAAGGAAGGGGAGGGGCTAATCAAACACGTGAGAGCCGAACAAGGGGACATTAGTGGAAAAAGGATTGGTTGAGTTAGGCGCCTACGTTATTGAATAGGGCCCATATGTCCTCGTTCAGCTCTTGGGAGCCCCTTCCCTTATGCATATATTTTTCACGCGTCGAAAGCAAGAAAACTCCCAATACAGAGGTTGCATGAAGGTTTCCTAATAGATTTTAAAACTTTCAGGATCTCCGTATTGTCTATTAAGGTAGGGTAAACCAAAAAACATGATTTTCCACCAGAAAGATACAACTAAGACTCCCAACACAGGGCGGAGTCCTATTTTGATCCCACTTCCCCCAGACGCCCTTTACATATTCACAAATACAGAACATGCAAAAGGTCTATACCCACTAATTTTCTGCAAGCCTAAAAAATTCCCAAATTATTCCATTTACTCTGTGCCAATGTCATACTAGAAAAATATAAGTGGAAGACAATTTTTGGTTGGGTAAACCTAAGAAGTAGGTCTACCTGAATGGTTCTCTTATAGGAGCAAGCTTCACACCTAGGTTTTCCATCAGTATATATTCATAATTGCCCCTTGCAATCAATCAGACAGATCCTTGTCACTCAGTGTCTCAATCACGTGTTGCAGTGAACAAGGAGAGTCAGTTGCTGAACATTGCCTGCATCAAATGTATTTATTAATCTGTCAAAAAGAGCAGCTAAATCCTCAAACCTATGTTCAACGATTTTGGTGAACCACGGCGAGCCTAACCGTGTGCCAGGATTCATTGCACCTAACTCAGTGGCTGGAAATGCAGTCTCAGCAGACCACTGATGCAAGAAGTGTTCTAGAGGTCCACCAAACCGAACCCTGGACCCCAGAAAGGGATGTCTCTTTTGTTGTGCAATTAGAAGTCCCAGTTCCTACTCATTGCCAGTCTTCAGGGTAGCTAGTGTGTCAGCAATCGAATGAGCCATGCAGGGTCCAGCAAGTAAGCTTTCAGGGAGCAAGCAATCCTGGACATGCATAACCAAGCTGGCCCCACCAGTTCAAGGGAAGGGCCCACTGATTTGGTTTCCAATGGTCACATTAATTCTGAATTCCATAAAGTCCAGCAACGCTACTAACTCTTCACCCTCGGACAACTCAGGACAGATGCGGCAGGCAGCAAAGCCTCCTTCCTCTATTTTGGTAAGTGTTCCTCGGCTGCTCTGGCGCATTCCCCAGCATCTGGCAAAGGCGTGGTGCAGAGATCCTATCTTTATTGGACTCTTAAGCTATGAATACACATTGAGCTTCCAATTAGATTTCTTAGGGATGGTTACCACTTTCAACCCGTTTACCCGGGCAAACACACAGGGTGCTGATACAGCAGTGAATCACAGACACTATAGTCTCATAGCTGGCCATACCCTGTCATGGATGCTCTGAGCTCCGAATCTGGAGTGTAAGGACCTGCACATATTACCATGCACACAGATGAGGTCACCGGCGGGCACTTTCGACCTGACACAGCCTTGTGACAAGATGGGGCTCAAACCCTTCTTGCAGTAGCAGCCCCTGAATAATGGGATTAGATGGGTTCTAAACACACCACTAAAGTGCCTAGAAGACATTGGATTTTGCACAGTGTGTAGTAGAATTCCAACATGAAACTGACACACTCACTACATGGAACATCACGGATACGACATAAAATTCGAAATCATAATCTTCAGAAACTCACTATGTCCACGGAGCAAATATTCATCCATATAGATGGATATGATGGCAGTGAGTCTATGAACTCTGGTAGGGTTGCATACACCATATAGGATGCACCAGGAGGATCGCTCAGCGGCAGCGTGCGCGTCTTGGAAGCAAGACGACGGCGACACGAAGCAACACAGGTTCGATCCCCCGGTCGCGCTTAGAAACCTCTGGGTGTTTTTGCGCGTTATAAGTACGTAACTAAGACAAAAAAAACACACAATTACGCAACTAAGAAAAAACAAACAATTCTTGTAACAGCGCCTCGATGTCTGCGGGCTGTGTGAGCGCTTCATAAATGTAAATAATAAAAAATATAACTGGGGTAACCATTCAGTCGTAAAACAATATCATGTTCTCACGTGTGTTGCTTGCAAGTAAGAGATTGGTCAACTAGATGGCCAATGGTGAGGAAAGCGGTCCTAGTAAGGTGGTGAAATTCAACAGATGGAACTAAAGAATTGACTACCCTCCATGTCAAGTCCTCTCTCGCTAGCTATCCCGAGGAGCTACAATAAATTGCCCGCAGCTGTTCTTGGATGATAAATATGTCTTCCCTAGTAATGTTAGAAAATACTTTTGTATTAAAGTCATTAAAAAAAGGCATAATGAGAATGTATTTCAATTGTTCCGATTCAAAAGCCAACAGAGCTATGTGATTCTACGGTGCTAGTCGTGAAAACATGGTGGATGTATCCTAAAGCCAAATTCTTGTATCCAAAAGGAAATCACATTTCTTATGCAGTACGTGTGCTCATGAAGCAGTCAGCCTTCCTTTGCCTGTATATTGAAGTTATCCCCTCTTTTTCAATATAAGCTTCCTTCTTTAATGTACTCTTCTCACCATCCTTCCACTGATGTTGTGCCAGGATATGTCTTTCTACATCTGACCAATTCCCGGCCATCTAATACTAATCTCATCCCTCTCTCCTCCAGTTAATAATTAACGCCAGGTTACCTTTCATTAAAAAATGTGATCTCATATATTGGGACGCTTCTTCCTGCTTCTCCCTCCTCGGCCCCCCCCCCCCCCCCATCTTCTTGGATTAGGGTCTTCTGTCGATTCCCAGCTCATCTCTGCACAACGTTCACTATTTAATCTCCTCTGGTCCTGCATTACTCCATCCCTTCCAAAGGCAACGATGCATGACTCCTTCCTGTAGTTCATGGAATCACCTTTGGTTCATCCCACCCTGGAGACACGAAGGTGCCCCCATTCCAAGAAGGGAAGTCCATATTTCGTGTGTTTACTAACGTGGGGGATACCATGCCTTGATTTCTGTGAAATCACTTTCGGTGCTTCCACTGTAGTCCTGCTCCCCAAAAAACCACAGAATATGTTTGTATTCTGTATCTGGGTTTCTATAGCAGAAGCCTGGCTAGGAAGCAACGGAAGAGCTCTATAAGTAATTGGGAATCAGCATAGGCCGGTGGAAGAAGAGATGACAGGTTATAGTATCTTGAATATCCCATGCTACAGTAGCGCGATATACCTAGAAGCAGCAGATCCTAAGTGACCCCTAGATATTATATAAAGAACATGGTCTTTGGTTTATGCCTGCATTGCAGGAGTGTTGGAGCAGCCCTGGTTGGGACTGGGAAGCTGTTCCATCAGGTTGCGTCACAGCAAGAGAAGGCCCATCTTACTGGTTTTCTCTTCATGTACAAGTTTAGACTCAAGCCTTCCAAATTTCCGGCTCCTTAAGGAGAATGCCCCACCTAAGCCGGCAGGTTTTGCGGCTCTGTAGGGTGGATTTACTTAACATGGGACTTGGGTGCAGTTCATAAAATTCCCACAATCCCCCAAGCGCATGCTCACTTTTCTTTCTTGTTGTAACATTTACTAGCGAAAGAACAGGCAAAAAGCTGCCATTTACAGATTTGTCTTACTTTCTTTTTAATCAGCTATATATAAACTCTCCATGCACTACTTATGTTTAATCAGCCTTCTAAAAGAACTAACTGGAGAGGTACCAATGCAAAACCTGCCAAATATCCGGCGGTTGTGAATTGCATTAGGTTGCTCCGCTTACATGGACTGTAATTTGTTTGGGTTCGGTAGTTCCAACAGCAGCGTGTGGCTTGCATCCCCTGATGGAAGGTAGTCCAGAGGGCAACTGGCTCCCCACTGCAAGGAGAAACACTGGACAAGTTGGAGTGCGCGTGGAATTGAACTTTGTGTTCTCTATTGAATTTCAGCGGGTCTTGAGACGGCTGCACTGGCTCCAAAGTTTCTGTGACAACAGCAGGAAAGTTGAGTGATTTCGAAGGGTCCAATCTGTAATTCAATTTGCTGTGGCATGTGTTTAATTCTGGGCTCCCTGCGTCAGGTTTCCTTGGGCGAGTATAAGCTCCTGTTCTAACAGTAAAAAAATGAAGCGAGAAAGGACCTTTGACATGTTTTGCATGGAGACAAACATTGTACTCTATAAGAAGAATGTTATTCTGGATATTAAATAACCTACCCAGTGCTTAGTGGTTGGTATTTAATTCACCAAAATGTGAATGTCACAATAAATTGAAATGTTAAAAAAGAAATTGAATGTACTTTCCCCTAGCCGCAATACCTTGTTCCCAACAATTCATATGCAATTTATTTCTAGTAACAAAGTTCTGTTGTTTGAATAGAATTACCCAGGTCAGGAAACGTAGGCTCAGACATTCCTAGCTCATGCTGATTGGCCAACTCACAGTGCAAACCCAGTCAAGGGTTTGACGAGAATCAATGCGCCCATTGAGTTGAGACACATGAACTTTGAGAGGGAAAAGGCCATCTGCCAACGAGTGTCAGCCATTTTGCAGCTCCTGACTTCGCCCGCACGGCTTTTAATGTGCATTATGTGAGCGTGTTCGGAGATGCATTTCACCACACTGGGCTTCATCACAAGTTTGCCGGGAACAAATCCCATTTACCGGCATACCAGTGCCACCGTGTCTGTCAACCCCGTGATGCCGGAAGCACCGGATGATTCTGTGTTGGCGTGCACGTGCATTCCGGCATGCCAGAAACGGTGGCACGGGCATGCCGGTAATACCAACAACCCCTCCAAAATGCCAACACTGGCGTCCACAGTGCCGGTAACTCTGTTTCCGGCAACACGCTCCCGGAGCCACCGGCAGCATAACAGCAGTGCAGCATGGTTGTATGCTCGTGATGGTTGTGTGGTTGCATCACGGGGTTCATCAGCCATGGCATCAGGGGATAACAAGCATCACCTGCATGGGAGCAACAGAAAGTGTACAATGCCATACTTCTGCCTATATCATGTTGGTACAGGCTGTATAGTGTTCACTTAAAAATACAATAATGCACATGCAAAATGCAGGTTAGCTAGCATATGTCCTTTTTCGCGTACTAGGAATGAACATTGTGATAATGCGTGGTGGGTGGGTGGGGTGCAGTGGCTTTGGCATGGCCCATTCACAGCCAGCATGACCTCTGACCCTTTTAGTACAACTCACACAAATGGAAATAGTGTATGGGTTATTATTGTGTTACAATGCAATAACACTATTATGTCCATGACACTAAATCATAGATATCTACTGCAAATCATATCTATTTCCAATCCGATGCATATGTGATTGTGCACTTCTAACAGGCAGGGGAGCTGGCTAATTGGTGTGCAGGCCAATGTGGTATGTGGGTGGGAGCATAAGTATTCTCTGTCTGTGCACCAGGTGGTGCGTTTTTTTTTTTTTACTGTGATTGTACTTCTTTTTGGGCACTTTGTTGTGTGGCATTCTGGTACATGTAGTGCTTTTCATATTGGTGTACGGAATTGATGTTATGCATGCACTGGTTCATTTCATTCAATTGAGACATGCCTGTCAAGCCCTTGCACTCAGGCATGTTATTACTGTGTTGCACCTTGATTTCCCCCTGTACACTTGCACGTTGAATGAACTCACAACCCAAAGTAGATTTTCTCCCCTTACCTTTTTTAGCGTTGCTTTTTGTATGATTGTAGCAATTATTGCTCTTATTACCCACCCTGTCTGCCCTCTGCGCACTTTCAGGGAGTTTTGCTACTTGTATGAGTGCATCATTTTTGAACAACAAATTAATGAATGCATACACAGCACACAGCCACTGCTGATTGGTTTTCTACATGCCCATAATCCAACAGTGCTCATGCCCTTGTAGTTTGACTCACCCAACAGCCAGGTATGCTGTCCACTGTGACGTGCCTTGTACCCAGGCAGCATGGAGTTGCGAAGCACCATGGAGTCGAGGGTTGACCCGGGAAATCTGGCACAGCAGTGGGCGAGGAGGTGGCTGGCATCACAGACCATCTGCACGTCCAGTGAGTGATAACGTTTTCTGTTCTGGTAGACTGCCTCCACAGCATGCCTGGCCACCAGCTCCACATGCGTGCAGTCCAATGCACCGATCACTTTTGGCATGCCTGCAAGCCCATGGAAGGCAATTTTTGTGCCATTGACCTGGACAGAAGTCCTGGGTAGGCTGATGTGCTCTCCAACATGACGCAGGAGTGCATCAATGACCTGGTACAGGACACGCGAAAAACAGGGTTGCAATATTCCATGCAGTTCACCCACAGTGTGCTCGTATGTGCCCGTGGCTATGAAGTGTAACACAGACACTACTTTGAGCAAGGGGGAATGGATGTGCGGATATGTATTTGGCTGACCAGGTTGTCATGGATCAGGTCCACTATTGAAGTGATGGTGTCCCTGTCTAGCCAGTACAGAGTGTGGATCTGCCTTTGGCTCAGGTTGAAAGATGTGGCCCTTATGCGTGGAATTGGTGGCTGCCTGTGGTCTGCAACCTGCTGGACATTGGGGTTTTTCTGGCCCATGATGGCCCTCCATCTCCTCAAGTGCCTCTGCTGCATCCTCTGCCTCCCTGCCTCTTCAAGTAGTAGACTTGCAGGCAGGGCCTCCAGCTCCAGTACTGCTACTGCTACTGTTAGCATGGAAGTGTTGGAAGGGGTGTTGGATGTGGGATTGTTCATTTTGTGCTGTAGCAGTGCTCATTGGGACCACCTTTGCTGATTTTGGACACCTGTGGCATGTTTCTACACACCTGAGTCTACTTAAAGCCTGGTCCGCGATGCCAGTGTTTCTGGCATGGTTTTCATGGTGCTACCGGCATGTCCATGCTGGTATTTGCGTGTGCATGGAGCTCAAAATGTCATGCCGGTATCGCAGGCACAGCTGACCCGTCTCTTTGCAGATTCCGTTGTTGCCGGATACAGTGGGTCACTTGCGGTGCCAGTGTTACCGGCATCGAAACTAAGACTATGCCCATCCGCAAAAAGGTATCGGTACAGAGCAACCAGCAACGCTATTTCCGGACCAGCATACTTGTAATGAGGCCCATTATCTTGCAGGTTCTATGTTCATTCTTCGCCCCATTTTTTATTTTGCTGCACTTTTTGCCCAAAAAGTTTTGCCGAAAAAAATCATAGCATTTTAATTTTTTATTTGGGGTGCTCGCCCAAACCCGCTCCCCTATTATTTATCCCTATACACCACCCCACCCTACCCCTTATATGCCCTAATCCACATATTGTTTGATGGTTTTTTGGCAAAAATATTTGGCAAAAAGTGCTGTGAAATAAACGGCCGATGAATAAATGTTGTTCCTGTCTCACAGTGTTTTTATATGGGGCCAGTCCCCTATTCTCCAAGACCTTACCCTCACCTCCCCCATGCTATAACCGCCACCACCCAGTCCACCTTCCACCTGCCCCCCTTTCACTGCTTTTACCTGAGGCGAAATACCCAACAGAAAATATGGTGAAATGGAGGCAGGGAAATGGGAAGGGGGGTACTGAGTGCATTGATGAGATGTTTGAAAAGGGGCCTCTCTCTCTATGTCTTTGTGCATGTCTCACTCATCTAAAATAGAGTAATGGATGCATCATATTATAACGTGGGAGTTAGGTGTTCTGTTCAATATTTGGAGAGGGAATTGAGGTGAGTTCATGTGTTTTGAGTGTGAGTGCTCAGAAAGAAGGAATCTAGATTGCCAGTGTAGACTGGCAACCAAAAGAAGCCCCGGGAATACTTTTCAAAGCTTCCCCAAATTACACAATATGAGCTAACATGGGGAGTAGGACATGCCCTCTAAGTATGGTGCTAAGTCCCTCCCCCACCCCAGGAACTCTGAGAAAATGTTGACAATATTGGGTCCAAATGGTGAATTTGAAGCACATATTCCATATGTAAAGATTACTAAGTAGTTTATCATATCAAAAATATATATAGATTTGTTAAGAGTGAGCAATATCACACTGGAAGCTATATCAACATTGCTCACGTTGTATGGGTGTGGTGAAGGAGAGATGAGAGTAAGGGTTGGTGTGGATGGGAGAGAGGGCAAAAGAAGCAGAAAACCTGGGAAGCCACAAATAAGTAGCACATCTTTGAGAGTCTTGCCAGGAAATCTGTTGGCCAATCCACCACTGCTATTATCACAGGCCTCCACCGATTAAGGCCTTTCAAGGCTACACCAATTGCCTCAAATGGTTTCACCAATATTGGTACCCATCAATTAACATGCCCCACAAAAGCTTCTGAGGATTACAAATCCTGATTTTACTCAGGTGGTAAAATTCAACAGATGAGACTTAAACAATTGGCCAGTCCATCGTTGCTAGGTTGGTATGGGTTAGTAGGGTTAGGAATATCTCATTAATTGGAGATCAAGTCTTCACATGAAAGGTGTGGTTTTTCAGATGTTGAGAAAGAATACTGCTGTCGAGGAGGTTTATGTAAGGCGAGAGTATCCAGCATTAGCATTAGTTAGGCCTTTTTTGGGACAGAAGGCACCTTGCGATGCATAGCAGATCATGATATCAGGTTGGCAGCACACATATATTAGTGGATGTAGACACTGTTTCATCCAGTGGGGTAGAAAGAAACTCCAAATATTGATTCAATCGTGTGTGCGAGAAACTGAAACACTGCAGCAGGCCAATTGGGGGAGGTGTGCACTGAAGTTAAGTCGATGATCAGACCAAATTAGGTCCAATTAATAGCACAGTTGGGACCTTGTTTGGATCTTACAAATGATGCTTGTGTGAAAGGGGGAGATGCCAAGATGGAAATATGGATGAAAGTGTTAAAGCAGATGAAAAATCAAGTAATATGGATAGAAGTTGTTAATGATCGTGAACGCATCATCTAATTATTGGAGGGTGGTCACCTCAGTACTGGTCAGAGAATGAAAACCAGTTGGTATTAGGATTGGAGTTTATTATTTTCATGTGACTCCGTGGTCAAGGGTTTCAATTGCTACATCTAGAAAATGGAGGTTTGTAACTGGTTTGGAGATTATGAAGACAAACTGCGGAAGGAACTTGCTCATTTCAGGGACTGTGGGAAGAAACCTGGTCCAAGAAGGCCTCCTTTGAAGGAGAAGGAAAAAGGACCTACGCTAGTTAGCCTTCGGTGTGGGCCGCACACCTAAATTACCCCAATAGGGTTAAAACATTTGATTTAGATTGTAAATGACAGTAAAGCCATCTTCAGTAAAGTTGCTTCAAAGTGCTTTAATTTTGCAAGTTGTTATTTTATTCAAACTTTCCTTTAGTTAACGAATGGTTAATCTTCACCAATTCATTTTGTGCTGATGCAGTGGCAAAGGAAATTAACCTAGGGCTAATGCACTTCGGAAAGGTAACTTTCCTTCTTCAGAGCCAGGTTAAATGTACACAAACATATACAAAAAAAATCTTTCTGTTAGAGCATTTGGAAAAACATCAGATATATATGCATTCAGGAGAACAGGGTACCCACAATTGACAAGCACGTAAATGCAGAAAGAGAGAAGAGAACATTGTCAGTAATTTGTAAACATAACATTGCATTTATGCAGTATATATTTTTTAAGTTTTATAAAGACTGGTATAGCCCGAAAATCAAGTTGTACTTCAGTAAACATTTTTTTACATTAGCTCTGATTGTTGTTACGCTTAATATCCTCTGGTCAAGTATTCTGGGAGATGAGACTCGCTCATGTGTCAGTAGTGCCTCATGCATTAAACAGCTTCATGACGTGTTATCACTGACCTGAAACAGGTGCCTTCAGTGTATGCTGTTCCAACGTTCCTTCTCAGAACGCTCCAAAATGAAATAGTATGCTGCATTTAGTCACGATCGCTCGTGGTCGCTTCTAATGCGTGCCTGTCTATGTAAAAGCAAAGCGCTTACCTTGTGAATGTATAGCTCGCTCGAGCGAAGTGACCTCCGACGGCGGGTAGCAAGAAAACTTTGCTCGCGTCTGTGTGTGTATATGTGGTGTTGTCATGGTGATGTGAATCTCAAAATGGCGGATCGCGGGTGCATGAAGTGGCCATACTGGAGTGGGCAATTAAAAGCAGTGTTAGTGCTAATGTATGGCAACATGGTTGTGTGAACTCGCGGAATTATACAAATGATACAAATGATACCGGGAGGCTCTCTATCCTGATTGGTTGTTGCTTGTCTAACGAGTAATGATAATTTGTACTAATACCAGTATTGAAAAGCGAAAAAGGTAGTGCCGTATATGTGAAAAAGACACTTCTGAAGGGAAACTAAGTGCGCTTATATGGTCATGACTATTTGAAAAGAGAAAGCTATGTGAAACACTTAGAGTCTGTGGAGTATATAACGGGTAACTGTGTAAATGAAAAATACGATATGGTGAGTAATTATGCTAAACTTAAACAAAACCGTGTCTTATCATAGAATCAGTCAAGTTGCTGGTACTAATCACTGTGAAGTAAATAAAATATAGTACTGCATGTTACATAAAGTAGTTCAAGATCAAACTATGTTCTTATTTGTGACTAATAGTCATAGATGGATGCAGTATTCACAGGTGCTTACATTCTCAAGAGTGACATGTCTAAAACACAGGTGAGTTCAATGTGTTGTAAAAACAAATACGATTATAGAAAACAGTTGAGATCGAACTCATCGTTCATTCCTCGAGGTGACAATGATTCCAGTCTATCAATCCAGAAGGATTCTCTTTGCTGCCTCTTCTTCTTAATGTCCGTGCAGGTATTTACAATGACTTCTAGTACCTGGAATTTGATCTGGGAGATATTGTGCTTCTTTTCATTAAAGTGTTTAGCTACTGCTGAGTTAGTGTTCTTATTGCGAATGCATGACTTGTGTTCATTGAGGCGAATGCGCACTTTTCGTCCTGTTTCTCCTACGTAGTACTGTCCACAGAGACAGCGTATGCAATATATGCAGTTCTCCGTATTGCATGTGGCTTGGCATTTTATTGCAATTTTTCCCCTGTGTACGGATGCAACACAAAAGCTCCTTTTATAATGTTGTTGCAATTACTGCAATTCAGGCACGGATATGTGCCAAATTTTTTGGTTGGACTTCTTTTTGGTTTATCATCGCGTGTGTTGATGAGCAGGTCTCTTAGGTTGTTGGATCTCTGATAAGCAAATGTAGGTGGATCGGTGAACAAATCTTTGGTTCTTTCATTTTTAGTCAGGATTTGCCAATGCTTGTTAATGCACCTTTTGATTTGCATGCTCTGGCAGGAAAATTTGGACACGTATACCAAAGATGGTGATGTCTTGGTGTCTTTAGGAGTCAGGGTGCTTTCTCTTGTTTTAGTTGCTACCTTCTCTGCTGCCATCTTGATATCCTCCTCGGGATACCCACGGTCTTCCAACTTCTTACTTAGTTTAGCTAGTTCTTGCTCAAACTCTCTCTGGTCACTGATAATCCTTTTGAGGTGAAGCATTTGTCCATAGGGTACATTTCGTAAGGTATTCTGAGGGTGAAAGCTCATCCAGTGCAGTAAATTGTTCCTATCTGTAGGTTTGGAGAATAGAGTTGTGGTAATCTGCTGATTATGTACTTTGACTTGAATGTCCAGATAATGTATCCCAGGGTTCCCTATCTCAGAGGTAAATTGTATCCGGTGGTCAATGCTGTTAATGTATTGTAGAAATTAATTTAAAGTTTCTCTTGTGTCCTGCCATATACCGAAAATATCATCGATATACCGTACCCACACTTTGAGCTTGTCTTTCCACTCAGCTTTTTCTAAGATGTTTGTCATTTCAAAGCGATACATGAAAGCATTGGCATATGATGGTGCCATAGTTGCACCCATGGCTGTGCCAGATGTTTGAATATAGTAGTCATTCTTGTATCTGAAGTAGGAATTCGTAGAGATGAAAATCAGGAGGGACATAATAAATTCTTTAGCCGCCCCTATTTCTCCTTCTTGTAGAAGGAGCCATTCAACCGCTTCTTGACCCATGTTGTGGGGAATGCTTGCATAAAGACTAGCCACATCGATAGTGAATAGAATGTATTGCTCAGATAGTTGTATCCTTTCCAAAATGTTAAGGAAGTGTGTGCTGTCCTTGACATAAGTTTGTGTTTTTTGTATTAAGGGATTGAGAAAGTAGTCGATATAAGTACCTAGCGGTTGTAAGATGCCGCCTGTGGCCGCCACTATTGGTCTCCCTGGTGGGTTTGTCAACCCTTTATATATCTTTGGTAAAAGATAAAAGTGTGGGATGGTTGGACTCGATGTCTGTAGAAATGCTCTTGTTTTCTTTGTGATCATTTCTCTCTCTTCCGCCTTGTCTAAAAGGATTGACAAGTTGTTGCTGATGTATTTGGTTGGATCATGTTCAATTCTTAAGTAGACTGTGTGGTCATCCAACTGTCTTTTGCATTCTTTTTCATAATCTTGTGTGTCCTGTATCACCAATGCTCCTCCCTTATCTGCTGGTCTTATGGTGATACTATCATCAGAATATAGATTGCGTATCATTGACATCTCTCCTCTGCTTAAATTCTTCTTTGTGGTGTTCCATATTTGATTTTTTTCAGATCTGCGATTACCATTTTCTCAAATATATCAATTGCAGGTACACTGATGGGTGGAATAAATGTGCTTTTTGGTTTAAACTCGATAAATTCTGTGGGATCCCATTCTTTCACTCCATGCTCCATTTCTGCGAAGAACACTTTTAGCTTTAATTTCCTAGTTAGTTTATGAAGTTCAACCTTAGTGTTGAATAAATTAGTACCGAAGGTTGGTACAAATTTTAGACCTTTTTGTAATACTGTCTCTTCCTGTTGACTCAGCGTGCGTTGAGAAATGTTGACCACTAATTTATTCGAGACTGATGGCGTGTCTGTACTCCGGGGCCTTTTCCTCTGCCCCCTCCTCGTTCGTTTCGCGCTACTTGCGTCACCTGGCAAAGTTAGCAAAAAACCTATCGCCACTCTGGATTGGTTCCTCGAGTGGTAGGGTTAGTATAGCATACGTATAGAGAGCGTTATTAGTGGTTGAGGGTCAGTCAGGTAGTATACTTGGGTTGTCCCTTCAATTTGATACATGAAAATTGTTACATGAAGACCCCCGAGGATTGGCTAATGTTAATGGCGTCAGTGATAAAAGCCCCATGTTCTGATTGGTCCACTCGCGAGCCCCCCAGTCTGGGACCATCGCTGTTCCCAGCTCGCGGTGCACCTGTCATTTGCAACAATGTATCACTATGGGTATGTGCAGACAATGTGAGGATTTATTCATATGCTGGAAGGCAGACTACTCCCCCCGCCGCAGATGTCCATTGAGTCGCTTAATTGTATCTGCCTGTGTCTTGAAACATGGGATCCAGGCGCCTCCCTCCTCCTGGGCCTGGCACCCTGTCAGGTTCGGCTTGGTCACGTGAGGCGAGACCGTGGTTGAGGCAGAATTCTGCACAATTAATATTGCATTTTCCACTGTGTGCCTGGCTTAATTTGCAGGTGCGACCTTGGCGTTGGCTTGCGGCATGCGAGTTTGCAACATTGTGCCCTTAACTGTCTGCTCTCGCCGGGCTCATTCTGCAGGGTCAGCAACTGTACTCTTGCTCATTCAATGTTTATGGAAGCTCTTGCTTGCAGCTTACTTGGGCCTGGTGCATAGGTGGAAACGTTTGATACACAGCGCTTTAGGTTATGGTATCATATTGCTTTATCCGCAGTATCATGTCTTCGTTATATTTCTCGTTGCAATGCATGGGTTTAGGAGAGGCGTGAGCAAGCATTTTAGATGAGTTCATTGTGCGTCTTGCGTTTCTGCATTTTGAAAAGCCTATGTGAAACATAATAAAGATGCGCGTCAGTGGGTGTGTCCGTCACCTACGTCATAGCACTGAATATGTTCTTCGTGTGGATTGGTGTGGGAGTGTCCAGTGTGCATGTTTGCACGGGTGTGCTGACCGTTGGCTAGGTCGTCATGGCATCTCTAATGATGTGTTGATTTAGTGTTGGATGGTTCAGTCGAGTTCATCCATGCCGCAGGTGTCGGCATGGGCAGGGCAGGCTGGTGGACAGGCGGGTGGGCACATCCGTATGTTCCTGTACCAGGGTATTTGGTCGTCTGGTAGATGGGAAAACTCCTCTTGTGGCGGGAGCTTGGGCCGTGATCCTCTAGGTCAGGGGTGTGAGGGGATTGGTGGGAGCCTTTTGTTCCATTCTCCCACTTCAGTCCCCCCTCTGGTCGACTTGTCGACCACAAACATATCCTTTTCCTTATCTCCTCTCACTCTCCATATTTTAGTTACTCCTCCTAAATGTCCATAGTGGTTGACATGGTCTTCAAATGACCAATACATATATACACAGGTTCCTCCAGGTGTGCAGTATACCCATTTCCCTATGTAGCTCCTTGGGTTTCTTGGGTTTTCGAGCTTCACAGATGGTGGGTCCAGGTGGTTGGTGATGATCTGGTTGCGCAATTTCTCTCTCTCTTTTATTATTGTGCCTGTGTGTTGGCCATCATCTGCCGGCATCAAGGGGTGCATACCAACCATTTCGATCATTTCGTCTGTGGTGCGTGCCTTCCGGGCCTTCCAAAATCTTATTATGATCAGTGCAGCTCCAGCCAAAATTATGCATCCAACTATAATCTTCAGTCCGTCCGACAGCCAAGATGGCATCCATGACCATAATAGCGAAAACCAGCTGTCATCCTTTTTCACACCTTTACTTTCATCCATCATTTTGGAGTGCATCTGGGCCAGTTGTGATACTGCTTCTGTCAGTGTACCATTGTCAGCATCGTTAGCAGGAATGAATGTGCAGCATGATTGTCCTATCTTTGTGCAAACTCCTCCTTCCATTGCTGTAAGGAGGTCCAGTACATAGCTGTTCTGTAGTGCTACCATCCTTACTGCTCGCAGTTCCTCTTTTATTGCGTTGAATCCATTTACTGTAGAATTAATTGTCATCATTAGTTCCCATCTAGTTATCTGGAGCCATTTTGCGTTTGCGTAAGCTTGTAGTCCCGGATGTATTATTGAGGAGAAGAACATTGCTGCTCTGCTGAATAGTCTGTGTTCTGGTGGGATTGAAGTGAGTGCTGTTTCCGACCTTCCCCATAGGTAATTTCCTGTCAGAAGTTCTCCTTGTCTCTTCTTTCTATTCAGGACAGTGTTGTTGCTGTTGTTTTGGTTCTCTGGCCCCTTCTGAGGTTGTACAGATCTCTTTTTCCTCTTGTTTCCTTCATCCATTTTAGGGAAGTTCGCCACGTTCACATGTTTTTGGGGCACCACTAGTGATGGTACATTAACGTGTACCATTGTGCATATACCATTCCACAGAGGGGGCAGTGTGTGGTATGCCTTGTCTCCGCAGGCCCAGTAATGGTCCATTAATACTGCTGTTCCTGCTCCCCCCTCAGGTAACTCCATCACGCTTGCACAGTTGGTGTTGTATCCCACGTCCACTTCTCCTCTATGTTGGTAGCATATCTTAGGTGCAGACAGCGGCAGTATGCTTATTGGGTCTTCATCCTTCTCTATCCACGTTAGCATGGGTACGTACTTGACCCAAGTCGTCCAACATCTGTCATTGTGTTCAGCAATAGTTGTAGTATCCTCTCTCATTACCATGTTGCTGCCAACCACTCCTATGTCCCATTTGTTGTCCAGGTACACCTTCCCTGTTATTATTATCAGTGGTCTCTCCCAACATCCTTGTTTACCAGGAACTTCAGTGGCGTACCAATCACATGGTAGGTATTGTAGTGTTACTTTCTTTGTTTCTCCTTTTTCAGGGCCACTTGTCATGTATCTGAATGCTTCAGCATGCAAACTTGTCTTGTGGTAACTCAAATAAGTCTTGAGGAAGTTGTTTTCGTATGGATATGTGTCTTGCGTTTTCCATACCAGGTGCACCGTCGTCCCTTGAAATCTCCCTTTCGTTTGGAACAGTGCCAAGTATACTATACATCGTGCTGTCTTTTCATCTATTTCCGTGGCAACGAAAGTTCGATAAGCGCTCATGGAGTATGGGATCAATGAGCAAATGTAGCAGCTGTCTTCTGTTGTCTGCTTACCTATTTGGGTCATGTGTTGGTACCACATGTTGTTCGAGATGTGAGCTGAATCTTGTATGTAGTTGTCAATACCTTTATTATCTGAGTATGTGCTGCGTTTAACTCTATTTCCCTTGTGTGGAATTTTGCTAGTACCACCTGACGTAACACCTGTTGCAGCCGTGGGTGGGGGTATATTAGGTTTGGGTACAGCCAAAATATTGATAGCATAACTTTTCTGCCATACAGAGGCAGCCAAGAACCCGGTGATCATCAAAATCCCTATCATCTTTATTACAGAGGCTAGTCTCACCGGCATTTTGCTCTTACCTTGCTGCAGTCCGGCAGCTAATTCTTGCGACGTTAAAGTTGCCCGCCTGAAAATTCTCAATATGCTTGTTATTAGTGTTAGTTGTTGTTTTCAAGCTCTCCCTATCAAGTAGTCGTTCAGTGCCCAGGCGAAGAGCTGTTCCCACGGCAATCTAAGCAATCTATCTCTTAGGACAGGCAAGTATTGGTGAAGATGGGGCATTGATTGTTCTATGGCCAAGAGAAATGCTGTGTAGTAGGCACGTATCCTCCTTCTTTTCAGGTACTTTGGCCTTTTTATGTGATAGACAAATTGGTGTGATAGCTCTTCAGGGTAGTTATCGTCTGAGGGTAGCATCTACTCCTGGGCAATGAACTTTGTTAGTTATCTGTTTTCTTAGCAGTACAATAATATGCGGTACCTGCATGTGCGAGAAAGAAAAAAGAGAACATTGAAGTGGTTACATGTGTATATGTGCAAGACAATGTCCTTCAGTTGGGTGATTACTGCAGTAGGTAGGGGGTCGATGGGCAGAGGGTTTGAAGCTCAACTGGCGGAAGTCTCTTTACTCTTTGATCATGTGACCATGGGGTGGGCGGTATGGGAATTACCCTTTTCTATTTCAGTAGTTGTCTCTGGGGAGTCTGGGGGGTGGTAGGGTATGGAGACACTTAGGTCGTCAGCTGTGGTAGAAGTCTCTTCCTCCGTGGGTGACGCTGTTGCAGTTCTTCCAATGGCCCTGTTGGTGACGCTAGGGCGGGTCTGGAGTTTGCAGATCTGTACGTCGTGTAGGTGATTCCAAGCACATTTGTCCTGTAACTTTACTGCTCTCGTAGATACCTCCTCTACCAGGTGGGGGCCAGTGAAGCATGGGCTGTTCCACTTTCTGTTGAAATTGCGGAGTAGCACGTGGTCACCTTTAGCAATTTTGCACAGTTTTCCCTTTTCCAATTCTTTATCCGCGTCTTCTTGTTGATCACTCTTAGACCCGCCCCGCGTGCGCTCGAGCTGTTGAGACACAAACACTACACTAGTAATCAAAGAAGACACATATTGGTACATTTCATCACCAAGAACAGTTGCAGTGTTTTCATAATCTGTGAATGCTCTTGATGCTGGCGTTAGAGGAAGGCGCATTTGACGTCCGGTCACCACCTCGTGAGGAGTGAGGTGGTGGTCGGAGCCTGGTCTATTCCTCAGCTCAAATAGAGCTAGCGGAAGGCAATACAACCAACTCTTCTTTGTAGTCTGCTGTATCTTTACAATTGCCTCCTTCAGTAGGCCATTCAGGCGTTCACATATACCGTTGGCCTGCAGGTGATATGCACATGCAAATTTATGCTTGATGTTCAGTAAGGATGTTATGTGCTAGAACATTTCATTAGCGAAATGCGGGCCACTATCTGACCGCAGTACCTCGCACACTCCCCACCTGGGGAAAACCTCCCTCACTAGAAATTTAGCTGCTCTGAATGCATCTGGGTGTGAGCAGGGTCCTGCCTCAATCCACCTGGAGAATGGGCATACTACTACAATCATATACCTATTTCCTTGACATACGTTGATCATATCAACATAGTCAATATGGATGTGCAGGAAGGGTCCCTCTGGCCGGGGTATAGTACCTTTTATCACCTTCAGCGTGTGACCGGCCGTGAATTGTTGACATGTGAGACAATTGCTGATAAAATTTGTCACATGGGAATTTAACTCGGGACAGAACCAATCTTCCCTAATTTGTGCTGCAATAACTTCCTTGCCTGTGTGGGCTGGGTGGTGGAGTTGGCTCAGGGCGGTGTTCAATAGTGCCAATGGCATTACCATCTTTCCAGTTTTACCCTGGCGCCATAGTGCGTCAGTTGGTGACATTGTACATCCTCTTTTTACCCATATTTCCTTTTCTGCCATTGGTGCAGCCGCTTGTAGCTCCATTATCTGTGTGGCTGGGAGATGGGTGTACCCCTCTCTTATCAACATCTCCTTAGCTATCCCCCTCTCTCTCCCTCTCTCTAACTCTGGGGGGTTCCATATCTCACCAAAATATGCAGCATACTTTGCATGTGCGTCTGCTGCTGCATTCCCTTTTGAGATATGATCTTCTCCATTAGTGTGTGCGGTACATTTGACCAAAGCTAATTCTTGGGGGTCATTTATTACTTCAATTAGTTCAGCTAACAAGAGAGCATGTTGTACTGGGGTGACGTCAGCTCTCCTAAACTCTCTTCTCCTCCATTTGGACAATCCTGAGTGGACAGTAGACGTGACATATGCGCTGTCAGAATATATAGTCACTCTTTTGTCAAAGCTTTCCTTCAATGCCAAGATCAGTGCAACCAATTCAGCTGCTTGAGCAGAGTAATTCTGTGGTAATTGTACGCATTTCATTGCCACACACACCGGTTCCTCTGTCATTTTTACCTGCCCCAGTTCTCCTTATCCCATCACTTTGGTCTATTGTTGATGACCCATCATTGAACAAGAGCTCACCTCCATCTAGTGCGTTCTCTTCAACTTTTCTAGTACATGAGTACATTTCGGTAGTCTGCGTACAATCATGTGCATAGTCTCCTTCCTCAATTACTTCTGCTATAAATCTTGCAGGGTTAACCGTGCTGCATCTAACAATTGATAGTTCTGGTCTAGATAAGATGATCTCATAACCTGACGCCCTCTGCGTGGTTAGTGTGGACTTAGGCTTGTTCAATATTGCAAATAGTGCATGTTCCACAAATAGTGTGGTTGGGCACCCCATTGTTATTGATGATGCTTTCTCTACCGCAAAGGCAGCTGCGGCGAGACCTTGTTCGCAAGGGAAATGACCTAACATCACAGGATCCAAGTGGCCGCTGTAAAACGCTACTGGTTTGTAACCCATGCTTGTTTTTTGAGCCAACACTGCTTTCATTACTGCTGAGTCGCAATGTGAAAATATAAAGAATTGTCGTTCATAATCTGGGGTGGCCAGTACTGGAGCAGTTGATATCGCATCTTTCAGTTCATCAAAGGCCTCTTTCATTTCCATTGTCCACCCCAACTTTTTCTCCCCTTTGTTAGCTTCTTTTAACGCCTCAAGTAGGGGTCCTATGTATGAGCTGTAATGAAATACCCATGCTCTACAGTAGTTGCACAGTCCCAGGAACTGCTGTAGTTCCCTCACTGTTTGGGGCAGCGGCGTTTTTGAAATGGCCTGTGCTCTTTGTGGTGCAATCTTTCTTCCGTATTGAGATATGAGCTGACCAATGTAAAGTACCTGTTCCTCACAGTACTGTAACTTTTCCTTGTCTACCTTGTAACCCTTTTCAGCCAATATTGTCAGCATCTTCAATGAGTCCTCTTTGCATCTTCTTTCGCTTGTGCTGCAAATTATTATGTCATCAACATACTGCAACACTGTGCTTTCCACTTCAATGTTACCCAAGTCCATCTGTATTACTCTGTTGAAAATTGAGGGTGACTCGCAGTACCCTTGTGGCAATCTGGTGTGTTTCCATTTTGTGTTTCTGTACGTGAAGCTTGTCAGATCTTGCGAGTCTGGGTGCAGGGGTATTGAGAAAAAGGCATTTTATAGGTCTATCACTGTAAATCGTGATGCCTCTGCTGGAATGCCACACAATATTGTGGCCGGGTTTGCTGCTATGGGGTATTCTGCTTCCACTATGTTGTTCAAGGGCCTGAGGTCCTGTATGAAGCGCCAAGACCCCCCTTTAGCTTTGCGCACTGGGTATACAGCTGTGTTACATGGTGATTCTGATGGTACCAATATGCCATTATTTATAAGGGCGGTTATTGTTTCATATATGCCCTCATCTGCCTCTTTTGATAGTGGGTACTGCTTCACTCTGGGGAGTATTGCACCTTTTTTCAATTTTATTCTTACTCCCCCTATACTTTTTATGCACCCCACGTCATAGGGACTAGTAGTCCATAATGATGTTGGTACCTTTACCATATCTTCCTCAAAAAAGGGAACTGGGGTGGACGTGGGTGCTTCAAGTGCCATTGCAATTTTCTGTGCTACTTGTTTGTACGTCACTCTTAGCCATATTTCTACACTCATCATAAATACCATTTCACCTTCTTCCTTTTCTTCTGAGAAGAGCTCCTCGTCTGACACCTGGGTGAGCCTATATCCCTCTGCTAGGGCTATCACTGCCCTCCATGCTCTTCCTTCTCTGTCTTGGGCATGTACTGCGATGTAATCAGCAGTTGCTATAATGCTCTCTATGTTCACTGAAATCACCTTTCCTTCTGGTTCATTGGCTGGTGTTTCTGGTCTAAACAAATAGGCAGCTGGCCTCCTCCAGATCTTTCCTTCTATTCCTGGCATCCATGCAAATGCCATGTCTGTCCCGTACTGGAACAGTTCACCATCTACTGGCTCAGCCCTAATCACTGTCTGTCCGCAGTATGCTTGCATAATTTGTCGTGCAGTGAGCATGTTTATTCATAGAGTGGAGCAAATGATGCCGTCCTCCGTAAAGGAGATCGTCATATTCAACCTGCTCATTATGTCTCTCCCCAGTATGTTTACTGGTGAGGCCCTAGAATATAAAAGCGGCACTGACATGTCATAATCCCCTATTGATAAGGGAATGTTATCAGTAAAGGGAACCAACCCGCTAGCCCCAGAGAATCCTTGGGTGTTCCTGGCTTCACCTGACATCTTAAATTTACCTTCCCTTATGCAAGACCGGGTTGCCCCGGTGTCAACAAGGAATGATAATTTTTTGTCACCTATCGTTACCTCTATGCGTGGTTCCTCCGCACTATTAGGTGTTACCGACAGGATGGGACACACCAAGGCCGTCTGTGGGCCGTCCTATTGTGGGTATAATGATTGACCACTTCCTGTGTAAGGGTTGTGTCCCAGGACCGTCACCCTTCCCAGTTGTGTTTGCTGTAGTTGTGTATTGGTAGATGTTATGTTATGGTCTTGAATTTGGGCAGGTTGCTGTACTTGCTGTACTTGGGGTTGTTGTGTTATCGCTACCTGTTGTTGTGGCAGTGAATATGTCTGTGGCTGTTGTTGTGTTACTAGTTGTTGTTGCCCATTTCCCTGTTGCAATGCCTGCTGTTGCTGGGTGCCCTGCTGTTCCTGTGTAGACCCTTGTTGTCCCTGTTCACCCCATGATGGTGTGCCTGGTCTCACTCTACATGTGCGTGACATGTGCCCTACTAATCCACAAATCCAACACACCGGTGGTTCCCTGTTCTGCATGGAAAGCTTCCTGAGTTGTCCTGGTATACTGGTTGCCCGGTGGGGTAGAAATTTCTAAATCCTCCCCCTTGCTGTTGTGTGTTATATCCGTATCCTCTCCCCCTCATCATTCCTCCCCTCCCCCTGTTGTAATTATAATATCCAGCTCCTGGCGTTGAGAATCCTCCTCCCATGTTAGTCGTGTATGGTTGGAGTGGCGGCAGCTGTTGTGTTACAATCTGTGATGATTGCATTTGGGAGGGCTCTTGTGCAGCCACTACTTGTGTGGGGTTTTGAGTCATTGTTGCAGGTGTAGTTATTAGTGCACCTTCCATCATGTATTTAGTAAGTTTTTTCTGTACCAATTTAGCCTCTTCCGTTTTTCTATCCTCTTCTTTTTGTTTCATTTTCTCTTGCCATGTCCTACAATGATGCACTATCGTCAGTTGTATTTCTGGCCATGCTTTTGCTTCCATCCCCACTACTTTCTTCAGTTGTTTCTGAACTGCTTCTGGGAGCCCTTGTACTAGTATATGATAGAATATTGCTGGTGTTTTGTCCCATTGTTCTCTAGTTTCCATACGCCACTTCTCTTGAATTTCCTGGATATAATCAACAGGATCTTCGTTCTCACACATCTTGCGTCAGGTAATTGCTCCTATGTCTGATGTGTCTGGGTACTGTACCCTCAGCGCATGCCATAATGCATGTCTGCAGTTTGCGAATGGTGCCCCATCGTGTGATGTGTTTGTTATTGTGACCCCGGGGAAGCCTGCTCTCTTCCAGATGTCATCTGCTGCATCCCCTAATATTGATATTAGAAGGCCCTTTACATCCCCCACTGCCAGTTTCTGTCCTGCGGTGTGTTTTTCCATTTCATATATCCATTTTCCCGCACCTCCACTTAATGATGGGAGCCTGCACTTTATATTTTCCTTGTCTGCATGCTTCCAGGGGACGTATTGTGGTCTAACCCCTCCCCTCTCCAGAAGTGGCATTAAGTTGTGTCCTGGTTGGCCCCTTGGGTTCCACAGAATTGAATCCGTACACCCCTCCTCTTCTTCCCTGTCTTCTACATCGTCAATGGGGTCCATATTTCCCCTGCTTGTAACTGCTTCTCCTCCATCTCTTCCCCTTCTTTTATCATTTCCTTTATTTAATGTGGGCGTGTGTATTCGTCCTCCCTGCGTGCGTCCAGGGAGGTCTCTAAGCCTGCCTGCATAGGGTGTCAGTTCGTGGGGAAGGGTGCCAGTTTAGGTGGGCATGTTACACGTAATGAGTGTGAGGTAGTGGAGCATGTTGGACGGGATGGTGAGGGTGTAGCTGCACGTGTCTGCCTTTCCGCCATTCCTTGTTCCTCCTCCTCATCTCCCTCCAGTTCTTCCTTTCTCCTGCAGATCCATGGTGATTCTCCATTTGTCCGGGTGATGTATAATTTATCTAAGCTTTCCCTTTCTCTGTTTCTTCCTTCCCTCTCCATTCCTTCCCCTTCCTCACTGCAAAAGTCCTCCATTAATGGCAACCCCCAATCCGTCTTTTTCCCCCTAATCGTTACTGTTTTTAAGTCTATTAGATCCATTCCTCCCTTGTCTTCTTTGCCAATTGCTCCCCTTTGTGCTGATGTTGTTGCTACTTCTGTGTCTCTGTATACATACCTCCTTACTTCACTCTCCCCTCTCCTATCTTCTCTTTCCCCTTCATTTTTCTCCGCTATTTCTCTACCAATTTCCTCTCTTTTCTTTTTCAATTCCTCCATTACTTCACTACTCATCTTTTCCATTATTCTTTCCTCTTCTTCCTTCCTTTCCCATCTCGCTCTTTCCCGCTCTAATATACCCTCTATCATCCTCCCTTCTTCGTATTTTCTTGTCGTTTCTGATAGTAATCTCTTTTTCCATATTTCCATTTCCTTTTCTTTCTCTTCTTCCTCTCTTTTCTTGTCACGCAGTGCTGCTCTGGATACCCTTTCTGCTACTGCCTTCACCCTTTCTGCTTCTCTCTTTTGTTTCTCTTTTGCTTCTCAGTTCGTTCCCTCATTTTTTCCACCTCATTCTTGCTTTCTTTCCTTTCCCGTGCTCTCTCTCTTTCCTCTCTCTTGAGCTGCTTGATCAGTGCATTCTGCTCATCCCTTAATTCTGCTAATCGTTCCTCCAAAATCTCTTCCTTTTGTCGTAACAGCTCTTCCCCCTTTCTTTTCCCCTCTTCCCCTTTCCTTTCCCTCTTCCTGGTGTTATCCTCGTCCATTTTCCTTTACTACCTCCTCCTCTTCTTCTGTTAATGAACCTCGTAATTTTAATAATACCTGCGCAGCTACCCACTCATCCTGTCCTATTCCTGCGATCTGCTCTTCGCCGATCCCCCCTTCCCCTGCGGGTATTTTCGTACGAGCTGATCCCGTCGTACTAGTGTGCTCCCTTCCCGTGTGGCTACCTGTGACTGTATATGGTGGCGGGCTGTATGCCGGGTTCGAGTACCCCTCAGCCGCCCTTAATTGAACCATGTCTCGTAGTTCTGTTAAAGGATATAGCCCCCCCTTCCTCCTTTTTCACTACCTTCGCTAGGGGTATATCGTCGCTCTGTTCCTTTTTTATTTCCTTTTCGTTTATGTTGTTACTCTTCTCTCCTCCCTCTTGTCCGTTCCCCGTGTTCTGTGTGCCTTCACTCTCTTTTTCCCCATTCTCTCCTTCCTCCTTAATCTTCTCCTCTTCCGTTGTTTCCCCCATAATGAACATTCCGTTTGGTCCTGGTCGGGACCCTTGGAACATCCTCCATAAGTTAAACACCTCCACGTGGTGTATCAACTTCTTCCCCTTGTATGTGTTATGCAGATGGGTTAATAGCGAGTGTTGGGTATATGGATTGAAACTGCCATTAGGCGGCCATGGTGTCGTCATTTTGTTGTCCGTCCCCTGTGTCCATTCTATGCTATACTTGATCAGTTTCTCCCTATGGGGTGACAGTGTTTTACATATGTGCTGTAGCGGGGTAGTGATGGTGTTCCCCCACCCTCCCGCTCCTGTCCCGTATGACATAATAGCGCTTCACTTGTTATCCTTCCCCTATTTGGTAGCGGTTATCTTGCTAACAGTGTACACTATACAGTCTTAGGTCTTTACCTGGCCCCGTAATTTTGGGGACTTACGATTGTCCGCTAAGGAAAAATAGTAAAATATAGCATTTGCATTTGTATATCCTTTTCTTTCTTTTCTTCCTTTACCGAACACCTTAACGGCCCCCTGCGGCCGATGCGTACGTAGCCCCCTGCGGCTGCGTGCCCCGTGTGACTTTCTTATACAGCCGTCCCACTTTCTCTTACCCTTCCTCCTCTTTCTTCACTTGCCGTGGCCGGCGTTCTCCGTGCGCAGCCACGTCCCCCTTTTCACCTTCCCCCCGATCAACTCGTTACCGTTTATCTCCGTCTCCACTCCCTTACCATAATTCTCTTCCCCACCACTCTCCGAAATAAAAAAAAAATGCCTTGTGTTCGAGATATCCTATAAAAAGCCCTACTGGTGACGTCACCGATCTCTTCAAAACTACTGGTAAGTTCTTCACATGTTTTTAAAAGTTCAAAATACGCTTGCAATATACCCCCGTTAACTCCACAGCTGTCTTCCTGTCACGCCTGGAACAAGGTAATCAACAATATAATCGGACTGCGCACGCTGCGTCGCCTCGCGTGTGATACGCCCCTTGACAGGAGGGCTTAACCAGCCAATTATCTTCCGTATTAGGCAACCAGCTAGCTACCGCCTACAGGGAAACGTCATCTATCTATCGAGTTTCCTGCTCGATCAATAGGGATCCTCATCTACTCATTGATCAATAATCACCAAATCGTAGGAAACCGCACACACACACACACCCTTACACGTGGTCGCGACCTAGGCCAATCAGTGTCTACGAGCGGCCGCACATGATGTTTTCATGCTCCGCCCCCTCCGCCTCCGTAACGTAGCGGACTGCTCTCACACTTGTCCAGCTACCATTCACTTCACCGTCAACACTAATTTATCAAACCTTCGCCGCGCACCTGTGTAACACCTCCCGCCTCCCTTATTCAATTCCTCCCCCCTCCCTCACAATTTCACATTGCTTGTTGTGCGTGGCATACTCACCAAGTTCTCTTGATGCGGGGCCGCTCGACTGCGTGCACCCCTCCAAGCGGCTCGCCACCTCCCCTCGTCTGGACCACGTCTGGACACTCGCCAACCGCGGGCGGGATACTTCTCAACCGGCTCCCGAAGGCCAATATCCGGATTTCGCTGTCCGGTCTTCTCGCAGTTCTGTGATGGTCCTGTAGTCCTCAAAAGGGGGCAGCGGCAGAGGGGGCCGCGCCGCTGGGCCTCCTCGCAACGGGAGTACTCGGAAAAATAAAATAAAAGCAGATCTTAAACAGATCTCAGCAGTGCCTCCAACTTGTCGGGGGGAAATTCTCCCGGGGTCGGCTGGGCCGTCCGCGGACCTCCGGGCAGGGAGGCCCCAACTCCTCCCGTATATCCCAAAAAATGAGTATGAGACACACGCAAGAAGAAAGGTGATTCTGCTGTTTATTAAACAAAACAGCAGGGATGGGTCAAGGATCGCACGCGTCCGTCCTGACACCCTCTCTCTTTAATCGTGGGGCTCGCAGGCCCTTTTTACCTTAGTATGACGCGCTACTTGCGTCACCTGGGAAAGTTAGCAAAAAACCTATCGCCACTCCTTGGTTCCTAGAGTGGTAGGGTTAGAATAGCATAAGTATAGAGAGCGTTATTAGTGGTTGAGGGTCAGTCAGGTGGTATACTTGGGTTGTCCCTTCAATTTGATACATGAAAATTGTTACATGAAGACCCCCGAGGATCAGCTAATGTTAATGGCGTCAGTGATAAAAGCCCCATGTTCTGATTGGTCCACTCGCGAGCCCCCCAGTCTGGGACCATCGCTGTTCCCAGCTTGCGGTGCACCTGTCATTTGCAACAATGTATCACTATGGGTATGTGCAGACAATGTGAGGATTTATTCATATGCTGGAAGGCAGACTACTCCCCCCGCCGCAGATGTCCATTGAGTCGCTTAATTGTATCTGCCTGTGTCTTGAAACGTGGGATCCAGGCGCCCCCCTCCTCCTGGGCCTGGCACCCTGTCAGGTTCGGCTTGATCACGTGAGGCGAGACTGTGGTTGAGGCAGAATTTTGCACAATTAATATTGCATTTTCCACTGTGTGCCTGGCTTAATTTGCAGGTGTGACCTTGGCGTCGGCTTGCGGCATGCGAGTTTGCAACATTGTGCCCTTGACTGTCTGCTCTCGTCGGGCTCATTCTGCAGGGTCAGCAACTGTACTCTTGCTCATTCAATGTTTATGGAAGCTCTTGCTTGCGGCCTACTTGGGCCTGGTGCATAGGTGGAAACGTTTGATACACAGCGCTTTAGGTTATGGTATCATATTGCTTTATCCCCAGTATCATGTCTTCGTTATATTTCTCATTGCAATGCATGGGTTTAGGAGAGGCGTGAGCAAGCATTTTAGTTGAGTTCATTGTGCGTCGTGCGTTTCTGCATTTTGAAAAGCCTATGTGAAAAATAATAAAGATGCGCGTCAGTGGGTGTGTCCATCACCTACGTCATAGCACTGAATATGTTCTTCGTGTAGATTGGTGTGGGAGTGTCCGGTGTGCATGTTTGCACGGGTGTGCTGACCGTTGGCTAGGTCGTCATGGCATCTCTAACGATGTGTTGATTTAGTGTTGGATGGTTCAGTCGAGTTCATCCATGCCGCAGGTGTCGGCATGGGCAGGGCAGGCTGGTGGGCAGGCGGGTGGGCACATCCGTATGTTCCTGTACCAGGGTATTTGGTCATCTGGTAGATGGGCAAACTCCTCTTGTGGCGGGTGCCTGGGCCGTGATCCTCTAGGCCAGGGGTGGGAGGGGATTGGTGGGAGCCTTTTGTTCCATTCTCCCACTTCAGCAGCGTTCTGAGAAGGAACGTTTGAACGGCATACACTGAAGCCACCTGTTTCAGGTCAGTGATAACACGTCATGAAGCTGTTTAATGCATGAGGCACTACTGACACATGAGCTAGTCTCATCTCCCAGAATACTTGACCAGAGGATATTAAGCGTAACAACAATCAGAGCTAATGTAAAAAAATGTTTACTGAAGTACAACTTGATTTTCGTGCTATACCAGTCTTTATAAAACTTAAAAAATATATACCGCATAAATGCAATGTTATGTTTACAAATTACTGACAATGTTCTCTTCTCTCTGTCTACATGTACGTGTTTGTCAATTGTGGGTACCCTGTTCTCCTGAATGCATATATATCTGATGTTTTTCCAAATGCTCGAACAGAAAGATTTTTTTGTATATGTTTGTGTACATTTAACCTGACTCTGAAGAAGGAAAGTTTCCTTTCCGAAATGCATTAGCCCTAGGTTAATTTCCTTTGCCACTGCATCAGCACAAAACGAATTGGTGAATGTTAACCATTCGTTAACTAAAGGAAAGTTTGAAGAAAATAACAACTTGCAAAATTAAAGCACTTTGAAGCAACTTTACTGAAGATGGCTTTACTGTCATTTACAATCTAAATCAAATGTTTTAACCCTATTGGGGTAATTTAGGTGTGCGGCCCACACCGAAGGCTAACTAGCCTAGGTCCTTTTTCCTTCAGCATATAATGAGTGTTCCACACGGTGACACAGTATAATGGGCTGCACCCTTCGAAGCAAATCTAAGAGTATACTCAGCAGATACTAATTCAATCAAAACCAAGGAAACAAGCTGTGCACCCTCTCCCATTCTTCAATTCTTGTAACTCCTTTAAAGTAGAGTCAGTTGCAGCAAAATTAGTCAAATTGGGATAGAGCAAAAGCTGCTGGGATTGTGCCAAGTGAGTGAGTCAATGAATGAAAGGGTAATCTGTATAGTTTGCAATGCAGACTAAACAGTCCCTGCCAGAGATCCTCTGCCTACACATTGAATATAGGAAGTTTCTCATGCAAACATCTCAGTGCTAGCTTGCTCTAATGTTTGTCCCATGACAGAACATGTACATAAGGAAGCGGTCCTCTTGGATGTAGTCCCGTCAGTCAGTCAACAAATGTATATTTGGCGTTGTGCCTTCAAGTTAAAACATGTTACAGCTATGGCATTAAAAAAAGAATAATACAGAGATTACGAACAGTAGCTAATACAAGAATTACAAACAATTCACATATAAAAACAGTGAGGAGAGCTCTTCTTGCAGTCTCATTTGGCCAAATGCCAAGTCTATACAGGTTGATTCTATGATTAATTTCTTAATATGCAATTAATAACACAAGTGGGAGTCGTACTCACTACCTCAAGGACAGTTATTATGGGCATAGTACTTAATTGGGACTTGGGTTTTCGTGATTTTTCCTTAGCAACCAGGTCCTATGGAATAGCGGGCAGACCCAAACACCACAAATGGATCTGTGCTATGCCTCAGAAATGCCTTTGCTGCTTCTGTATACCTAATCCTAGCCGCCCTCAGAGGTGGTCTCAAATACATACGCCTCAGGGGGTTTGATTTACCACATAACAGGATAAAGTGTGATATAGTCTCTTTTGCCATACCTCACATTGGGCACTGATCTCCATTTGCTGTATTCCACGATTGTGTGATGGTGGACACTTGGAGGATGCTTATTCTTACACGTATGTATAGGGACCTTTCATATGCTGGCCAGAGATAATACAGATAGGGTTTAGTAACGGGTTGGGTGCGCACAAGGTATGCCGGGCCCAGTTTTAGTTTTAGGGCATCCCGCAGCAAATGGTCCCGGACCTCCTTGACCTAAGCATCTCTAATTCTTTTCTTAGTACTGGTGGGCTGACATTCAGGGTCGACCCACAAATTGCAACCCCCCACATCATAGAGAGATTTCTTTATATGGCAAAGCCAGGGTAATGATTTCCCACCATCTAAAGTCATGAGGTGGTTCAATGCCAGCCTGGAGTTTTCCAGCCCTTCCTGTTTCCACAACTTTAGCCAAAATAAGACAAGTCTGACCCTGGGCAACCACAGGAGTAACATTGAGTTCTAAAAGTACCAAGGCGGATGGAGCACTCTTTGCAACTGAGACCAACTATTGAAGAACATGTGCTCACGTTTTCGATAACGTCATCTACTTTGTCATGTCCCCATAATTCGGCCTCATACAGGGCTGCAGGTAAGGCCTACTTTTCATATAGGTTCAGGGCAGGGGAAATTACGCCTCCACCGTGTCTTACATGGAAGGACTTGATTGACCCACTAAGTTTCTCTATGGTAGTGACAGAGCGTCTAACCTGCTCAACCCAGCCTCCCGTCGCTTGGAATCTCACCCCAAGATAATCAAAGTGTTTGACTTGGGCAAGCTGTACCCTGAAGCACCAATGGTTTATATTTTGTGAGGTGGAGCCTAAACACCAGTACTTTTGACTTACTTATCTATGTTCAGTTCCAGTTCTAACACCTTGCATTTATACATGATGATCGCCAGGTATTTCTCCAGACCCTGCGGGGTGGTGGCCACTCGCACTGCATCATCCGCATAAAATAGTGCCGGGTATTGGTTTGAAGCCATTTTGGGGCAATCCTGGCACCCCTTCAAAAGAGCATGAATTATTTCTTGTATATAGAAGTTGAATAAAAGGGGTTCCAATGTGCAACCTTGCCTTACCCTCTTATTAACTGTGAAGGCTGTTGTATTGTTTCCTCCCAAGCCGTAACGGACCAAGGCACTATTTCCAGAGCATAACAGGTTTATAATCCTAATCAGATTGGATGGGGTGTTGCGTGCTTTCCCGGGAAGCTGAGTCAAAAGCAGTCCTAAGATCTAGGAATGCTACATACAATTTCATGTATTTTAGGACTGTGTATTTCTGGATTAACATGTAAAGCATGAAGCATTGGTCGAGGGTGCCTTTATTCCTTGTGAACCCGGCCTGAAGGTCAGTAATTACATTATTTCAGTCTGCCAAATCTTGCGAGGATTACCTTCCTGAAAAGTTTACCTGCACTGTCCAGTAAAGATATCGGGTGGGAATTTGCCGGGAGGTTCCTCCCGCCCTTCTTATACAGCTGAATTATCACAGCCTTGCACCATAACTCTTGAATTAAACTTTCCTTATAATGGAATTGAAGACCTTACACCGGACAGCTGCCCAGATTACCACCTCGTTCCTGAACAAGTCGCCCGGGATGAGATCTGGGCCCGCTGCTTTACTACGTCTCTGATTGTTTATGGTGCTTTCAACCTCACCCATGGTAATGCATCGTTGGTGAATGGGTTGGGGGAGACCCACAGTGCAAGGGGGTGGATGCAGGGCTACAGAGTCCTGGTCACCATAGAGGATTGAGAAGTGCTGCCTCCAATCCTCTGCGTTAATACAGTAATCGAATATTTGGTCACCTCTCAATTCCTTACCGCTGACCAGTTGCCAAAACACATTTTTCTTAGATTGTAGGGCATCATCCAGGGACCGCCATTTGTCTAATACAAATTCTTCCCCCCCGCAACCCTCAGTATTATCTTTTTATAGCCTTAGCGGGCCTGGCGTAGCTTCAGATTGTCAACCCTCTCCTTTGCTTCCCCACAGTCTACTATCTTTCTTTTGGCCATTCGGCACACCTCATCATACCACTCATTTTTGCAGATTGCCTTTTCTTTTACCTTCCCAGCAGGATATAGTGATATAGGGAAGTATACTGTCATTTAACATTCTGTAGGACACCAGACTGGCCAGATCATTAGACTAATTGTCACAGATTACCTCAACTCTGCTGCATATTTTCGAATATAGTGCAGGGTTGGAGTTGTTCTCTAGCACTTTGACCCATTTGACTGCTTTAAGGGCGTGACCAACTATATTCAATACTTGGCTAGGTTTTGGCCCTTGACACCTGGGAAGAGAGCATTTGCTGTCCTTAAGGCGCACTACTAGAGGGAAGTGGTCACTCTCTGTTCTAATCTGCACTTCAAATCGGCAAATCTTACCTAGTCTGCTGCAGAAATCAAGATTTAATATATGAGTGATGACCCATTGTAATGGTTAAATGTTTTTTTGCTGGCCGGTCTTTCTGGGTATGTCCATTGCAGGCCCGTAGAGCTAGGTTATATAATAAACAGGCAGATTCTATTACATGTTGGTGAGTTCGTTCTGGGCCATCTGCCACTACGTCTGGGATGTCCCATGCCATAACCTGGTTCTCCCAAATACCCTTGAGGGCACCCAGAGGTTCTATCTCGAGGTTTAGATCACCGACTACCAGGGACATCTTATCTGTTCTTTTCTTCTCGCACTTGTGGTCTAAGGAGTCCTTGTGGTAAGAAAGAATCTCCATGCCCTGTGGGTTCGAAGACCAATTGTATATATTGTAAAAATCAATTATTTCCACCTTTCCAGTTGAAATAGATAGAGATTGAAGATCTGGGGAGCCGGTTTCTCACTCCTCAACCCTCCATTCTAGCTTAACATCCAGCAAGATTGATAACCCACAGCTTGACCTGCCCTTCAGAGGATTAGAGGCAGGTACAAAATAGGATTCCAGTAGCCCAGGTCTCCTGACACACCATCACGTCGAAACCTCTCAGAAAAGAGCACCAGGACATGTCAGCCAATATTCTATTCAGTCCAGCTATATTCCATGATAAAATCCTAATAACCACTCCCTCTTCCTTAAGACAGTGATTCCCTATGCCCAGTCAGTCAATATCTTCCAGCTCGCTAGAGTAAGCAAACTGGGGTATATTGAACTCCTTTATTGAGCTCTTTGGGCCTTCACTAGTGCTAACCCCCCTATTAGATGGATTATTAGTTGCACCCACATAGTGCAAAAATTCCAATGATCTTATGACAATCTTGGAATTATTTGTGGGGTAAGCCCTCTGGTCAATGCTCAATAGGCCCTCTATCAAGTCCCAGAACCGTAGGTAGATCTGTACATAGTCCCAGTGGGAGTTCAGAATACCACCCCCGCAGCAAACTGTTATATCACCATGGATGGCCGACAAACATCCCATTGTGTGCTGGATCCAGTATAAAAGGTCTTTTTTAGGCTTTCAGGGTCTACATAGGATCTGGGAGCTAGCTGGGGTACAATGATCATTCCAATAGAGGGGTGATTGTCCCTGCCCGAGTTGTTCGTCCAGCTCCATTTGTCATGGGTGGAGGGGGCTTTCTTAGAGCTATTAGATATGGGCCTGTCAAAGGAGGAGCCACCGTGTACAGCGGGTATCTGTTGGTATTATCAAATTTCCTTTGTCCCCCTGGCAAATTGAAGGACCCGCCCCTTGTGAGTTAATCAGGGCCGTTTCCATACTGGGTGGTTTGCTCACATATATAGCCTGTTGTTTATTGGGCTGCCCCTTTGAGTCTCCGATAAGATACAACCCAGCTTCACAGATACAACCCATCTTGGGACCCTTGATTTTTCCCATTTCAGCCAATTTATGATATGATATGATATGGCATTCATAATGCGCCTATACACAAGTGTTTCAAGGCGCGACGAGGCAAGGGAGGGGGAACAGAGGGAAGACAGACAATGATCCTACTAGGCCAGGTGTCAATCAGATCGTGCAAGTGCATGGGAAGGGGAAGGAGGAGAAGTGCGGGGGGAAAAGGGGAGAGGACAGTGCAGTACATGGGATAAGACAATAAATAAACAATAAGTAAAAATACGGCCAGCAGGTGGCAAGTGAAAGGGGAAGTGCAGACGTCCGGTGTCGAGTGCTGGACGTGGGACCGTAGGGATACAGAAAACAGTCACCAAGTGTGGGCTTTGCCAGGAAGGCAGTACAGGAGTGTGACTGGTGGGGGAGAGGACCTGGGCCTGAGATCAGAGGGTGCCCAGGTAACCAGTGCAGTTTCAGTGTCAGCCAGGAAATCAGCAAGGGAGTGAAGGAGAAAAGGCAGACGCAAAGAGAAAGGTTTTGAGGTGCTTGCGCAACCGTAGATGATTCTCCTCAAGTTTCAGGGAGGCAGTGAGGCTGTTCCAAAGGGAGGCCCCTGCCGGAGGAAGAGATCTACCACCAACTCGTTGCTTGGAGAAGCGACTGACCATGAGGGAATTGGAGGCCGATGAGCGAAGAGCTCGAGAAGGAAGGTATTTAGAAAGAGAGAGTTGAATGTATTGAGGCCACAGGCCCCAGAAGACCTTGTGGGCGATGCAGGGGGTTTTGAACTTAATTCTTGCAACCACTGGAAGCCAGTGCAGAGATTTCAGTCCTGTAGAGATATGATCCCCAGACTTGAGGTCAAGGACAAGTCTCGCAGTCCTGTTCTGGATAAGTTGCAGATGGCAGAGAGAAGAAGCGTTCAGATTTAGAAAGAGGCTGTTGCAATAGTCCAGCCTGGAGAGAACCAGAGCTCTGGAGACAGTGAGCTTCTGAGGGAAGGAAAGGAAAGGAAGAATACCTCTGAGGAGGTGCAGCTGGTAGTGTGAATTCTTAGAGACATCAGAAATGTGAGGAGAGAAGGAGAGTGTAGAGTCGAAGATGACCCCGAGATTTTTAGCCTTGCAGGTGGAAGCAGGAAGGGGGCCAAGAGAGACCGGCCAGAGAGCTACAGGAATGGAGGAAGTGGGTGTGCTGATGAGGAGAATCTCAGTATTACTGGCATTCAGGCAGAGGTCATTGGCGGCACACCACTCCTGGATAGCAGACAGACAATCAGTGATGAGGGAAGTAGAAGAGGAGGCCGAGGGTAGCCTGAAGATGAGCTGAGTGTCATCCGTGTAGCACTGAAAGTTGGAGCAGAGAGCAGCTATGCGGTGGGCCAGGAGTGCCAGGGATTGATTGAACAGCCAGGGAGAGAGGTTAGACTCACAGATTTAAGTTTTCCCCCACTCAAGTCTATTCGTAGTCTTTCCATTTTTGCAACAGATATCTCTTTCAAATCAGCTGGACTCCCTTCAGTTTCAGTGTTTAAACTACTTGACCCGTGTGTCTTGTTACATGTTTCCACGGTGCTAGGGAACTCCGTCTGGGTACCCACTGAGCACTGCTGAGGCCCCATCAACTGGTTCCTGTCAGTGGGGACCATCTTCCGTTTCCCTTTAGCTGGGTCCTTTCTTTCCCCTTGGCCTCCTGTTTGCTATCTGAAACCACTTTTGCTCCTTTATTTTTCTCAAAGACTTTTGCAGGGAGGGAATTCACAGAAGGGGGGGTCTACGTTAGAGAGAGGCTCAAAGCAGTTTGCTAATGGAATTGTATTGAGCTCTGCAGGTTTCCCCCAGTCCCCCACCTTGCCCTTTCCTAAATGAGCATTACGGCTCACGTCCCAGGTGGTGTCTGATTGGCCAGGGGTGGGGCATCATTTACATTGGGGCCAACCTCACTTGGTTCAGGGGCCTCATTATATATTTCAATGAAGTCTGCCATCTCCACTCCTGTGACTATGATGTTACTTTGAAGGGGAAAGAATAGTTTTTGCCCCCTTCTTGCCCTGGCAGGTGTGAGACTTCAAAGGGGGCTTACAGATCCTTCATTAGCCGCCTGCCACCTTGTTTTGGCCCACACATTACAGTTGCAGAGTTGGATCGATTTCAGAGACATCTATCAGGTCTGCGTTCTCAGGAAGCACTGCACAGTTCAAGCTCACAGTTTTGAGGATCTTTTTAGGAGTCTGCAGTACCTGTATCACCCTTATACCTCCTTGACATTTGCTTTTTCCTTTCTTTTTACACATTCAGCAACACCAATGTCTTTAATGTCGTGCAAGAAAGCCTTCGTCTCAGAAATCAAATGATTAACCTCATTAACTACTTGCAACATTTTTTGAGATTTTGTTTCTAGTTGCACCCTGAGGATAGGACCCCTCTGCATTCCTCTTGACCATTCTGTCACGGGTTTATACCGTCTGGGATTGTTCTGGGATGGTTTGTGCAACGATGCAAAACTATGCATGATCCATCCGAGGCTGTGCAAAACAGTGCAAAGGTTATCCAAGACTGTCCAAGGATATAAATAGCTGTTACTAGGGGTGGCTGTATAAGCCATACAGGGCTGTGCAAAACTGGGAAAAACTGTACAAAGCTATAAAAAAAACTGTTCCTCAAAATGGCTTTTAAAACCGCACAGGCACACTACAAGAAATAATTTAAACGGGAACTGACAGGTTCTATGCCAACGACTACCGAGCAGCTCATGGTTAAGAGAAATTGGGTTAATTGATTAGATAATAATAGAACAAAAATGCATACGACAATAGACTACAAAGTTATGCACTTGGACCCTTGTTAAAAAAAAAATATGCTAAAACCATTAAAAAGAAAATACTTTTTAAATGTAGTATAATATAATATCGCAAAAAAACTCGCTAGGGATACAGCTAAATATTAATAGCCACTTAATGAATGATTGTTCGCAGCCAGAAGGGAGGAGTACTATGAACGACCCCGGGGGATCCCATTAATGGGTTCTTAGTGTCTGTGAGCGGCTGCAATTGTAAGCAGGGCACTAAATCACCAAAGTCTCCAAAGTTTCCACACCAGGCAACCGTAGAACCACGCCAACCAGGGTGACCAAGGATCCAAGGAGGGCGTGGGCTGAGGATCGGTCCAACTGGACTCAGGAGCGAAGAATGCCTGAGTGGCTCCAGGGGCACCCAGAGTCTGACTCCCCCTTCGCTTCCTGGGACCAGGCTAAGACCAGGTTCCACCCGCCTGTTCTCCTCTCTCCGCTCCCATTTACGTTTTGCCCCCCCCCCCAATATGATTCTCTTAACACAGGATAATGGGGGTATCGCCCTCACCAGATCTGACTTCCTTTCGCTCCCACGGATAGTACTTCTGGCGACTGGGCAGGGGGCAACAGGAGATGTCGGCCACACCAAGTACGACCTCCTTGTGCTTCTCACATTAATGCTGTAATTTGGCAGAGTAGCTTGGGGTATCAAGAGGACTTAGAAACTACTGGCAGTGCCACTTCCCCTCCACCTCCACTTCAGCTTGCAGGGCCTTACCAGCTGTCACTCCTTGCTATATCTCCCCCAGTGGCGCTACGATCTCTTGGTTTCAGTTGTTATGATGTCCAGCCAGAGCGGGTTGTTCGCCGCTTTCCCACCTTGGTGCAAACACCTGTGGAACCAACACTGCGCCCTTTCACGCCACAGGCTTTCGCCACTCTGGGGTGCGAGGAGGTGTTTTAAGGTCGGGGCGTGGCCAACCAATAGAGGGCAAGTAAATCCTCCAGCTATTGCAGCGCTAACACTGCGCCCTTTCTCGCCGCGGGCCTTCGCCACTGCGGGCTGCTAGGAAGTGTTTTAAGGTCAGGGGACATGGCCAACCAATAGAGGGCAATGAAATCCTCCAGGTCCTATGGCGTCAACATTGCACCCTTTCTCGCCACAGGATTTCGCCGCTCCGTGGTGCGAGGAAGTGTTTTAAGGTCTGGGGGCATGGTCAACCAATAGAGGGCAAAGAAATCCTCCAGCTCTTGCGTCGCCAACACAGTGCCCTTTCTCGCTGCATGCTTTTACCGCTCCGGGTGCGAGGAAGTGTTTTAAGGTCGGGGGCATGGCCAACCAATACAGGGCAAAGCTCCTGCAGTCGATAGAGCTCCACAATGGTTCATTCCTCACAGAGGACCTTTGGCTGGTGCTCGGGCTACACCTCACATGTGGGTGCATTGGCACCCACCTAAAGGCTGTCAGTGGTGCCCTGGCACAGGCGCCGGCATGGTTAACGTCCTTTCTCTTTGCAGAGACGGCGGTCTGTACTTTATTTTTGCATGCACAATGAGCAACACCACGCGCAGGAGCCTCTGTTTGGTTCAGTTGCAATCCATGGTGAAAACATTGTAAATGTACAGGTACATAATTCACAAGTCTGTAAAAGATTTAGACTAGTCAGTGATGGCACTATATTAATAACACGCAAGGTGGAACATTGATTGGAAAGGACAACGTTGGATACAATTTGTGGGAAAAGCTTGCCCAGTGATCTCAACGTTTCTTTCACATAGTGGAAAGAAGGAACCCAAGTAATCCTACAGATGGTAAATGTTCTTCCCTAAAAGGGAAGGTGTGAGGAAGGTACATGTCCAGGTGGTATTCCCCATCAGATAATCATTAGTGCAATCAATGAGACACAAGAAAACACACATCCCAATTGCAAAGACAAACCAACCACCCAGACTGACAACATCAATAAATGATACTGGGATGGGTCGTAACACCTGTGCCCCTCCCCCATTCAGGAATGCATCCATGGAAGAGCGCAGGGGGAATGCAATAACAAGCCCGATCATGCATGCCCTGCGCAACGGGCGACTTTTCAATGCCGATTCACGCCATACTTTCTGATGGACAACACGCAAGAAACATCTTCTGGAATCCATGCACAACCCAAAGCCTACACCAACCCTGAAGGAATTCTAGGAAGCCCGCTGCAGGTAGGATCTCCGTATGCCAAATAACCAGAGCATACACATGCCAATCACACAGCGATACCCAGAAGAGAGCTGGAGAAAGACGCGCAAGTGGATTCCCCAGCCCATCAACACACAAGGTCCTGTGGACACACCTCTAGGCCGAGAAGGGGGAGGTGAAGCGGGGGGTTGTTTTACCGCATTGACTGGGAGATAGGTATAGGTGGGTTAGAAATATACTTTTGATCACAGTCTACTTTAACACTTGACCCGCTTCTTACCTGTCTCCAACCCCCACTTACCTGAGCTGAAGATCATCTTGGTGCACCTCTGGGGAACGTTGGCATGGGATAGAAAGACAAAGGTTACGATGGCCTTCCACAAAAAAAAGCCTATAACTTTTAGCACAGACAGAATTAAAGCCAAATAACCAAATGCTGGTGTACAGTATCTTTAGTTTGTCTTTAGTGAAAATATAACCTTTCCCAGAACACCAGCAGCTTTTTAACACTTTTACTACAAAACGAGGGAATTACAAGACACTATTTGCATACTATTAACCTACCTTAGCAACTGCATAACTATAAAAACCATTACAAAAGAGTTAGAAAATTGCAAAAAAGATTACAAGTAAAATTCAAAAATCCTTTAAAAAATATAAAATATAGTCCTTATAAATATATACAGAGTGTCCATATGATGCACTGTACTACGGATGAAAACCTTACTTGGGAGAAAACTTGGCCAGGGATGTTTCAAGGTCCTTTCTTCTCCAGTTGTTTATATTCTCTCCTTCAAGGTGGTAGTTCTAGCAGGCAGAGCAGTAGCATGTGAGTGAGCTCCAAAGTTCTTTTTGGTTGGACTGTATATGTCAGGTGCCGCACAGCAAGCCGCAGCAGAATGGGTGGGCTTTATTCATGGTTGCTGAACTGTGTATGCCAGGTCGACACTGATTATAATATTGACCTTAAGGCCCTTTAGGAACATGTATATGCAATGGATGGGATCACACAGATTAATTCTGAGTCCAAATAACCGAACCAACTCAGGAAGATGGCAAAGTACTGTTTTATTAACAATCATCTAAAACAGGGAGTTCACAACGAACATCAACTGACGTATGCTTAGTTTCTCTCAGCAATTGTTTCAAGGGTCGAGATTGGCTTATGGGGAACCTCTAAGTACACTTTCTATAGGAACTAGGATTGTGTTTGGCTGTCCACTATCAGATGGACAGCATATGCCTACCTCTAAAACATGTAATCTTCAGAAACATTAGATACACAGTTTCTCATTGGTCTTCAAACTATAAGCTCCTTCATTATATGGCTAATACAATTGGTTGACATGTTTGTGCCAGGTCTGGAACATTTGGTTCACATAGCAGTACGTAAGCCCAGGACCAGGTGCAAGGGGATGGGACATGATACTACCTCCTCACCCAATTAGCCCAGCATCTCTCATCGCCCATGACTTCCACCATGACGATTGTCTTTGAACTTGGCCTTTTAAAATATCCTTGTCTTTAGAATACCTGAGAGTGAGAGTGAGAGAGCTCACTATCGTGTTCTGGTACTCCAAGTTCGAACTCTATTTTCATCCTTGGCTCACGTGAGAAGAGACCACGATTTGGTCCATTTTGCAGGTTTTAAATGCTCTAAATGAATTAAACTTGACACTCTTGGTGTTCTTTCTTTGCACCTTAACAAGGGATGATTCATCCTTCGCACGTTCGCCCATTTCCAGAATAGACAGCCGACCTTGGCTGCTTCAGTCGTGACTCCAGGCCAGACAGCTTCCTCTTGCAGCTCCACGATTCTACTTATTCTTAATACGACACAGCTATCCCTTCCCACTTCATGGGTCCTGGTTTACTATATTCATGATAGCGATGTCCAGCTTTTATATAATGGCGACTTTGCCTGCACTCTATTCACTATGTATAGACAGCTTCTATGATGACTTAGTCTACTTTGCGTTTCAGCATCTGAACATTCATTGAAGGGTTGTGCATGTGCAATCTTCTTCTTTGTATTTAAAAGCTCACTTGATTCTTTACTTCATCATTAGTTTCCTTAGGATCTGTATATATTCTCTTCAGTCAGTATCTCGGGACGTCGCGCATACTCTTTGTGGTGTCATTAACTCCTTTTCTTTGCTCTCTTTCATATTCCTTCAGGGAGTGCCTCCCTTAGACTGTCATCACTTCGGCATACTTCGGGTAGGGTTGTCTCACTTTTGAACACATGCTGCATCTCAGGTCTCCAATATATGGGAGGAAGGTGCGCAGTGTTTCCTGTAGAGGCACACAGCTGCTCATAATTGTTATTTCCTAACGTGCTTAATACCGGAGACAAGTGTCTAGGCATGAAACCTGTGTTGCTATGCATTGTCTTGCTTCCAAGACAAATGCGTTGCCCCTGAGCTATCCTCCGGGCCTGCTGCACTGGGGCCCCAAACCAATACTCCACCTGGGCTGCGTGCGCCAGATGTAGCCTGGGGAATCTTAGATTCCGACTTGGCAGAGGGTGGGCCTATTTCTAATATTCAACACGCTCGCCTCCCTCGCACAGGATGCAGTGCATATTTCAATGCAGCCCAGGAGGCAGTGGTGACGTTGGGCAATCCCTGCTGGGGGTATGACTCTAATTAAGGAGCCCGGGCAGGCCATGACAGGAGCGGCACCAGGGAGGCGGCAGTGATTTTGTGCGCTCATCTGCCCTGTCAGGGGAGCACCACCTTATGGGCCCTGGGCAGTGGCAGTGAAAGGGCACAGAGCGGAGAAGCGGCTTCCACCCTCCTTTGTTAGGGTCAGGATTATTGTGCGGAGCACCAGCTCCCACCTTCCTTCGTAAGGTTTGGGATTATTGTTAAACGGTGCTCTGCTGGGGCCAGCAGCAATGTTTTTTCTTTTCTTTTTTACAGTAACGGATTCCCTGCGCTCGATCACGAGCCGGGGTTGCTTTACTCTAATTTTTTGGTTGCTTTTGATTGGAAGGATCCCTGCGTGGCTTTTCACTCCAGGGATCCTTTTTTTCCTCTTTCTTTGTGCACCGCATGGGGTTACACTGGCGCCCTGGACCTCGCCCAGAGGGGACAGACACCACGGGATGGCATGGACCCAGCGCAGAGACGTCATGACCCACAGCCAAGCTGGGGTACTTTTTAAGTTTGCTGTGTGCCAGTAAGAAACACCAATCGGGCTCACCACCATACGACCCAAATAGGACCCAAATAGTGAAGAGGCCATACAAACATCTGACTCTGCACCTGGTAACATAACAATGTGTAACTCGAGTTGGCAGTAACCCACATAAACAACAGGAAGAGAGATAAAGAGGCTTGGTAGCAGCAAAGAATAATGAGGACAGCCTGCGTATGCACTATGTGCCAGGAAAGAGAACAGATACACACAGATGTACCCTCGAAGCTAAAATGGCAGACAGTCTGCCATTGCTTTAGGACTGACACGGCTCCTTTTATTCTCCAAATCAATTGGATATGATCGACCTTTTTGGGGGATCTTATGGAATTCACAGCTGCCAGCATAACTCCAAATAGACAGCATTAAAGGTCTGGTCTCGCGAGATGATGAGTGAAGAGGGGCCCACGGACAGCTCTCCATCACTCCTTGCGCGGGAGAGCAACATGGCTTGAGGAAAAAGTCCTGCACGCCACTTCTGATCGTTTACGGGGACTCTGGGGCCAGCTGTGCTTAATTTTAGAAGCGGAGCGCTATCTTCGGGGATCTTTTTTTCCACTGGAATGCGAGTCTCCGAGTAAATAAATAACAGCTTTCCTGAAATGGGGCAGGGGGGGGGATGGCTGCCCGAAACCGCACTGCAAAACAAGCACGAGCCGGGCTGGTTTTCCTCGCATATGGAATCACTTTACAGAGATAGAGCAGCTAATTAACGGGCGGAATGAGAGCTAAGATCGGCGCTCCCACCCATCCAACAAAAGCGAGTGGGGTGCGCAGGGGTGCCTGGCAGGGCCGAGTTATTGGAGACAGCTCTGGCGCAGTGTGGTGCAAGCAGTATGACCTAAGCTCGTGCATTCTGGGAAATGTAGTCTTAGGAAAACCCAAGAGAGGTAGGAATAGCATGCTGGTCAAATAAAGCATGCAGGTGTTTTTTTTGGGGGGGTCGGGAGGGTTGAGGGGGTGTTAGAGTAAAAGAACAGTAATGAGATCAAAGCATGTGAAATCGTTTGCCAATGAATTCACTGCACTGATTTGGCTCTAATATTGTCACAATTTATGGAGGGAAATAACCTCAATTTTATGTGTTTTATTATGAAATTATACTGCAAGTGCAAAGACATTTTAGAAATTTTAGGAATATTGAACTATGCTGATATCGGATTGTAATGTTGCTTTTTATATTGTGTGTTGTAATTTACATATTTATTCTTGTTTTTGGCATCCATTATTGTTTTTATGTTGTATATACAAATATTAATTGTTTAAGTATATTATTCTAAATAAATAAATAAAAGAACAGTAAGGAGTAGGAATGAGCAGGAATTGCAGTGATCCATTCATTGTAATGGCATCTCCAGTGTGTGTGTGTGGGTGTGGGAGGGTGGAGGGGCTGTGGTTTTAGTATACAGGTAAACACTGGTGGGAGGTAAGGCTGCCAACTTGCCCGCAAGAGGGCGCTATTCATGTGTGAAGTGCCCTCTTGTTGAGCCCTTGCTGGATAATAGCCGAAGGCAGCTCTTAATGCAGAGACAAAAGGAACGACTGGGATTACTGGAAGACCAGGAAAAGGGTAGTTACCTGGGAATAAGGGAAGGAGGGGCCGTTCTCATCTCCCAGTTGATATTGTGAAGTGCCTCGAGTTGGGAGGCAGTCCACCGTGTGACATACGAGTCTGCTTATTAAGCCCCACCTAGAATGTGCCAACGACTTCCCCAAATGGCTTTCTGTCTCTCTATGTTTTGAGGTTCCCATTAAGGATACTCATAGTCATATCACTGATGTCATGACCTAGGCCTCAACAATGGTCCCCAGCTGGGAGGTCTTTATTCCCTTGGGCAATGTTTTGCTTTGCTTCTTCTTTTGGCCGGACATGGTATCCCCGGTCTGTTGTTTGGTTTTTGAGTCTGCTTTTGACAAGCATTAGTTTCAGAATGTTGTGTTGTCCGAAGGCTAGTAAGGGGGGTTTCTAGGTACACTTCTCTCTGATTGAATATTCTTGCATGGTATCTGCAGTTGTGGATGGCAGGTAAGTACCCCATTGACCCAGTCATTGCATTGTTTGCATTCCAATAGTGTGTTGCATGGCCCTACTGTTGCTCTGTGGATCTGGTCATCCACAATGAAATATCTGTTCACTGGGAATATAGAAGATGGCTGTATCCGCCATCCTGGTGAATGTGGAAGTTGGTAATATCGATTGCTGGCTAATGAAAACATTATGTGGGACTGATCATGTGAAAACGTATGATCTCCGACAAGGCATGATAAACTGACCATGGGCCTCATCAGGTTGGGTGGTATCCCGGCGGTAAATCTGCTGGGATATCACCCAAAGCAAATAGTGTTACCGCAACTTGGTCCAGTGCTTATCCGAGTTGCAGCAATGCTGTTACTCCCCATTTTTGAAGAGTCCATAGGACTCTATGGGCCAGTATCGGCAAATTACTGCAGCGCAAACTGCGCCGCAGTAATTACACTGTAAATGGGTAGAAAGTGGCCAGATTTACCTCCAGTTCAATGCTGGAGGTAAATCTCAAATGTTCTGCCCAAACCCGGGATTGGGAGTAGCGGTAATGTGGCGGTAATAGGGTTACCACCGCACGTTTACTGCTCCGCCCACCCTGTGATGAGGCCCCATATCTGTCATTGGGCATGTGGAAACTATCAATATCGCCATTGGACTTTGCATCCAGCAATATCTATCACTGAGCACAGATCAATTCTTTGATACATGGGCCGATGTTGTCCAGCCCTCTCCATTCCTGCTCCAACACTGGCAACTCCAGCACTATTGGGAGGCCGCACTTCTGCAGGTTCAGTCATGTACTGGTATAGGTCAGGAACAACGCTGTGTGGAGCACTCACATCTGTGAGTTCATTGTATGTTTGATGCACTGAAGTTCAGTCAGGTGGGAGGACAGGTAGATGCAGCCAACAGTTGTTGACCACAGTGACAATAAGAACAGCAAATACAGTGTGGATGTCTGGCCAGCACCATTTACTATACTGGAAAAGGTTGTTGGGAGTTGAAAGCCAAAACATCTGTGGAGGGGAGCAGAATTGTGGGCTTTTATGTGAATCCCATGTTGCCCCAAAGTAGGGGAGAAGTAGGCACAATTGGCAAATTGCATAGGGCAGCAATAAAACCTTGCACCAGCCTTTAGTCTCTTCTTCTTCAGGACTGATGATTTCATCCTCAAACTTGAGCCTTCTTAGGCCAAATCAAGACTATCTTGAAGAGACCCCACCATTCCTCAGCGCCCCTCCTGTCCCATTCATCTCTGTGGCAGCACTAAATAATCAATTTAGGGAGGTGTTTGCAGCCAAAATCAATACTGTTATACAGTTTTTAGCATTTGAAAAATAGAAGGCTTCTCTTTGGTTTATACACTCACTTTGAAATACATGATAATTGTACAGATGAACACAATTCGCAAACAGACATGTTACTACAAGAAGAGGCCCAGGGATTCCTGTAGACATAGGCTTGAATAAGAAAATTAGTCTCATGAGCCTTCTGCACAGTCATTGGTCACCCTGTCAATTCTCAGTTCTTCCTTGATCACGTTGAATCCCTTTATGGTAGTGTTGATCGTCTGCAGGAGCTCCCATCTAGTAATCTGTAACCATTTGGCATTGGCCATCATCTGGATCCCTGGAGTGAAGATTGTTGCAAATACTGCCGAAGTCTGACTGAATAACCAGTGTTCTTACGGAATGGAATCAAAGGCCTCCATCGATTTAGCTGAAAAGTCGTTCTCCCTCTTTGTACGATTGAGAAATTCAACTGATCTCCTCTTTCTCAGGTGAGCATCTGCTTTTGGAAACTCTCCAATATTCAGGTCACTCTTTGGAATCACCAACGCTGGAACATGAATGATTACTATAGAACGTAGTCCTCCCAAGACCTTGGGCAGCTTCTTGTAAGCTCTGGATCCAGAGGCCCGCCCAGTAGTGGTCCATTATCACTACTGTTCCATCCTTCATTCCTGGTAAAACGAACATCCGACTGCACTGCTGATTCATTTCAACCTTTCTTGTGACATTGTTTCTGAAACATAGTTCTGCACTGGCTAGAGGCACTATCTGCAGCAGGCTTCCTTTATCATCAAACCATGTTAGCAACTTTGCAATCTCTGGTCAATGCTGTTTGCATTCTTTCTCTGCAGTTTTTATAACTGGCTCGTAGTATCCTGTAAACACTGGCGCCTTACACACAAACAGGCCTTCCTCCTATCCATCTGGAGAAAGTACTGTTCCCTTGATTTGCAGCTGACCTCTCTACTTGTATCTTCGTATTTCTTCAAAGCTCTTTCCTCGACAATTGAGTTTTTTGTTTATTTCCCATCTGATTCCTGCTCCCTTCATTCCAGGCAGTTCATATCGTATCACATGATCTCTGGTGTCTGTGCTCGCTCTTGTCTTCGATTCTTGCACATTATCATCTTCTTCTGGAGCTGTCCATTCAGTCACCCATACCAAGGATGCAGTTCGACCCATGTTCCCTTGTGCTTCTCTTGTTTCTCCCTCTTGCAAGGAGAGTGTGTGCATAATGCTCATGAAGTACATCAATAAGGGTACTTCCTACAAAGGGAATCATAGTAACACTTGTCAGGGAAATAGTTGACCTTACACATGTCACTGGTGTAGGGATAATCACAAATGGCCTTGGCCTTTCAGAAATAGACAATTCTGCAGAAGTCACTGGAGTGGGAAGAATCAAAGGGACCTCTACCTTACTTGGGCCAATGAAGTAGACAGTATGGATTAGTAAAATCGGAAAAAGAATAATAAATGTTGAGCATGCATATATTATGTTATGTTATGTTACTTTGCATTTATATAGCGCCTTATGTACCATTGGTATGGTCTGAAGGCGCTGGTAGGTTGAATGCCCTTGGGAACCGAAGTTCAAGTCAGTAAAGAGAGTAGAGAGAGTCAAAGGTGCGTGTGAGCACCGGATATGTGTGCAGCTGGTGTGGCATTCGTGTGATAACTGCTTCTTAGCGGTAGGTGTGGTGGTTGAGAGATCAGGAGTATGTGTTCGTTCTAGCAGGGTTTGTCCAGACCGATAGTGGCTGTGTTAGGCCTGAGGAGAACGCCTGGCTGGGGGTGTGTAACCAGCGGTGTTTACTTAGAGTGATGGGGAGTATGCGGCAGATGTTGGTATGAGAACAGTTATACCGAATGGTGTCATAGTATCACTGTGTTCTAGTTGAGTGGTGGTGTAAAGAAGAGAGTAAGCATGGTGATATGATATAATGGGTTACATGCTCGTTCAGACGTTCTCTGCACTTCAATCTGTTTCATGCACTCTGGTCCACTCCACGCTCTCCAGTCCGCCCCACGCACTCCTATCCGCTCCACACACTCCAATCCGCTCCATGCACTCCAATCCGTTTTGTGTATTCTAATCTGTTCTATTTACTCCAATCCATTCCGTGTATTCAGAGTTGTTTTATGCACCTTATCCACATATTTCACCCGTGCCATCTACATACTTCATCTGTTCCAACCACATATTTCACACGTTCAGCCACATACACTCGTTTCATCCACATACGTCGCCCGATCCATCCATGTACGTCGCTCGCTCCATCTACATATGTCACCTATTCCATCCACATTCATTACCCGTTCAGTAGTTGCAGGATCTGTTCAACTATGGCCACAAATAGCCTCCTAATTGCAGGGACATTTTTAGGATCTTCCAGAAAAACACGTTTATTAGTACTATGCCCAAAAAGAGAATCCACTCTACGCATACTTACGTTCTAGGCACTCATCTGATCTACATGTTCTACTCATTCATCCGCTCTACGCAGCTCATCCACAGACGTCATCCATCTACATACGTCACCCGTTTCGTCCACATGCGTTACGCGTTCCATCCACCTACATCATCCGTTCTGTTCGCATACATCGCTCGGTCAATCCATATACGTTACCCATTGCATCCACATATTTCACACGTTCCGTCTGCTCTACGCATTCAGCGGCTCTACGTACTCATCCGCTCTACGCAGTCATCCACTCTACGCATACTTACGTTCTAGGCACTCATCTGATCTACATGTCCTACTCATTCATCCGCTCTACGCAGCTCATCCACAGACGTCATCCATCTACATACGTCACCCGTTTCGTCCACATGCGTTACGCGTTCCATCCACCTACATCATCCGTTCTGTTCGCATACATCGCTCGGTCAATCCATATACGTTACCCATTCCATCCACATATTTCACACGTTCCGTCTGCTCTACGCATTCAGCGGCTCTACATACTCATCCGCTCTACGCAGTCATCCACTCTACGCATACTTACGTTCTAGGCACTCATCTGATCTACATGTTCTACTCATTCATCCGCTCTACGCAGCTCATCCACAGACGTCATCCATCTACATACGTCACCCGTTTCGTCCACAAGCGTTACGCGTTCCATCCACCTACATCATCCGTTCTGTTCGCATACATCGCTCGGTCAATCCATATACGTTACCCATTCCATCCACATATTTCACACGTTCCATCTGCTCTACGCGTTCAGCGGCTCTACGTACTCATCCGCTCTACGCAGTCATCCACTCTACGCATACTTACTTTCTAGGCACTCATCTGATCTACATGTTCTACTCATTCATCCGCTCTACGCAGCTCATCCACAGACGTCATCCATCTACATACGTCACCTGTTTCGTCCACATGCGTTACGCGTTCCATCCACCTACATCATCCGTTCTGTTCGCATACATCGCTCGGTCAATCCATATACGTTACCCATTCCATCCACATATTTCACACGTTCCGTCTGCTCTACGCATTCAGCGGCTCTACGTACTCATCCGCTCTACGCAGTCATCCACTCTACGCATACTTACGTTCTAGGCACTCATCTGATCTACATGTTCTACTCATTCATCCGCTCTACGCAGCTCATCCGCTCTACGCTCTATGAACCAATACATCATTCCCCACCATTTACGATTCTCCACACATTGTTGAGTTTGTTCACTTTCCGAAACTGTGCCACTTCCAAATTTCCTCATTGCGCCAGTGAACAACTTTAAGGAAGGAAAAAACCTTTTTAATCAGGCAACCTTGTTAAATGATCAGGTAGTTGCAGGATCTGTTCAACTATGGCCACAAGTAGCCTCCTAATTGCAGGGACATTTTTAGGATCTTGCAGAAAAACACGTATATTAGTACTATGCCCAACAAGAGCAGGAAAGGCTCGGAGTATGTATACAAAGACAGTAAGAAGTAGTCAATGGGCATCTGCATCTGGCAGGACCATGGGCTTAACCAAAGAGAAACTCAGTGAGGAAGGAATCTGGAAACTGTTTGTGCTTCCAGTCATCAAACTCAAACTCTAGATTAGGCATATTTAGTACATCAATACTTTTTAAAGTCCAATTCAAAGATTCATGTGACTCGAGAACTTTGCTTTGCTCTCCTGCTATAATATCTGTAACGAGTGTCCAGGGTGAGTCACAGTTCAAATTCACATTTGCATTTATTTAATCAGCAATCTTAGCATCCTTCTTCCCCTGCATCGATTGAGTCTGCACGTGCTGAACTTCTTCTTATCTTGCTTGCAAATCAACGGGTGGGGTGCGTCGGTCTCACCAGTGTAATGTTTTACATCGCCCAGGTTCATCCATGCGCATCTGTCTTGGACTTTAACTGCTGAGGGAGCAACGTTGTCCAAAATATAGGGACCACTAAAATGGGGCTCGTGCCACTTCCTTGTGAGGTTACACACTAGGACTGAATCTCCCACAAACAATCTAGGTACAGGAAATAGTTATTGAAGTCTGGTTGCTGAATGGTCTTCATCTGTGTCCTGAGACTGATCCCCCTTGCGCTTAAGTTGTTTTGAAATGACAGAGATACTAGCAGTCATACATGTCAAATAAGCACATAACTAATTTCATCACATTTCTGTAGTCTTCTGGACATCACTTCTGCTCCTCGATGAAGGAGGCAAAGGTGTTCACATTTGTGGGGTGTGAGGTGGTGGTACGACCCAGGCTGATTCATTAATGCATATAATGCAAGGGGCGGGCAATACAGCCATCCCTTTTTCAATGTCAATTTCAATTTGGTAATTCTCCCTTTAAGGAGGCCATTGAGTCTCTCACATATCCCGTTCACTTGTGGGTGATAAGCAGAAGAACACCTGTGTTTTATACTAAGCAATAGGCTAATCTGTTCAAATACTTCATAAACAAAATGGGGCCCATTGTCGGACCTCAGCACCTCACATACTCCCCCATCAAGGAAAGACATATCAGACTAAAAACTTCACTGCACAAGTGGAATCAGGGTGTGTACAAGGACCTGCTTTGATGCACCTAGAAAATGGATACACCACCGCTATCATATACCTGTATCCACCACATACTTGCAGCATATCCACATAGTCAATATGTAAATGCTGAAAAGGACCGTTCGGTCTAGTAATCACTCCTCTGATCATTCACAGTGTGTGCCCAGCAGTAAACATTTGACTGACAAATCAATTTACTACATAAAATGCAAGGTGTTCTAACAGGTTCGGTACAAACCAGTCTGACACAATAGCTGCTGCAAGGCTTTCCCTAGCTACATGCGCAGAGTAGTGCAGCTGTTCAAGCGCTACCCTCAACAAGGCTACAGGCATCACCGGCTTTCCAGTTCTGACCTGTCGCAACAATGCTTCAGAGGGGATAAAAAACACCCCTTTGTTTCCATAATTCTTGCTCTTCCTGTGGTGCACTGCCTTGAACCTCCATCAACTGCATTCTTGATAAATGACTAAACCCTTCTTTTACAACCATAATTGTGACTACTTTATCCTTTACATCTGGAGTATCAAAACTTGAAATATCTGCCGAATATGCAACTCTTTTGGCCTCTTCGTCTGTGGCTTCGTTCCAGTGAAAGATAAAGTCAGTTTGCTTAATATGTGCTGCACATTTAACTATTGCAATGACTAATGGGAGTTGTAGTGCCTTGATAAGCCTGTCCAATAATGCTGTGTGTTGCACTGGAGTGCCGTCCGCTTGGAGGTAGCCCCTCCTTTTCCATCATTCTAGTCCTGCGTGCACAGTTGATGTTACATAGACAGAATCACTGTACACGTCACTTCCTGCCCTGCATGTTTCTCGAGCGTGACAATAAGTGCCACCAATTCTGCTGCTTTTGCCGAAAAGTGAGACGGTAGTCTTGCACTTTCTACCACTTCAAATTCCCTGTTAGCTCTGTGCCTTACCACAGCTGAACCTGAATGCCTTTCCCCATCAGTTTGATCAATCTTTAAAGACCCGTCAGTAAAGAGAATCTCCCCCTGCTAATCCATTTTCCGCGTGGGATATCGTCATAGAACTCTTCGTAGTTAGTGCAATCATGCACATGCTCACCCTCTGCGACAGGCTCAGCTACAAATGTGGCAGGGTTCACTATTTTACACTGGACTATTTTGATTGCTGGATTTGATATAACTACCTAATATGCAGAAGCTCTCTGAGATATCAATGTACCCTTAGGTTTCTCTAAAATGGCAAACAAAACATGCTCAACCAACATGTCATAGAACACCCCATCACAATACTACTAGACTTCTATATTGCGACACGACTGCTGCCATCAACTGTTCACAAGGAAAGTGCCCTCTCATAACTGGATCTAAAATCCCACTGTAAAATGTCAGGGGCTTGTATCCCAATGTAGTCCTCTGTGTAAGCACTGCTGTCATGACTGTCCCATTCATATGTGAAAACAAAAATAATTCCTCGTCATAGTTGGGAATTCCTAAACCTGGAGATGTACAAATTGCTTTCTTCAATTCTTCAAACCCTTCCTCCATTTCCTCAGTCCATTCTATTCCTTCCTTATTCACTTCTGCTGTCTTCAGAGTCTGCAAAAGGGGTCTTGTGTATGAATTATAATCAAATACCCATGCTCTAACATAGTTGCACAATCCCAAAAACTGCTGCATTTGTTTTATCGTGTACGGTTTTGCTGTTCATAATCGCCTTAGCTCTTTCAGGTGTGACTCTCTTCCATTCATGTGAGATTAACTGATCTATGTACAACAGCTCTTCTTGACAATATTGCAACTTCTTCTTGTTCACTTTATATCCCTTGTCTGCTAGAATAGTTATTAACTGAATCGAATATTGCCTGCACTCATCTTCTGTCGTGCTACAAACCAAAATGTCATCTACCTACTGCAGCACAACACTTTGCAAATCAATGTTGCTTAGGTCCATCTGCAGGACCCTATTAAAGATCGATGGAGACTCATAGTACCCTCGGGGCAAACAAGTGCTCTTCAGCTTAGTTTGATGAAACGTAAATGATGTGAGGTCTTGGGATTCCTTATGCAACAGGATTGAGAAAAAAGCATTTTTCAAGTCAATCACTGTGAAATATCATGCCTCTGCTGGGATACTACATAATATCGTCGCTGGATCCAGAACTAAATGAAATTCTGCCTCTACAATCTGGTTAATGGTCTCATAACTTGAATACATCTCCACAACCCTTCCTTCGATTTCTTCACAGGGTACACTGCGTTATTACATGGTGACGCTGACATCACTAAAATACCTGGTTCCATCAGGGCTGATATAGTCTTAAAATACCCTAATCCACCTCTCAAGACATTGGGTACTGTCCTGCTCGAGGCAAAATTGCTCCTGGCTTAATTTTAATCTTAACATCCCCTATCCCCTTTAATAGACCTACGTCATAGGGGCCTGTAGTCCATAAAGAGTTTGGCACTTTTTCCAAATCTTCATTAAAAAATGCTGGGCGCTGACGCACTGTCACCATTCGTTGTGGGATTTCTCTTTTCTCTGTTCTGATCCAATATGTAATACTCATCTTGAATATTACTTCATCATCTGATGGATCATCCCAGAACATATCCTTGTCAGTGACGTCAGTCAATCTATACCCTTCCCCAATGGCAATAACTGTTCTCCATGGCCTGCCCTCGTCATCTGTTCCTTCGAGCATGGCCAATTCCTATCACCCTATGGCTGCATTTTATTCTAGGGGAATAGTCTGTCCCGCTCATTGTCCATAGGTATCTGTGGCCTGAGCAAAAAGTCATCAGGTATTCTCAAAATCTTTCCCTCTAGGCTAGGTTGCCATGTCAACAAAATGTGTACCCCATAAAGAAAAACATATGGTTCTAATGATATTCCTCGCAGAGACATTTGCCCTTTAAACGCCAATATGAATTTGTCCACGTACATATAATGTATCCCTGAAGTAGAACACACTATGCCTTCATCAGTGAAAGAAATTGTCATATTTAACTTTGTCATTAAATCTCGTCCTAGGATATTAACCGCTGTCTGGTTTGAATACAATAATGGAACAGACATGTCACACTCTCCTCTGGAGACTGCTAATTCATCAGTAAAAGGAACTATGATTGTAGCTCCAGAGAAACCTTGCACACTCATGGCATTTCCTGGCACTGGATATTTTCCCTCTTGTATACATGAATGAGTAGCCCCATTGTCTATGGTCACATCAACCCTTGGTTAATCTTGGGGTCTGATGTCACTGATAGTACTTAACACATCAAATCACCCTGTGAGCTGTCCTATTGTGGGTACATGCTTATCCCCATACCCATAAAAGGACTTCCTCCTACCACAGTGACACCCCCTACTGTAGGTGTCAATAACTGTCCTGGGTTTGCATTCTGCTGTATCTGCATGGGTGCGTGCTGTGACTGCCCTTGCGGTGGATTCAATGGTGCTTGCTGTGGCTGTAATGTCTGTTGCATTTGCGGATCTTGTGCTTGATACACTGTCTGATCTTGGGCAAACCCATCCTTAGTTTGTGAGCTATATGCTGGAGGATAAGCTGTCCCCCTCTTGAGAATCACCCATTCTGTACATACTCTTGACTTCCACATATTTGAGCGATGTGCCCTGTCATTCCACATGTCCAACATAAAGAGGAGCTCTTCTGACTAGCCACCCTTGATTAAATCCTCCTTGCACATTTTGATTCTCATTCTTCATATTCTGAACACGCCTTGGTTATTTTGAAAACCACCCCTTCCTCTGTAACCCATTCTTCTGCCCATTCTTCTGCCTCGCAATATAAACCCATTCTCCCATTTGGCGTTGATTATTCACCAATCCTTCTCCGCTTGGCAGTACCACCCCTTCTATGGCATGCTTTCAAAATTTCATCTGAACTAACTTGGCTTCCTCAAGTTTTCTAGCATCTTCCTTCTTCTTATTTTTCTCTTGTAACAGCCGGCAGTGATGCGCTATAGTCGACTGTATCTCTGACGATGGCTTTGCTTCCATTCCCATTAATTTCTTAAGCTGTCTCTGTACCTGTTCTGGCAATCCCTGACACAGGATGTGGTAAAATACTGCCACTGATTTCCCCCATGGCTCCTTCGTTTCACGAGTCCACCCTTCCTGAATACTTTGAATGTAAGCAAGCGGATGTTCATCTTTCATCTTACGAGGCATAATTGCACCCATATCTAACGTATCAGGATACTGTACCCTGAGCGCTCTCCAGATATCTGCTCTACAATTGTTAAATGGCACTCCATCGTGCGCAGTGTTCTGTGCCACAACACTTGAGTAACATGCTCTCGTCCAAATATCATCAGCCCGTTCCCCAAGAATGGCTGCTAGGAGACCCTTAATGTCCCCCATTGCCACAGCATTTCCTCCTGTCATCTTTTCTAGCTCATAAATCCATTTCCCCGCACCCGCCATTAAGCTGGGAAGCTTGCATCTGAAATTATCCTTATCCATTTGTGGCCAGGGAATATACTGCGGTCTGGCCCCTCCTTTCTCCAATAAAGGGAACTGCGTGAACCAAAATCCGCAATCAGCTCCCATCGTCTGCCTATCCATAGCGGGGACAATGGTTCTCAATCGCCTTCTACCTGGCAATGACCTATGCCTGCTGACATATGGTGGCGACTTCTCACTATGTGATCGCCCTTTAGGTCACTCTGGATATGCTATAGGTTCTGGCATCCTAGCTTTAGGCTACTCTAGCATGCACTATCTCCCTCCTCCCCATGGAATGTTTTTCTCTCTTCTTCTGACATATCTAGTCACCAACTAGTGTGGCTTTTGACCCCATCACGCTTATTTAAAGTCAGCCTGTCTAAGGACAAGGCTCTATGCTTGAGACTGAACGGGTCTCTTTCCTTGCTTCATGATTGGAGGACCAGGGATTGTTCTCCCTTCCCTCAGCTCCGCAAATTGCTGCTTTTTCTTGATAGGCTTTATCGATTCTCTCCCCGATACTCCCTATATCAATAGTTTCCTCTCGGTTTATCCTAGATGGTCCTGCCGTTGCTCCCTGCGACAGGAGGAACTTCTCTATATTGCTCCATGGTATTATTGAACTTGGTTCCATTAACTCTTTCTGAATGTGATCGATATTGTGTTCCCTTTGTCTCCTTTTTCGCTCCATTTCTTTGTCTAATTCTTTTGCTTTCTCGCTGCTTGTCTAACCCTTTCCTCTTCTTGTCTTTTCTCTTCCCTTCTTTCATTCTCTCTATGCTTTTCTTCTTCCCTTCATCTTTGTATTCTTGTATCCCTTAATTGCTGTGCTTCCTCCTCTTCTCTGTTCTTTTCTTGCCTCTCATTCTTTCGCTGTTCTTCCTGATACATCTGCTCTCGTTTCTGCCTATTCTTTCTCTTGTGTTCATGTTCTTTCAATCTTTTCTCTCATTCCCTGTCTTTTCTATCCTGTTTGTCTTTGCCTAACTTCCTCGATACTTTTCCCATCGAACTTCAGTAATATCTGTCCACCCATCAATTCATTATGTAGAAGCATTACCTCATCACCTTTATCCTTTTCTCCTTTCCATCTCTTAACCTCTCGTTCTATGTCTGCTGATATATTGGTTCATGCACTTTTCTCCTCCTTGTCCTGTAAAACCTTAAAGATTTCCTCCTTTCTTTTAGTCTCTTCTGAACTATCGTCACTGCTGTAAGCAGGTGGTTCATATATCGGATTACTATATCCTGTTGCTTCATTTAGTTCCTTTAACGGATACAATCCTACATCTTCTGTACTATCACTGTTTACTTCGGGTGGGGGTAAGGGTAGCAGAAGGTGCAACACCTTCCTCCCTACACTGATTAAGCATCCAATCCTCAGGAGGCGGATCATTCCGCTCCTCATGGTAAATTTTCCAGCGCTCTAAAATAGATAACCTCTTTAAAATTTCTTCCCTGTGTACGTAGTGTGCAAGTATGTGGTCATGTGTTGCAAAACCACCTCTGAAAGTGTTCCCCCTTGTGTCCATGGCATGAAAATGTTTGTCTGCTGTGCCCTTTACCCACTCCGCACTATACTGTCTGAGCTTAGGCGCATGTTTTCACAGCGTCTTGCACAAATGCATCAGTGGAGTAACATCCCCATTGTGACAAGTCTCAGTTGACTGTTAATACATACCATTAGTTACACAGATACGTTTCAGAAAAACAACAAATATGAGCGCGCTCCAACACTCGCCATTCAAAACCTCTATTTCTCAATTATCTCAATCTATCTGTTCAGTCGGCGCCGACAATCACTTAAAATAGATAATCACCTTTCTATCTCTTCTTTAACCTCACAGTTTTATTCTCATCACTCTTTGACACCTCTTCTCAATTACAAAATACACAAACAAGCAGACTAGTCGACATTACACATATTTACCATGGTACTCCTTTTCTCCTAGCCCCTAAAATACCCTGATTGGAGTTTGAGTCATTCCCTGTCATAAACCTGTTTATGTGCTGCCTGTCTACCCCTTTAGGGTTTTAAAATGACTCCTTCTAGACAGCCTTGGGGTAGGAAATCATGCTCTATGAAACACTCCTCTTTATATACTAGACATAACCCCCATTACTTTTCTAATTTACCACAATCTCATTTCCTTATTTTGCCAGTCCCCTCAATCTACTCACCATTCGTACTTCAGCTCAAGGCCCTCGTTATTGACCCCCTCCTCCAACTGACCACCGTCTGCTTAGCACCTGTGGAAACCAGAAGGGATTTCGTCAAAGAGGGACCCATCCCAGCTGTATAGATTTGCTTGCAAGAGTTATATAATGGCCGCTCTCTACAGGAAACTTTTCGATCTTCCGACTGGATGGCGGAGGGTGTCCCATTATCTGAACATGTTGAGACCTACTAAACAATGGATTTTTTATAAAACCATCCTCCCTCTACTACCACGTGAACCCGGAGGCCCTTTAAGCAAGGTAGCGCTCTATGGGATGGATGGGGATACAGATTTTACTCTTACACCAATAATAAGACCGACTCAGGAAGTTGGCAAATCTTTAGCTGTTTTATTAACAAGTATCTAAAACAGGGAGTACAACGGGCGTCAACTGAGTCCCACAGCATAAGTCTCAACACATTTCATAAAATCATTACTTTTATAGCATAAACTAGTCATACGTGATGTCATACTACGTGGCAAAATAAGAAAACCTCTTTGAGATTATGATAGGCTTAAGGGGAAAATGTAGGTATACTTTCTATGGGGGACAGGATTGTGATTGGATCTCTAAGGTCAGGTGGACAGCTAGACCCACCCCTAGTGCAAGTAATCTTCGCTGTCATGAAATACACAATGTTTCATCGGATTTCAAACTATAGGGCTCTTTACTACATAGCCCTCTATGATTGGTTGGCACACTTGTACCCTTCTGGAATATTCCACACAGTAGCACCACACAAGCTGGCACTGCAGGTGCTGGAGGGTTGTATTTGACCCTGCCTCCCCACCCAATTAGCCCAACATCCATCATCACTGCTACTGTCTGCCATTCAGATTAGTCTTTGAACTCGGCCTTGCAAGTATCACTGCGCCTGAGAATAGAAGGGAGTGCGAGCATGGTCTTATCTTCAGATCTCGGTGTAGCTTGCCCAAAGTCTATTTTCATCTTGACTATGTGACAGGAGACTGTGTTTTGAGCTCCTTCTTTGCATTTAACACTATTAAATGAATAAAACCTGGCACTTCCAGTGTTTTTCCATTACACCTCAACAGGAGCTTGTCTCGCTTCTCACGTTCATTGCATCTTCTCGAATAGATAACCAGTTTCTTGGCTGCCCCAACCCTTGACACTGGGCCAGACAACCTTTCTCGAATCTTCCCTCATCGTCATCTGTTCTCTTCTACTGCATCAGATTTTCAGCTCTTCTGTTCATGGGGTCCTAGTTTTCTAAAATGTGTCGTGGAACCTCCAGATTCTATACAGATTTATATATGTTGCGGCACCGCCTGCAGTCTATTCACTACGTATAGCCAGCCTTATGATTACTTAGTCTACTTGTGTTTCAGCATCTGTACAATTATAGAATGGCTTGCATTTTCTTCAGTGCTTTCCGCACGTAAAATCTACATTTCGCTCATAAAATGTTGCTCAGTTCTTTACTTTGTCATCAGATTCTATAAGGTTTATATACTCTCTTCATTGGCATTTCTTATGGGAGTCATTTCTGCTTCATGTGACGCCACCAGTCTTCTCTTTCATTCATCTTTACACTTCTTCCAGAACCTCTTTTAAAAGACTGCCATTTCTCTGTCGGTACATAATATATAGGGCTTTCTCAATGGATACCTTGTTTCGAGGACTCTTTGCGGTATCAGGACAATTATTGGCCTTGTGCATGCCGCAATTTCTTGTTTCCAACAAATAGGCAAAATGGGGGCGTTACTTCCGGTAGAGGCATTTGGCTCCTCCCCTACACCTGGCTAGCCTAGAGGGAAGCCTTCTAAAGAGATTGTTTCGCCTTCCAGAGCACATACCAGTCAAAGTGGTCTATTTGGAATTAGGACTGGTTACATGCATGGCGCAAGTACAATTGTCCAAAACATATATGCATTGGAAACTGGCTAATGCACTTGTCGGAAGCCTCAACCAATCTATTCTTGAGGCTGCTCGAATTAAAAGTGCATTTATTAAGAACAGTAGCCTGACTAATATACTTCTGAGTCTCTCATCTGGCACTCTGGATTTCGTGAGAATCCATTGAATTACCAACGCTCACGCTACAAGCTCGAAATTAAATCTAAGGTTGTTCCCTTCCACCAAGAGCTACACAAACGTAAACTCTACACCAAGAGTTGTGGAATATATCATAAACAGACTGATAATGATATTGATATTGATATTTTATTTCTATCGCACTCGTACACAAGTGTTTCAGGCTGGGGGTTTCTGTTTATACCCAGCGGTTTGTGGGAAACCAGCGAATCTGGGATTACCTAAAACTAAAAACCAACGCAGTGAGCACACTCAAAATCATGGGGTCTTGGACAAACATACCACGCAATGAAAGAGCTTGCCATCTTTGTGGGAATGCGGAGTTGGAAACAGTGAAACACTTATTGATGGAGTGCGTAACCTTGTCAGCCATGAGACTGAGTGCTGTGAGATCGGATGGCAACTGTAATGGTCTGGAAGTAGAGGAGCGATGGACAAGTTTGATGAATGGGAACGACTAGCCTAACATCATATTCTACACAGTTATGTGGAGGAAAATTGCATCGCTCCTGAAAGCGTTAGGAGGTTTGGAACATCTATGGTGGGGGGAAGGACCCTATGGGTCAAGGTATAGGTTGGCCGGATGATTATATGATGATAGTGCCATGATGTAATTGCAATGTTACATGCTTTTTCCACAGTCAGATTCTTTTTTATTTTTTTATTTTTGTGTTGGTCTTTTTTATTTTCTCTTTTTATTTTTTCTTTCTATTACTTATGTATATGTTGTCTTAAAAAGCTGACATTGCTCTGCTGTATGACATGTTAAATAATAAAGAAAATATTGATATAATACATGCTAAAGGCAAATTAACTATTAGGATTACTTGTATTAATTATTTAAGGGAAAAGAGGAAGGATGCAGCTTTAACTCGATTGATGACACTTGCGTATTGGTCTGTCACCCCATAATGTAAAGCTGTCAGATATGTTTTAATTGTAAAACTAACGTCACACTGATATGTTGAGCTAATTTATATTGCAAGCAATTTATTTATTGTACTTCACTGGTCAATGGGCAGATAGTTAGCTATCAGAATTGCTGTAGATCTGGCCCTATAGAAACATTGATTAATGTCCTTTATCCTGTTGGTCCTCCATAGATGACTGTAAGGCATTCCTTCCATGGCCATTAGCATTGAGAGAGGATTTAAACAATGTAGACTGGTTGTGTTACTTGTATTGCTATTAACGAATGCCTGTGCACGCTTTTGTATGGCTGGAGTTATAATTATTGTGCTAAGTATCCACGCCTGGATTTTTCAATAATGGACATATTGCTTTTAAATGTGTATTTTATTTTCAGAATGGTTATAATGTTAAGAATTATAATATTGATGTTTTTATGATTAAAACATTTCTTGACTGAAATGTGTGCTACTGTTTGTTGAGCAAATGGAGATGGGATATAACCGTGGTTCCCTCGGCCTCTAGACAAGGTATTGATTCGTGCCTTTTCAGAGGAGTGATTTCTGTCTATCTGGGATGCAAAGGCCAATGGGCTCTGTCTACTAAGGCTACCCTGTGATGGCTGTACTTAACCTTGTACTCTATCAGATAATTTTACACCATACTTTGGAGCATCTGGTGACGCCTTATTCATCCTAACCTACATGGGGCCTCATTACGAGTTTGGAGGCAGCCATGCCACTATTTGCGGCATGGCTGCCTCCAAACTCAGTCCAGGTACGGGTTCCTTAATTGAGGAATTACCGGGCCATTGCAACCTTGGAGGACCCGGTAATCCCTCATTCAATTTACTCATCCCCATTCCCATTCAAGCCCCCATAGGGCTCAATGGGAATGGGGAGGGAGCTAACAACGGGCCCGTTAATAACGGGTCCGTTGTTAGCTCCCTGGTCCCCTGGCGGGACCCGCAAAAGATGTCTGGTCGGACCAGACGTCCAGAGCGGGTCCCGCGAGGGAACCTCGAAATAGGGTAGAATGGGTTTAACGGCACCGGCACTATTACCAGTGCCGCTAAACCCATTCCGCCTGGGTCGTAATGAGACCCATGGTCTTTAAAGTACCCTGTTTGAAAACATGTATTCTATGTGGATTGTAACTTGTCAGCTACTTCACTGTGATGCAATACCTACATTTCTGGTATCACACAATGCCTAAAATCAGCAGCTTAGAGATGAGTGACAAGCTGGAGACACTTTATAATGCTTCGTATACCATCAACGAGATCCAGTAATGGCTCATTGCTCATGGAATTTCCTTTATGCGGTCTGTAATGGACTACCACACAGTAACAGAAAGTGCCTCCAGAGAAGAGAATAATTGAGCATAAATATACTGTAGGATGTGTAGAGTGTTTTACTGTACTGTACATGTACATGTAAATGGTAAGTACATGTCTTGTTTAGGATATGTGGCTCTAAATACTAAAATTCCTTTTTCTTTGGTGTAGTGTTAGTCACCTGTGTGATATTGTGTAGTCTCTGCTTCAGGAGGATGACGCAAGAACTGTGGCACAGCTCAAATGAGTGCTGTTTTTAATTCATGGGCTTCAGGATAGAGTCATTTACCATGCTTGGCAAGCACTGCAATGGAAATGACAGTCTGACATGATTTCTGGTAGATTTGGGGTGTGGGATGACTTTACTTTTGTCCTGTGCTGTGTTTAGGTGAACCGTTTATGTACAGTACAGTAATGATATGTTTCTGGAAAATCATATGATCCTGGTGTGCTGAGGTGTATGGGGTCTGTAATTGAGCTGCAACCTAACAGGTACTTGACAATGATCTCTGCTTGGCTATAATCTTAGGGGTCGAGGACTCCCGTTCACTCCAGGATGTTGGTCGCGGGGGGTATCTATGGTATCTTGTGGGGCCTTATACTGTAGCATGTTCACCTAGCAGGAGACTATACCAGAACAACTACCTGTCCCTCAATTCCCATGTATTAGGCTCAAAACTATTCTGCGTTCCAGAAAATACCAGTGGCCACTTTTAAAGGCCAGGGAGACTGAACACAGAGAATCACAACGTCCATAGACCATGCTGCGTGCCTTGGTGCATTCCGTGGGTGCAGGGCATTTGTGCCAACATCTGCAATGGAGTGAAGAGCAATGGGGGAGTGGCATGACAACGAGGTGAGAAGGCATGATCTGAGGTAAGGTCTAAGCCATACAGAGCTCTGAGAGGTTGAGGGGCTCCAAATTCCACCTACCCACCTAAAGAGAACAGAGGTATCCTTCCACAGAATGCAAGCCTCTTGGACTATCTAGTTGGGAAAGCTACTGGTCCAGCTGTCTAGAAGCCCATTCTCCAATTTTTTTCAAGGCAAGCACACACACAGAGAAGTTGGAACTGTGCCCCACGAAAAAGACAAGGGCAAGACCTTTAGTGTGTTTACCACCCTAAGAATTCATTCGCAGACACAAACTAAAGGAACACCTTACTGGCCACCGACCTTAAAAAATATCACACTGCACTCAGAAAACTAAAATGACTGGAAGACATCATCTATTCACTAAGCCTCAATTCCTCTCCACCTTACTCATCACAAGCAAACGAGTCACTTGCACATGGTTTTAAAAAAACAGCCCTCTCCACAGTCTTCAAACATCAAAAATGTACACCTCTAACCACAACTGACATGCTCAGCCCTTGGTCAACCCAAGCCAACATTATAGGCACGCGCCATCCTTCTGGACACAAAGCCGTTGATACCTCCTACACTTCACACCAAGAAAGCTTACAAGCACCAGGACTCAAAGGTACTTCAGAACTGCGTCCTCAACACAAAGCACGGCAATCTTGCATTTTCCTCTCCTCCCAACTAACCAAACCAACCCACTCTCTTCCAAAACCGCCAAAGCACCTGGAGTCCATGGAAATGGCAGGTGTGCATGGTACAAACCATAATAACAGGACAAAAGACACATGTCACCATCTGCATATGTCACTCCTGCCTAAGAACCCAGACGTTAGGCCCAAACACATTGTTCAAATGGATACTTTTCATGATGGGTTAGATCGAAATGCTGCACAGCGGCATGGAGAAGGACAATTCAAGCCAGTGGCTTTTGTAGGCAGATTTATTTTAAGGGGGTGTAAATCGGCAGACATTAAATCAATGCTTCTTGGCCATAGTGGTTTCTAAATCAGGCCCGTGGCAATGCTGTCTGCTTTAGCAGATTCATAAGTGAATAAAGAGAAATATCCACATGGGCAAGGATAGATCTTCAGCTACTCATCAAAAACCCTGTTGGAGCAAAATATTAAAAAGTGTCTCTGCAAAACAGCAATATTTTAGGTGTAGCAGGTGCACTCATTTCTTAGTTTCCAAAAAAGTATAATTTTTCTGGTGCATGGGGCAATCCACTGACCTCTAGCCCGAACTGTCATGATCCATAGAACGCGTCCCTTTTGCACTTCCTGGTCTCTGTCACAACGGGGCTTGCACTCCTTGGTACTTCCAACATGGCTGTCTAACGTGGTATGCTATCCACCAGCCTCCACGTCAGACTAGCTCATTCTACAAAGAGACCACGCCCCCGCGGCCCGGCGCATCTCAACGCTACTGCTTGCAGTGGCTAGACGTTTGCTCCATAGTTCGCAGTAACTAATCTCTTGTTTCCTGGTTCCCAGACCCTCGATTTCCCCCTCTTCCTTTCCTCTCTCCTTACTCCACCTTGATTCCCGGATCTCGTGTACTGCTTCCGAGTACACCTCCCTCGTTTCCTGGACTTCTCGGAGACTCCGAGTACCCTTGGACGCTGAACGCACGCTGGAACCAGAAGAGGCTCGCAACAAAACCCAATCCGCTCCTTCCAAGAATTCCTGCAAGGATCGAACTCAGGTGAGAAAGGGGGAAATCCGTGACAGATTGAGACGCCAAACGACCGAAGTTGAATCGGACATGGAGGCGGCCGTTCAGGATCTCATGCGTCGCATGCAAGAATTAACGAATGAGGTGCAGAATCTGAAAGTGGAACATGCCGCATTAAAACAATTAGTTTTGTCCCGTGATTCCGCTACAAAGGAAAGCGTACTACTGGGCGGCATTGTAGATAAATACGATGGGTCTGCAAAAACCCATTGTGGATTCCTTGATTCCTGTTTAGTCCACTTTACCTTTAAGCCCTACTACTTTTATACCCACAGGGCTAAGGTGGGCTTTATAATTTCGCACCTCTCCGGAAATGCACTAACCTGGGCTACACCTTTAGTCAATTCTGGAGATGCCCTCCTGGATGATTTATACAGGCCCTTAAGACCATGTTTGACCAGAACAGGTCTTTTGCGCCCAGGAACGTCTACTTGATTTCCTGCAAGGTTCCCAGGACATGCTTACGTATGTAACACGATTTAAACAATTGGCTAAAGAAGCGGATTGGTCCTCAGAAGCATGCTTTACTCTTTTCCGAAGGGGGCTAAATGAAGACATCAAAGATGAACTAGCCAGAGTGGCTCGCCCAAGTTCATTCCAGGCCCTTATGGATCTCACTATGCAGATAGACTCTCGTATCCAGGAAAGGAAGGCAGAGAAGAAGAAAACCAAGATGCCCTTCCAGAAGGTTTCCATTGAGACCTCCTCGAAGTCTGACCCTACTCCTGCCTCTGTTAACGATCCAGAACCCATGCAATAGGGGCTTTCCGTGGACCCATATCCCCACAAGAAAGGATGCAAAGGATCCACACGGGGTTATGTATGTATTGCGCCTCGGATAAACATCTAGTTAGAGAGTGTCCTCTAGCCCCTCCACGGCGTTCGGGAAATGCCAGCTCCCGATCCTAGATGGAGCAAGGCTTCGGGAGAGAGATGTTTGCTCCACATCTATTCCATCCTTGAACTCTCCTGGACAGAACAACCTAGTGATTCTACAGGCCTTTCTATCGCCATCCAAGAATGAGACCTACCCCATTTTGGCCTTGGTGGATTGTGGGGCCATGGGGATATTCATAGATCAAGATTGGGTCTTTAGCCACCACATTCCATATGAAACTCGAGGCATCATGCAACCTGTGGAAGCAATCGATGGAAGACCTCTTTCTTCAGGACCCATGACCTTACAGACCAAAGAGATCCAACTCTCGATAAACCATCATCAAGAGGTGATCACATTTGACATCATAAAGTCAGCTCATTACCCAATGGTACTGGGTATGCCCTGGTTACGGAAGCACAACCCATATATCAACTGGGCAGCAGGATCCTTGTTTCTTGGTTCTGAGCATTGCATGTCTCACTGTCTATTCCTGGATTCCTCCTCGACATCTTCCAAAGACACGCCAACAGACCAGCAAGACCCATTCATGGTTTCAAATATCATACAGGTTCCTAAGGCCTATCAGGAATATGCTGACATGTTTTCTAACTGCTATAGTCCAGGCCCTACCCCCTCACAGACCTGAAGACTGCGCTATTGATACAGAACCTTCAGCAGTGATTCCCTTTGGAAGGAACCAGAAAAAAAGGCCCTCCGAGAATACTTGGATACCAACCTTGAAAATGGCACCATAAGACCATCCAAATCTCCAGCTGGAGCTTCGTTGTTTTTTGTTCCCAAGAAAGACACTAAAGAGCTTAGGCCTTGTCTTGATTATCGTGGATTAAATCAATGTACCCTCAAGGACCGCTACCCATTACCCTTTGTTAATTGACTTCAATTCAGCAATCCCACTAAGTCAGTGCCTCGTCTGGGACGCCCAAGGGAAGCCCTTATTTATATATTTTTATGACAAGTTATACTCTGGATGATAAACCCTTATATAATGCCCCTCTCTTTGAATCCCCCTGACCTCACTGAGCCAAGAAGTAGGTTTGTTTTGCAATTTAAAAGATTTATTGGAAAAATTAAACAATATATATATATCACACTTTTATAATAAATTAATATTTGATATCACACTTAAGAATGTGACAGTGATCAACAATGGATAATATTACAATTGTACGCTTATTTGATTACTTAGGAGTTGGTATAGGAAGGAAAAGGTAACTGAGAATGCTTTTATGGTTTCAAGGAAAAACAATGATGGAAAGAATTCAGTACAGAAATAAACTGATAGGGTGTCACAAGAGATAATATGTTCACTTTTCCCCTTGTGGCAATTCACTCCCCCCCTCTATACAATATAAGGAGCTGGAAGTAAAGCCCACAGTTTTCAGGCATACACTCAAATGTAGTTCAGTTCCCCCCAAAGAAGTTTAGATCACAGGGATGATTTTAAAACACAGGCAAAATACTTTAAGTGTGATTCGCAAAGAATGGAAAAATATGTAAAAAATGATTTTAATTCCCTGTAGGAGGTTCAGGGTAGGTAATAGCTATTTAAGATTAGTTCAAGTCACACTGGCAATGCTCAATGAGGGATTAGTAGGTTGAAAACTAATTTTAGCAGTTCAAGCAAAAGCGGCTATTTTGACAGGAGCTAATTTTACAATTCGCAGCAATTTTTCCCAATGCGTCGAGCGCGATTACGGAATAACTATAAGGAATAGAAAGTCGGTTTTAGACTTGTTGGAAAGCTTAGAATCTTAGCTTTCAAATGAAAGTTAAATCTCGTTCCAAAGATACGGACGATTTTGTGAAGGTAGTTTTTCAGAAATGAAATAATGATTCAAAATGGCAAAATGACACTCTTACAGGTTTAAAATCGGAGAAGAGACACACGATTCTATGATGCAGTTCTGGACAGGTTAAAATGATTTGAATCAGATTATTTTAGACTAAGAGTTTGGTTCTGGCACAGTTCTAGCTGAGTACTCACACTATAAATTTGAAATAGGCCGTCAAGTTCTGATCAGGTTTGGACTGGACTCCTGGCGGGTGGTTCTGAAGTCACAGCTCTCTGGGTCCGCTCTGCTCTGCACTTCACAGCGGTCTGGTCTCTGGTTCTGGCAAAAGTTCTTGGCACTGCTGAAAAAGTTCTGAAGTCTGGATTCTAAGTTCTGGAGATGGTCCTGCTGGATATTGTGTGGTCCGGCAAAATGTTTTGCAAGAAAGTGGAAAGTGAATGTCTGCCTGTCCAAAGCAGTCTCTTTTTATGTGTTTTGAAAATGGGTGTGTGCGTGGGCATAACTAAGCCTGCCCCTCACAACTTATCATTGGCCAAGCTCTCCTCTCTCCCTTGATTGGGGGAAGGAATGGAGTGTCCTCAGGCATTAATTTGCACACAAATACATATTTATCTATGTACCATTTTTCTAATATTATATGTCCAGTTAACATATTTGCTGTAGCACCAAGCCATTCGATCCCTGTCTTTGTAAGATGTCGTGTCCACTTATGACAGAATTCTGCCCTTTTCATCAAGAACCCAACTTCTAAACTTTTCCAGAATTTACACAAACATGCACAAGGAATATGGGCATCAGATGATAAAGTGTCAGATTTTTAACATACAGACATTTGGAGTAATACCTTATTTTCTGCTACTACCCCCCAGAACATACCACAGAGTCCTAACACCTCTTAAAATGTGCACAGAAAAATCACAAGAATAATGATATTAATTATATAATTTTGACAAGTCCGTACTATGAATTATCCATCTTTATAAAATTATGCTCTGGCACAGAGGGGTGTGGTTTCCCAAAGCACATGGTGGAATTTCTGGTTTATCCACTTCCTCCAACTCAGGTTGCTCACAGAGGCACTGCTCCTCCCAGTTTCTCCCAAGAGGAAGCCATTTACGACCCCCCCTAATTTAACATTTGCCTGAGCCAAGGAAGGCTCATTGTTCTGTTTCCCTGCTCCCAGGTGCTCATCCCCTGATTCAATCAGAGAGGTGTAATCTCCTTTTGGTGGAAACAGCAGAAGGCAGCCAGGCCTGCGAATTCAGTGGCCGGGCACGTTTCCACTCCTGTCGGGGGTAGTTGCCAGGCAGAATTCAATCTCTTCAAGCCAGGCTTCAGCCAAATGTCACTTTTGTTCCCAGTTTTTCTTCATTCAAATCAAACTTACAATGTTTACACATGCAGCTAGAACGCTGGTTCTAAGTTCAAAACTATGACCTTTAAACAGTTGCAACCTATGTGACACTCAAAAGTAGGTCACTCATTTATTTTAAACATTTCGATTTTAGTGGTTTTAAATCCAATTTCAGTTAAGCTGCTGACATCCACAGCTCAGCCAGTTTTGTTATAAACATTGTTTTGGGCTCTTCATCTTTCCAGATTTTGTATGCACACAAGACTACATTCTGCCAAATGTCTGCTGGTGTTCAGTGAGATTTTTGAATATCTTGCAATGCTTAAAATAGGCATTTTTAGCTTGCATTTCAGAGAAACAAAGGTGATTTCAAAGCGCTTTCTGAGCTAACAGGCACTGCTGTTTTTTCCTTTGGCACCACGTTTCACTCATAGCGCTTCTGGCCCATCACTCTCGCACTGGTGGGTGGCAGGTTTGGCGACCATTTGGGTGTGCGCAAAACTGCGCGGTTTTCCTGGATTCTGGCGCAAATGTGGGCTTTTCGGCCATCTTGGATTTTCTAAGCCCACCGCACCAAATGTGGCAGCATAATAACTTGAACGTGGGTCAGGACACCCAACACCTTAATCTCAGATATCCTGGAAGCAGTGAGAGGAGCTGTAGTATTCACGAAATTGGATCTCAGGGGTGCCTACCATCTGATCCGTATCAGAGAAGGAGACGAATGGAAAACAGCCTTTAGAACACCCTTTGGTCACTTTGAATACCTGGTCATGCCCTTCGGACTCGCTAATGCCCCAGCAGTCTTCCAACGTTTCATGGATCGGGTGTTTTTTGACATGCTGTTCCTCTTCGTCATAGTTTACCTGGCCGATATCTTGATTTACTCCAAGGACCATCTAAAGCATGAAGAACATGTTAAGGCAGTCTTACAACGGCTACGTGAACACAAACTCCTAGCTAAACCCGAGAAATGTCTTTTTCATGTCTCTACTGTTCACTATCTAGGATTTGTCCTTAGTCCAGAAGGAATTGGAATGGACCACTCAAAGGTAAAAGCCATACTATCTTGGCCTGTTCCCACTACCGTGAAACAGATTCAGTCCTTCCTGGGGCTTGCCAACTTTTACCGGAAATTCATACTGTCCTTTTCTGAGATAGTTCAACCGATCATTGCATTGTTGAAGAAAGATACTCCCTTTCTCTGGACATCAGCTCAAGATAAGGCATTCCAACGATTAAAAGCAGAGTTTACTCAAGCCCACATTCTAGCTCAACCTGATATTAATCAACCATTTAAAGTGGAGACGGATGCCTCTAACTATGCCATAGGAGCAGTGTTAAAACAGGAATTCAAGGACAAATTAGAGCATCCCATTGCTTACCGTTCACAAACCCTGACTCCCAGCGAGACTCATTATTCGTCTTGGAAAAGGAGCTGTTAGCCATCCGTCAAGCCTTCACAGAATAGCGTCATCTACTTCTGGGAGCTAAACATCCTGTTCAGGTCCGTACGGACCATCGAAATCTTCAAGTTCTACAATCTTTGGAATGTAGGAATAGTCGTCAAGCCCATTGGGCCTTCTTCTTTGCCTAGTACCAGTTCCACATCCATCATGTCCCCGGATCACAGAACATAATTGCTGACGCCTTATCCCGACGTCCCAACTATGAAACTCTTGAAGATCGGTCCTTCCCAAAGATGTTTCCCCACACAATTTTTGTAGCCCAAGCAATCAGTCTCCTGGAAGACATTTGGATGCAAACCCAGTCCTCTGGGATCTAGAAGGAATTTACGGGGAAGAATCGGTGGAATCTTAGAACAAGAGACGGGTACCTGTTTAAGGATAATGGCCTGGTCATTCCCACACAGAGACTACAATAACGGATTATTAACCTCTGCCAAGATACCCTTCACTCCGGACATCGTGGCATCACCAACACCCTCCGTCTCATACAAAGACAATTTTGGTGGCCTAAAATGAAAATAGATGTTCAACGGTACATTCAAGCCTGTGCAGTCTGCAATCAAAACAAGCATGATAACAAGAAACCAGTAGGTCTCCTACTTCAACTTATGCTACCGTCTAGGCCCTGGGAATTCATCGCTACAGACTTTATTGTGGAATTGCCACCATCCAGAGGTTACACGACTATCATGGACACCATTGATTTATTCACCCACATGGCTCATTTTACACCATTGTACAAATTTCCATCTTCCTCAGAACTCGCTGGCATCTTCCTGGAACACATATTTCGACTTCATGGACTCCCTTCCAAGATCATACCAGACAGGGGACCTCAATACATCTCTCAATTCTGGGAACACTTATGCCGTATTCTAGGAATCCAACGTGCCCTCTCTTCAGGTTATCATCCACAGACTAACAGAGCTACCGAACGTGTGAACCAGACCCTGGAGCAATACCTTCGTTGTTTTGCCACCAAGGTACAGGACGACTGGTCACTCTTAATACCTGTGGCTGAATTCGCCTACAACAATTCTGATCACTCGGCAGTCAAGAACAGCCCTTTTTTTTGCAGCCAAGGATTCCATCCTTCGGCTCTACCTTCCATTCTCCCACATCCCACACCAGTACCAACAGTCGACTCCTGGATTGAAACTCTCATCAACGTACACAAGGAAGCCAAAGAACACTTAGAAAAGGCCCGAACTCACACCAAGCGTTATGCGGACTCCAAAAGAAGACCAGGACCTTCTTATGCAGTCAGTGATAAGGTTTGGCTGTCCTCGAAACTACTGCCTCGACATTTACTACCAAACAAACTGGCTTCCCGGTACTATGGTCCTTTTTCCATAAAGGAAAAAATAAACCCAGTGACATTCCGGCTCAAATTGCCAGACTCCTGGAAGAAGATTCATCCAGTTTTTCTCACTTTTTTATTAAAACTTTACGTCCAGTCCTCCCGGAAGTCCTTCAGACCCAACCCTGTGGTTGTGGATGACCAGCTGGAATATGAAGTATCCAGAATATGCGACTCCAGGTATACAACGGGTCAACTTCAATACCTGGTTGAGTGGAAAGGATATCCTCCTAGTGAAAGAACCTGGGAACCATTTTCAAATCTGAATACCCCTCGATTGCTCAGAAGATATCATCTCATACTCGAGCAAACCTGGTGGGACAGGTTTTCGGAGGAGGCATGCTGTCATGATCCATAGAACACGTCCCTTTTGGACTTCCTGGTCTCTGTCACAACGGGGCTTGCACACCTTGGTAGTTCCAACATGGCCATCTAACGTGGTAAGCTCTCCACCAGCCTCCACATCAGATGTAGCTCATTCTACAAAGAGACCATGCCCCCACGGCCCCGCGCATCTCAACGCTACTGCTTGCAGTGGCTAGACGTTTGCTCCGTAAGTTGCTGTAAATAATCTCTTGTTTCCAGGTTCCCGGACCCTCGATTTCCCCCTCTTCCTTTCCTCCCTCCTTACTCTGCCTTGATTCCCGGATCTCGTGTACCGCCTCCGAGTACACCTCCCTCGTTTCCTGGACTTCCCAGAGACTGCGAGTACCCCTGGACGCTGAATGCTGAACGCACACTGGAACCAGAAGAGGCTCGCGCGGGCTTGTACAAAACCCGATCCGTACGCAAGAAGGCTCCTTCCAAGAATTCCTGCAAGGATCGAACTCAGGTGAGAAAGGGGGGAATCCGTGACACGAACAGTGTCTTCAAAACAACTGTCAAATCACAGTGAAACAATCACCATGTGTCCCCAGCACTGAAAACCATATTCAGCTCTTCAAGTTTATAATATTAAAGTATTTAGCAATCAATCAAAAGATCTGCAAGTCGAGTATCAATAAAGCATATCACCATTTCAATGATTCAAACAACAACAACAAAATAATATAATGATTCCCATTTTACAATTGTGGTTACAATATACAGCATCAATAATTCATTTTGTACCCCTATAATATACTCTAGAGAGTGAACTATCCCAATATAGACCAGTATCCGTAGTCCGAATAATATCGAACATCTTAAAGCATAACTATTAAGCTTAGTTAAACTTACCACACTTTTCTATTTAAATATATTGTGATTCTAGTGACCACACCAGAACAGTATGTTCCGAGAGCCGTAACCCTTGTCAGTTATAGAAAGCAACCTAAATCCAAGGCTGTGTTCATGCCCAAGGGGCTTAACGTATTGACAGGCCGATTCATGGAATAAATGTGTGCCGAAAATCTCTGCGCAAGCGTGCAAAATCCACGCACATCGATTTCATGGAAGTCCATGCACGTGTAAAATCTGGGATGTGCGCTAAAATTCTGCGTGTCGCACGCTGGCGCACACGTCATCAAATGGCGTGCGCTACGCGTACAGCGAAAGCGCACATAGTGCGGCGCACACAACAAAAGTAGGCAGAACACAGGGCGTAACACGGGGAATGGGGAACAACGTGTGAAAATGTGGGCGTTGTGGGGGAAGTAGAGGAGGCAAATGCGTGGAACGCCCACACGCATGAATACAACACGTATTCAAGGAATCAAACAGGGAAAACGCGTGCGCCAAAAAAGACGCGCTAATCCGGAAACGCGTACGCCTGCTTCCTGCACAGCATAAAAGTGCGCGCAAACAACAAACAAGCTCAGACGCTACGATGAATATACCGTTCCTCGCAGCAGTGGTCGTGGGACACCGCAGGAGGAGGAGGATAGTCCGGGCCAGAATTTTTACAACCAGGACAGCCTTTTTGGGATGCCTGATGACCAGGTGTATGGGAGGTACAGGTTTCCACCTCACATAATAACCGACCTGGTGAGTGAGTGGGAGGATGACCTCACATCACCCACCCCGTGCTCCCAAACACTGAGCCCCATGGAAAAGGTGCTCAATGTACTGCACTTCTTGGCCACTGGTTCATTTCAGCGGACAAGTGCCATAGTGGGGAGGGGTGTCACAGGCCACGCAGTCACGCTGCCTACACCAGGTGTTGGCCATCATGGCTGCACGCCCATCAGTCCCACGCAGGTGCCCAGAACACCTGCAGAAAGGCAGGCTGCCATCCAGGATTTTTACAGGGTGGCACACTTCCCCAAAGTGCTAGGTGCCATTGATTGCACCCATGTGGCTCTCCGTCCTCCCAGGGCAACTGAGCACATCTATAGAAACCACACGCACTGGCATTCCATCAACGTGCAGGTAGTATGTGATGCCAAGGGAATCATCACCTCAGTATATGCCAACTATCCAGGGTCCACCCATGACAGTTTTATTTACAGAATGTCAACCCTAAACCAGGACCTAGAAGCTGGCGGCATGGCGATACATGGCTGCTTGGCGAGCATAAATGCCACTGCACATGCATGCATGTCAAATACTGAGTAATGTCACAACCCCACTGATGATACCCATCATCACCTCAACAGGGAACAGTGCCAACCCTCTGAGCACCCACCTGATGACGCCAATTCGGAACCCCACCACACCACCCGAGGTAAGATACAACACAGACCATATTGCATAGTGGAGCGCACATTCGGAGTGCTCAAGTCACACTTTCACTCCCTTGACCGTTCTGGTGGGCAGCTGCAATACGCACCCCCAGTAGTGTGCAGGATCATAGTGGCAGCATGTGTCCTGCACAACGTTGCAACCCGCCGGGGCCTGCCTGTGGACCTGTGGACATGGTTGTGCCCCCACATCCCCACATCCCACATCCCTAACCACATGTACGGCTGCTGCGCATGGGAGGGGAAAGAGCACGTGGTGAGGCAGCCCGTATGCAGCTGGTGGCTAATTACTTCAACTAAAATTACACCCCTGTGGAGTGCACACAGCCCTGGTACATACCAGCTGACAATCAATGATGATGACATAAGGGACAGTCAACTGTCACAACCATAACAGCCTGACATTGGCCACCTGGAAGTGTTACATTGTGTGCATCCCTACCTACCGAAAGACAACCAATGCTGTGTCACAAAAAGACACAAATTTATGCTGCATGAATGACTACTCCCTTGCAAAATACAACATGAAAATAGCGTCATGTCACCCAACCCCTCCCCATCTCCGCTACCCAACACACCATGGCATGTCATGCAATGTGAAAGCAAACAAAGGAATGCACTACACATGACACAAGTGTCACAAAGTGCACTGTCCCAAATGGAAACAGGCCACAGACAATATGCTCCCAGTAATCAATAACAAACAGCACACATGAACAAATGCTTACCAGCAACACAATACAGCAACACAGGATGAAACATTGCCAAAATATGACAGTACCAAATAAAAGTAGTGCAAGTTTTACAACCTGAATAAGCCAGCACAACCACCCCTTCCAACTGCAGAGTGTTGACATCAGGCAAATGTGTCAGTGTACTTCATACAACATGAACTGCATCCGCAAAGGAGACGGCCTTGTGAAGATATGAAGAAGGTACCTGTGAATAAGGAGGAAGACATGGATGCACAAGCACATATCAATACACCATGCAGTGTTCAATACAACAATCCCTACTAGGGATGCACACACAGCTTTGACTACAGACTGCCCACACAGCTCATGGGAGCCCAGTGTCATTGTGTAAGTCACTGTCACTTGGTCACACCCTTTGCAAGCCCGGGGAAAGGGAAGCAGGAGGGGTGTGTGTGTCAGGAACCCAAGCATCTAACCCAAAAACAGGACAAGCCTGCATGTGCCCAGCCATAATACACAGTGGATGCCCACGGTAGCCACACAACCTAACACACTGTAAAACAAATAAAAAAAAAAATCAAAATCAAAAATGGCCATGTCGGAGCCATGGGGGGAGAAGCCACCCAGGAGGTTCGAGGACAGGGTGCACACCAACAGCCACCTGCGTGGATGTTGCGAAAAGAAAAATACCTACATGGGCTCATGGCCTGCACGGCTACGCTAGTGTGGGAGGAGTGCTGCTGTCGCTCTCATCACCCTCTGCTGCTGCATCAGGAGGTGGTGGTGCTATGGGAGGCAGCCCACGCAAAGCGCTGGTATGGTCCTCCATGGCAGCAAGCATGCGGGTGTGGAAGGTCTCGTTCTGGAGGATGATAGTATGGAGATCCCCATGCAGCACCTGACGGGTTGCCTGCATTTCTGCACGCATGGCCTCCTGTGATGCCCGGATCTCCTCCCGAGTTGCCTGCAGCTCAGCTGAGAGCGAACATGTGAGCTGTTCTGACCTTAAATTTCATGAAGCCTCATGTTCACCCAGAGTCTCCCTGAGATTATGGAGTTCTACCCTCAGGGCTTCACCTGTGGCCTTGTGACTCTATAGATATGGCTTTGCGCAGAGTCTCCAGTGCCGCCCGTCGGTCCCTGTTGGACGCCAACATGTCTTCCCTGTGTGATTGGCAAATGGAGTCTGTTGCCTGCTGTTGTTGCTCCATCTGCCTTTCATGGTGGAGAATGGAAGTGGCCACCCTCTCCATTGCCTAAGCCATCATTTCAACCGATGCTCCCTGTTGGGCTGCTATACTGTAAAATGGAGTTCTCCCATACAGTATTGCCTGGTGGGATACGGCCGCCACGTCGGCGGGCACTACACCTGTTCGGGGCAAGGCGATCTGCACCTTGCTGTGCTGGCACTGCCTGAGGCTGCAGGAGTGCATTCCCCTCTGATCTGCTGGCCCAGGAACAGGATCAGATGTTGTGGAGTGTGACCCTGCATCCGTAACTGCCAAAGGTGGACTTACCAACACTGACATCCCCATAGAGGGTTCTACCCCTGGTGCAGGTGGGTTGGACAGAACAGAATCCCTGCCAGAAACACTCTGCGACAGCACATAAGTCTCATCATCCGATTCAGCACCTGAATAGAGGTCTGGGGAGGTGCACCCAGAGACACCCCTGGACAGTATGGTCTGCAGTAAGATTGGGTTTTCACCCATCACCACACCACTTCCACACTGGTGCCCGGTCGTGCCTGAGATTCCTCCTGGGTCTGCACCATCTCCTCAACCTCAACAGCATCAAGTGCGTCATCACCTGCAAAAACATGAAAGACAAAAAAAGGAAACAGGCATTAGCACCATAGCACACACATAGGCCTGACAAGCCAGAGATCCAGTACATGATTTACACATGTCCCACATGACTATAACCCTGGCATGCATGCACTGTCAATGAGTTGGAACGGGAGGCAAAAGGCAGACACTGATGACACCAAGATGGAAAAGCAACACATTTGCTGCATGCTGGGTAGCACTGGCATCACGCATTAGCCTGTGAGTGGCATGCCCAATACACATACATGACACATGCCAGCACACAGATGGCATGTAGCATATCCATGGTACATTTGACAAGTACAGCCATATGTCAGTGAATGAGTACTGTCACCCATCCATGTGAGATGGACATGATGAGATGAAAAATGCAAAATAGTGTGACAAAATACGCATGTGCCACACACTGCAACACATCCAGTGTACAATAATACAGTGATGGCAGGCAGATGTACACATCAATGGTTGGTCACTTCAACATGACAGGAAACAACTATCATGTACCAAATTCAAACAATCACCAAAAATCAATGTGAGCAGGCCAATACTCAATCAGCCTGAATGGTCTAATCATTCACATGACAAGGTAACAAATTTGGCCCAATGAGGGGTGTAATCAATGACAGAAGCATGTCACATATGTGGCATTAGGGCTGATAAATGTGTTGCAAAAATTGGAGAATTGAAAGAATCAGCCTGAATGAACCCTGAAAAAATCTGAACAATGTTGTTGCAAGATGACAGTTCAAGGGCAACTGCAGTAATGTTGCACTAATTGGCTACTGTGGGCAGAAGGGATACTGTCATACCCAAATTCAAGGCCATTGAATGTTTTGGAGGAAGCACATGCGTGACCCATACCACTCAGGAGTACACACCCTCACCAGGCACTCAATCAGAACCCGTCACCCAAACAACATACACATGGATTACACACACATGCATGGGCACTCACCGGACATTGCGCCGTAATCTGGTAGGTCTCCCACGCCTTGGATCTGTTCCTCTGTGATGAAGGTTCCAGCAACAGACTCATGTTCAGTGAGTTGGTTGTCCTCTGGTGGAGACCCACCGCCAGTCACCAGAGTAGAGGCATGATTTGAGGCCAGCTTGTTCTTTGCTCTGCGTTTCAGGTCATTCCACCGCTTGTAGCAATCATCAGCTGTGCGCCTCACAAATCCAAGGGCACTAATGATGTCCGCGATGGTCTGCCAGTGTGCCTTACGTTGACCAGGTGTGGTCTTACACCCTGCAGTCACCACCATTTCGCGGCTATGTGCTGACACATAGGCCACAAGTGCATCAAGTTTGGCGTCATTGAAGCTAGGCTTCCTTGACGTTCCGGAGTGTGTAGCCGTGTCTGGGGTCTCAGCCTGTACTGCCAGAGCACCCTTCTTCTTCTTCTTTTTCAAATGTGGTGCGGCTCCTGAGTGGCTTACGCTGCTCTGGTCAGTAGGGGCAGAAGCGGTGGTAGACTGGGTACTAGGAGTGTGCAAATGCACAATGACCATAGGTCTTGGTGCAGGCATTGGCTGCAGGGTGATGTTGGCAGGGCCAACGTCTGTTTGATGGACCTGGACCGACACTGTCCCGGCTGGGACACTCAGAGCTGGGGTGGATAGAGCTGCAGCTGCCCCTGCAGCCTTCCCACCCTGCCTACTTTGGGCAGCAGATGATAATGCTGCCCCAGATCCATGTGGCCTGGTGGTAGCAACTTGCACCGCCACACATGGCTTAGACTTGCTGACCTGGAAGTCAGTCTGGGCGTCATCCTGTACCGGTTCAGGTGCCAAAATGGGCTGGTCCAACAAGGGTTGAGCTGGGATGGTGTCAGCTACGTTTCCCACAATCATGAGGGGGGCATGGATGTCCCTGATTGGTCCTCCACACACGGGAGTCTAGGGGCGCCCTGCAAATCCTGGCCACGTCCCCTACTGTGCCCACCACACCCACCTTTTCGAGGTCGGCCACCTTTGCCTCCCTTACCACTTGGTCGCCTCTCAACCATGGCACTGATGTTGTTGTGCGTATGGGAGTAGCAGTAAACAATTTTCCTGGGCAATTGGGGGTGAAAGGGGTAGGATACTAGATGGAATTCGTGCCCTAGTGCTGTAGCAAGGCTGTCTGTGACCCCTGGGGGAAGATGACGGGTCACGCAATGCACAGGCACCCTGAAAACAAAAATGAACGTGCACGCAACCCCTCGTAGACCACGTGCGTGGAAAAATGAACCCGCACTATGCTGTGGCACCCAGAAACACAAAAATAAGCATACGCGTAATACACGCAGCTTACACTGATCTCTGAAGGGGTACGCGACACACAAGGCAAGCACAGTTGGTAAATACATGCGCGACTCACCGTATGCCTGGAAAAAGAACGTGAAATAGATGAGTGTGTGCGCGTTGGCAACACCCCCGCCAAAAAAAGAATTGTATGCTGTCTGAGGAAACAGGACAAAAGAAGAAGTGAATGCTGTTTGAGGAAACAGGCCAAAATAAGAATTGAATGCTGTCAGAGGTAACAGGGAGTACAAACTTGAACCGTTGTGAAGTAATCGCGTGTGAACCGACTAGAAGTACAAAATTCACCCACTCACTCTCCACGAAAAGCACGTACAAGTAAATGGCGTCCTACACGTAACTTTTCAACCGGCCCACACGTACAACGTCACTTACGCGTGTACGCGCTAAGGCCCTTTACTCCAATTACACGAGCTGACACTCGAACGTGCAGTTTTTGCATATGTACGATGAACATGCACCCGTGTTGAGGGAAACGCCCTTGCGCGTCATGTCACAGATGCGCTTACGCGCTAATGGGCCTTTGGTCCAATGAATTCGCATATGTGCAGTGTCTTCACGTGCTGATTCACTATGCACCCATCACGAGGGAAACACCCGCGCGCGTAACGTCACAGACGCGCTTATGCGCTAAGAGCCTTTCCTTCTCCGTATCAAGCTGGCCATGCGACAACACACGGAAGACCACGCTACTGCCCAGAAGGCCGAATTACTGCCCTCAAGAGCCCCGAGCATGTTCCCACCTGCCATCTGCTGCTGCATGCCCTGCTATTTGCTGTGACCACCCCTGCTGGAACTGAAGACTCCCGACTGGGATACCACCGCTCCACAGCCCAGCCCCAGGACCCAGTTGCCCACCCACACCTGCCCCTGGGGTTGCCATGTCGACACAACACCATCTGGCACCACTGGCAACCCCCAGCCAGAAAGGCAGAGGGCCACCAGCTTCAGTGCCAGGGAAGTTGGTGTCCTGGTGGAGCAAGTCCTGGGGCAGTATGATGCCCTCTTTGGAAGTTCACACGCCGACTATGAAGGATGAACCAGGATCTGGATGTACATCATGACTGCCATCAACGAGGAGGGGGTGGCAGTCCGTGACATCAAACATGTCAAGAAGTGCTGGGAGGACTTCAGGTCCAGGACCCTCGACAAGGCCCGGCGCCTCTTGATGGCAGCGGATGCCAAGGGGCGCCGGGGCCACCTGTCCGACCACCAAATGAGGGTCCTGGAATGCATATGCCCAGCGCTCCACGTCCAGGTCCTTGTGAGGCAGACCCGTTTGGAGTCGAGCGGTAAGTGTACATGCATACTGATTGGACGCTGCGCGTGTCGTGGTGTGCGAGTAGTGTGCAGGTTGCACATGTATTTTTGTAGGGCCATGTATGGATGTGTATGCACAGGGGCATGAGGCTGACACATGCGAGTCCTCTCCTGTGTGAGACACATGGATGGTGTATGTGTGGGTAAGCATGCAGGCCAAATGCAGATGTGGGAGCACACATGTTTGAATTACTGTGTATGTACGTTGGCATGGTTGTGGTTTCACACATGGATGTTGGTTCCAGCTGCATGTATCTGCACTGTGTAGATGTGCATATGTGTATTTGACAAGTGTGCAACTGTGATGCAACATGGATGCATGTGGCACTGACATGTAGAAGGCTGAATGCCAGATGTGACATGGATGGCGATCTCATCACTCTGACAGTTGGTGGACATGTACACATGCATGTAAGTGTGTTGGTGTGTGTGCATGTGTTGTGCACTTCCCGTGTTTCATGTGACGTCAGGCTCACCTTCGGATGCTGATGCTGTTGTATGTGTATGGATGGTGCTGCCTGGTGCAATATTGCTGTGGAATTGCTCATGTGTGTGAGTAGAAATGACATGTGTGTTAGGGAGTGTGATGCCATTTGACACTGCCACTCTTGTACAACTGTCATGTGTGTATCAGTCCATTGTACAGTGCCCAGATGCCTGTGTTCTAGCTCTCCCTGTCTGCAGCGTCAACTGATGAAGAGGGCGGAGAGGGTGCTGTGGAGCAAAGCGGCAGGGATCACACCACCAGCCGGTGATGTAAGGCCCGGCTCCCCTCCCAGATTGTCATCTCTTCTGGGAGTGGGGAGTCTGGTACCGCGCCCCAGGCCGCAGCTGCCGAGGGTAGGTCCAAGAGGCGGAGGTCGGAGATGGACTCCTCGGCAGCAGAAGGGGCAGCTGAGACCCCACAGGGTCCGACGGAGGAAGATGGCATGGAGTCATCCAGGTTGGTGGGGGGTTTGGAGGAGGAGGAGGCCATGGATGGGACACATACGGGGTCTGGAGGTGGGGATTCCACTGGTGCCAGTGGTGCAGTGCAGGGGCAGGGACAGGAGGCAGCACAGGCCGCCGCAGAGGTGCCTGTGTGTAATCCTGTCCCTGACCCTGTGACTGCATCATCTGGCACCAGCAGGGATACCTACGTCCAGACCCGTTTTCAGGGAGGGGATGGGCGTACAACAACTGGCCTTCCTCTCCCTCCGGACGTGGCTATCCGGGACCGGTTGAGCCTGTCCTGGCTGGGATAGCATTGTGTCAACGGGGCATGCGAGGTGACCTGTGGTGTTTTCGTGAAGACACTGCATGTCATCTCGGATGCTTCTTTGACCGCGATGACCTACTGGGATGGGTCACCAGTGCTGGATTCCTCTGTGTGCTGGACCTTCTTGCGACCCCCTCCTCACCTGAACCCCCTACGCGCCAGTCATCCTCCATGCCATCTTCCCACCCATGTATCACCTGGGTACCCTGTGGAGCTGCCTCCGACCCAGCGGCCAGGCTGGTGGAGGACACATCCCTGCCACAGTCGGGAGTCGGATGTCCAGCAGGGGTGGCCACCATGACAACTGCACCCCAGCCGGAGGGGGACGTGCAGGCAACAAGAGCCAGGGTTCAGGCACAGGCACAGCAGCAGCAGCAACATGGTGGGAGCAATGATGGCTCTGGGCCCTCAACATCGGAGGGGCAGGCATCGGCCAAAGGGCAGGAGGGCCCAGGATTGCAAGTGTCTTCCATATGGCAGCGGTTGGGCCACGCCTTAGATGCGGAGCGGCAGTGGGCGGAAGAGGCACGGCTCACAATGGTCAGGGCGGAGAACGCCATGCGGAGGGCACTGAGTCGCGCCGAGTGCCTCGAGGCAATTCGCAGGGAGATGGAGGTCAACATGTCATTGTCCCTGCAAACCCTCGGGGCCATGGAAGAGGACCGACTCCAGGACAATGAGCGGGAGTTCGATGATGCCCTGTCCCGAGACATCAAAAAGTGAGCCGTCGGACTAGCCCGCTGCCATTGTAAATAGTAAGTTAGTGTTAGGTTTCATTTTTGTTTTCATTTTTTTTGGGGGCGCTTGGACAATACCCCACATTTTTGTATATAGTTCTTCATTAGTTAGTGTATTTTTGTAGGTTTCATTAGGACAGTTGGGCTCATGGACCCAGGATTTCATCCTTGTAAATAGTTGGAGTGTGGATTTGTCGGCATTTTCTTTTTTGATTTTTCCATGAAGCAATGGATTTTACTTTTTAATTTCTGTTTGGATTTGCTTTGTTTCAAGGAGACTTTGGAGACATTTTTGATTTCATATATGTTGGGTTATGATTTCGTTTTTTTATCATTATGTGACATTCTGCATTGTTTTCCTTATGTCCATTGTTTGGTCTTTGAATTTGTTTCACCACATTTTTTGTTCAATACAGTTTTCCCGTACTTCAATGTGTGGTATTCTCTCATTGGTTTCATGCATGTCACGATGTGGGTTTTCACATTCACTGGCACCCATTGTGTGTGTGTGACGGACATGTGTTGATGTACATACATGCCATTTGGGTTGTTTCATGTAATGGGCATTTCAACGTGGGGTGTATGTTATGCTTGGTTGGTTATTTGGGCAGGGGTGGTGTGCCGTGGGATTTGGGTGGACATGAGGGCCATGATTGTGGGTCATGTTGACGTGTTGGGGGGACATGAGTGGGGGCCTACTGGCAGGTGCCCCTCACTGCTGGGGGGTGGGGGTGCAGGGGGACATGAGTGGGGGCATGCTGGCAGGTGCCCCTCACTGCTGGGGGTGGTGGTGCAGGCGGACATGAGTGGGACATGAGTGAGGGAATGCTGGCAGGTGCCCCTCACTGCTGGGGGGTGGGGGTGCAGGGGGACATGAGTGAGGGCATGCAGGCAGGTGCCCCTCACTGCTGGGGAGTGGGGGTGCAGGGGGACATGAGTGTGACATGAGTGGGGGCCTGCTGGCAGGTGCCCCTCACTGCTGGGGGGTGGGGGTGCAGTGGGACATGAGTGGGACACGAATGGGGGCATGCTGGCAGGTGCCCCTCACTGCTGGGGGGTGAGGGTGCAGGGGGACATGAGTGGGACATGAGTGGGGGCATGCTGGCAGGTGCCCCCCACTGCTGGGGGGTGGGAGTGCAGGGGGACATGAGTGGAACATGAGTGGGGGCCTGCTGGCAGGTGCCCCTCACTGCTGGGGGGTGGGGGTACAGGGGGACATGAGTGGGACATGAGTGGGGGCCTGCTGGCAGGTGCCCCTCACTGCTGGCGGGTGGGGTGCAGGGGGACATGAGTGGGGGCCTGCTGGCAGGTGCCCCTCACTGCTGGGGGGTGGGGGTGCAGGGGGACATGAGTGGAGGCCTGCTGGCAGGTGCCCCTCACTGCTGGGGGGTGGGGGTGCAGGGGGACATGAGTGGGACATGAGTGGGGGCCTGCTGGGAGGTGCCCCTCACTGCTAGGGGGTGGGGGTGCAGGGGGACATGAGTGGAGGTATGCTGGCAGGTGCCCCTCACTGCTGGGGGGTGCGGGGTGCAGGGGGACATCAGTGGGACATGAGTGGGGGCATGCTCGCAGGTGCCCCTCACTGCTGGGGGTTGGGGGTGCAGGGGGACATGAGTGGGACATGAGTGGGGGCCTGCTGGCAGGTGCCCCTCACTGCTGGGGGATGGGGGTGCAGAGGGACATGAGTGGGGGCCTGTTGGCAGGTGCTCCTCACTGCTGGGGAGTGGGGGTGCAGGGGGACATGAGTTTGACATGAGTGGGGGCCTGCTGGCAGGTGCCCCTCACTGCTGGGGGGTGGGGGTGCAGGGGGACATGAGTGGGACACGAATGGGGGCATGCTGGCAGGTGCCCCTCACTGCTGGGGGTGAGGGTGCAGGGGGACATGAGTGGGACATGAGTGGGGGCCTGCTGGCAGGTGCCCCTCACTGCTGGGGGAGGGGGTACAGGGGGACATGAGTGGGGGCCTGCTGGCAGGTGCCCCTCACTGCTGGCGGGTGGGGTGCAGGGGGACATGAGTGGGGGCCTGCTGGCAGGTGCCCCTCACTGCTGGGGGGTGGGGGTGCAGGGGGACATGAGTGGAGGCCTGCTGGCAGGTGCCCCTCACTGCTGGGGGGTGGGGGTGCAGGGGGACATGAGTGGGGGTATGCTGGCAGGTGCCCCTCACTGCTGGGGGGAGGGGGTGCAGGGGGATATGAGTGGGACATGAGTGGGGGCCTGCTGGGAGGTGCCCCTCACTGCTGGGGGTGGGGGTGCAGGGGGACATGAGTGGGGGTATGCTGGCAGGTGCCCCTCATTGCTGGGGGGTGGGGGTGCAGGGGGACATCAGTGGGACATGAGTGGGGGCATGCTCGCAGGTGCCCCTCACTGCTGGGGGTTGGGGGTGCAGGGGGACATGAGTGGGACATGAGTGGGGGCCTGCTGGCAGGTGCCCCTCACTGCTGGGGGATGGGGGTGCAGGGGGACATGAGTGGGGGCCTGCTGGCAGGTGCTCCTCACTGCTGGGGTGTGGGGGTGCAGGGGGACAACTGCTGGGGGGTGGGGGTGCAGGGGGACATGAGTGGGGGCCTGCTGGCAGGTGCCCCTCACTGCTGGGGGGTGGGGGTGCAGGGGGTCATGAGTGCGGGCCTGCTGGCAGGTGCCCCTCACTGCTGGGGGCTGGGGGTGCAGGGGGACATGAGTGGGGGCATGCTGGCAGGTGCCCCTCACTGCTGGGGGGTGGGGGTGCAGGGGGACATGAGTGAGACATGAGTGGGGGCCTGCTGGCAGGTGCCCCTCACTGCTGGGCGGTGGGGGTGCAGGGGGACATGAGTGGGACATGAGTGGGGGCGTGCTGGCAGGTGCCCCTCACTGCTGGGGGGTGGGGGTGCAGGGGAACATGAGTGGGACATGAGTGGGGGCATGCTGGCAGGTGCCCCTCACTGCTGGGGGGTGGGGGTGCAGGGGGACATGAGTGGGACATGAGTGGGGGCCTGCTGGTAGGTGCCCCTCACTGCTGGGGGTGGGGGTGCAGGGGGACATGAGTGGGGGCCTGCTGACAGGTGCCCCTCACTGCTGGGGAGTGGGGGTGCAGGGGGACATGAGTTGGTGATCACTAGTGCAAGGTGACACATGGCCTGGCTGGGGGGGCATGGCCATGGTGGATGGGCTGCCTGCGGGACATGACGAGGGGTGCAGGGTAGTCCCCTGTGGTGTGGGCTGCCTGCAGGGGCCGTGGAGGGGGTAGAGGGCACACCTAGGAGAACCCACACTGCTAATTCACGTGTGGGACTCCCCGCGCACACCACTGGATACACGTACCCCGCTCTGACAGCAAAATCGCGTGTGAGACTTCCCCGCGCACCCCTGGAATACACGTACCCTGCTCGCACAGGGCCAATCGCGTGTGTAACTTCCCATGCACCCCCAAAATCCACGTACCCCGCTCGCACAGGGCCAATCGTGTGTGAAACTTCCTGTGCACCCCAGTAATACACGTGCCCTGCTGCACAGGGTAATTTGCGTGTGAAACTTCCCGCGCACCCCCAAAATCCATGTGCCCCGCTCGCACAGGGCCAATCGCGTGTGAAACTTCCCGCGTATCCCAGTAATGCACGTTCCCCGCTCGCACAGGGCCAATCGCATGTGAAACTTCCCACGCACCCACGAAATCAACGTACCCTGCTCGCACAGGGCCAATCGCGTGTGAAACTTCCCGCGCACCCCCGAAATCCACGTAACCCGCTCGCACAGGGCTAATCGAGTGTGTAACTTCCCGCGCATCCCCGAAATCCACGACTGCGCCAGCTGCAGAACTTGGCCACTAGGGTAGCCACAGGTACCACCTTTGGAGCTCACATCCCCCCTGTGTTACGGAACCTGCACTGTCTTCCTGTGGCTCAACGGGTAGAATTTAAGTCCTTGTGTATTGCACGCCATGCCCTCCATGGTCAGGGAGCAGAATACCTCCAATCCAAGTTCATGCATTATCATCCCACTCGTAACCTTCGCTCAGCCATTTCTGAACAACTCAATGTTCAAAAGCATAACAGAGATTGGTTTGGCGACCGGGCCTTCTGTATTGCTGCTGCAGTTCTGTGGAACAATTTTCCACTCACCATCAAGAAAACCCCTAACTACTTAGAGTTTAGAAGGTAGGTCAAAACCTACCTATTTTGAATTTTCATGAGGCTGTCTCCATCTCTCCTAGCGCCATGATGCCCCTGGGAGACCGTGCGCTTTATAAGAATTATTAACATAACATAACATAACAAAGTGATACGTGCACCTTCTGCTGCACAAAGCTCACCTTGCTGCAACTGTGGTACGCGCTAATAGGTTCTTCTCAGCCTGAATTGTTTTGCATCGCTGGGATGCTGTAACTGCATCCCAACACTATTGCACTTGTTTTTACATGACTTATAAGTTAGAGGAATTGGAGGAATTGCTTTATAAGAACACAAATTACTCACAAGGTCCATTTCAAGATGGAGAAGTGTAAGCATGGGAAGACGGAATATCCGGGGGTTCATACTGTCAACTGAAGAGGTGACAAAGGTTGTGAAAGAATTATCACGGGGGTTTCAGAGGCCAGTATATGCTCCATCAAGGACTCAGCGTTGTCGGATTTGTCACTATACATTGGTATATTATCCAAAATTATGCTTATTGTGCATCTGAAATCACAACGTTAAATTAGAAAGGAAATGTGCAACATGGGTTTAGTGAGATGATTGATGAGACTGCTACAATCTTACATTTAAAGCGTGTACAGCACTCAAATAAGCACTTATCCTAATGTTCTGTAAACTAAAGTGATTCCAAATGAGCAGCCCAAAGAAATAAAACCTAGGAGATCTGTTCTGGGTGCTCATCTATCTCTTTACTCTGTAATGCTGCTGGGGGCCACCAATGGCAAATGTTGTGGTGACAGAACGGTCATGGTGGACAGTCAGCAGCCCGGGAGCAGCGTCTGTTCAGCTGGTTATGAACACAGATCCGGAAGCACCATAGTTTGTGAGGGATAGGTGGCGACTCCACATAGATAGCACAGTCGGAGCCTGTCAAGAACTAAGAAGGTATAGAGGGTCAATAAGTTGCGATGCAAAAGCGTTTACAAAGTGATATTCTATAGTGTGAAGAGCAGCTTAACTAGTGTTAGTGATCTTCTACAGAATTGAATACGAATAATGAAAGGTGGAGAGAGAAATAAGAAATAAGGAGAAGGCACCACAAGGTTTGCCTTTTTGGGTGTTAGACGAGTATTAATATGAGGAATTTATCTAAAATGGGCGATCCGAGAACAATGGACACTGATATCACTGGTTTCTTCCTTTAGGGACAAGTATGCCAACAGCATGGGGAGATAAATTTGACCACGTATGGTGATGGAAGAATTGAAAACGGAAATAAAAGCGATGAGGCCAGTTATATCCATTTTGGTTTTGCAAGCACAGTAGACATAGAGGTAGATAATAGATACATATACATTTGCTTTTTATGTTGTTGTAGAAAGGAAGCCTATAGAATGACACCAGATTGTTGGTTTGTGGTGAATACACAAAAACTGTCCTTTTGCTCTGATGAAGGCTATGAAAGAATACGGGAGATTAGTAACTGTACCCTAAAAAAAAGGCTGAAACACATATTTTTTTTTTTTTATTTTTTTTTTTTTATTTTATTGTAAAACTTCAACTTGATAAGATATATCATGTTTTTGTTACAATTCGGTAAGTCGGGGAGACGGATGACATGCTCATCTCAATCGCACCTTTCATCTTTTCATTAGATGTTACCAAAGTTCTGGTAAATGATTCCACTTTATAGTCATACAGTTATCCGATTGACTAAACCATCCGATGTGTGGGCGCTGAGATTAGAATTTCATCGAAGAAATTGATTAAATTGCAGGACAACTTGATATTGTGTCCTGCCACAGCATAGTCCCACCAATCGTCTTCCTCGTTAGTTAGTGATTTAAAGTCCTTTAGATGTGTTTCGCGTTAGTTGGTTAGCGAAGGACATACTGCTGCTAGATGTTTTAAGGACTCGATTGCTGATGTGCTACAAAAGCGGCATTTGTTGTCGGTTGCGTCTTTGTTCCTACGCATCCAGAGCATCTCGTTGGTGTTTAGAGCATTTAGGCGTAACTTCAAAAATTGTGCCCTATGATGTCGCGAAGGACAGTGTGTGAGGAATTTCGGTTGGCAATGAAGCTTGACTATGCTTCTTGAAGGAGGTAGCGTGGATTTAAGAGCTGAGCGGTTGTTATAAGTTGTAATCCAATCCCAAGAGGCTAATTTTTTTTTAGCATGTTGGGGACGTTGGATTAGCTCTTCCTCGGATATGCCTGCTTCAATTGTAATCCTATTTAGCTTACTCCTCCATGTATTGATCAACACATTTGACGTCACATCTTTGCTTGGTTGAAGGATGTGATAAGCAGAAGTAGAAGAGCCAAGTTGTATCTTACGCAGCAGTGATAGAGATTTCCAAACTACTGACATATAGATTGAGTTTAAGGCTAACTCATATCTTAATGCTGATATTGAAATGTAGTTTGGAAGATTCAGAGCCCGTCTCCAGAACTTTCCTTCCAGTCGACTCCAGACATCATAGTTGATATTCAGCGCAGCTTCACTCCCGAAAGTGATTGTTGGGACAACTTTTTGTAGATAAAACATTATGACGGGGGTGATGGAGAATTTCCCGTAATCAGAGTTAATTTTAGCCGCTTGAAGGCTTAAGATCTTTGTTTTAGCTGTCAGATCTTTAATCCAAGCAGTTTCTGAAAGTGAGTCATTGATCATGACGCCTAAGTAGCGGATCGACTGGACGACCTCAAGTACTTGTTCGTCTATGTGCCATCTAAATGCTTTGTCTTTTCTTGACATAGATCGACCGATACACAAGATCTTTGTTTTCTCAGTGTTTATGGTCAGCTCGTTTGCAGATAAGAACTCTTTCAAACGAGAAAGAAGGTGCTGAAGGCCAATTTGTGTTTGATCTACCAGCACTATGTCATCAGCATAGACCAGATGGTTAATGACCCGGCCATTGAGTTTCGGTGGAAAGCAGTGAGTGGATTTCAGCCAATCTGGTAGATCAGCAATAAAGAGTTTGAAGAGGTCTGCTGCAAGCGGACATCCTTGTTTAACGCCTCTGCACGTTCTTATTGGTTCTGTGAGGTCTCCTTGTGAGTTAATTCTGATTTGAATTGAAGTATTCGAATGCAGGGCAATGATTGGTTCTAGCAGATGGTTCGGGCAATCCCACAGATGTAATTTTGCCCACAATTTGGACCGATTGATGACATCGAAGGCTTGACGAAGGTCAATAAAAGCAAAGAAGATTTTTTTCTTCGCCTCCATTGCTGACAGTTTCAGGAGCGATAAAAGTGTGAGGTTTGCGTCAGTTCCCACATTCTTCGTGAAACCTGTTTGTCGAGGATCGAATTTACCAGATGAGAAAGCCCAATTTACCAATTGTTGACGCAAAAAGGTTCCGAAGATCTTGCTAATTGTATCCAGAAGGGCGATTGGGCGATAGTTCACAGGATCGGCCCGACAGCCCTTCTTGTAGATTGGAACCACTATGGCTTTGGACCACGAAGATGGAATCATCTTGCAGAGTGCAATCTGAGAAAAGAGTTCGTGAATGAATACGGCCCAGAGTACTCTATGCTTTTTCAGCGTCAAATTTGAAATTTGATCAGGACCAGCAGCTCTGGAGTTGTTGAGTTTAGAAATTGCGAGCTCAATCTCATCGCATGAAGGTGTAATGCTCCAACTAGAGCTTGATAAGGTGGAAGGCATAAATACTTCGGACACAGAGTCTCCATATATTGATGTGAAATGGTCATGCCATTTTTCGCCAGATATTTCATTGAAAATTGATGGATTAGATTTCGAGCGACCTTTATTTAAGATAGCCCAAATGTCACGAATATTTCTATGAGCCAGTAGTTTTAACATAGTTTCTGCTCGTCCTTGATCAATTATTACAAGATGTGATCTTAACCAATTGCGATAGACTTGCCTGCGCCTCTTTATCTCCATAACCTTGGAATTTTGGTCACGATGTGTTCTTTTGATCAACTTGATATCTCTTCTCAGTTTTTTTTTTGCTTCTGCAATTTCCAGACTGTATAGATGTTTCGGAGTTGTTCCAACAACTCTTGAGTTAAGATTTATCTGGGTGAAATCTGACAAGAGTGGAGTGTATTCCACGGTCTGCAATATGTGCAGGCTCCGGCTTATGTGGTTGATCTTTGGACCACTTACTCTCAGTCTATTTCCTGCAGCAGTTGATTGGAGTGGAACTGGATGTTTTTCTGGCGAGTTACCAAGGTCCTCACACCAGACTAGTCGCAACAAGTCATGATCACTCGATGTCGTTGGCAGCATGTTTAGAGAGGTTGCTTTTTCGAGCACATCAGACGAGGCCCAGATATAATCCAACGTGTTTTTCCGATTCATACTGTGCCATGTGGGATTTGCAGGAGAATCGCCTCGAATTGTTCCATTTAACATGTAACAATTGCGATCTAGAAGATCTTTCGCCCAGAGTTGTCCTCTCGAGATAACACCAGAATCTGGGAGCCGAACATTTGATTTCGAAGAGGGCTCAAATTTAAACCAGCTGCAATTTAGATCCCCGCATATTATTACTGAAACATTTTCGTGCTTCAAAAAAGTATGATCAATTTCAGTCATAACAGATTCGATGAAAGCTGTAGATGAGATTATGGCGGGATTCCAATAACCATTTACGATCAAAATGTTAGAAACCACGGTTTTTGATGAAGATTTGATTAAGGTGCTTTGCACGAACGGATTAGGGTTCGTGGATTTAACCAATGACCACTGATTCCCAATTTTTAGAAGAGTTATTAGACCTGCAAATGGTCTTCCTTTAGAGTTCTTTTCAGCTGGATTAATTAGGATGGCAAATCCATCGCAAATAGGTGGATCGCGTAACCACGTTTCTTGTAAGCATATGATAAAGACTTTTTCCAGGGATTCCTGGAATGTGTTGAATAGATGTTTGAATCCTCTGGTATTCCATGATAATAAGATTAACTCCTGCTTGGTAGTTTGTTGTCGTTGTTATTTGCATAGGCCTTGTGGATATCTTTTGAAGTTGTTGGCTCTTCTTTCAAAAGATTGGTGCATGGCAGCGTCTAAGATGTCAGGAGAGGAGACTAAAGACTGACGTAGGGCTGCACGCACAGCAGCTCCGCGGT